>NC_067285.1:21246240-22446240 GCF_020740795.1 Apus apus | reverse complement strand
AAAAGTTACCTATTTAGAGCAACACAAGTGTTCTGTGTCTAAATTATGCTTATCCCAGATAGTGGTCTGTAAATTCATATACACTGAAATTGAACCTAAACATCTTATCACTTGTACCATAAAATAAACATCTAGTGAATCTGCTACAAAACAACCTAACTTACTATACAGTTTAAACAGCACTTTCTTGGGGCAGTGAAGGGGGGAAAATACTTCTTGAATACAGTTGTCCTTTCATAATCGATAGGAGAAACCCACTAGAAACACTTCTGAATGCCCTAGCATCTATTCCCAAAGTCAGAACTATACATTTTAAGCACTCCCAGTTAATAAGGCATGAGACAATTTGCTTAAGACAAAACAAAATAGCAATCTAACACAGTCTTCTACCATCCACTAATTCATACTTAAATAATAGAATGAAATAAGACCAAACTATGGTTAATGTAAAGTCAATATATTCCTTTTTGGCTGTTGACACAAAAACTTACTGGGAATTAGACACTTGAGGAAATTAATCAGTATAACACTCTGGCTCAACGCACAACTATGTTGAAATAATTTGGTCTTTAATTCTCTTTATTTGTAGTTGGGTCTAAAGCAGTACATTTGATAGAAGCAGGTCTCATTAAAGCAGATCGAGTTCAAACTGCCTTTCATTAAGCTTGGTGCATTTGAACAAAGTTAAAAAAATATTGATTTCCTTTAAAACAATTGTGCATAATCCAAACAAACCAAGATCATTAATATATAATACAATAGAGGCACTTAGATTTGATCTGAGCAAAACCTAACATAAATCATCTATTTCCTTTCAATACATTTTCTTGATACACTTTCTTACTGACCACAGAAACTCGTATTGCCAAGTAGCAGAAAGACCACCAAAATAAAGTGTCTAGAAACCTGAGCTATTATGACAACCTCCCACAGCTTCCTGTTTTAAGAAATGTGTTAGAAGAATTAAAAACAAATGTGGTGTAGCATTGTGGCTCCCAGACTTATTTACCTTGGAAATTAACAGCAGTAACAGGTGGCTTAATCAAACCCAGTTTGGAAGACATCACATCCATGGACTAGGAAAACTTGCTCAGGGTCATTTGACTGTGCAGAAGTGATAGATTTAAGAAAACTATACCAACACTCTTTCCTACATTAATTAATTAAAAGCATCAGCTCTGCAAAAAGTGGCAGCGGTCACAGCTTCACCATATGTAGCTGCCAGGACACAATGCAGTTCAGCAGTCTGGACATGTCTCCAGTTTGAAGTCCTTACTCCAGTCTCTTCCAGGATAGGTCACAATGGTCACCAAACATGAGCCCTGATGCCTGCATAATGCAGAATGAAAACCTCTGGCAAAACAAAGATAGTTATATTTACAGTGTACTTAAAGGTGTAGGCAATAACTCAAGAGCATAATGTTAAGCACTTCCACACTCATTTACCTTTCGACTCTATTATAGTTTAAGAGATGAGACGGGTAGTACACTTAAGCAAACGGACTGCCTGCTGTCAGGTATGCACTCATGCAAAATCCTAGATGGTATGAGTAAACTGATATATCCAGTTAAGATTTTATTTTCTTGAAGCATACATACATCATCTACTTCTGAGAGGATAAATCTTTTAGGTTGTTTTAAGAAATTGAGAGGTTTTGTCACAGTTCACAATTTAAGTTCTATTCCCAAGACAATACTGTAGCCTGTCCCACCTCCCTGCTGTCACTATGCATAGTTTATGCCTCCACATCCTCTCTTTTGGAAACAGAAAAATGCACCATGTTTCAGGCCCTACCATGAGATACAGTACAATACCTACAGCACAACTGAGCTGTAAATAACAGTCATGTTAGATTGGGCTGGGGAAGAAGAGGGGGATAATGTAGCATGAAATACAACAAAATTCTTAGCAATTAAAAAGAATTCCCCCTCACCCTGAGCCCTTATGAAAAGGTTTTCCTATTCTGCAAAAATAAACAACTGCTATAATCCAAAGCTATTTAGTCATGCTACTTTCAAACCAATCCCAGTTACTACTACACGCAGACAATGAAACTACTCTGCATGAGAAAACACAGTACCAGATACAGGATTCCAGAAGCAACTGAGAGAGGTGCTAGAAAACATGCCAGTGGACAGAACGCCCTCTGAAGTACATCCTGATTCTTACAGCTTTATAGCATGGCTTGCATTAGAAGTAGTCTGAAAAGCAACCTACAAAATTGCAAACTGCTTCTTTACAGCCTGAAGGCTGAGACATCGCCTTTCAGCCTTACTTCCCCCTCCTCTTGCAGTACTAACTATAAACAAAAAAGTCATTGGCTCCTCCATGCCATTTGCATATCAGCAGCACACCACTACCTATAGGGAATGTAGAGTTCAGATTCTTATGAACATGGCACACAAAAGACATGTAACAAAGGCTGGTTGTTAACAAACCAGGGCAGTAAGAGTGTTCTGGCAGCAGTCTAAGTTTGAAATTTAAGATCCTTAAGATGGACCAGAAAACTACGGAACCAGCTCTGCAAGAAATGTTTTAATTTTTTTTTTCAAGGCTCAATTTTCCAAAAGGGAAAATTCAGTAAATACAAAGCTGTATTGCAAAAAATTAACTTGAAGTTAATGAAAAACAGCTGTTGCCAAGATGATGATATAAGCGGGTTATGGATAATCTTTACATGTTATCTGAAGATTTCAGTGCAGCTCCACAGGTAGACAACAAGACACGGATAGCTCAAGTTCTCAGAGAGCATGCAAGTTAATTCTCTATCACTTTAACTAGCAGAATACTTAAGGTGTTCCAGTTAAATATTAAACTTGACAAATTATTAATACTAGACCCAAAGAAAGAGGGAAGTAGTAAGTTTGTCTTCCTTCTAACTTTTAATTCTCCCTAATGCTTAGTCTGTTACACTTTTGTGGCACTGAGTGCTGAATTGGGATTCAGGTGCCTAGATATCCTTACCCAGCTCCAAAAACAGACATCATAAGTTATTTTAGTTATGTTCGGGTGACTATTGCTTATCCCATAAATGAGCACTATGGAAGTATGACAGTGCAAAGACTATTCTTTAACTTCTTATGACAAAAAGAAGAATCCATAATCACCTGAATGGCTGTCCTACTGAGTTTTGTCCCACCCCTCATGACCTTCCTATAAAATTATCTCACAGGTGAGGAACACACTGACACTACAAGTTCCAGGACAATTTTGTTAGCAGTTTCAGAAGGCCAAACATGTCTAATAAAAGCTTGGTTTATTATAAAAGCAGTCCATGGTGCTATGCCATTTGTTGCAGCAACCCTGCATCTTTTGGCCCAAGTATCTGCAGCTGGCTGCAGCTATCACGAAGTTACTCAACTGACTTGAAAAGACAAATGAAAAAAAACATCAACACTGCCGAATGGCTGCCAGTACTTGGAAAAATCAAGCTGCTCTCCATGATAAATGTCACCATTACAAAGTGAGCGGTACACAGAGTATTTTCTTTTTTCACCTTTCTTTCATCTCCTGTAGTCTTCTGTTTTTCCCTTCCATTTTGACTAAATCTTGCACCCTGGTTTTCTATTTTTAATATAAAAATCTGTCAGTCTTCACAAGACAACAAGGTTGGTAAACCACTGTGTGAGGGTGGTGCAAACAGAACATTTATATATACATATAGATTTGTGTATGAATATAAGAGATGTGTAACAATAGACAACCCCAAGGCATACATAAAACACTTATCAGAAAAAGGAAAAAAAAAAAGAAAAACAACAAAACAAACACATTCTCTTCCCTGGAAGCTGTTTAAAACAGCTATTTGCATCAATTCCTGAATTGCTACTGCTAAGCTGCATTAGAATGTAAAATCACACTCCTACAGTTTTCTCCTCTTGAGATTTACTGTTAAATTGTAAGAAAAATACTTCCTGGTTAAATTGGGAAGATAATGCAATACAGCTTTTATCAAACCGATAAATACGTTATAATATACAAGCCCCTGGCCCTAAGAGACTTCCTTCTTCAGGTGCTGGCAGTTTATAAATTAGCTCATTTGTAGCATAGAAAAAGCTTCATAATTAGTACTTAGTTTATCATTAAAACCTTGTATTCACTGTATGATGTCACAGACTAATGAGTTTGGCTCTCTTTTACACACTCAATTATTTTCTGGCATCTCAGTACAGTCAATTCCATTATTTCCTATAAAATTGACCAACTTTGACAGCTGCAATTCTTCTCTTGTAAATACAGAACACATTGCACAAGACAGATCCATGGTTATCACTCTCAAAATAATTTCACATAATGTACAGTTAAAGTTTGACAGGGCTTAAGATGCTTTGCCCTGCAGCCAGTAAAAGTTTGATTTAAAAAGCACTGTACAGTAATTAGATTTAAACCACAAAATTACTTTAAGTACCGCATTCATTGACTGTTAGAGCTTTTCCTGCAATAGATTAGACTCATTACTTAGAGACTGAAAAGCAGCTCAAGATTCATTTACCTCCAGCACTAGAAATTAATATATTTACAGCAGCAAATGAGATACGCAGATAGAAGCTCTGCAGGTCATAGAATCATCGAGGTTAGAAAAGATATTCAAGATCATCCAGTCCAACTGTCTGCTCTACACCCCTGTGATCACTGAACCATTTCCCAAAATACCACGTCCCATTTTTTTTTTTAACACCTCCAGGGACAGTGCCTCCACCACCTCCCTAGGCAGCCTGTTCCAATGCCTCACCACTCTTTCTGTGAATAAATTTTTCCTAATATCTAATTTGAATGTTCTCTGGCACAACTTAACCCTATTTCTTCTTACCCTATGACTAGTTGCTAGGGACTAGAGGCCAACACCCTCCTCACCTTCTTTCAGGTAGTTATAGAGAGCAACCTTGCCAGACAACCTCCTGAACAAAGAACAGGAAGTGTTCTAGCTGACTCAAATCTCAATTGGTGACCAACATGCTAAGTCTTCATAAATCCTTCTGGGAAAACCTGGAATGTATGTTCTTAAAATTTCTTCTACCCAAACAGCTTGAAATGGCAACCCCCTATAGCATAGACACAGAAGACAATTCAGTTAGTATTTAATTTTAAACAGCCATGAGAAATCCTAAGATGTTTTCATCTACTTCTGCAAAATTGTTATCTCCAAGAACAAGTTCTGAGAAAATATCTATATCTTGTTTAGCATATAACTTCTGAAAGTCTGAAACCCAAGAAGCCTTTTCTTATTGTCCCTCAACAGATGTCATGAATGGTCTTCAAAGGAGAAAGCAGTAGCAGAAAAAAAAAAAAGGATTCAACAGCCTGCAACTGTACTGTATGGTTCCCTTTATCCCTACAAAGCAAAAAGCAATGCAGAAATGCTGTTTTTCAAAATCTGTTTGCAAACTGCTGCACATATGCACAGAAGACAGCTTTCATAGGAAGGTAATATTCCCCCCCCCCCCTTCACTTTTACGCCTTATTTTATAGCATGAAAGTAAATACCACTCCTTCTATTGTTTCTTTGCACTTGCTTTGAATTTAAAGGACAACCAACACATGTTGACTGCATAAAACAGGTTTTTGTTATGGAGTTAAAGGATTTCGTTAATACTGTTTTCACATCAAGTATATTCACAATGGCTTGGAACTTCAGACAACTTCAAGTATTTTATTTTATACTACTACTAACAACAAAAGAAATAATAAAGAGCAACAAAGCTGCCTCCTGTTAGGATGCAAAAAACTCTGCCTTTTAGCTGTAGCACTTTTAACGTGTCATTTGTCAGCCCTGACAAACAGCACAGAAAAATGTGCTAGCATTCAGGACATGCTCCTCGAAAGAGAATGTATTTTATCAAGGTTAACACACTAGCTAAATGTCTCCAGAAGCCTTCACAAGTAGGTGTCCGTCAATACTGATAATAGTTGTAAAGGTGTCTCAAGCACCTGCTGGTCTGGTTGCATTGTCTGAAGCATCATTCAAATCATAGAACGGTTAAGGTTGGAGGAGACCTTAAAGATTACCAGATTCCAACCTCCCTGGTATCAGCAGGGACATCTCCCACTAGACCAGGCTGCATAAGGCCTCATCCAGCCTGGCCTTAAACACCTCCAGGGATGGGGCTATATAATCCATGGGGAGAGGGAAAAGAGAGAAGGACAGAAGATTCCATCTCAAAACCTTTACTCAGCACGTAAGTTTTGATTTGACATTCCTGTTTTACACTATTAAAGATTCTTCGGGTTTTCACCCCAAGGATGACGACGTCTTCAATGCACTTTACTAAGTCAGCATAAAAAGAAATTTGTAAAAACCACAAAAATTTATGTTTTGCTATAGTTTTCCCTAAGCAGGTTATTGGCTCTTATTGCCACTCTTAGAAAAGCCTGAAAAGAAACTGGAACTCCACACCAGGAAACAAAGCCAGGCACACAGCATAAATACCAAACCTACCTTCTGTGGCAACAAACATAGAGGTGCGGACAGCAAGTATAAGCTGTATCAAATAGACCTGTGATGGAATTAAAATAGATGCACTAGAAAAACATTTTTGTAGACTAGAGTATTGATCGTTTTGTTAATACAAATGAGTTGAAACTGCAAATAAAATATACACAGTCCTTTCTTGTATTACTACTTAAACTATCAAAACTGCTATTTTTACTTCTGTACAGAAGTCAACATATCAACAGACTACAGAAAAAAATACACATTCATACAGCTGTTTACAAGCATCAGCTGCCGTTTCAGTTTGAATTGCATTTCTAAGTCACATTTCCCTGTCACTGTTTTGCTTTTATCAAAACACTTACCATTGTATCTCTGCTAATAGCAGCTCCAACTAATAATTTATTTACCCTCTCCTACTGGCTTTATAGTCGAACAGCCTGTTTTCAATAAAGTAATATAATATGGTAATACACAATATTCCGTGTAATACTCTTGGTGAACCTCCTTCTAAGAACACTGTTTAAATTTAATATTAAGAAATCAGGGTTGTTTTCTCCAACTGTAGCATTTTGTAATGTCTTATTAAAAAGCTAACCAAAAGCAAGGTGCTACAGGACTTAAAAAGACCCAAGGTGAATGGGACTTCTAGATCATAGAACCAATAAAACTTCCCAACTCGTAACAAGTAATGCACAGTGCTTATTTGTAGTATTTTTGGCCACATTATAGCATCACCAAGAAAAAACAGTGTTGTGACCAAGGCTATGCCATGAGCTGTCATTTTGAACTCTGATACTAGAACCTGGTACTTTCAAAGCAGCATATCTTCATCCTTTTCTCCAATGAGGCCATAGTCCTGCACAACTGAAAGATACCGCTGCATGAACCATTATATTTTGGTCTAGTTTGTCTGAAGGAAGTACTAGTAATCAGCTTACCTTAGTCACACAATATATTCTAAGATAGGTTGCTAAGAGATGCAAGACTTGATTTTCATATGTATTACATTACGCAATTGTTAGGTTGTAACATCAGGGCAATCACAGAGATACTAAGCAGACCATTTTTTTAAAGCTACTCCTCTATGACTGTATCTCAGATTTTTATATTCTATGAACATAATTAACTTTCAAAATGTGAACCTGGTAACACCACAAACCTGTTAGACACTTAAGACAAGTGGTGAGGAATTCTTGTAAATGTACTGGAGTTAGATGTCAGCCTTTTAAGTAAACTAGAAGGGGAGAAAAAAAAAAATCTATTAAAAAATTCCACTAGGTAAAAGAGAGAGCAATTTCTTCAGCATGAGAAGCTATTTCAAATATTCATTTATGATGGAATATATTCCACCTAAGTGTTAACACTGTATTCAGAAATGGAAACCAATTTTATTATTAGGACACAAATACATTGAGGGTAATCAAACAAATACAAAGCGCTTCCTTTTTCTCCATGATTTCAAAGATGTATTATTTGATTGTGGTATTTTTTAAAACACGGAAAACTTTTCAGCTCCCAGGTCTCCTGCAAAGATGTATTTGTAGTATCATGGGCCTATCTTACTATCATTTCATGTAACAAATACAAGTCAGAAATTAATCTATTTTTAAGTTGATTAAGTTCTATACTTGAAAGAAAAACCTGATTAAAATTCAGTATTTATAATCCTGACATGAACATAGACATTCTAATTTAACAATGTAGTCTCAAAAGCCTAACAATACATATTGAAATTTCATGGAAGATGGGCAACTATTTACTGGCAGAATCCTAATCAATACATATGATTTAAGCTGGGAGTTGGGAGGAAACATAAGAACCCGTTAAAACATGATAATTGGTAAAAACCTGAAAATAAACCCCTTGCACTTTCAAGAATTAACTCAAAGTTACACTTAAGCAGAGCAAGGAAAAGGAACCTAAACTGGATCTCAGAAACACCTTCTCCTATAAAGTGTATTAGACAGTGACCTTTAAACATAGGCCTTTAAGCTCTCGGCTCTTATTTTTATCTCTTTAACCCAGAAAAGAGGTGTTGTAATAGAAAACACAATTACTTCTAACCTCTTTCTAAATCTCACCAAGATGATGATAATGCCTTGAAAACGCAGATCTCTATAAGATCCCTGAAGTCCTCAATCATTCTATTTCTGAAGCAACAGAATTATTCTCAAAAACCCTACCATTAAGATACTTACAAAATAGTTTTTTCTTGGAACAAAATGTACAGATATGAATAGCTTAACTCGTTGGTTGGGGTTTTTTTGAAAGTCAGTAAACATTAACAATCCAGAAGGATTTTTGCTTCCTGCAATCCAAATAATTTAAGCTTTACCTGGGGAATGCTCCAATTCCTTCCCAGCCTCATTCCAAAGCCGTTCTTACAACTAAATATTTTATTTTCACCTTTAAAACAGTCTTTAACAAAGACAATCTAACTGAAATCCCAATTCTACTTATTAATTCATTTTCAAAAGGGTAGGGAAGCAAGCTTACAAGCAAGTTTTAACATGAAATGAAACTATCACCTTTATATATACCAACCAATAGGTGAGGTTCACACTCACAAGTGTAAACCAAAATAGATAAAAAGATGTATTTATGAACTTGATAACAATCAGGCACATCTCATCAATAAACTATGAATTAGTTTTAAGTGATATTTGCCACAAGAGCTACTATCAAATAACATTTCCTACAGAAAACAAAACCAACCAACCAACCAAACCACACACTGAAACAAAACACAACTCAAAACTAGTAAATACAACAAGCAATCAGAAATGAGTTACTTCCTTTTGAACCGCTTTAAAAAGGCAGAGGGACAGAACTAGGAGGAAGGAAAAAACAATGGCTCTTTGCAATCTCTTTCCCACCTACTTTCAAAGTTTAAAATATCAATGAGCACATGTAGACAACAAAGTTGAAAACCACAGTTTAGTCAAAATGTTGACGATTGTGTCTTACTGGATTGCCCTGACTACTAACACACTGAAGCTAGTATTAGGAAAAAAAAATATATAAAAATCTTAGTGATCCAATGCTTAGTACCTGGAACAGGACTAAATATCCTTTAGCATACTCTTTGTATTCACTAAATCTAGAATTCACAAGTAGAGCAGCTGCTCAGTGTCTGGTCTGCAGAATTCAATGAACGACAAAAGGTTACCTTAATTCAATGAGATAATCAGCACGCATTTACCCACTATCAAGAGTTTTCCAACCATCTGCAAGGCGCTAAAACTAACTGCCTATGAAACAACTGGTAGCATGCTGACATCTCACATCCTTCATGTCAATGAAAATTCATCTCTTAGCAACAGCTAAAAAGAAGCTCCACTTGCAGAAATATTTTAGATGCATTATGAGCCAACAATTTTTTCGTAAGTGATTTTGATTGCTACTCATCTCCAAACAGATGTCTACTCTAATTGGTAAAATCTATTAAATACACACTTAAAAATAAAAAAGAAACAAGTCATCATGGCTTAAGAAAGCAGTAACAATGGGAGTCATTATAGCTGTGCACATAAAAGCCGAAAGTTAACCTTACTTAAAGCTGCTGGCCTAACAATGGTATCAGTAACGGGGAAGCAAAAAAATGCATGAGTTGGGAGAGAAAAAAATTTGCGAATAAGGCTGCTGTCAGAAACAACAAGTAAGACACAAATCTTCTAAAAACTAAGACAAGCATTTCTGAGAGGAAAGGCAAAATAAGAGATAGTTAAAATCACTTAAGCTACTAAAAGCTTTTCTCACCTTCCACACAAGGGTGAGAAAGTTACTTTTGCTCTCTTCTCCAATTAAGAACATTGAGAGATCTGTATCTTAACTACCTCTAATTTAAAATACAAAATTTGAAGATACCAAGCTTTAAAAATAATTTTCATACAAAACTTGCAAGAAAATTTGAAATTAACTTTTTCTCATGAAGCTTACTTGTAACAGCAAAATATGAAGCCAATTAGACTTTTATCACCAGACAAGAGATGAGAAAAAGAAAAAAGCTTGTCCTTAGCTATATTTGTATCTCTTATCTAGAAACCAAATCTTTCAGTTCTCCTCAAAATACATCCAACCAAAATATTAAGGAAAAAAGCCAAATAAAATAATGAAGTTTCAGTTTTATGATAGCAGATAACGGGCACTTCTGTTTAGAACTACATAGATAAAATTTAATATAGCATGTTCACACAATGAAGCCGGAATATCCAGGTATTTTTGGTTTCTCAGGCAGGATAGAGCTGCCAGCTGTCAAAGTAATTTTCTTAAAGTCAACTCCAGCAGGTTTATTAACCTAAAACCAGATAAAACTGATTCATCTCTAGTCTAACTCCGAAAATTATCAATACCTTTTCCACAGCAGGCTGAGGGTGCCTAATAAACGTGTTGAAAATGTTACTTAAGAAGGCAGAAATACCAGTAAGAAAGACTGGTACCAAACAAAATTCCAGCCTTTACTACCACTAGTACCTTTTAAGCAACAAAAAACTAAACCTGTCCATCCCAGGCTGAATAGCAGCTGCCACTGTATTCTTAATGAACAGGCAGAACTGAGGTATCATCTTGAATTCAGAATGGTATATGAAGTTGGGAACAGAGTAGACAGTGGTTTATTACTCTAAATAAGAGTCCTACCATTCATCTCGCGTTCAGGTCTGACAAGACTTCTGAAACGCTCTACTGAAAAACTAATAACATGCCTGCAGGATGACCACCTAGCTACTCATTAGTTTTTAAACACAGCACACAAATGCATAAAGTGAAAAGAACTGCCCAACATCACATAAATTCCAAGTGGCAAAGCCCAGAAAAGAACTAATGTTTTCAGATTTATAGGTCTTAGTTTTCAGTGAATGTAAAGCAGAAGGACTAGCTAAAGCAAATAATTTATAATTATTCTTTTTTTAACAGCTGCAGCATTTCAATTTTTATCCAGAGTAAAATATCTTTGATTTTGACAAGTCAGTAAAGTTAAACGCATAGATGTACAGAGGAGGAATTATTTGACTACAATGGAAACTGTCACCTTTAAAAATGTAGTACTTAAAACAAATGCTAAAGAACATTTAGAACCATTAAAAGACATAAGTACCAATAATTTCCTTCCTCTAGAGTATAGCAGACAAGCATGTCAAGTAATCCAGCAAGAGAAATTATTTTAAATGGTCACAGAACTGGTTTCTAAGACAGCATAAGCTCCAATACTTCCTCATGTAGTTAAACACATGCATATACGGCACAGTAAGAGATCATTCTGTATGCAGAAAACATGAACTGCTATCTAATTTAAGAACCTCCCTTGTGAGTGGTTCTCTGACCATTTCTTGACCGATCCATCTATAATTTTTAAACCTTCAGAAAACGTCTGTAACATCTGAAACAAATCTTGCTTTGCTAAATCAGCAAAATGTGTGCCAAACACGTTTAGTAAAAGCATTTTAGTTTTTAGATAATTCTCCAACATAAAAGCATCATTAATATTTGTAAAATTGCATTAGCAAGTTTACAGTGACATTCAGTTTTCCTAACTGGATAAAGAAGGCAAGGAAGAGAGCTGGACAGACAGTTTAAGGCAGAGCAAGAACATTCACATCAGAATATACCATGTTTACATATAACCCCCCTTGTAACACCCATGTGTATTTTTATAAACTGGCTGATAATCAAATACTTAGTTGCAAGAGCCAATACACTTTCCTCTTTCTCTATCACTAACATATTCTTGTTAACCTGACTACTACAGCAGGTATACTAGTGTTCAGAGGGCAAAGAGAAAAAACAAAGTAGGAAATGAGAGATGAGTATCTTTTGAATTTGGAATAGAAAGGAGGAATACAGCAGCCTTTAAAAGAACATAACTTGTTAACAGTATCCAACTCAGTTATTATAATGGAGATTTATTTAGCCTTGAGAGTATTTTTAGGATCAAACACTACCTTTTTCATCACTTTTCAACTGTATTTTTTATACATCTGCTAACTACCCTTTGTTATTCACGAATCCTAAGCACTTTAAGAATCCCACAGTACTTTCAAATTCAGAATTACTCACATTTTTACAGATCAATATGAAGGACAACAGCTCTCCAAACAGCAACAGATAAGGTATCCACACAACATAACAGTGGAACTTAAAGCCTAGCAGTTTTCAGACCCAGTCTCCTGCATCTGGAATGTAAAGCTAAAGTTCTGGAATTTTAAGTCCTTATTTTTCCAAATTTCAGGGAGGTTCCAAGAAAGCTGAAAATCATGATGTTCACTATTCTTTAATGAACACACACAAAACGCACTTTATCAAATAAACTTTTAAGAACAACAACAAAAAATTAACACAACATGAATTCTCTAGCCATGGTTTTCCCAGGTGAAGTCCCCATCCCTCTTAGCTTATACTTCAGCTATTTGATGCTGCTGTCTGCAAATATTAATTATCATCTTGTATAAGGCAATCATACTTTTATTAGCCTGCAGTTAGAAGAAGGCAAATTTCCAATTCACATTGAAACAGAATGTTCTATGTTTGGAGAGACCCCTGGAGTATGCACCCAAACCTATCACTCAAAACAAGAACAGACTTGAATATTTCCTCAAGTTGCTTAGGACCATGCCTAGCCAAGCTCTGACCACCTCTGAGGATGAAGATTGCACAATCACTCCAACTCCCTGTTTCACATGTCTCCATCCTCACTGTAAAGGATTTTCTACTTCATCTCTTTCGAATTTCCCTTGCTGCAACTTTCAGTTACCTCTCATCCTTCCACCATCTGAGAAACAGCAGTCTTCACCTTCACTGCAATCAGCCATTCAAGAGTGCTCAAAGAGGTGCTTCAGTATAACAGTCCCCTCACAAAGACAAGGAATTCTACACATCTATGATAATTTTATCTTGACCATATCCCTTTTGACTGTAACAAGTTACTACTTACTTGCCACTTAAGTACTATGTGTACTAAACATCTGAAACACGGGTGCCACTGCCATTTGTCTCTAACTGAGCTAAATTAGCAAACACTGCTAGTTTATATTGCCATGGGTTCATGGACAACATTACATAAAAATTAATTCCTAAAACTAGTCAGATATTTCCACCATTTTGGAAAAAACAGAGTTGTGAAATTTAAGCCAAATTCAAAACAACCTGGTGATGAAATTAAATGCTGGAGAGCATACAGAAAGTGTGTAGCAAACTTTTCACAGCTTATGCTAACCCCTACTTCTATTAAGGATTCTTCCTAGATGAGGAAATATCAGCCATGCCTCCCAGACAATTTTGCTGAGATCATACACGGCTTTTCTCCCGTGCCAGAGTTCTGCTTGTAATTAGAAACAGAAGTCTCAAGCTTACTCCATGTAGTACTGCATTACTAATGGCCTGTTCCACCACAACCACAAGGGAAGATACTCTGCCCCTCTAGAGTCAAGACACTTGAGAAATTAGAAATTCCTTCACATCTATTACTATCTATTACTGCAGAGACAAGACCCAAGAGTTGCCAATTTTAAAGTCTGCAGTTTCCACACTCAAAAAACTTCCTTATGCAACATCTTCTGTACGGTGCAACATGAAGTCACAATAATCCACAAAAACCTAGAATTCCATGCAGCAGACCTGGAGTTGACTGTGCAGACAACCCTTTAGAAGTTCACACAGCTTATATTCTAAGAAGGCTGGCTGTGCCTGCAGATTCAAAACTTTAAGCTCCTCTGCAAGAACCTGGAGAAGGAAAAAAACCCACCATGCAAAAAACCTAAGTGACACCAGTTACAATTTCCCTTAAAGAGGAGGGATATAAGCAGACAAGGAAAAACAAAAAAAAAACCACTAAAGTGATTTTGCAACCAAAGGAAATCATACTAATTTAAAAGTCAGTCAGGCTCTTACCAGGTAAGAACAAAGGACTGCAGTGGATCTGTCAGCTAAGTGGTGCCTGATTTGCTGTGATTCATCCTAAAAATTCTACAGCCACAATCAGAATAGTGTTGTTCAGAACGCAACAGCAACTGCCCTCATTTCACAAGTTGAAACAAGCCCTCAAAATCATAGGAAATAGCACTCTGTCCTTAATACACCGACAGGTAAGAATACAGCACTGACAAAATATACAAGCAAGGTACTCCTCCTTAGATGTAAGTCACACTTCTGCTATTTCTATATTTTACATATCCATGCACTGAGTGGTTAAAAAACCAACCTGGGAGGAAAAATTCAAGGAGGAAAAGCTCTTAACTCTAGTTTAGGAATCAAATGTCAGTCACACGTAAGACATAAGAGTTCAGAGAAAATAGCACAGATGAATAAACAACTGCAGGAACTACACAGGATTTCTTTAACTTATTGCTGTCACTTTCCATAAAGAACTCACCACAGTACATCACACCAATTAATTTTTAAGAGAAACTACTAAGAGAATAAAATTTTAGCAGGCCTTACAATTAAATGGTTTGTAAGTAAAAGGTTAGAATCACTCCTTGCAGTAAACAGAATGATGAGAACATAATGCAGAACTACATAGGAACTATGTTCCTAAATACACAGCTTGGAAAAAAAGGATTAGTGGGGTCTTCCCTAATAGTTCTGTAGGAAAACCCAAACAGAAGATCTGTCTGCATAAAGTAAGTGACAACATCAGAAACTGGAAACCAATCTCTCCCCCATTCTCCCCCCCTGCCCCACCTTATGAACCAATCTAACTTAGGCAATGGCAATTTTACATTTCTCTCCCACCATATAATTCAGGAAAACTTGTACAAGGATGGTTCTTTGATCCAATGTGCTGAATTTTATAATACAAAAAAACCCCAAAAGCCTCATGTATCTTTCTACAGTCATATAAACTACTTCTCAATGACACAAGACTTTTCCACTTTGGTTTAAAAGCTCAAAAGATGAGGTAAGTAATTCTTCAATTTCTGATAAGCTGCAATATCTCAATTGTGAACATGATCCATTCTTAAGTATTCACTTGGCTATGCACAGAGTAGCATCTAACAGTCAACACACAACTTCAAGAACAAGGGCTACAAGCACTGAGATGCAGGCCACCCTTAGCAAGAAATTCAGTTATCTTGTGAATTGAGACAGCAAGAGGCATGTGAGAGTGTTTGTCAAGTAACACTGAAATTCTTCACTCTTTTATCACCACAAAGATGTTACAAGGGGAGAAACATAGGCTGTCTCTCAACAATAGTATTTTATGGATTGACCAAGTTCAAGCCCAGATTAACTTTCCTTTTTTTATATCCCCCTCTTCAGTTTCCTCAACTGTAGAACTGCAGACACTCTCATAGAGACTTACCTATCACTGCATTTTGGTGCACAGACTCATCCTCAGGAGCACAGAACCCACATAAAGCCAGCTCCAAAGTTAAGCATTATGAATATACCCTTATGTGTAAATCTGTAAGATACATTGTGTAGCACTTCCATTCTGCCCAACTTTTTCATCTCTGGTAAATGGAAAGTTTAGAGGCCAGAGGGAACAAGGCAGAGCAAGCAAGGAAATCTCAGCCAACAGTCTCTTATTGCCTACCCACAGGAAGGCAGGAAGCTGCAAAACTGAGCAGGGAGAAGCCTGGATACCAAAAAAGCAATTCTCTATAGATTGGCCTTTTGCCTGAAAGACAGAAGGAGGAACAACCAGTGTCTACACTGGCACAAGCTACATACCAGAAAGCTGAAATTCAACCCATGCCAAGTTAAACTTGGAAAAGCTAAATTAACCTAGGCTGGTGAGAACAAAAATTAGGTAAGAGTTCAGAGCGTGAAAAATTAATAAAACAAGTTTTTCTTGCATGAAAATCAGCTTAGGACAAACTGAAAGAGAAAGGAAAAGCTTAAGAAAAATTTTCAAGCCAAGAATCAGATGGAAACCATTATTAAAACAGTTGCTAAGCTGTTCAAGAAAGCCTTCAAGAGAACCATAAAAATGCAGTACAGATCAATTCATCTCCATCTGCATTGCATCTTTCAAAGTATACTCTAAGTAATAATTATTCTAAAAATAGCAAAAAATGTAACCACTGAGATGTACTATGCATTCGCACAGTCCTCCAAAAACGTTACAACAGCCATCGCCTCTTCACTTTTTAAGGTTGTATTTATTTACTTATTATTAAACATAAAATAAACCAATTTGAAGACTGATCATAACTTTCAAAGATGACTTTAGTGCTGCATTTCCAGAAGTGTATTTTACTGCATTAAAGGCTTATGAAAGAGCTAAGTATCACTCAACATGTTCAGGTTAACTTTCCTCTCTGCTCATACCCTTTCCTGTTATGTTTACCAATTATTTTACAATTCATTTTCTGATTAACATACTCATACAGCCCTTTGCCAGTGATGTTGGGTGAGAGAAGGTGTGAAGCACAAGAAAGAAGATACCTATCCAAGATACTCTGAACATAAGGAAAAACATGTAAGAGCAGCTAGTTTTAACAATTCAGCTATGCACTGCAACAGTGAAGCGCACAAGATAGATCTACTGATTGAGAAAAAAATTCCCTTCCTTTTCTGCCTTCTTGGGGGGGGAAGGGGTGGGTGTTGTTATTTGCAGGAAAGAAAAAAAAAAATCACATGACTTCATCCTAAAGAACACACTGTTCTCAGTTTTCCTTCATTGTCAAGACAGCTCCACTTCTGGCTGGATGCCGGTCAGGTTCTTTAACATACCAATTTAGCACTTCAAAACATGCATCTTTTCAAGTGCTTTGATACAAGTTAGACGTCCACATCAAACAAATGTCTACCTTCATAAAACCACCAGAATAATAACTGATGTCCTCTTGAAATGCAATTAATACTACTCATGACACATTATATGACGTACAGCCTAGACACCATGCAGCTGATAAGGGCTACTGACCTTCCAATGAAGGTGTCCTTCCTATGTGCCTTATGCTTGCATCTCTTCACAGAGAAATGAAAAAGCAACTCTTCACACACACACACACACTAGGGAATGGAAAGGGGTGGAAAAAGAGAAGATTCAAACATCTGTGCTGCATACTTCCTCTTCTCATAACTCTGAGTTGACACACCTTCGTCCATTTTCAGAAGAGTCACGATTAAACTTGAAGGAAATGGAACATTTTTATACAAATGCTTCATTCCAGGCTTATGGATAACAGGAAGAAAAGATACTAGAAGTTTTATTGCTGTAACAAACTGCAGCTATTTCTACATCTAAGGAAACAAGAGGACTATATCTAGCTGCATTGGATCACCCAGTTAATATAAAGGCAAGAAAAGCAGCTCCATGTCATCACAACCAAAAGAAAAATTTAGCACTTCCAGCTCCCTCTTCCACATAAGTATTTCATCAAATGCAAACCACTCAACACCTGCATAACACAGCTCAAGGTTCCAGGTCTGCAAAACTAACTTCAGTGATACTGCATGGCAATAGTATCTAACTCCTCAGTGTACTAGACACTCTGATGCTTTTAAGGGAGAGTGGTGGAAGATGGAGAAGGAAAAAACAAATAAACCCACACAAAAAAAAAACTACAGAAAAAACACACACAGGCAGTACTGTATCTTCTGATCACCTTCAACTTACTCAAAAAGAAAGCATCAGAGGCTGCATTTAGTACTGTGAGTGTGAAAGTTGAGATTGACAGAGAAAGTTCTGATGCACTAGATCTTTTAACTGTCTCAACCTGATGAATGTTAATTTTGCATTAAAAAAAGCCAGTATTACTTAAGCCTCTGCAGTCATTTAAATAGATTTCTGCACATCCTCCTTCCTCCTCCTTGAGGAAAGTCAACAGAAGAGATACTCAAACTTTACCTCTAGTTTTTAAGAAACAAGAAGCCCAAATAAACAAAGAGCCAGTCAAAAAAGCAGCTCTTACTTGTACTTGCAACATAAACAGCCAAAGAATCTTGAAAACACAGGAGCCTCTTCAAAGATTAGCCGTTCCGAGAGAAGCCAGTTGGCTACATTCTACATGTT
The DNA here is from genome assembly GCF_020740795.1 of Apus apus. Taxonomy (NCBI): domain Eukaryota; kingdom Metazoa; phylum Chordata; class Aves; order Apodiformes; family Apodidae; genus Apus; species Apus apus. The sequence goes on along the minus strand of NC_067285.1, from coordinate 22,427,847 downwards.
CCATACTGCCACTTAAATAGTTCCAATAAAAACAGCCTAACAGTTATCCTGCAGTGTTGTTCTACTCACTCATGAACTACAATCAAGTTCAAATGAACATGTAGTCACATCCCAATAACAGAGACATTATTTACAGTTACTCTCAGAACTGACCTTTAAGTGTATTTAGCCATATATCTTGAAGACCAGCCATAATCTGATATTTAAACCAAGTCTCAATATTTTTGCCCAGAAACCTGTACCATAACTAGTACAACTAAGCAATGCACTACACTGATAGGCAGCTACTAATTTGCCAACCTCACAGCAAAACTATTTTTGTCAGGAAAAAGTGTATGCCGAACAGTTTTTAAACACAAGTCACACTGCTAATTTTGAGACACGCAAATGAAAGTTTGTTTCTTGCCAAAACACTTACTAGAGAACAGATTTGTTTGGCTAACTTCTAAAAGACAGATTTATTCTTATACCAATATTTTAGCATAGCAGTAACAGCTTTTGCAGCATCATGACCCAACCAATGTCCCTTGCAATGAATGCCAGTCCCAGTAGGTAGCCTAACAAGGGAGATTTTATTTCCACAAAAATCAGGTGAAGCATCATACCACTACATTATTTAGGTAGCTTATTACACCAGCCTTCAAATTTTTCATGGCAATAGAGTATAAGAAATACAGAAAAATCACTCTAAGTACTTAAACAACAGACAGCTTTATTGCTACAAGTAATTACATCTTTATAATGTATGGCTACAGCAGTAATTGCACAGTAAGCAACACTTCAAAATTTCCATTCTTACTCACTGTAAAGCTCCATGCACCCTTCAAATATCAGAAAAGTCCAATTTGACAGAAATAGATAAGATATCCACATAAAAAGGTAATAATATTTAACATATATTTAGATAAGCTCACAAAAATCCACCTATAGATAACATCTGTAGCATCACCACTGACAGTTCCACAAACTTGAGGACTTCACCAAATATTTATAACACAAGCACTTTCTACTCTCCACCCTTCAAACCCTCAAGGGAAGGGCCTTACAGTCAGCTGAAGAAAGAAGGCAAGTGAAAACCATCACAAAGTTTCTAGAGACACTAATGGCACCTCTATAACGGCAAAGTTGTCTGGGTTATTTCATGACAAGAACTGCTGAAATATACCACTGAGAAGTGAAAACAACCCAACCAAACAAAAAAACTCAACCCAACAACTTACAAATATTCCAAATAAGCCAATTAAAGTACAACAGGTAGCTTTTTTCCCCAAATACACTGAACATTCAAAACACACTTCACTATACTAAGTGAAGAATGATCAAAGAGTGCCTACAGACATTGTCTTTGACGCTATACTTTCATAAATAAAACACTAATTGACACTCAGTTCTCGCTCAAGGATTAAATCCTGTGCATAATTAACCTGAAAACAAAACCCAAGTAATAGCAAAAATAAACTCAAAAGTCCACCAAAATAGGATTCTGCAGTTTAACTCAATTTGTCACTTTAACACCTTCACTTATACTTCTAGCATATTTACATTAACTCCAGTTCCTAGTAACTGTCGTTTTAGAGGTATCTATAAATATCTTAAAAAAAAAATAATTCTAACAGTCTTAAATATCAGGAGTTCTACTGGTAGTACTTCTGGTGGTATTCAAACCACAAGAAAATGAGTACACCCAGGCATAATATGAAAGTAAAAGGCCACAATCAAATCTCATTGCAGATTTCAGCAACACCAGTCTGCCAGGAAAGACAGAACAATATCACACCCGGAAGTGAGCACACAACCGTACTCTTTCCTGCTGCTCTGTTTACCTACTGAAAATTCAAAGAGCAAATTATCCAGTGCAGAAGGCAGGACATAAGGAGCTAAGTAAACTTCCTTTACTAGAACTGATCGTCCATGGGTTTTTTTACATGCATTCTCACTTTATATACATTTAAACAGGTAAACAAAGACCAAGATAATAATTATTTTTTTAATTAGGTAAACAAACAAAGAACAATTTTTGCTTTACTACCTTTGCTCTCATTTTTCACACTTACCTGGTCTTTTTCATGGGGTAGAAGGCTGACAGGTGGAAGAGAAGCTGGAAAAGTGCTGGTGTATTTTGGTGCTCCTTTGCTTTCCAAACTGCCATAATTCACTCTATACTGAGGTCCATCCTTCAGTAATCTCCCGTTGTTCACAGCACGTTTGGCCCCCAGACGCAACCTCTGCTGAAAGGCAGGATTGTTGAAAATATTTGCTAGGTCATTTTGACTTCTCAAATACTTCTCTATATTTTTCAGGGAGGAGCCATTTGGTTCTTGAAGCCCTTCAATTGCTCTTCTCAAGAGTTTGTTCCAATCCACATTACGAAGCTCATTACAAGCTCCTCTAGATCCCTTAACAGATTTAGTAATAGTGCTAGGTTTAACAGATGAGAACCGTCCAGGATTATCTGGGTCCTTGTAGGATGCAAGGCCTTTGTTGGTAACTTTAAGAATAGAACCATCTTGAACACTAAGTTCCAACTGTTCTGAAACAGTCTTCTTATCCAATCCATGGGAAGCACAAACAGCATGACATATTCTTTCTTCAGAAGGCCTTTGCTTTTGCTTTTTAACTTTTTGTATAGCTTCAAGAATCCACTCCGTATAAAGAGGGTTGGCAAGTTTTACCATGGTTGACCACTAATTGTTTCCAGCCAAGGGTTACCCATAGAGGTTCCTCCTTATCCTTTTAGCAGACCTTTCCGAGGTTGTTCACACCTCAAGCATAAATCAAAGGATTCCACACACTGCTTAGATGCATCTCTACAATATCCATCCTGAGGAGTCTGAAAAAGCAGGGAAATATCTGCTGCCTGAAATTTCCAGTTACTTCAAGGAAAAGTAGAAAGGATTGATTGGTGATGACACTGGTACATCCTTACAAAAAAGTTGGTTGCAACCTTTAAAAGAAGAAAGAAGAGGCAAGGAGAGAATACAGTTAATGCTGAAGTAGTAAAAAGAAAAAGAACACCCTAAGACATGCAATCATACTGTAGATGCTGCAGCATACAAAAATCTTGTGAGATTATATGAAACATTCACCAATTCCCACCCCAAACCAAACAAGCCATCATAAATTCCTTCCACTTCTTGTAATATTCAGTGGATTTAGTTTTCCTAAATCCCATCACCTCAACACTTAACCTACTACCGACTTCTTAGACAATTTCAATTCCACCAGAGATCTGAAAATATTCTCTAAAACAAGCTGCCTACAAATAATTTCTAGACTCATTGGTATAATAAAATTGCTATCTGCATGGATAACACATTCACTGAACAAAAAAAAACCCAAACAAACAAAAATCCTCAAGCAATGAAAGTCAAATTACCATTTCTTACAGTATACTGTCAGTGACATGTCGATTGCACAACTCAAAAATCAAAAACAAAATACTAGAACTGAGTGACTAGTATTTGATCCTTCATTAATACCCTACAACAAAGAGAAGAATCACAAAGGCACTTCTTATTCTAAGTTGTGCAGTACAAAGGCACACATTTTTAACAAAAACTCTCAGGAATACAAATTAAAATGAAGTAACAGAAGACATTTTCACATAAATACATTGTCAGTATTAAGATACCTAATGAAGTCACACTGGCAAAATATGTTTCAGTGACTTACAGTTTAAGAAACAATTTTCTTATGAATATATGATTCTAATAAATAACTCAGTGGTAACAAAAACTTAAGAAACCTGAAAGAACGTTAGGAGTTTATTCATTCTGCAGAACATATATAGAAAAGCATCACAAATTAAACTAAGAGAGTAGTAACCTAATAAATGAACACATCTATTCAAGGCATTATTTTTTTCTGCCATTAAATGTGAGGGAGAATTTCTGAAGTTGATTTGTGTAATTTGTATAATTATTTCCAAATAAGGGAAAGCAAATAAAACACAGAAGCAGCAAATCTTCATTCTGAATAAATGGATTGTCTTGTAAAGCAGAAGATGAAAACAGCTTCACAACAAAATCTAAACCTGACTTAACCTGAAACTACATTTGTAAAGCTGTATCAAGCAACCTATAACTAACAATATTATCTATGATTACACAAGTCTTGGACCTTATTTTTATAAATTTACTCAAGTCATCTTGCAGTTGAATCATGTTTGAAACTTGAGTAAAACATACATAGGAAAAAAGCCAAGTTGGTGCGGTAATTAAATTATTTTCAACTTGTTAGACATATTCCTCTACAACTAGGAAGAGCACAAGCACAAAAAACACTTTTGGTCCCATGCCTTCTCTGCCCTCTACCTTCTCAAAAATCTCCTTAAATATAAACTCATATATATAACTCATGCAAGTTATATTTGAAAAATGTTTTGCTTATGTCAAGTATTTGCAATAAAACAATAACTTGTTCTGTAAACAGACAATTTAAACTAGCTAGCAAAAGCCATTCTTTCCCTAACAGCATTGTCTATATTCACTGTTTTCAGATAATTCCAAAATAACACCATAGCTGCAAAATGTAGACAAATATATGGAAGAAATAAAGCTTCCTATAAATTCTCTTACTACTCTGACACTGAAAATACAATAATAAAACAAGGCAAAACACTATAGTACAGGCTCACTCACATGAAGATTATTTTACATGGTCAGACTCTAGATTTGGAAGTTCTCTGTAGCTAAATATAAAGCCCTAGATTCCTAGAAAGCTAGTTTTAAGTTTAGAAGTGATTTAGTTAGGCTCTTCTACTATGAGTCTTCATTAAGACAGTCAGTACTTAATTAAATGCTGAACACTGCATTTGCTGAGTCAGACATACTTGCTTCATTTTTAAACCAACTGCAGTACTGTAATATTAAATTTTACACAGAAAACCACATCACTTCCAATAAATTCCAGAACACATAGGGCAGGGTCTGTTCCAAGCACCTGGTTACCGATGAACATTTCGGTATAAATGCTGTAACTTGTGGGTTACAGGAATTTTTATTGGCCAATGACTGTGGCAAAAGGTGAGCATAAACCTTTATCCTCATGTAAAGTCTGCTGCTTGGTACAGGAATTTCACAGCATTATACATTCAGAACTACATTTTTATTTATTTACTTAAAACTCCCTGTGTGTAATACAACCTCCTGCATGCTAGTGCCTACTAAATCAACACTAGTTCAGTGTATCAGCAGGAGCTTAGTTTCCAACACACAAGGCAGGATATTTCAAAAAGACAATCAAGACATCTTAAATCCACAAATCCTAAGAGAAGCTAGCTGCATTCTGCTTCAGAAAAACAGGCAAAGCTCATCCAATGCAACTTTGAAATTGTGCTACCACAACCTAGAGCTTTCTGTTATTCTGTCACTGTGATTCCATACGTACTTCAAATGTAGCACTCTGACCTCCACAACTGATATGGCAACATCTACTGTACGCAAGATTCAGAAAAACCTCTTAACAACAAACATCTTTGGCACCAATGTAATTCAGCTCAGCGATGCTGGGGTTGTAAATTAAAGAAGTCTTTCCTAAATTAAGACAGGTTGATCCAAGATTCACAATATAAAGATACACACATGTCCATACTGAGTGACTGGACAAAGACAAACTGCTTTAGAAACAAACTTCCCAGATTCATTTTAAGAGGCCACACTGAAGTTCAAAATGGAATTCAGGTTTCTAAGTTTAGAACTTCATTTCACCAAAACCAGAAAAAAGACGGTTATACACCATTTAATATAAAAAGTGTGATGTTTACCCAATAGATTTTGAGGAAATACCAATTTTTAAGAGTCCTTATCAATTAGTAGCAGGCACTCATTTATTAATTTTCCTCCCCTTGTAATTAAGTAACTTTTAATCAAACCCTTAACAGCATTAGATTCCCCAGACTTCTAAGTGCACAGGATCCCTTCCAAGTTTTACGGCAACAGTCATTAAGCTCTTTCTATGTCGTATTTCAGCTTCCACACTCTATGGTATCTTATTTTGAAACTAAAAACATTTGAGAGATTTTGATTGCACTGTTTCACAGATGAAGTCTGTTAAGAAGTCTGCTACTGAAGAGCTGCAGAACATAAGGATTCAGAGGGTAAAGTACAAGACATTAAGTTTAAAACATGAAAAGCCGTCTCTAATAAAGACTTGTCCCTTTCCCTAAGTCATAAATTATCAGATAAATACAAAGAAGTTGCAAAATCACTGCTTGAGACTTAGAATGAATGCAAATACGCCCCTTATAAAAAAAACAGCTATTCACCTATTGTACAGCTGATTCTAATTAAAGAACTCACTGATTGAATATTTCAACCTTACGTGTCATCAGTAACCCTGACATAAGGTATTTTTCTAGACTGAACTAGTACCTGGAATTATTTCCCACTGATATAGATTGTTAAAATCAGCTGTGTAGTCAGAAAGACAAAAAAAAATAAAATCAGCTATTCTTTTCCCCCTAAAAAACAAACCTAAAAGTTACTATACAAATAACCAAAAGCATTTCACAAAATACAATCTGAAGATTTCGTTTGAGAAATTAGTGAAAAATTTGCTTTGGCTATCTTAAATGTAAATGCAGTTACACTTTTAAAAACTGAGGTTAACATAGCTACAAAAAACAAAACAACAACAAAAAAAACATACAAAAAAAACCCGACAAAAACAAAAACAGAAGAGGGGTGGAGGAAGAAGAGAAATGACAGCAACTTGTACAACCTGCCGGTGACCTGAGAAGCATGATTTCATTCTGCTCCCTCCTACCTGCTCTGCACATGCTCCGGAGAAAGAGCAGCAGGCCAGCTCTCTGCTGCAGCATCAGGGTCAGGTAAGGATTGCAGCAGAGAAGGAGGAAGAGAAGACTGCCATTCAGCAAGCTTTTTGCCATTTTTCTTTCCTCCAGGCCATTACTTAGAATTATGTAGTTAATCACCTCTGTATTCCACCCCCATCTCAATTAATGATCGAAAGAGGCAAGATACTTGTTACCCCACTGCAAAATACACGCACCTACAAAGAAACACAGGAAAAGCAGATCCAGGCTCAAGGGCTCCCAACACACAACACTTAAAATTACTCAGCTCATGAGGCCAGATATTGTACTATTCTTTACACAACATACAGCTTTCAATTACAATAAGGAAGGGCAACGACCCTTGCACATGCTTTAAACAGAGAGATGAGGAAACATTATAGTAACTTCAAAACTACACGAAGACACTTGGAAGTGTGGGGAGTAAGAGTGGTTGGTACATGTGAATCAAACTGATTAAGTGCTTGTACCCAGTGATACCCCACAAGCTTGTTTAAAATCATATGCTAAAACGCAGTTCACAACATGACAGCAGCAAGCATCACCAGAGAAAACAGCATCAGCACAACATGACTCCAGCAAAATAACCCAAATTCACCTTTCCCAACCTCTTCCATGGAAGTCCTGAGCACTTTAATATATGGTAGTAGAGAACATCAGGAAGCATGCGATGGTAATATCCACTGCCAGCAGTTAACATGGGAAGAGGGTTTCACTGAAAGCATTTCCTAATAGTTTTCAACAGAAGAGCTATCCTTTTGCATTTTGCAGTTTTGGGGTTTTTTTCAATGCTCAGTGCTAAACGTGAGGTCTGGGTGAAGAAATACAGTGAGAACATCGCTTTCCAAACCATGGCTTTAGAGGCTTCAATATTTCCCTCTTCAACTTAACTTAAAATTTTTGCAGTACACCCCAGCCATGGAGATTAGCAACGCCTAGTGCCTAGCGCCAAGGCATTGTTATATTTGACAGGGGCCGAGCCGTGTTTGGCTTTTCCAAGCCTTACGCCAGGATTTTTCATTTCAAAGGCAGAAACCACAAGCCCGCAGGCTGTGCTCCCCGGGACACAGCGACCCCGCAGGACAGGGCAGCCGAGGGACGACGCCGACACCTACACCCCCCCCACGGGGGCGGCGGGCGGGCAGGCGGGGCCGGGGGCAGCGGCCGCACCGGGCCCCCGGCAGCGCCGGCGGGAGGCAGGCTGAGAGGGCCCCCCCATCCCGGTACCACTCACCTCCGCGGGACCGGGGCCGCGGGGGGAGGAGCCTCCTCCAGGCGCCGCAGCGGCTCCCCCTGCTGCCGGCTGTTCCCCTGCTCCCGCTGCCAGGCTGCGCCGAGGCCGCTGCCCCCGCTGCTGCGCTGCCCCGCTGCCGGCGGCCGCCGCGACTCCCCCTACCGCCGCGGCTCGGCTCGCCTCACCTACGCCGCCATTTTGTTTCGCCCTGTTGTACTTAACGTGAATCCGACATGACACTGATTACAGCCCAATGGAGTCTCATTAAAACCTTACCTACCCCCGCAGCCCGCCCACCGGCGCCCGCCATTGGGCTGCGCGGCGCACGCCGCTCCCGGCTCGCAGGCCGCGGGCCAGTGTCCATCAACCGCCCGCCCCGGCCCTGCCCCGCCCAGCAACCAGCCCGTGCCTCCCATTGGAGGACGGCGCGTGTCAATCGCGGGGCACGCCCCTTCCCTCCGCGCTCGCTCCGCCCCCCCGTGCCGGGGGGCGGTGCCGGAGGCCGCCATTGGCCGCCACAGCCGCCACACAGCGGCACGGCCCGCCCCCCCGCCCGCCTCACGGCTGGACCTCCAGCGCTCGCGATTGGTCACTCGCCGCCAGCGGAGACGAGAGCTCTAGCAAGCCCGCGCTCCCGTTGGCTACCGCTGCCGTCCGTCTGGTCCCCCCGGCCTCCCTACCCTCCCCCACTCGCCACCGCCCCACCCGCTCCCGAAGTTTGTTCGAGAGGGTGATCGTTAGCGAGAGACACCGGCGGCGGCCGCCTCAACCAGCCCGGCAGCGCGGGCGGGCGGGCGCGCGACACAGGCTTATAAGCAGCCTTAAATGTTGAGTGTCACGCGCGTGACTCAGATGGTGCCAGTGGCCCGGGCGGGCGCGGTGGCACAGCATGCTCCCAGCATAACCCTCCCAAGGTGCCTGGCACTGGCAGCTGCTTATCGCGCACACGCACACCCCGCACCGCCAAGGGAGGGGAGGGGGAGCAGGGACAGCGACAATGACTCCCAGCTCGACAGCCACATGCAGGTCCCTGCAAGTTTCGCCATGCGAATCACAGGGACTTCTCTGTCACCCCGTCTGCGAAGGAACAATTGCCGCCTCAGAAAGACAGGGTGGGAGCATGCAACACAAAAACCTCAGCCATCCCCTGCCTCCCTCCGCCACGCCATTCCCCCTCTCCCCACCTCATCCAACCCAGCCATCACCTCCTCCTGCTGCTCCCCCTCCCCTGCAAAACGCAGAGCATTGCAATGCATTTACCAAGCACAAGTGTCTGCAAACACGTGCATCAGTCTCCAATGCAAAAGAAAAAAAAAAAAGTACCCAGCCTAGTGACAAGCCCCCTGCACTGAGAGAGGGGAGGGAAAGGGGGTTATTACAGCAAATTGCAGCCTGTCACCCAATGCAAAACAAGACCCATCGCATGCTCCCTATTATCCCCCACATAAACTCCTGGGAATCTAACCTCCGATGCAGGTTTCCCCCCTCTGCTTGCAATGACCTCCTTTCTCTGCCTGTGTGTGTTTCTGCAGCAGCGGTTCCTGCGGAATGTGCTGCCCCTGAAACGCGATCGCGGCTCCTCTCTCGCTCGCTCGCTCTCTCCCTCTCTGTCTCTCGCTCGCTCTCTCGCTCTCTCTCCTGGCTGCAACCAGAGCCAGGAACACAACAACAACACAACCTCCCCCCACCCCCTTCCCCAAACACATACACACTGAAGAGACCCAGCCAGGAGAGCCAGACGAGCCGAGGAGGGGGTGGAGGGAATCCCCAGTCAGCGGATTGATTGCACCAGTTACCTTCTCTAAGCCCCTTCACAAGAGGGGAAAAAAAAGAAGATGAATACAGAGAGAATACCTTGTCTCTCCTCCTCCGCAAGGCTCCTCTCTTCGCACTCCAAAATACTAAAAGGTGGACGGGCGGATCAGACACAAGCGTTCTGCTCACGGCGAGGGAGAGGCGGGGGAGGGGAACCACACGAACAATTATAATTAATTTAGAAATTAAAACAGAAACCCACCCCAGACCTCCAGCCTTCCCGGTGCCGAGAGGACGCAGATTGCGAGGACTGGTGTTAAAACACAGGACCTGATAACAGCTAATTGAAAGGTTAATCTACATAGGCTGTGACAGAAGAGGTCCCTCCCCACTTTTTTATCTGCTGTTGGCAAGTGGGAAATTGAGCTCCCCCCACCTTTTTCCCATTTAAAAAAAAAAAATGTATATTAAAAACATTAAAGAAATTATAAAAAATAAAGGCGATAAAGTTTGGGGGGAGGCGCGCCCCCGCGGCGGCGGGCCGGGGCGCGCGGGGGGCCGTTGCGGGGCGCGCGGGGGGGCGGTCACCGCCGGCTCCCGGGGCCCGCACGCCGGCCTCGGGCCCTGGGGTAGGGCTTTTCATCCAATATGGGGCGGTTTTAAATGTCACGGTGGAAGCAGCACCGCAGGCAGGCTTGGGCAAATCCTTGCTGAGGGCTGTGAGCGCTTCCTCGGTCCGGAGGAAGAGGGCCGTGCTTGAGGCAACCGTAATTAGTCTGAGGGATGAAAGGAGGGGGAACAAATTACCGATGTCCTTCCATTGAGTTTGTTGCAAATGTAACAAGATGTTAAGTGGAATCTATTTTGAAGGACAAGGTGATAACACGTATGTACTTAAAACTAATTTAAACATTTTCTTCACGCTGCCTTGAGAGAAGCTGCCAAAGGCCACTCACTGTGTCAAAGTTTTAATACCACTCATGGTGGTTTTCTCAGCTATGGCTAGCAAACACCACTTTCACTGAAGCGTGGCATGACAAAATACTACAGGGTATATACCACAAGATACCTTTATAAGGGAGGAAATGGCAATTACCTACCTGAGCATCTACTCAACCAAGCACCAACTACGTAGCCTCCATCTTCCCAAACCTGGAACATGAGCATCTCAGAGATCTCCTAGACATCTTCTTTTGCATGTCTTCTGAGTGATGTGTTGCGTTGGGTGCCTGTCTGCAAAATTTTCTAAAAACACCTAGTCCTGAAGAAGAAAAGAAAGATTTAAAAAAAAAAAAATCCTTTTAGAGTGAGGGAGAAATAACCTTCTACAAAAAATTATTTTCTGAATCATGTACTTCATGTAGTACACAGCAAGTTCACAGCAAGTGAACCAAGTTTCCATAATGAAGTACTAAGCATTAAGGTTTAATGCAACTTTTTCAGAGTCAGTTGCTGGAGATACTGTAGAAGGAAGCTCTTTAGTGATGTTTTAGAGCACTGTAAAATCAAATGACCTACTTACAGAAAGCTACCAGGTGAAAATAGTATTCCAGCCTGTATCTGTCATACCAACCTGTTGACTGAGGTTTTAGTCTTTTAATTGCCAGATGCAGCCTTTTAAGCAGAGACAGGAAACTTGAAACATGTAATGAACTAATATTTGTTGGAGAATCCTTTCAGGTTCCTGTATCATGCAGGACTTGGCTGTGATTGGAAATATTTATAAATTATTGGAAACAATACAAATCATTAGAGCACAACTTAGAGCAGAGCTCACATTTACAACAGTATTCTGAATCTCTGAATATTGTGTCAGTGTTTCCATTATATACTTCTTTCTTTCTTTCTTTCTTTCTTTCCTTCTTTCCTTCTTTCCTTCTTTCCTTCTTTCCTTCTTTCCTTCTTTCCTTCTTTCCTTCTTTCCTTCTTTCCTTCTTTCCTTCTTTCCTTCTTTCCTTCTTTCCTTCTTTCCTTCTTTCCTTCTTTCCTTCTTTCCTTCTTTCCTTCTTGCTTTCTTGCTTTCTTGCTTTCTTGCTTTCCAGGAAATTTACAACTTGGTTAGTGGTAAAACAGAAAAATTATATCTTGAAACTGAAAGTTGGCATAGCCACATCCCAGTTCAGGAAACAAAACAGTGGAGGAAACTTGACAATCTCTTTGGCCATTTTGGAATTACGATCACGCTGAAGACGTAAGTAACAGCACAGAGAAAAATCCTATAAGTCTCTTGTTTAAATACTTTAATTCTTTCTTCTTAATTTAATTATTTCCCTACAAATAATTTTTATGAAACAATGTCATTGGGTGTTGTGTTCCAGTTTTTAATATAATCAAGAGCCTTTTGTTTGAAGACAGACTCCTATGGATCTTGACATTTACAGGTGTACCTAACTATTAGACTGTGAACTTAAGCACATGAAGCTCTTTATACATAAATCATGCTCCAGTGAACTCAGATTCATTATCAGTATCAATTATACCGTTTCCCAAAATAATGACTTAAAAAGAATTGCATCATGTGAATTTAGGGTTGTTCAATTTGAGAAAGCCATAAGTACCTGAAACACTTTGGATCTAATTGAGAGTGTTTAATATGTTGTGTCCATTTTGTTTTGTGATCTAGATAAGAGATTTGGGGGGTTTTATTGTATGAAAAGTAATACATTAAAAATATCTATGGGAAAAGTTACAAGCTCATCAAGGAAGCTAGTGTAAGCAATAAAATTCACACTTTAGCATGTCTTCTACTGTCAACCTTTGAGGGATTTATTCTCCCATAGCCACTACAAAACTGATGAAGTACAACAGTTAATGCCCCTGAGCAGTAACAGGTGCCTAGACACCTGCACATTGAATACACCCATTCCATCTGCTAAAAAAATGTCCCTAATATTAAAAATAATGTCTAAAATCAAAACCACCCTCTCTCATCTGTTGTTAGGAAGAAGTACTATAGCCCAGTTCACTCTGTTCCATTAATTTCCTTGCTTTAATTACAGTTTAAATGTCCTTATTTAAAGATTTCCTCTGCCCTCCCCCACCAGAAAAATAGATTTGATTGCACATTTATATTGTTCTGTATGTAGTAAGCATATCAGTCCTTAGGATTATTCTAAAAATGCATGTACAGTTACTATTGTTGGATCACAAATGAGAGAAAACAAGAAGTCAAGAGCTGAGCATGGTCTGAGTTAAAATCAGTCATCAAAAATCAAAATCTTCAAACTGCTATATGTACAGCAGTGGTGTAAGACAAGCTGGAGACTACTGATTAAATGAAGCCTGGCCATATGCAGACTACATTCATCAGTACAGAAAAAAGAACACTAAGTTGGAGATCGAACACTCATTTTAAATCAGTGACAAAATTCTTGTGCATGAAATTACTGCCACACATAGGAATCAGGTGAGGACTTCAGTCACTGGTGCAGTTCCATTAGAACTAGTGGTGCTGTGACATATTTAGAAACAATTACATAGTTGTCCATGTTGGTATGATGACAGATCCCCATCAACATCTGGCAAAACTTGTTAGGACTTCAAAAGAGAGAGGATGTTCCTTCTATTATTACTATACAAGACCACATATATGACTACAGTCACCTGAAAATTGCCTACCCTGGCATATGCTGTAGAAGAAGTGACCTTGGGGAAAAAAGTCATCCTAAGGTTGTAGTGAGTTTCTTTCCAGCCTCTACAGGCATAGTGAGCGTGTCCCTGCTGATTAGCTAAACACATACATTCTTTACCTATACCATCACCTCTGCTTAGCTCACCTGACATGGGTTCAGCAGTTTCCCTCAAACCCTAACCTTCAGCCTCATAGTCCTTCTGAATTAAAACAGCTTTTTTTTGGTTGTTTTTTCCATGTATGAGTTGTTGTTTTTTACAGCCTTTTATATTGTAATTTAATCCAAAAGATTATTCAATGTGACTAAATCTATCCCTCTGAATACAAATAGAACATTTATTGGTTTATGTATGAAGTTATGCTTTGCTGCTCACAATGGAGCATCACTACCCAATTTAAGCACTATTAATAAATATTAATATAGATTATGTTAATATATACGCATATATATACACACACAGGCACACATTAAGTTAATAACCTGTGGGCATATTTTCTGATCATTTGCTGTCTCATCTATACATTTAATACAACTGAATAATAGTATAAAATACTGTTCTGCATCCATGTTACTGATCTGGGGGCTTTTTGATTCCTGAAACCATAACACTATAAGGTAAATGGTGTAACAGTCTCAATTCAGGAGTTGTAATTGGCATAATACTGTAATTTGGAAATAAATGTTTGTGGTAGATCATCTGTCATCCCACCAGGATAGAGACTGTGACTTTTATAATAAATCCCACATGTTGCATTCTACTCTGGCAAATATATCACACTGCTATACCAAAGTACTTTAAAATCCTTAATTAATTAGTTACTGTAAGAGCTCTGCTAGGTGAATGTATATTGTTCTTCCTGTTCTCTAGCTAGAGATACACAGCACAGAGCAAAGTGGTTAGGAGAGGATGCCAGCTTAAGGAAAAATCTGGCCACCTGGTTTCCAAGGGCCCTGCTCTAGCCACAGGTGATCCAGTTCCGGAGTAGCTGTGTTAGTCCTGGAGAAGAAACTGGTGACTTGTTAGTACATCTTTGAAATGTTATCAGGAGCATGTCTTTTTGCTGCATTAGCTATTATACATGTTAAAGAGGCAACAGGATTAATAGAATTTAGGAGTGCCAAGGAAAAGGCTAAAAGCAAAGCAGAAAAAAAAAACAGGTGGCTCATACACAAAAATGTCCTATAAGATGTTGTCTTTCATAATCATAGTTTCTAACAATACTGCATATGCAGGTTCTGTTTATACACACATTATAAAGGATTAGCAAGTGATTAATATGTTTTTAATAAATGGTAATCAATTGTTATGAGTTCAATGAGTGAATAGGTTTTTTTATAACAACAGCTCATCATCATCTGAAACACCCCAGTGACCTATTTAAACTCTATAGCTTTACACAGAAAGTCTGCTAATCTTATGTTAAACATCACAAACAGAATCTTTGTATAAAGTGTGACTCAGATTTGCTTGAGAAAGAAGGACTAGCACCAAGACTCCCCAGCAAATTGTTAGGTATAGCAATACTGGATTTAAGTTTCTCCCTTTGCCATGTAAAACGCACTGATGTAACAGGAAACATTTTGCTGCTGTGTGCAAGAGTAGTGTTTTCTAGGCTAATCCCAAGAGGAAGGCCTGGGATATTGCAGGACTCGATATCAACCAGCATCACTGAACTTGATGCAAGCTTTGTGCATTTATACATGTTTACTGTAATACTTTGTGAGGGCAGCTGATGAGATGAAGGATGGAACTGAAAATTAATAAAGATAAGTTTGCTCAAAGCTAGTGCAAGCTGCCATAATCAGGAGCTGATTAGGTCCTTCTTGCTACCATCCTGCTGCTATTAGTTAAGTCTAGGTGAAAGGGAAGGATGCTGGTGTTTGCAGGAGCCATTATAACACCTCATCTTGTCTTTGTGGGCTTTAAAGTAATTAACTCTCCAATCATTATCCCTTGACTTCGTCCACAGGTTTAGGTTTCCCTCCTGCTGTTCCCTTTGGGGATATTGGGTTGTCATTTTATGAGAGGGGATTCTTTTTAGAGTTCACACAAAATCCCTTTTGCAGCATCCCAACAGATTTTGTGCTCTCTGAACTCCTGGAATACTCTTTCATTCTCTGTTTCAGTGAATATTACTTTTATAACTTTCTCCAGATCCAACTGGAAAAGAAGGTAGAGAGGGGAAAAAAGCTTATCCAAAAAACCTGGCATCACACTTGCTGAACTTGCCGAGCCCTTTAGATGAAAAGAAGGCCATCCTCAGTACTTAGAAGCCAATAAAAGAGACTGCAAAGGCAGTTTTGCTAAATAAGGTTACTTTGAGCCTCTAAAGGATGCTGACAGTCCTTAACGTGACTGAATGAATCCTCACAACTTCCAACTGCGATGTTGCTGTACTACGTTCTAGTTCAGTTTCAGCCAGGGGATGATTTCCAGACTTGAAACTGTTAGCAGTCTTTTATTGGTCTACCATTGCCAAGAAACATGGAGAAAAAGGGGGATGAGACAGTTTGACCATGTTTTTGTTAATCTTGTTCTCATCCACTTTCCACTGTATTTTTAAAAATCCTATTAATAAGCTGAAGAAATTGAAATGACAGGAGAGGCTGCTGCCAGGCACATAGTTTGGAGACTGTTCTGATGCTGCCCAACCCTTGGTGTACAATTGAACCAGATGAGCAGCCGGAGCTATAAAAAATATGACTGAAAGGCACACCCACTGCATTTCAGATGCAATGGACAGTGAAAACCCTCACCTACTGCAAATCTGGTTGGAGCACTTCCCCTTTCAACTTCTGCTCAGCACCTCCTGGCACACCCACCTTCTCATAAAGGATGGGAGTTTGGGAAATAACCCATGTGCCAAAACAGCTCTGAATTTGCTGAGCGCAGGCTTAGGCCTTAGGTCTGCTCTGTAATGTTTGAAAATTGACAAGCCTCCACTCGTCTTTTACATTTGCAGCATGAATTAAGAGGAGTTTGACTGGTCTCAAGGGCCAAACTGCTATCTGCAGCTGGAGTTTTAGCTAGGTCTGTATGATGTTTTCTTTACTTTCTTTGTTGGCAGCATTAACTGAGGTTCCCTTGCTAAATAAAGCTCTACTGCACAAACAATTTATTTCAGTCACTTTCTATAGCTGCCGGTACTAGAGCAGCACTACCTCTGTTAGCTAGACTAGGAAGCCTGTCAGAGTCAGGTGGCAATACACCATATCATTTCAAATACCTTTCAAAAACCTTTAGATTTGCTCAATGCTGCTTTAAAAATACCCAGTGGCTTGCTTGTATTAGGGTTCCCAACCTGACTAACTCTGGTTGTTATATTATTATCACGCACAGTAGGATTTTGTATCAAATATTCTTTGGGAAGGAAAATCTGAGTGAATTTTATTTTTTTTCTGTGTCAGGTAATATGAGAATGTGAAGTAGCAGCTAGGAAGAGCTAAGACACTAATATGTCAGTGCTGAAGATATGAAGTATCTTCTTCATACTCATTGAACTACACAGTCACCTCAGTGGTACATAGGATAGGTAGCTGGTAATTTGTCAAGATGCCAGGGAAGGAGTTCCATTATCCAGCATAATGAAGTCCTTGTTCATTTCTTAAAAAAAAAAACAACATGAAGTTCTACCTCTCACCTGATGGCAGAACCTGGGCAAGCAGTGAGATTGTCAGAATTGTTTTCTTAGCACTGGCCAGAACCCCTCTGTTATCCTGATATTATTCCCCTTTGTTATTCGATATCCCACCGTGCCAGCTAAGTCAGGAGTTGTCACACTCCTCACTGGTGCAGCAGGATACAGAATAGCTGGGGGTGGGGAGAAAGACTGGGATGGTTAGGAGGTGGAAGGGAAAAGGCCTTTTTTTTGTGTGTGAAAACAGTAGCACCAGCTGCATCCTGCAAGTCGCTAAATTATCCAGTCAGTTGTTTTAATTTTTGTTTGAATTCAAGAATAGGTTGTGGATGTCTTGGCAACTCATGAATGAAGCTCTTTATGAAAGAATTCACCTTGCAGAGGGGCTGCTGTCAGATGCACAAGCCTCTTTCCATTAATTAAGCTGCAAAACATCCCCTCTTTTTTTTTCCCCATCGCTCTCAACGCCTGGATAATCAGACCCTGTGTCTTTCCATACATCCACCACTGTCTCTCTTGCTTCTCACAGTATTTTACCCACTTACAATTCTGGGCTGCCAGATTTTTTTTTTTTTTTTTTAATTTTTTTTTTTTTTTTTTACTGCAGCTTAGTGCTGCTAAGTGAGATATCATGCTGCCTGAGCTAAGAACTAAGATGATGATTCTGCTGCACTGTAACCAGTGCATTATCTCTGTGCATTATTTTCAGCTGAAAGGTGGCCTAAAAGCAAAGTTGGATATTTTCAAAAGCTCAGCTGGGAGTTAATAAACTGACTGCCTTTTGACAGGAGCTGGGGGCTTAATTTGGATACAGTGAGTCATTCCTTGAGTTGTCACTTACTTACATTAAAGCAGCCTCACAAAAGGTGCAGAGGACTTCCAGACACCCTGGAAATGACCTGCCATCAAAAATGTATAAGCTAAACTGTATCAGGTTAGGGAGTGATTACAGATATAATTGTGCCTGAATGGACAGTCTGTGGAGAGAAAGTGGGTAGTACCAAGTACCCCAATCAGTCCTCACCCAGCTTTGCTGTGTTCTGAACAGGACGTGTGACTGCAGATGAATAGTCTTGAAGTTTTTAGTGGGAATACTCATGCATGTATTTATGAAATTATGCACCTGCATCAGGGAATAATCCCAAATCTTTTAAAACCAATAAAAGATTTTCACTGATGGATGAGCTCACTATCATGTCTTAAGTGTTTGCATGTTTGGGCTTAATTCTGTATGGCTGATTAACATCCTAGTCATTAAGAACAATTTTCTTATTCATACATACATGGTATTAATGATAGACTTTTAAAAATTACCTGTTCGTTTTCCTTAACTTCAAAGTAATGCTGAAAATTAATTTCCTGCAAATTAAGCAATCTGAAGTAGAGTGCACAAAATAATTAATCTTTGGAAACTCTGGAGTAAATTAAAATAATTTAAAGTTAAATAAAGAGTTCATCTGTGGCCTCAGTGCTCTTACTGGGAAGCAAGGGATATATAAAAACAAAAAGAAAGCAAATACCAAATTATCTAACAGGAAAGGAATCTACAAATATATGTAATAAATTCCCACATTACATCATAAAAATAACTTTCTCATAAATGCTGTCATTGCAAATGCCAAGACACATAGGAGACTATTCAGTTAGTAGTAAAACTGAATAAGGAACTGAAAAATAATTTCCATTGGAAATATGCATATTCAAATGTTGCGGTTTGCTAGCTTTTCTTTTTGAGATTATCACATTATCTATTATATTACAGGTTTTCCTTATACTAAGAATTGAATGTGGTAGAATTTGAAATACCATTTAAATTGTAAACTTGTGGAGGTAGAAACTCTATGAGTGCAGGCAGCATCTCAAAGAATAAGCGTTCACAATAAATTCAATGTTTTAATCAGCAAATGTTGACTTTTTAATCCAACACCATAATTTGGCTAAAATTAAAACATAAACATAGTTAAATAGTTATCTGTAAGTGGAGAACATCCAGGAATATAACAAAAATAATCCCATCTTCATTCAATACAGAAAAAGTAAGCCTGGCCTTTTTTTTTTTGCTTGTTTGTCAACTCCTTTGAAAATCAGACCCTAAATATCTGTGCATACATGTTGCCATTTCAGGAAAGACAGTAAATACGCTATTTTTATTTACCTTCTGCAGAGGCAATATGTAAAAATAAATCATTAATGTTTGTAATATAGTAGTCACATCCTGACAGAGAAATTATATACAGTAACAACATATCCCTAAAATCGAGAAACTTCAAGTAGAGCATTCTTGTTCCCATCCATTTGCCCACTCAGCCGATATCCTCTGTTTCTTTCAGGGTTTCAGTTGCCTTTTTTTTTTTTTTTAATCTTTCATTGTCTTAAAATGCACAGCTACTCAGAGCTACCAGAGGCAAGTAGTCTAATGGATCATAATATAACTGAAGAGATTAAACACAGTAGTGGGCACCAGAATTTTGAGTTTTAAACATGTGGTACTATCTCTAGTCTTGCTGAGAGTTCCTTGCTACAGATTTCTTGTTTGTTAAATAGTAGAAACATTAACCTGCCTCTTGGTGAAGCAGACTTGGAGCTCGGAAATGCTCCTGTCTGTATAGATGCTGGGGATTATTAGAGAGAACTGCTCAGCTTGAGAGGGGAGTTCAGAATATAGTGATGAACCCACTCAATTTCAGTTGCTGCCTATGAGGTTTTTTCTTATTATAACAATTAACCTCTTAGAAATGAATTAGCACAGAGTTTACATATTGACTCTATAGACATTGGATAATTGCTTTTTTAAAAATCATCCATAGTCCAGGAAATTACATTTCTCCTTTTGCTTCTAAAATTACAAACTTTTGACTTCCCAGCTGGTAACACAAGCAATCAAAATGGGGTCTCTTGAGTGCAGTTGCATGACACACATGAACAACAATCTCATTTCATAAAGAATTAAGCCACAGCCAGCCATGTTAACTGGCTCCAATTCCTGCCATGAAGCCCATCTGATCTGTGCACTTCAGCTCTCGCTTTGCATAAGTAGCCATGTACTGGTCAAGTAACAGCAAACCTCTCAGAGCCCACCCCTAACAAAGATGCCCAACAGAGGGAAAGAGTTAAAACTAAAGTACTGAACAGAAGAAACTCAGAAGCTCTGGCTTTGTTTTCTGTCTTGGCTACTGACTTGCTATCAGTAAGTCACTTAACCTCCTAGAGTTTCATCTTCTATCATATAGAGACAGTAACACCTACTTTGACTGTCTTTTTAATCTAGAGTATAAAGAAAATGACATTATTCCACCACCACTCCTCCCACCACCCCCCCGAGTAATCTCAGCTAAAACATCTAGACATTACTGTGGTTCTAACCAGTGACAGAATTAACCACTGTTTAAACAGAAGGGTCTACTTAATTTAAAATTTCCTTTATTTTATCTAGTTGAAATTATATTTGTAATTTCTCTGTTTGTTTGGGTGTCTTTGTTTGTTTTCCTCTTCCTTTTGAGAGAATGATGATTTAGTTCTTTAAATGCTCCAAGTAGAGTCATAGAAAGGAAGCAGAGAACATAGATCCAAATAAGGAAAAGCTGTCAAATTGAACTTCTTTCTGTAGGATCGCTCCCTAAAATGTGTTCTATAGAGCTTGGATTTAAAGATGACCTGCAAATGAAAGTCCAGAATAAATGTAACTCGGCTGTGCACTTCTCTCAATAAGCTACCTTAAAGTGACCTGGGTGGAGGTTGCCTCACTATCTGCCCAGCATTTCGAAGAATAAAAACACCTTGCTGCTTTCAGGTGTTTTTTCTTGATCATTTTAAATCTTTCTCTACTGGGTTTTAAGCCATTGCAACCCTAATTATAGTCCTAAATCAGTTCTTCTCCTTTATTAAGTGCTTACTGCAAATGGTTATCTTGGGTAAGCAATTGCTATATTCCTCACTAGTAACCAATTAACCACCCTGCAGCCACATATTTTTATCTTTCCTTTTTGGAATACTTTTTAGCTGAAAGATTTCAATAAATGCCACCACATTCAGTTGTGCCAAAGGCTGCCATTCAGAAGGTTTTGTGCTACAATATCCAGTCTGGACAAAGGTTATTCATACATTCAGAAGACTGACTTTGCTGATCCATGTACATGTTTGTATTTGAAAGTTTTAGATTGAAAACCCTTCAAAATTATTTGCCTTCTCTTGGGACATGAATCTTTATTTCTCTTTGATTTAAGAACTGATACCACTGTGATCTCCATCATGAGTCTAGCAATATTAAGTGTGTTTCTCTTTACAGGCAGGACTGACTTGAGTTGAATGACTACATGTTTACCTTAGGGAAGCTGTGTGTGTGTGTGTGTTTGTTTTAAATTAATCTCCTCCATGTTATGGGGAAAGAAGCTTTTAGACATTACATGATCCATGTGGATTTAAACAACAGTTGATTTCAGTAGCATTTTATGTTTTTCAACACAGCTTTATGAACTGCTGAGGTTTAGTACAGGAGTTGTTCTCTTTTTAGATCGAAAGATGTGACAGGCCACAAAATGTGCAGTGAAGAAAGAAAACCATCCCCCACACACACCAAAAAGCACCACTACATACCAGCGTCCCCTGTCTTTAGCATGAGTCTGGAAAATTGACACTCCAAAATGCACCTATCCTTCAAGACAGACAGATATGTACCAAGGACAAGAGTCTGTCTTCTCTCATGATGAATTACTATGGAGTACAGCAGTCATTGCAAGATCAGGAAGAAGGAAAGCAGCGTGTGATGTGCTGCTCAAGTGAGGGGCATCAGAAGAATTGGAGCTCTCAGGTTCCTCAGGGCTTGTGCCTCCAGCCTGTCGTTCTGCTTCTGCTCTCCCTAGTCCCTGGCTGCAAGGCTGGGCAGAAGTAGGCTGTCAACAGTTTCAGGTACAAGGCTTCTCTTGTACATGGGGAGTTTTATGGCTGTTTTTCAGAAGGCAGAATTATAATCTCCCACTGCTAGACAGATTGAAAACTCAGAAAAGACTGAGGTTCTTAGAACCATGTGTGTAACTTTAAAATCCCTAATGAGGGACATTCTGAAACTCAGCAGGCCCCAAGTCCAATTCAGAGACTAATTTGAGCTCTTGTGACAGAGACAGATAAGTTACATCTATTCATGGAAAGAAAAACAATTTTATGATCGTGCAACTGAACGGTTTCTAATTAATTCATGAGCTATATTTCATAGTGCTGGAGCAGGTCTGAGACACACTAGGAAAAAAAAATCCTTCATGTGGTATATGCTAATGGTGGCAAGGGTGCTGACTCACTGATTCCATTATTAATAAGTTTTCTTGAGTTTGTAATTAATCTCTTAATTTCATTCTCTTGTTCCTGGACACACATTATGAATTGCTGGTACAGCATCACAGAGCAGCAAGGGTCAGTTGCCTCCTGCTACCCACAAGCCAAGGTGTATCCCAGGGCTGGCAATGAGGGAGTAGAGTAGGGCAGACCCCAAGAACAGAGTTAGATTAAGCAAAAGTCAAACTCACCAGGAAAGTTTATGATGAGGAGGCAAGTCTGAGTTCAGTTGATCCACAAGTCAGGATCTATACTGGGTATAGTGATGACCAGGCAGGTCCATGGTGATAAAGCAGTGCCGAAGTCAAGGTCAAGCTGGAAAATTAGCCCGTGGGCTGGGATCTGGATAAACAGGGCCCATGAGTAAGCATGGCTACAGCTACAGCTGCAGCTGCGCCACAAACCAGCATTCCTACTACATAGCCTAGGGTGGAGCTGAAATGGGGCTTCTGGGGAGGGGTGGGGTGGCTGAGAGGCTCCAGGTGAGTTTTGTCAGGGCCATTAATGTTTGTATGCACTGATATATAGATGCACTGTCTTTTCAAGTTTTCTTTATAAATAGATGCCATGAAGAGTCCCATGCATTTGTCTGCCACATAGAGCAGGACTTGATTGTTACACAAATAATAACCTGATCCTACAAACCCTTGTATATGTCACAGAGATCTTATTACAGCCTGGGTAAGAGGATGCTGGATGTTTGCACTGATGAGGCTATTTCAGAATGATAAGCTAAGTGGGCTCACTTTTGCATCAGTGGAGTGTATTTACACATTGCACTACCAGGGAAAACAAAATCTTCCATATTACCAGAGTTTGCCATGCACAAAAATGCCACTGCAAACATCTGAGTATGTGAGCAGTTCCAGTGAAGACAATACCCCTTGAAAGCACTGTGTTGATGCTAGCAAGGCTAAATTAAAGGGTCTGTGACATTTCCAGTTTCTTGGATGTTCACTGGAACACTCATCCATACGCTTTCAGGACTTTTTGCAATATCTATTGCCTTTTAATTTATAAAATTGCAAAATGGAAAAAGAGTGGCAGGTATTTTTGGCTATCAGAATTCAAATAGTTTTTGAATAATCCTCATTAGAATCAACCTTAAGTCCAGCCAAATATTCCCATTCTCTTTCACTTCAGTCCTGGATATATGCTTTCCTTCTGAAAGGCAGCCTAGAAGAGCTGTCTATATTTCCATTCTATACAAAAAACTTTATTTTCTTTCAGCTCCTGCTATCTGATTTTTTTAATTTCACTACATCCGTCAAACAGCAGCTCTGGCAGAGGTGCCAGTGTGGGAAAGTCCTTTAGGGATATGTTGTGCCCTGGAGTTTAAGCAGAACATCCAATAAAAAAGGCTAGTCCAGTACAACTGCTCATCTCTCCCTAGGCCATCCTGCAAACTGAGATAAAATTGTGGACCTTCTTCAGAGTAGTGCGATGCAGTTTAGCAGGGCAGTGCTGGTGCAGAACAAAGCATTACCTTCAGGCAAGTAGGTGGGAAGGAATTAATAAACAAAGCCACCCATAAAATCAAAATGCAGTGGTAACAAAAATGAAAGAGATGGTAAACTATGTTAATTCATGGATAATTCATGTAGTAAACAGAACTGAAGAGAAGGCACACAAAACATTGTGTTGGTGAATGGTGCAGAAAAACCTGTCAGAAATAGATGTCAAATATAGCCTTTGTAGCTTCTCTGAGGTATTTTGCAGTGAAACAATCAAAACAATCAAAAACAAATATGCAGATCCCAATTACAGAACAAGAATTTTCTTGTAATTTGGTGCTAGGAGTTCCCTGGCAGTTTGTTTTGCAACACTCAGTTGTTGTGCAGTGCTGGCTGAGAGCTCAGATCCCAAGTAAGACCTCAGTCCAGCTGCTGGATGAGTTTGTGCAGCTCTAAGAGTACAGGAGCGGCTCTGTACCCTTGCTACACAGACACAGTGAAATCACTTTACTTCTTAAACTGTGCACATAAAGGAAGAGTTTGATGTTTTATCATGTGTTTCTTGTTTTGGTTTGGTTTTTTAATTCTTGTTCACCAGTGTGCTTAATTTCTGGCTGTTCAGTTTCTGCAGTTTAATATTTATGAGTTTGCCCTTTAGACTTCCCAGGTGGTAATTCATCTCACATTGTGCTTAGGTCCATGGTCTGCTCCATCCAATATCCACCAGAATGTTCACCAGCAAGCACTGAGTAACCTCATGAGTTTCTCAGACTCCATAGGGTTGGAAAAACCATTTGCTGGACCACCAGGCAACAAGCAGCAGTTAAATCTGGCAAGCTGAAATCCAAAAGGGGAGATTATGGGGTTTAAAGCCATCAGGGACCATTCCACATCACACAGCAACTTTCCAACTTACTCCTCCATGCTTCAGCAAGAGCAAACACAGAGAGACGAGGGCTGTATAAGAGCCCTGAGAGCATCTCGCCTCCTGGCCTTTTGGCTGCCTGGGATCAGGGCCAACTTGGAGCTGGCACAGCTGAGAGCTGCCTCACTTTCTTTGCTGGCCATGGATACAGTGCTGCAGGGGGGCCTCAGCCAGGGCTATCAATACCACTTCCTGCAGGACCTGCTTTTAAGCTAAGCCCCTTCCATTTGGCCCCCATCTGAGCTAAAGCTCCTGCTGTGTCACAGCTATGCCTGTTCTCGGCTTTGGACCCATTGCTCTGGACCTAGACTCTGATCTGCAGTTGGCTTTCAGCCCGATCTCAGACCTGCTTTATCACCTTGAACCTGCCTGGTGCTCACTGGGCTGTGCCTGATCCCTGTTACCTGTCTTTCTTTTCTCACATGGGGGCTGCGGGGCTGGTAAGAATCCTGCCCTGCCAGCTGTGTTACTGTGCTCAGCTCCCAGATCACCCTCCTTTGCAGAGAGCCAGCTCTTGCTGCTTCCTGACAGGCTGTTCCTCTGAAAATCTCCACAGCTTTTAAAGTCTGATGATCTCAGCAAAAATGTTAACCCATTTTCCTTCACAGAAGAACAGAAATGGTGGATTCAGCCAGGAATCAAACATACCACTTACACTACTGAGCCACAGAAGGAGCGAAATTAATGAATAGTCTTAAATTGTTTCCTCTCTCTCAGTGGTAAGTCAGGGCTAGAAACTTCAGGATCTCTTTTTCTTAGTCCTCCAGCCTTTCTATATCCAAAGTACAGAAACATCATGGAAACAAATGCCATTAATTCACAAGTAGAAGAAAACAATTTATGTGAGCAGTAGCACTTACAACTCCTAGAGTCTAGTGGAACTTTCAGTTAGGTGCTCTTCTGACCTCAGCTGCAGCCTGTATCACACTGGCACCAAAAAGGGTATCATCACACCAACAGGTGTCATGAGACTAAGAAAACATTGACAAATCCTCTTTGGACAGTAAGTCAGAGGGATTCAAGGGAAACTGTAGTCGACATATCAGGATGCTCTTCTTCCCCTGCTTTCCACTCATGCCTTCCTCCCCCTGCCCCAGATAATTTTGCCGGGGGCTTGGACCCCGCTCATGGAAAAGTCTTTCTGTGCCTATTGCTAAACTCCTGCAGAAGCTGCTTGGACCTCTTTCTCCTAGTGTGTTGGGATGAAGTCATTATTTTACCCACAAAAGTGGTGTTTGCCTGCCATGAGCCCCAAAGAGTTCAACAATGATTAGGAAGGAAGGCTGGCTGGCTAGTAGGCAGCATAACTGAATAAGCCTGGTTTCCTTAGGAACCCAGCCTAAAAGAGGAGAAAGTAGGAGCACGTGTGTTCTGGAAGGCAGTGAATAATCCATTAAAACCCTTAATTAAAAATTTAAACATGTGACTGCTAATTACATCACCCTTCTCCTGCCCTCAAAAAGCGGCAAATGAGCATGGTTGCACACCTGACTGTGTGTTTATTTCCTTAGGATGCTGCTCACTTGCTCAGCAACCCAAATACCAGCTCAGGTAGCAGCTGCCATTGTAAAAACATTCTGGGAAAAAGTGATGATGAATCTTTTCTTTTCAGTAATGAGTGGCAAAACTGTTCACAGAAAGCCTGCTTACTGTTCTGCATGCCCTGAATTTGTTGATGTTTTTCATGTATCAGTCCCAATACTAGTACTTCTTATCTCTCAGACAGGACTATTTAATGCCAGCAGTGTACACTCTGCTGACCAGCAACCTGAAGACCCATGAAAAGAGAAAGAGATGGGCTAAATAGTTTAAAAAGAAGGCTAAGGATATTAAAATGAACATAGACATCGTCTGTGAACTCAAAAATTGCAGAGAAAGGTCTGCCAAGGCTCTAGACCCTCTGGAAATTCTGAGTCCTGCAGGGATAGTGTGATGCTCCATTTTTCAAGCACACATGGGCTTAGGAGCCTCCGCATGGTCAAGGGACAGCTCAGATTAAATGTTGTCCATGCAAATGAGCACTCATCACAAATGGAATTTGCTTCCCCCTCCATAAGTTACTCTGCAGTGAATTTCCTCTGGTATATGTAGCCTCCTCAGCTGCTCTGAGTTGGCTAGGTTGCAGCCACACTTGACATCAGGCCACAGCCTCTGAGTTGGGAAGACTGCCTAGAGGAGTAAGATCACGTTCTACATTGCTGCTGTTGTTTATTACAGTCATTAATTTGGCAGGAATTAACCAAATTCTGGCAGGTAGCGTATGTTTCTGTACATTAGCATAACTGTGCTGAATTATAGCAGGTACACTGGGTGAAAAATCAATTCCCTGATTTTTGGCTCCTGTCAAAACAAGCAGAGGCCAGAGCAGGAGGGCATGTGTGTCCACTGGCATATGTATGGTCACTCTCACCAGATGTTTATTGACCATGGTGTCCTCGAGACCTGCTTTTACACTGTGCTCCTTGGGGGCACTTAGAGCCATACTGGTACTGCTAAAGGCCTTCTCCAAGATGACCTTGAAAAAGCTCGGCAGACAGTAAGAGACACTGAACCCTCAAACCCCAAAACTGCATCACTAACAAAGCCTCAAGACTGTGAATGACCCTATGAGATTATCTTCAAAGGGATATTTTAATGCATTCACTGTCTGTTTTAAAGCTTCACAGGAGATGCATTGAGACAACATACTGGAGAAGGCTTCATTATTTGCAGGGGTACAGACATGGAGATGGCTGCACTACTGCTCAGTTTCCCCACACTGAGGTCACATCCATCTCAGATGGCTGGAGTCGAGTGACTCAGCTCAGGGGCTGCCAGAATCCCTGAATTACTTTTCATGTGAGGTGAAACATCTGTTATTGCAGACTGAAGAAACTTAACTGGTCCTTCCTTTAAAAAAAGGTTATTTGTTAAAATCTGAGGTACATGTAGAGTTTAGGATGCCATATGGCAAATCTAGGGGCATACAACCAAGGCCAGGAGGCTAGGAATATCAGGCCTGGCAGGCCGGGACTCCCGTCATGGCAGACAGAGTGGATCATGTTGAGGTGGCAGCTTGATGTGGATTAATCTGCTCCAGCAAATGACCACAGGACATCCTCATGGATACCATTCACGCTGCTGACCAGCTTCCAGGCTGAGTTTTCTGTAGTGTTTTTGTCCCCCAGGAAGACTGAATTGGCAGAGCCATTAAGGACAGCCTGATGCACGTACCTCATATGTACTCTCCAGTCTAGACTGGATGGCACCCAGTGTGGTGGGGTTAACAGGGGCACATAGTCATAGGGTCTGGGTTTCTGTGAGTCGGTGTCACTGCCCTTCATGTTGCAGTGGTGGAGGAGAAGCTCCCAAGGCTTACATCAAAACCTGTTCAAGCTGGGAGTGGGAGGAGGTGTTTGCAGCTCAGTTCCCCCAACAAAGATCAATTACTTTCCTTTTTTTGTAGAGAACGGGTGCATTTAATCCAGAAACAGTAGCAACCAAAAAGTCATTTAACTAAGTAGCAAGATCATCCACCACTTGAGAGTAGCTAGAACTGTTTACAAAATGTTTTCACATTTCAGCAAGGAAGAGGCTGCATATTTCTGACTCTGGAGCAGAAGGCAATCCTGTAATAATGCCTCATCTTTACCAATCATTCCAAATTATTCACATGAAAGATCCTGCTTTCTCTCTTGGACTTTAATGAAGCTCCTGTTCAACCAATTATTCACTAAGCTATTCATGTATTGTCAAAAAGAAAATCGCAGAAGCTTTGCCATTAGGAATAAGATTTGATTGGCAATGCACATGGCTCTGGGGTGGGTTTTCTTCTTCCCCTTTTTTGCTGTAAAGCCGTAGCTTTTAGCTGGCAATTTCCACTGCTATAATCTGATGGAAAGTGATAAAATGCATCAGACTGCAGTACTCAAATGAGAAAACACTCCAGATTAGTAGGAATATAATTATGTTTTTCATGACATTGATTTTTTATTTTCTAACTGATAAAAGTAAACAACTGAGTGTGTGTGAGGGGAGTGCCGAAAAACAACATTTAGACTTTAGTGAGATAATTAGCTCAGCAATTAAACATATTTTATATTCAGCATTTGTCCTCCATAGCACACAACATATGTGACGTTTGTTCTTTATTTAAATTCTTGCTTCTTGCAGTCTTTTTTGTCAGCAAGAGTGGCAGCCAATGAGAGGTCTGTATGAAGGCCCACTTCTGTGGGGTTTTACTTTTGAAGATGAATATTCACAGCTATGGTTTGGAGGGGAAGAGGCAGCCAGAAAGAATCATTAGGCTGAGCTAAATAAGCAGAATTGAAAGGCAAGAGACCAGTGCAACAGGCATTTGTGTGTTTTCTTTTTTCAGTAATGCTTGGAGGGGAAGTAAACCAGGCCCCTTGTGTTCCTAGCTGCTCTGTGTACTACTCAACTTCATCCAGCTGCAATATGGGGCTGCAATGTCAAATGCTCTGTGCTCTGATACCACTCAATATCACAGCATCAGGATGGGATAAGTACATGGGCATGATATATCTAAGGAAAATTACAGAACAAGAATTAAAACAAATTAAAGAAAAAAGGTTAGTCCTTTAGTAGGACTGCCTGCTAGCTCAACAGGGTTGATTTCTCACTGCAGCATGAAACATGGGAAGAGGCATAAGCAACAATGGATCATTAGAAATCTCACTGGCCTTTTTAGCACAAAGTAGTTCTTCTATCATCAGTTCAGCAAAGGGTGAATGAAGTCTTCAGTGAAGCTGATTGTCTCAGAAGGTATGAACTATGTTAGAGGAGAGATGTTCTTGAGGTCACTGCCTCATCTTCATCTTCTTTAGAAAAATGAGGTAATCAGGAGTTACAAGTCTGGGATAAGTAAAACATGCTACTTGTGACTTTATAGGCAGGATCAAGAGAGATGAGCAAACACTGTCAGGCAGAGGTGTGCAGCTATGTCACACAAAGGATGACACCGTACTTCTGCATGTCAACCCAAGTATGCTATTACGTATCATTTTTCTTTGAGACAACAAAGTGTGAGGCTTCCTTTCAGGACAGAACTCTCAGACTCAGGGAAACTCAAATATTGTCCTGCTGTGTGAGATTCCCATGGCTGATTTTAAGCTGCTGCTGCTGAGGGATAGAAGGGCTAAGTTCTGAGGTGGCATAATTTCTGTAGTAAACATACTATTACAAGTAATTCCAAATTAATGTATTCCTTTTCTAAGCCAAATTTGCCAGGTTATGTGCTAAAATATTGTTTTTTGCTTTGTCCTGAAACTCTATGGTGCATAATAAAACATCAAGCCTCTATATGCTGTTTTACTGCTGATTTTTAGGCAATGAAATGTATCATGTATGTATTCATGATACATACAAATCTCCGTGTATCTGGAGTACAACTTCTGGAGTACACCCTAAATCCAGGGTGTTCATTTTGTGAAGTCTGTGGCTATATAAGGAATGCAAAAGTTGCATTGCTGAATGCTTTTCACTATCAGACATAAAATGTGTTTGTTATTGTACTGACCTTGTGAGATGAAAAGGAAAGTGCTTTGTCCTTACCCTGAAGACAGCCACAGCAGCTGGCTATGCTTTAGGACAGGCCAGACTAAAATAGGTCTGTCTCTCCATGTGATAGGCTGATAAATTGTACAAGTTATTTGAGTGCCATTAATAGTCCCACTAATAGGTGATATCCCTGAAAATGAATTCCGCAGTTGGATCAATGATTTTATTTATAATTGACTAATTTAAAGATATGACAACAATTTTTGGGAAAATCTGTTATGATTGGTAACTGCCTCACCCCTCAGGAAAACCCAAATCTACTCTTTTTATGAAGCGAACTGCAACAGGAGGCGTGTTTGTGGCAAAATACTTCAGGAGAGAGATCAGTCCTATGGAAAAAAAGGGTTGTGTAGGAAGAACTGCACAAACAGCAGATGAGCAATGGGGTTTTGTGCAGTGTCTACAAGTATTAATATGAAGAGGAGAGGTTAGAAAAATAATCATTAACTTGCAATGCAAATGATTTTCAGAAACTAAGATCAAGGTAATTTAAACACAAGTGATTTTTCTGGCAGTTACAGATTTTGCTGCTTGCCGGTTGGTTATATATTTTCCCTCCCCATGCTTTTCTGTGAAAAGTGCAATACCAATCAAGGGAAAAGGCCACGGAAGAGCAGTCCCCCTCTCTGCTCCTGCTTTAGATGACCAACAGCCATAGGCCCCATCCTGCCTTCTCTCTAGAGCCAGCAGAGGTGCCTGCAGAGCATTTTGGGAGCTGTTGCTCAGTTCCCTGCTCTAACTTGTCCTCTGGAGGCATGCTCTCCAGGGGCTACACTGGGAGCCAAGAGAGCTTGGCCTTCTCTTATGATTGGTACTTAACTGTCACATAAGAACAGGCAGCAAATATATAGGGGAAGAGGGAATGTGACTATTCCCAAGGACCTAAAAGGTAGGTATATTCAAAATAGAGCAATTTTTAATTACAGTGAAGTGTAACTTCTAGCATGAATAAGAAAAATAATACATAGAATGAGAGGTGATTTTTGAGCTGAATCTATTTCTTGAAATATTCTCTCATATGCTGTTATTATTCCACAGTAATGCTTCTTTTAGAGCAATATTTTACATCAATGGTAACATCTGCATAGCACTATTGACAGGGAAACTTTCCAAGCACACAATTTCTCTCACACTCAGTTTAGGAGCTCTTCCATTTTTCTATGCATTTATGCTGCACCACTGACTTCAGATATTTGATCTGAAATAATGATAATGCTTGGCTTTTCTTCCTTCCAGCCTTCACTCAGTCTCCTTTACAAACATCACTTGGGAGTAACAGGGCCTCAGGAAGCAGAAAGCCCAGCCAAAACTTGCCTGTGAGTACCTGGCAAAGCTAGGACTAGAAGACAGACGTACTCGATCCTTCTCTCATTTGAGAAACAGCTCAGGTTGACATGGCTCTCAACTTTGGAGACGATCTGCCTGCTAAGCTATAGCACATTTATGATTTGCAGGTTTCTAGTCTGACTTGGCTTCATTTTTTAACTTTTCATTTTCTTTTTAGGGAACGAAACTCTTCACTGGTTTTGGCAGCTGATGGCTATTAACAGTCACACTCCAAAAACCAAGAGATAGTTAGGACAGCATTAAATATTTGCACTGTGCAGGAAGGCTATACTTCATCTTAGTACACGTGAATCCCACGCTCTTTTCACACTGGAAGAAAACCCACCTTATTGCTATTCAAATCTACCTGTCTCTCTCTCTTCCCATGCTGTCATTACACATGCAAGTCCTGTCAGTGCCATTGACACAAAAAACCCCCTCTTGCTTTATGCCAGTATCAGTGACGCCTGAAAAAAAACAAGACACAGAAGAATTGCAGTTTAAAAAATACTGCTTATTTGGCCTTCATTTTCTAATAAGGTTGCTTATTCCATGTCTTTATAAAAGTATTTCTCCTGCCCTGCATGTTTTCTCTCACAGGAACAGCTTATTGATAATTCTATACAGAAAGTAGATTTTGGAAACTGAGGTTTGTCCATTTTATATGTCCCTGGTTAAATTGTGAAGCTTTGTTTTGTCCCTTCATCATCTTACTGCCATTTTGAGTCTAATCTTTTAGGAAATATCCTACACAGGCACTCCTTGTGGTCCGCTTTTAAAAAGCAAAATTTATTTTGTCCTCTGCAGGAAGCATTTAAAGAACATAATGAATAATGTTTGACACCAGAGTCAGTTAGCAGTCATTTTAGATTAACAACACTGCTCAGAAAAAAACCTTGCAGGGGATTAAGACCAAGGAAAAGATGCTTAGGCAATAACCTCTGAGCCAGTTGGTTGCTGACCTATTCACAATAGACATAACTATCTCCAAAGGTCTTAAGTATGAGAATCAACTTCAAGAAGAGTACAATATAAAACAACAGGCTTATGCTCTAATACAAGCAGTTAGCACTGCACATGCTCTCTTCTCATTTATTCTGAAAGACTTTCAGACAGTAGCAGTTGGTGCCCAAATTAAGACTTCCTCTCTCCCTTTGATGTTAGGTAAAAACTAATGAATTGTATAATCTCCAACACCTCTGAAATCCTGCTGGTTAAAGGGAAACTATGCCTACCTTTCCCATGCCTGTCTCAATTCACTAAATGGGAGCTATATTTAACAGCAGGCCAATCACATGATCGCTGAAAAGGAACAGCACAAGGATCTGTAATCCTAATGCTCTGGAGCTGTGATTGCTATAAATCCTTTGCAGAATGACTTCCTTTAAATCCCAAACATGTAATCACACTTTTAATTAACATTTCTTTATGAAAATTGTGGGTAAGACCCTTTAAATTAAAGATTGTTCCCAAACTTGTAATCTTAAAACAGTGTGCATCTCTATTGTGATTTTCATGAACATATTTTACTTCACTTTGTAAGTAAAGCTTTTTTCCTTCGTTCCTTTCCCCTCCTTGCCCTTCCCTGCCTTAACCCTCAAACAGGTAATAACAGCTAGCACTACTTATAAAGCGTAAACAAGTAGCTTTAAATTAGATCATGTACAAAAGGAAAAAGTCAAATAATCAAAAGATCAGCAATGAGTACAGGCACAGATGTGGCTGATGCTGTTCTATTTGAATTACCACCTTCAACTCTTAAGTTTACCATCTATTTGAGCTTATCATCCGCTTTAGAGAGAAACAGATTGAGAAAGGAAACTGATCTGCCAAAGTAACAAAGTAGATAATCTGCAGAACTGGAAATACAATCTTTATTTAGCACGTGGCTTTCTGAATACTGGGCCTCCTTCCTTGCGTATTCATCTCAGCAGCATTGCCACCCACTAATGTGGTACTAAAACAATCCTAAAATGCATGATGCTGGGCATAGGAGATACAGTCTTATTTCCAGCTACAGTGTTTTATCTGAATGAGGGTGATATGCTTTGGCCACTGGCTACTGGGAAACGGATTTCCAATCTTTGTTTTCCTGCAAGTAACCCAGGTAAGAACTGTGGGTTTGAATGATGGCTCAAGCTCAGTGACAGACTCACTTCAGTTATCCCATCTGGGATTTGAGACAGTGGCACATGTCACTGGCAGACAACTCTTTCCATGACATTTTTCAGGAAGCTCAGTTTTCTAACATGCCTCTGTGTGGAATAAGCTGGTAGAAGACAAAAGAGAGAGGAAGAACATTTGTGAGAGAGAACACTGAGGACAGCACCATTATCCATTATGTAGATAAAACCCCCTTCATTATTGAAAAGCAGGAAAGAAATACATATCCTGAAAAGAATCCAGAATGAAATTGTCAGGCAATTTGACAGCACAAATTGAAATTATATAACGTGATTTGGCAATACATTTCTAAGTATCTATGTAACATCCATATGCATTGACACATCTTGGATAAATAAGGGAGGAAGGGAGGAAAGGAGGAAGGGAGGAGGGGAGGAAGGACCACTCTGCATGTTATGACTACCTTCTTTTACATATCCTCCCTTCCTTTACAGTAGTTATGATGTCTTGTAGTTTCATTGGTATAGTAAAGAATGTTATTCTGTTTTAAATGGACTATAATTACCTGGCCAGGGCATTGATAAAGTTGTTTCAAAAGGAATGAAAAGTGTCATGGACACAGAGCAAAGAGAACAGCAAATTTAACCACTAACTGTTGGGTTTTTCCTGACTGACAGTCAAATTCATGCAGTAAGTGTGGTGTGGCATATGTGACCATACATTAAAAAGCAGGGACAGCAACACATCCTTTCTCAGCCTGTCAGCTTTTCTTGAACAGAATACATCACATGGATACATCAAGTTAAAGAATTAAAAATTGACCTGTGATGTAAAAAACAATGTTCATCTGATTGAACCATAAAGCCTGAGGACCATGCACACTGTAGCCTTTCAGTTTTGTTTGCAGTTCCATTGTCACTTGAATATATTAATTCCTCTTCCTTTCTCCTATGCTACAGCATGAGAAATGTGGAGTCCAAAGCTCTTTCAAGAGTAGCACTAGGAAGAAGCCAGACAAGTCTTATTTGCACAAAACAGTCCATGAGTGGGCCCATAGACAGATAAGGCCTGTACATCCAACATTTTTCAGACACAAGCTGTGAGCCCAGGTACTCAAAGAACGGATGGTACTTACACTGCAGTGACCTGTGCTTGGGATGATGGAGTTCCATGGACTCATGAGGATTTTCAGAAATGGCTGGTTTTAAGCTCCTTGATGTACTTGCAGATCACTAGGTGATCTCTAAGAGGACAGAGCCTGTTGTTCAATGTATCATACTGGATACTCGGTTGAACAAGGAAATTGGGATCATAGCCTTGATTTCTCCCCATGCTCTTTGCAATACACAAACTGTATTAACAACATTCAGTCTCTGTGAGTCCCTTGGTCCATGCTGCGCAGGAAAGTACAAAGTTCACACTGACTTAACATTCTTTGATGAACCCTAAGCATTAATTTTTCATCTCTCCTGTGGTATAAATACAGAAGAAGGGTTTTTCCCTTCCTTACCGCTGAGAACACCCGGACACTGAAAGTCATGTATAAAATGTTGAGATCTAGCATGTGCTGTAGGTTAAGCACCCGTTTCCTGTTCCTGTTTCAGTACAATATGCGGAGGAAAGCCGAACACATACCAATACAAAACCAGGACTTACTGTATGACAATTTTTTATTTATCAGTATCAAATTACATAGCAAAGTAATGAATGCAGTGTCAGATCACCTCTTTGAATACTGTAAATAGAAACAAAATCTGCCATATTGCTTAACTATTCAAAGTAAATTAGAAGTTTAAAAATGTGCGTTTCAGAGATTCTGTTTGGCATATCCTGTCAATATATCCTGCATAAATATTTCTGTACCTCATTTTCACTATGTGTACCTTAGTTAAACACAGCCTCTAGAAAGCTCACATAGAGGAGACAGACTCTACCTGTTTGTTTTTGTTCATCATCAACTCATGCATCTGCTCTGAAAACACAGAAAGTACCTGTCTGCTGGCTCACCTGACAGATGAACGTGGCTCTACATAGAGTTGCCAGACCCAAAGCTACTGACATCGGTGCAGGATGACTGAATACATGACATCAGCTTTAGATCGGGTCCTTAAATGACAAAATAGCTGTTCACTTTTATGGAAGCTGGGCTGGATCTGAGGGCCAGATCTTGTACACTCAAAATACATACGGAAATTCTTGGGATATTTACACTGCTCTTTACACTAGCGTGACTCCACTACAAAGAACAATTCCTGGTTTATAATGTTAAGTGACAAATAAAGTCAGGTCTGTTGATGTCACATAAGTTGAGTAGGAGTTGGCCACAGCTGGATATAAACTAGGTAATTAGAAGTATTTTAAAGTTGTTAATCAGCAGTGTCATTTACATGGGACTTCCTTATAAACTGTGTAAACAGGATTTTTTTTCTGATGGATGAGAGAATAAGCTTCACTTAGCACTGCTTTTAGAAGTTAAGACTACTGAGAAAAACACCATAGAAATATATATTTTGTTTAGAATACAATGAACAGAAGTACAGAAGCGTTGATGCAGGTAATTGGAAAGGTGAGGAAAGGGAAGGAGGAAAATTTTAGGCAGCAATCCCATGGCAACATGGGTGTTACTCTTGATCCCTCCAGTTCACCAGTATCAGTGGAAATCAGGCTTCTCTGGGAAGGTGCAACCTGAACGCTTGATAATTACACTGGCTGCGTAATGTCCAGCCCGGATGCACTCGGTCATTGGTCGGTCATAGACGAGCTGTGAGAGAAAGCCTGTGGAACAAAGCAGGAGAGAAAGAGAAGGCAGAAAATAGTTTGATTAGGTTTTTTCAATGTATTGGTTTGTCACGGGCAAAGCAATGTAATACTGGCCTAACTGTCTGTGTACAGGTTAGCCTGGCTAGCTTAAATCTAGTATTGTGCTTGAGTGACCTACTGAGTTGGAGTGCTCCTGCTCTAATTTCTAACTGTACTCTCCATTGGGTAGCTTCAAGTATATTGAAGATTATTAAGACTGATATTCATTAGTGCCCTCAAAATTATTTTACCAGACTTCTTGTGATCTTCTTTTCCAGAGAGAACCCCTGATTCCTCAAATACCATTTTAAAAACAAAGATGTAGTTTTCCCTGCTGAAGAGACGTCTTTCTGTTCATACTGACTACAGCTACAGCCCCACACAACTGTTATTCTGCAAGCTTTTCTCAAAAATTGAGAAAGGCACAAAACAAATCAATGTTATTTATATTCACAGTTACAGATGTTCACAATGAAAAGAAGGTGAGAAATTTTTACCTGATGAGGAAAAAGTTAGATATCTGTTGCCCTTGATTATGGGAAATTTAACCTAAGACTTCAGAAACAGTGGGTATCTCTTAGCAGGTTCAGATACCTGCATAAATAGCAAACCATATGGAGAACCAAGCACCTCTCAGAATCTGGGCTTTAGCTAGCAAGGCCCTAGCAGGCATGGCTTAGAAAATGTGAAATCACTGGGAGCTGAGAGTTTTGAAAACTAGAGCACCTCTTTAAGTGAATATAAGCAGAGAGTCCTAAACCAGAGATTATTCATAGGTACTTAGAAAGATAATTACAAGTGGTACAAAAAAATTTTCATTGATTGAGTCCCTAATTTCTGAAACATTCTGTCTTGGCTGAAACTATTGTGATTGAAGCATGACAGAACTTACGGCACAGGTAAAATACGTATTTTTAATTTGGAAGAAGCTTTCAAGATCTGAAAAGTAAACTTTGTATCTTATAATTTAAAACTCTACTCTATCATTCTAGAGGTAATAGTTTATTCCCTTTTATCCCATTTTTAATATATTTCGGATGTATCTCTCTTCCTCATCCAATCATAGAGAGAAAGTGAGACTTGCCCAGGAAAAGAAGAATTCTAGCAAGCTGAAACATGTTCTTTTTAAAGCTTCCACCCCCCATTTCAAGTTCCTGTATCATGCTCTGAGAGGCCTTGGGCCTCAACAGTACAAATCTAGTCTTGAAACCATGTCTCTCGTAAGTACTATGTAGCTCATAGGTACCAATTTCTGACCTATGACAAATTTTGAGTCAGATGTTATGTTTTTCTAGCTTGCTTTCAAATACACTTTCTTTGTGCAGCTTGGTTATTATTGGAACAAATACGTTTATACTGTGATGCTTTCATTTAACCTGTGCTCCTTTTCTAAATATTTCCCTTCATGGCATATTAGAGCATATCTTTACAAGATGATGAAAGTATTTCATCCTATGCAATAATGTCTGCTCCTTCAAGATTAAAAATAATATAAACCATGAAAAATAAGGTTGATTAGTGAAGCATATTACTGGGGAGCAGAAGACCCCATTTTCTTAAATTACCAAGATCTATCGTGGTTTCTCAGTCATGACTGATAATGAAAATAATGTACTATATCCTAGTGGATATAGTTTTCTCTAAAGTGCACCTGTGGGAAATGGTTCTTCTTCCCCACATAAGTATAAACAAAATGGGAGAAGAGTTTGAAACTACTAAATCTAGAAATCAAATACTTTTCATTGGAATAGGGAGGCCATAGAAAGTAGGTGTTTTAGTTGGCAACCAGGTGAAAACTTGTATGTTCCTGACATCAACACTTTTCCAGAGAACTACATATTAGCTGGGGTTTCACAGGTATTGACTGACACTAGATGGGAAAATATGGCTGCTTCACCAACAAAAGCCAAGTCCATAAGAACAAGTGGAGAACACAGGAGTTTTCAGTATACAAACATGAGAATCTGAACCATGAAGAAATTCTGCTGTGAGTGCTATCACTGATGGCCGTCAGGGGATGAAAGACCACACAACTGTGAGAGGATGGTCCAGCTGTAATAGTTGGGTAGCAGTTCAGAAATTCAAACAGCATGCCTGGCAGAAATCAGATAATTTCTGAACAACGAGATGAAAATGGTCTGCTCTCCATTAAATTAACATGCATTCTTAGGAAAAACTTGGATTCATGGAGAATGTCAATCATTAAATTTAAACTGCCTGGGGGGCAGGAGCTTGCCAGTGTGCTTCTGGGTGGTTAAAACTTGAGAGCAAGTTATAACCGTACATAAAATGAGGCTGTTAAGAAAGTCCATTTCTGACTCAGTAAATATCGAAGATTCACTGGGCAGGCCTCCAAAGGCAAACATGAGGCTAGGTTTTGTGCAGAGCAGGAATTCAGACAGGGGTTTATACAAAAAAAGAAAAACTGTCCTCTACGTTTATGATCAAGTCATCAAACAAATATGAAGATGAGAAAATCCAAGGAACAAAGGACCATAAAACATGGATTATTTTTTAATACCAACTAGACTGAGACTCTTATCACCTCCTGGGCTCACTGTGGTTTCAAGCTAGTGTGTATTTTTTGTCTTCATTGATGCTACTTCTTATTTATTCTGATCTAAGTGAAAACAGAATCAGGTGAAAAAACATCCTGTTCTAATTGGGGATAGAAATGAGAGAACTCTGCGATTTCAGAGTGGTGGAGAAATGACATTAAGTACAGCTGTCATATATGAGACATGTAGAAACTGCAGTGGGGAGTTTGCCCTCAAACCCTTCTCTTGTCTGTTCGGTTTCCCTTAAAAGGTATGTGTTTCATAGATGAAACAGAAATAGTAGTATCTGACACAACGTTGCATCAAATGACAATACAAACACACACATCACAAACACAGAACTACATTACACAGGAAGCCTAGGCAGTTGGCAAAGCAGATCCCAAGGGAACACCCGGAAGCACCGTTGTTTGAGCAGAGAAACAAAGAGCTCTATTAGGTTGGCTGCCTTAGCTGCAGAACGCTCTTTTTTTAGTTAATGCAGTGAAAAACAACATGGTCAGACTGTACTTCAGAGTTTGCCTCCTCCAGTCTATAAGGTACTGAGATGCAAACCCTATGAGTCATTCAGATCTTTGAGTTGCAGCTGAAGAAGTTACTGCCCCATCTGTTTTTCACCATCCTTCTTTGTTGTTTGTATAACCTGCTACTCTGACAAAATGAGCCAGATCAGTTTAAACAGTAAGCTGTTGAACAGTAGACCTTTGCTAACCCAGTTGATTTGCTCCCCTACCAGGGAGCCAAGCAGCAGAGGGAAGATGATCAGCAGTTGAAGGATGTAATCTCTTTAAGGTGCCATGACTGGAAATGCAAGAAGTTAAGTTTCTGAACATGGCTTCAGACTTACTTTACACTGCTCCTGCCGTTTCACAAAAGGGCAGGATTGAACTCTGATCCTGTCTCATAGGCCTAGGATCACAGAACTAGATCATCACTAAAGTAGCTCAGCAACTATTTTAACTTCTGCCATGGCCTGAACTTGTTCTGGCTATCACTGGAATGGACTGAAGAAAGTAGTACTACATTTTGGCTACACAAGACAATCTCACTTTAAGTATTGTGTACCAGCTTCTTCACTCTAGAACACAAAAGCAAGAAAAAAACTCAAGGCTTTCCCATTTGTCTGCCTCCTGTCCTGACATCCATGGTGTTTATTGTTCGTGGAGTAAAAGAAATGACAGTTGCAGGATGTCTAGTAGGTCACCTTGCTCTAATTAGCCATCTTGGTCAGCTTTCAGACTGGGACACCTTTGTCCCTCACGGGCATGGACAGCCAAGTATCTTGTATCTAGTCATGATAAGAACTTACTTGGAACTGTGCCCAGTCCATCCCACTTATTCAGCATTTTCCTAGAAAGCAAAGACAACTTTGCTTCAAAAGCTGCTTTAAAGGATAGAGTGGTACAAAATGTATTTGCATTCCCAGATGACAGAAGTTGTTCTAACACACCAATAGCTATTTTTTGGCCCATAATTATTTATTTTCTGCTCAGTAGAGAAAAGCATCTCTGAGATCACTTTGCTCTGAAAAGAGTAGCTGAAATAATTGAGAGTCAATCTTTGTTATTTCCAGCTTCCTTACTACATATGGTCAAAGACAATAGTTATAATTGTTAGGTCTGCAAACAGAATGAGGGATGGAAAAGTCAAGTTGCTTTTTCTCATCACCAAAGGGAAAGTTCTGTCAGCCAAGTGCCAGAAGTGGTGCTTGAGCCTCAAAATCCAGGCCCAAACCAAGCTCTTTGGGGATGTCAAAATAAGTCTGAAAAGACACAGCAAGACAGTCCACTGAATGACACAAAAGGTATCATCCTTACTTTCTTACTTCTAAGGGCACTCAAAAATCACTAAAGGAGAACTAAGTTCATTTTCTTGTGGCCAGCAAAATAGACAATTCAGAGGCAATTTCCCTGGAATCAGTGCTGTCTTTGAAAGTTTGTTTCCAGATTATAATAGGTAATTCTGAATTAATGTCTAATGCTAGTGCAGTTGGATAGGAATGTGGGAGTCCAATAGTGGAGATTTTAAAACAGTTCTGGTCTGCTTCAGTAATGGTTTAACAACACTTTAAAACAGCTAATATTGAAGCCAAATGTTTAATTTCAAATTGTACACTTGACAATTAATTTTAATGACTGTTAATTACTAATGCTGGCTGGAAATCTGTTTATAGCCTTCGACACCCAGCTCCCCCACTACTTGTCTTTCTGCAGTTTCTCTCACACTTCTAACCTTTTTAAGATGCCCAAGGCAAAATTAATGTGTTTGTGTTGGGTTTTTTGTGTGTTTGTTTTGTTTTTTTTTTTAAAGTAAGAGAGAAAAGCACGAAAAAACCCTAAATAACAAATGCATTAATTATAAACAATTACAACCTGACCCTGAGTCAGAGCCCCTCAAAAACTTATTGCTGTGTGATGTTCCCAGACAATCCTCCTCTTACAGCTGAACCCTGAAGCACCTAATACAATGCAGCAAAAATTGTCCCAGCCACAGAAAGGATCATGAACAGCTGAGGTGCCTCCTCTCTTTCTGTATTTAAAGTTTCTACAGCTTAATTTATGAACTGCCTTTTTAAAAATGGTGTTATTCCACCATGGGGGACAGTTGCAAGCACCTTTTCACACTCTCGTTTGCATACAGCTTTTATCACAGTTGCTCGAAGGCTGATCTATTTTTATGTGATCCCGCTAGCTTTCCAGGCCCACAGTGTGGGAAGATACAGGTTTCAAGAAACATTACCCTAGCAATTCAAAGCCTTGTAGCTGATATGACTGAGGCTTTATTGGATGTCTTTTAGCGCTGTTGGAGTGGGTTAATGTTGTGGTAGCTGGAGTCTGGTCAGTTGTAAACAGGTGGTTAGCAATGCTGGTGACAACAACCAACCAGCCAACCTAGATTTTGTAAAAGATGTTGGCATCAGATGATTCTGCAATATAGTCACTGAATGACCGTACGTCAACATGCTGAGGTTTATCCTTTTTTAATTTTGTGGCAGATGGTGGATATTACAGCCAAGAATTGTGGTAAGCCAGAGGCCCTGCCCATTGCTATCAAACCAAATGTTGGCTATTCTAAATGGAAACGTTTTTGATTAAGGGTGGGTTTTGGCTTCTCATTTAATGTATTTTGGCACTATGGTCTGACACATTAGGCTTACAGTATATAAGACAAATTAAATATAAGTTTCTTCAAATACACTATACTTTTTTTCAACCTTCACACACCTTACCTCTTTCTCTCTCAAAATATAGTGTAAGAATTATTCAACACATGCACATGTATGTTATTAACTACAAATGTGTATGTGTACAAACAAGTGTCTTGCCCTCTCTTTTAAAATGAAATGGCTCTGTGCTTCTGCAGAACTGCAATGCCAGGCTAATTGCAAGTCAGACAAAAAAGGTTACCAACCCTTTCAGAAAAGCAGTCGGTTAAGATGTATATATAACAAGAGGCAACCTTGAAATCTCACTTTCATTGAAAAGAACATTAGAAAAACCTTCCTGACTATACCACTGGAGGAAAGTTTTAATAAAAACTAATTAAACTACAAAAATCTCAAGTGGTTAACTGATTTTAGGGGCTAAATTTCTGGCAATTCTAATTATCCTCTTGTGGCTTCACTTAGTGTTTCACAAACATGACAGATGACAATGAAAAACTGCAGTTAAATTCATCCTCCCAGACACCAAGCTAAGCACTAGCTTCTCCCTCTCCAAGTAAAATCAATACCATGTTTGAGTAAACACGTTTACAGCTTTATTAGGATGTCTCGCTTGTTCTGTAACAGCTACTTGAAGCTGTGGTAACAAATCGACTCAGCTCAGTTAAACCTAGAGAGCTGAGTAAGAGGCTCATCGATAAGGTTGTTATAAAAATAAACTGCAGGAGATCAGAAAGCTGGAACAAACAGCCTGGTAAATGTCAATATTTTTACTTCTAGAGCATGACAAAACCATGAGATCACAAATAAAATGTTTCAGAAGTCTATATTTACTTTATTTATAAAATGGTCCCGTGTCACATGCATTTCACTATGTACAACCCTCTTACACAAACTTCTTATTTTCTAATCATCAGCATGAATATTAAACCAGTGTATTTTCAAGAAAAGCACTTAGTATTAGTATT
Organism: Apus apus; assembly: GCF_020740795.1. NCBI lineage: Eukaryota > Metazoa > Chordata > Aves > Apodiformes > Apodidae > Apus > Apus apus. The sequence continues at coordinate 22,384,573 of NC_067285.1, read as the reverse complement.
GCTGTCCCTGTATCTCTTGTCTTTATATTTATGGGCACATTTTGAATGCATTGAATTTCTGTAAGGAGCACTTAGATGGGTGTTTGTCTTCTTTAGTCTAAGGTTATACAGTCATTTATGGACACATGCAAATAATACAACTTTGCATTTACTAGACAACTATGAATAAGTGAAAGGAGTGTTTTCAGTTTAACAGTCTTCCTGGAATGGAGTGAAGGTGTTGAATACACAAAGCAAAAAAGAGTTCAGACTCTAGTGCTTTAAACAATTACATGTGGAAAATGTTAACGAAAGTTTCCTGCAAAAATGTGACAATAAAAAAAAAAAGAAAGAAAACTCCACTTCATCCCTGTTATTCCATCAGCATTCAGTTACTCAAGGCTGAATAATTTTATTGCATTGCATGTCTGATTACCTCTGTTTGGACAGCTCACTGCAGCTCATAGAATAAGTGTCATCGCACTTCCCAAGGCCTCTCTATAGATACTTGGGCCCATCAGAGACTCTAAGGAAAATCAGGAGTCTTGTTTAATTGATGCCTTTAGGCAAGTAGAAACAGTGGTTGTAACTCTACAGTGTAAGGCTGTGCAATGGATGGAGAAAGTTTAGATCCTGATTTGAAGCCTAGTGGGATTGATGGGAGTTTTCCCATTGCTGGCCTATGCCCTGAGTGAATACTGCCCACCCTTTGAGGGGGAACAGCTGAAAGCTGGAGGGGAGGCTTATGTGTTTTATACTGTGACACCCTCCACATTAATCATCCTCAGTGGACTCAACTTATAATCTGTTGCACAGCACTCCTATTAAACTCCTCTAAGCATCTTACTGTTCAAGAAAAATAATCATTTCAGTCTACAGTACGCTCCAAGAAAGATGTGATGGAGGAAACCAGTAACAAAGTTGCAACTTCTGATTGTTTGGTCCTATTTTTAATTTTTAAGTTGACATGATGAATTTTGGGAAATTTCCTTTTGGATCAGAATCTGGTGGCTTTGGGCTCGTCTCCAACAGCCAGGATCAGGAGAAAGCATTTGATTAAAGAAAAATAACATGCCGAGTTTACAAGGAATATTCAAGGCACTGTATAAGCCAAACCAAACAGAGGTATTTTAACTGGAAGCACCCTCTCCATCTTACTTTCTAGTCTGATATTTCTTTGTTTTTCCTAAAAACATTTCCTAGAAAATTTCCTTGAAGTGTTTTTCAAAAGTTAAACTTCTCCTTAGCCTTTTTTGACACAGCAGAATGAAATAAGTTTTCTTTTATTAGTAGATGAGGAAATTTTCTGACCCTCAGATCTGTTGCATTGACATTAAATGGTGCAGATAACTACACGTACTGTTTGGGATAAGAGGAATAGTATTTAATTTATTTAAAGTAGAAATAATGACATTCTAAGCATAAGAAAATGGAATACTATACTACCCTCTATTCATTTTTTAACTGAAGGCTACAAAAAAGGCTACATGAATGTAACCTCACAGTACAGATTCACATAAACAAAAGCTAGGATATTTGAAGTTGTGTTTGCAGGGCAACCATCTCTCAGTAAGGTTCTATTTGCAAGAATACATCCATCAATCAAGCCAGCAGCATGCAAAGAGAATAAAAAAGCAGACCCAATGCAGTGTGAATACTGTAGTTACACAGCCTATGCATTTCTTGACTTTTGCGGGCTGAAACAGCCTACCCTAGCGTTATATTCATAATGCTTCTATTTTAATATAGTGGCATTTAATATATTTTGCCTCTTTAAATATGTTACAGTCCTAGATTGATACCAATCTTTTACTGATCACCAATAACAGTAAAGCCCCTTTACACAGAGCTCAGTGTCAAATGAACCTACAAGCTGTGCTCCTGCCACTGCTTTCAACTGGGACCATGTTTTTTCTTTTATTTCTTTTTTATTGCAACCTTGCCATCTTCCCACTATAAGTATGAGCCTATTTCAGTGTGGGGGAAGAGAACAAATTATGGGAGATGTTACCATCCTATTATACAACAGAGGCAGCTGCAAATGCATGAGGATCCTGGTAGCTAACACCACAGCCTGAGAAGTACCTTTATGGTCACTGTGCCCGTCTCCATAGCACCACAGCAAGTCATATCACAAGTGAAATAGATAACATATTTCAGTGTACTTTTATATTTTGTTGTGTGTTGCTGCATCTCCTGAAAATATAGCATCAGCTTAATCTGATACATTGTTTCTTACAGGGCTATATCCTGCCCTGCTTCCCAGGGGAATGTTCTTGATGATCCAATCTGACTAGTGCCTCTGTCTCTACTCAGAACACATTAAAATAACACGAAAATATTACCAACAGTCTGTGAGCAAGGTAATAATAACTCATTAAAGTAATTTCTAACCTACCACATGAACATTTTTTTTAATCATTACATGATTTTCTAACACGTGACACATTAACATAAAATGAAATGTTACGAGGATAGGGATAGTAGGCCTGACAAAGTATTTTAAATGGTGATTATTTGCTTTGAGGCATTAAGTCAATTTGTAATTGTCCCATAGCTATTAACAGCAAAAATTGGAACTTTATAATTGGTTTTGAAAATCTATTTTTAACATCGTATGTTTGTTTTTTTTTTTTTAAAAAGGTACACAACCTATTTGGCATTTATTTCTCACAAAGCCTGTCCAGAATGTCACTGAAATTATGGTGAGGTAAATTAGGTTTTTTAAAACCCTATTTGCAAAATATTAATCCTCTTGCTGTGTACTGAGGCTCCCTTAACACTGACAATGTCACTGACAGGAAAAGAGACACAGCGGCTTGAAGGATCAGGTCCTGCTTCAGTCTAATTAGAAACTTCTGAAGGTTTTTAATTTCATACACTGCTCCATTTAAATTGATCTCTTGCTGCTACATTTTATTTAAAAAATGACAGCAAGTGTACTAATGTTTTGCCTTACACTAACTCTACTATGTTCTTTTCTGGATTGCTTTTAAATTGTATAGGTGAAACGCAAATTACTATATTTAAATTACTACATTTTGATAAAAACCCCCCACATGTAATAAAATTAAGATGAGCAGTTAGAAACCAAGAGAAGGGGAGCAACTAAAACAAAACAATTAAACCAGATTGGATGACAATTAAATTATACTTGGGCAACACTTGCCACTAGAGAAAAGTGTATTGTTTCCAAAGAAATAATTTTGAATGGAAAAAGGAGCTGGTAAATGGAATTGGTAAAAAGTAAAGTAGGAAATTAAAAGGAAAGCAGGAATGTTCTATATTTTTTCCTGAGGGGTATCTATGTTTATGTTTTTGTTTAAGTAGTTGCAATTCAAACTGTGGCAAATTCCTAAATTGTGCCAGTACTAATGTTGAAATTACTAGCAACTGGCTACATTACTGATCAGAATAATGATGTACCTCTAGCTGAGACTGAGAAAAATCAACTCGGGACATACATTCTGGTAATCTTCTAGTTTGCAAAAGGTCAGTCACAGAGATAACATGACAATGCAATAGCCTAGGCTTAAATGTGACCTGAGAGAGTTAGGAATGCCATCAGAACACATGGGCAGTAAGTCACGAACATCTTGACAAGCTATCCCGTAGCAAACAAGGATTGATGCCCTATCTGCAACTCAGCTATTATACTCATGTATGCTGTTTATAAAACAAGAATATTAAAGATGGGCAAAACAGGCTGTCAGTCTAAATGCTGATGACATTAAGAAGGTATTTTTATTTCAAAGCTTCATATTTCATCAGCCATGATCTCAGAAACAACAGGATTGCTCAGAGGCAATTAGCCACCCATGTTGTATAAATGAAGACTAAGAGAGTGCTGATTTCTGTTATAACATTTATCTTTACTTCAAAGAAAAGATGGAACAATTCAGAGCCGTATCCCGCTGTCTCTTTGCTTGTAAAGTTAGATTTTGTACCAAAAATCAGCAAGTTACATGCATGTACATATTAAATTGATATCACCAAAAAATATACCCCTCACTCCCAGCTAACAAATAAAATTGCATCTCAGAGCTCTGGTGTTAACAGAAGGCAGTACCTTCACAGCAGTGATATTTTATCCACTGTACTTCCCTCTATCAAATGTGATTAAAAAATGATAAAAACTTCCCAAGATATCTTAAACAAGTATAAAAGCCTTATACAAAACAAAGGCCACTGTAAGTGGATTAAGTGGCTTCTGATATCACACTCTTGCTGTTCAGTAAAGACATGTTCCTAGTTCCTAGAAGTTCTATTTCAGCAAATCTAGAATGTTTTAGGGTTGGCAAGTACTGGAGGGAGAGCAGCTCTTACAACAGATTCATACAGAGATGAAAATATAACATTTTTTCTCTGCAGTGTTTTTAGTGAAAACAGATTCTTCCACAATCTTGGAGACCCCTATAAATCTATATAAGAAACTTTATTCTGACAAACCATTCAAATCGCGTGTCTCTGCTGAAGGCACAATCAGATCTTTTGGGCATGTTTAGCACTCCTGGTACATCTGTATAGCAACTATTTGTAAGAACTTATTTCCCACATGTGCATAGGCCTCCATCCACACAATTACTTTACATGAAATACATATGAGACTTAGACAAAGTCATGAGTACAGTCCATCTCAGTCCTATATCAGGTTTATTGTGAGATGTATAAGCTTAATCTTTCAATCCAGTTGGCTTCTACTCTTCAGCCACCAACACTGCCCCTCTGAAGTTGACTGGGGCTGCATTTTCAGAGAAGGAAATGGCACCTGGGAGGCTAATTCCCGTAGTATTAGAACTCACGGGACCACAGCACAATTTAGGTTGGAAGGGACCTCTGGAGGTCCTTACTCCAGACCCTGACTTAAAGTAGGGCCAACTCAGATCACGTTAGATCCCATCTAGACGATTTTTTAAAAAATTATTTTAAAGATTTTTGCATTCTTTCTGTGAATGACCAAATCTGCAGAACAACAGTATGAGAATTATTATACTGGATTCAATCCTGTTTCCATTTTTATCAATAGCATACTTGTTTAAATCCACCAGCTTCAGTCAAGGTACTCCAAAGTTGCACTAATGTGTCCAGAAAACAGATCTGGACTGTTTTTTAAAAAAGGTTTCTGAATCAAACTTTTAATAGTGGAGGAGCAATGATAAGCAAATATGCTGTGCATTATAGGTTCTTTGCAAACCTACATTTATATTTTTTGTGCTGTGTCTTTACAAACATACATATATGTATATGCATAATATATTCGAAGAAAGTTTCATGTTAAGGGTAACATTTTAAAATTTCAGTAATGTACAAGTATACCAAATATTACTTAGCTCTGAAATAAAAGCTGAATGTTATTCTATAGAAAAAATTTTGCATTTATCTCATGAAAACAGGCTGACATTTGAAAAATGCGATGACCTTTAGGCAAATGCTTAGGAGTCCAAGGTCTTTATCTAATTTACAGAGGCATCTAGATAAAGATGGAAAAATAGTGTTTAGAATTAACCTCTATATTAAAGATGAAGAAATGGTTTTATTTGGCCAGTTTGGCAACAGAAACAGAAGGAGGGGAGTATCTCCCCTAAGACCTATGGTCTCTTGAGAAAAGGATGCCATGAGGCACACTCATGCAAGGACATATGTAAGAGGTGACAATTCCTCTTTTGTTGCTGTCCCTCTCTTCCATCAGAGTGGTTCTCTTTTAGATGAGACAGTAGATGGCCTTCTCATAAGATTCACACTAGGTTTCACAAGAGAGAGAGAACGGCCTATTCTGTAAGCATGAGCACCAACAAAATTCTGAATGTAGCTTTCAAACTACTGCTAGCAGCTTTATGAGATTCCTCGGTACATGAAAGCTGCCAACGCAATTTTTAAATTGACAGGTGGTTTGAGCCATTGACCTCAGCTTTAATACTGACAGAGGCAAATTGCTATCAGCTGATATTTGGCACCATACAATGCTTGACAAAGAGCTCCTTCTTTCTCAGGATTTCTTTTCCTTAAGAATGGTATAACATCTTTATAGCGGGGTGATAAGAAATACACACTTGCTGTGATCATTCTGTCACTACTTCTTCATGCTACTTTAAAATGATTTGTTGTTACATTTTATACTTTAGTACTTTTCATGCAGTATATGACTAGATCATGGCAGATTACTAAGTCAATATATTTATATTGACAAAACCAGAAGAAACATTGATTTTACACCTTCTCCTTTTCATTTACTATGGATTCTTTACCCAGTTCCACTGAGTAGACAGATTCTAGGGGAGAGATTTTGCAGGCAACAACAGCAGTAACTATCAGAAAAGATGCTTATTGGTCTTATTAGCTATGGTGGCAATGACAAAGGGAAGTCCAAACAGAAGGCAGACCTAACTCTGACTAAAGAGAGCAGGATAGCATAAAGGAAAGCATCAGGTGGTAATGCTGTCCATATTGCAGTCTATATATTGCCATTAAATATGCTTTGATTATAATTACTGCAAAGGTTCAAGCTGGGGTAGATTAGTAATAAGTAAATGTTAATTTAACAAGTAATACAATGTTCCGCAAACTCTACAAATGAAGGCTGTAATTCCATTAAGAGGACTCTTGTGACATAAGCCATGTCAGCAAAGCCCAAGTGATTTGTCAATGTCATCAGAACCTGGAGGTGGAATTGCATCTTTAATTTATGGGTATTCCAGGGATTTATAACTCAAAGTCTGTGGCACCCCTGGAATCCACAAGAGGTGCTAAGATGCTACAGAGTAAATAAATATTGCTTAAACTTCTAAAAGGTAGAAGTGTTAATGGAAAGCAGTAAAGGAAGAACTCTGTTAGTATTGTTTAGAGAAGTGTTTTTAGCATAAAGAGACCTGCAGCAATTTTAAAACCCAGTTTCTCATTCATACATTGCACCAGTCTGAGCAGCAGATGACTTGATGCCTGCAGTAAGAGGCAAGGAGTTCAGAAATGCTCCTGGTGCCAACTTAATAAAAACACATTTCAACTGAAGAATGCAGTTTATTTCTTATTGCTAGCTGAAAGAGTGAGCTAGCTCTCCTTGGAGGCCAGCAGCTGCATGTTCAGAAAAGCTGAACTCATGAATTAACTCACAGAGTTACAAGTACCCAGAAAACTTTGTCTTTAAATTTTTTCATGACTTTAATGTTTCAAGACCTTCAGTAGTTAGAAAGGTTCTAGAAAAAAACACAACAAAACCAACAACACAACAGATTTCTTATTTTCTACTTTCACATGGAGAAATACAGGAGGAGTGATCTGCCAAGTTGGCATACTTATCAAGAAGGAATTTCCTTTACAATCTGTGAGTTATACCTTTGGAATAGAGTGCCTCCGTGAAAGACCTTTCAAAATATGAGAGAGTCTAACAAACTTGACCTCCTAATGTAAAAGAAATCCTGCTTGATGGGGTTATTTTTCATTATATCCCACATTCCTCTCTCAGACAAGATGTTAGCTCCAAGAAAACCCCTGTTAATATACCAGTCCCAGAGAAGTATGGGAGGCTTTGCCATGGGACTCTTGTTCTCTGCTCTTTGAATAAAGGAACTACATTTCCAGAAGAGTATATTATAACACTGAGTTCATTTTTTAATTAAAGAATGAATTTTGAAACATTTTACTACAAGGACACTAAAATAAAAATATTAGCTGTACTGTTGCCTAGGTAGTAACAACTTGATAAAAACCTCAATCAAAGAAAGATGCTAGAAAATCACTGAAGAGAATATAACTTTCCCATTACAAAAATTCTGTCAGGAAGATAAAATTGCATCTGTCTCAATGCTAGAATCAACAGAAGACACATATGTTGAGTAGTATTAGCAACATTACTCCAGAGGGCTTTCCTGTAGAGAGACAAGAAAGAACTTTTCCTGTTGCAAATATGTACTTTGAAAACACGTGAAAAGTGTGATATAGATAAAATACAGGCATTTCCCCTAAATGAAACACAGACCAAATCAAAGCCTATCCAGTCCAGTACCCTATTTCTTACATATGGGAAGGAAAATGAAATGACTCCATGAAGGAGACCACAGTATACAAGACTAGAATCAGCTGTGTTTCTAGACTGTTATGCCTCCCAAATCTCCCATCTGGACTAAACTCAGGAAAATCTGTTCTCTGAGGGGAATAAATGACCAATTTATTATTTATGGAGTGACACAGGAGATGCAAAATGCATCTGATGCCTCAGCGCTATTTGTGGGGGAGCTGAGGAAAAGAATATATGTCTTTAAACAGTGATCCATAAGCTTTGTTAAGATATAACCCCAAATAGACTGAAGCTTGCTATATCCAGACATGTTCTCACAGCAGAACAACAAAGGGGAGCTGATCTTTTAGATGACCTATTTTCTTTCCAAACGAGTTTAGCATTTTCCACATAATTTTTTCCCTTGGAGAAAGGAATCTCACAACTGATCTAAGGCCAGCCCGGCAGGATGTGCCTGAACTCCATACATTGCTGGTTGAGGGTAAGTTTGGAATAGAGTCTGATGTGGCTGAGAAGCGACTGTCCCTCTGTACTTGGCATTGGCGAAGCCGCACCTTGAATCCTGTGTTCAGTTTTGGGCCCCTCACTACCAGAAGGACACTGAGGTGCTGGAGCAAGTCCAGAGAAGGGCAACGAAGCTGATGAAGGATCTGGAGAACAAGATTTTTGAGGAGCATCTTAAGGAACTGGGATTGTTTAGCCTGGAGAAAAGAAGGCTGAGGGGAGACCCCATCACTGTCTACAAATACCTGAAAGGAGTTTGTAGCAAGGTGGGGGTCAGTCTCTTCTCCCAAGTAACAAGTGATAGGATGAGAGGAAATAGCCTCAAGTTGTGCCAGGGAAGGTTTAGATTGGCTATTAGGGAAAAAATCTTCACTTAAAGAGTTGTTATGCACTGGATCACGCTGCCCAGGGAAGTGGTTGAGTCACCATCCCTGGAGTTATTTAAAAGACATGTAGGTGTGGTGCCTTAGGGACATGGCTTAGTGGTAAACTTGGCAGTGCTGGGTTAATGGTTGGACTTGATGATCTTAAAGGTATCTTACAACCTGAATGATTCTATGAATCTATGTTTTGAATAATTAGTAAAGTCAACGTTTTGGCCCTTCTCCATAAAACCAGCAGATATGGCACTACCAGGGAAAAGGATATAATTTAAAGAGGAAGGGTTATGAGAGACCTGTCAATTCTTAAACCTGGAATATTTACTTGCAATAGTCTTCCTGCAGCTAAACTAGGAAAGAACAAAAGTAAGTCCTGATTTTGTAATCTGAAGAACTGAATACAACCAGAGATAAACATGCCAGACATATGAAAAGCTGCTTGCTGCTGAGGCAAAGCTTGGTTTGTGCCTACCATATTGCTCACCTGGGCCCTACCCAGTATTTTTATTTTCAGAATCTAAAAACAAAATGGGTAAGATGTTACGGTTTGTTTTTTTGTTTTACAACAAGAACAGCAGGTCACTGGCACAGCTGATACACTGAGCACAGGTATACAAGGCTTGAGGAATATCTTATTTATGTTATAGTCACTGTTACTTACTGGTTCAAATTTAGTCTTGTTTGTGATTTAGGAACAATAGAGAGTGACAAGTGTGTACTAAAAGGTGTATGAACAATATGACCTAATGTGTTTCGCTCTATTTCTGTCCTTTTTGATTCACAAAAGCACCAAAGCAATGAGTAATAACACTACTTTTTTCAGCCTGCTTTAAGCATATACTGAGAATTTATCATTGTTTAAGTGATGTATTGAGTTAGGATGGAATTACCTGCTTAAGATTAAGTTAATGTTGAACACTTTTCTTAAGCAGGACACAATTTCGAAGCTTTAATTTGGCAACAGACTTCTTGTTATCCCCTTTACAGCTACAAGTCTGAGCCCTGCAACTCTATTTATAAAATCTCTTTGGTAATATTTCCAGTAAATTATTGACTAATGGAGGTCCTTATAGCTACTACATACTGGATATTAGAGCCTTCAAGATGCAATAGAGATTCACAGAACTACATATATGAAGGTTACAATGAGTGATAAAACTTTTGAATTAGATTGGTTTTTTTGGCTTATATTGAATAATTTTTTAAAACAGGCATAGACATAACATCCTCTTTTTTTCTTAGAGCTTGTGCCAAAAAAAAATATTAAATTTTCAAATGGAGGTTAAGCAATGCCAGATATTTTCTGGATTTGTTTTAACAAATTAACCCTTTGTGTTCTTTTCTGACATCCAATAGTTGTATTGGAAGCAGATGTTCTACCAAAATTGACATGATCAGAAGACATTATGCTCACTTATTAACATACTGTTTAATATTCACTACAACCTGTTTTAAAGAACAACAGTGTGTTAACATTTAAGCCAGGAGGGATTTCTGTACACTATATAGTACTTGATGCAGCTTGTTTATGCAACAGTCTGACAGATACAATTAATCTCATGAAAACTACCAGAGTACAGCATAATGGCATATTATTTTTAAAGTAATAGAACACACTTTCCTTTTGAAAAGCAGGACTTAATTAAATCATATAACTTCAGGATGCAGAAAAAAGTGCTAAAAGAATGCAGCTCGTTCTGAAGGACAGTTGAATGAAAAAATGCTAGATTTTATACAGATAGAATAATAGGAAAATCCCCAAACAAGTGATGGAAGGAAGAAATACCTCCAACAAATGCATCTCCAGCTCCATTGGTATCCACAATTTCACTCTGATCACTCACCAACACAGGGAAAGTAGTCACTTCGTTTTCTGTAGTGGAAGGGGAAAATAAAACATGAGTTACTTGGAGATACAACTTTGAAAAGCACAACAAAAAATGAAAATCAAAACAATTAAAAACTGGAGCTCTGATATTTAACATGATAACTTGGATAAAAATAGATTTGCTTTAGAATCCTGTTTGTATTTGATGCACAGAGATACATGAACACATTTGATCAAGCTATATGTTGTGGACATTTTCATTAATTACTTCCTGCTTAATTTCTTATCTTTATCACCTAATATTAAGGGCAATAGCAAAAAAGTAAATCAGGAGCACACAGAATACTTGGGCATATAGACAAGACTAAGAAAAATCCATCTTGCCAACACCAGTACTTTCTATTAGTTGCAGTAAGGTGATGTAGCCTCCTGAATGGCCAGTCTAAGCTCGCAAAAGTTCAACAGAAATTGCTGCATTATAAAAACCAAAATGCACATGAACTAATAAACAAAGCTGTGAAATAAAAAGCAGGAACTATTTTAAATCAAAGTGCTCTCAAGTGACATTCTTTTAAAAGAAAAACACATATATGCAAGAAGCCTTGCAACTTGCCATTTGACTATATTTGTTTTCAAGATGACTTCACCCTCTTCCTTAGTACTCTTTTTAGAAAAAATATTTCCTTCTCTGCAGCTCCCTGCCCTCTACTGGCACTCGTTAAACCTATTGCAATAGGTGGATACTCAGCATCTTCACCTCCAATTCACTACCATGCCACAGTTCAACATAATTACACCATAACTTTATAGAGTTCTAGGGTTATAAATTTAATATATGTCACTAATTAATCAGCTACGGTTTTCCAGGTGGTAATGTCATAATGATGTGATAAAAATATAATTACCACCTTGTCACAATACCTTGTTCAAGTGTAAATTACCCCTGTAACAGAGCCAATGGAACTTCTGCCTCTGGTAGTCAGTATGCATTAAACTGTCTCAGAGCAAACAGATTGTCCTTTGGCAGACAGCAGGAATTAAAAAAGGGGAGGGGGAAGAAAAGCCTGTCAACCAGTGAAAATGAAAACCATCAAAGCTGTTTTATTTTTTGGTAAAAATAGAAATAAAATGGGAAATAGATCCTCCAGTAGCTGAAGACTGGAGATCAGTAGTTTCTTCACTGTCCAGCAACAGAGCGGATCATAAAAATCTCTCTCACATGACATAGACAGTAGCAAACAAGGAAACCTAGTTTGGGAGGCACATAAAGAATTCACAGACTCAAATCAGGCAAATCTGTGTATGCTGCAGAGGTAGCAGAAGGATCCTGGTTTCTGTGAAATGCAGTGTATCAGCTCTACTGCTCTTCACCATCTGCTACTAAGTGAACCAGGCAGATATAATGATGCTGCCTCCAGAGGGAACTGTTGGCTGGCCCACCAGGAGGCGGGGGGGAGAGGAGCATTAGCAACAACCATCCATGAGAGGCAAAGGAAAAAGGGTAATGAAAAACATAAGATGAATATTCCAATTAAAGAACAGGTTTCAGTCAGTTTTCAGTGCATCCTACTCTCTATCCTGTTAAGAAAGCTATTTAGAAAAGTGCTTCAATGCTGTGTTCTGCTCTTAAGATAGTCTTAGAGAGCAATATTTTTTTAATAATCTTAACAGGATTCATTTGAATTGGAAATCATGAAAGAGTGGTCTTAAATTAAACTCTGCCAGACGAGCAGAGTGTATTCATTCATTTCATAAGAAGGTATATAAGATTTATTCTAGGTAATGCTAAAACAATGAACAAAGCTATTAACTCTGTTGAGACACACTGCAGTAAACTAACCTGCTTCCCTCCCAAGTGCGCATGGCCACACACATGTTCTACATGAAATACACAGTAGACACTTGCATATGCATACAAATGTATGTGTTTGGGCACAGAGAGTGAATTATATTTCAAATGCTGTAAATGAGGCTTGGCATCAAATAAGACTCTATTCAATCAAATTAACAGAAACAAAAGTTCTCACCATCATCTTTCCTTTCTTTTCCTGTCCTGATTACTTCATTGAGCTCCCTCTAGTACTTGCAGGTGAGTATTGCACTTATTCTATTGAGCTCTTACTCTTAGTATTTTTACAGTAGATGTAATTGTAAGTAACCAAATTAGTCTAAAACCCCAAACATCAAGGAAATCAGCTGTACGAGAACAATATTTTTTTCTGATCACAGTTTTCCATTTCTACCTAGAGGACACATTCTGTCTCTATAACTTTATGTATTTTCAAGAGGAACAATTATATTTCGAAGTACTGAAGTTTCAGAAGCAGGTAGCATGGCTTTGGAACACATACTACATTAGAAAGAGATTACCACCTGCACACATCCAATAGGCAAATTATCTTTCTTAAACCTGAGGAGAACCTTTGCCAGCATAATAGAGTCTACAAAACTATAGTTAACAATAATACATATTGAAAGATACAAACAAAATTATACCAAAGTCTGTCTTTCTTTCTCTTTCTTTCTTTCTCTTTCTTTCTTTCTCTTTCTTTCTTTCTTTCTTTCTTTCTTTCTTTCTTTCTTTCTTTCTTTCTTTCTTTCTTTCTTTCTTTCTTTCTTTCTTTCTTTCTTTCTCTTTCTTTCTTTCTTTCTTTCTTTCTCTTTCTTTCTTTCTTTCTTTCTTTCTTTCTTTCTTTCTTTCTTTCTTTCTTTCTTTCTTTCTTTCTTTCTTTCTTTCTTTCTTTCTTTCTTTCTTTCTTTCTTTCTTTCTTTCTTTCTTTCTTTCTTTCTTTCCTTCTTTCTCAGTAAATGAAGTCAGTTAGAATTAAAGCTGGCATTAATTTACCTTGCTATGTCTGTGTGATAGCATAAAAATATCTAACAACTCTCACTGATTTGTGTTTTTCTAACAGCTAGGCACAACAAGGTGAATTAAGATGAAGCAGAAGTCTCTATTCTGAATATCCTTGCTTTTGTGACTTTAACGTTGCTTTAAATTCATTTTTGTTTGTAATGTATTATGATATAAAACTCCCAAATCCATCATAGTGAACACAGAGACACACTTGGCTAAGTGCACTGGTCATCAGTGGCCTTGCTTTTCAAAGTCAGTTCTGATTTCATTTATCATTCTGAGAGCTTATGAAATAAAGAATAATTACATAAGTGTTTTGAAGTCCAAGTGCTGCTCCTCTGGGCACAAAATCCAGTGTTCTATTTTTAAGCAACAAATATCTTCTATGGTAAACACCCTGGCATACAACACATTCCATTTGGATACCATTTCCTGGAAGCCCAGAACTATGAGGGTAACAAGGTGTCTGTAATAGGGAAGTTTTAGTAATAAGAATTAATGAAATGCAAAATGTTGGGGCTTTGATTCAGCTATCTCAATGATTTTATACTGGTGAGGAACTAAACTGTTTTGGAATTATACAAAAATAATAACAATCAAACATTAATGTGGAGATTTCATAGGCTGAAGACAATATTCAGAGTTAAATCAGAGGGAATCAGCCCATTGGTACATTTAGTTATTGTTAATTGGTTGCATTATGTACATAAAGATGTATTTTCCTCAGGCAAAAACATGTCCTAGCATATCTTAAGACATTCTTGTAGTTAAAACAGTCTGGAGAGAAAACAATTGGAGAGCAATTATTAACTGAAAAATCAGCACTCCTTCCCTTCTAATACGCTTAAGCTCCCAAATGAACACAAGCCTATTGCATGATGTTAGCTTCAACAATCGAACTCTGATGATAGCTGCAGTCCTACAGGTCTGTCTTTAAACCAAATTAGAATCACAGACTACAAGTCTACTCTTAGTACAGTAATAAACACCAGCAAGCAATCATTACATCCAATTAGGCTGAGTACTTTCCTTAACTGGGTCATTTACCAGTCTCTCTTGCTCTTCAAAGTAGATTAAATGTGTAAACTTACATTTAATTACCTGTAACAGAACTCTTATGGGCAATATGTTGGAGTGTCCTTAATTTTGTATTAAAATAAAAGGAAGAAGGGAGCCCTAAAATATACACAAAAATGTCCAGCTATTTCCTCAAATGAGCTTTTGATCCATGGGCTGGTACTGGTTGTACAGATGCTTACAAGATGGAGACACTTTCATGTTTCTTTTGTGAGATTTAACTTGTAAAAAAAGGAACAACTGTGAAACAGAATTCTGTCCCATCTCCTCCCCATCTCCATCCTCTCTAATTTTCTTTAGATCAGGGGCCAAAAACAGATAAAAAGAAAGGAGGGGAAAAAAAAAAAAGAAGACAGGAAGAGCTTAACAGAACATAGAAACCTGAACTCAAAACCTATAAATGTCTCTGGGCAGCTATAAGGTAAGAAGTAATGAGAAAAGTATTTGGAACCAGCCCATGACAGTCAGGATGATTCTGAGCTCTCACCTCTCTCCAGAAGATAAAACCCAGAATCCTATCGGCTCAAAATCTCTGCACCTTTTTCAGCACATTAATACATCTTTAAAAATTATTATTATAACAACACTCTCTCCTGTTTTGTTTTTTTCTACAATGAAAATGCTGTTGTTGCTGTACTTGATGCAAAGAGACCACACTTGATAAAGTAAATGAAAGAGATACTGCAATTCTCCCACCATATCAGCACAGCACTGCCCAAAGTTACAAGGCAACATGAGGCAGGGCTCTGTGCACTGAACCCCTGGTAGGAAAATCCTCAAGCCTTTCAGTGATGATGTATTTCAAACCTGGCAATGCTGATTCAATCTGTCATTTCAAAGCAAACAGAATGAGACCCTGGATTTTCAGGCCAGGACTTTCAGATAGCTGTACTGGATGAACACTCCAGGCCCCCTGGCACTTTTTGTGTGCATGTTAAGTTTGCCTTGTTTTGCATGCTGACATCTTCTTTCTCCTCCCTCTTGTTCTGTGCATTGTTTGGCCTGGTGCTGTAGCTAGGTAGGGCTTGTCAGAAAAATAAGGGATTTATTTGTGCAAGTCAATGGAGTTAAATAGTATAACAAGCAAGATACAAGTCAGCCACATGCTTTAGGATCTTTCTAATCTAGCATTTTAATAATACACAAATGAAGCTGTATTCCAAATAATTCAACATGTAGGCAAGAAACTTTTTAAATAGTAATGCAGAAAAATTAAGCCTTTATTACTATAATAAATAATGTTACCCTAAATAAGTTATAGAGCAGTCATTCATAATGCATTTATATGTCTATGGTATGATACAATTAATACAAATATTAATTTATTTCCATAATGAAAGAACGAAGTAGTGCAATCAGGCTAAAATCCTTTTTGCAGCTTGCTAAGCACAGTAAGTCCATATAGCTGTGCTGACCAGGATGCAAAGCACTGTCCTTCAGAGGCAGCTAGTTTATTGTCAGTAGAAACAGAGAGGGAATATGATGCCAAAGACTGTATCATCTGTTGCCCTACTCATGGTCCTGTAGGGGAAATGACAGTGTGCAGACCTCATCTTCCCTCTCTTCTAGGAGGTGAAGTCAATAAAAAAATGTTCAATGAGACTTATCTTACCTTTATAGCTCCCCTCAGACATACACATCCCATTATCTAGTTGAGAATATTTTTATTCAGAAGTCATAGCATCTCACTAAAGGGTGATTCACAGGATTAGAGTTAATAGGGGAAAGAAGGTCCCTCCAGAGGAACTTGCACACTCATACATATCAACTGTAAGCAATAATGTAAAATTAAACACTATTATTGCAGTCACTGTCTAGCCTCTGAACCTATGTCTGCTTCTGTCCTGTTAATTCAACACCAGTCCCTTTAAATAACTTTTGATTTATACCAGAATGAGATCACACTCAGAACTCTATCTAGTTAAAATTCTTAAAAATGTAACAGCATCAACTAATGACTCAATGAGTGGCTTCTATAGGCCCAAATGTGACTTTTTTACTTTACAGGTGTGACAGCCACTTAAACATCAATATTTTTTACATCATCATGCCAGTGCTGTGAGTTGAAGCTTTATTTCTCATATTAAAAAATTTTTGTTTGCATAAGTAAACAACAACAAAAAAAAGATGACTGTGTGTAAAAGATAGGGAAGCAAGAGGTCAACAGAAAATACTAGTTTTGTTTCAGTTTGGTAATAACATTAATTTTATATATATATATATATATATATATATATATATATATGTATATGGAAAAACTGCCCTAAAGAACAAGCTGCTGAATTTTTCTGGCATGTGTCACAATGTTTAAGGTTTAGAATGGCAATGAACTCTGTTGAAAAAGCCTTTCCGAGCACACAACAGTATTGCCATTTGCCCGCTAGGCAGAGATTTCAGAGGGAGCTGAAACTGTGCCCACTGAACTGCCAGAAAACGCACTCCTCTAACTCAGCATGGCTGCTGAAGACATAAGGTAGTGTTCAGAGCTAAATTCTTTTCCTGTGACCTCTTTCTGGACCAGGAAAGAGGTTGAAGACTTAGGAAAGGCAAAGGGTGTGAAGTCATAGGCACCAAAATTAAGCTTCTGCAGATGTTTCTTTGATACAACACAATGACTGTCTTGGAATGACAATGAAGAGCTCAGATCAAATCAGTCCTGAAGACAGAAGAGATTGGTGACTATAAATGAAATCCATGAATTGTATGATCCTTGTCTCTCTTGAAAGCATGCTCTAGTGCAGGGAACCTAGCCACAGCACTGCAAGTACAGGGTGACACAAAAGCAGATCTTGGATATTAACAAATATAAGTATCTCTTCCTGCACGGTATATCCTATATGTATTGGTTCAGACACTGTACATCTTATTTGATCCTTAAAAAAAACAAGCCAAGCCCCTGCTCCTCCCTCCCCCCAATTATTACTTTTGGAGCTGTATGTGGGAATGGGGAATACAAACAAATCCATTTCTCTCTGTAAATATGTAGCTTAAGAACTGAAAACACACACAAAATTTGACAGTTGGAATGTCAATGTCTAATGTAAAGAATGCATCACACATGTATGTCCACCAACACATACATTCTAGCTCACACCTGCTCTTTAACCTTCTGAAACTTGGCTATGGGACTGTGCAAATGAAGCATCTTTCAGCTCAGGACTGTGCACTTCACTTACTGTTTGCACCGACTCCCATACCAGCAGGAATGCAGGTATGTTTCTGCTCCATTTAATGGTATTTTACAGACATACCTTAAAACACTGCATAGCTGGACCATCAATACCAACCTATAATGAGGTCAAGGCAATTGGCAATTCCTACCCAAAGTTTATCAGGGCACTGGCTAGAAATAAGGGGGAAAACACATTATAATTTGATTTTTGAATCAAATTTGAAAATTGTATTATGCCTCACATTTTTTATACATTAAGCATATTGCCCTAGCGGGGCAAACACACCTGTCAAAACTTACAAGCTTTCTTAGTTATACCTCAGTTTCAGAGTGGTGAACACAGAAATCACATCAGTTAAATAAATGCCATGTTACATGACAGCTTGGTTTATGCTACATGATAATCTGAGAAGCATGGGTCGTCAGTGGAGGCAGAAATGGGCCCAAGGCACTTCTATTTTACTTGAGCATCAGTAAGACTGAAAAGAGAAGGAGTGAGCATTAGGTCACTACAGAGCAGCTCTGAAGGAGCTTTTTCTTCTGGGAGAATTTATATTTAGTTTCATAAATACAATCAGCCCATCAGAATGAAAGAGACAGCCTTCCCTAAAAAAATTACAAAAATAACGTGTGTGTGTATATATATATATTTCTCCTTAAAAATCTATTAATTGGATATCAGTTGGACATTGCTGAAGTAGGAATACCATAGAAATTCTACATTACTGTCTTTAAATATTCAAATTGCATGTAGAAATTTTTTTTGGTCCTTTTAACCCAGAGCCCAGACATAGAATTATTAATATTTTGGGTTTTGTTCTTATGCTGTATTTGTAAATTCTGTGTTGCCTTTAATTAAGATCTCCCTTGACTACTTATTTATTTTTGAAGAATGAAACATGCTTGCTAAATGCATTTTCTCAGGCTTTTGCAGATTTCAGATCTATTAGAAGATGCCACTGCAGTAGAAGCTGAAATTTCTTCTAAGCTCAAGGGGAAAATATTCTGTTCTTGAAATGCTAGTTAAAAACTGAGCAACTCCACTGTTTCTAATGGAATTCTTTAAGGATTATGGCAATCTAGAAAGAGAATCTGGCCCCAAATGAAGTTTTTGGGGTTTTTTTGTTTGTTAGTTTCTTTTCCTAAATTAGCAGCAGATAATTTCTTCGATAACTAAATATCTCACACTATGATCTTTGTGGTATCTCTTGATCAGTTTAGAAGTATTACCTAACCATTGCTTTAAATAGGATGGTTAATCTACCACCTTTTAGAATAATTTCACATACATTTTAATGTAAATTATGCTGCCCTGAATTTATACAATATTGTCTACCTACTGAACTAAATTAATTTGGATAGATATTATAATACCAGTTTTTACAAACAGTTTCTGGCAAGAGCTCTTAAATCATATGTTTGTATAACAAGCCCTTTAAAGCCTGGCAGGAGGATACAGGCACTCATAAAGGTAATACAGGAGGTTTTACAGTGTGTGCACCACTGCCATTTAAAGAAAACCCCAATGCTATAAAAGCAGGCTGCTTGACAAAACTAAAATAACTACCTGGTAGACAAATAAAAATTTCCAACCTCCATCTCTGTGGAACCTTGTCAAACTCCTGCCATTGCCTGTCACTCTTGGTTAATTTTGTGTAGTATTAAATTATTCAGTTTTATGCTATTTCAACCTAAAAAACAAAACAGCACATTGATCTTCTTTTTAGAAGCAATAAGACATATTAAAAATGATCAAACTTTAATTAACACATATAGTCAAGTTCAACTTGTGATCTTTTAAACCTGATTTGTATTCTCATTATTTTCAAGGTGACCACCGAGATATGTATTAGAAGGAAAAAAAAAGTTCCTGCTTTAAAGAGTTTTTAGCCTGAAAAACAGAGTTGGTAAGGAAGTAAACAGATGCATAAAAATCAAATGTGAGCACTCTGCTGATATAATTATGAAAAGTTACAAAGGCAGGCATGAAGCAGATACTGTTTTAAAAAACAGATAGGCAGGAAAAAGCTCTGGTTAGCCTACGGAGTTAATTTGAACTGTAACTTTAAAATGTGAGGAAAAAAAAGGAAAATTCTTGTTACTTGTTCTTTTCAAAACCATTTCAGTATAAAACATATGCTTAATGGTTACTTAGACATACTGCCTGCTTTGTTGCCCAGATTTTTATTTTTTTTTAATAAGACTTCCAATTTAACATTTTTAAATAAAAACTTTCCTTTTTTATGGAAACAAAAAAAACTTACGTAACTCTCAACTTGCCAAATTTATACTTGTACTAAGCTTTTACTCATCTTTGCTCCTTACTGTCTTTTCATTTACTTTCATTCACCCTTTCCCCCCCAGTTGTTCTCTGTTGTCTGTTGATTCCTACTGATTACAGAAACGTCTGAGGTGTCCACATGTGACCTGGAGGCTGATTGTAACCAACAATCTGAGCATAAGATGGATTTTTATGCCAACAAAAACTTAGAAGGTGTTGTGCTTTTTCCATATAAATACAAGTCTGATTCAATAGCTGCTACTTGGTGGCAGAGGAGGCAGGAGCAGAGGGCTCCAGAAGGAATGGAGATGCTTGGAAGCAGACTAAGGTTTGGGGCAGGTTTTTCTGCTAATGCACTTGTCAAGCTTGACCTTTGAGCCTGTACTGTTTTACTCATCCAGTCTCTGATTTTCTTTTCCTGATTTTATTCTCAAATGATGGTACATTTTGCACATTGGGGCTGAAACTGCAAGAGTCAGGCTATTCTCCTGCAGCTCTAGCCTGTTATGAGCAGGCCTCTGGTTCCCTCTTAACCAAAGCCAAGGAATCCACCAATGACCTCAGTTTCCAAGGAAAGGAGGGCTGTCACTCCCCGCCAAATTATCCGATTTCAGAAAAGGATGTGCTCCAACTCTAGCTTATCCTTAACAGTTTGACTTGGCCTTCAAGAACAAAACCTCATTTCTCTTCATCACCAATTTATAACATTCTAATTTCTGTATTCATTTCCCTAAGCCATTTGAGATCACAGCTTCACATGCTCTCATCTTCTAGACCAGCGTTGCGATGACCTCAGAAGCCAACACACAATACACATACAGTACAAACATCTAACATGCTTTGTTTTTTTTCTCTAAACATCTGTTTCAGTTGCACACACAAAGACCAGTCTGTGGTTTCTGTATTCTACCTTACACAATAACTGTCCATTGATTTTTGAAACATTTAAGCTGTCTAATTAAGCAGGAAATCAAAAAACAATCTTCAGATTTTTTTACTTGGTTTTATCAAAATGCCAATGCAAACAACAGATACTTACATTCCATGATGCACCAGAGACTAAAAGAAAATTGCATTTTTAGCACTCTACTAACTAAAGTGTTTAACTGCTCATAAATGGATTTTCATTTTTTTGGTAGTAATTTACAGTGTGCAAAAGGTATTGTAATCTAATCCAACACAATTGCATAATTTTTTACCAACTTGCTGTTGATAAATAATGCAAGTATTAGGTTATTACATTTTTTGCAATTAAGTGACTAAGAAAGCTGTTTATTGCCTTCCGTTATATCCTCTGTTAATAAGATCGTTGTTGCAGATGTTCATGTATGCTGCATTGATGTTTAATGGTGCATGATGCTCTAGGTGGTTCCCATAACCTTGCTTTGTCTACTATGAGCTGACTCAATTGATATGATAATAGAGAAAAGAGGTCTGAAACAAGCTGGGCTGTACTGGCACAATTTGCATAACCTTTAGATTTGCCATCATTTGATAGCCCACTGCTCCTAAAAATTCTTATTCAGTTGTCAGTAACAACAATATACTGTACAAACAGGTGGGGAGGAAATAGAGGGCATGCGTAGCTTATTGCACTTCTATACTCTGTCAGGAAATGTACTTATTATCAAATTTATAAAGCCAACAATTTGGAGAAGAGTTCTGCAGTTACATTTGTGATCAATTGCTATTAGCCACAATGCCTGGCATCTTTTCAGGTTCACAGTACAATATCACAGTGTCAGTTTACAAGGGACATAAATATTTGGTTCCATAGACTCCTCTGTGATTCAGTTTTGACTGCTAATCACTAGGGCAGACAGAGGAATCAGGATGGATTAGGAGGGCAGTGGGAGGCACAGGGTAGCAGACTACAGCAAAAAAATCAAAGTAGCCTTCCAAACATTTAGGATGACTCTATACATTGTTTTTAAACAAGCATAAGTATTATAACATTTAGTAGGTATATCCAAAATGTAACAACATAAAAATAGTTCATGTTTACTGTATTCACTAAATATGATTGTCTGTATATACTTTGTCACGTCTGCTTAATTTACTGACTTTATATTCATTAACAAAGAAAACAAGTATGGTGAAAGTAAGCTGGAGCCTACTTTCATACAAATGAGATCAACAACTTAAATGTTATTTCTGTGGTATCCAGAGGGTTATATCTGAACTGCCACTTCATATTCTGTATCATGCTCAGGTGTGTCAAGGCATCGGTGTATGAGTTAACTTGCACAGCCTAATTTCCACATATGGCATTTAAACCATTTTGACTTTGCTTTATCTATAAAACCACGTGTGGAAATCACTGAGCCAAACCAATCATAAAATCTCTCACCTTTAGACAATTAAGCATTTTTGAGAAATCAAATCAACCTCCCTCCCCCACAATACTACCTCTAGTTGTTTTGTTGTCTTACACAAATAAATCCTAAATTCCTGAAGTCAGGTGAACCCATTCAGCCTGCTCCTTTGTTCACTTTTGCCACTAGCCAGGATCTCTGCTCTGTCCCTCCTGGAGCTAAAGGTCTTCCATTCAGCCACCTATTTCCCACAGCTTCTATTGCCTGCAACTGGATACCACAGCAGAGAAACTTCTAATCAAAGAGTTAGTTCCTGCAGTTAATTTTTGTTTAGGGTCACCATGCATACCCACGTTTTGCTCTCCTTCTATTCTTTGCAATTATTTTATAGTGACTATTTGAGCCGGTGAAGATTAGAGGCTTGAAAACCTGAGTTCCATCATTTATGGCAAAAGCATGACATGGATAGCTACAATTTGAACTTTTCTACAGCGCTCACTCAACTGTAATCACAAGATGGGAAATAAAATCTCTAAATTAAAGATGATAGACTATCAGAGTCTGTAGGGCACTTTCTGAGTAGAGATTCTGCTGTTCCAACTCCATTGTGATGACTTGTTATGAAGTGAACTGCTGCCTCATAAAAAAAGGCTAACACTGTCAGAAGAGTGGATAAAAAGATTTTCTACAGAAGATATTATGCCCTAGTGCCAGTGGTCAAAGGGTCCAGTTCTTTATGCACCTCATTTGTAACAGACAACAAAGAAGGTACTTTAAGGTAAAATGTGTTACCAAATCTCTCAGCATAGAGCTCACTTTCTGTATAATCTCTAGGTAGAGTACCAAAATTGAATTGGAGATTGCAGAGAAGGTACAACACACAAAAAGTCACAGGGATCGGTATAAACCATTAATATTTATGAATGCTTTATGTTCTCCATGGCCATAATCAATATCCAATGAAGTTAATGAGATCTTTCAAATAGTTTCAAAAGACACTGGGCTGAACCCTAGAGACAATAGTATCACACTCTCCGCAAGCACTCCAGCTGATAATACACACTCGGATAGGTTGCTACTCTCCCATCTGGAATTCCAGCAATGAATGAAAGTTATGTTACCTTATTTCAAACTGTTTTTGCAAAATTAGTAGTGTACCATTATAAAAAGATGGAGCATTTACTTGCAATGTTCACAACAATATGAAATACAGGAATAAGATAATAATTATTTAAGAAGGAAAAAAAAAAAAAAAGCCTTAATGTGCTATCCTCCCAAAAGGTTGAGATTTCATTTTAACTTTGAGCCTCTAGAAAGCAGTGCTACAAACCCTTATGTCTTCTAACACATCTAAGCCCATCCAATAGATTTAATCACTGATAAGTAGAGTTATAAGTTCAAACTGGCCTTGACCTTGGGCAGTATGACATTATCTGAAAATCATTAATGGTCTGAAAGTAAAGGAAAGCTCATTAATAATAGCAAAACTGCACAAAGGTAAAAAAAAAGAGAAAGAAAAAAAAAAAAAGGAAGTTTTATTAAAAGTATTGATCATGACCTAGGGCACTACAGATATTGATCTTTCCTCATCTCCACAGGAAAAAAAAACAACTTAAGCCAACAAATTATTGATCTATTATGAAACCTGCTGAAGAAGCCATACATTTCTTACAATGAGAAAAATAATCGCAACAAATTAGGGTAAAGAGAAAATATATTTCTTTAAAATTATTGGTAAAAAAATTACTATTTGATTAATTCAATGAAAGAGCCACTCTTTTAGTATGATTTGAACTTAAGTGTCAGGAGGGGAGAAGCCTATGCATCAGAAGCCTTTAAAGCATGGGTTTCAGATTTCAACTCATTAAACCATATGCTTTTAAGGAGAAATGGGTAGCATCCTATACTGAATATTGCAGGAACACAAAATGCAAGTATAGAAACGGAATATGCTGAACTTTAAACTTAAAGCATAAATTTAATGACAAGTTTATAGCACAGTTATCTTATAAGAAACAGTAGAAAATACATGAGGCTGGCACTAGTAGTCATCTGGACCCTGTATGAGTTGGTTTGGAGAGCTCAACACCTTAACAGGGTAAATTTCTGCCAGTCTGTGCAGACTGCTGAACTGGGTCACCATG
The DNA here is from genome assembly GCF_020740795.1 of Apus apus. Taxonomy (NCBI): domain Eukaryota; kingdom Metazoa; phylum Chordata; class Aves; order Apodiformes; family Apodidae; genus Apus; species Apus apus. The sequence continues at coordinate 22,360,028 of NC_067285.1, read as the reverse complement.
CAGGGCAAAGAAGTGCTGGCAGTATAGGGGAAAAGTATGGATGGAAATGTGTGTCCTACAAGGAGCCACTGGTTTTTAACTTTTCTATCAGTTTAAAACTGCCAGGGACCCAAGTCACAGTCTCTCATGCTCTGAGGACTACCTAGCCACAGGATGAATAAGGCCAGCCCTCACTCCCTCCATGGCTGTCCAGACAATACCCAGAAGGCTTAATTACTACAATTCTTTCTTCCCAAGATTTCTGGTGGGTAGTTCTCTTGCTTTGTGGCTTGAGCAAACAGGATAATATTGTGCCAATGTAATATTTTCTGTATGAACCACCTCACAACTCATTCAGGTCATCAGTAAAATGGTACTGATTTTAAAGTATTACGGCCACGTATACGGGAATAATGTCACTGGGAAGGCCTCATTTCTGGGAAATAAAAAAATAAATGCACTACAGTGTACTAAGCCACTTTCTTCCCTGAACAAGTGTCCATTTAGGATTGAATGGCACCTGAATCGATATCTTACTGTAAATTCATTCAACTTCACTCTCCAGAGTTAAGCAAGACAGGTCTCAAGTGGTTTAAGAGATGGCTTTATTGAAATCTCCCTGCCTAAATTCAGGCCTGATGTTAACTGTGCCTATCAGTTATGAGTAGCATCTCCAGGCTATACATACCACCGCTGAGAGGACCTCTTCCATGTATGGTGTGCCGTCTTCTTGGGATACATTTAGACTCATTTGGGACACAAACTAAAGTTGAGTGTGAAGAACTACAGAAGTGTCTCACATTAATGGGCTATAAAATGTCAATTGATGTAAAAAGGTGCACATAAAAAACCCAGTTCTAGCTTTAAATACACAATGATGGGCTTTAAACTGCCTATTAACACATCATAAAGAAAATCTGAAGTTACAACAGATAATTGTATCAAAATGTCAGAACAATCAGCAGCGGCAGCCAGAAAAGCAAACGAAATGTTAGGAATTAATTTAGAGAGGAATACAGAACACAGAGGAGATAACAGAATTAAAGTACTTTGTGAACTTCTCAGGCACTTGAACATTCTGGTCCATCACTCACAAAGTATGTGGTAGACCTGAAAAAAGGTGTAGTGAAGGGTGGGCCAGGGTGTCAGAATTACAGAGCAAACGAAGAATACATAAACAGAACAGGAAAAGAGTCTGAAAAAAAGATTAATGAAGGGGAGGTAAGCAAGAGTTCAGCAAAATCAAAAGCAACAAGACATTGTATATGGAATGACAGTGGACTGGCCGTACAATGCAGCAGGAGATAGCCAGTAACATTTTTAAGTGTCTGAATCTGAATAGATAAGGAAAGGCATTTGTTTACCTAACACAGAGTCTGTGACACTCATCATCACAAGATACTATGTATGGTAAAATACTATTTTTGACTATTAACCACAAAGACAACATCTCTAGTTCAGAAATTCCCTAGCTACAGATTGCTGGAAGCTAGAGGAGTGCAACATGGAACTATCCCTGTAGATTTGTTCTGATTTTATCCTCTTCTACAAGCACCCACTACTGTGCACTGTGGTGGATACCAGGTTAACAGACCTTTGGTCTGCCTCAGTCTTGCTCCTGCTCTTTCACTCTGCATTGCCTCTCCAACATAAATTAATTTCTACCACCTTAAGCAATGGATTTGTATATTAAGTTATGCCTCCAAGAATGCTATTTAGAATTATGGTAGAGAAACTAACTAAATAAATCTACATATTTGTATTTGAGAAACAAATACAGAAATTCTTCTGTGCAAGAGGAAATGCTGCCAGGTCCTGAAGAATGGGATGGGGCCCTTTGTTGTGCCCTTCAACAAACATGCATTTTTTGAAGTTTAAGGAAGTAATTTTTCCTCAGAATGCCAGAATATGCATTTACTACAACACCTGAAATTCAGGCTAGGTTTAATAGGAGGCACAGTTTTGCTTTGAAAATACCTTATTACTAGTGATTATACAGAAAAATGTGATTTCCCAGCTTCACTTAATTTCTGAGCTAAACTGGTGCATGAATACGTTAGACTAGAAAAGATACATTTTTAAAAATCATTATGAAATTACCAAAACACATACATTACATACACACATACATATATATTTTTACATGTATGTACATGCATTCTTTGAGATAAAACAGTTGATACACTTTTAGTTCAGTTAAGATACTACTATCTATGAACATAGGTTTTAATAAAGTGGTTTGGCTCTCTAGTAAAATGCTCAGACCTCCTTTCCCACACAACATGAAATCATGAATGGTCTCAGTTACAAAAAGGTATTACCAGCTTTGCTATTCATTAATCCCTATCAACAAATTTCATTATTAATTTAGGTTTTGTGGTTTCCTAAGTCACAACTAAATTAAAAATAATTCTACTGGGCTTGCTAGCTCATTAGCAGACTAAAAACTCCCTTTTTTCCTAAATCCATTTTTGTTTTTTAAACTTCTCTTTAAACTTCTCTTTCCATTGCGAATATAAATGGATAGGGAAGAGTGAAAGATTGTAATCCTGTGAAAAAGAGTACACACTGTAATAGAATCCAACTACTGTTCCCCCAGGTCCAAAACACTACTTTTGTTTGTGTAAACACATAGGAAGGCTGGCTGATCAAAAGAGCTAGTCAAGGTTTTCCTGTCTGGAAGGCTAAGCATGAAAGCTGCCAGAAGTAAGGCAAAAAGTAACACTTTTCTTGCTTCTTAGAGGAGAACACACAATACTAGGTAAATTAAGGAAAGAGAAGATGCAGACAAGCCCACCATAAAATGTCAGCAGTGTCAACAGGAATACATACTTCTATGTTTTATAGATAGGCTTAGAAGGTAACATGCTGGTTTATTATTGCAGCAAACTCTGACAAAGAAAACCTACCGGCCTCTGCTTAGAGTAAGTTGTATGCTTGAACATCAGTCCTTTTTATTCATCCCAAAAGTATCCAACATCGTGCCATTATGATTTAGGAACAGCTCTTAAAAACTCCCTAGTTTCCACAATTTTGACAATGCTTCTAAAATAAACAGTTTAAAAAAATCTCCTCAAATATGTAAGGATCATACCCTTACAACATAAAAGAAGCTTCATCTTTTATAAAAACATATTATCTATACCTTTATTGCTATTTTTATTTAGATCAGGTTTTGATTCTATTCAAGCACATACACTTTTAATTTATTAACATATCTGCATATATTACCTTAAGAATGGTCAGACTGGGTGACACTGACATGCATTTAGCTGAGTGTCCTGTTCCAGATAACAGGCCAAGGCAAATGCCTACTATTACTCCAACGTAAAAACTTGGTAGGCTAGCATTAAAATTTGGTAATGTTCCAAGTTTTATTAAGACATTAATTTGACTACATTATACATGTAATTTATGGAACAGATTAAATAACAAGTAGAGATTCACAAAACTATTTTGGTATGAAGTATGTGGTGGTGCACCACAAAATTTTTATGGGGAACTTTTCTCATTCTAACGTATTTACCAGCACTGCTAATGCATTTCCTGAATGGTTCTCATCGAAGATGCAAATTACTAGTAAGTCCTAAGGTGGCTTTAATGCTTAAATCCTTAAAAAAAAAAATAAATCAATTTTTACTGTAATATTCTAACAAATGAGGTTACTACAAATGTGCCCTTAACAGAGATGTCTTGCACACATTGGGGGGAAAAAGAATGGAAAATTCTAGGTTCAAACTTGAACATGCCAGATTTCATCATTCGTAACTTTAAAAATGCTGAAGTGATTTTCTTTAAATTTGGGTTGGTTTTCTTTCCTCTATTAAAGCTATAAAACAAGCCAGGTCTAAAGTTTGTAGCTTCAGCTGGTTTTGAATTATGCAAATATTTCAATATAAAAGTATGTTTTTCCATTGCTGAACTTATTTTGCTCAGACTTTCCAAAGATTTCCCTTTGGGCCAAGACCAGTCATAAAATGTATCAGACTAACTTGTTTAAAAATGTTATAAGCAACTCCATAAAAGGCAGCTTTCACAGCATCTGATTCTGACAAATGTTACAGCACACATATAGATACGACATATATGTTCTTGCCAGAGCTTGTGATTTTTTATGCATTTCTTAAAAGCTCCAGCTGCTGAAATTAGGAGATTGCATGTGTTCATTAACTCGTTGCCCTTTCCCACCATATGTATTTTTTGTGGTTACAGAAGAAGTATTGAAACATGACATGAATGTATCCCATAAGCTCAGAACTCTCAGTCAAATCCAGAATCCCAGGTCTGGCAAGATAGATATGATGGAACAAGACCGTGGTAGTAGGACCACTGTTTTGATAGCCTCATAATTCCCAGTATGGTCATGGAACATCTGCACAAGGCATTAATCCAATACTGTTTCTCCAATAAACTTTTAGGTAAGCAAGTCCCAAACGATAATACTCCAAGTTTTGTCACAGGTGTCTCTCACAGACTACTTGTTTTCAAGAGAGTTTTATAAAAATTCAATCATGTGGGGATCAGTGCTAGAGAAAATTACATTTTTGTCAATGCTAATTCTTGGTATCGCTGAAGAGATCCTATGCCTTCAAGTTCTTCAGTAAAAAGATAATATTTGACATCATTGACAAATGCAGCTCAGGTTCCCCAAGGAGACAGCTTTGAGCAACCGTGAGCTACTTGAAGAAGTCCATGCTTATTGCAGGAGGGTTGGACTAGATGAACTTTAAAGGTCCCTTCCAATCCAAACTAATCTATGATTCTATGACATAAAGAGGAAAACTTCAGACAATGATCACTTGTACATGGAGTTTTATTAGAAGTTGACAGTTAATTTAGTCAACATTTCATCTGGCACAGTCCTTGTGTGCCAATCCTAAACACTCCTCTATAAAACACACTGATCACACTCAGCTTCTATTTGAGCTTGCTTCTTCCTTTCAATTATCCCTACTGACAGAGAACAGGAAGCAGGGGAGAGGAAAGGGGCCCTGGGGCTGGAGTACCCTGATGGAGGAGATATGAACAGACAGTAGAAAGACCCAATGTGTTCCATGATAACAAGTTAGAAATTTTTCCTCGGAAAACAAAACCAGAGAGTCACGGAATAGTTTGGGTTGGAAGGGGCCTTAAAGACTATCTAGCTCCACCCACCCTGCATGGCCAGGGTCACCACCCATTAGACCAGATTGCTCAAAGCCCCATCCAACCTAGCCTTGAACACAAAGAAAGTGGACTGACAAACAGGAATGGCTTAGATTTGGATTACTGATGCAGTTATTGCCTCCCAGCATTTTAATGATTTACTCCAGTTGCACAGACCTCCAGGTTGCTTATCAATTTGGACCTCAGTGCCTACAGTTCATGATCTGTCTGAGGTGAGCCACTGGTGTTTTCAACAGGCATTAAAACAATATTGTGTAAACTGAAGCAATTCATAAGATGCCATCTTTGCAGTATGGCTGTGCCAGCTTCTTGGAGGAAGCAGATGTTTTAGCTGTCTCAGACTAAGCTCTTTCCCTTTGTCTTTAAGATCTATATTCTCAAAACTTTTGGGTCAATCTTTCATTTCTGTTGGTAACAAACTACACCTTTCTACCCTACACTCTACCCCTCAAATACCTGTTGATACAGCTGTATCTCTTCACAGGGTGCAGCCTGATCCAAGCCATTTGCTTCAACTCCCATGGTTCATACCTAATGCTGCTCCATGCTACTGCCAGACAACAGAGACCCTTCCATGGGCAAAATGGGAAAGCGGAGTAGGAACAAAAGGTAGAAAACCCACAAAGGCCAAATTTACCTTGGAGTCTTTTACTCTCATCTCTGTAAGCTCCAGCTCCAACCTGCACTCTTTAAAACACAGACTAAAACCACTGAAATATGTGTATGCCCAACAGCTGATGATGGGTAGTTAAAAGCAGTCGTAGATAGGAAGAAAGAGTAGAGTCTTCTGTCTGGACACTGATCCCCTCTGGTTGAGCCAGTACTGACAGAAACATCTTCTGACTAATAAACGTGTTCTTACTATTATTGACCAGGACATAATATAAAGCAGAAGATACCTACAAGTGTATCCAAATCCATAGTTGACTTTGCAAAAACTGTTTTAATCTAGGCACAAACTCTTTAAGAATGTTTCCTCAGAAAGGCAGGATAGACAACTACACACAGGCTGCTTTTTAAAAAAACTGTATTCTTCTGTGCATTAGAAAAAGGAAATTAATTTTATACTGGTAACTACTTAATGCAATAATCCTTCCAAAGATCATTTAGAAACTTTTTACACTTTTAACTGCAGGTTTCAAAGCACAACTCAACCTAATTAGCGTTGAAGTAAGTGTGTTAGCAGTACTCTGTGCCATTCTGTGGTATCATCATAAGCAAAATTAAGGGAAAATTTTTCCTTCTTTAATTATTATTTTAATGTAAGGAGGTGGGAAAAAGATGATCCACACCAAAGGCAGGAAGAAGGGGGAAAACAATAATAAATTGATATCTCTTTCAAGAATTGCCCCACAGGCCAAACATTTTTATGTTCTTAATCATTATTAAATGACTTTACATGACACACAGAGCCTGGCGAATGATTGCATCCTGACATGAGAACAAATTACAAATGAAATGAAAGATCAAGCTGTATTAGAGGACTGCCTCTGGGAAATGAAAATCTTTAATTCTCTTTTATTATTGACATTTATTTGGCTGCCATGAATAACAACATAGCAAGAGATTCAGCTATGCTTGTGCACTGAATAGCTTATCCCACGGCTCAAAACTGCCTTAACATTTATCTTGTTTGCTTTTGTATCTGACACCATTGCATACACTCTCTATCCATCTTGCATTTATCATGCATATAAAGTGCATTCTCTAATTTAAGTTCATTTCATAGCGAACAAACAGCTAAGATTAGCAACTGTCAGTCCTCAAATAAGGTCCCAGTTCTAAAAATATCAAAGAAGGGATTAATGGATTTGTTAACAACTCCAGTTTGAAGAACAAAATAAGTATACAGTGAAAATTAAATAAGAGCACAGGAGGGTTACATTAAAGATTTAGGTTTATTACTGTTATTCCTAACTCATGTATAAAAACATTTTTATACTGCTATTTTTCAGTCAACTGTACAATACTCAAGTGGACTGCCTCCATACAGGCCATTCATGTAATGCAGTAACTTTGTAGAAGCAACACTTCCATCATTATCCAGTGAGCTACACATACCCAGCTAGCAATGGCTGCTGTTTCCTTTAAGCCAGTTTGTAGCTAACAAAATAGGGGAAGAAGCAAACTATTGGAGAAATCATTCAAACTGCTGCTAAGAATGATCTATATAGCACTGACATACCTGCTTAGTGCCTAGCCCTGCAGCCACAGTCTGAAGCCAATTCTGATTTTGAGGCAAATATCATATGTGTAAGCACTGATCCCTAAGGTGCAAAGCTTCCTCAACTTCACTCGATTTCCAAAGGAGGAATTCAGCCCTGACTAATAACTTACCTTGTGAAGGAATGAACAACTGAAATGGCTCGCCACAGCACATGTTTTTAATAGCTTTATTTAGTCTAGAAGCATAGGTGGACAGAATTAAAGAGACTGTCAAAAGGTAGGCAGGCAGTTATGTTCATAATGCTTAAATCTGTGTATTGTTCATCATCAATTTAGACAGCACAAACTACTTGTATCCCTGCTAGAACACCTTTTCCCCACGTATTCCTTTGAGAATAGAAGAGCAGACAGCTGAGAAAAGCTAGAAGTGAGACTTTCTGCTCAAAGCAAAAAAGCCTGGAAATTCATTTAGTACTGGATTCCACTTCCTCCTCTTCACAAGTGTTTAAATATACTATGCTGTTGCACAGCTGCTCTCAGCAGGCATAGTGTGTTCTTGTTTGCAGCAAAGATGGCTACACAGATAAAAGCTCAAGTAATAAAAAGCTGAGTAAAACCAACTGGATAAATATTTTAGATCTATGTTATAAAAAAAAGAACTTAAGATGTTCAGAACTGAAGTCACGGGCATTCCTGTAATATATTAACTTCTCAAATTCAGAATCTTAAAACAATTAAAAGCATCGCAGATGAGAAACACAGACTAACATCAAGAGGCAAACACTCTTAACACCTATAATTTGTAAAACCAAAACCTGTAATTGATCAGCTAGAATATTTACTATGAGCAACAAGGGAGATTTGAAAAATATACCTGTAGCCATTACAGTGTCATCCTTCCCCTGGGTAAAGACTACGATTCGTTGCCTTTTAGGGTTTGCCTTTGGCAGGGCTTGTGTCTTCCGGGCTATCTCTTTAATGTCATCAGTCTATTAATAGAGAGAAAGAAAATTCTTGTTACCAGCATACCAGAGTGGTGAGAAATTAGAACTTTATTAGCTGATCAAAGGTGTATTTTCTTACAGCTAGGTATAAAACAGTCTTTATTGTCAGTAAAGGAAGATTTTTAAAAGGAGGAATACTTCATTCTTCTAAGGGTTTATGTAGTGCTATGAGACTATTGTTTTTAATCTTGATAATGATAGTTCAGCTATGCCAATTGCTGCAAAACTGCACAGCTAACAAAGGAATTACAGAGCATCTCCCAATGAGCAATTAGTGGTTTTCTTTGCTGCTGACTGGATTCTAACCTTTCATAAAATTAAAAATAAAATTGGTAAGAGAATACTTTGGATAACCTTTGAGCCTGATTTTCATCCAGTTTAGCCAGGTTTTATAGTACTATAATCCCTCCAATTTCAGTAGGATTACAAATACTGTTTTCTCTAACTTCCCTCCAGCAATTGATCTCAGCAAGTGAGCTGACTGCACACTGCAGCATGTAGGGGTGGGGAGCCCAGGTGAACATGTTCCGTGCTCACCAGCTGACTGCAGAACTGAGATGCAGGTAAGCAAAGGGTGATGGCAGTATCCAGTGGGGCACAGAAAATCCTTGATTTTCTGAAGTAAGGCTAAGCTGCAAAAACTTCAGGAGTCTTTGCTTTAAAGGGACTTTGTACACCATAGTGCATGTAGCTAGGAACGGAGAAACTGGCATTCTAAATCAAACCTCTCATCCATCCAATGCCTTTGACAGCAACAAGTCTGAAATATTTAATTTGATGTAAGACATCAGAGAAAAAAATGAATTTGCTGCTTTTCTGTTTTGACATGTCTTTTTAAGAGGTTTGTGAATAGCAGGTATCAGCTGGTGGCACAAGCTGTTGAATAGGGGATAGATGGAGAATTACAGCCCTCCAGCTTGGTAGCATGTAGGCTTCTGAAAGTTCACGTAAATTCTAAACTATTTCAGGCTTTGATAATTAAGAGATTCATGAACTAGAAAATGCAATAAAGTATCATAGAGATCAAAGGAATCAGGAGAGAGAGGTGTTTAGTTTTTGCTAAGTAAGGAAGTGGCTACTTGTGACTTTATTAAGTACATTTACAGTGAAGCAAAGCAGGCACCAAAATCAAAGAGTTTGAAGATATTTGTGCAATTTGTTTACTTGCATGTTAAATTTTAAAAGAAAAATGAAGAAGTTATTATTATAGGAGAAAATGGCACGATCAAGACATTTTTTCAAGAGTTTAAGGAAGAATAAAGGTGAACTTTTATGAAGGAAAGATGACCCTGAGGAAAGATTGCTGAAGGTTGATGGTAAAAGATGAAATAAAGTAGACAGTGAAAGAAAACAAAAAGCACATGTGTTTCCAGGAAGAATTAAATAGATGATAATTGCTAACAGTAGAAGGAAGGCATTTAGGGGAAAGAAGGCAATTTTTTAAAAACCAGAAATGTCATAGCAGAGTGATTTGGAGACTTGTGTCTGATTGTGCAGACTTCAAAAGTAACTGAATAGCATCTTCCATGAGAATTAATTTAATCATTTTTAGTGAAAATAACTTTCTATACTGAAATTCTTCAAAGACAAATAATGAAATAGAGCTTATATAGCAAAAGAGCTGCAACCTCACTGCTGAGGAGGCTTTAACTTTTCTACACTGTGTCTTCACCTTATCATTATGTTGTATTTTGAAGGTACAGGTGTGACATTTTATAATATGTGAATATTTACAGCTTAAGACTGCAGAGGTCCTATGCCTCTCACTTCATTGTCAGGCAAACATAATGAAATGTTGTCATCTTCTGTTCCTGTTCACAATAAACTTATTATTTCGAAATAGCTGTAACGTCATTTTTCAATGACTTGTGCTTGCACACTTATCAAGACCTTTTTATATATCCTGTATCTACAGATATGGCTGAATTGGCACAACTGTACTGGGTGTGTGGTCCTAAAGCCTCTGTAACGTGTCCCAAATTCACAGGATACTCACACACATCCAATTATACACTTGAAGCAAAACAAAGCTGACACAAATCTGACAAAGGCAGGATTTGCCTATTGATGCTGCACCTGAAAAACTTTGCATGTGACAGACATTCCAGCAAGAAAGTGGAATATATGACACATACAGGAAGTACATGATATATCCCAGGATCAGATACAGGTATGTGAAAAACTGCACACAGCTAAAACTGGTAGTCAAACTAGGTCATCTGATCTTTGCCTCTAAACAGATATACAATAGCTGGGACTGTTACATCCCTGACCTAAACAGACATAAATCCATCCAAAATACTGGGCCTGTGCAGCAGACCTCATTAACTTGAAAACCTAAATTTGGTCCAGGGTAGCAACACTCTCTAAGTTGGTTCCCCAACTATTATCGATTTAGGAGGAGACCTCTGCCTTGAATAGGAAAAATTATTCTGCATGGCAGCTGCTACTAACCCCCTTAGATATACTGTTCCATTCACTTAATTTTATTTCTTGGGCTGACAGACAAAATTGAACCTGAAATTTTATGTTAAAGTAGAATTATGTTTTCCTATTTCCTACATAGAATAAACAGCAAGTTACTATTTTGCAAAAACAAAATCTCATAAATCTTTGCCCTGGAAAGTTTGTTACTTGAAACATATTACAAATATCCAGTTAAAATATACTGACAACCATTCTAATACTTCAAGGGTAACCAAGTCCAAGTGCTTCCCTGGCATAAAAATGGTGACTATTATAATGTATTACTGAGCTGACTGCAACATACAATTCGGATGAAACAGTGTCTTCACAGATAGTGAATTTACTATTTATTTGGTAGTTTTAAAATGTCATAGAACACAAAATTGGCAAAAAACAAAACACCAATGCACTCCAGGAAGAGACTGCAACAGAAGTAATGTTCTATTTTTGCTTATTACAGCTAAGTGTTGGTCAGAAGATAAAATAAATAATGTTCTTCAAATATTGTTATCAATTTTACAAGAATACCTTAGATTTCAGCAAAGTATAATGGAAAACTAGCTCTTGGTAAGGTGAAGCATAAGAATAAAAAATTCCTTTGAATGTGGTTTCTCTTACAAAGGAAAAAAAAGATTTGTGTCATGCAAGTGTTTTCTCCTGCCTACGACAAGATTTTATTTCTTCAGGAAAGGTGCACTTTTTCCTGAAGTTGACTTGATTAGACTTCTTTACTGCAAAATTTGTTTCAGTTATACTGAACATGTTCAATATTTAAAAGTTGCATTTAGTCCACAGAAACTGCTGAAATTACTGGACGAGGAGACTATTGAACAAACAAACAAGCTAGTCACAACTGATTCTTAATTTTAGAAGATTTTTGGTAATTTTTTAAAATTAAAAAATAAATTTTCAGGCTACAATTTGAATTCAGCTACTAGCAACTTTTCATCACTTTTATGATACTCCTTTTGATTTTTGCCCTGGTCATTCCAGTCCTTTACTTTTCCACGTTTCACCAGTTCTTTAGTCTCAACTTAAATTGCAGAATCAGTTTAACAAGCTTTTAAGAGCTGCTGGAGATTTTCTTGCTTTTAATTGAAAGGTTAATTGAAGGTCTTTAAGTTTTTAAGTTTTTTCTAAGATATTTGATTAGTAGTGTGGTTTCTTTGTTTTTGTGGGTTTTTTTGTTTGGTTTTGTGTGGGGTTTTTTGCTTGTTTGTTTTGGTTTTGGTTTTGTTTTGTTTGGTTGGTTGTTTTTTTTGCCTCCACAGCATGATGGGGAAACAAGACTGTGGACATTTATCAAGTTTTACACATCTCTGTCAGGAAACTTGACATGTGAGTTGTTGCCAAGCAAGGGGGTAATAAGAGATAAGATCATAATCATTGTGCACTTTGCTGATATGCTGTAATCAAATGTGGCAGATTTAGGATGTTCAGAAGGAACTGTGCTAGAATCTCTAAGCAAGCTCTAATGGAAAGGTTAATATGATGGTAGTTAGCAGACACCAGCAAAAGCAGTTTGTCACCAGAACTGAATTTAAACCAGGCACATTCAAAGTCTTTAGCTCAAGGGGGTAATAAAAATATAGAATGGGTAGACTTAATATGCTACTTCCTTTCTTTTTTATTGTCTAGCTACCAGAGGGTACCAATAATTTGTTATGCTTCATAATATATTTGGAGGCATCTGTGAAATTCATTCATTTGATAGAATAAACTCAAAGTGTATTTTTATGCTAACAATACACATCATACAAATGAAAATTGACAGTTATAAAAAGTCTCCATTTCTACAAAGCAGCCACATGAATTTGGGAAACATAAAATGAAATGGGACAGCCCAGTTTTAATATCTAAAACACTGATGGCATTGATGTACCTGCTGGTATATGGTTCTAAAGAAATCGAAATTGTACAACAAAAGCTGTCAGTCTTTCCCTTTCCCACAAAAGTGGCACGTTCTTAAAGCCATGTAGTTTGAATTGCATGGCTTCTATTATTTATGCAAAATGGGTGTTGAGCAGTCAAACTCCTATCTAATCTTCTACACTGCAAACAAATCAATTGAGTCTTATTCCAGTGAAAAAAACATGTAAAAGGATTTATGTGTTCAGTTCTCTAATGCTGATTTCAGTAAGATCACTTACTGCAAAATTAGCACAACTGTTCATTGTCACATTAATTACAGTATTTAAAACCTGCCTATTTGAAGTCAGCATTGGAAACAAATAGCTGATAGCTCTCCAGATTATCTGAATTTAGCCAATGGGAGACAGTATTTGAACAAATACCTCAAGGAGATTAAATCAAAAGCTCTGAAAATCACTGTGAAATCAACAGTGTTTACTTCAAGAAAGCAGAGGACCCTATATTTTTAGGAAACAGATGGAAAACACCAACTTAAATATGTTTTGAAACACAAATTCCACACTACCCCTTCTAAGAGAAGCTGTTTGTAGAAGCATGGTTTACATTAATCAGTACCTAACAATTTTATATACAACCTTTCTAAAATTCATTTGCATAATGATAATCCACATATGGCAGGGTTTAAGTTATTTAAGCGGTGTTATATTTCACTATTTAGTCTTGCTTCACCACCGCTTTAGCAGTGAATCCTTATGGAGTGTAATGCAGCTAATGAGGTAGCTTTTTAACTGAACAAACTGACAGGTCCCATATCTGCAGAGGCAGCTTGAAACCGTGCCCAACCTCTCGGCTTCCCAAGAGGCTTTTCAAAATTCAATAAATAACATCTGTAGGCGATGTTGGGTGCAGACCTAGCAGAGTGCGTCATAACACTGAGCTGGCAGAACAAAGAAACCATGACGACTGCCAAGTTTCCATGGCAACCGCTGCGAGGCTTGGAGAGTATAATAGCACATCAATCATTGTCCAAAAGAACTTCATTATCAGCCAGAAAAAAAACCTTTAGGATCTGTTTAGTGTGCAATTGTGGGTTAACTCACCTCAAAGCCTTGCTCTCTAGCAAAAGTGGCAGCTTCCTGAAATAATAAAAAAAGAACAGTTAATTATAATGAAGAAATAACACATTTTCAAACTCATTCAGCCACTTTTCCTTTTATGCGATTATCTCAGTATATCCATATACAGTTGTTCAATTCTGATAGTTGCACTAAAAGCTACCCCCTCCTTCCCTCAAGCCTAACAACAGTGCAATGTCAACACACTTCACGAGTTCAAATAAAGAAGGTACAATATGTTTTTTCCAGGCAAGGGAAGTTACTTCTGGACATAGGACTTTGGCTAGGAAACCACTACTTCAAATCCAGTACTACTACAAACATCCTTCAGTCATATTTTTAATTGAAATTCTACCATATCTCAATTTATGTATGGCACTTCATGGGATACAGGTTATTAACCCAATCTGAAAAAACATTTGTCATCTACAGTGCATTAAAAAAATAGGGTGACAAAATGTGCTCAATCCCTTGTGGTGGAATCAGATGAGCAGCATTTTAAAATACTCTGATGTCTTAATCCCTGCTTTAGGCAATTTAACTATGTTCCTTTCCTGAAAGAACAGAGGAAACATCAGGGTATCAGAATGTCCTCATTTCTTATTTATATTAATCGGAGCAATTAAAATCTGTTATGAAATAAAAGGAGACAGAAGACAATAGCTATGTTTTTTCTCTTACTTTCTACCTTAACATGGCAAATATTGCAGAAAACCCTCAAAGTCTGTATGTTTTTACTTGCATTCATCCAGATTATCTTTGCCAAGTTACATTAATAGAGGGGTAAGTCTTGAGCCAAAATGGTGAGTTGATTCAGCTAAACAAAAATAACTACCATACGAAACCACTTAATGCCAGTGTTCCTGTGACAGCTTTCAGTGCTGCAGAAAATACATACTTGTGGACCTATATGATCTGCCAGTTTGCGGGCAATATAAGAATTTGAAGTGGGTACAATTGATTATAACAACAGTAAGTTGAGGTTAATAAAATGTGATAAGCTGAAAAGCACAACTCCTCAGGCTGCTTCACTGCAGAAACATAAGGCTGACCGGGTTAGCCTTAGCTGATGTTGACAGAAAAACTGAATCATGGTCCTGACAATTGGGTGCGGGCAAGGTTAGCCACTTTGACAATTTACTTACAATTGAATTCCTTCTCGTACATCACACAGTCAATGACATTTGCTAGCCTGGCTGTCATGAAGGAGTGTAGAGTTCAAAGATATCATGCAGTGTTTTCCTAAACCAGCATGTGATTAACAAAGCCTATGCTTGTATGAAAAAAGGAGCCTGCACAGAGCTTCCACTCTGAAGTGATGCACTTGCAATGAATTGCAACACAAAGAAGAAAGCTTCAAATGGAACTGGGATACAGAAAAAAACACAAAAATGAGATTAGTAAGGGAATGATAAGGGGGTAGAGAATAAGAAAATGGGACTAAAAATGTGTACTGTAGCCAAATTACTTCTTTAACCTCAGTTCTGTGGTCATGCAGTTGAAATTGGAAGCTACAGTGATCTGTCCTAAGGGGATTTCTTTAATGCCCCAATGCAGCAGGACATTAACATCTGTGTTAAACTATTGTTTGGCCAGGAAACTGGACACCAGTACATTTTTACATCTGTGAAATAAAACTATTCCAGTTAAGTAGTGTTTCCTTTTGTGGGAGACTTTGAGAGAATTTATCTTAATTTTCTGTACTGGGGCACCCATGCATAGCACATGCGGTTTGAAAAACCTGGCCCTTCCACAAGAAAGGATAAATGATTGCACATTTGTTAAAAAGTATCTCATCTTCAGATTTTCCTGTTAGAGAGTTATCTTTTAGCCTGGTCTGCAGCCGGGCTACATTAATAATGGTAGCTAGCAGACAATCATAGATTTTCCTGCAGTTGACCTCTAATCTAAGGGTGTCTGAACACGCCACAGAACAGCAGCAATCTTAATTTCCTTCTCTCCTATCAACTGAACCTCAGAGTAAGTCCTGAGCAGATACTTTTAGTAAGGACTGTGCCTACCACCCCCTAAGAATCAGCTTCTCTCAGAATTACATCCCTTTAAGAACTAAGGCCCATCCTGTAAAGAAGGTAATAAAGCTCAAAACACACGTTTGGAGACTACAGTTTGGTGTTTGCAAAATGGTGAGAAATGCGAGGCAAGCCCTGAACACCAGGGACAGTTCAAAGTAAATTAACCAGATAAAAGCGATGAGAACCTTTTAGTATCTATTCACAATAACAGTGAGAACAGGAAACAAGCAGACCCCATCTGTGCAGCCCTAGGGCACCTCGCACTGAGCCTCACATCTCTAATAAAGTAGTCAGGTTAAAATCTAAGTGGCTGTAACATGTGGAGACTGCTAGGGTTACAACAGCCAGCCAGGGTGTTCCCTGATGCAGGTGATAATCAGTATGATAATCACTATATTTACAGGCTTTACATTTTATATCTGACATTGGAAATCACGAAGAAGGAGGGATTAAGGAAATAAACAACCTACACAGAAGCTTTACCGCTCCCTAGAGAATGCAGCATTTTCATTCATGCGTGACAGGCGACAACAGCAAAGCAAAACAGCAACAGAAGAGAATTTTCTTAGGTTTCATTTCACATCAGGAGTTCTTTCAGTTTTGATAAACTTTAGACGTAATTCACTCATTACTTCATCTCAGCATTTTCATTATTGTCTACAACAGAACATCTCATCTCATAAAACCCTCTCCCCCACCTTTTTACTCTTTCACAGTAAATATATTAAAAACTCACACTCCTTTTTCTACATAATCTTTTTACTAACTGCAACAGTGAATTTATGGCTGTACCACCTAACTAGAAATAAGATCTGGAGTTATGAAACATTATTTGGCTCAGGCAGTTTGGGAAAAAAATTTAAAATCTTAAGTACAGTCATGCTGAAAAAAACCTGTTTACAGCTTTACTTAACGGGAGTAACACAATGTCACTGAAGTTAACACACACCCTTTCTTTGCACAATTGTGAGCAGTTTACACAGGAAAACGAGATAAATTAAAGAGATAACAATAAAAAAAGACAACTTTTGTTAGTTCTGCCCTTGCTGTTATGTTAGAATTTGCTTGCTAGCTGAAATCTATTTCCATTCTTGCATGTAATTTATTGCTGTTGCAGTCCCATCATTTAGTAAATGGACTATAATCTACACTGGGGCCAGTTGTAATAGGACTTGTTAAAATTCTGAGCCCTTTTATGACCAGTAATACAAACTATTTGTTTATAAGTAAACAGAAACATACCCTCCAAACACAGAATTCATTAGCATCTGCAGTGCTAGGAGTATTTTTTAGCCCCTTGTGTTAAAAGAATTTTATTATTATAGAGTTAAGGTGGCTCAACTTCAATAATTGTACATTTGGCTTGCTGTAACACACAGTAGACATGCTATATATTAAATACTATTGACACATCCAAACTATTTTTTTTTTGGTTCCAAGGTTTTATGATGACTTGATCAAATTATAGCCAAAATATTAATAACATGCGTGTTGGGTTAAATTTAATTCATGCAAGCCAACATAAAACTCATGAAGTTTCATTGAACAGCATTTAAAACCAGGTATTGCTGAAATAAGTTGACAAAGATTGTTTCAAAAGCATCACCAACAGTATTATCTACAATATCCATTTTAACCTTTATACAGAGAAAAGGAGTACTGTAAACTAAATTTGCATTTCATTGCTGAAATCAACATTATCTCATAAAGAAATGATAAAACAGCAGGACAGCAATGATACCCTTGCACACTGAATTCATGTCCCATAATTACACAAGAAAGGGGACACTGAAGCTAATCCGTCCCCTGCCATCCTTTTTGGTAAAGGGAACATCTCACAGAATAACCTAAACTCATATATTACAGTACTACCCATGCAGCTCTAATTCTCTATTTTGCCTTGAAGTAAAAAAATGAATAAATTTGATTTTATAAACTGTTTTTAATTGAGGGACTACTGACAGGTTTTGAGGAAGTTTCTATTGCAGTAACGGAAAACTTCCTGACTTCTCCAAAGTAAAACAAGCCCTATTCACCTTTTCACAAATATCATCCTCTTCCTCTACATAAAATTCTGTGACTTAGTGGGTTCAGCCTGGCCCATGAATCAATGTAATCTTAAACCTGCACATACAGCGTGTGTACCTGCAGAGGAAGATCCCTGCAGTAAATCAGAGTAACAACAAAAACAAATAAAAAAGCAAATTTGAGTGCACTCACTCATTAAGAAACAGTAAATGACTATGAGGACCATCCATTTAATGTCTGTATTTGATGGAACCATTCCTACTGATACCACCCATGTTTCATTATAACTTGATTAGTACTACCACTATACCTTACGAGACTAAAATATTTTACAAACCAATGCTAAACAGGATTCCTTCCTCAGGTTCAGGCTACTACTATTGTATGACTGTCTTTAAGAAGTATGAATTGTTAGTTTTCCCTCATTTACATTGCTTCCTTGAAAACATTAAAGGCTACAAAAATTCCCTTTTTCTTCAGTATAATAATTTGGTACTATCAATTCCATTCCAGAGTTTATATCTAAACCAGGTATAACTTCGTGTTCTTCGTAGCCTCTTTTGTTTTCCTACAGCTTGCCTTGTTTCCTGCAAGAAAGTGCTAGTCGCAGAAATTCTGTGAAACCTTAAACCCCTGTTATCTAAATGAAAAGGGTGACAACAAAGTAAACAAGCAAATGGAAATATAAGGAAGACTTTCATGCAAGTGATGCACACTGATATCTACAACTTCATTCTGTATAAGACTGACTCAAATAATCAAAATTGTTTTATAATGACAACCTTCTCTCTTAGAGATAGGTGCTAAAGATGTATATTTCTGAAACAGACATCTTTATTAATGATTTCCTAAAGGACAATATAATTGTAAAGCTTTCTAAAATTGTTTTGAAAAAGAAAACAATCAACATTTCATGTGTTATTTCTCTCACTGCACTACAGATACTGAAAGTTTTCTGCTTTATTATAATAATCTTAGAAATACCTGTACTTCAGCCTTCCTCAGGTAGGCACATTTGTCTTTCCTATCTCTGTCCCTTCCGTCATCTTACCTTAAGAGCTTTCTTAGAAAATTCTCTGCTTTAAAAGCTATACCCTTAATTTTATATACTCCATAGGTATTGAGAACCTCTGATTTCAATGTATCTGTTGTGCCCAGTAATTCTGAATACAGGCCCTTAAAAGATCCCTATTGTTAACATCTCCCTCTTTTTTTGGTTAGAAGATATGCCACGAAGAACATACTGTAAAGATCACAATGTGCCCTTTTTCTGATAGTTCCTTCATTAAACACTCATCACAGCTCAGGAACTAAGCTAGCTTTTAAGGAGTGGGGCTAATGAGCTGTGCCATGCCATGTTTTCCACCCTTTCAGCTCCAGGCTACTTTACACTAAATATGACCCTGGAGATATGGCTTAAGGTACAGACAAGACAATAGTTTTTCAGTTGCTGCCTTTGAATTATAACAAAGATGTCATACATAAAGCCACTCACTTCACAACACAGTTTGTGGGGTATTCTTATATCAAATCCAGGTATTTTATGCAACCCATAAACGTGCAGTAGTGTGATGTGTATACCACTCTTTTTCGTGCATGTTATGCAAAGCCAAGCAAAGTTATCCCTGATTTTATCACCCATCCCAATTTTAAGTGAGAAAATGAAAGATGCATATATATACACATATGTAATAACAGATTCACTTCTTAACATGCTTAAGTAACAGCGTACAAGAACTAAGATTGCTGTAATGCTATGCACATAGGGGTAATATCAAAGCTGTGGTAATAACTACGACCTACCTAAGGAGTGAGGTAGGTACTGCTGAAGACTACCTGATGATCACTTGAAAACCTGATTTCCACAAATGGCCACTATCATTCTGTTCTTTAAAATGAATGGAAAAATCTATAGGCTGTAGTTCCAGCTGGATCACTAAACTTTAGTGCCAACAGTGCATTTATTGTGGTTCATGGTATGATACATACGTTCCTCTTTAATTCAACACTAAATAGTTATCAACAGTTACTCAAAACACTGTAGATTGTCTTATTCAGCCTTTCATGTCATTGTAATCTTGACTTAGACAGGCCTTACTTTAAGGTCAATTGTTACTACACTGCACTCTGTAAAACCAATACAAACTCATATTCTTTTATTAAAAAATGGCCATTTAAAAAGGCATTCATGGCTCAGGAGGCAAATGCAATTTTGTCCTTTCTTCTCCTTTTTTTAATATATTTTCCCCAGAGACCACTGCTTTAATATGGGTCTTATGAGAGTTTGAGAAACAGGACTGAAAAGAACCAC
Source organism: Apus apus (assembly GCF_020740795.1). NCBI lineage: Eukaryota > Metazoa > Chordata > Aves > Apodiformes > Apodidae > Apus > Apus apus. The sequence continues at coordinate 22,339,888 of NC_067285.1, read as the reverse complement.
CCAGCATATTTGCTGGAAAAATGTCTATCTGGTGAAATTCTGCTACAGCTGCTGAAGTCTGAGCTATACTTGGAGATGTGCTACATGGTTATAATGCTTCCAAATTATTTTCATTTGACAAACTCAAAAGACTAATCTTTGATTTGGTCAGTAGTGTACACCTGTTCACATTTTAGAGAAGAACAGAAAAGCTGGCCACAGAATGGTCAGACCCCCCACCCCCAGCTTGAGAATCAACACTGAGAATCAGCAGCATCTGAGCAAGTATCTACCCCTCGCTGCTTATTACTGAAGAAAGCACAACTGGCATCAATTGGATGGGCAGATTATTATAAAGGCACACTAAGGTATTTTTTTCCCTCTTTACTTTCTCATGAGCACTGCCAGACCTCAAAATTGTTTTCTTCATAAAGGACAGCAAGAGTTCATATCACATCCTAAAATATTATTTCAGCTTGCTTCAGTAGTACTAAAGATATCGGTAAATACATCTACACTATTGTCACCCAGTAGGTGAAAATATAAAATAACAATAATTAGTTAAAGTGAATAAGCAGAACAAGTATAAATATCATACGGGGTTAAAGTTATAACGTTCAGAGGGGGTTCTGGAAGAGTACCAGAGGGTTTTGTCTGAAAAAGCCTAGTGTGAAAAGACTCAAAAAAGAAACATATTTCCTGTCCTGCTTGAGTTCACCTTGGAGCATCTGTATTACACACAACTCATTAATATTCAAGTTACTTATTCTCCTGCTTGGGTTATTACCAGAACTATAGTTCATGCTAGAATCTTCTACAGAAAAAAAATCACCCTATGTCAGAGCTTAATGCCATTACAGGATCTGCAAGAGCTGCAGCACTGGTACACCTCTGAGCCATTTTGAAATTCTATGATAAAATGCTATTACCTATATCTCCACCTTCCATCCTTACCTAAAGAACTGAACTACCTATGACTCTGCATGTCTCTCTCCTCACATATTATAAGCATCAAATTAGTGAACTAGACTTCCCTACACCACTTCTCTATACAGATGTAAGTGTACCTTAAGAATAGATGCATCGTGATCATGTGGGAGAAGATAAAAAAGACCCCTTCCTTAATGATCACTGAATCAGAACATAATAAAAATGGAAAAAAAAAATCACAGAATTAATTTAATAGCTAGAAGATAGAAGTTTTATATGCATATAAAAATAGAAAATGTATGGGGTCTTTTGAAGCCTTTAGTAGTGGTCATTGGATGCTCTTAAGTGTTAACTTTCTGGCTGAAGAATAACAAACAGAAATAAAGGATTGCACCATTTTCAGCAAGGCCTTCTATGATTGCAACCACTCAGACTAGCCTGAAACCAACAAGATAGTCTCATCTAGCAACTTTAGATTAAGATAATAATCAGATACCTTGCTAAAAGTGCTGGGATCAAGAAGGACTTCTCTCTAGTTCAGCTAAAACATTAACAAATTTTTAGCAGTGAAATTGAGTTGTTTTACATACTTTCTTTGGTATGATGTCATTTAACATTATAACTAAGGCTAGGTACTGGGAACCCTGTAAAGAGCAATCATCACATGTTAATTCTAGCAAGAAAATAAAATTGCTCACTGCAACCTCCAGCAATAACCCTAACTTTTAAACTGATCTTTATATTACACATTTTACCTTTCCAATTAAGTGTTAACCCAATTGACTTTAAGATCCTTATTAGAGTTTGTTGTGCTACTTAATACTAATTTGATGATGCATTTGAGATATGAATATTCAAGACATTCTTTTTCTTGTATTTTCAGTTTTTGCTACAGCAGCCACTTTATGGAAGTAAAAACCTAATTCTCAGTCTGCACCAATGGCTCTCTCTCTCAACATGGCCATTGCATGGAAAAACAAATTTCAAGCCAATCACAGGTCACTTTGGTCCTGACTGAAGAACACAAGTCCTAATTTCAGATGTGACTAAGGCACTATTTATCACCTTGGACAAGTTGCTCTTTTCTTGAACCAATTTTTTTAAGATCTATAAAACTTAGAATTTACCTGCTTCTGACCACTAAGTTTTTAAGGATGAGAATTTTTTTTGTATGTTTATTCCTTTCTATAAGAAGCCAGCCTGAACCTGAGACGTGCAAAGACAGAGCAGAGACTGGAAAAGAAGTCAAGTAAATGAAATTAGAGGGATCACAAATGCCAACATAATTTAAAGAGGTTTTACAAAATCACCAAGTGGCTGAGGTTGGAAGGGGCCTCTTAAGATCATCTAGACCAACCCCACTCTCCAAGGAGGGTCAGCTAGAGCAGGTTGCCCACGACCATTAGGTTTTTAATATTTCCAAGAATGGAGACTCTACAGCCTCTCTGGGTAACCTATCCCAGCATTTGACCACCATCACAGTAAAGGTTTTTTCTTATGTTTAAGTGGGAATATCCTGTAGTTGAATTTGTGCTTGTGGCTCCTTGTTCTGTCACTGAACACCGCAGTGAAGAGCTTGGCTCCATCTTATTTATGACCTCTGACTAGGTATTTATATCCATTGATAAGACCACTCTGAGCCTCTTCTTGAGGCTCTCAGTCTCCTCTCCCAGAACTGGACCTAGCACTCCAGATGCATCTCACCACTTCTGAGTCAAGGGGAAGAGTCATAACTTCCCACCTGCTAGCAATGTTCTTTCTAATGTAGCCCAGGATGCTGTGATGGTAAGTTGCTGGCTCAAATCCATTTTTTGCCTGCTAGGATCCTGACATCCTTTTTTTGCAAAGCTGGTTTCCACCCAGCTGGTTCCTAGCCTGTCCTGGGTTCAACATTCCTCCCCAGGTACAGGACCTGCCATTTCCATTTTTTGGACTTTTTTAGATTCCTGTTGGCCCATCTCTCCACTCTGTCAAGGTCTTAAAAATTTTACTTTATACTTTGCATTAAGATAGTAGCTACTGACTCCAAGCATGGGATAAAATCCATGTTAGCATATTGCAAACGAACCTGAAATTGTACATGATAGATTTCTTATTTTAGTACATGACAAATGTAAGACTGCAAGTTATTCTGAAGCTGAAATTAGTAGTTGTAGTGATAGTAGTAGTAATTCAGTTTTGGACAGGTTATTTTTATCTAAGTACTTGCTCGAGTCCTTCAGTACAGATTTCTCACACCTCCTGAGGGCTTAGAAGAGTAAATATTTTTTTTTCTCTGCCTCTAGTATTATATTTGTGTTCAAACATAACAGAAGTTATTTTAATCTATTTAGTTTGCCTCACACTTTCCAACACAAAGAATTCCTGTGATTTCTTCCAAGACACTGTGTCTCTTCATTTTATGCAAAATTTGAAAAGAGGTGTAGGGTCAAAGCAGTGCTGTTGTTTTGTTCAGATTGCATTCTTGACTTGGGTTCTTGAAAACTTAATTCTTTCTCTTATATTAGTAATAATTTTTTTTTGCTAAATATCAGAAAACAAACAAACAGGATCATTCTAAAACAGAAGTGCCATGCCTTCAGAATAGAAGTAGTGGCAATTACAGCACACAAGATGCTGCGCTGGAAGCTTTTTTAAAATACAGCTATTTAACCATTTAAAGAAATGAAGAAACAAATAGGCTAGGGCCTCTGTAAAGTAACACAAATTTGTAGAATCTCCTTGGTTTGAGGTTTGTTTTTCCTAACAGAACCAGCAGGAATGTAGTGCTCATATAATATCGTAAAATCTAATTATGTTATAAAAACCAAGCCAGAAAAGAAATTCAGCACTAGCAGACATCTTCCTAAGTCCTTGTCTCCTGTCAGATTTTTGTATCATACACTCTCCTCTTTCAGTCAAGTTAACCAGCTCTTCTGAATTTTGCTTCAAAAAGTCACATATGACATTGACCATGCCATGTTTTGAAAATCACCATGCTCTAAGAGGCATTTTGATCTTAGGTTTACACCATAAAACCAAACAGTTTATTTGAAGTCTGGCTGGCTTACATGGTAAGCAGTGAGCAGTTTCCAAAGCATACTGTGCTAGAAGTGTCACTTCTAAAAAAATAATATTGAAGCATTTCTTTACAAACATGGCACTTGGCCAAAGCACATATGGAACATTAAATATAAGCACAAAATTTTATGCACCAGATTTGACCAAGGTCTTCAGCTCTAATTTATATTTTCTCCATTTTGCTGGAATACTAGCTGCTGATAAAGCTCCTTCATAGGGACTCTGTTCTCCTAACATTTACACATCACACATCTGGACTTGGAAAGGGATTCTGAGCAAAAGAGCCAACTAATGCAGATCTTGTTTACATTATGTGCAATTACTCTTGTGTCATGAATCTCCCTGGGATATCAGAATGTGCTGAAGACACCCGAAGAATCTGTACTTCAAATAAAAGTGCATAAGCCCGGATGTTTCTGTCCCTATCAATGAGCTCACTACACAAGATCCTGTAAGAAAATTAATGGTATTTCTATTTTCTCATAATATTGCATTTCATTTTTACTAATTAATTGCATGCAATTAGAGCTGCCCTTAACATCTGAAGATCTCTGTTTGGATTGTTTTTCTCTCATAAGTTGCTCACTGCAGCCAAGGGAACTAAGTGATGGCAGTTGCAACACTCAATTCAGTTACATAAACACCTCTTCCTTGCCAGATTCCCCTGCGGTGTTCCCATTTCATGAAATAAGTTTCTAGCATTTAGTAATGTACTGTACCAGCAAGTTTCTTTTCATGTGACAAAAAATTAGGTCCTCTGCTCCTGGCAGCAGAGCAGCATGTGTGTGAGCATCACACACATGGAATTCACCCCAGACCGCATGGCTGCATGAGAGGAGGACAGAAAATCAATACTCAAGTAGCTACAGAACAAGAACTGGATGTCAGATTTTAGTAAGAGCAAGACAGCCTTCACACAGAAGTTGGGGAAGATTTATTCCTAAGTCTGTTGCAGTGCCAGCAAATCTGACTGTACATTATACCTTCAACCATATACAAGACACATGTACTTCTGTATTGAGTGCATTTGCCAGTAATGATACAAAACACTGTGGCCAGACTACTTCTGTTGATGTAAATGGGGTTACACTTCTGAACATCACAGCTTGAACAAACACACTTTTGACAACTAAGCAGTATGTGGTAGAAGTGGAGAGACATAGACAGAGTGACTTTATCTATCTCACAGTTGATCAGCTGCAGAAAGAGGAGGAGGCTTTCTGGACAAAGTTTCCCACCATGCCTGCCCATCAGCATGAAGCTGGGTGATCATACTCCACTGACTTGCTGGAGCTTACCGTTCCTGTGGATAGGTCACTGTTGAAGGCAATCTGGTAAATTCTATAGTGACCAGTACCTGTATGTCTGTGCAAAGGTCAGAGACAATGTAAGTCTTCAGGCATGTTTGTATCAGGCAGTAGAGCATCAAAGAGATCTCAGAACTACCTAGGCTGGTAATTCATGCAGAGTTGCACAGCTGAAGGTACTCTTGAAGCATAGCACTTGCACCAGCAAATTGGATCATCTAATTCTGCAAGTTACACTTCCAGGATCAGTTCATATGTCTTCGGTTGTAGAGTACACCTATGCTCTTCAAAGATTACTTTCAAATTCCACTTGCTGCTTAGGTAAACATAAAAATACTGAGGGTTTGTTTTTGTGGCTTTTTTTTCTGAGAAAGAAATACAGGAGAACAGAGAGAATCCAAATAAAATCTGAAATAGTCAATTATTACTAATTATAACACAATGATGACTAATTATAACACAATGAAAGGAGCTTTTTAAAAATCCTTTTACATAATTTGCAGGTGACACGAAAGCCACAAAAAAAAGTTTCCTTCTTTCTTATTTAAGGCTTAATTTTCCTTTGGGGGCCTGTGATCAGATTCAGAGTCTAAACAGTGGCATTGCTACATAAAGATGGAATCTGAACCACTTGGTCTCCACCAAGGACTTATGGATGAGGTTGGATCAACCTTCCCAGCTAAAGTCATGTCCTAACTTCCCTACAAGTCATACAGATACCAAACAGCACCATGTTCCCTTCCATACTCCGCAAAGTGAGATTCACTCTTTAGGAGAAGAATCCTGATGCTGTATGATGTGAGGAAGAGGACATCCACTGTTACATGAATGTGGATCAATTCCACTTTTCCATCTTCACATGGAATTGCTAATGGCTGGCTCCATGTGTTTACATGTTTCTTCAATAATTCATGTGCCCTGCTTCTCTTTAACTAAACACATTCCCAAAGTAAGTTAAACAGGAACAAACCAATCCTGTTTCAGTACAAGATTATCCACAAACAGACACAATACAAATCTGAGTTAAAGATGTTGTGCTTAAAAAATAACGTGCTATTTCAATTCAGATTAATTTTCCTGTGTAGACAAGGAGAATGACAGACATAGTGGATCAAGCCTGCAGTCCTACAAACTGCTTTTCTGTATTCAGAATTGTTATATGTATTCAGGTTATCTCACATGTCCACATGTGAGAAAAGGTAACTATAAGAAGAAGTCTAGATCTGTGGTAAAAAGAGTTTTCAGCTTCTATTTTCTCACTTTCACAAGTCACATCAGGGTAACTTGCCACTGCTCTAGTGGTTAATGCTGATTTGGGAAATCTAGTACGTGGCTACTGAATTCTGTTGATGTTAGTGAGCTGCACCTCAAGGTATACAAGGTCCCCACCTAAATTCTTCATAAATTTGCCATTTGAAAAGTAGAAAAAGCAGAGGGGAAAAAACCCACCACTATTTGTTATGCTATTTTAGATACCATTAACAAGCTGCAAACAGCCAAAAAGGCGGCTTTGAGTTCACACTTGAAATCAGTGAAAGTATCTTGCCGAATATCGCACATTATTTTCCTGGAACATTGCATGTAGGTACCAATATTTCACAGAAGACATAAGATTAAGTATATGCTCGTGGAGTCTCTGCTGATAGGAGCCAGTGAAGCTTTTATTTCAGCTTAGTGGCAAAGAATTTACAACATTAGGGACACTAGTGACCTGGAATCCACTTGCACCAATTGTTTTTCATGTTAAAATGTTCTGTAAATCAATGTGTCACTGTTTACAGAAGTGTGTGACACTCTCAACTTCTACTTTCAGAACTTGTGCAGAAAGTAATGACAGTTCAGGCGCCATATGGCTATTCTGTATTTCAGAACTAGCAAAGGAATCAGGTGACATGGTCATTGCTATGGTAACTATACTTGTGTAGTGAACGTGGAAGTAAACAGGTACATAAAACATGTTTAAGTTGTCTCTATATAAGTTACTGCTGCCCTGGAGCTGCAATAGTTTGCTTCCTTTAAAATAATTAAATGTAGGCATAAATACTATCTTGCAGTGTCCTATTATTTCACTAAGATGACAAGACTCCTCCTACATAACATAGTGCAAGTATAGCAGATTGATTTATCAAGAAAGGAACTTTTTTGAGAATTAATATATTGGCCTGTAAGTAGCAAAGAATGAATCAGCTTCTGGCCTGTGTGAATAAGGTTGCCATCACTGAAACTTGGTGGGACAAATCCCATGACTGGAGTGCAGCTATCAATGACTACAGGCTGTTCAGAAGGGACAGGTGAGGAAGGGGGGTGGAGGGGTTGCCCTCTACATCAAGGAACTACATCAAGAAATTGACAGATTGTGAAAAGCTGTCTCTGAAGAATAGCCACAAGCAGGCTGAAAGCTTATGGGCAAGAACTAGAGACCAAGGCAACAAAGGGAACCTTTCTGGTTGGTGTCTACTACAGGCCACCCGATCAAGGGGAGCCTATTGACAATGCTTTCTTACTGCAGCTACAGCAGACATTGCACTCACAGGCTCTCATCCTGCTGAAGAACTCCAACCAGCCCAACATCTGCTGGAAAAGTCATACAGCGAGCTGCAGGCAATTCAGGAGACTTCTGGAGTGCACTGAGGTTAACTTCTTAAGCCAGGTAATCGACAGCCCTACCAGAGGTGATGTGATAGTGGACCTGATGGTCACCAGTGCAAGTGAGTTAACTGGTGTCATTAAGATTGGAGGCAGCTTGGGTTGCAGTGATCACACACTGGTGGAGTTCATAGTCCTGATGGATGTGGGCCTGGTAAAGAATAAAGTCAGGAACCTGAATTTTAGGAAAGCAAAATTCCAGCTATTCAGAGAGTCAGTCAATAGGACCCCTGGGGAACTACCCTCAGGGACAAGGAAGCAGAACAGAACTGGCAGATCTTTAAGGGCACTTTCTACAGAGTGCAAGAGTTCTTGATCTCCACATGTAAGAAGCCAGAAAAGGAAGGCAAGAAACTGCTATGGATTAGCCAAGACCTGCTGCCCAAACTAAAGGGCAAGAATGAAATACACAGGCAGTGGAAGCAGAGACAGATATTCTGGGAAGAATATAGAGATGCTGCCTGGTTGTATAGGTATGAGGTCAAGAACACAACTTACAAACTGGTAACAAGAAATGAGAAGTTTGTGGTACTCAACAAATTTTTTTGCCTCAGACTTCACTGGTAACCTCTCTTCCCACACCTCACCTCTCAAGTGGCTGGACCACTAAACAGGGACTGGGGGAGCAAAGTCTCTCCCACTGTAAGAGAAGATCAGGTTCCTGCCCACCTGAGGAACCTGAACATACTTAAGTCTATGGGACCTGATGAGATGTGTCCCAGAGTCCTGAAGGAATTGGCTGATGTAGTTGCCAGGCCACTCTTCGTATTTGAAAAGTCATGGCAGTCAAGTGAAGCTCCTGGTCATCGGAAAAAGGGAAATATTGCATCCATTTTTATGAAGGGTAGAAAGGAGAACTCTGGGTATTACCAACCTGTTAGCCTCGCCTCTGTGCCTAGGAAGATTATGGAAGAGATCCTTCTAGAAGCTATGCTGAAGTACATGGAGGACTGGGAGGTGACTCGAGACAGTCAGCATGCCTTCACCAAGGGCAAATCTTGCCAGACCAACTTAGTGGCCTACTATGGCGAAGTGACTACCTCAGTGGACAACAAAAGAGCTATACAGATGTCATCTATCTGGACTTCCATAAGGCCTTTGAATGGTCCTCCACAACACCCCTCTCAGTAAGCTGGAGAGATACAGATTTTATGGGTGGATATTGATCTGGTGTTTGGCGGACGAGGAATTGCTTGGATGGTCACACCCAGAGGATAGTGGTCAATGGTGCAAAGTCCAGATGGAGATCAGAGACAAGTGGTGTCACTCAGGGGTCCAGAATAGGACAGGTACTGTTTAATATGTTCATCAATGTCATAGACAGTGGGACCAAGTTCACCATCAGCAAGTTTGCAGACAACACCAAGCTGAGTGGTGCAGTTGACATACCTGAGGGATATGATGCTATCCACGGGAACCTGGACAAGCTTGACAATAGGGCCCATGTGAACCTCATGAGGTTCAACAAGGCCAAGTGCGAGGTCCTACACCTGGACTGGGGCAATCCCTGGTATCAATATAAGATGGAGGATTAAGAGCAGTCCTGCGGAGAAGAACTTGGTGGTACTTGCAGAAGAAAAGCTAGACATGAGCTGGCAATGTGTGCTCACAGCCCAGAAAGCAAATTGTATGCTGCACTGCATCAAAAGAAGTGTGGCCAGCAGGTTGAGAGAGATGATTTTGCCCCTCTATTCCACCCTGGTGAGACCTCACCTGCAGTACTGTGTCCAGTTCTGGAGTCCTCAGTACAGGAAAGGCATGGATCTGCTGGAGGAAGTCCAGAGGAAAGCCACAAAAATGATCAGAGGGCTGGAGCATGTCTCCTATGAAGACAAGCTGAGATAGTAAGGGTTGTTCAGCCTGGAGAAGAGAAGGCTCTGAAGAGACCTTATAGCTGCCTTTCAGTACTTAAAGAAGGCTAATAAGAAAGATGGGAACAAACTTCTTAGTAGAGCCTGTTACAACAGGACAAGGGGTAATGGTTTTAAACTAAAATAGGGTATATATATATACTACACATAATGAAGAATTTTTTTACGAGGGTGATGAAACAGTTTGCCCAGAGAGGTGGTAGATGCCCCATCCATGGAAACACTCAAGGTCAGGTTGAATGGGGCTCTGAGCAATCTGTTCTATTTGGAGATGTCTCTTCTCATTGCAGGGGACTAGACAACCCTTGGAGGTCCCTTCCAACCCAAACAATTCTATGATAAGAAAAACACTCCCAGGCCCTGATGCACTGAGGCAAGATGAAGAAATTATGTTTGGAAGGCTAAGGAAATTTCTCCATCTCTGGTAAACACAAAGCCATTATCAGGTAGAGTGCTCCAGCTGCTTTTCCCAAGTCTTACCTTTATGCTTGGTCTCCTCCTCTCCTCAAATAATTCACCAACAGCTGAGATATGCAAATAGAAAAGAACAAGCTGGACCCTGCCCTCCTTTAGCAAACAGTAATAATGTGCAGAAAGATTTTGGTTTCCTTTCATGCTCTGCTCTTAATCATACAAAATGTTTGGCTTAAGGAGGTCCTCCTTTTGTCCTAGGTGAGCAATATAACATAATTGTTATGCCTTTCATACACAAACTTATTTTTGTTAATTGCAAGCTTAACACCTAGCTTAACCCAAGCTTCTCATACATACTGATGATGAACTGATACTCGGAGAAGAAAAACACAGTTGTCTTCCAATTTAGACAATGACTGTAATCCTGCTGAGCAGATAATCAAAGGGCCTCGTCTACTCTTGGCACAAAATGAAGGAAGGCACCGATAGGATCCCTGTGGGATCATTTCCTTGAGTTAGATTACATTTATGGCTTGGAAGTCTTATGTTTCTGAAAGAATGGGGATAGTGTTTTGTGACAGCTGCATTATATAATCATATCAAATGGATTAGGATGGTTGTGGAGCCAGGAAGGCCTACAAAGTTATTCACTGATGAGGCAAGTACAGCTGAATAAGTCTTTCATAGAACATATACCAGTGTATGTCCAGTGACTGGACAAACATCAACAGATATATTTTTAAACTTGGGAATCCAGCTGCTGCAAGAAAAAAAAAGGTGGTAATAATATTTTATGTATGAGGAGAAAACATTCATCTTCATGTCTCTAATGCCAATATTAAGCTCTGTTTTTCACTTAAAGCAGTGATTCGACCTCTGTTCACTATAAGAAATATTGTATCAAGACCCTGCATGCTTTGAATGTACAAGAGCATATAAGAACTTCATTTATGAATCACTGACAACTAGGTCCTTTACCACAGATACAAACACTGACTGTATCTCTAAGCATTTAACAAACATGTCATAAGTAATTATAATTTAAATTTAACATTCAGGCTATATTTAAAGATGGAAATTTAAAAAAAACCCACAACTATTCATGATTGTTTTATCTAATTATATCTAGAGGGACTACAGCAGTGCAGGTAGCTCTAATACGGGATTACTAAAATGCTAGTTACATGTCAGTCTTTGCCTAATGATTTTATAGAGTGTAACAAATTAGCAGTGGGGAAGAAGCTCAGGGACTGTGTTTTGGTTTTCTACTTTTAGACTGTCTGAAATTACATCCTTGCTTAAAAGTCATGTGGCCATACCTTCTCAGGCCTTTTATTTAAAATATCCCCATGTTTTTGTTGTCTTAGCCCCACTGTGCAGAGGGAATCCAAGCTACAATTCTGAAAATGGGGAGAACAGAGAGTAAGATCTCCCTCTTCTCCCAGCAGTACATTCCTAGATCGACTCAGGCCATAATGTGCAACTTCACATGAACAAAACTCTGCAAATCTTCACCTCAAGGGTCTGATTAATCAGTCATGCTCTCATTTCATTATGCTGTTCTGCTGATAGCAAAGGTGCACGACTATAGGTTAACAGGTTAGTGGATTGCAGCTGTTTTTCTTATGATCTGTTGTATTTGTAAATCTGTTCTTAAGTGTTAACATCAACAGAAGATTATTTAAGGCTGATACTACTTGAAAGAGATAGAACTTTTGCAGGGCTGTGTAATCCTCAAGTTTCATGTTTGGAGTCCATGTATGAGGCTTTAAAAAAAAGACATAACAACAACAATAATAATCCAGAACTAAAATTTACATCAGGTCAATACCGAGTTAAAATCAGAGCACGAACCATTATCTTCAGTATTAACTTCAAGTGTGCTGTAAGAATTCTGAAATCCATAAACATGAATATAAACTCAGGGTTAAGTTTATATTGAAAAAAATCCAGTCACACTGAGATAAAGATACTATGACAAATGATACTATGAACAAAAGCATACATGAAAAAAGGCCAAAGGTCTGAAAGTATAATTTCTAGCTGATCCAGTACCACAAACATGAAAATATTTGCCATAATAACAAAGGTTATTAGATAGTTCTACTACAGGGTACCCTATCCTTGCTATTTTCAATAGCAGGACTGAGAAGATACCTCCCTGAAACACAGCTCTTTCATGACTCTTTTATATTGACAGAGGACCAAGTTAACAAAGAGCAACCTACTTCTCACAAATCTTGCAACACACAGTCCCTGCTGCCATGTGAAAGACTAATGTGACAACACAAGGAGGCCCAACCTCCTTTCACTTTGCTCTTCTGCATAAGTCAGGCATAATAACGAATATGCATTCTTAGCCCACAATCTTTTACTCTGTTCTGCTATAATTCAACAGTTGGTTTAAAACATCAGGACTACTAGTAAAAGTTACTGGAAGTATTCAGGCAGAAAGCTGAAAAGATTGACAGTGAATTTTTTTTACTTATATAGCAAAGGCTAATTTGTATTTTACGCTGTTTCAGCAATCTTTGACTGTTTCTTCAAAATCACTGGCTCAGTGGCACCATATGGAGCATGTTGAACTTAAGATACCAAGAATGTGTCCAAGATATATCTCACTCCAGTGTGTTAAAACATTCCACCCTGCAGCTGTCATTATAGGAATATAATTCATACCCTAAAGTTTTAAAAAAACTAGTGTAGTTTACTGTGCTTACAAAAACACAATTTTTTTTTAAATTACAAGTAACAGTCAGCAAATGGAGAACAGTCTTAAATACCATGTTCTTCAATATTTAAAATTTTAACTGATCATGAACTGCTTTAATTCCGCATCATCATCAAACTGAAAATAATCCATGCAAAAGAAATACTAAAAAAAAAGTATAGCAAAGGGACTTAGATATCTAGACTTAGTATAAAACTTCCTATTTTTTTTTTCCCATTGATTTTGAATATCTTAAAAATTGATATATGACATAACAGGGAAAAACCTTAGCTACATTTTATAATGGAGATTGGGAAGAAAAAAGAACCCAGTGGTTTCAAAGAAGCTGTCTTGGGATGGGCAGATTACTCAAAGTGTCAATCTGTAAGCTAGTAACGTCGGTTGCCTTAGAAAAGGATCTCTAAAACCATTTCAACATTCCAACCCATCATATATTCTGTTTATGTCACGTTTTAGAGGAAAACTATTTTATAGATTTTAAATTTTTAATTAATACAGTTTTTCATATGGCTTTGTCTGTAAAGTTAGGAAGTTGTATGAGGCTCAAGGGAAAATATTTTAGAAACCTTCTAAGGTTATCCCATAATAACTCATTGATAAATGGTAAACTCGTATGTAAGGCTTAATATCGTGGAGGCCTTCAAGGGCAGGCAGTAACTTCTGTGCATCTTGCTCGCAAGCTGGGGATCTCCCCTCTGCAAAAATGTCAATCTTCCATTTACAGCCATCCAAGGACCAAAGATGTTGATGCAGGCCTGAACACCATATGCCTTATATCTCCAGCCAGTAAAATACTGGGGAGGCATTTCATATTTGCAGAGAGATTACTGGGAGCAAGAAAAGGTTTTCAAGGAGGGCTTTATTACAGAAAGATGGCTACTTGGGGTATTTCAGAGAATAGAACCTGGACCTTTTAAGTCAGAACAGTAACTAACTATGCTTAGCAATAAGTACTACTGAAATCCTTGTTATATTTTCCACATAGTTGAGACAGGCAACATTAAGATCCATAGAAATATTTGCAAAATGTGGAATTAAAAAAAAGGAAAACACTGCACAGTTAACACCAAATTTGCACTCCAGGTCATTGCTGGGTATGATGTGCTTGATTTCAGAAAAATGGAATGCAAGAAAAATGAAAAGTAGTTAAGGAAATATTATGAAAAGGTAAGAATCATACCTTGTTATGGTTTTGATTTAGATTAGTAATATGGTTTGGACAGATTAGCATAGACAAAATTCATTACATTTCAAACAGTTTGCAGGATGAGTTGGATATTTTTCAAATCCACTCTTGGGAATTTTTTCTGCATGAAGTGTAATTTTTCTTATTATCCTGAACAAGTATTTATTGCTAAAGGTCTTATTAACAGATGAACAAAACAGTAGCACTGAAAACAGCTGTTCAATTCTAATATTTAAAAAAATTAATAAGAAAACTTTCCACACGTTGTAGAAATTGTTAAATGAGAGAGTTCTATTTAGCAGGCTAATCTGTTCTTGAGAGAAGTAACTTTGTTAAAGGACCACAGGACTGACTATAATGGATAAGATCAGCAATCTATCTAATCCAGGACCCCATCTTTGGAAAACTGTTACGAAGAAAACTGAAGGAAACTGAAAAGTTTAAAGAACAATCTGGTTTCATTTAAACTCTTATTAAAGATTTGGCTTTTACCCTGAAAAATAAGTGTTAAAGGATATTAACTGTGGATAGCCATATTGTCTAATTGTCCAATTCTCCCCAGCCACCTAACAGTCAAAATCATTATGTATCACTGAAGATATAGATTTTGACATAGAAAAACTAGGGGGCTTGCTTTGTGCTTCATTACATAAGATACTATTCTAAAAATTGTTACCATGAATAACAGCCACAAGAAAGAACGTTTGCATAATTTACTTCCGAACTAAGTATCCTCCTGGTGCAGTAACATTCCTCATTAACCTAATACGTATTCTTCCCTTACCCTAGATCTGTCCCAATGCCCTCTAAAGTGACCAACTTCTGTTAATTTATGTCACAATATCCTATATAGTGCACTTTTAAGTTCCAAATAACAAGAACGAGAAACTCCTCTTTAAGAACAGTAGAGGTGAAGATGGGTTGGAAGAGATAATTGACATTTAACTTCCTACAAAACAACTCCAGTGGAACAGGTGCAAAATGAATAGGTATGCTTTGAATGAAGTCTGTTACAATGAAGACCGCTCTCTAAAATACTTAATCCCTTTACCATAAATACAAAGATAATTTTGGGATGACTTACACTGCAACTTCCATGTCAGCTTAAAAATTATCCCAGAAACACAGCTGAAGATTATGTTAACACGCTAAACAGCATGATCTCTATTTTAACTTGCTCTACCTGAAATATATACATACACCATTCACCCTGGGACACATAGTTTTTGTTTGAAAAACAAAATAAACTAATCTACAGGTATATTTAATATGGACTCCTGAAACTTGGATTTCTATGATGTACTCTAAATAATGGCTCCACCTCCCATCGTTGCTACTCTTTTGAATAGTCATACGTGTATTCCCCCACCTCTCAGATAATGCATGTTCAGAGATGGGCTACGATTGGCCAGTAAAAGTATATACTTGTCCAGTGCTTTTCACCAGTTTAGATTCTACAATAAATGAGTTTGGTTCCAGATGATGAGTGTTCTTTTTTGAGCAGTTAGATTCAGTAGTTTGACTCAGTGTAATTCACATATACCAAGATGCAGCTCCATCCAAATCTGGCATTTACTTTGATGTTCAAATTAAATGCAGTGTTTGGCAACTATATGTGCAGAATTTAAATTGACTGATCCATTTATCTGAAAACTGGCATGTGTCCAACACCACTCAGATGTATCTACTGGTCTAGTAGAAATTCTAACAAGAGGAAAAATGCATGTTAACCATAAATGCTTCAAAATTACATACATATAAAATATTGTTGGTGTTAAGGCCACCTGACTGCCCATTCACATAGGCCACATGTTTCAGAAAAAGTTAAAACTTCAGGTGATGGTGAAAGATACCCGTGATTCCATGAAATTTCAGATATTTTTCCATTAGGAGGAAGGTTCTTCTTTCAGAGCAATCAGAATTGCCCCAACAACAGAATTTATGGCTACCACTTAATTTCTCATGAAAATACCAGTTCTTTTTTTTTTAAAAAAAAGGATGTGGCACAGCCTGGAGAGGTCAATGGTCTGACTAGATGAGATAAAAATGCCCTAGACTCCAGAGCAGAAAGACACTTTGTTAAAAGAGATTCTGAAGAGGACTTAGTTCTGTGAGGTCTTTTACTTGCCAGGAACCTTTACTTGCTAATACCCTGGCCTCTCAGAATTACAAAAATAGCATCCTTCAGAAGGACAACCACAGAGAAAGAGAAAGGAGCATGCTATTGACTGGCACCTGCACACTGGCTTAGATTCAACGAACAGTATATATCAAAATGAAGCAGCAGAATTTCTCAGTAAAAACAATGATCCATCAATCTTCAGCATCAGAAAAATTTAAAATAAAGCTCCTAACTCCAGAAACTCCTGGGACATCCTCAAATAGCCTATTCAACTAGCAGGGTTGTACCTTGATAACAGCAGGACAGCTTGGCAAGTATTGCTAAGGACAGATTATTTGGGGATCCTAACAGTCTTCCATTGGAATGTGTACCATTTTCCCATTAGTTTCAAGTGAATTTCTTGAATGCAAGAGGTTTTTGCTTATCAACAAGGATGGCGAGTAGCCTAATGGAGCAGGGAGATCCTGCTGGCTCTAAGACTCAGATGAGAGGCAGATACTGATGGCCCCTTCCTGTTATGAGGGTTGGAAGGAAGTCCTTCTCCTTAGCTATGGTTGGGAAGAAGAAAGTTTCTGCTTGTGAAACTGCTGCCTTCAAATGAAATAAGGATGATGAATCCAACTCTTTGCTGAAATTCAAATTCAGAGTAGGGGTCTCTCTCTACAGAGCTAGAAACATGACTAAGAGACAGAGATATTTATATATTTCAAAATTTATAAATTTATACCATCCCAGCTATTAAGACTGTTACAATTATTTCCTTTAGAGAAAATCTCTTTCACCTGGAAACTACTTGAGCACAGAAAGCAAACTAACTCATATATGCATGTTTCCCTAACGTGACTGCATATGCTGCTAGTTTTAACATGAAATACGAGGTTTCAAATCAGGAAATGATGGTCTGAGAGCTTAATGAGTTACATTTTGATATTGTTACTTATCACGTATGTGCAGTTTTATTATAGTAAAGGTTTAGTAGCTTGTTTCTGTAAAGAATTAAAATAAAAAAGAAAAAGGGTAGTCACTAGCAGAGAAAAGTTCTGTTAAC
This sequence comes from Apus apus, assembly GCF_020740795.1. Classification (NCBI taxonomy): domain Eukaryota; kingdom Metazoa; phylum Chordata; class Aves; order Apodiformes; family Apodidae; genus Apus; species Apus apus. The sequence continues at coordinate 22,322,594 of NC_067285.1, read as the reverse complement.
TTGGAACAAAAACTTAGAGCAAAACAATTTCTCTACATTGCTTCTCTGGGAGGTCAACGTTTAAACAAATGTATTGTAAGTCAGAATATAACCACTAAACCTCAAAGTATAGTTTAAGGAGACACTTTCACATGGCTGCAAACCTATTAACCAAAGGCTGTTGTAAATGGCATGGCTTATGCTTATAAATAAGGCAAGGTTTTAAAGATCAATTAACACCTTTGGGAAAACTACAGATGCCTTTATGTATCTTCCAGGTATTTTAGGAACACTGCAACCGTATTTTTTTCTACTCCTTTTCCAAGCTCCTTTCCTAACTTTTGGACAATTCTGTGATAAATTATTTAGAAATTAATAAATATTTTTTCAATACTTATACATAGTTATGACCTATTTCATATGCTTCATAATAGAGGGCAAATTATTTATAGGGATAAATTATGTTTTAATAGTATAATTAATCAATATAATGAATGAAAATGCTCAGATTATAATTTCTGATGTCTTAACTCAAAGTTCTAATTTAAAATGTAAATATAGATTTTAATCAATAGAGGTTTGGCTGAAGTTAGCTCCAAATACCTTCAATGTATATGTCAATGCATTAAGGAAAAATAGTTTTGCATTGTTTACTTATGCACAGCACCTTTTCAGAACTCTTAAGGAAGCATCAGTGGGTTACATTTACTCCTATGAAATCTATAAACAACAGGAAACGCAGTGACAGAAAATTATATATAACTAGTTGGAAAGAAGAGAGGGTTCAAATGCCTAGTTTTGCTCTTCTTTGTTGAAAGTCAGTAAAACAAAACTACTTAATATATTTGTCATCAGATGTGAACCTCTCTTGATGGCATAAAAATATTATTTGAGCTATATAAACAGGGTGAAGGAAGGTGCTGATAGAAAAAGACAACATGAGAAAAATAGTAGTTTTGAAAAATCAGTGCTATTTAATAGTGCAGAAAAATATGTTAAGGTAATAATGATATTGCCTAATACATTCCAAAACCCACAAACTATGTTTTCAAGCTTAATTCCTTATAAAACAAAAATCAAAAGCTGTTCTAATGCAGTTTCAACTTACTTTTGTACAACTACATGCTTGAATTTTGTATGTATTTTTCTTAAGCAGCTTCAGTATTAAAATAATTACTAAAACATTTGCGCTCATACAGACTGAAAAACACAACTATTTTTAGTCTCTGCATTTATTCCATTATATTGTATATCTTCTTGAAAAATTTAGCTTAGTATACCTTAGTTTAGAGCAGCCTCCAGACCTCTCTACGATATATGATCACAGGGTTTTGAACATCACCACAGGCTTACTACTGGCTCCTTGACTATCCTTCCCTTTTCTTCTCTTTCAAGTACCCTTGTTAATACTCACTTATAAACACAGGAAGCTCCAATACACACTCCTTTAGGCAAATACAAGCTCTTTTATACAAAAACCTCTGACCAAGAATTTTACAGCTAATACCTGAAGTTATCCGTGCATAATAATATTCAACTAAATGCTTGCAAATAAAACCACACTGTGTTGCTACATATGTAACAGAAGTCAGGATTAAAAAAGGATATAGTTGTAAATATTATACTAGAGAAATAAAATCTTTACATCAGACAATGTATCCAACTATGTTTCTCTGCTGCATTGCTTGGGAGACCCTAACAACATAGCCTGGTTAGATCAGATGAAACAGAGTGGTTATCAGGCTCCCTCTTTCAAAGTCCTCTGTACCACCATGTACTACCCACTTGTCTAGGCAGATTGAGTGATCCTGTTGCCTCAGAAAATTGGGCTAGTAATCTAGCCCACAGAAATTACTCTTGCTATGGACATAAAACTGCTAAATATGACTAAAGGGGGCAGATGAGACTATGTGATAAGGGTAGGTAAGAAAAGTATGCATCAGACCACATCTAGATGTTATCTACAGGGATAAAAAGGAACTGCAGCCTTGTAATTCACTGTAAGGACTGTAACAGGGGGAGAATCTCCAGTCTATTTTGGCATAAAAGGCTTTAGCATGATCTGACAATGCTCTGAAACAGAAATTGGCTACAACTTCCCAAAAAAGGCTTTGAAATGAGGATTCACTGAATAGATCTTAGCTGGATTGGAAAACAAAACCTTTATTGAAACCCATATATTTTACTGCATTTTTATCTGCAAGTACTCTGAAATTAAATTGTTCTGGATTTACACTGATTTAAAGAACATTTCTGCTTTCATTTTACTTCTTATCAGCTATATAAGTAAATGTTATTAATATTCTTATTTTGGCAGCTCTTACTTCATAACTTTGTATTATGTTATATTTTATGCATTTTGCCTAGTACTGATTAATGAAACTGCACATGCAGCTCTCCTTTAAAAGGCTTTCAGAGACATGCATTAATAGTACAACAAAAACTGAAAGGCAGACTCTCCAGGTCTTTTCCTCCAGTCAGGTGTGTTTTGTCCTGAAAACATTTCAGGACACTAGCTGAAGAAAAAAGTTAGAACTCAATTTTGCTTGTTCCTGGCTCTACTCCTGCTGCATGACCTTGGGCAAAAAACCTCTCAATTGTCCACCTGTAAAACAGAGACAAGACAACTACACACCCACCTTACTAGTTTATTCAGAGCGTTAATGTTTATTAAGTGCTTTGAGATGCTCTGGGAAGTGCTACAAAGTAAAAGGGGTTATCAGTCATCATCAGTAAAGCATAAGCTGCTGAAACAGAGTGAAATCTGCCTTCCCTCCTCACAGGGTATGTTCTGTCCTGTGCTGTGTTGTAGCCAGTATTTGTAATCTTAAAAAGTATCTCAACACTGCATAGTGTAAGGAAAGATAAATTTTCCTCAGCATTCTGAGAGACTATCAGAAAATATTTTTAGTTCTAAGAAGTCAAGCCTGTTGTAAAGTATATGCTTCTCTTCTAAATACCTGCTTGTTTTCCGTAACAGGAAAAAAGAAAGCCATTTTTAAGATACGATTCCTAAATTGCTTAAATAGCTAGACATTAGCTGAAAGCAGCACTAAATATCAATTTAAATACATGACTCTCAATTTTCCTGTCATTCATAACATACTAGGCAAACTATACTAAAATAATTTTACTTGCTTATTACTCATGAATTTCAGTGCAGCAGTGAAGACAATGTAGATAAATAAGATGATTAATTGAAACAGAATGAATCACAACAAAATATGTTGTTGTATAAGGTATGATTAACTCCACAGTGATTCATATCAGGGTTTTTATCAAACAAGGCTGCAAGGCTGGGAAATTACTTAAAAGCATTTCATCTTAGAGAGCCACTGCAGTTCACAAGGGAGGGGAAAAAAAAAAAAAAAAAAAAAGAGAGAGAAACAGATTCAGTGTCTGGATCTGAAATAGCCTTGAGCTGTTTCAGCATCCTTCCCACAGCACATCTTTACAACATGCCACTGACGTTATCAACCTCCCTTGTGCTAGCAACCCCTCTCATTTTTCAGTTGGCCACAATTTATCAGATATTCCAACATTGAGAAAGTTAATTCTATGAATTAAGCAGCAGGACTACAATACCATTGCTTCCCTCTAACAAATCACAACACTTGCACTGGGAAATAAGTGTAAAAATTCTACAAAGATATAAAAGAAAAACAGTATTTATTTTTCCCCCATGCAAAATTACAGACTTTATGCTCAGACTCCCTCCAAAGACTTTGCAGTAATATTAAATCTAGAATTTAGAAAAATAAATTGCTATCTATTTACTGCACTTTAGAAAAGCAAACAGCAGCAGCAGCTGACCTTAAGAACCTCTACCTGTTTAAACACAAGAGGAGATGTCTCCTTACAAATTTTTTTCCCATGTGTATTTAATAACTGGGTCAGAATATCTGACTATGATTTTTAACTTAACCACAGACTCCCTGTAGGGGACTGTGCAAACCTCAGTCTCTCACTCAGCCCACAAAATGAAGATAATTACCCTCACCTGTGGAGCAAGTTTCTGAGAACTTCTGAAAGCATAACAAAAAGGAAAATACTGGCATATATATTGAAATGCAAAACACTGACACACAATTTCATTTCATTGAAGATGATTAATGTTTCTGAAAACTTAATTAAAAACGAATAAAGAATTAGGAACGCAATATGGACCAGCTGCAGTAAGGTAAAAAAAAAGAATCAAGGTCTCTTAAGGACTCTCTACATAATATACATGCAAATTAGCAGTACAGTAAAATAAGCCTCTTCAAGATACTCAGTTTCAAACACAATCTATTATTTGCCCTCTATTAATAATTTCAAACATTCAAAAATAATTTCAAATGGTAACTTGAAAATATTTCATACAAACTCAAAAATTTGGTGATATTTATGGCGTGGCAAGCCACCATTTGCTATGTTCCCTTCTTCTTCTTGGACCCATCTAATACAGAAAAGCACACAAAAATGTTTGTCTCCCTTTCATTATTCAAAGCCAAACTGCATTTCCCTTCCTCCACATGCTAAATTATATCTGCCACCTGATTTTCTCCTTTTCTCTCTTATCTCTTAATCTTTTTCTTAGAATCAGACAAGTCACCAGGGCGAAAGGACACTCAGGTAGTGTGGAAAACTATCTGTTAGGTCTTATAAACAGTAGGATTTACACTGTTGTAAATTGAGATGAATTCAGTTATGCCATTATGAATAAATACTAGTTTAAAAAGAATCAACACAAGGCTCACTTACCTTACAAAAATGATTATGCCTCATTCAAGATAATGGTGAGCTGTGGGCAGATTCCTAAACCTGTGGGTATTTATCTGGTCCCAGGTATTAATCCAGCAGAGGAAATTTAAAGGAGGGACTGAAGGTTGTCCACAGTGTCATATCTTAATGTAATATATCAAAGTATGGGGAGTGAAAGCTGTTTACAAGCATGCCTTGTAGATTACAGAAAGTGAATAGACCAATTTGTTTGAAAACTGCCATTTAGGTGTAAATCCTAGTGTGTTGAATGCAGTTTTGTGCCAGAAAAGTTAGCAGCATTTACATTCACTCCCCTGATTGAAATAATCACAAAACTACAGACTGACCATGAATTCAAGATGAGGAGCACATTAACCACCATTTTCAGTTTTAGATTTACTTTTTCCTGGCAATTAAAGAGAATTTTCCATGTAATTAAAAATACTTGCCCTTATAAAGGCTTACAAAGGTTCTTAAAGGCTGTGCCCAAACCACATACATTGGGATGTCTATGTTAGTATTGCAAGCCTCACTTGAAAATATTTTAAATTAAAGAGGTGCAATGTACCACTTCAGTATAATTGTAAGATGAAATTATGAGAAGACCTGTTCAATATTTTATTGCATACAAAGGCACCCACCTTTTTAAAGCTCAAGATTTGTAGTTTCAGAACCACCACTAAAGCTATTATCATTGCTTTTTAAAACAGAAGTCTTGCATGCAACCTTTTTTCTTTTCAGCATGTTTGCCATCATCCCAGCATCAATTTCCCAATGAGCTTGCAGAATCATCTCTCTGCAGAACTTTAGTTTACAACCCTGGAATGAATTTGTTCAGACTGGGTGTTTAGAAGTAACAGCTCGTTACACTAGAGAAGAAGAGGATCTAATTTCCAAGAATAATTGTTATCTTAGGTTTTTTGTATTATATTTGTGCTTTAGAAAAATCCACAATTTCTCTTGAACAAAACCTCCTCCCTCCTCAGCTTCTACTGATCACTGCATACTGTATAGTATAAGTGATATTGATGCATTCACGTTTTTTCTGCGAAGCAACAGGTGAGGGACTCAGCATCTGTCATTCTAAAGTTTTGAAATTGTAAAATTTCTCAGTGATGTCTTGCCTATACATAGGAAGAAAACTCAGACGATTTTTACCACATTCATATCTTAAATACTCCTCTGAGTCACAAATGACTGGTATATGCAGGGATGAGTCACGTAAAAGCTTTGTAGTGCCCCCTGAATTCTGAAGGAACTGCTAGCCAGCTGCTGTCCCAGAATACACAGACTGTTTCCCCCAGAAGTAATTCCTTCCCTGACAAGATGCCATTGTAACTCACATCCTTTGGAGAGACTGGAAATTGAGTTCAGATTCATGCACCCATTACTGACTTTGATGAGTAAAATGTATCAGAGACATCAAGCTTTAGTCTTAGCTGCAAAAATGGAAAGAGGTCTGGGAAAGAAATATATCATAGAATCATAGAATCATAGAATCATAGGGGTTGGAAGGGACCTCGAAAGATCATCTAGTCCAACCCCCCCGCCAGAGCAAAATTTAGGCTCCTTTTCTTACCTAGTATAATTGCTGTGTAGGAAACATTCTGCAACTCTGCCTAGAGATTTTAAATTAAAAGCTTTCACTCCTTTGACCATTCTGTTACTGAAAGTTACTTTGAGTTGTAAAATATGTATTCTAAGGTGAGCTTTTACAGATGAATTAAGCAGGAACTTGTGACAAACCAGTTATCATCAGGAGATAATTGTCCTTATTTGAGAGTTAAGCATCCTGAGGCAAAGTAGAGTGTGCTTAATCCTGGCAGGTTAATTATCCAGTGATTATGGTAGCTTGGAAGGTATTATAGCTAAGAACCATTTGCAAAATGATACTATTAAAAAAAACCTTAATTTAATAAAAATTAAAAGCAATGACAATAATCAAGTTCTTCAGTCATGTATTGCTAGATAATGACTGCAGAATGGCCCTAATTGGTTAGCAGCAATGAACATATAATTATTGCTATTCTGAATGTTCTGTGCTAAATTTATTATATTAAGTACAGTTAATAAGTATAAAAAATCCAAGACAGGATGTTTGGCTAGTTATAAAAGGGATTTAAACAACTGATCAAAACACCAGCCGTCACATGAGAAAATGCTGAAACTGACACATGTACTGAGTTGTTGCTTTCAGTGTGTCCACTGCAGTCAAGGATATGTTGGCATTTACATTCTGAACTAGAAGATTTATTCCCAGAGGTTTATAACTTGCCTATTTTAATTACCATTTGGCTGAAACTTGAAATAACCAATCTCCATTCAAATGTAAATTTTTAAGTAGAAGTTGTAATTTAAAATAACTTTGCCAATTGTTTTTAGTTTAGAAATGGCAGCAATTAGGAATTTTGCTGCTCTTGGATGTTTTTGTATCCTTCAAAAAAATGCACAACAATAAAATTGTATTGGGCTGTAGGGAAGAATAAAGAGAATGTTTGAGAGTATTGATTGTACTAATGAAGTAACAACTACACAACTCAGTATGCCTTGCTTACATGTTAACTTATGCACTTTCAGTATTTAACTAATCTAGCAAAACTGATGGAAAATTTTGCAAAAAGCAGAGGGAAAACACAGTAAATGGACAAAAATGTGGTGTTGCCTAGATGAAGTGGTTCATTGCCCAACACGGCATACATAAACACAAAAAACTCCTCAATATACTTGTAGATGACATGAATATGGGAGAAAAACCCCCGAAAACAACACAATAAAGGAGGAAGTTACTAGAAGGCAAAACATGTCAGAATGAGGTTGTCTTGAATTTTGTAACTCCTCTTTACCACAAACCATATGCAGAGAGCAGAAATACTGACAATCACAACACACAGGAGCTACTAAAAGCTAGAAGTACACCATGCCAAGAGTGTGGTTTCAAGTCACACAGAAAGATGAGAATAAACCACTGCAAATAGCAGTTCAGCAGTTCAAAAGCAGCAATTATCAGCATATACAGCAGAAAGCAGACACTAAAAAATGACCAGAGTTGTAATTGACTAGTGCAAGGAACAAAGCATAAGAGGGTGACACTCTGAAGTACACACATCATATTGCCAAGTTGAAGGATGATCACTTAAATTTAAATAGTATCTCTTACCCTTAAACACACCAAAATTCTTTAGAAATTATACTTCAAAACCTGCAGAGATTCTTTCAAATTTAATACACAACAGTCCTATACAATGTTTTATGAGAGCAGGTGAATAATACCATAGCAAATAGAAAGAGCAGCAAAATCAATGCAGTCTGAGTATAATTTCTAAAATTGGACTGTAATCAGTATAATGGACTGTTGCTTATAAAGATATACAAATATACAAAAAGTAACAACTTAAGTTTTATGTTCTGAAAAACAGCACCTAATGAACTGCTGCAACCTGAATTCTGTGGGGCAGTATTTATATAGAAGACCTGCAAGGTTTAATTCCAGAAGTTTCTACGAATCCCTCACACCCAAAAATTGACTAGACTTGGTATTATTTTGTGAAATCTGGCAAGATTTTTTTGTTGAGATGATACTGCTATTAAATCAAAATATTCAGTAGCATCTTTGTAAGGACTGTAATGTGAAAGACAGAATAAAGGTAACTTGGCAATTGCAGTAAAATGTCAGGAAAATACTTCTTCTGTATTGTTAACTATAGCTACAAGGTTTTACTTATCCTACAGCATCTAAAACTTTTCTTCTTTGTAATTTTATGTCCTGGATTTGTAAAAATACCAGACCTAATGTGGACATGTGGACAACAGTGTAAAAACTGACTTGTGTTGGTGCAACTCTCTGTATCACAATCAGGAATAACCTTTGACAAGATCAAGTTATTTTTCCATAATTTTCCTGTACTAACATGTAGTAATTTTGAAAGAAAAGCCCACACTTCATTTAGGTGTGTCACATTTTTAAAGGCTTTTTAAAACCTTTTTCTGCTGAGCAAACAAATATTTAAGAGCACTTTCTGCAGTAGAAAAAAAATAAAAAGGGAAGCATTACAATGGGGGAAATCAGAATTCAGTTGGTCTATTACTATGAACTTCTAGGCAGAATTTAATGCAATCTGTTTGCCAACTGTAGCATAGCAAAGATAATGCTTCCTTAGATGGACTGCCAGTCCATCTACTATAAAATCAATGAAAAGCTTTTAAACCAATGAACTGTTCCTTAGTTTTCTCCTCCCATTTCTCCCCAAAGAGTTATCTTTGTCACAGAAAATGTTATTAATAACAGCAGTACAGGTATAGAAACAAATTATGGAACCTCAGCAGCTCTGCATCAGCGCTTCATGTGTTTTCTTCCAGCAGAGTTAACTTCTGGGTGAGTACATAATGCACATGGACAGCTATTACAAAGCAACCAATTTGTTGGATATTTCCTCTTTTAACCTGGAGTAACTTGTACACATGTCTCTACACTACAATGAGCAAGTTTTAAACCTCAAACAGGTCAAATGATGTCTTTGGCATCTACTGTGACCATGGGTTTAGTTCTCTAGTGACAATTCATATGGTCAAGTCTCTCTCTTTAAATAATGGAGAACCAGGAATCAAGCTTCTAAACACAAGCAGCTAGATGCAAGAGATACAAATACTTAAATTACTTTCCTAAGACTCACCGTCTCATTTCCAAACAGGACGTCGACATAAGGCATGACTTTCATCATAGGCTCTTTATAGAACTGGCTAATAAATGGTGCAGAAAGATTCAAGCTGAATATCTTGTTGTTTGCAGAAGCCTGAGCAGCCACTTTTAATACTGCTTCTGGTGACACCGTCAGGAAGAATCCCTGCAAACATTCAAACAAATCAGTGTAGGTTACTAATTTCATATTAGAAACCCCATGAACTGTGCTGCTTCTAGAAGACCTCCCCCAACACAGCTTTGTCATACATGTGCACAGATAAAAACTTGTGGAAAATTCTGCCTTTCCCTTGAGGTATTATGGAGGTGACTTAAAATCAGCATATGCCTAGAATCACAACTCTCCAAAATAAAAGGTAACTCCTTACCTCTGCCTTCCATTTAGTACACTCTCCCATGGCAGCTAAGACTAACGTATTTTAAAAGGTGATATATTATAATTCTAAATGCCTCTTTTTAGTAATAGTCAATCAGACTGTGCTGCTTAATTCCAAAGCCAAATATGATGGCTCTATACACAGCTGAAAGATTAAGTTCCCTGCCTGAAAAATTACTACTTTGTTTATAATAAATAAGTTGCATATGCTGTCATTGTAGTACTTTTTATTGTTTTGCAGGGAAAACCTAGGGGTTTTCATGTTTCCACACATGTATTTTATTTCTCCCTCCTCCCAAAAGTATTGTTCTTCAGTCTGAACATTCAAGCAAGTATCACTTGTGAAACAAAATAAACATAATTCAACCAGAAATGACTATTTGACTACTTAATTGTGAATACGAAGTTCAATGCTGCCATGTTGAATTTAGCTATGCAGATTGTTACCAAAATCACACATGTTCCAGGAGTTATATAAACCCCCCCTGCAGTTTCATTAATCTACTAATTAGACAAAGGCTTAGTTTTTACACTAAATAAACAATTTTTCTGTTTCATTTTTATAATCCTAAAAGCAATTTTACTAACCAGTCTCAAAACTTGGAGAATAATAGTAGTTTTCAAGCAAAAGCAGCAAGCGTTAAACGTAAGGCCAGAGATAACGTCTAAGGCACTATATCAAACAACTTTGAAGGGGGTCAGATAGATAAAACAACATCTCAGTCCTATCTGTGACACTGCCACCATGTCATCCTAAAAGGTGTAATAGTGAAATAACTTCATTTTACAGTTTTTATCCACATTATAATCATAGAATCATAGAATCCTAGGGGTTGGAAGGGACCTCGAAAGATCACCTAGTCCAACCCCCCTGCCAGAGCAGGGTCACCTAGAGCACATCACACAGGAATGCGTCCAGGCGGGATCCATAATGCTTATGGATCACAGAGTATCTGTATTTTTATCCTGCATGCTTCAGCTAACAGATCATGTTAGCGCTCTACTCACTGGAAAAATTAATATAATGAAGAGTCTACAGATTAAAGTCTATTTATTTCTCCTTACTCCATGTTCTCCAGTTAACAAATACATGATTGATTTCAAAATCCAGGCACAATTCACTTCATGACAATAAAGGTCCATAGGGTGCAAGAATGCTTTGCCTCTTGTGGAGTTACTCAGTACCTTGAATGACTGGAAGCCTATAAACATCCAAGCTTCCTTGCTATTTTTACATTCTGTAGAATTAAAATGAACAGTTTATATAACATCTTGTCTCCATAGCAATCTCTACTATCTTTTAGTTTTTCCTTTAATGAACAAGAGTTGGATTTTTCAAAAATACTCTTCCAAACACAAAATAAAAACTTTTGAAGGCTAACAAGTTGCCAGCTGTGGATAAATCACAGATCACTATACAATGGTCTACGTAAATAATAACCTCGTCAAATTATTAGGCTTCTTACCAATTTTAAACTGAAGACTTAATTTGAATGAAAATACATCTGATTGTAATTTAAGGTACAGAACAGTATCCCCATGAGACCTAACTCAGGCCTTCATCCAACTCCCTTCTCCTTGGAAAGGCAACAGAAAAGTACTGAGATGCAGAAACGAGAGCTTGCTTTTCAGATCCTGCAAAGTAAAGGCCAGGAGCTCTCAAAGGCTACAATTTTGTCTTCTGGGTTTCTTAAAGATCACTTCTGCCATTTAATTGCATTCTTCCAAGAGTTTTTTAATACTTTTATTTAAATAACTATTTGACATTTGAAATTTCTTAATCCAGAAATTAAGAGCTGTATGTATCGGAACTCTTGTTAAAACTTTGCCAAGTATAACATTTCTTAGGAAGAAAAAAAAAGTTATAGCAATAAAAAAAGTTGCAACAGTACAATTAATACAATGGAATTAACATAGTAGGAAGAAAATTGACAAAAACTGAACTGAACAGATACGAGCTTAGAGAAACCGAGTAAGACTCCCCACTCCCCATCCCCCCCTTAAGTATTTAAATTGAGTCTGTGTCTATTTTTAGTGGAATTCTAGTTGCAACTCTGGCCAGCATAGCTGCAGAAACATAGCTTCCTATATTTGAATTACAACTAGGTAAGACACAGACCATGTTTTTGCAGCATCCTACAATTCTGGACAGAAATGAACTCCGCTAAAACAAACAGGTTTTCTCACTAGAATTTTCAACAAAGTCACTCTGTGCCTTCCTAGGAATCACAGCCTGAAGCTGCCACTGCTTTTTTTCCAGACAGATGCATTCAAAGGAATGTCTAAGTCAACTACTTCTGCCTACTCTAACAATTAACTGCTAGTCAACATCAGCTTTGAGTGTGAGAATAAGTGTATCTCAGTATCATTGGTATAAAAAATTTTGCATTTCACTAGTAAGAAGTTCTATACCCACTAACAAGAAGTTTAAGAGGCATCTAGGAGGATATTCTATACCCACCATAGTGGGTATACACACCTCAGTTTACTTCTGAGGGTTTTGAGAACTTTTTCACCTTCAAAACCCAAAGGTACCTTAAAACAACACTAGGAGGAAAATGTCTGTAATTGAAAGATGAGACAGTTAATATACAGAAATTCAAATAGCCTGGAAAACTTAGCTTGCATTTATATATGAAATTACTGTGTATGTATCTATCTTTGTGACAGAATGTTGTACATACAAGGGACATATGACAACTAGACTGCACAGTCAAAGACAGTGAAAAGCAGTGATATTGTACTAAGAAAACCTATTAAACATTAAAGGCTATCAGACATCCTAGTAGCACTAGTATCATCCCTTTGATGTACACTGATTGAGACAGAGGATACCAGATGCTAATGCTTCATTATGTGCCACTATTTTTTGCTGCTTAAAATGTAATGAGCCTCTTTTCTGTGCCAGGAGGAAGATACGATCCTACAACAAGCCACAGAGCAAGGCTGAACTAATACATACACCAGGAAAATGGGATGATAGACTGAAATGATACTTTTCTTATGCAATGTATGCAGTCCTTCTTAAATACAGTCCTTTGATGGAGAGAAACATTTTCCTTGTGGGAAAAAAAAAGAAAAAGGAAGAAATAAGAAAACCAGATTTGTGTATTGCAGATACATGGCTCTGGGATATACAGTAGCTTGTTTGCAACATACGAGCCTTTCGAATTCAGTATTAAGATGTACATGACAAAGTCAATAGATAATATCATATTAATTTCACTTTCACAATACTTAGGAATTCTTTGATGCAGCTTTTAAAATACGCCAAGGTACTGTCAGTATAAGATAGTCTTTTACATGCATCCTTTTTTTTTTTCTTTCTTTCTTTTTTTTTTTTTAATAGACACTAGCATGACCAAAAGGATTCGGTGGGTTTACACATAAGCAATTTGTCTTTGCAAGTCATGTCATTTTTATCACATGCAAACCCAAAAGGTTTCTTCTGACCTACACTAAGCTCATGTCACCAGCTATAGCACAAGCGAGGGCAGCAAATTAAGGGTGTCAAAACTGTCAGCAGCACAGAATCAGAGAGTGAAGCTGCAATGACTCTGGCTTTGGTGAAAGTAAATCTGTATAAGGTGCCTTGTCCAAACTGAAAAGTCTTTCATTTGTTCACATGAAATAACACACTTGCACTGAATTAGTCTGGATTACATATATGTAATGTTTGCACAAAACAAAATATTTTTAAGCCAGTATTTCCTTAAAGCCAAAACTGAAATCTGTGACCTAGACAAATCCAGACTGAGATGGTAACAAACAGCTTTGCAATTTTGGATGTATTATTGTTTAATAGCACAGAAGCAATGTTTGCATAAGCACATACAGAAATGATAAAAAATAGGATTGTTTTCAAAGCATTTGCCATCTCTTCTTTCTAGCTCTTCCTCTTTCCTTGTCACTCCCATTTGAAGAGGACTTTACACAAAAATAAATGTGATATGAGTGATTTGAACCACGGTATTCTGAGCTGATTTTGAAATACCATTTGGTAACAATAAAAAATCAATAATCACAAGTATGAATCAAAATATTATATTTCCAGAAACACATATAAAAGTCTGCTGCCATTGAAGATAAATTATATTCTGCCAACATGAAAGGAACACAGTATTTAATAAAAAATTATTTTATAGCAATTATTTACATAAAAAAGCAATTATGATGACATCACACTCATTCATCCAGAGGGTGGAAATTTTCAGTCACATAGAAACTTTGACAGTTAGGTAGTGACAGTCCTGATAAATACTGTGATTCGGTAAAGCCCTACAGATACCATCTAACTTCAAGTGTGCTGGCAGTTCCAGTAAAGAGTGAGATTGCTAAGATGCCAAAAGAACTTGCTCTCTTCAACAAATAAGGAAGTCAGAGCTTTTTGGCCCTGGTTGAGTTTCCTATATTCTGTATACAAAGAGAACTTCAAGCTGCACACTTGGGCAGAAGAGACTTCCTCAGCTCTGCTCTGCCATCAATCTCATCTGCTGCAGTCTAGCAGAAATATCAGGGCTTGGAAGGTGTGAAGCTGCAACAAAACATGGCAATTCTTGAAATGGAGAATGAACCACCAGGTAACTACTCCAGACAGTAGAACTTACACCAGGCTTTCAGGTGCCTTTACAACCAGAAGAGACTGAAACACTTTCATCTTCTAGACTCTGAACTGCACAGAGCACAGTCTGGGTGCAGTCCATGTTCCACCCACTGTGAGAAAAGGCAATGAAATAATCTTTCTTCAAAATTGGTACCTGAAGAAATTTTCTTGGAAAGTTAGAGCAAAAGCTCTTCATCTGTCTTAGTAATTATGTGTTTAGAAGAACAGGGAACAATTTAAAACTCAGATTTAACACTGAAATACCTGAGCACAATACTTGGAATGTGCACTGTCAAATTAGCAGACTTACTGACCTCTTACCTCTTCCTGAGTTTTGAGCTTTTATACTTAGAACTTGTTCCGCTTTGAAATTATTTGTAAGACTATTTTCTCCTTACTGAGATATGACAGAATAGTAATAAATGACAGAGACAGTACAATACTCACAATGTGGAAAAAAACTCCAGAAAAAATTCACAAAACCAAACCAATTAAATAAAGCCCATGACCTTTATTAATTAAGGTGCTTGTTCTTTAAGTAATTTTTTACTTCCTCCAGGAAAGACAAAAGCTCTGTATAACTATCCACTTGGGAAATGTTCAGTCTGTAAGTTAATGAAATACATGAATGTGATTTTAATCTATGTACCTGGTCATCGTGAAATAGGCTATTTAGGAACTTAGAAAGTACCTACACAGTATCAATTGCATTTTGGAACTGTATTTTATCTTGTGGTGATCAGCAAGTGGTTACTTAACGAAACAAAACCTGCTGCTTTTTGTCCAGTTCCTACTGGAGACAGTTGTTTTAAATCAGAAAGGAAGGATAGCAGGAATGCAGTGATTTCTCTGAGTAATTGTTTTGGCTTGTTCCTGCATGCATTGTTTATTTTTATGAAAGTATTGTTTTATTACTGGAAAATGACTAAGGCCTAAACTATTGTTTTATCATTCTGAGTGGCCAGTGTTTCTGTTTTTGATAAAAGCGACATTTCAAACAGTTTCAGTAAAATAGGAAAAAAACTAACTGTCAGTAAATGTGCTTATATTGAGCATGACATTTTCCTCTATGATGGTGCCAACATGTCAGGAGAGGATTGCTTTCAGACTTGAACAGCTTCTTTGTTGCTGAAGTGAACTCTGATTGCTGCCATATTAGTATCTATCAGATTACAACAGTAGCAGAAAACCTCCAATATTTGACATTGTATGTTACAGCAAATAATTATTTTATGTGTATATTAGCAATTTATTTTTAGTTTTAAAAAATTTGGAAATATTTTTCAATTCTGATAGCTATTGATTAAATTACTAACTCTCCAGGAAGTTCCTCAAGCCCTAGTTAGGACAAATAATTGCGGAATTTTACCTATGAGATGTATACTTGAAGAGTGAATAGATGAGAACTTTAGCAGTGAGGTCAAGGTGTCACCCCCCTGCAAAAAAGAAAAAATTATCTCCTATTTCTCTGGAAACTACAAAGTTAGTTAAGTTCATTTTGGCAAGCTGAATTAAAATCTTAAGATGACTGCTTAACATAGCTCCCTAGAGTCTGTCCCTTTGTGAGGAAGCAAAAAATTTCTATATTCTCTCTAAAGTTCATTTTATAATTTTACATGAGTTTATTCAGCTCAGGGAGTGAGATGTCTAATTTTACTTATACTGAATTTATAACAAAATTTTGGAGAGAGTATTAAACATTATCTGGGAGGCAGTAGCGCAGAGGTTTTATTACTTTGATTAAGTAATTCAACCTTTTTTGCCTCTGTTTACCCACTTGCAAAATAGTTGTAATGATAAATACACCTCCATTGGCAGAACCAGCAGGAGGTTCAATTACTTAACATTACTGAAAAAACCTGAAATTCTGTGTTGAAAGTTATTATAAAGTACAACGTATTACCATCAATAAAATACAAGCTGTAAATCAAGCTATGATAAAGAACAAACCACTATTCTTTTCTCCTAGTATTTCAAATAATTTAATCCTCACAGAGAAAGCAATGTATCTTAAAATATTTGTTAGATTGTTGATTAAAGAAAGAAACTGTTTATTTCACCTTTCATCCTTCTAAAATAGCTCTCACTCAATATTAGGTTTGCCTAATCCATCTATTAATTTAAGGATAACGTGTTTAGACCAAAAAGTACACTCAGACATACCAATTATTGTTTAATGAAATAATAACCAGAAGTCTAAATCTTGGTAATTGTATTATTTATGATGTTTGGAACAATGAGATAATTGATTTTCAACCTTAATTTCCACAATTTTGAGCAGAATCCCAGGGTCCGTGTCCTGGTAAATAAGCATTTCAGGAAGTAATGAAAAAGGTATGGTTAATTTAGGCCCTTGATGGTGCAACATTTGCTTTTTTTTTTGTGTATGGTCAGTTACATTAATGTAATTTGGCATCTCATTAATTATGTGAACATCAACCATATGTTGAATTGATTCAATTTTAATGTGCACATAACATTTATAGTACATTAGTAAATTGAGAGAATCTATGTAACTACAAATGCATAGAGAATTTCTAATTCTCTACACAGTTAATACTCAGTTTGAAAGCTCTACAAACATTTAAAACATGACTATTCCTTGGTTATTTAAATAGCCTTGAGCAAAAAGAGAATACAAGTATCTTTTTAACTAAACGTACAATACAGGTAATACGCTCAAAGACTGAAACAATGACTGACCATTGGTGTACATTGACTAAATGGTTATCAAACGGCTTTGTAAAAATGCAGATGCTTTGATATGGTTGTACAATGTCTTCCGGAGAACCATTCAAAGCTTGCCTATCAGCACTGCTTATTCATGAATTTTGTCTTTAATATTCCATGGCCTGAAAATCATAAAAATTATTCTGCTGTGTATATGCAAGAAACTCTCTGGTTATGTGACTATGAACACAAAAATTGTGACTTTTGGAGTCCAGGGGGGAACCAATTTGGGCTCACATACTGTATTTGTAAACATTAGTTCCCCTGATCACAAAAAAAGAAAAAAAGAAGTAAAAAACTCCTCATCAACCTCTTGCTCTTTACTAATACATACTAATACATACTGCTATACCTGTGCCCTCAGCATGTCGGGATTCCCAGGTGATGCAGAGGAATGTGACTGTTATGTTGCAATATAAACAAATACAGGAATGAGTCCAGTGCCATGAAAAATAAGCATGATTTACATACCTTCTGGATTTCCCTGTCATCAACATGGGCATGCTCTGAAAGGTTCCACTAATTCAGATTAGGAAACAAATATAAGGTATAATAGAACATAGGTATGTTTTTCCCTAAGCACTGTCATACTGAAACACTTAAGCAGAAATCTTTCTTCCCTCCCCCTGACTACATTTGAGATCTTGTAAACTATAAGAACATAGCAGCATGGGGATTAAATATTAATCAAAATAATTACCATCATTGTTAGAACATATTTCAAGAGCCCCAAAGAAAGTGTGTATTATTTCACTAATAAAGATAATGTCAGCAGAAAGACTATACCAATGCGGTAGCATGCTAAGTCTGAAGAGAAAAAAAGAAATTATCAAGAGGTAACACAAAATATTTCTGAAGTTGATTGCACTATTCAAATGTTAACTCATCCTTTAACTGAGTCAATTCGACTAAAGCAGACTCACCATGGGCAAAACAGAGCTCTATATTGAGCCACAGAAGAATACATGTATTTACAAAACAGAATTTTTCTGCGGAAAAAATCCTCAACCAAAAAACAAGGACCCAAGCTCCATAATTTACATCTGAGAAAATCCAGAGCAGTTCTAAAGCTCCAGTGGAGATCTGAATTCATTTGGTGTACACCAGGGCTAACCAAAGCACAGCCCATGCACCTGAAACTGACATTGTTCATAAGATGACTTATTCTTTGCATTAAAGTAATGACAAATTTTATGGAATAATAGTATTTTTGATATTTGCAAATTAAGGTGTAAATAATAAAACAAATACCCTCTCCCAATCCCCAGGGTATTTTCTAGTTGATTTTAACAGCCTACACGATATTATGATACATTGAATTTAATGTATAAGCACCCCTATTGCATTAAATTAAGTGCATAGTAAAATAAAATGCTCAGAAGAACTAAAAAAGTAATTGGCAAAATAATAAAGGATGTGTTTCTTTCAATTTCTGTCTTACCAAGTTTAAAATTAAGTGTGTTAACATTTGTCTTTAAACATCACTCTTCTCACAACTCCAGGTCCCAGAACCACAATTCCAAAAAACTTCTTTCACAGTAAATATAAAGTATACTATGAAGCAGCAATTATATCTTACTTGCTTGGATTAATTACTGCATTAGGGTTTACAATAAAACATTTGATGCTTACACCTCCACTCATGAAAATTATAAAAGAACATTGATATTAGTGCTTGGGCTTTTAATTTTGAACATATAAAGACTGTTGCATGACTTTGTTTATGAACACACAAATACATGAGGGCCAGGATCTATGCTAATAATTATTAAGAAATACAGTTGAACCGTGGACAGTTGCTAAACTCTAAACAAAGATATTTTAACTTAAATTAATCTGGGTAAAGTAATTGTCTGCAGAACACTTTGAATACTTAAACACTTAGCATTCATTATTAGAGTCCAAATAAGTACTTTCTTCAAATTCAAAGGGGTGGGGGATACCCTTAACTATTAGCTTTTTAGAGCCAAAATAATACTTAATTTAAGTTCCTGTTTCTAATGAATCACAGAATTGCTAGAGTTGGAAGGGACCTCTAGAGATCATCTAGTCCAACTCCTCTGCTAAAGCAGGATCACCTAGAGCACATTACTCAGGACTGCATCCAGGAGGGTTTTGAGTATCTCCAGAGGTGGAGACTCCACAACCTCCCTGGGCAGCCTGTTCCAGTGCTCTGTCACCTTCACTGTAAAGAAGTTTTTCCTCATATTTAAATGGAACTTCCTGTGTTCCAACTTGTACCTGTTGCCCCTCATTTTGACACTGGGAACTATTGAGAAGAGCCTGTCTCCATCTTCCTTGCACCCCAACCTTCAGATACTTGTATACCTTGATAAGGTCTCCCTTCAGCCTTCTTATCTCCAGGCTAAAGAGGCACAACTCTCTCAGCCTTTCCTCATAAGAGAGATGCTCCAATCCCCCTACCATCTTTGTCACCCTCCTCTGGACTCTCTCCAGTAGCTCCCCATCTCTCTTGAACTATGGAGCCCAGAACTGGATACAGTTACTGTATGAACTCATGAGCTCATACCCCAGAAACCCACTTTTAATAGCAGGACCACTACTGTAACCAGGTACTGTTAGTCATTTACTTCCAGATCTTCTAACCTGAGGGAAAACTTTTCTCTTAAGACACTATTTACGTTACAACTGTAATGTTGTATTATTGTGTGAGTAGCAGGTTTCAGCAGGGGCTTCAATTTGCACTCTTATTCAAGATTCTTGAATAGTCCAAGTTTTAATTTCCTCCTGAATATTTTCTGTACTTCTTTACCTGAAAATAACTCCACTCCTGTGCAATTACTTGCCCACCTTCACAGAAAAGCGGACTACAAACATAGAAATATGACTGGGGAAGCATCTTTTTCCATTTAATTAGAAAACAATTTTAGATCAATAAAAGATCAAGTTAGGTGGTCAGAGAACTAACTCTGAGTTTTCCAGTAAAATTATTTTGAGAACAGAAACCCCCTGAAACTTAGTGAGCAAATGCCTTTGTGTTCTGTGACAATGCCCCTTTAGCCATCATAGAATAGAATCATAGAATCCTAGGGGTTGGAAGGGACCTCGAAAGATTATCTAGTCCAACCCCCCTGCCAGAGCAGGGTCACCTAGAGCACATCACACAGGAAGGCGTCCAGGCGGGTTTTGAATGTCTCCAGCGAAGGAGACTCCACAACCTCTCTGGGCAGCATCGGAGAAGTATAACGAACCCAACCCACATAGCTACTCAGTCCTCATAAGCAGGCATCCAAGTTCAACAGGCTACAGGTCTCTTTGATGGATGTTATGGTGTGTTTGGTACTGAACCTTCACACCATGTACAGCTTCCAATAGGAGCACTTGCAAATCACAGATCTTCCATTAAAATGCTACTGCCTGAAATTAAGGAAATACTGAAGGAGGCTGTTCACATATATATACTGTGATGCAATTTTGATGGTAGGATTACATGCTACTGATTTTAACAATACTGTGTGATGTTACACCTTTTTTCTGCAACAATCAAAGCATATGAGCAGAATTTTCTATTTAATGGATTTCATAAACTGTCACATAAAAGAATTTGTAGCTCCAAATTAATTCACAGATTACAAGTAATGACAACAAAGCAGAACACAAATATCAATTGAGAAAATCACTGGTAATTAGTTATTTCTTTGGACTAATTTAAGTCTCTGCCAAAACTGTTACTTATTTGAAACAAAAATACATTCAAGTAGATTATTTCCAAATGGCAAATCTAGTTTTGGAAGACAGGCCTAACCCCTTGAACAAACACCTCTCCTATTTGTTAATGCCCAAATTAGTTTCTCTGGTTTAATTTTGTTTATTCTTGGTATGTTCAAGTGTACAGCGAAAAAGGAGAGACTTTTATGAGTTAATGCTTTTAAAAATTTGTATTTGAAATTCCAGAATTTAAACAATTTTTGAAACTTGAGTTTGATAATGTTTGAAGAAATGTCAGACAGAAAAAGAATTTTCAGAAGAAGGGTTAAACATTAGAATTAACTTAAAAATATTAAAAATGAATGATCATAAAGCAATCTGTGTAAACTTTGAATCTGTTCTAACAAACCTTTGGTGGTCCATTCCAACCTGAATTATTTGAGAAGTCTGCAATATACTAGCTCCATGCATAGTCGAAAAATATGGACCAAAAAATTTTGTGGATAAAGCATATGGCCTCCAAAGCTCTATCAGTTTTTAAGATATTATTTCAGAGCAGAGATTCCAGATACTGCTTGTACCTCTAACAATCATGTTAGTATTTAGCTGTTTTACCCTGAAATAAAAACCACACAAAGCATACGCTTTGCAAATCAATGACACAAATGCACTAGAAGTAGAACAACACCTCAGATGTTACGGTCCTCCTGCAGCCCTTCAACTTCACACAGCTTCCCCAAATTCTAAATTATGAAGTCAATGAGATCTTAATAATGTCCACAGTTCTACATGTAGACAGTCCTGTGGACAGGAATGAGCTTTGCTACAATAATATTAATTAAGAAAAAATGTTCTTTACTCTCTTTTGCCCCTTACTTGAATCTCTGCCTATCCAATTTGTGTCTTTGAAAAGAGAGAGAATAAGAAAAGTAGATACTAAAGCTATCATCATGTATTTAACAGTGTTAACTTGTGTGCTAATTTATACACTAAACCCATGATTTTCTATATCAGAATATCAATTAATAACTTGGACATATTGGACACATATAAAGAGAAATTAAAAAGCACTGCTTTTAAAATCAGCATTTAAGCTCATGTTTTAGTGCTTTTATATGAAAACGAAATTGGGATCTCTCAAAATCACCTCCTCATTTTTGAGAGTTTAAATCCATTCCTTATGCTAAACAAACATATTTTCTAATTTTTAAACAGTCAAGCCAGAACATTTTGGAACTGCATAATACACACTCATTTTAGGGTACAAAAGTTATTGGTACATGTTGAAGCAAAATGCAGCACACATTCTTCAAAGTAAACACAGAAGTCTCTGTCTCAAGCTTTCTATATATTTTTACATATCTGTATCAATTAGACACCTTCACTTAAAGAAAACCCAATGATAACTATGGAAATCAAGAATTCCCTCTTACTTCTGTCCCTGCAATGACTCCCCAATCAACATCTATGATCCAACCCAGTCAGGAGTCTAATAAGAAATCAAACACTGGCAGAGTGGTATCAAACACATCTACAAATAACAGGAAAAGAAAGTGATGATCGTAACTCCAAACTGGAGTTCATTGATAAACATTTTACAATTGTCCAACTTTCTGACACTTGGAGCTCTAATTTTCTTCAGGAAGTGCAGTGGAGATAGACATCAGTTATTTTCACAAAACTTTCCCTGGAGATAAGTATCTATATGACGCTACTTAGAACATCTTCTGCAGAACAAAATAAAGCTTATGAAACTCCCTTCTGAAACAAATATTTAAATATTGCTATAAATCACAGGACAAGATATTTCTTTCTCCAATAGTAACATTTATCCATAGTAATAATTGTTGTTAATCAAAGAGTTAAGTAGTTGGTGATGTAAAGAAAAAAAAATAATTATAAGATTCCACCTTCATTCTAATCTCCACCAAAGCATCAAATGTAATCATCAATTTTCACCAAAGACATCAGATTCTTATGTTAATCTCTGCACAACCTAACAGTGCCATTCTTCAACTTTTATGGATGTGAACAGTTACTACTTTGTTTTATGTCATCACAGACAACACAATCAGTAGTTTTCATATCTTTCTGTTAAAATTAATTTTGTGAGTGCTGCTTACTTTTGTTCCACTATGAAACTTGTTACGGCTTGAATACAGAGTACTTACTCTCAACAATAAATACTATAATGTATGACAAAGCAGTCAGGAAAAAAAAAAAAGGCTAAATATTTTTTCCAGTCCCCATCTTAACATACTCTGTCCTTATCAAATTAATATCTAACAACAGTGATACGAAAGCAAGACAATGGATAGCTTTGTTCACTCTAGATTTATTAATTTGAAGCATAAACTGCCTTTCACTCCTTTTCCTTTTATACTCTATATTTTTCTAGTATGGAAATCTTACTCCATGAAACTGAAGGCAAAAATTTATAGATGGAAATAACTGGCTTATAAAATATGATCTGTCCTCATCAATAATTTAAACCAGATCAGCAAATAAACGGATTGCTTGCTTATTGTTGGCATACCCAAATGGCCACCAGGAAGGCTGGGGAGGTAGTCTTTCAGACTTGTTACTTTGGTGAAAGTACCCAAAAAGTACATTCAGTTCTTCCTGCAGCTCTACAACAAAACTCCTGCAGCTCTGAGCACAATCATCACAGTTCCTCCATACTGTAAACAGACTCTGATTAATTCTCTTAAAAGTTGTAAATGACACTTGTTGAAAAATTGTTTACTGTAGGATAGTGGCTCCCATTAAAGTAAACTTCATCCTTCATGTGCCTACTCATATATACCTGTTATCCCTGGATGCCGTGAAACATCAGGACTTAAAAAAAAGAAATTTTTTAAAATCACTCACAAGGGCACATAACAGAAATGTGGAGTATAGATGTATTGCTGGCATAGGCTTTACACTAGCTTCTACAAATGAGCAACACTGTGCAACAGTGAAACTGGTCCTGATTTTGTAATGTTTGCTGAATTGGAATTTAGAAATGTACTTTTGCAACACACAATCTCATAAGAAGTTTCCCTCTAGGCACCAAAACAGACAAAACTGCTCCAATAGAACGAACTTAATCTGAATATGATGATTTAGCTTAGGTTTTAGGCTCTAGCTTAACCAAATGAGTACTTCAGACAATTAATACCCAACAAAGAATCAAGATTTTCTATTGGCAGCATCCAACTGATTTTTTCCAGTATGAACTAGAACCAGTTAAGAGTCTGCTTCATCCACACCTTCATACCCAAATATTGATATAAGTCAATTATAGGAAAATATGTTTATGTCACATAACTGCTAGGTGTGGCCAGAGGTAATTTCTGTTACTTACTAGAAACTGCAGTCCTGGCCTTGTCTAGAAGAAAAATTACCTAAGTCCTTGAACGACAGCCTCAGATCTGTGAGGCTATGCACTACATCCAACAGTACTGTAGTCTAATCTAATGCACATCCATAACTTCTGAATAGCAATACTGTGGTATGGTTGAGGCTGCTGAAAAAGCAATTTCAGAGAATGGGTTGCAGCACAGCAGTACTTTGGCATACGTGTAAGAAACAGAATCTGAGGTGTCTTCTGACCCTACTTACTCCCCACAAATTGCATCCAGATGCACAGGAATTGCAGAAATCTTCCTGTGAAGTTGCTTTTCTGGCATTTACTCTCCACAACGATGATTGATTAAATCTCACGTACCCTGCCATATATCCTGTCCACTCTAATCTCAGAGCAAAGGAACTTCAGAATATTCATTGTGAATAGTAGTTGCTGGAAAATATTCAACAGTTTCAAGACTGTATGACACATTTTAGCATTTAGATATTTTGGTAGCACTGATGACTAGCAATTTTCTGCAAACTTTTATAAAGCATCTTCTCTGAATGTCTGGCATTTTGATACAGTAATACTTTGTCTGCTTTTCTGCCTGTTACACATTTGTATTTGCCTTAGGATATTCCTCTTATGGAGGAGCCTGTTCTGAGGAAACTTGTACCTTGGCTTTGCTACAGTGAATTATGTATCTGTTCAGAAATCATGCTCTCCTAAATGAACATCCAAGCCTGTTAAAATAGTCTGCCAACACACTGTGAAGATCTGGGAAATGGCACACCCTCACAAATGCCAGATGTAATTCTGCCCACAAGAAGAGTGAGATGGATTCCTCCAATAAATTCCTACATCTTTTGTCTGCCTCTTGGTTGATATATGATACCACTGCAGATGTATCCAATTTTATTAAAATTTGTCTCATCAGCTCCGTTCCAAAAGGAAAAATTCCAAATTTCTCTGTTTGTGCATGTTTTGTGATAAGTTTTTCCTAAGCTGAAACTCAAGCTTTAAGTTTTATTTAATTTAGTCCATATCTGGTCAGATAATCATCTGTGTTTGTGATTATAAGACAGATACATTTGTGTTCACGTTTCAGAAAGTTTTTCAGTTAGCATTGAAACTGGAATTAACATGTCCACTTTGGCAGTTTGAAAATCATCATAAATCGCAGTAGAGTTCAAACACTAAAACCTCCCACAGATCTACATGGAAGATACACATATCATCACAGCTAGCTCTTCAAATCCTAGTGGAAGCTTTGCTAAAAAAACTGAACAGTAAGAATACCTTTCTTTGGTGTTTATAGCTTTATATTGAACAAAAAGCTTTCCCTAAATGAGTGGCTAATAACGTACTTTGAGCTATTGAGATAATGGTAAACCTGTACTTAAAGATGTCACTTATTTCAATAAACGTCTATGGAAAAAGCAAACATTTGTTGTCTATGATCTTTGCTGAATTTGATATTTATAAAATTTTGAACTATTCTGAAAACCTGCCCCCCTAAGAATCATCACATAGTAAAGTATCCACTAGAAAGTTTAAAAAAAACCCACAACAAAACAACTAGCCATTTAAAGTAATTTTTAAAAGCCTTTTAGAATGATTATTTGCTATAAATTGAAGCACAATAATTTACAAGTACTTAGATACAGTGAGAGAACAACTGTAGTTGCTACACTGTCCAAGTTTTCCTAGTAAGATATACTGAAAAGGCTAGGTAAGATTTTTTTATTTCAGGAGTATTAAGACTTGACATTGAGCTAATATTGAATGAACTTGCACTGTATCACTCAAACATTTAAAGAATGATGACATAACTCCATATATATATAACCACATAACAAAAGACAACTATACAAAAATGCTCTTTGTTCTGCACTGCTTCATGTACAGAAACTAAGCTTCTAATTCAGCTTGTTTTTCTGTAGTATTACTACCCTGTAAACAAGGGGGTCTTTTCTTTCTAAAAGTTACATTTTTGTCATTATGCCCAAATTACTTAGGATTCTGAAGATATTGCCCAACAGTCATCTTCCCACTCCCAGTTATTCATATTGTTACTAGTGTTTGCAGAGAGTGATCTATAATGTTCTTTGTAGTAAGTCTTTCCTTTCTACACTCTTCTCAACTGAGAATATTACAGAATTATTCTATTCATATTTAAGTGAGCACAGAGTGTAAGAGCTAGTGATGCTCACTGGGAGATAATTTTCAGCTTGAAGATACAGAAGGGAAAATTATTGTGTGAGAAATAGGGAGATAAATTTTAAAACAAGTGTGAAAACAAACTGGGTAACTATTTCTGTCACTGTGGTGTCACAGCTGGCGCTGTGATAGATTAGTCTGAGTCTGCACATGAAATGAATACACACTAAAAACTTTTATTAATAGGAAGAGTTAATTACTTCAAGATGATAAAATACCTTGGATCTAAATCAGATGCTGCCCAAGGGCACACTGGGCATAACTACGTATTGTAGTAAGAGTCTTTTTCTCACATGAGAAAAAGAAGATAAAGATACTATACATGTTTCACTACTTGCACAAAACTGTTCAAAAGTATATTGGGGCTTTCCATAGGAACAGAAAGCCTCTAAAAGGGGCCTTTCAAGCTGGCAAAAATCAGCAAATTTAATCTATCCACTTTCTTCTGACCTTTAAACCTGACCTGAAAAAAGTGTTCAGCAACATAAATTTGATCTCTAAAGGCCTGCTGCAGATCTCATTTTCTGCTGTTTTTCCATTAGACATTTATGGGACTTGCTGGTGTTACAGGGGACTAGTAAAATGTCGAAGTAATCCTGCAGTTCCTGTGTATGAATTCAGCTTTTCCCTATGAGATGATAACATTTTTTTTTCCCCTGCCAAGGCTTTTCCAGATATTGGAGTGTAAGACTAATACTCTAGGTGCAATGTTATTATTATTATTATTATTATTATTTTAATTTGGTAACATAAACCAGATCTAGCAGTTCAAGTGCTGAAACAAAAGAATTCTTTTCTGAGCCAATAAGGTGGCTTGGTGCACATCTGCACTAACTGAAATCACAGCATGGCTTTTCAGGATAGGAATTGTATCCAAAGCATACAGACGATTTGAAGATCTTGGTTGTGTCTGTGCATTTTCTTAAGTGCAGAGGAAACCAGCTGCTTACACTTATGATCTATGGTGATACATGTGCCTCAATGTATCAATGACATAACATGCAAGTTAGTAAGCTAAAGATCTGGCAACTGTTTTAACTAGGAAAAGGAAAGGATTAGTATAAAAAGCAAGACAATGTAAAAGAATTTATTATAGAGATACCTACTTTTTGATTAGAACATTCTATAATTTATGCTATAATTAATGAGATTTTGAGTTACATAATAAAAATATGATAAAATAACAGGTTATTACATCATCCTCCCCTTTAATCCACTGATGATGGCCTCTTATTCTAAGTTTCCCTCTCCTGCGTTTTTCACTATTGCACCATTTTCCCATAATATGGCCATTAACCTCTAATCCAAATTAACTTTCCACTCCTTTTACACTACAGTAAATCTTTGATGCAAGTTTGCATTACCAAGGTGTAATCAAATTCTCTAAACTCCCAACTCTGAAAACCTAAGTACTTATTTTATACTTATATATACTATACTTATAAGTACTAAGTACTTATTAATCATCTTATAGTAGAATTGACCATATTCCTTCTTTCTGAAGTTTTGTTTTTCTCTAGACATTCTTAACATTTTCCTTTTTTTATGCTCTTAATCTCTCTAACAACTCCTTCAGCCCATCTTTTGGAAGATCTTCCTCCTTGCTGCTGAATATGGTTCTACAGGTTGGATTAAGACATCTTTACACTACTTCTAGCTGTAGTAAACAGGTAAACTTGTTTCCAGGTAATCTTATTAACAAACACTTATTTAAAGTGACAGTGGACGGACCTTTCTCCTCCTCTTATTCTGTCCAAGCTGAGACCCGCACTTGCAAACTATGCTCTCAATTCAGATATTTTTTAGGACTTCACTTTAATTCTTCTTAACGATTTCTGCATAACACTTCCTTTATTTTTTAGTTACACAGCTTAAACTGAGAAGACAATCATATTCCAACTGACCTTGAATAAGAAATAATTTACAGTCCATATCTAAACAGATCACTCTCCGTTCATCTCTTTGACCGCATCAAGTATTCTGTACATGGCTACTCTTCTAGGCTTTCATATCCATCTTAAACCAGATTATCTGTGAGCATTCACCACTTGTCACTTCACTGTTAAAACAATTAGCTATCTGCTTTTATCCCATTCTGTCCCACAAGCAGGTGAGGTGCTTCACATAAGTCTCTCCTTTTCCAAGGCCACTATAAAACATTAAGCACTGCGAATTCTGGAATACTCAGGGCAACATCACTACAGTTTTCTTATTTCTTATGTGCTTTTCCCCTACAGCACCCTCTGCAACAGGAAATATTTCTTTCAGTAGCACCCCATGGGGCTTACATCTGTCATTAAGGCTCCAAGGCACTACAATAATAGTATGAAATAAGAAAAAAAGAATTAAGTTTGTGTGCCAGGTTATAGAGAAGGTGCCAGGGACAGAGAGGCGAGAGAGGATGTTTTGATTGTTTTTACTTCATGCATACTCACAGAATAATGACCAAAGTCAGTCCCCTCCACACTCAGCAATTGTAGTAAAACAACAGAAGAAATGGAGGGGAAACAGTCCTAGTAATTTTTAAACAGTGAACATAAAATCAATAACTATGGATACTTTGAACCTGGAAAATCATAAATGCATTTCCATTCAAAAATTAAACACTGCACAGAAAAAAGGCGTATAACAAAGAAAATTAGGATCCTGTCACTCTCACAAGAGAAATAAAACTTAGTTCAATCAGTAACTGAATTTCAGTGTCAACACAAGAAAATGAAGATCATGGCCACATAGGACCATACGCGCTTCTTTGAAAAAAAAAATTATTAGAATTAAAGGTGCTAGTCTCCACATCAAATTCAACTTTGGATGTGGTTAAATTCCAGCTTGGTTAAGTATTTCCTGTCTATTTAATTTCATCCTGTAGATGCAGCTGCACACAGTTACTCCACACTTCCTGTCCTAAACTATCACATAGTGCCGTTGTGAGTCATTGAGCAACTTCATTCTTTTTGATTCTTTATATGATGTATCAATTATGTCATCCAGAAAGTGCTTGGAGACTGCCTAAGAAGTTACCAGAGATGTCAGATTATATTCCTAAGAAATAAAATCTAGTGCAAACAAACTTCAAAAAAAATCCAACTTTTAAAGGGTAATAAGTCAACTACAAATTTGTATATTTTGGCAAATTATGCAGAGTCCACTAAAAAATAAAAGCCAAATAAAAATTAATTTCAGAACACAATTTTCAGAAAACTTACTTCAGTTTCCTCATAGTCTGCAGTTCCTACGCTGTTATTAGGGGGAAAAAAGGCAACTAAAAAACCTGAGAAATATATTTTTCCATATTCCCTTTTTCAATTCTTCGCATTAAATAAAAAATCGGTGACAAACCCAGAAGTACGTCCTGTCAATGACTCAGTAATACCTTAGCACTCTAACAGCGCACAAAGGACCAGAGAAACTGACTCCTCAAACAACACCTGGTCTAAAAGCCTTAAAAGCATTTAAAAATACTGATCAATAAAAAACGGAACCATACATAATCCCCAAAGAGAAACAAGTCACTTTTATTCTAGAGTCAGAGGTAGAAAGGGAAGTCCTTGACTGAAGTTGCTAAGCCACTATCCGCCATACTTGATATACTTGGGCATTCTGGTGAAGTTTCCACTAATAAGAGAAAACACAATGCCCATTCTAAAAAAGGTCAGTCAGTCTCACCTCTGTGCCTCACAAGCTCATGGAGCAGATCCTCCTGGAAACCACGCTAGGGCACGTGGAAAATAAGGAAGTGACTGGTGACAGCCAGCATGGCTTCACTGGGGGCAAATTCTGCCTGACAAATCTAGTGGCCTACGATGGGTTTGCATTGTTGGTGGATAAGGGAAAAGGAACTGATGTAACCTACCTGGACTTGTGCAAAGCATTTGATGCCATCCTGCATGACATCCTTGTCTCTAGATTGGAGAGACACGGACTGGATAGATGGACCACTCAGTGGATAAAGAATTGGCTGAATGGTTGCACTCAGCAGCTCAATGTCCAAGTGGAGATCAGTGATGAGTGGCATTCCTTAGGGGTCAGTACCGGGACCAGTGCTGTTTAACATCTTTGTCTGCAACATGGACAGTGGGGTTGAGTGCACCCTCAACAATTTTGCCAATGACACCAAGACATGTGGCACAGTAAAAATCTTGGAGGGAAGGGATGTCATCCAGAAGGACCTTGACAGGCTTGAGAGTTAGGCCCATGAAAACTGCATTAAGTTCAATACAACCAAGCGTAAGGTCCTGCACATAGGCTCGGGTAATTCCAAGCAGAAATACAGGCTGGGCAGAGAATGGATTGAGAACAGCCCTAAGGAGAAGGACTTGAGAGGTGTTGGTTGATGAGAAGCTCAACATGAGCTGGCAATGCGTACCTGCAGCTCAGAAAGCCAGCAGAGAAAAGGCATGGATCTTGTGGGGCCAGTCCAGAGGAGGGATATGAAGATGATCAGAGGGTTGGAGCACCTCTCTTATGAAAACAGGCTGAGAGAGTTTGGGATGTTCAGCCTGGAGAAGAGAAGGCTCTAAGGAGACCTCATAGGGGTCTTCTAGTACCTCAAGGGGATACAGAAAAGCTGGGGAGGGACTTTTTATTAAGGCATGTAGTGATCAGACATGGGGCAACAGTTTCAAACAGAATGAGGATAGATTTAGGGTAGATGCTAGGAAGAAATTATTTTCTGTGAGGATGGTGAGACACTGTGGAAGCCTCCTCCCTGGAAGTCAGGTTGGGTGTGGATTTGAACAACCTAGTCTAGTGGAAAGTGTCCCTGACAATGCAAGGGGGTTGGAACTAGATGATCTTTAAGGTTCCTTTCAAATCAAACCAGTCTATAATTCTATTCACATGATTCTATGATTCTTGCCAGCCTACAAAACTTACACGAGGTCCACGTACATTGCCATTTTCTCAAGAAACCTAGTTACAACATCACTTTTCTTTGACATTGTTAACAAACCTAGTTTTCATTATTCAAGTGGGTTTGAGCCAAATTTACGTTCTTAAACAAGTCAGTGCTCACTGCATCTCAAAAACACACATGATAAACATACACTGCCTATGACACCATGTTTCACAAAGCATCAAAGGGACTGACCCATTTTCTACCAATACTAGGGACAACACACTAGTAAGATAAACTGCATTGGTGCTACAGAGCATCTGAAGTCTGCAAAGACTTGTTAGAATTCCTTCAGCATGTTCCAGTCTAATGACCCAAACCAGTGTAAGAACTATTGGCTTTACAATGCAGAATAATGCTTGTATGCAGTGAAAAGACTCCCTCAACTTTCCTTATACTAAATTACAAGTTGCTCTGGAAAAATGGTAGCAGCAAACTAAGTAAATGCAATTTCTCTTTAATTTACTCTTCTTTAGGTGATAATACTTGATTACCAACAAAGCTTCTCAGCTCAAGAGTGAGGAGAAACAAGAAAGCTTAATAACATCAAAAGTTGCAAACATGTAAATTCATGCAAATGAACCCATAAATGTAAAAAAAACCTAGTCACAGAGACACAAACAGGGAGGCACCAGTTAAGCTTTTTTCAGATTCAACCTAAAATCACTTTTACTGTAACCTGTAAATAATGCTTTACATCAGTGTAACTTGTAATACAGCTTAATTTATTCTTTCTAAATTTATTTGCTGATGTATAGAAACATGACCAATGAGTCTCCATTTAGCAGTGGAAACACACAAATGATACTTACTTTTTAATTAAAATAACGTGAAATATGTATTACAGCTTGAACTTCCTTTTGGAAACTTTAGCTGTCCTGGGAGACAACACAGTCTATAATACTTCTTACTAAGAATATCTGTAATTGTTTTGGAAAGGTTCTTAAAGGAAAATCTAAAATATGCATGAATTATATGTTTTTCTTGAGTTTTTCCCCCCCCGTCTTTTCCTCATGAGCTCTAAAATGTCAATTTTAATGTTTTAATGTTAAACTCAATTCAGTTGGTCTTTTCACCCCTTGCCATGTAGAACTTTGGAGAGCAAGGTTGAAAAGTTAAAGAAAGGGGGAATTTATCTAATTAAAATGAAATATTTTAATGATGTTATGAAACCAGTCAGAGCAGTGTTTTAGATTTGCTCCTGCTGTTGTTTGAAGCTGTGGTGTTAAAAATGCCCTGGTTAGATTTACAGACTGTTCTAAAAAACCGTGAGGAATTTATGTAGGATTTAAAACAGACACATGCTTTTAAAGTCGAGAACCTTCAAATACTACAGCTAATCCACACAATAATTCAACAACCAACTCATGCTCAAATTCCTAACAGATACCATATGCAACCTGTAATAAAAACTGCATCAAGGTATTTCAAGCAATGGGATAATTTCATTTTCCACTTAAGAGCCCTATTTACTTTTAATTAACAGACTATTTTAAGGTGCATGAAATCTATTCCACCATTTCGCATACACTGCTTATATTGAAATGGGTCCTGGGGATATTTTATGGTCTAAAGCAATTGGGTTTGTAATTAGATACATTATGATAAAATTAGCTATTGCTTATCTAAATATACTTGACAGCCATATACTACAATGTTACTTTTTGCATCTAGCCTTTATCATTTCTGTAACCATAACAATACAAAAGATAGGACAAAGTGACCCAAAATAAATCATTCTATGATCCTATGACCCATCTGGGTCAGAAGTAGCTCAAAAAGCAAGAAAAAGGCAACATTCAGAGTTCTATCTTGTAATAGAAAAATGATGCTTTGACAACATAGGAACAAAAAGTAAGGATACTTACTTTAATAGTTTAGGCTTTACATTTTTCTACCCACTTTTTCACCCTAATATCTCTCAACATCCTCCCCTTCCATGAGAATCATATCTTCTGGATTTGGACTTTCTCACAGAAAGAACTGTAGTAATAAAGCTGAACCCAAATTCTTGTAGTAGTTAAAAAAATGCACTTTGTACAAATAAGAGGATGTAATTCCTCTTTTGACTGTCTCATTGGTTAAGCAATATATTTATTTGGCTAAATAATTAGGACATTGCTAAATGTGAAGATTTTTCAAATGTGAATCTAATTAGCCTAACTAAAGAAGGCATTTCATGGGAAATTATTTTTTTGCCTTTTAGGAGATGATTCCACAACCAGTGAAACTCTGTCATCTTATTAACACTCAGCTTGTCTGGTATAGGGTCCTGAATGATTTACTCCTGTAGTCTGTTCCAAATTACAGATTCAGTAGCTCCTAAATACTAGCAACTTTAACCAAGATTCTCATTATTTGTATTAAAATGCTTTACCTTGTAGAAGCAAAAATCTGATAGCATTATTAAAAAAAAAAAAAAAAGTTCAATAAATCTTCCTATTATGTCAAATGAGAAATTTCTTGAAATGAAGGAATAAATTTTTTATGGAGATGATGCGAACATGATGCTTTTGAGGGAGCAGATTCAACCTCAGATTTACGAAGTCCATAACTGCTGACTAGCAGGATACCATGGAAGACAGACATTCTTCCCCCATTTCCTTAAATATTTAAGAAATATCTGACCGCTGTCAGATACAATGTGTTTGGCTAGATGGATTTTTGCCCTTATCTACTACAATAGTTTTGGTGGGGTTTGTGTTTGTTTGTTTTTTTGTTTGGCGTTTTTCTTTTTGCTTGTTTTGTTTTGTTTGTTTGTTTTCAGGTATGAGCAGTTGGAAAGATTTCAAAGTATCCTTGGGCATAGTAGCATTTTACTCTATGAACAGAATTTAATTCAACATAGTGTATCTATTTAATAAACACAGCATGCACTAAACAAAGTATTTAAACTCTTCCATAAAATACCAAGAGCTTAACAGTAATTCCTAAGGAGAAAATAGCAAGATGACAACACAACTTCAGATAGCAAAAAATCTTACATTGTCCACCCTGAGGTAATCCTAGTATTTTTTCAAGAGCATAGATTCCCACACATAAACTCACAGGAAAGAAGCAAGAGAACAAAATGAGTAAATAAACCCCATGACAAAAAATAATTTACTCTGATTAAATAACTACGTTTCATGGCCTGAATATTGGGTGTTCACTATTTCTACTTCTGACCTGCCATTTTCAATAATTCACAAAGCTTTTCTGGACTGTAGAGTACTCACCTCCTCTGTACTAACACCTCCACAAACTTCAACAACTTACTAGTGTTCACCAAGTTGAAGCATGATCAGTTCATCTTCACAAGCCTGGTGTTCCCAATTAACATATCTTAACCAAATTATTTGGTACCTAATGCTGTACTTTAGCTGTGACTTTCCCTTCCAATGAGTTTTCTACTTTCAGGTTTGCATTAATCCATTCTGAAATGGTGGATTCAACCAGTAACAAGAAAGCACAGTATGCCATCATAAACTGATATGGGTTTACTTCTGCTTTATACAGTTAGAAGGATTTACTTAGATTTACAGTATTTCAAACAGTCTTTTACAGGCAGACCAATGTTTATGACTTGGGCCAATCATCTGCAAGAACAGTAAAAAAAAAAAAAAATCAAGAGTTGGGCAAATTAAGTTAGTACAGTACTGAGCCTAGATTAGTTAATAAATGCATCTTAGTAAAAAGGTACATGAAGACAGGCTCCATGCTTTATAGAAGCTTCTGTTGTGATCTTTTGGCATAAAATTATTTTTTTTACAACATTTCAAACAAGATCAGCTATAGTTATCTTACTTATATGAGTGTCTTTGCTCCCTTTAACAAATGTAAAATGTCTCAGTATACCATCAAATCTTTGTGAGGTGAAGCTGCCGACAATCTTAACATATGATCCTCTTTCAGAAAAAAAATCCAACATTTGGTGTCACCTAGGCATCAGTAGGCTCTTCAAAGAATTGTATAACTTATTTTCACTCTAGAACTTGACCTTTATTTGGCATCTCATTGACAACATATTTCCTGTCAAACAGCCACAAGATGTTCAAATGTCCTTGGATAGATTTGTATAAGCAGCAAAAGACACCATGAAACTGCATAACCTTTCTGACTTTTCTGTTCTTTAAAGATGGAACCTCTTTATATATGGTCTGTTATATAAATAAACTTCTGAGCCTCTGTAAAACACCTTCTGGATTAAATAATACTGCTGTAAAAAATGTAAATCCTAAAATAACTAGGGAACAGTCTAGTAAGAAAAAGCTCTCCAAACAAAAATTATTCAAAACAAAACAAAGAAATCAGCCCCCATCCAAACACAGGATTCCTTTCATACCTTAAATTATAGTATGTATTTAGAGAGCTTCTGTAACTACTGTTGAAGTTCATCAAGCTTCGCTTTTCAGAGTTCAAATTAGAATTAACAATCTCTTATTCTTAAAAATGAAACTTACCAATTTAAGTATTTCTAAATTGCTGCTTAATTCTAAGTTTGAAAGCTGTGGGGTTTATGTATATATAAATGGTGCTTTGTTTTTCCTCTGAAGTTATTTTATGAACAGATGAAGTAAAAATGATAATAAAATTATGAAGCAATTTCTAAAAGCAAAATTATTGACTTTAACTGAAATGCTTTCTAAAGGTTTTTAATTGCCCTAAATTTGTGAAAAACTACCCAGGAGATCAACAAATTCGTATCAATGAACTGCATTATACTATTGAGAGTACCCTTGGCCTCAAGCCAGGGCGAACAAATAGAAAGGACCATTTTCACTTGGCTGCAAATTATCAAAAAGCTAAGAGAAAACTATGGAGTTGAAGTGACATGTTTGTATGGTGCAAAAAGATCAAATATTGATCGTCCAAGCTGATGTAATTAGAGCGGTTGTCAAGGAGATGAGATGCATGTCGTTAGCCCTACAGAAATGCATCTTTGTTGTATGTTGACTGAATTAGCTGTTCAGCAGTTGGCAGTGGTTTTTTTCTTTTCTTACTTTAAAAGGCTCTACACCATTCAGTACTAACGTGTTCCTGTAATTCTGGTTTTTTAAAAATAAACATATACAAATTCACTTTAAAAGCTTATTCTAAATATCAAACTTTTTCTACAGAGATTTTGATGGATATTTTGTAAAATGGAGTTGTAAAACAAGCATCCTCCTATGCTTTAAGGCTTACACCACTGTAAAACATCACACTGTAAATGGAGAGGAAGATGTGTGGCTTGAAACAGAAGTGCCTACTGTTTTATGAAAACTCTTCAACCTCACCCTAGGTAGTAAGCCCTTGCAGATTAATGTCAGTCCACCAGGGAATGGAAGCTCACGCTACTGTGCACACTACAGAGACCCATCTGCTGGAGCTGGTGCCACTCATGCATGTCACTCAGCAGCAAAGTCCTGCTGCTTCTCTAGCAGCCCAGCCCATAATGCTGAGATCTCATGATGCCGGGTCCCCTCTCCTCCAGCAACTGGAGCCAACAAGACCTTAGGCTGACAACAGCATCTTCTCCTGTGGCTCACACTTTTTCAGCTGTCTTGCCTGGGATACTGAGCAAATGCAAGTCAGAACAGAACAGAGCATCTTCTAGAAATATGTGACTGTGCATCATTACCAGATTCCCCAGAAAGACATGGACCAAACTGCTAACAGTTTCATCCCTGCAAACCAGATATAATTCAGTCCTAAAATCTACATCTCTATCAACAAGCAAAATGATACTGATAGGACACGCAACCTTTGTGACAAGGAATGTAGAGATTACATATATCCAATCTAATCTCCCCACACAAATAAGTGGAGTTTCCGAAAGACATTTACTATATCTACTAGACTAGTGGCAAAAAAACCCTCCACCCCAAATAACCCAAATCAGTTCCCCAAATGATAAAACAAAGGTGAGATGTAAAGGACTTCAATCCACAGTTGTAAAATGCACCCAGGAAAAATCCATCTGAGACCTAAGAACTCATATCAGGAACTTAATTTCCTATCTCAGGAATCTCCTTTCAGTGTTTAAATGGCTTAATCCTTCCCATTATAAGACAGTTCTCCATGGTATTTGGTTTTTCAGACTTTTCACTTGGGCCAAAATTTGTCAGCACTGAATGTCTTCTTTAAGCTAATAATCCTTCCATGAAATTTTAAGGAGAGGAAATTAAAGGAAATCATGCAGTAGCTCTGACTTGAATTCAGTTCTCCACAGGATGACAAACATGGCAGGACTATCCTTTATCACAGCATGCTGCCAAAATATTTTTTAAATAGTAAAGCCTGAGGGAAATTAATTTTTATCAAGTCCAGCAATTTTTTCCCCAAGAGAATGTCACCTCTACAGTGCTGTCTTGCATTCATTTATCTCACAAAAGCTGTTTGAATAGAGAGTACAACAAACAGCTACCTTTCAGCAGGACACTGAGCAAAGCCTTGTTCCCTTACCTTGACTATACCAGTTTTTTTGTAAAACAATACTTATCAGCATTTTAAAGCTTCAAGAGTAAGCACTAAAGATAGGGGTCAGTTGGTAGTTGTTTTTTTTTTTTTCTTGTAGAACATTTTCATACTGTTTTCAAAAACTCCAAAAAAATTTTAATAAAGAAAAAACAAAACATGGCTACTCAATCCACCAATATAAGAACTCAGCATATGAAAACCCATCATGAAATAGCCTGTCTTCACTGCTATGCCATGTGTTTAGTTTATTCCAGGTAATTAAATAAAAAGATCTATCTTTAAAAGCAACAGTTCAGGTGCTGGAGTTGATGGTTTTTCACAAGTCTATGTTCTTTTTTAAGTAGAGCTGTACAGAATGCACAAACCTTTTACTACCTTCAGTCCCTTACTCATCCCTACACAGAAGGCAATTCCCGGAATTTGTATTTGCTGGAAAAATAAGTCATTATAACCACTTTGTTTGAATACTACCCTTCTTATGAAAGACAAACTAAAGAAAAAAACTGAGCCAAGTACAATACTCCATCAGCCTAGATGCCATGGTGCTCCATAATGTGGCAAAGCTTTATAAAGAACTACTGAGCAGTGAGACCTGAGACTGAGGGACTAGCAGCCATTGGTCTGCATATTCTCTCTGAAATACTTAAGTATCTATTTCACATCTGCATTCCTGTCATAACCAAACTGAAAAAAAAGTCTTTTTCACTTTCTGCCATTATAACTTGGTTAAAAGCACAATGGTATCAAAGTAAAAGCTATCCTCCAGATTATGAAAAATTGCCCAGAGGAATACGTTCTCCTTCAGATTGTTATAAAATTGCATTCCCTTACTGCATATAGAAAAAGAAGATGTACTTCTCATTTGCCATTAGAGTAACTTCTCCAGTTCCTCTTAATGGACCCCCAACTACATTATACCAAGAAAAGTGAAAGAAAAACAACTAAAAAGACCATGCAAACTACTAACCCAATCACCCAGCAGTGCAGCTCTGATATTCAACTTTGTCATTTACACGGTCAATACTTGTCATATATGACTCAGTGTAGCCTTGTCCTGCCTAAGACAATATTTTTATGCAGTATAATATAAGGTGGTAGTTATCCTTAAAAAAAGACATCAACATTGTCTAACAGGTGCCATGTAGCATACAAGAGCCATAACACAAAGAATATTGTATGGGGATGGTTAGCTAAATGTTGAAAGATGCTGAATTTTTTAATGTAAGGAACTGCATATTTACTATATTGCCATCTTGATAAATAATTAAAGTGTACTTGTCAGAATACATGAGTAAGAGGCACGATTTAAAATATCTTTCTTTATTATGTTTGTTTACTTGCTTAATCTCAAACCTGATCATATTTACTTATTAGTGAAGCTAAGAGTTTCAGTTGCACAATAAATATCACACAAAGTGTTTGGCATAATAAGGTCTTTAGATCTGCAGAGTATTTCTGTTCCAGTATCAATAGTGAAATTATGATTCCTCTTGCAGCATAAGCAAATTTTTAGCCAAGAATAATCTTATTTTAATAACAAGCAGCTCTTTTACTTAATACAGGCAGATGGCAGTTGGCCTCTGAATAGGAATAAGAAAAGGGCAGAGTTTGCCTCACCGTGTTCTGCTCACAATAGCAGACCTTTAATCTTGTGCATTAAAAATTGCATCAAGCTCACAAATCTCTTAAAAAAGAAAGCCCAGCAATGGGCTATATTGCAATCTGCTTAACAGCAAGGACAGTTTAACAGCTGCAGAAGAGAAATAATAAGGTGGCATGCACTGCCCTTTAGTGGTTGTACAAAACCTCACCCATGAAATACACAACTGCTAGTTTCTTGCAAAGAGGAGCACACGTCACTGTGCTTTTCTAGAAAAATCCCAATATATGTTCCCCAAAGCTAAAAGTAACAGTAGCTTGCATACCTCAACAGTATGAACACTATTAGCTTTTATTTCATCTTAACAAATACTTCAACAGGAAAGGAGTTTTGGGAGGTACGTTTTCTGAACGCGCCATGGTTTCTCACTGATTGAACTACGGAGCAGGATAAGAACCGAGCAGGCTTGAGAAGACAGGAAAAGAGAAAAGCTCAAATTAAAGAGCATAACAAACTCTTATTCATCCTTGTAACACTGGACATGCTCTTAAGGATTTTTTCAAAAGAACTTCTGTGGGTCTGGCATGTAAGATACTAACTACTTTTGAAACTACTATTGGTGACCGTTAGTATTACCAGACACACAAATAGCTTGAGCACTGAACCCTTAAACTTTGCTTCAAATATACTGGAATTTTCATGTAGGTAATTTCACATTTGTTTTCCCTCTTATGCCTTTAGGAGGCCAGTGATAATTGCTAACTAACACCAAGAGAATATGCAATGCTTCAGTATTCTTTCACAGTCACTTATACCACTCACAGTTCCAAGATTGCAGCCCACTACATAAGCAGCATGAACTCTCTAAGACCTGATCCACACTGTCTTTAAAATTGTCTGCAGGCCAATGATTGTCACTGAATTCCTCAGGTTACTGTGAAAAATTTGCAGTCTTAATAGAAGTTTAAAGCTCATTTGAGGAAACTACTGCCATTTCTAAGCTAGTAATAGTGTGAAATAAATTTGGTTTAATTTTAAGGTCTGCTATGGATTAGTTTGCCAGTCGTGACTGTCATGTAAGCTTTGTCTGCTTTGTGTTCACAATATTTCAAAAGTGTACTGAAATGTTCTAACAGAAGGGATATATTTATTATTATTACATAAATGACGTATCATGCATAGCAGATTTTCCACTCTGAAAATGAGGACTTTTATATTAGTTTTCCAACAAATTCATCTCTAGCATAGCAGAATTTTTCTCTGTAGTCTCTCATTAACCTTGCACATGATAAATGAATGAATGCCACCCTTTATTTTCTTTAAAGTTGCAATGAAATAATTTTTACTGTGAAAATCCTAGGTGCACATTGAGAATTACAGAAGATGGACAGAAATACCAAAATTAGCACCACTTTCAAACTTCAAGCACATAGCAGATACGGAACATGAAACTGATGCATCTTCCTGGTGATACTTGTATTTTAATAATGGCCACTTTGTCTCAGTACCTTTCTTCTGCTTTTATCTTACCAGTAAATACACTCAGGAATTCACCGAAGAACAAAAAGAAAGGTGATGAAAATACAAAGGTGTACTGCATGCAATTTTCCACTGGAAAAAAATAAAGAGTACTGGAGAAGGAGTGTGTGTGTCAAATTCTAAGTTATTGCTACATGGTAAATATTTAGTACATTATTAAGATGGCACACAGTTGTTTATTGTTTGTTTGTTTGTTTTCTTAATTCCTATTATTTCTTATTGTGTAAAGAGAAGCAGATTAGTATTCAAAGTTTTTTGCCAAAACAGTTCTTGCTCACTCTGTGACCATGTGGACTATGACACAAATTCATAGTACCTATTCAGGACTTGTTACCTGATTTCTTTTGGTGTTCTTAATGTTAGTAGCTGTTCTAGTTCATAGTTACATGTCCTGTCAGGAATAGACCAAGTAATAAGAAAGCCTTCAAATTAGTCTTGCATCCTGTCTGTGACTGGAACACTATAAAATGTTTTAAGTTCATTATGTTATAAATTCTATTATATTCTAAACCTTGCCACGTACCTTTCTTAGGTATCAAATATTTGCTGCAAAAACGAACAGCAGTTTCATAGTATTTTTCCAAAGGAAGATATATCTTTCTTTACAAAGAAAAAATTTCGGTTTTTACAAAAATTGGATGTTCTCTAGTTCTCTCCTGCACAAAAAAACCCCACCCTTTTAGATGTTACAGAGAAGGGATTAAGACTTTAACAGCATAACCTTGTTCAAAGATGGAATGAAAGATTGGTTTCCTCTTTTAACAACTTCAAAACGATACTTAGGAGAAGCAGCGTAGTGGGAAGCAGAATGATCTTCATGCATTAACAGGCCATTGACCGGCAGATAAAATCAGAAGATAGTATGGCTAGTCTTTAAAACATGCATCTTGAAAACCATTATTACTTAAAAAACATATTCGCAATTTTTAAAAAAGCTACACATTCAGTTACTTTGACTACTTTCTCAGAGGTAGCACAGAAAGGCAGGATTCATCCTGTACAAACACCACAGATCTCTGTGTTCCCTGGGTCCTATAGGATAAGACACTTCTAAAACAGAGACAGCTGATAATACTATGCAGATGGTTTTTAGCAGAACTTAGTTACCCAATCTGGGCTATGTTGTCCTGTGGAGAACTTGGAGTATCTAAAAAATACCAAGGAGTAAAAATTATATAAGCTTTAACTTATTAAGGGCTGCTTTCCAAAAAGCCTGACTTCCTATCCTTGAGCATGCAAGCCAGATTTCATTTCTGGCCCTGTTTCACAATTCTGTAATAGTTTAATTGAGTTGAACCAGAGATTCTCATCTGCTATTAAGAACAAGAGCTAGAACAATACAAATGTTTTATAAACTGCAGCAAAAGTAATTTTACATTGATGAGAGTAAAATGAATGTTGTCCCGCAGCAATTTGGCATCTGAGTAGGCTTTTTGCAAGTTCTGCTGGCTATTGAAAAAAAACCCAGCATTGATAAAGGAAGCTTTTTAAAAAATTATTATTGTTAATAACAAATTATAAAGTATGTGCTAAGGCTAGTTGTGTGACCAGGAAATTAAGTTTCCATGAAGTACTTTATTCATGAGTACTTGAAAGTTTGGGAATGCCAAATCTAACCTTTGGTCGAGTAAACATACCCTGAGATAAAAATCAATGTTATTTCTAATATCTGAAAAAGAGTTTTCAAAATCGCAGTCACAATCTGAATAAAAAATCTGAAA
The DNA here is from genome assembly GCF_020740795.1 of Apus apus. Taxonomy (NCBI): domain Eukaryota; kingdom Metazoa; phylum Chordata; class Aves; order Apodiformes; family Apodidae; genus Apus; species Apus apus. The sequence goes on along the minus strand of NC_067285.1, from coordinate 22,280,049 downwards.
TTATGGGCAAAGCAAAATGTGATCTACATAATGCAAGAACAAGCCAAGTATCTTTAGAAAAAATAAAATTTGAGACTGTGAGTGTTTCCAGCCAGAACAGACAGATATATCTGTGTACACCTGTGCACATGCAGGCAATATCTTTATAGTCTTGCTTATCTTATCTTGCTTGTCATATTTCTGAATATGACATCTATTATACAATCATCTCCTCTTTGAAGCATTGTTCAAATAACAAGTCTTAGATCTTGGGACAGCAAAGCAGAATTTTGAATTTTAATATTGTTACATATAATTGGATTCCTATAGAACATTTTGTTGGAAGTTGACCCTAATTTTGTCAGAAATATAAGTCATAGTTTCCTTTCTGAGCACCTCACAAGCATATTACGGACTGATGGCACCCATGGGTGTATGACATTTATAACTACTAGTGAATACAGATGGAAACACTTGGCTGAAGCAGTTGTCCCTGGGGCAAATTGTCAACAACGCGTCAAATAATGTAATTCTTCGTGCTTACAACAGAAGCTGAGAAGATTTCACAAGTGTTATTGAACTAAACCAAACAGCAAGCTTACAAACCAGCGTTCTGCAAAAAGTTCGAATGGCAAGACCAGGAACCAAGGCCTTTTTAATTACTCCAGAGTCTCATGGCTCCAGAGTCAATATCTTCAGAGACAAACTTTACCTCATTCTTTCTCTTCCTCCCAACAGTCCTGAAGAAAACAGTTACATTTTGCAATTAAGAGAAGACTCACATTAATTACTTGCTCCCAGGTTTGTCACTTTCTCATCTTTCTCACAATCCATCACTGAATATCTAGTTATATTAAAAGTATCAATATCACACTAGCACTGTTCTGTGAGAACTTTGCATATGCATTGAGAAATGCAGTGAAATAATTCTCTTTTTGGTAAAGGGGATCACACACTTTACTATTAAAAAGCAATTGTCATCCTGAAGAGGAAACACATTTTATTTAAATTTTTAGAGCTCTCAAGTACTATAATGGACTTGTGCAAAGTACATTCCTTTATGACACAATTTAGAAAATTAGACTTTAAAACTGTAAAAATGGCCTGTATTTCTAGCTCTCATGGTTCCAGCGATAACTTTAAAAATAAGAACTGTAAAATAATGCAGTAGTGATCTCCTGAGTCAGCCAAGAAACTTAAGCACCAGCTCTGCTCAGAAAACTTAAGTCTCCATCAAGAGCTGACTGAAATGTCATTACTGCAACTGATATCATTACTGATCCTTTTAGATTAAAAACCTAGTGATTGTGCTTGAATTTAAATAATGCATGTGAAATGGAGATAAATCTTTTTCAGATTAACCTCTTTTTTGGGATATTTTGTTTCTCCTAACAAAAAACCAACTTATTAATTCTCAAATTGCTTAAGTGAGGTTAGCACATCCTTATTCTAGGAAAGCATTCAAATAAGCAATCAAGTTTAATAACTCCACTGAAATTCACATCCATCCACAAAGTTAATTTATAGAGTAAGAGAAACAACCTGCAAACACCTTTTGCATTTCAAGACCTCTGTATGGCTTATTTTCTCTGAATGGCCCAGATAGGGCCATGCCTAGACACCCCTTTCTCTACTGTTAGGATGATACATAGCAAGAACTGAAACTAGTTCAGATGGACAAGCTATCAAGATGAAAACCCACCTGTTATGGCAGTGGCAATAGCAGCAAATATTTCATGAATTTTGGGATGATGTTAGCATACAGAAATGGAAAGCTGATAAACAGAAAATGCCCTACTTCAGTGAGCATTATTTTTCATAAAAGAAAGCTAAGAGTATACTAATAAGCCAAGTTTTTTAGTGGTAAGGAAAGAGGTATAGAAGAAACAAGTGTGGGTGAAACACCTTCCTATTACTTTTTCAATTACATGGCATTTTCTCATATCTACTATACAAAGTGAGCCGAAATATTAACTGAAAATGACTAAATGACATGCATTGAAAAAAACCTGTTGAACAAGAATAAAACTGTTTTCCATTCTTAAAAACTGAATAGGAGAAACAAAACAACAATGAAAGGACTAGATTTTTCTGGGTTTTTGTTTGTTTGGGGTTTTTTTGTTTGTTTGTTTTTTTCATGTGTGTGTTTTTTTCTTTTTAAAAAAACAGTGGGCACTCAGGCCATCTGCTTCTAAAGGATGAAATATTTAACTTACAGTTCAATGAAACTGTAATTTTTTCTACTGCATTTTAGTAGCTTAAGCCATTAAACCAGTTCCTTATGTGTAAAAGAATACTGCCCTAAATATTGCTGAAATTAAGTAAGACTTAGTTCAACTTTCAATGGGAGAGAAACACAATGTAAGGCACATTTGGGATAATCACTTAACACAAAAATAAAATGCATGTAGCATTTATCTATTATCTTAAGAAACTGTACATAGACAACATCTTGCCAAATACACACCATGATTACTTTTTTCTTATTCATTTGGAAACACACTAAATTGCAAACAGAACATACAAACATACTTATAAGCAGATAGTAGTATCTACTTTCGTAAAACACACTGCTATTTCTGAATCTGCCTTACATTATCGTTCTTAAATTGAAAATACACAGGAGGAATCACAGCACAGAATTTTCTCATGCAAATACAGAAATAAGGTGGTAAATCTTCCTCCTTCCTACATCCCCAACCACGAATTTCATTCATTCTTAGACTGAGTGAAAGGAGCAGGTTACAATGACACAGTTAACACTTCATTTTAGTAAATTTAACCATAATTACTCTGCAATCATCGCTTCTTTACAAACATGTAAATGCTTACTTTGGTTATGGAATTAATCACGAAACACCTAAGGTCTTTAAGATTGTAATTAAGTATAGATTTATTAATGACACATAACACTTGTAACTAATTAATACACACAGTTAATCATTAAGTATCTTGCTAAGTGCTTATTAGAGTGTCTCTATCCATGGACAGCTGATATGTGCCTTTGTCATCTGCCTGATATCTTCCCATTTCAAGACAGCAAGGAACATAAAGGAAGGTAAGACCTTTGAGTAAATAATTTTGTTATCAAAAGTATTACTTCAAATTTCATTGTGCTACTGCTTCACAATTAGAAAATGACTCAAAAGCTGCTGTCTTGGAATGCTCACAATCTAGTAATAAAAATCAGGAAGTTTTGCTAGCCCCAGATAACTTGTACTTTATTTTAGAATATACATGTGTTTTTTTTTTTCTTTTAATAGGCAATTGCATACAAAAGTAATTCTTTCTTACTGACAAAGCTTTTATTGATTAAAGAAATTTCCTCTACACAGGAAATGTGCACTATCTCAAGAAACTCAAAGTTTGCAACTCATCTGCATTTGACATATATAGAATTTAGGGTGGTTGTGCATCCTGTGCAGATGGGCTGCTGTTTCTTATTAATAACATTTTATTATTTATTCATGTTGTGGTAATGTTCAAAGTCTCTGATCTAGATTGCAACTTCATTATGGCACAGGTAATCTATACATAAAGGCTGACTCAATTCCTACCTTAAAATACTAACTTTAGAAAAAATGCAAGTGAATGATATACAAGGTACAAACAAAGTAATTTACATTACACATAAACTTCCTATTAGTTATCTGCTATTTTTATAGCTTCCATAAATTCACTATTGCCTATCCATTTCCTTCTCAACCACTGTAAATAATGATTACTCCATTTCACATTTTAGCTACAATAAAAAAGAAAACCAGGAAATTTACTGCAGTGAATCAGAATTGCTCAGCTTACTTGGTATAGCATTCCTCCCATGGATAGCTGTACCTATCTCCCACAGATTATTAGTGGCTCCACTTACCTACTCCTGTACAAGGAGGAGTGATAGCTACTGTCATGTATGCTGTGACTGGCCATTCAAAACAGAGTTGAGCCAGCCGTGGCTGCTAGTGTCTTCTGAATATGGTCTTACCCAGAGAATGTTCTTCTGCCTTGCCCCTGTTGGGTACACCCTTGTCCCTAAAAAAAGTTGTTTAGGGGTTATACTTCCTTCTTATATAATGGATTTTTTAAAATGGTTTGTGTGAGTTTCATCACCATGAATATTTTCAGTGTGATTGCATATTTAAAGTCGAAAATATAACCTCCGTATTGCTTGCTTCCTCCCTCATCTTTCCCCCTCCCCTTGCTCCTAAACACTGTCTGCAAGTCTTCTCTTTCTGCCTTTGCTATTAAGTAACTAGCAAACATTTATAAAACAGTAAAAAATGTCTGGAAACAGAAAACAGTTCAAGGACTGGCAATGCAAAAATACTCCAACACGACTGGATACATACTTTTTGATATTTCTATTGGCTCTGAAACTTGCACACATGACAGGGCTTTGTTTAAACATATTTTGCTGTAATAGCCACATGAAAGTAACAAGTGTCCTTATGAGGTAATTTCACTGGTTAGGGAAATCTTCACTAATATCTTAACATGCCAGACAGAAATTTGTAACTGATGGATCACATATCCTTTACCAACTGCAGAGGACTGGATTCTAACCTATTAAGATTATTTTATCTTATTTATGTCATTAATACTTCTGCAAGGTTTCTAAATGTTTCAATTAAATCAGCGATATGCTTTTACCAGAAAGCTAAATGAGATGTAACTACTTAATATGTTTAGATACGTAGCTTTTTTCTTTTCTTTTTTTTTTTCTTCTCCCCCCCATTAAATTTACAATAATATGGTACATAAGCTATAATATTTTTAAAACTTTGTCATGAAGGGAACTTCCACTACTGCAAATGCTGGAATAAATCTCACTGATATTAACATGTAATTCATATGACAGTAGTGACATGATAGATATCCAGAGAATCTGAGATCAAAACACTGAATCAGTCATGAGCACATGCATGTCATTATCTTAAGAGAAACAGTATGCTCCTTTTCTACTTCTGAAGAAATTATTCACATTTCAATCCAATAATGCAAAATTTTACTTGAAAATAATTTATCTGCTTTCTCTCTAAGAGAGAAAACAAGCATTATGAATATCTATGAATGATTACTTTCTATGGTGTTGGGTTTTTTTGGTGTGTGGTTTATTTATTTAAAAAAAAACTACCCTCTCATGACAAGCAAGGCTAGCAGATGGCTAAAATGACTGTGTTGAAATTGTCCAAAGAAGTTTGCCTTGATCTGAGACCTTGCAGAAATAAACACATATATACTTATCTCCTCCTTATAAAAGAGGACATTACTGGATTGTGAGCAGTGCAACACAAGCACACACACAATAATAAAGGCACTGTAGAGAAAAAGATGTTAAAGTGTTCTAGTAGAAAGCAGTGAATATGTGAAGCACAAAATATAATTTTTTTTAAAAAAAGAATAAATTCATACTTGTGGGACTAGCACAATGATCTCTCTCACTGTCTGCAATACACCTGCCCAACCCCTGCTTTCATTTGTCTCGAGCAGGAAGGCCTGTTTTCGGTCTGTTAGCTGGGTATAATCAGCAGAAGGCCACTGCTGATTTAAAAGGCATTTTGTTTAGACTTAGGTGGGCAAGAAGAACCACCGTTTCCCACAGATCGCATCAGATGAGTGACAGGCACTCAACAAGATTCTTTGCCATGCCCACATGATTTGGAAACCCTGACGTGAGAGGACAATAAATGAAATAGAGTTAGAATTACATGGTTAGCGGTCAAAGACTCTAGGACTGATAAAAATGGCAAGCCCAGCAAGTAATGATAGCTTCATACAAACAGACAATTTTACCAGAGAAACACACTTTAAAACATGCCTTACTCACTGTTCGGGCATGTTGTCTCACTTTGAGCTATTATAGATATCTTTTAGAACAACTTGTGCAAAGGCAAGCCACAGACAGATGCTCACCTGGGGACTTTATTCATATTCTTGCAAACTTTCAAAAGTGAGTCCAGAATACCCCAAATAATTTCTAATTCAATAACAATTGTGGTGCAATGAAACACGTATGCTCTACTTGTTCCACTGAAGATCCACCCAGCTGTGTCCTGCCACTAATAGCTGGTCATGAGTGTACACACACAGGGAAAACTAAGAACAAGGCATGCAGTTATCAGACTTTCCACATGTCATCTTTCAGCCTCCAATTGTTTCCAGTTAAAAAAATTCCTGAGAATGCTGTAGTTTGTCTTATAAGGCAATACTCAGTGTATTCATCTTCCAAGAACTTGACTTGGAAGTGAACATTTTGCGCCTACAGCCACCTTTGCTAAGATGTGGCATATGTCCACTACCTGTATTTATTTTGAATCTGACTTCTACTAGCTTGACTAAGTAACATTTAAGTCTTGGAAGAGACAGCGAATAGTTGATACTACTGTATCCTCTCACAATGTAACTGATTTTTTCAACTTCTGTAGTTTTCTCTTTTCAACCGTTGAACTAAAAGTATTATCCCAAGTCTGGATTTCTTTGATAACTTAGTGATGTTTTGTCTTTTGTGCCTTGTTCTCTAGCCCTTGCTTTATAATTCCTAACATTTGGGTTGGTTTGGGTTGGTTTTTGTTATTTGTTTTTGTTTTGTGGTCCATTCAGTCAGATGAGAACCATTCCAAGTGCCCTCTGTTTCCCCTGCATCAAACATAAGCCCTATGTCTAGTCCTCTGTATGGTTTTGCTCTGAATATTGCTCCTGTTGTATGGCATTCCTTCCTAATATAGATATAGCTGTATTACTTTAATAACTCTTACCCACATGTTTGTTGAGACCTTCAAACATCACAAGTCAGACTTCTCTTTGCAGAAGCCAGACTTTCAAGTGGACTATATTCAGCCAGGCATTCAGTAACTCTGTTTTATTGTAGTTGCTACTAAATTTGCCTGGTAAAATCCTCCAGTTTACATGCCTGTAACTCCCTAGAAACTTCAGGGATTGCTTGAGCAACAGAATTATCTCCTAATATCTGAAATACAATGTTTAAATAGTGGCTAGGGAAAATACTAATTCAGAGACTTGTTTGTGCATGCTTAGAATCCACAGACAATCTTTTCTAAAAGACATGGTCCTTTTTCCAAGCAAAGGAAATTACAGAGATGTTTCCATCCTGGCCTTACATATGGGAAGCCAACAGAAAAGCACATTTTCCCATTCAGCTTTCTGCCCTCCAAAATTACTTAAAAATTAAAAAATTTAAAAAATTAAAGTAGGCATACGACTGAATCGATACAAACATTAGCCAGAGATGCGAACAGTCATGTATGCTTCTTCTACATCAACACTCAGGAAGATAACAATTTATCCCTGTTCTTCAGCTACCATACTACATACTAAGCTTGTGTTTTCTTGTAGAAGGATGAACTATAATTGCACCATTTCTGATTGCCACAAAGCTGCAGCTTTAAGGTATGTGGTATTTATTAAACACAGTAAAAGTTATTGAAAAATTCAGAAAAAAATATCTGTAACCCAGGTAACATTTATCAATTATCAATACTTAAGGAAAAGAGATGTGAAGGCTTATTTCACAGCAGTTCTGAAAAATCAACTAAGCAGTTCACAGAACACCTCTTCCAGTAAATACTCCCTCACTCAGACAAGGTATTTTTTGCTTCTAAAATGTTGTTCCCAGCAGTTCCATGTTACTCATGTTCACTCACATTTGGAGTGTCTGCTTAGGCCTGGTTTGGTTGACGAGCTGGCTGCATACAGGAGCGACACAGATGTACCTGTCCTTTGCTGCAATGGAAGCATCTACCTGCTTCCATGTGTCTAACTGCATGAGATCTTCTGTGTGCACCAACTAATATCATAAGAATATTATTTCCATTAAGCTCACAACAGAGGCTCTCACAATATATTTTTGTTTTATGTTTTGTGTTAGTCACATTTGCAATTATCCAGGTTATCCCCATCTCCTCATTACTTGATTATAATTGAGAGCTGGCTAATTGAAACCATAGGTGCAGTTTTAGAGCAAGACGTACCTTTTCTGTAGTAATACACAACCTGCCCTTCCTTCCTCCAAGGAAACCATACGAAATTCATGGCCAACACTCTTCAGCAGAAAGCTTTTAAACATTGATCACATGCAAAAAATCTACTGATAAGTAGAGAAATAATAATTTTTCTTCCCTTCACCTCCCGGTCCCCAAAATATCAAAAAACAGAAATCTGACCAATAGACTAAAGATTGCCATCTCAAGAAGGCATCATACAGGAGATACTATGGGGAAGGGACATCTACCTTTGCACCTCACATAATTTTTCAAGTTCCCAGGGCTGGGTGAGCACATCTCAACATATGCCAGAGCGGTGCTAATTGCTGCTGTAACGCATGGAGGTTACCTTCTTTCAACAGCTGCGCTGCAGCACAGAAAACAGAGTTGAAAGTGCTCCATCCTTTCAGGCCCAGCTCCTCCTATCCCCTCCCCCAGCAGACTTCCAGGCTGCAGTTTGGGAAAGCCACGGAGAAAGTGGCTCGAGGGGCTTGTTACATTTCCTTTGAAGCTGAAGATCTACTGCAGAATGAATGCACCACTGCAGACCTGCCCTAACAGACACTGTATAAATAAAGGCAATTCTAATTTTATAAGTAAAGAAAACCTAACCCAAATATGTAATTTTTATCTCATTCTGCCAAATAACAAAAGGAAAAAAAAATATAATAGGCATATTTATTTGAAATATTTCAAATTTAAATTTGTGTATATACCAGTTTTTACTCTGCTACTACACCACCACCTACACATATTTAAATAAAAAAATATATGTAAAACTAAGAAGTACATTATGTCCAAAATAATAAGGTACAAGCATAACAGTATTAGAAATAGGGCTCAATAAATACGCCTCACATATATCCTTTTTTTTTTTTTTTGTTAAAAAAGTAAATGAGAGAGTTAAGCCACAATTACTTCCACACTTTTACTATCAGCAGTGTAAGGGCAAGTAATTTCTAACCTTCATCTTCCCCAGTTGCTCACTAATATCCCTATACCATAGCCAGTTTTATGGGAGAACTGTTTGTGGGGATGCTAGGAGGTTGGCTAAAAAAACCTGAAAAACAATACCTTTCCCCCCCCCATTTCTTTCACTGAGATGAAGCAGCTCAGTTGCCTGCTTCAATTCAGAGTGGAGCCCAACAGATTATAATACTAGACAAGTGAAGACAAAGTAAAGACAGGGAGAACACACTTGGGTACACTACCTTCCACAAAAACTGCACCAACATCCTTGCATGAATTTTTTTCAGGTACAGAGATTAGAAAACACTGCTTTCTTATTTATCTTTAAGACTACATTGTCTGTCATGGAAATGTAGCAAGAACTTTTAAAAAACAATGAATTTGCAGACAGTTGTACAACTACACTCAAACATTTAGCAGGTTGTTTGTTTTTTTTTCTAAATGACAAAATTTATTGGGGCAGAATTAGTTTAAGGCCTGAAGGTGTATGAGAATTAGTCCTGGTGGACCCAGACATTTTTCGGAATAAACCACCAATTGCATTTGGTGACAGAGACAGAAGTGAATCATATGCACACTGCACTACTATCCCATCACTCTGGCTCAGCCGCATGATGTCTGCACATCTTGCAGGCTTTCAAAGCCAGTGGATCAGAGAATCACAGAATTTTACGGGTTGGAAGGGACCTCAAAAGATCATCCAGTCCAACCCCCCTGCCAGAGCAGGATCACCTAGAGTACATCACACAGGAACGTGTCCAGGGATGAGCGAAGGCTCAGGACAATCCAGCCAGACAATCTAGCCAGACTCCAGTCCTTCCCAGCAGCCATGGGCTCAGGCTTTGCCACCCCTGGAAACGGTTCTGACTCAAAATGATGTTTCCTGCTAGGCTTGCTTCTTAACAGTGTTTCTTTTAAGTTCAAAGTCACTGAAGCCTTGAGTATTTATGGCTTTTTGCCCCATGCACCCCTAGTTTTTTCTACACTACTAGAAATCTATTTAGCAGCCACCCCATTCAGCTACCATCTGCATGCCCCTTCCTGCCGGCTGCACCAATTTAGGGTCCTACCTTCCCAGGCAAGCTGAAAGGCAATGCTTCCCAAGAGATCAGTAAGGAAAAAATGCATCGCTTCGTAGTCCTCAGGAGCTCATATACCAAAACTTTATTAAACATGAAGCAAAAATTGCTATTATATTAACATTCACAAGACCAATAAATACAGTTAATCACTAGCTCCAAAGTGACAGCAAATATGGAGATGAAATGTTACTCTAGAGAGATGACATCTAAATACAGACCCTGGAACTGGAGTGGGGAAGAAGTGCACTGTAAGAATTCTGATAGCTTCCATAATCTGAAACAGGTTTGCTTATGTAGTTTTTATAGATACATACTTGGGATACAGGCAAAGCTTTAAGCTGCCACTAGATTTATGGACAAGTTTAAGTATTACCATCAAAATATCTCTTTATAACAAAAAAACTAACAAAATCTTAAACACGGTAGAAGCCAGTCTTAAAAATAAGAAGTAAGGTGTAAGATGCTGCACATTTCTAAGTAAATGCAGAATCTTTTAGGCACTGTTAGAAACATAAAGGTAACATCTTAGCCACAAAAGAGATGTGAAACTTGTTCTCATCTACAGTATCTGACTGCTATTGTGTAATATATTTTGGAACATCCTTAAAATGAGGCAGATCAGATTAGCGCTGCTCTCACAGGCACTAGTGAAGCGATAAATAAAACAGCAGCTCCAGCCAGAGCACTTAAACTGTTTTATAATTCTGAAATTAGCAATATCATGTTCATATGACATACTTGCCCACTATATTATCATTTTACAACTAGTTTTCTCTGTTCCTCCAGGTACCGTTAGTTTTCCGGATAAATGGACTTATAATGTGTTTCGGGAACACTTATTTTGGGTCAACATTTTCAATATGAACTCATTTAAGCAAGGAAATATTATAATCCATTAATATATCTTTCAACAAAAAGGATGAAATCTTCCCCTGGTTAGGCTGATAAACACTTTGGTGTCAAAACTAAGCCTCTTTATCATGATAACCCAGAGTAATGGTCTGCTGCTCCAGGCACTTTATCTACTTTACAGATGAAAAATCAGTTCTACTTTCATGGAATTAGATTAATGCCATAACAGGAAATACTTCTGGGGCTGAACTTCCTTCATGCCTTCAAAGCTGGCTGTAAATTTAAAATACTTCCTGAACTCAAAAGGTAAGACAGGAGAGAAGGAAAAAGAAAAACAATGGAGTGACCTTCTTTCTGAAAAAAATATTGCTTCCTGAAAAAGCTGTCAAAAGCTACTTGCTAAGGGCATTGTGCTACAGAAGGCCCAGGGCAAGACTAGTTTAGTTGAACATGAGGATTCTGGGTATACATCAGACTATTGCCATAAATCTGTTCCTTCCGTAATCCTCTCTGATGAACTTCTTTTTTTAGTCATCTGACTTGGCAAAAGCTAAAGCAATAACTTTCTCAGCTTTTAGCAAATACAAAACAGCTTGTTATTTTATGTACAATATTTTTCAAAGAGTACAGTTTTACCAACTTTGAAAAATGCTGATCCGAAGCCTTAAAATTGAATTTCAACTCTGAAAATGGACATGCAGCAAATTGAGTAACACCTTTATATATAAATAGTCTTATAATAATAGATGTAAGTCATTCATAAGAGAGAGTTCCCATTATAGTAGCAGAACCTGAAGTCTAATACAAAATATTATTATAAAGGCAGATTTTAGGGAATTCTGCGTTAAGTTTATCAGGATAGGGAAGGTTTTCTTTAGTTCCCTTTTCCATCAGACAGTATCTACTAAGGAGTCAGTTGTTTGGTTTTTTTGTGGCACACTTAAGCACATGGAATATCACATCACTAAAAACTCAGGATCAAACATCTTAGTATATTTTACAACTATGTACTGAATAACAGTAAGATTTACATACTCAGAATGTTAATTTAGAGAATCTGAGAAAAAGAATATATCTGATTTCCACCCATTTGTCTCTTGAGTAGATCAACAGTTGTGCCTACTTGGGCCAACATTTTTATGGATCATGTAAATCCCTTTTGCCTTTTATGTTCATTGACCAGTACAAATCTGAAACCAGCACAAAAGAGATGTTCATCTGTCATCTTGTAGGCATTCATGTTCAGGCTTCCATGCCACATGGCAAAAGTTACACACTATTTCTGAATGTCAACTTTACTCCCAGATTTAAACATGTAAATAAAAAGCTCATCCACAAATCACCATCAGTCCTCAAAGAACACAACAGATCCACAAGATGCATGGTTTTCAGCTCTCTATTAATCTCTAAGCACCAATTTAATCAGTAGGAATAACTACAGAGGTTTGTTAAAGATGAGGGGGAGATGAGAGAATGCTGTGAAAAGGGCACATAAGTAATGCAACCAACTGAATTTTATGACAGAATTGTGTAAAGCATGCATTTACACATTCTTGAGATCAGCTTGAAGCTGAAACATGCACACTGTTGTTTAAATGTTCAGGAAGACTGTAAGAAACCAGATACTTTTCTTAGTAGAAATAAACCAGTATTGCAGCAGAATCTACCATCTAGACAATAATTCCACTTTTTACCTTACAGTATGCTCAAGGCAAGGAAATAGAAAGAAAAAAACCTCCAAAATCTATTTTAAGATCCTTTTGCAATGAATTCTACCATAAATGCCCATTATTTCCCCCACATATTAAATCCATACACAACAGGCAGTTCTCAGATTTGTTTTGAAAGATTGCAATATTGCTACCAGTATTCCTTTTGCTTATAAATAAGTTTTCAAGATCGATTGTTTTTTCCTGAAAATCTTATGCTATGGCAGAAACATCCTGCAATTCAGGGAAAAACAAGCTTAGCACCAGGGAAATGCAGCATTTCAGACTAGCTTTATTCAAGTGAGTTAGTACTCTTAAAAACTACACAAATTTTTGTAGTAAAATTGTCCTGTGAACCAACTGCCCTGAAAGGAATTGTAGGTACGTGGGGCCAGTTAATGCAACAATAGGACTACCTGCCTCTAGGATAAAGCAATTTTGCTAAACAAGATACCACTGGGATTTAAATCCATTAGCAGGTATACTGATTGATGAAGACGGTTAGACAGAACTAGAGCTTTAGTCTTGTGTGTTTTCCACAGGATTCAAAGGCAAAATGTATTATCACACCTGCATATTTATCTGGGCAGCCTTAGGGAGCACAATATAACCTTGTCCACTCACTTCTATAGAAATATTTTATACTGATGAATTATTAAGCAATAAAGCACCAACCTCACAAGAAAGTTAAATTAAGACAAATTAACAGTGCTTTCTTCTATGAAGTGGCAAATATGTGAAAAAGTAGTCACTATTAAAAAAAGGTAGAGTATTACAGTAATAAAAAACAAAACAGGAAAAAATCTTAAGAAATATAAACTACTTAGTAAACTAATTTTCTTCAGTGTTGTTTTTTTTTGTTGGTTTGGGACTTGGGGTTTTTTGAGGGACGGATCTGTTTTGCTTCATGGAAGACATGCTGAAAGTGAGATCTTGCATTTTCTACAAATAAATATGTCAGCTTTGATGTTGGGATTGCTGACAAGCAAGTTTACTACAATTGACAGCAACCATGCTCTGAGACACTTGCATAGTATGTCAGCACTACAGAATTGTGAAGTTTCCATGGAACTCTCTACAAGGTTAAGATAGTACTGTACCCCATCTCTACTTCCACAACACTTCCTTGCATTAACAGACATCTGTTAGTTTTCTCTTTCTTTCTGCAGCACAGACACTGATCTTGCTGCTATGGGCTGAAGACCACACATGAAAATACTGAGACAAGACAGGCCACAGGTCTCTTAAACGAAGAACCATTTGGATCTTCTTTATGGAAAAATATGAATGAAAGACACTGCAATGCTCAAAGGCACATTTCAAGAATACAGTAATTGGTTTCATCCAAGTTAAAAACAACATTATGAAAGAATTAAGCTCCTTTGTGAAATGGATCACATAGAAACTTCAGTGGGAGACTTCAGCCTTATCAATTACTGACATGTGAAGGAAATTTTTATAAATTAACATTGCTCCTGTCAGAATGCTGTTATATTTGCATGTGTTTAACAAAATTTTGCCTTCTGCTGCCTACATACTCTAGAAAAAGAGCAAACATTTTGGTCTTTTCATTAAAAAAAAAGCCAGAGAAATACTGCTCTCCTAAACTTCAAACCCTTAGTTTAATACAGGGAGGCATTTCAAATCTGAGTAGAAGCTGTGCCTTTTACTTCTTGAATCTTTCTCTGTGAAGTTTATTAATTCAATTATTGTAACACATCAAGTTCAGAGTAGGACAAGATCCATCAGCGGAACACGTGGTCGTGACAGGCACGAGCTGTAACACTCATTCATCTACTGGTGTCTGTATTTGTTACAAAAGGAGTGGCAGACTCTACTTGAGTGAGCTCAAACAATGCTTTTCTGCCCCACATGGATACCACATCAACATCCACTTTTGTGAGAGACTAGTCTTCCAGAAAATATTTGTTTTAAAATACCCAATATGTTGGAACACTCAATTGGTTTGGTAGATTTAAGATAATACTCTTCAGATTTTCCCCTGAGAACATATACTGGGTATTTATGAGCAGGCTTGTTATATTATGAACATGAATTCAGACAGGAAAAAAACAATTACAGAGATGACAACAATGTTACTGCTAATTATTAGCCCTCTTTATGGACAGAATTTTTTTAACATTTCAGAATTCAATTCCAAGTATGGACACTATCTTTTGGAGTGGGTGGTAACCTACAAGGGAAGGAGAAGACTGGCAGCTGGATGCATTTTCCCACAGCAGAAAATGTTATTATACAATATACAATAAAATTCCAGCTAGAACAACTCAATTCCTGCTAATGTAACTACTTGGAATGTGGGTGCTGACAAGGCCCACAGCAAGACTTCTAATTCTTTGCCACATATAATTATCTGCCCCACAAGGATTGATCAGCTTTAACATAACTGCTTACGAAACATAAGGGATAGTAATTTAGCATACTGGTGGAGCTTACAGTGGAATGAGCCCCGGAACCTCTATGTCACACACAAGATACAGTCATGCCAGGGCATACATAGTAACTGAAGTGGTATTTTGCACATTGTGTGTCCACCCTCACTCAAGATAAGCAAACTTCAGTGTATCAACGCGAGTTTAGAAAAACTGACCTAGCTCTGTTGTGTAAATATACATTATGTCCTTGCATAGCATCACAGAGCCTTTTTAGGGAGCATTCTCAATCTGAGTGCAAAAATTCGACATTAAAATTTATCTCTACCAGGTTATGTATGTAAAATTATTGCCAGGTTATACTGACAAATGTATTCCTATAATTCAAGAACAGGTGTCAAGAACATGGGAACATTTTTGGGGAAAAAACTGATTAGCATGTCTGTAGAGGAAAAACTCCAGAAAAGCATTTCACAGCAGCCAGCCAGGGTAAAACACCCATATTGTTTATACTGTGGTGCCACTAAGACCATATCCAAAGAAAAAGAAATATAGGCATACAGGCTTTTCTAAGGCCTGGGCAGAAATACAGCTCATTCACATGTCACGAAAGTCATGCCGAAACTACTTAAGAAACCAGAAACATAGCAAATAAAAGCATGCCAGAAGGCACTACTGCATGCCCACAACATCCACCTCCACTTTCTACTGTTTATTTTTTAAGTATTTGTTGATTACTTTGTTACATTTATCCATAAAACTCACCTTACAAATCATAAGTAGTCTGCACAACAGCCAGTATGAGTATTTGCTGCGGTATAAAAATAGAACTTGTAAGGCTAATTTTATATCCTCATTTTGAGTAAAGCTACAGGTAATTGCCAGGGTTAGGTGTGGGAGGGTATCATTGTGATAACATTCTTCTCAGGATATTACTGATTCTTTGCAAATCACCCACTGTTCTGGCATTAAGGCATGTGTAGCAGTCAATATTTTATAAGTACTATGTTTTGCTTTCATTCATTTATGTTTGTTTGGTTTAAATTTATTTTACTGGATATACAATAATCTTAACTTTTTAAGTAGCACAAGTTTACAGTCTTGGGAGAAAGCATTCATATCCATGTATGCTTTGTGAGCTGACTAAACAATCTAAAACAAATCCACAAAAAAACAACAACTAAAAAGCTTTGCATGGGAACTAAAAAATGGGGTAAACCAATGTAAGTAACACTGATAACATTTTCCTTTTTTTGAGTAGGATTTTCCACTTCACAAAACCTAACCTATCTAGACACCACCTACAAAACAGCAAACTGACTGGGAAGCATACAGTTTTTCTTCACCTTGCCCTCTTCACCGGCAGCAACAAAACAGACATACAGACTCAGGCCTCAAGACAGGTACTATTCTCACATGCTGTCAATTATTACCACTGCTTTTGTCTTTACTTTCCTAAAATCTAGATGATTTTTTATTTTCTTGTATCTTTTAATTTGCAATTCTCCATTCCCATTAATATTTATGTAACTCTATTCTACATTTTCCACAGCCATTCAAATGAGTAAAGAAAGGTTTTCTGCTTTAATATGAGGGGCTTGAACTAGGAAAAAAAGTTAACACTCCCTCAAGGTTTGCCTAACTTGAGAAAAACCCATTGCTCAGCAAGTACAAAAAGCCCAAATAAAGAGTCTATATTAAGATTAGGAAATAAATCTAATAAATTACAATCATACATCCTTGTTTGAAATCAAGTGTTCAGATCTTGGGACGCAGAAACAGGTTTCCATAATTGCAGGCAGACCCAGTGTGCAAAAAGAGAGCAAGAAAACAGTGACCATGAAATTTAGAGCTTGGGTGCCACAAACATGTGAAGAACATATATTGTTCACAAAATTAAGATATACTATGTTTAATAGAAGAACAAAAAAAGGAAATATAAAGTTACTAAGAAAAAACAGAAGTCTATGCACACATGCTGTATTTAGGCTTGTCCACACGGGAAAAAGAATATACAGTAAGCTAGACAGTAATACTGTATGTACTCCATGGTAACTTCTGCAAAGGTTATGCTTGGAGTTTATCCATGTTTTCAGTATGAAAGTATATACTGTATCACCTCTAGTGAGGTTTGCATTCAGAGTGCTCATGTAATAGCAGAGCATCTACCATGCTATAAACTCACACTCTTACTCTCTATTTCCTAGTTTCTGCAGGCAAGCCTTAGGACTCTACAGCCTTTGCACATATTTGCCTACTCCACTTCAAAAGTAAGATGTGTTTCCCTCACAACTTACCTGTGCTAACGAGATTCCGGTGGGGTCAGCCATGGCATTCTACATTCACATCATTGCTCACTCCACACTGACCATCTCATATGAATGTACCCTTCCTAGAGCAAACAGCTTAATTTCCAGTGTCAGGGAGGACACAGAAAAACTGCTCACTGTCTGTCATACTGTGGGGAGTAAAGGACACCAAATAAATCTAACAGGTGTCAAGTTCAAAGCAAAAAAAATATATACTTCAGACATACAGAACTGAAGTGTATGACTTGTTATTCACAGATGCCACAAATCCAGAAGTTCAAAAAACTCTTATTTACATTTAGTTGGGAAAAACTCAAACACTCCAAGAATTCCTGAGCAACATGCTACTACCTTTACCTGAGGAAGACCTTAAGATGCAGATTACTGAAAGCTGAGAGAGTATTTTCTGCAAATTTTAAAGAAAATAAACAGTATGTAAATCCTATTTTTTTCTATGTTTAAATACCTAATGAGAGTGACAGAAGAGGAAAGGGAAAAAAAGGAGTTTATTTAATCAACATCATTGATATAAAGCAAATTGAGGGGTTGGGGTTAATTCTTTGTTTTGGATTTAAAAGGAAAATCAATGACAATAACTTTGTCAGACCCATGTCTGAACAGTTGTATTAAAAAACCTCCCTGTAACTTTGGAGAGCATCTTAAACCATCAAGATCAATGAGAGCACAAAGTACTCCTAAACAAAGCATTGCTTAAAGTAACTCAACTCCCATTCACCTAAAACCAACTGTCAATATTCCTGCTATGTCACAGCTGGAGCAGCACTGTCATTTCTGAAAGAAGACTTAACCAACTGCTTTCAAACCAGCTGTAAACAGCTACAAATGCATGTTGCATCAGCCTTGAAAGTGATAATAAATATTGTGCATTTCAAAGCAAGTTAAGTAGTTTTCTTCATTTCTCTTACATATCCACTTCTTGGGAAACTACACTTAAATCCACAGGAATTTCCCTGAATCAAGCAGTAACTTGAAAGTGTGCTTAATTTTGCATTTGACTTGCAAGTATCTGCAAACTTACTATTATCTGAAATGAAATTACCTTTTCAACTTTTTTTTATTAGCTTGCTGAAGTGAGATGACAAGCTATCGTTTGATTAAAAGAGGAACCCACTGTAACATTACAAAATCAAATACCTGTTATGAACATATGACACAGTGTTTATTAATTTTCTAACAAAATTAATAATTATACAAAATAGTCAACATAATGCATTAAATTGTTCTAAAGTGATCACGTGGTCTTACTAGCATATAACAATCTCATTAAAATCTGTGATATATAAAACAAAAATATAAGCAAAACTGGAGAAAAATTACATTTAGGTTTACTGCTACATTTGAATTACCAACCATACACTTTCACATTAGCACAAGGCAAATCAACCACCGTCAGTTTGAGGCTCTAAACAGCCAACATCACTGAATTTCAACCACATATGCCTTGAGAAAATGGTTTATTTACTTTATTGTGTTTAACCTTTCAGGAAAACCACACTGTAACCCAAATCCACATCCTAACAAAGTATCTTAAATATGTTGAATAAGAACACAAGCAGCATTACCCACAGTGCATTGAACTCCTTTATAACATGCTTTTCACTCCCTCACTCCATTTTCTTCCATATGGCGAAAAAGAAGTCACACCTCCTATGTAAGACAAACAGCTGCCGATTCCACTGTTACTGCTTTTAGACAATTTGAGGTCCCTGTGACTGTGGGCTACCAAATCCTGCAGCTCATCAGCAAGAGAGATGCTGAGAATGGTAAGAAATTTTTTTATATTTTACATCAAATTGCAGTAAGCAACAGAAGTCTTCCATGTGGCACAAGCAAATTAAACTCTAAAATAAAGGACAAAGTATAGCAAACACTATCATGAAGAAGGCTGAGGCCTAAGGAGATTTTCAAAAAAAGGATGTCTCTCTGGAGAAGAAACCAACCACCTTTGCAGCATAAGTCCTCTGCTTCCATACATTTGAAATCCAAGATTTTATTGACAACGTGGCAGTAATCTTTTTAATGTGTCAAGTTAGAGGGAACAAAGATGACAGAAAAACGAAATCCAATTTTTCTGGCCCATTACTACCAATCCAGCAGAGAGTATTTTGAGGCTGAGGGATCAGTGGTGTTTCATTATTTGAAACATTATGCCAAACAAGGCTATAAAAATAAAACAAAGACAGATCAACCATATGTGTGTCCTTTTATAATACATTTTAGACAATAAAGTACTTGATATCAGACATCAGAAGCAAAGAGCTTTTTCTACAAAGTTCAATGTAAGAACCAGTGTACTGAGAAATTTTAGGAATGCTGCCTTCTCATCAGAAGCTTTATTAATTAAATTAAAAATTAAATTAAATTAAAAAGCTTTATGGTAATTTTAAAGGGAAATGAGTCATTATTAATAATCCTTAACATCTGGGTAGAACTGGGTAGTTTATTATAACATATTCTCAAACATTAGTGGCTTTTGTGACAATAAACACTACTGACATGGAAGATGAACCCACAATGTTTCACAGGATTTCTAAAAGCTCTTCATGAGTTTTAAACAAGAGAGCTTAACTTCAGAACTGCTCTTGTGCCTGCTCTTACGCGTGTTGTTATCAGTCAAATATTAACTCCTTCAATTTTGCACAGGGTTTATTTTTGTACTGTCACCCACTTCAGGGTAATAATAATTTCTGAGTATTGCTAGGCAAGCTTATCAGTGAAGGCAAACAGAACTCTGAAGCAAATATTACTCATGTAGAATTTACAGCTAACATGTTTTATGCATTTTAGCAAAACTTCCAAATTTAGGCAGAGCTCTTCAACTTGAAGTGACTATAAACACAATCTACATTTAGCTCAAAAATCTGTACATGATTGTATCTAAAATTTTGCCCAATTCATAATGCAAATTTTTATTTTTGTATGTCATAAGTATTTAATCTTACTTCAATTAGAATAATTTCGGCACATACAAAAAAATGTAAGAGTGCACACAATGTAACTGATTTTTCTTCTTATTCAGCTGAGCTACTGCTGTCTTTCTAGTCTAGATGAGTCACTCTGCAACACTGATGTTTTACCAGTGACCGTATCAACAACCAAGCTTCTTATCTCAATCGCCTTTTTCTTACTGTACTAAAATCAGAAACTCATTTCCATTGGACATTTGAAATTGGCAAAACCAGGAACACATATATGCTACCTAAAGGGCACTTACTCAATAAGACTTATTTTAGTTTTGTTTTTCTTGTTTTCAGAGTCTTCTAGCTACTAGTGGAAGCAGCTTCCATGAGTTAAAAAAACCTATTTTCTATTAATTTAAAATTGGAAACTACATACTGTTAAAATTATAAAAATTGAAAACTTAGCTGAATTGTAACACGACGACAATACAATACTGTAAAACTGATGGAATATTAAGTAGTATCTGTTTACAATAAAATGTAGGCAGCTACTTTTAGAATTACAATATATATGGCACTAATAAGATTGAAAAGATAAGATGGTGATTGGACTTAAATGTTTGATAAAAATCTCTTACTGACTATAACAATTCTGCTCCATTACTGCTAGGAGAAGGAGAAAAATTACTTTCCAATTCCAAACTTATGCAGCAGTTGCATATGCACAAATACATTTATCTTCTGAGTAGAAAGGAGGAAGCAAGAGCAAAGTCTAAGGTTTGCTACTGTCTAATTTAACTGGGGTGAAATGAGGAGAATTGGGAAAAATGTGGCAGTGCTCTTCCTTCCTGACAATGTGTCACTCAGCACCAAATATCGCGTACTCTGTCAAACGGTATGAATTATTCTCTGAATGGGGAAACAAGGGGAGGCAAGGATGACACTGACTCCATGTTATATATGTATATTGACTACGATTAAATTATAGTGTTTTAGCTCTTACAGCCATTAACAGCCTTCAGCTTAGAAAACAGAATTAATGTCCTGGGTAGCACACTAAGTATTGTCTTCTACATGTGAAATTCTAAATCCACCCTTGAGTTTCTTCTTTATTACATATTAATACATTGTACAGACAAAAGCAAAAATTTTGCCTTCGGGGCAAGTATTAACTATTGACTCTCTTTCTAGTTGGCAATAGCAGCTTAAGACAATTATGGCTTAACAAAATCTGTTTTCAAATCTAAAACCAATAAGCTTGAACACTGTAGAAAACACAGTAAATGCTCTGCCAAGGTTCACAAATGTGTGTGAGCTGTACCTTTTGTATTAACATAACAATTTTTCTGAAAATAAAACATTAAATCGCATGCATTCTTTTTATGCAATGCTGTAACACATCCAGGAACCTTTTTTCATAACATCTAAAGATTTCTACTTCTCTTTTTTTTTTTCTCTTTTTCTCTAACACTTTAATCTTACTTTTCATTATTGTTCACATTTTTCTTCTCTCACTAGGTTAAAAATCAAGAAGTAAAGGTGCAAGACACGAATCTTTTCAACTTAAAAGCTGCAACAGTAAATTAGCAGTTCAAAGCTCCTCTTGGTCCAGTATTACATCCCAACAGTAGCCACAAGTGGATGTCTAGACAAGAGTAAAACAGCACAACCACAAACAATCATCTTCCATCTGCCAACAATTTTCAGCTTAGAGGATTTCCTACAGAGATTTGCAGTTGCAGAAAGACTCAAGTACTCTTCTGATACTCCTCCCTGTCAAGTCAGTGGTGACGTAACTGCTAGTGATAAGAAAATTAGCAGACACAATCAGATTATACATTCATTGGTAAACTAATTTCCAGAGTTATATCAGTGTTCGGTTCCTCAGTTACATGATTTCCACATCACTCTCAAGTGCTTTTGCTGCTGAACCCCTATCCTCCAACCTATGATATATCACTTCATCAACACAGCAGTCAGGATCACTTATTTAAAAAAAACAACAACAAAATAAACATTGAAATTAACTTTTCTTACAGATGAGATGAATTCAACCTAGTGTTAGGGGGAAAAAAAAAGAAAAAAAAAGACTACTGTAGCAAACAGCTATCTCTAAAAGACAGCAGTATGCCTGTAAGTCTATATTCTATAAAATAGGGTGTTTGGTTAGGGAGCATGTCTGCAGTTGAATATAGAATTGATGTTCTAGATGGACTGAATAAAGTACAGAATGTGCCTCCAACTACAGAGCCTTTAAATACCCTTTTCTGATACTTATCTACTAAATGATAATATTGAATGTTTTCCATTGCTCCTTTTACCGCTGTACAACACTTTGTAGCAACTCTGCAACTGGGCAGATTACTATTTGGGCATTTTTGCTCAAAAGAAAAAAGATGACACCTGATTTCAATTCCAGTAATATAGTTTTGTCATCATACTGATAAAACTAGGAACTTATTACATTAATATTCTGATGGTTTGCAGACTTATAATAGGAAAGAAGTTCAGTGCTTTCAAAACAATTAGAACCTGATTATTTTATTTAACTTATTTACCATCTGAATGTTCAAACATTTGATTCTGCTGCAATACAAACTTCATAGTATTGCGTATGGGAGGCCATTCTAAAAAAAAAATAATTAACATTTTCTGACCCAATTCCATGAACATTTTACACTTGTGCTGTTACTAAGAAATGCATTAGAGGCTGGTCACATGATTTCCTTCTTGTCAACAAATGATGGCTCAATTAGGCAGATAAGAATCTACAGCCCTCAGCAGAAACTCTCCAGCCCATTCTCAGCAGCATAAAGAGACAGTACTAGTCCTGGGGAATGAATTCTTGCTAGCCTTTATATACATGCTCATTGAAAATTTGTCTTTTTCTTCAAAGAAAATTGGATCCTTCATGTTGTTGCAAATTTTTAGTCACTTACAGTTTGTAATTTTTTTTTAATATTCAGGTATAGTTCATTATTAAAATTAATAAAGTGGTGAGGAAATTTAATTTTAGCACATTGCTGTACTAATTCCAAATCACCTCTCAGAAATAAGATATCTTAGAAAGTAAGTTAATAAAAACTCTAAGTTTTCACTCCTGTCCTCAAAGGACACAGAAAATTCACATGTAAGGATGAAATTCATTCTCACCTCACTTTGCCGTGATCAAGTGCCTTAAGAATACCATATACAAAGACTGCCAATGATAGTAAGCACAGCTGTAAATAAAATTTTCTCCTGAGTGCTCTCAATGGATGCTAAGGTTGTTTCTGCTTCATTCCAATTACTCTCACCATCTTTCATGTCATTGTTTTGCTGAATTTATTAATTTTAACCTCCCCATGAAGAGAAATCTATTTAAAAATACTGTGGTATGCAGATTATGCAGAGAGAAAGACATAATATTAAGTACTTCCCTTCTTTCTCCTATTTCTTCCATTTGTCTCATTCTTTAAGATTTCATGACTCTTGCTAATGCTTAGCCTTTACTTTTAACAAAACACCTCAGTGTTGTTCAGCACCAATTATATAGTCCATATGGTTTTAAAGAGACATGTTCAGAGGCATATGCTGAGGCATATTTCATGCTAAATACTGTTAACTGCTGTTCCCCACCATTTTCAAGTTTGCAGGAAAGTATTGTTATATTATATCTGTCAATACTACAGTTGGCAAAAAACTATGAGGAGCAGTGGTATTCTGCAAAGCAGCATTATTAACTCTCGCATAAAAAGTGGTAAGACAGATCTTATCTACGGCTCTTCAAGGGCTAGACATTATTACCTACATACTACACATGAGCAATCTTGTGGTTTATAAAGGGCTTTTCTTCTATGGGCTACGAGGTCTGAGTATGCTGATACTTACAGTTAATATTATGGCCAGGTATGTATTAAATAATTTTGCCTGAACAGCTACATCATTTAGAAATATGAAAAAAACCACATTGTCCTTAACCAATGTAGTTTTGCCAATAAAAACTTTGGTTCAAGTATGACTAGTCTGGAAAGGTGAGAGCATTTCTGCTGGTATAGCAGCTGTTAAGCTGTATCCACATTAAGGGTGCTTATGCCAGAGAAAAGTGTAAATCCCCAGGAGGGTTTTCCATAGCAGCTGCATCAGCAAAATCTTTCTATTGTGGACAAAATCTAAGTGCCTTTAGCTTTTGTTTAAGTCAAACCTTTGCAAGGATTAGTACTGGTGTTTTAGTCTTGCTCATAGTGCAAAAAGCTTGTTTCAGCAGTCAAGCTCTACCTGCTACCATGATAGTCCAGATTTGTTTAAAAATAAACAGTGCCCACCTCTATTTCTCCACCTTAGACAGCAGTAATTATTGATTTAAAGAACTCAGTTTTTCCTTAAGTATTCTATCCTTAATTAAAGGAAGAAGAAAAGGAAAAAGGAGGACGATCTCTGTTTTGACCAAACCAGTCTGAAGCACATTTACACAGCACACTGCTGATTGAGCACTAGCCACTAGAAAGATTAAAGCCACACCACAAAACCTGCTCAACCCTGACTTTTAACACATAGTTCTGTTTAAAAATAAACTCAGAAAACACCATGAAGATCTCAACTAAAGCAGATGTCCCCTAAGAAAGGGGAAAGGTCTTTTTCTCTGTTGCACCATTGTCAATCCAGGACCTGTCTGATGTCCCATTACCTCTTTGAAATGAATTTCCAGAGCCTGTTTTTGAAACCAGTCAATTCCTGTTTCAAAAAAGCCCAATAACAAACAAGACTGGTTGGACTCAGCCTTCTGCCTCCTAAAGGACTGAAGAATGTATCACAGAGTTTTAAAAAGCCCGGTCTGCAAGTCATACTATTAATATGTTTAGTATCACTGAAAATCTGTGAAGATTTTTTGCAAGTACTTTTTAATCTAAGTACACAATAAGCACAATGTAACACACAAATTTACTCGGTACAGATTTTTAGGATATTGATTACCTACACTGTAAAACCATTTTTAATCTTTTAAATTACAATTGTTACTTGCAGAATCAAAAAGTAGCCTCTTTAGGTTCCTATCCTGCTTGCAACTTCAGCTAGTTCAAAAGTCTTGTAGCCTACAGTGCAGACTACTATTTAGTACAGGTAAGTTTTTGAGCTAAGAGGAAGCATATATGAGTCCCCTTGCACTATGTACACATATTTTAGCATTCTATAATTTTAGTGCAAAAGTTAGTCTTTGCAACGATAAGCACAACAGAGTGCTCAATTCAAAGCAAATAATTAATCATAACTTGTTGCAAGAAAAAAAAAAAAGTTTTGTATTTAAGCAACTGCACCATGCAAGAGGACCTGCAGTAAAAACTTCCCCTCAAATTGACTCACCTCACCCCTTAGAACATGAAGGCTTCCCTTTTTAATTTACATTTAATGGTGTGTTAGCTCTGCCCATACTTAAGGCAGCACCTTAAGGGAGCAGAGGGGTGGCAGGACTGGCCCTGGCAAATGCCACTTCTCACCACTCCCCAGTCTGCTACAAAGCCCTGTTCAGCCTTTGCAGATGAGTAGCTTGCGACCAAGAGACAGATTTAGTATTTCAACAGATTTACAAATTCTACCACTGAAATAAAAGCATGCCCTTTTCCCCCTTCCAACTCCCCAAAAACCAATATACATTAAAAAAGGGTAATGCAATCACAACCATTATGTCAATGAAAATTACACACCGGGTTTATCTCTGTAGGATTTGTCAAATGCAAAGCTCACACCACATCTTTGGAGTAATAATGATGTTTTATCATTTTAATTACAAACACTTCGAAAAAAATCCCTAATGTGTACCAATTGAGGTGGTCTGAATTAACAGTAGCTTCATAGCCCAAGGGTAGCAAAAATAGATTGAGCTACCAAATTTCATCATAGTTATAGCAGCTGTCTTCTTGCCTCAGGGAACCTGGGTATTTAACAAAGCAGACAGCTTGGCACTGGCATCTGATTAGTAATGTGGGTATTGCTGGACAGAGCAGTTCTATTGTTTCACTGTTTGATTAGGAATTTGGAGAGCTATGGCATCATTTAGCTTTTATACCTAGCTTCTGTATGTTCACTTACAGGTACTGTAAAAGGCTATTTTCTCACTTATCACTTCCTGCAAGAAGGGAATATTGTCTTGAACATGACCAATGAAACATGACAGGATTTAAATGACAGGGTCAGTTGCCTCCCCACTTCTGTGCCAAAATTTTGTTAAACCAACTGCATAAGTTTTTTTAATTGGGGAGAAAAATGAGTAAGGTGAAATACTCTTCTTCCTTTTAGCACAGGATACAAATAATTTGCAATTTAAAATAATTTTAAAACAATTTATTGCAGCTCAACTTTATAAGAGAAAATTTATTTTCACAAAAGAAGCCCCAGAGGAAAAATCCAACTCTTGGGATTTCTGGGAGAGGGGGACCAATTTTTATTTTCTAATTCCACAGCAGCCTGACAGTTGGATAACCACTGGGAAGAAGAGAATCTCTGGTTGCAAACCAACCTGCTTAATGGCAAAAATCTTAGTTAACATGCTTTATCTATAAAGGCTTGATCTCAGGGAATAACCTTAGCACGAACAACAATATTACCCTGAGGTCTGCGTTTGAACTTCATACAGCCAAAAAGACCCCCCACATGGCTCTTCTCTCTTTCAGTCTTTAAGTATACATCACAAATTATTGGTGCTTGTTGGCAGAGTTCAAATCACTGAACTCATAGCAAATAGTCTACTTCAGCTAGAAGCACATTCTTTTACTCTATCAAATCCATCTGAGGTAATAAGACTTGATGTTTTATTCAACAGAGCTGAGGAAAATTGTTGCACAATAGGTTAATTCAAAATGGCAGCATAGAAAATGCATCTGTCAGTGGGGATCAAATTACAGGGCAAGCTCCTCTCAATGCTTAGAAAAACAAGTCTACAGTTCTACAGATTATGTGCATGTGTGTGTTTAAAGGGGTGGGAAAAGAGCTAAATATCTGAGCTAACCTCCAATTAAAGTCAATCATAAAAACAGCCAATTTAATGAGTACGGATTTCTTTGGGTAATTATAACACCAACCACTTTTTTTTCCTCCCTCTCTTTTAAATCTGTAATTCTGCCTTCTTGTTATTGCTTGCTTTGTCACTAATCGCCTCAGGAACTTGATTTCCTAGCAACAGACTCTGCCACCAAACATTTGGCTCCTGTTCAACATTTTCTTTGTGAAAAATGGCAGTGCTATTGCCGCCTGGCTGTTGCAGCTAGACTGGCTCTGTAAGTGCTCTAATAATGCATTCTTCTAAAAAACACCCAAGAATCACTTGCTAAAAGGAGTGCTGACTGATCTTCACTAATTACCGTGCCGAAAAAGTTTATCTGCAGTTTAAAGGCTACTAGGGTAGAAGAATGACAGGAAATGTGTATATTCTTTATGTAAATAAATATAATTAATAACCTAAGAGGTGAACAAATAGAAATAATAGTTTTACTATGTTAGACAGATTCTCATTAATTTTCTATTATGGAAAAAAGAGGTATAATATTTCTGACAAGTTGATGATGCGTTTTTTGTGTAAGATACAAAGTATTTCTCTTCCAAGAATGACATCTTGAGGATCAAACTCCATTAAAAAATAAGAAAAAAGTTTCCAATTCCCTTTTCCACTTAAGTTACTAGAGAAAACACTGGCAAAATGGTTTATACATGAGAAGGTATACCTGAAACGGTAGCATAATGCACACCACATCCTAAATACATCACAGAATGACATAATACATACGGGTGTCAGTTCACACAGAGCTTTATTTTTGCATTTTGATCAATGAAATAAAGCTGTGAATTTCTGTACTTATGAGAGAAAAAGTATTTTTCCCATATTTGTTTTGGAAGCCAGTAAATCGCAGATTTGCTTCCTGGTTAGATACAAAGTCTACCATGTCTCCTACTTCAGCTAAAACTTCCAGAAAACACAGTCCCTCAAGACAATAGGTTTCAGGAAGGCAAAGTTATCCCAGGACAGCTAAAAAGGTCACAACTAACTGTTGCTACCTGCGACTTTTTTACAGTTAAGACATTCAGAATGTCTCCCTGGCCATAAAACCTACTGTGATAAATAGTTCTGCATGTCAAATGGCATACCATTCTGATGCCAGAGCACTATGGCAAAAGCTATCAATGGAAAAAAAAAATAGCAACTATTGTGGAAGTTATTCAAACAAATTGAGTGTATCCTCAGCAAGTTTGCTGACAATATCAATTTATGTGGAGTAGTTGACACCCTAGAGGGAAGGAATGCCATCCAGAGGGACCTTGACAGGCTGGAGAGGTGGGCCAGTGCCAACCTCATGAAGTTCAACAAGGCCAAGTACAAGGTCCTGCACTGAGGTCAGCGCATCCCCAGGCACAAATACAGGCTGGGGTGAGAATGGCTGGAGAGCAGTCCTGAGGAGAAGGACTTGGGGGTGGTAGCAGATGAGAAGCTCCACATGAGCTGCCAGTGTGCACTGGAGCCCAGAGAGCCAATTGTGTCCTGGGCTGCATCAAAAGAAGTGTGATGAGCAGGGCCATGGAGGTGATTCTGCCCCTCTACTCTGCTCTGATGGGACCCCACCTGGAGTACTGTGTACAGCTCTGGAGCCCTCGGCACAAGACAAGACATGGACTTGTTGGAGTGGGTCCAGAGAAGGGCCACCAAGATGATCCAAGGGCTGGAGCACCTCTGCTATGAAGACAGGCTGAGAGAGTTGGGGCTGTTCAGCCTGGAGAGACCTTGTAGCAGCCTTCCAGTACCTGAAGAGGATACAGGAAAGCTGGGGAGGGACTTTTCACCAGAGAGGTCAGTGATAAGACAAGGGGTAATGGTTTTAAACTGAAAGAGGGTAGATTTGGATTAGATATCGGAAAGAAATTCTTCACCATGAGGGTAGTACGGTGCTGGGATAGGTTGCCCAGGAAGGCTGTTGATGCCCCCCCTCCCTGGAGGTGTTTAAGGCCAGGTTGGATGAGGCTTTGTGTGGCCTGGTCTAATGTGAGGTGTCTCTTGTCATAGCAATGAGGTTGGAACGTGATGATCTTTAAGAACCTTTCCAACTTTAACCATTCTATGATTCTATTATTCTATTTTTAGGGGATATTTTGATTCCTGCCAGTATCTACGTCTCTTGTTTCCCATGAAACCTACACAGACCTACCACATCTCAAAGAAAAATCCTATCACAATCCATTGTAAATTATCATACTCATCATAGCAGTAAATTACAATAAAAATGCCTTCATTGAATATGCCTCTGAAAGGAGAAAACAGCACAAAAGAAATTTCATTTATACTTATATTGTTATAATAACCAGCATTTTTTTCTCAAGTAGAATAACCAAACCCCATGTAAAATACTGTAGAATGTTATTTAAGCTTTGCTACAGACTGCTGAAATCAAGCTTATGTTTTGACAGACTCATGTTGAAACCAGATAATTCCACCATCAAGCCCACTACACCACCACAGTGCCTGCTTTTTATCAGAACTATAATGAACATCAAAATAAACTACTTTTGCCACTAACTTTTTAACCACAAAAGAGATGCTGAAGGTGGTGAATAGAAATTAACTGTGGGCTAACAAATCTAAGCAGTAATAGAATTTTTTTTACTTAATATGGTACAGTTGAAGGGCATCACCATTGAGAAATTTCTATTATTTCCTAGATGGAGGTAGGAGAAGGGAATGGTTTAAACTTTCATGGATTGTAAAATAACAGACCATGCAAATCTGAGTGAGTGAAGGTATCATCTCTGAATAAAGGGCTGTATGGCAACACCGAAACTGAGCAACTCAAAATTCACCTGCATAAAAATAAGTCTTACAGGTACAAAAAAAGCTTCATCACTCCTCTACTCTCTACCTACAACAAGTACCAGAGGAGCTGAAGGTTTCAGGCACTGTAAATTCAAAAAGCAAAGATGAGAACACAATGCACAAAGTACAGTGTAAAAATTATCCCAAATCTCTTTAGTGAACAGAGATAGGCATGAGCATCAGCAGTCATGTACCTATACAACATGGCTAGGCAAGGAGTCTATGCAGATACTAAAAAAAAAAGCTTTGAGAGGTATCACTTATAACTTTTTAAGCTTAACAGGAACTATATCCACAAAAGACAAATTCAAATGCAGCCACTAAACAATAACTATTTTCCTTTGTATAGAAAAAAGACAAGCATTTCAGTAAAAGAAGATTTCTTCATTTTTTGGGAGCTACTTAACTGATCCAAGACTCAAGTTACTACAGGTTGGGAATCTAACTGCAGTCGATACTGCCACTTCATATGCTTAGTAAAGTATTTAAGAAAAACAAACAAAGAAAAACCCAAAACCTGAGTGCAGCAGGGACTTTCAGGAACACTTTTATTACTTTAGCACCAAGATAATATTAGCATCCAATGACAGCGTTTCACCCACCTAATGCTTCCATCTGCAAACATTAAATGAATGCAGAGGTTGAACTGAAGAACAAATTGAGTAAAACTGAAGAACTGGCAGAAATAAGAATGGCTAACTGGAACAAAAGAAAACACAAATCTGGGAAGCACTGCATTTGTGGCAATAATGCTCAAAGACAGGCAGAAAATTAAAGTTCAGCTGTCTGTATGAGCAACCAGTATCAGTTGTCAAGGAGTAAAGGTATCACAAGGTTAAATGCAGCTTTTAATGAAGGAAAGCATTTTCTCCTTTTCCGTTTTCTTCCCATTATGAAAGAATAAGTGCAGAATTCCTTACACACATACAGTAACATAGAGGTGCTCACTGGAGTAAAATGACAACTAAAATTCTCCTCAGGGGTTCCACTCTAAGTAACATTTATCAGCAGATGAATGAAGAACAGTGACAATGAAATATCCTTGCATTCAGAGTCTTCATAAGATATCAAAATTAACAGATATATACTACAAGTTGTATTAAAAATGCTAAAATGTTTGTGTGGAATGTCAAAAAAAACTGAGTACGAAGAGCTCCCAAAGGTTTCAGATGGTGCAGATATAGATGATCTTAAAAAAAGCCAACAAAACCACAACAACCAAAACAACCACAACCCAAGACCCCCACAACCCAATACATATTACAAAACTCTTAGAGATGCCTACATAAACACAGTACTACCATCAGTTTCTTAAATGCATCTGAAAACAAGACAAACAAGGCGACCAAATATGGAGTTTATCACTCAAGTTTTAACACATAAGAATTCTATGAAGCAAGTCCTGACAGAAAGCAGAGATACGCAGAAGGGGGGAAAAAAAAATTGAAAAAAAAAAATATATATATATATACACACTCACCCAACCCCCAACTCCCTCCCTCTAAACCACAATTTAAGATCATGTTCATGTGTCTCATTCATAATTTCAGAGGCAGACGTTATCATAACTCTCATCTTATTCTGAAATAAGGGAAATGTCTGAGGAAGAGACATTTTCTAGCCCCAGTAGTAACCAAATAAAATCCCTCACATTGAATTCTAATCAGACACCAGCAGCACAGTTAGCTGATCCACAGCGAAATGAATATGACAGACTAGATGATATTATGTCAATGGTAGAAATTACTGCTAGTATATGAATGATACCTGGAGAAAAGAAAGAAATTGCATGAAGTTTGACAGTACATGTAATCTGTCTTAAATGATACAAAGTAAAGTAATTTTAAAGGATTAAAATACATCTTTAAAATTTACCATATTTGAGAAAGCTGGTACAGCCTCTGCATTTTGCCTCTGTGATTTACAGCGTCCTATTCTTTGCTAGTCTTTCTCCAATTTGTCTACCAAATCTGATTACCAGGTGGCTAAAATAAATGTATTGTGTTCATTCATGGTAACAGAAGTTGTCTTTAAGGGTTCTGTCATGGCTTCACTATCTTTTCCTTTCTACCTACTCCTCCCTTTGTGAATTGATTAGATTTCAGAGTTAAGCTTCATCTGAGTGCCATTCTGCTGAAAGCTGCATTGAAAAGCATGTTATCTATTCTAGGAAGCATATACAGATGACACAGGATATCACAGATGTGTCCTAAAGCAACAACTGTCCTAGTCTCCCAAGAAAATAGATTGTTTGATAATCTCAGGACACAGATTTCCAGAGTAAGTCTCTGTTCCTAACATACATTCTAAGGCAATCCAAGAAATAGGTGACAGTTGGATAGCAAGAAGGAAATGAAAAGCAACATATGCACAGTGCAAAGCCAAGGAAGGTAACAAGACTGAAGTGAAGACAACAGCAGACAAAATACCTCAGGAGTGAAAATTGTTCACGGTATAGTTTTGTTTAAGCTGGTAAACCACTACAAACCTGCAAGTGAAGAAGCTAAATTAAAGAAAAGGGCATGAATGCACTCTAGCATGAGGTAACACACTATCTCCTTTCCTTAAGTTACACATGCAGTCTGTAATGTGAAGGGATAACATTGTCCTAGACAACTCTTAGATTAACTCACCCAGCCTTGAGTGCTTTTGCTACAGGTGCAAACCAGGTTCTTTACATAACATATCTCCTTCCGCAATCACCAGTTTCCCCAATCTGAATTCCATTTTGCAAATATCTAATACAATTTATTAGCACTTCAGTGTTATTTATTTATCCATTAACATACATGCATCTTGGGTTTTATTTTCACTTTAGTACAATAGTTCTCTGTCTCTCATTACAAACTTGGATTTTGTTGAACTGCCATCTGAAGGACAGCTTTTAATAAAAAAAACAGTGTAATGAATCACCTAGTCAAAATTTAAGAGATCAAATTGAAGCACCACAGAAGAGTGTCTTCAGGACTAAAATAAGAAGGCTGTATCTTAAAAAACCCAAACCCGTTTTTCACCTCATGTAACTTTTCCCTCTTTTCCTGCAGAACCTCCAGGAATTTTTCTAAATTGTATATTGGAAGCTTAGTTGGTAATTATATATAAGCATCATAAAAAAAAAACAACTTAGTCCAGTACAGCTTTTGGTATTATTCTTCTTTATTTATACAATACTCTTAGCCTTTCAATATTTTTTTAGCCTATAGCATTAATTCCTCCTAAGCATAGCATTTGGAACAGACTGAGGTATAATTATTGGGCAACAAAAGCTCAAACACTTGAAAAACAGAAATAAAAAATGAGTAGATAATACACCTACATGTTTTTTTAACCACAGCACAAACGTATAGTCATAGCAGTGGGATGTGTTTTCATTGTCTACTGAAAAGGTTATAATGTTTTTAGGCATTTACAAAGGGGCAGTCTTGGCCATAAACAAGATCAGTAACAACCCTGTCAAGCCTACAGCAGAGTACACTACCAGGCTGTAGGAGACATGAACACCAGCTAAAAGAAGTAAGTATTTTCAATGACCTTGTTCCTCCTGGATAATCAATTTTTTACACTTCTTACCAGCTGTTCCCACATAACTCAGGTAGTGAAATGGAAGCAGCTGTCATAGAGAATCCACATATTACATGCATGTTATAAGGTTTTAATCTGTCATAGATGCTTTATGTTTGCTCATTTTGATCAGTCATATCAACTTGAGAGCAAGATGAAAACAAATCCACCACTTCTATTTAGGCAAGACGTACTCTACTCAAAAACACTCATCTGGCTTGATTCATTCTGGATGGTAAAAGATGATTACTAATTGTGAATCTACTAATGCCCTATCCTCAAAACCTCTTTATTTGAGAAGTAAGATTTCACCATAAAAACCATTTTGTCCCATTGCTCACATTCAAGTGTTTTGTCACAACGACTGTTTCTGAAATATTGAGTTATAAGGTGCTGTAGTAATTACTATGGAATAAATAGCAATTAAGATTGTTTACACAAATAAGCTCAGACTGTTTGCAGTGAATAATTATGCTAATAGTGTTCTTCTACATAATTTGTGCATCCTTCACAACAATTAACCAGAAAATGTGAAATGTAAATTTGATGCACTACTACAAAAGCTCCAAAATGTTTAGTTATTATGGTTTTCCTCTACTAATTTAAGAAAGCACACAACTAAAACTTTTGTCTACATTTAAATTCAAAGAAATCAGACTTTGCTGAAATTGAAGGAGTAATTTTCTTTCATTATATGAAATCATCCTAAACCGTATGAAACAGACATGCTCATTGCTTAAAGCTCACTACGTTGTAACACAAATTTTTGCAATTTGAAAGAAGCTGTACTTACTGCTATGTAATAAACTTTGGCCTTTTCCACCAACTTCCAGTTCTTCTCCAAATCAAGATGCTTTTCCTTCTTATAGCAATTAGCAGCAGCGAGGTTAGCTACGAGAGACCTGAAAGTAATGAAAAAATAGGCATTAGATCATATAACACTACTGTAAATTTCTCACAAAGAACATTTTTCAAAGATAACCAAAGATCCTAAGGAACATAAAAGCAATTACCAAAGAGTACCACAAATCACATACATTTTATTTGACTATTAGATACTATTAAATTTAAATTTAAACCATATATTAAGTAATATATTTTAAATCCAGCTCTATATGTAACCTATCACTATTTTACTCTTCACATACCTTCACTTGCTTAGAATCAGCCTTTGCTGCATTTTGTGATTAAACTCCCTCTGCATGGCACAGTATTCGCTGATTTTCCTTAAAAGTCTTCTTGTATCTCACATCTAAATTAAAGCAGCTACTCTGGATTCCCTTTTAAAACTTTTTTCCCTCAGTAGAACCAAATTTCATGGATATCTATGTCTTGCCTTTATAATTTTCCACTGAACAGTTATTTTAAAAGGGGTTGGTTTGGGTTCAACTCCGCTAGGTTCTTTTTTTCGTTTAGCAAATTAAAAAGGGTCACATTACTGCTTTTGGATGCCCTGTTAAAAAAGTATCTTTGGCTTAGGTGTGTATTACTGGAAAACTACCTAAAACTCATTTGTACTTCATTCTTTCCCACCAAGTTATAACACAAGCCATGGGACAGAACTTCCACTAGTAAGAACAAAAATACTTTTATCGTATTTACTTTGTTACATGTAAAATACATGCTATTTTAAATCTTCTTCAACCATTCAATTCAGCATGATGAAACACACAAAACTTCAGATGTACTCCTAAAAACCAGTCATAAAAAGATGGTTATGCACTAGCTCTCTACTTTGACCACCGTGACCTAAACATTCTGTGCAATTTTATCAGGGGAACGTTTTATAACATCCAATATTTAGGGAAGGGGAGTTGTAGAAACAGACAATTCCATGCTGGGATACAGAATTGTAAATTTCCATTATTTAGTAGTCATATGATGCACCTTTACCAATAACACATCATTGTTTTGTGGTATTTAAGTAAATTAGGCAGATAAATAATGTGTAATTACACATTAAATATATGGCTATTAAAAATTTTTGCCCTCAACCATGTGCATATAATTGATATTGTGTATCTCATCATTTTCCATATAAATGATATTACAATCCAGAAACAATGACTCAGAGTTGCTAATCTGCTTCTACCAAGTCACACTTCTGCTTCCAGACTTGAGTACCAGCTATAGGAGTTAGGAGGTAAATACACTAGGAATAGCTGAAAGTTTATTCCACCTCAAAACAGCATCTTCCCACTATCACCATTTCTCTTTGTCCTATTCAACAAAAAACAACAACAAAAAAAGACCAAAAGAATCTCTAATGAAGACAGCAACCAAGTTTCTCTGTGAACTTCCTGAGCATTCATCACTGACAATCCCTTTAAGTTAACAGATCCAGTATCTAAAAATTAAAACAATAAGTTAGACTAACTTGTTTTCTGAATATATCAAAATACCTAGCATAATTCTGTGCCATTTAATCCCAGGAATATTCTTGGGCTTATATATTTAATTCTAAACCTTAAGCAACAGGAACTAATGTGAATTTTTGAAAATTAAATTTAAAAAATTAAAAATCCAAATAGACCAAGTCTCTGCAGCAGTACAAGTAAAAGAGCAAGAAGCTTCATTCTTGATGAATAATATAATTTCAATGACAAGAAATCCACCAGAGAACCAAGTAAACCCAAGAAACATGTGTATAACTGGCTCTTGTCTGTAAACCAAATTTAAGAAGCAAGTTAAATCTTTCAGTTCTGGCAAACCCTAAATATCCATAAAGGATCTAGCCAGGAAAATCTTGTCTATGTATGTTGCTATGTGAAAAGTAATTATGCTCCAGAAAACTAAGCGAAGACTGTATGTTTCCTTTCACTTACCACATGCCTCCGAAACTGTAAACCTAGCTCTCTGTGGCTACATCCAGCTGTACAGATGCTCTGCATGTGATGTGTAATACAGGATTGCTACAGTGAAGACAAAGAACCAAGCTTTTCCAAATTAAAACTGTAAGTCTAACAGCACTAAGTTCAACATGTGGGACACAGGGAAGGTAGATGTTTTTTTTAAGGAAACATGGTAACTGGACACAGCTGGTGTTTCAAATCAAACAGGTTAATGGAAACTCTGTCATACACAGGGGTATTTCTGAGCAGAAGGCACAAATTAAAGTTACAGGTTATGATGGAGTGTAGGTACTACTTTAGAGTTCAATTACGTGTTAGGATTTTCTTGAAAAGCTTTGAGAAAGCGAAGTGTATTAGTACTGCTAAGCTAGAAAATTCAGAGTGGTAATCACAAATCAGCTCAAAACCCTTTCCTGCAAAATGCTAAGTAGACT
Organism: Apus apus; assembly: GCF_020740795.1. NCBI lineage: Eukaryota > Metazoa > Chordata > Aves > Apodiformes > Apodidae > Apus > Apus apus. The sequence goes on along the minus strand of NC_067285.1, from coordinate 22,243,165 downwards.
TAGCAGAAACAAGGAACGTTCCCAACAGGGGCACCTGGAATGTAAATAAACACTGCCAGGAAAACCAGGACTGCTATTAGCCACCTCCTCCAAAAGAGACAAGAAAGCTGAATTAATTGATGAAGGAAGTTAGTACATAACTCAACTGGGACAAGAGATTAATCAATAGTTAATAAATGGGGCCAGGTTGAAGTGAATCTTAAAATACAGAAAATGTTGAAAACCAAGGCACAACATTAAAGACTGAGAATTAACTTGTTCTCACTAGAAGAGGAAGGGTTGCAAAATAAAGCCTTTAGCAGTAGCCATCAGCCATTTTTTTCTATCTCCTGAGAAGGGAAATTGGTCTCTTGTATGTCCTGCACACCCTCAAGGATGTTCTAAAAGAGCAAGTGAGATGAAGCCACTTTCTCTAGTAGATGAGTAAACATTCGATATTGATAAAAGTGTTTAATGTTAGCAAAACAAAAATATAGCTTAATAAGTTAAAATAATACTTGCAGACATTTTAATGAATACATTTACCTAAACTTTTTAATTCCATTGAGATGCATGGCAAGATGCACACATTTTTTCCTGAATTCATAATGTAGGCCTATTGACAGTCTTGACTTGAGTTTCACATTATGTCATCTTGGAAATGGTGATAGCTACAGGATGCATACACAGAAACTATGTGACTGAAGAATCAGAGCAGAAACATCTTTATCGTTTGTCTTCTCTTTGAAAAACTAAGTATGGATCCTGGAGATGAAGAGGAAGTCTGTAGACATAATGAATATCAAAAATCCAGATGAAGATGAATGAAATTCCTTCCTCTGCTGACTATGTACATTCATTCCTGAAAGTAAGACATTACGTATGGCATCAGACTGAGAGGGACGGGTTGATAAACTGGGCGACAGGTTTGTCTGGCATTAGTGGATCTTCAACAGCATGGAGAATTGGAGCAACAGCATGGAAGACTCAAAAGTAAATGCAAAGTCATGCAACTAGGATGGAATAAATAATAAATCCCATGCAACAACACAGGCTGAACAGTGACAGGATACTATGCAGCTCTGCAGAAAAGGACCTGGAGAGCCTGGTTGACCAGGTCTGGTACATGAGCCAGCAGTGCACCCAAACAGAGAAGGTTAATCACAACCTAGTCTATATAAGCAAGACAAAGGAAGTTATACAGTCTCCAGACCTTATCTGGAGTTCCATGTCCAGCTTTGAGATTTCATTTACAAAGAAGACACTAACACTATGCAGTGAGTCCAGGACTGGGTCATCAAAATTTTTAGGCACCTGGAACACTTAAAAAAACTAAGAAAGTCTTGGCTGAGCCTTAGGAAGAGGTACCTACGGGCATGCCTTCCTGCAGTCTTCAAATATCTAATGAAAGTTTATTGATAAGGTGAAGCCAGGCTATTCCTGCACACAAGAAGGAACAGACAAAGTGGAAAAACAAAAATTTCAATTGGGTGTCATCTAAAAAATTTATCCCATTAAGAGTGGTCAAACACTAGAACAGGTTTGCCCAGAGAAGTTGTGCAACCTCCATCCTTGGAGATATTAAAACCCAGCTGGAGATGGCCCTGAAAAACCTGGTCTAACTTTGAAGCTGGCCATCCTTCTGCAAGGCTTGAATCAGATCTCTGCTCTAACTAAAATTGTTCTAGGGTTCTACATGTTACAAGGAAAATTCCTCTCCTCTGACTCTATTTAGTTTGTTACTTCCTACTACCTGTTCTAATTCTACCCAAAACATTGACCAACTTCTCAGGAAGTGGTGTGGATTTTAATTATGGGACTCCTATTTTACCTAACTACTGATACTGCTTTGAAAGAGAAAGAGCAGCTCCTTGGATTCAATAGCACTGAAAGCCTCAGAAGGAAACCAGGAAGAATGACAGATTCTGCTCTAATTCAGAGCTAAAAAGAAAATATTCCTCAGAGTAACCAATACAATTTTCATTATTGTTTCAATATCTGGTATCAGAAAATGTATATATTGGCAGAAATCAGGGAGAGTTGGTGTGTGCTGGTAACATCTCAAGATTACGGCAGACGTGACTTGCTGATTTTGAAACCTTTACAAAATCTTCAGAAGATAATCCGCAAAGAACAAGTACATAGGTTCAAGTGTTGTGGGTGAAGGGAGAGAGAGGAAAGGAAAGGGCTACGCACAAGATAAACGCCTATTGTCTTCATTATTTCTCTCTGAAAATCTTTGGTTTATTATTTTAATTACAATACCCAAGTTAAATTACTCTATAAACAGGTTCTTTCTTATGGAATGCTCTGAAACTATACAAAATACCACAAAGACCATTGTTCATAGTCTACAAACATAAGAAAGGTTGAATAGAGTTGTGGAGAAGTGATTTTTTTATATACAGCAAAGATCATCTAAAAAAACAGCAAATGAAAACATGAAAGACAATTCAGAAGAAATTGTTTTGAAGTACACCTACAGAATTACAGTTATTAGATGAACTTCTCAACAACTGCAACAAAAAAAAAAGTAGCTTTCTTCTTCCTCTTGTAAAAAATTAAATTAAGCCTTCCAATCAGGCTATATGTTGACACCTATCCTCTTTAAGTACATTATCATCTTAAGTATATTCCTCATTTGTCAATCAAGTATATGCCTTACATGTCAATCAGCTTTCACCTAGGCTGCATAAACATACTTGTTAACCACCTTTTGTCTCCCATATATTTTCTCTCTCCAGAGCAACTGGAAGCTGTAAAGTTCAGAAAGAAGCAATACATTATTACATCACACTTCTATGCCATAACAAAACTGCTCTTCTTTGAAAGTGTATGAATCCTGCCCAGCCCCAAACTATGAGGCAGGGAGTCCTGTGTTGTCTGAATCTGGTGCTAATACTTCTTAAAATAATGCAAATAACAATTTTTTGAGGCCAAATATTCCAAACAAATTAGGCTCCATATGCTGTGTTGATTGTATTTATATCTTAGGAAAATATCAAAGGCCCCTGACCTGTTATCACTAGTGATGCAGGCAGCACAGGTTCCTGTTGGCTCTTCACTCTGCTCATAGTAATGGGCATCCACATGAGCTTCCTCAGCCTTCTTCTTTAAGATCTCTCCAAATTTATCTTTGCCAATGCACCCAAAGAAAGTTGCAGCTTTGTAAGGGGTCTGAATCATCCACTGCAGATTGAAAGGGGAAAAGAAAGCAAGAAACAAATTTCAAGTTAGCATGCCTGGTATATTCTTTTCTGCCATTATTTTCTCTTCACTTGCCATGTTTAATTCTGCACCTACAGAGCACTGTGACACACAAACATACACTTCTATGCCTGAAGTAAAACCTAGTACGTAAAGGGAGGGAAGGTCAGCAAAGAATAAAAAAGTTACTGTTAATAATCACACTGAGTATTTAATACCTAATGTAAAACTTAAATATATGTAGTTCAATATCAAATAAAGTAGATTAGTATGTTTTACAAGGTATTTCAAAACAAGCTCCCTTGCTCAAAGGAGATGCCCCTACATTTACATGCAATCAAACAATATATGGTATCTTAAAAGAAATTCTGTAGAAAACACGAAGGAAGCAACAACAAAACCCACACAAAACCCGGAGACATAGTGCATAAGGAAAACAATAACTCTGAGAAACCTAAGAAACATCATGCAACATTCACAACATATTTAAGAACTAAATGGTACTGAAAATAACCATTTGTGTCTACCATTTAATTATATGCAAAAAAGGAAATGCTCCACATTTATACTGTTAAACCATGCATGAAAATACCTATCTCCAACTTTACTAAGAGCAGTCCTGTCACTTGAATTGTAAAGAGTGTACCTGCAGTGTTGCTAAGCTGCCAGCTTATTTCATAAGGCTCCTCTTTTATTAAAATAAAATATGTATCAATCAACAGTAAATGCAACTCCATTTTATACTAAGATAAAAAATAGCATTTAGCAGATCTGTAAAATTGAGAGTAAAAAATGTGAAGAACAATCGTAGGCCCTGCTCTGCTGGTGGTGAGTCAATCAATTGAAGTCATCATAATTCACTCTAATTACAGTCAGAAAGCTTATCCACTCAATCTATAGTATGAATTAAAGGCTAGAACAATTTACTGCTCTACTAAAACCCTACTTATAATTGTTTCCTAATCAAGATTTAAATAAATTATAATGTCTCCATTACAAAGCAGCACTAGTGGTAGCTGTGGGTTGCAGAAAGGTCAAGTAACTGAGTTGCAAAAACATGCTTAGTCACATCTTTATTAGTTTCAGCTTCAGAGGAGAAAAAAAGAAAATAAAATTTAGTCATATAGCAGTCTTCATTAATAAGGCAAAGGTGGACAGAAGTTGCAAGGCCTCCTTCCTGCAGCAATTTAATGCTTATGAAGTCTAAGGACAAAGATTGTGCTGTCAGATGGTGGCAGTGTTCAATCTTACTTCAGGTATGGTTAAGTAAAACAGATTATTTACCAAGATTAAACATTTTGTGACCTACTGTATGCAAATATGGAACCAATTTTCACACCAGTAATAAGAGACGTACCTGAAGCCTTGTGTCTCATGTTGAAAAGCATGCTATACTCTCAAAAATAACAAGAATTAACAGAGATCACCATTAACAGTGTCTATCAAAGCACCAAACCTCACTAATTTTTCAAACAATATCATATTTCAAACTGTACCTTAGGCTTAGAACACTTTATCAAATGACATAACTTTTCTATTCTTTATATGTGAAATCTGACAAGATCTGGAGCATAACAGAAGTAATACTTTACATAGATCTCTGAAAAAAAAGAATTTCCATCCAAGTACCACAGTTTTGGCTATTGGAAGCAGCTCAGTTTGAATTAACATCTGATACACGCCACATATGACTGTCATGATCCTTACTTTCAATATAAGTAAAGTTATTCTTGAGAATGAAATGTCACTATCTAGGATTTCTTGAATGCAGACCACTTGTTCTATAAGCAGTGGTTCTACTCATATTCATGATTAATCAAAATACAGGTGTTCTATGGGAGGGTAATATTCCCACTATTTAGATATTACTTTCAATTGAACATCTGAGCTACTTTAAACAACACTGAGGAAGGCAGAAAAGCAGTTGAGCATTTTGTTTAAAAAGATCATCTCATCACAGATCTCCAGTTACAAATACTTCCAGCTTCTTTACATTACCTCCACATATTCCCACAATAATGGTGAGGTGCTGCTAGTTGTAGAATTCCTCCAAACTGTTCCTCTTTTCCTCAGCTAAAAGTCTACATATTAGTAAAGGCAAAAACCTGACATCATATGACAAGCTTGATGAAACTCAACTATAGAAACATCTCTGTGGTATACCATTGATGTTGCACCCAGTGGAATGAGTCACAGCAGGCATTTTTTGCATATGTGTGAAAAAACCGAAAGAGGCTCCAGGTGGACTGTGGAGCACTTTAAAAAAACAGTTGTCCCTGAATTGGCATTTAATTTTGAATAACCTGATATGGAAACAGGCTTCCGTGGGTTACTTGTTATTAGCTTCCATGGGTTACTTGTTATTAGCAACATTTTGGCTAAGACACTCTAAATGGGAGTAGGGGTGAGCCATCACGAGACATGTATCACCATGAAAACAGTCACGCAGCATTGTAACCAATATCAAATGAAATCCAATAACAAAACAAGCGCATTAATGCCAGGTATACAGTTATATAAACTGTAAATTAATTTTATAGATTTATGTAGAATACAATATTTAATTGAATGAAAAAGATGCTAGACAGAAACAGAAAATGACCCATCTCAGCAGGCACTAGCATAATGAGTTAATTATCCAGGGTCTGGCTAAGCAGTAAGTCAGCTATTAACTGACTGTATTGACAGTCTGGTCAGGAAAGGTTGGCACCTGGCCACACCACGAATCCTCACCATCACCCCAGGGAATCTGTGGCTGTTAATGTCTCAAAGACAGAATTGTCAAAAGTGGGAACTTATCATGAAGGAACAAGACAGCCTCAGGAACGGGATACGACAAAGGAAAATCTAAACCTAGACTGGTTTATGAAAACTAATGCGTTTCTCCATCCTACAGTTTTCTTCTGTCAATGCAGCTTGGACATCAGGAACCAACAAGGACAGGCCCTGACCTTTTCAGTTAGGATAAGCATCTGGGACAGAAGAAGGAGCTCAGGAAATAGAACACCTTTCAGATGTTGTCTTGAGTTAAACAGATTGTATTCTCCTTACACTTTTGTTGCATGCACCCTGGCAAACTAAAAGCAAATATTAACATTTTCAAAAAATTATTTTTTTCCTTTAGTGTAATTCTGTCTTAAATTTAGGCTGATTTCAAAATAAGCATCCTAATATCAGATTGCTCTATCTCTACAGCAACATTATTGCTTATGATCAAATACTGAAGCCAGCACTTCCAAAAGAGGCTAGTACCCTTGCTGCTTAATACTAAGAAGTGACAGAATGCTTCTCTCCTTATTTTTATGAGATTAGGAACATCTGTATTTTTTCATGTTAGCAGGATGAACTCTTTGGTATGCTTTAGCTCTAAGAGAGGTGCAGGAACATATGTGCTCCAGGGAGTGGGTGCCAACTGCAGAGAACAGCATTGTTTTTTCTTGCAAGATGCTGAGATGCTGAGAAAACCTGGTAACAAGTAAAAGTTCTGAAGACTCAAGTGTGAATTTGTGTAACTCCTTGGAGTTGACTATGTCCCACTCTTTCATATCCTCAAAGATGTGGTACATCTATCTCCCACTTTTGTCTAATTAGGAAACACCTTTGGAAACAACTTTTCCTACAAGTTACAGAAGCAATTCTACCAGGACTAGAAGGGATTTGACTTTGATTAACTACTTAGTGCTGTATTTGAGAATTATACTAGAGATTACAAAGCTACCTGAATGTTCCCTTACACCGGAAAAATAAAAAAATGCCCCTTCATACCATGTGAAAGAAAATCAGTCGTCTTTAAGTATTAAAGAAAGAATGGGAGAAAACTGCATTCTTCGATTTGTGCTTCCCAAGGTTATCCTACTTAGCTTGAGAAGGTCATGCTTCTGCCACAGGGGCAGAGGTCAGTATCCCATATCACAACACTTGATCTGCATTCAGTGCTTTTCTTCACTGTTCCTGCAAAGCTCACTGTAGACGAGGACCTCTACCTGAAGCAGTTGATCCAGTTCACCTCACTATCTCCAGCTGCCAAGACACTTCCCATGCAAAAGGAGAGTTGGTCACTACTGGGTCTCAGTACACAATCCCAGAAGACTTAAAAGCAACATCATACTGATGAAGCTTAAAACAGCTTTATAGCCTTCTGACCAAAACAAAGATCCTTCAGCAATTACTTCATTTCACTCTGACTCTATGCACTGCTTTAAGTGCCCCTGTTAACTGGACAACATAAACCATCAGAACAAAGAGGGTGATGAAGACATTATCAGTCCCACATTGTTCTCCATCTGAACTCCTTACCTCCTGAATTCTTTTTTAAAGCTGCAGCCAATAGTGCATTTCTGTATCTGTCAGTCCTGTTAAACTAACCATGCCAAAGAATACAAGCTTTGCTTAGGCTGACATATCTTCTGCACACAGGAGTTTTCAGCTGTAGATTTGAATCCTAAATGCCTAGAAACTGACAACACACCAAGAAGCATTATGCCCCTTCACACTGCAAGATCTTCAAAACTCATTAACAGTGAATACAGACATCTGAAGTGCCTTATTTGAAGCTGGACTCTTCTCTGCATGATCTGTCAAATCTGATCTTATTTTAAATTGCAACTCACAGAGGAGAGGACTCCAAAGACCTAAAATTAGCTAAGACTTTATATGCTTGCTAAAATCTAAACCAAACAATGTTAACAACTACTTATCAAGCATTCTTTTTAGTAAATCAGTACAGAAATAGAGAAATACAAATATTTGGAGTATCTTATATTTTTATATTCTGAATTTTAGAATGAGTCCATACACTTTTCAAAAGTCTGTTATACCCCTAGGACATGTCTCATCACCAATTACATACACAGTCCATTCAAAAGCTACCAATATTTTTAGGAATATTTTAGATGTTAAAAAAAAAATACACCATGCCTCATCTTAGAAAATCAGATAAAAAGAGAAAAAGTGGAATAAATACCTAAATCTTTATATATATATATATATATATTTAAATCTTAAAACACAAAATCCTGACAATATGCAAAATAAGTCTAAAAAAAGACGTTAGTGTCACTGTTTCAAGTGAGATCACTTCTGTCTTGTGAATGAAGTGATACACCTCAGGCACAACTGGACTGCAACATTCTGTTACCATTACACATACTATGTAATTTAAAATCCCTACCACGGTGAGTTAACCCAAGACAGCAGCTAAATGCCCACCCGGTCAATCCCTCAATCCTCCCACCTAGAGGAGAGAACTGGAAGTGCAGCAGTGAGTAAAAAAAATGCATGGATCAAGGTAAAATGATGCAAAGGCAATAATTCACCACCTCCCACCAGAAATTGATGTCCAACCCGTCTCTAAGCCATGGCTACCTTGGAAACACTCTCCATCCCTCCCTGCTCCCCACAGCTTTATTGCTGACCATATTCCATATGGTCTGGACTACTTCTGATCAGTTGGGGTTGGCTGTTGTGGCTGTCACTCTTCTCAACCTCTGCCCCACCATTCTGGGGCAGCAGAGTAAAAAACAAGAGAATGCCTTGATGCTGTACAAGTAATGCTCCGTAACAGCTAAAATACTGCTGTGTTAAACAACACTGTTCTGGTGACAAACCTAAAACAGCATCTTACAGGCTGCTATGAAGAAAATCCAACTCCATCCCAAACAGACCCAGTACTTCGGAATCATTGTTATGAGAATACAGCACCAAGACCCTGGAAAATAGATGAGATACTACAGTTTTGTCCCAACACCTCAGCAATCTTTTTTTCTCCTTCCCCCCTCCCCCAATTGATAAACATGCAAAGATTACTACTGCTATTATCATGTAACAGTCATACAAGAAAAAAATGGAAAAGAAAAAATAAGCTTATCTTTACAAAAGCAGGCTTGCAAAAAGGAGCCCCATGTCCTGTACAGTGATTCTCCTACTGTTAGCTGAAGCTGCCAAATCTTGCATGAGGAATTGATATTGTTAAAATGCAATGCAACTGCCTCAAGCATCTTGCAGTCAAATGAGATAAAAGTGATACTATTTTTTAAAGGAAAATACTAGCTAGAGCCTTGCAGTGAGACCAACATCTAAGTCTTATCAGGATTTGGTTCAACATGTACTAATCAAATCTCTGCACAGGAATATCTATTAGTTCCAGTACAGTGCCACAAGTTGTGTTTTGATATGGCTTTTTCCAATTAAGATGTCTATCGAAACGTTAATCATCCAGCAACAGTACTTCACTCACTTCTACAATTAAAAACAAAAAGGTAACAAACTGCCTTTTAACAAAATCCATAATCCAACTATTTTCAGTGCTACTAGTCTTTGTATTACATTTCCTATTCTTTCCCTCTTGGTCTTCATCCGCTTGACCACCGTTTTATTTTCGGTCTAGTTTGCAAGCTTCTTTATGTACCAGGAAAAACAAGCATATTTTCTGCAATTAAACACTTAGTAGTCATAATTCAAAGTTTCAAGGTGGCCAAAACGTAGCTCTCTCTTTTATTGCACCCCTTAAATATTGGCCAGTCTAGGCACCTAGTTCCACTACTCCTTTCTCCATCACACTTTTATCCTGGGTTTGTAATGCTACAGTTCTGTCTCAAATACCTTAAGTGCTGCAGCCAGTCTTCTTAAGTTCAACATACGTTATTTGAGGCCAAAGGCAGAATGTCTCCTGCAACACCTTACAAGCAAGTAGCTGAGACCACAGCTGGCCTTGTGTCCCTTCCTCATTTGAAGCACAGAACCTGAAACACCAACTGCCTCCTCCTTGGTTTGATCTGATTTTTCCCTTCCACAACATCAACATGGTCCCTTTTCAAAACCAGGCAGAAGATGACAGCTACAAAATAGGGCTGATCATGCCACTTCTTTAACACTCTGATGACACTTACATGAAGGTTATCATAACAGTAAAAATTCCAGGTTTACTTGGGATTCTTCCACAGCTTTTTCAGTGTATACAACTATTTAGTAAGAAATCAGCGAATATTACAAAGTTATGTACAAGGTAAGGTTTAAGAGTATCTGCATCAGTAAAAGAACTCAAATATACTAATCTCCTTGCATGTGAAACATGGCAAAGTGCAAAATAAAATATGACAGCAAAAAAAGCCTTTTTCTCTGTGGTTAGAAACTGTCATGTTAAGCTTTAATGGAAGCATATTAACAACAAGAACAAGGAACAACATATTGGTTACAGTAAGACAGGCCCACTGGGCAACTGTACACTACTGTTAATCATGCTTGAGCCTACTCTATCTCTAAAGAATTACCACTTCATAGAGATATAGCAAAGACTGAGAAGTATTTTTAAAGTGCTTTTAAATCCTCCAGTGTAAAATCCTGTATATGTATTTACCTGTAAGGGAAGCTGATATTGCTGCAAAGTGACATTTTAGGATATTTTGCACATGATTTTGCATATCTATAACCTTAAAACAAATCTTTCTTTTCAAAATGCAGGCATATGTCACTCTCACTCCCCTGCTAGATGATGTGCAGTCTGAATGAATACACCCACACTCAAAATGACAGCAAAAAATCCACAAGTGAAGAGATTTCTTTCATTGTCTGGAAGCACAGAATTCATAAAGCACAAACTGTAAACAGCTGCCTATCAGCTTCTATCACCAATAGTATCAAAAACAGATGGCAAAGGTCAAGTCAAAGTTTATTGACAGTGATGAACTTTGACAGCCTCTATTAAATTACTTCTTCCTTTAAGGTGTATGTGATCAAAGCAGCAGAGAGATTTTCACTCAGTCACATAACAAGCTATTTGTTGAGACTGAAACATCTGGTCAGTATCTTCTAACACTGCAATTTCATACACAGTTAGCAATAGAGTACATTTCTTCTCTTCTTCTTACAGGGTCCATGAGGGTGGCACATATGGCTGATCATTTAAGTCAAAAAGGTTTCAATTCCAGGCATTATATACAATTGTGTCTATGCTTTATAGTATTTTAAGTCTACCTACCATCATTTTCCATCATCACTGCTGTCTGCTCTATTCTTAAGCTCTAAAAGCCCACAAATATGGCAGAGCACTTATAGCTTAACAGCTTTTGGCTACTGGAGGTAGAAAGCAGTTAACACACAGGAGTTTTTAAAGTGGCAGGTCTTCATCTCTCTGTTGTCAAGAATTCCGAATGTATTAAATTATTTACCAAAGTTTCACTGGCACAGACAATAATTTTTGTCATAATAGCTAACTCCTCATTTATAAGACACTTCCAAGCATACAGAAATCCCTGTTTTTACTAATTTATAAATTATTATACATTTTAAAAATATAAGACAACATACATTTCAAGTGAATATGTGATAATTATAAGAAATTGATTAAGAAAAAAATGCTGAGAAAAGCTTGCCTTTAAAATTATGCATCTGCATTGATACAGCAACAAGTACAGGATAATGTGAAGTGTACTTCTTTATTCCATTTCTAAACTCCATCATTTTGGCTTAAAGAAAAAGGAGGGCTAGTTGCAAGCATGCCTAGAGAAAGTACAGTTGAAATAGTGTTCAGTTACTATTGAATAACCTTCATTTTAAATTGGTTAATGGTTGACTTCCACATCTTATTCCCATACTGGTTGACTCCAACTAGTATCTGAACCTTAAAAGTTTACTTAGCAGTTGTAGGAAGACATGGACTCTAAAACTCCTAAAATAATTATGCTTCATGTCCAGAGGCTGCACCAAAGGTATAGTGAAGGGGTGGGCAGGCAAGGGAGAAGGTAAATGAACTCCATGTGGGAAAATCTACAAAATGTTTAAACAAAGAGAGAAATCCCTTAGAGATGTCACTGGAGATGCCTGGGCTTTTCTAGAGAGTATGCTGACTTTCAGTCCCATGGCATTTATGGAGCAGGAGGAAGGAAGGAAGGAAGGAAGGAATGTGGCAAGTAACCTAGATTTTAAAAAAATAAAATCTCATTTGTCCACTAGAAACTTCTGAGTTTCATATAAATGCCGAGACACGGCTTACCCGTAACAGAACATATTTACAGGTTGTAAACATGAGCCTAAATAAGAGCCTGTCACACTGTGCCACAAAGGTAGGCAGACAAGTCAGGAAAGCAGCTAATTAGCTGTCACTTAGCACTAACAGCATTGGTAGAGAAATTAAGTATTTAGCCAGATTCTAACTGATTCTATTATTTTTTGTTAGAAATGTGAAAAGGAAATGTTCCAGGAATGTCTAAGAAGTTCAGAAGTGGTGGGGTTAGACAACTAAACTACAATCTTTTTTCCAAGAAAACCACAAGCATTCAACCCAGTCACAAAGAGTGTAAATTCAGCCTAAACTTAAGCATAGAGTATTGTGGTGGAACATTCCACCTAAGATGCTAAGTTTATCTCTTCCACAATTACTAAAGAAGATTCTCCAGAAGAGACTGTGAAACAGCAGCTTAAAAAAAAAAATAAAAATCTGATGTTTCTCCTCAGACTTCAAGGCTTTCTCTCCCTAGATTAAAAGCCCTCTGAATGACAAAGACAAAACTTTGGAAAAGTGACATGAGGCTATGAGTCAACCCCACTAGAATTAATATTATATGATTGGCCTTTCCTAAGTGTTATCCCATTTATTCCATGCACAGTTCTACATGGAAATGCCCCTCACCCAAGGTTCAATATTCTTCAGGAATGACCCCTCATCTAAGGAAGAAAAATGTGAACCATCTCAAAAACGACTGCCTTAGGACAGACGAGTCTCAGAAAAACCTCTGGATTCCTGGTGTGTGAGTTCCAACCGCATTTATTTGGAAATGCTCTATGTCCACCAAAGACTGAGACTAGCACACAGATCAGGCTGAAGTTCCAGGGGAATACTGGATCCACAGTGTGCATATGAATAATTTTGAGAACTCATACATGCTTTCACAAAATAATAAAGGGAATTGCTGTAGTATTCCCAATAGAAACTACTCACTTCCTCAAATTATAATGTTTTATGTTACTGAAATGATTCCATTATCATGCTTATTGTTATGTGTACAAACACTGGTACCTCACTTGATCAATTCACAGAAGAACAAGAAACTTTGTCTAAAGTATATACCTTCTAAATTACCTTTCAGCATCTTATTACAGTACCAACTAGATATCAAACCAACAAAGAATATTAGCTGCACAAGAAGTACCTATTTCTTCTTGTTTCTTGCTTACAGAAATGAAGAAGTCTGGACAAATGGCAGGAGGTTTCAACAGGTCTCAAAGGTGTGAGTCCCTTTGCATGCACCCTGGAATCCCTGTGCTCACCCATGGAAAGCCAGATGTAGCCAGAGCTCCCAAGACTGCTCTCATGAACAGCAGCCCCTGTGCTGCACCCAGGCAGGAATCTGATGTGCAGTGCCAGGTCCCGCAGCTCCAGCTCCCTTCTCCTCTCCAGGATGTCTAGGGTGAACATTTTGTAGCCCAGTGCAGACAAATTCAAGTCTCTGTATCAGATGCTTTTCCTAACCACTTAGAGGAGAGATGGTATGCTGTTCCACCATGGTAGTTAATATCATACACTCACATAAATAGATGGGTTTTATTCTATTCACCACTAACTCAACAGCAACAATCTTGTTTTTCCTGTTTCTTAACTTCTTAAGCATAGAAATACTGTATTGTATTTGCTCCAGTTCATAAGAATAATTTATCTTGCCAGTTTCATCTGTACTGCCTTTAGATATGCTGTGATAATACACAAGCAATACCTTTGCCAGAATAATTTAAGACAGCTTCCATTGGCCAGAAACTCTAAAGATATTCAATTTTGATTCCCAAAATATCAAACAAAATAGCAATACAGACTGATTTATTAAAGCTTTTGATTACTTTTAAACTGATGTACTCCTTCCTTCCTGATAATTTTTATATTTGATTGTAACAAATCTTAGCTTCTTTTTGTATAATAAAATGTATGACAGAAGTCACATATAATTATGTGCAGTTCAAAGCAGTGCTTGGCACTACCTGAATTTCTTGGCACACAGCTCAAAAGCTCTACTAAGTTCAAATACTTTTCACAGAACATATAATTTAGTAGCCAACTCCTATGTACTTCTGAAAAAGTACTGCAAGTTGTTCTTAAATATTTTTTTTCCTGCATTCAATTCCAGCTAAGACACTTGACTCCCCTGATGTGCTTAGCCTCATCACTAACTCCAAGACCTAATTCATTAGGACTGGAAGACAAGGGAAATCTTGCATTTACTAGAATGCTGGGTTTGATTAAAAGAAGCATCAGCTCTTTCACTGTTGACTTAAAAAAAGCACAGGACTGGACCCAATGAACTTCATCTTTTGTACAACAGAAAATACTTTTTTCAAACTCTAAAATAAAAATTAAGAGAAAATAAATACATACACAAAATATGATGGAGAAGATGCTTTGCTGATAATGGTACAGTCCTGATCCAGTTAATATTCTTTGAGTGAGGTGCATTTTGAAATTAATTATTTCTTTTTCCAGTTTCCTCTGGGAAGCTGGAAAGTACAGACCTGTTACCTCAATTCATTTTTACACTGATATAAATTTATTCATTTCAAGAGAGCTATGCATGATTTATGTAGATATAAACACAAATCCATACCTAGTATGACACTGTATATACAATATTTTTGTTTGGTAATTTATCTTTTTTTAAAAAAAAAATCTTTTACCCTTTCAACCTCTTAAAGAGTATCTGCAGGTATGTGTGTAAGCTTCATTATTCCAATGTTTTAAAACACTACCCAATATAATCTTCTACAATGCATGTATTCACCATTATTAAATTATAACAGTTAAGATCTATATCACGAATTGACATCCAGTGCAGGAGACACTCAGAAGAGTATAACTTGAAAAATTTAAAATAAAATCAGAAAACATCTCATCTGCTCTAAAGTCTGTGCAACAATAAAATACCAAATTTTGAAAACCAACTATTTACCAAACACAATATGGAGTATTGTGCCTTTTAATTTTTTCTCCATGAACATGGCGAGCCAAGAATAAATTGTAACTAAAATTGCTGTAGGGATAACAAACTATAGTGATTTAGTGATGGGTATTTCAGTTCAAGCCTTATGATCCTGCTGGTAACAAGATCCTTCATATACATACAAAAAGAGCGTCTCTGAAAATGTGTTTATCTTCTGTCCCCCAAATGCACAATTTTAGGATTTTCTCATTCAGTTTGTTATGTATTTTGGAACGCTTGCTATTGATGAAGATTATATTGTAATGGTGAAATGACAATTCTGAACTTAGTTTTGAAAGGTAAGAGTTGGAATAGCTACCATTGAAGAAATGAAAAAAGTATCCCATATCCAGAAGGAACTGCTTTCTAGCACATACTTCAGAACATTTTTGTTCCTACAGCATCATAACCAATAGATGTTACAAAAATTTGCATAAAACTAAATTAAAAATCTTGTGACCAAGATTTGGTGTGATACAGGCTTGGCCTCAATGCTATTAAATGAGAGAGAAAACTTCAGCTGATGCCCTGAGAATACAGTAACTTTATTAATTGTCATAAAGTCTGATTTTTCTCCCTCATGGACATTTCAAAATATCCAGAATTATCTGCTCTTCTTTATAATACATCTGCCATTAAATATCTTTATCTCAGCCCAAATAAGAGTACATTTACTTTAAATAAATTTTTTTATGTATGTTTTACAGAACAACAGTCTGAGCAGTAATGTAATTCAACAATCTGTATTTTTCTGCTCAGGGGCATTTACTGCTTTCAGTAGCATCAACCAACAGCAATGAAAGCCAATAACTGCACATCTTCCTTGGACTGGCAGCAGGATATGCTAATTGTCAACCTTGAAGATCTAACATCTTAGACAGCATGTACTTAATCTGAAGCCCTAACTGCATATGTGCTAATTAGTTTGGATCTCAAATTATAATTTTATTACTTTGGTATTTTGTATAATGATTTTCTGTGCAGCACAACATCCATCATATTGAAAGTGCACAAGTATAAATGTATTTAACTTAACATCTAATGGAAACTAAAAATCAAGTGTCTTCAAACTATAAATATATTAGCATATTTTCCTTCTCAGAAAGATACAAACTGCAACATAATTCTAAAGGTTTTTTTCTGGAGTTTTGGATGTTGTCATTGTTGTTAGCTGTTCCACTAATGTTAATTACATCATTACATGATTTCCCATGGATAACAACTTGTAATTCCATCTACTTATTCTCCGCAGAGGAACACAGTAGATTAGGAAGCTGTCAAGATGATAAAATGACATTGAATGCAAATTTGTATTTGTAATATAGCATGCAAGATTTGGTAATGCTACTTAAAACAGAAGTAGCAAACTAGCTTCAGGCACTGAATGTATGTTTCAGGCAGTGAATGTATGAAAAATGCCAGTACATTAGAATAACTGAAGCAACCACAAAAAATATTCTATCTAAACTTCATTAAGTGGAGAATCTGTCAATAAATCAACTGAAATATAAGGACAAGTATCAATATTAAAACACTCACCACTTGTATCCGGTATAACATTATTTGTCTTGACAGAAAACCTACCAAGTAATGATATAAAAGTTCCACTGATTAGTCCATATTTTTAATTTTCCAGACCAAATTCCTTAGCATTTCAGAGACTTCTAAAGTAAAAGCCAATTTTCTGCTCATACTTACATTGATGGAACTTGACTGATATAAGTGGAATTATGACAGTATAGATGAAGAGAGAATTTCACCCTATTACCTTAATCTGGAAGGTTTTAGTTGTTACACACAGCATACAGCTACTCAAGACTAAGTCCCCAGGATACAAATACATTGCTCTACTAATGGGCTGTGTGGACATTCAATAGTAATTGTAAATCAAGTTGAAACTGAACAGACGAGATCAATGGTAGACACTTAGCAAAGTTCTGCCTATGATTACGATTTTAAAGCAAACACAACCACTTTTTAATCATAAGAAAATACTAACACATGTCTTTTTATTAGTTTAGATACTAATCAGTACATCACATCATCTTACTAGGGAGGCTAGTCACAACCACAGCTATTGCTTCTATTTTTAGAATTTTTATTCCCTCTTTATTTTGCCATTTTAAAATTTACTATTATTTTCCAGAAAATAAATGTAGCTGTCACATAAGGAAAGACTGATTTTTGTGAGGCTAAAATTTATTATGCTCTAAGTTTTAAATTAAAAGACATTTCAGAGGAGCAAGACCATAATCATCAGCTTTTCAGAGGGTCTGACAAGTACTTATAATGTCTAAATACAGATTGACAAAGCTAGTATTTCTACTGATGAAATGCAACCTGGTAATAAAGTGTCTTCATACATTTTGTCCTGGAGTGCACATCAACTTAAGATTTTTACTACACAGATCCAATATAGCAGACAAGATTTTACTTCCTCTTTCTATGGACCTTTTAACTTAAACACCCATAGACCAACACAAGGCAAATACTAAGCAACAGCCTCTTTTAAAGGTTAAGTTACAAATGAACCCACATTCAGATAGTTCAAGTTTACACCTTTAGTAGCTGTTCCTATTACATCATTGCCCCCCAAACAAAGACAAAGTTATGAAAGAAACTAGTATTACCAGCCTACAGCTAACCTTTATTAACAGACCAGTGTGTCATGCCTGGCATGTCTAAATTCAGATTTACCAATACTTCAGGTTGCTCCCTCAAAAGATGAGAAATAACTGTGAGTAAGGATTCCTTATAGGTTTAGTGATACTACAAGTTCCCCCTTTAAAATCCATAATTTTGATGAGCTGCCTCTCTACCAGTGAGACTCAGCACCAGCATACTATCTTCCAAAGCTTTTTACACACAAGCCAAACCAAACAATTTTCCAAAATGTATTTGTTAAAAACTCAGGGTTAGCCAGTATTTTAACACTTTGGGTAGTTTATCATGACAAATGTAGGAAAACAATGTTGTTACGGTCATTCCTGAAATTAAAAATTACTTACAGTAAAGCAGCATTAAGTGAGGGAACTATATCTAATTTCCTTGCTAATACATTACTAATTTTAACAGTTGCTAGAGTCTGAACAACTGACAGCAGTCTTAAAAAATGAGAGCTAGAAATACATCAGAACAGTTATCTTCAACTGTTTTGGAATGAGGCTTTAAACACACAACTCTACAATTCTGTAGGCTGCATGTTCAGAAGCTGTAAAAATCCTTTTAACCCTGACCTTACCAGAGATCTCACAAATATCAACCCCAGGTGTTATGCCATTAAGCTAACCTCCCCCCCAAAAAACCCTCAACAACAAAAAAACTGCAACGCTGATATGGAAGTCTAAAATTATTCCTCAAATGTTTTTGACTACTTAGAAAACAAATAAACAAAACCACAACAACCCTCCTAAATTGTTACTCAACTGTCAGTACACACAGATGCCAGTTAGTACCTAGCAAGTTCAGCATTAGCAGATTTCACTGCTGTACACCAATAAATAGCTAAAACACACAAAAGAAAATTCAGAGTGAATTCTACAGCACAGCAATGAATTCTGACAACTGGCAGTGAGCAATGATGGATCACACTTAGGCACTATTAATAACGTCTATCTAGTATGTAGAAATCAACTAATTTATGGAATTCTGAGTTTAACGTTGCCCATGACATTTGGATTAGGAGAAAATCCACTTTTTTGTAAGACAAACTACATTAAAATAAGGAAGCAATTCTAACAACACTATATGTATGACTGAGAATGAAACAGTTGTTTGGTATTTTATTTTGTCACTTTAGTGGCTTAAATACATCTCCAGATGTGCCTTCTCTGTTGTAATATACAGCTGTCATACAACAAACTCTTTAAGGCAGGAGAGCGTTTTTTGCTCACTTAGAATCACATCACCAGAAGACGATGCTCACTTAGCCTGTTTCCCCAGTAAAAATTCTACTTTTCTGTCTGGGACAGTACATCACCCAAAAATTTCCAACTGTAGCTACTTGGAAAGCAATCACAAGTTTTTCTTCCTTGAACAAGCTATGATTTCAAGACAAGGTCTGCTGGAACTGTAGCAATGAAACAAATGCACCTGGAAGAACACCAACGTATTGTTACAAGTACATCATCAACATTTGTTCAGTCAATCACAATAAACCATTCCCTTTGCTGCTTCCATCAGAATACATAATTGTTTTCACCCTTTCATCTTATGACACATGGCAACATCCTTTAAGATTTCCTTTTTGAAGAGTGTCCAGCCTTCCTGGACCCCTTTGCCCTTCAGGACTGTCTCCCGAGGGACACTCTCAACCAGTGTCCTGAACAGGAGGTACAGTGAGGCACCTTCCCTGGTAGTCTCACTTACCAGTTGTGTCAGGAGGTTATCTTCCATACACTTGAGGAACCTCGTAGACTGTTTCTTCTCTGCTGTCTATTTCCAGCAGACATCTGGTAGGTTGAAGTCCCCCACCAGAACAAAGGCTGGCAATTGTGAGACTTCAGCCAGCCACTTGTAGAATACCTCATATGCCTCCTTGTCCTGGTTGGGTGGTCTATAACTGACTCCCAGCACAGTATCTGCCTTAGTCACCCTCCCTTTCATCCTTACCCATAAACACTTAATCATCACCATAATCAAGCTCTGTACAATCAAAACACTCCCTAACATATAGAGCCATGTCACCGCCTCTCCTACCTTGCCTATCCTTTCTGAAGAGCTTATATCCATTCATTGCAGCATTCCAATTGTGACAGTCATGTCATCATGTTTCCACAATGGCAACTACATCATAGCTATCTTGCTGCACAATAGTGTCCAGCTCATCCTGTTTGTTGTCCATGCTACGTGCATAAGTGTAGATGCACTTAAACTGGGCAACTCATTTCACCCCCATCCTTGGCACTTCACCACTAGGTTAATCTCTGGTGGCCTAATTTTATCTCCTTCCCCTTTTGAGTCTAGTTTAAAGCCCTGTCTATGAACCCTGCTAACTCTTGCCCTAACACCTTTTCCCCTGCAAAATAGGGTTTTCTCATTCATTGCCAGCAGGCCCAGTGTCTTGTACATCAAACCACTGTCAAAAAACCCAAAGTCCTGCTGGTAGCACCAGGTTTGGAGCCAGGCAGTGATCTGGTGGCTAATAAACCACCTTAAAATTTACTTCACTATACTTTAAGTGTTATACCAAAACCAAGAAAGTTTCTACTTACTCAACAATGGCTAAAATATTCACCTAAACCAAGCAATAAATACCATCTATGTAACCATTATTATCTGTACTACTTCCTGTGTTCTGAAGACAGTGTCTACCACAAGGGTCAGTAAAGATGGAATCGTACTTTGTATTTGGAAAACGAAATTACTTCTAAACATGCAGTCTGAGATCTGGATCATTCAGTGAAACCTTCTACATGCACACTAACAGGAGTTCCTGTTACCTGCGGCCTTCTGCATAAATTGTAGGGAGTTATAACACATTGGGTAAAAAATAAACATATAAATATTTTAAAAAGCCACTCTATCTACAAGTCACATTTTTTCAGATCATCACAGTGGCACTCAAGAAGGGATTAAAATTTTTTTCAGCAGTAGATGCATGGTGGTGAGAAGAGTAGGTTAAAAATTTTCAGAACATTAGTGTTTGTTCCATAGTCAGGCCTAGAATAGAGCCAAACAAGAAAATATAAGAACTCCAACTACCTGTAACTATCTGACTCAACATACAGAGAACAGAAAAAAAAGAACACAGCACTATTATTATTATTATGAGTCAGCAGTGTGCCCTTGTGGCTAAGAAGGCCAATGGCATCCTGGGGTGTATTAGAAAGGGTGTGGTTAGTAGGTCAAGAGAGGTTCTCCTCCCCCTCTATTCTGCATTGGTGAGGCCACATCTGGAATATTGTGTCCAGTTCTGGGCCCCTCAGTTCAAGAAGGACAGGGAAGTGCTTGAAAGAGTCCAGCGCAGAGCCACAAGGATGATTAAGGGAGTGGAACATCTCCCTTATGAGGAAAGGCTGAGGGAGCTGGGTCTCTTTAGTTTGGAGAAAAGGAGACTGAGGGGGGACCTCATCAATGTTTACAAATATGTAAAGGGTGAGTGTCAAGACGATGGAGTTAAGCTTTTTTCAGTGAAGACCAGTGATAGGACAAGGGGTAATGGATACAAGTTGGAGCATAGGAGGTTTAAGATGAATATCAGGAAAAATTTTTTTACTGTAAGAGTGACAGAGCACTGGAACAGGCTGCCCAGAGAGGTTGTGGAGTCTCCTTCGCTGGAGACATTCAAAACCCGCCTGGATGCCTTCCTGTGTGATGTACTCTAGGTGACCCTGCTCTGGCAGGGGGGTTGGACTAGATGATCTTTCGAGGTCCCTTCCAACCCCTAGGATTCTATGATTCTATGATTCTATGATTCTATTAACACTAAATGCAGCAGCAGAAGGGATTTCAATACATAACTCCATGGTTCTCTTAAAAAGTTCTCAACCTGCTTCAGTAATTCTTGATGAGGTTACTATCATGACGCTAGATGTCAAAATGGTCAGCAGAAACAAGACATATTGTCCATTAAAAGCAAACCTCCATAAAGCTCTCATTCCACCTTATTTAACTGCACAAATACAATTTGCTCTCTTTACATCTCACAGAATCAGTAATGAAGTTTTGCTTTTTTGTTATGCTATACATTCACCACAATCATACAGCAAGTAGCCAAAAATTAACTGACCTAATAGCTCTGCCTTGGCAAATCAATAGGTTTCTGTACAGCACAAAGTAAACTAGTACATCACTCGATTACTTTTTTTTCCTTTGAGTCTAATGATCACATTTCAGTAACCAATGAACCAAACACAGGTCAATTAATTCCTTTACTGCATTAAGAAGTTATTATCTTGACATTCAGGCATAACTCCCATTAATGTTAATAGGAGTTATGCATGTTTATCACAGTGACAATAAACTCTTTTAGATACACAGTACAGAATCTGCAGGCAAGTGTAAAGATCCTTTGATAATAAACTGTACTTCCCAAGTCCAACACAGAAAAGCTGTGCTTCAGAAGTTGAACTATTTAGTCACACCAATCACAAATCTAAGTGGGGACAGTCATTTTAACCGCTCAGAAAATGCTTCTGCTTGTTTCCTTTAAACAACTCCTTAATTTTACAGTCACACAGAAAAAGACTGAAGAGGAGAAATTTTGTCTTAACTTTGCATGTATTAAAAAAATGCAACATATAACTTTGAAGCATACAAAAAAATTGTATGATGGGAAAAAAGTCCAGGTGAGTGGATCTGCAGCTCTGAGGAACAAATCAACGGGGCAATGTACAAATAAAATAAGGTCTTGGGGAAGAGGCAAAAGTGATGTCAGAGGAAGAAGCCACAATGATCTATAATATTAAAATAATATTGAGTAGCTTAAGATGTTCTACACATTAAAGTTATTACATTTACAAGTTTGACACTAAGTTTAATTTGGCTAATGTAAGTTTATCTGCAACTATCTTTTTTTAAGTCTGCAATTTATGCTTTTTATGAATTTATTATTTCTTTAATCTACAATACTGTGCAGAGGAAAATGAAACTAAATAGAGGGTGAAAAACTGTGGCTTTAGAATTCTTGAATCTAAGTTTTCAGAATAAATTCAACCTAATACATTTTTCAATACTTCATAAATACTGTAAAACCCATGTTCAATTTTACAGCTACAGTCTGTATAATCTAGAAGCAAGTTATTTTTAAAACACTGAATAGATGACTGGATTCTTTCAGCTACAAAAGAAAAGTTTCTTTGAAAGACTGCCAAAAATACTTTTATAGCTGATACGTAGCTGACACATTAACCTGCTAAATGTGTGTGGAAGTACTAATGACTAAGCAAGGGATATCAAAGACAGTGAATAAAAGAACAAACAGCTGCCAGTACTTGGCATTCCATTCTGCTATCATAGCTAATATGATTGGCAAAGGAAATTACACCTACTTTATAATAATACTACTACATTAGGCAGAGACTTCTAGATGGAAGTATTCCAGCACTTCATTTTCTAAAAGGTGTTGTATGATTCATTAGAAAGAAAGGAATAAAATATACTACTACTTTAACTGCAATACTGCAGAGTATTTTAAAAACAATGTGTCCAGATCAGCAGTATGCTAAGAGATATAATGAGTACTCTTTTCATACGGATATACTTTTTACTAGCATAGGATTGTAACGCACTTGAAAGCTTTCAGTTAAATATATATGAATGACCAAGTGAATTGGTGCTGAACATTTTACTGAAGAATGGCTTTTTGAATACTACGACAGCATGAGAGTCCCATTTTAAGTATTCCATTCTACATTAGTAACTATGGAAAATATTAAAAATTTCATTTGACTAGCATGGAAATTAACATTTAAGAGCTACTTACAGCTTCGAAAATCCCCCAAAGGATTCTAAGTTGCAAAAAAGCCAATAAAACCTGGAGTTTCTAACTTACTTAATACTTACATCTACTAACTGTTCTACTATATTCAGTGTAAAATGGAACTCTACATGTTAATGATGATCAATAGCTATAATTTCTGGTAATTTTTATTTTAAAATGTTTGAATAAAAACATTATTTTTAAAATTAAACTTTTAAATTTAGAAAATATTACTGTAAAAATCTGAAAACACTAGTTTAACACACTGCCACAGAGTTCACAAAACAAGACTTGCTTAAATCTTTCTTTGTAGAATTTATAATGCATTCAGAAATATTGTCTTGTGTTTTTGTCTGACAATATAAATAGAATCACAATAACATAAATATTTAATTAAGTTAATAAACTAAAATTCCCAGAGCAAAAATTTGTTTCATGTACTTAATTCTCAATAACTTCCTGTTAGAAAGCAAGAGTCTAGGGATCTGTTACCCACAAAAGCACTATAATCCCAATGTGCTTAATTAGCTCTTGACTGGGACCAGACAGGAGAATAATAATGAGCTACAAATATTTATTCCACTTAAGTGTTTGAACCATGCTTATTTACTAATGTAAAAATCAATAAAACGATAATTCATATTCAAACATGAAGCACCAAAGGAAACAGGAAATAGCGTTACTTCTTGTTGAACACCCCTCTTTTAGCAGAGAAGAATGGCCAGGCTGCCTCTTGGATGAGGAAAATCATAGTGAGCTTACAGCAAAGAACTTTATTTGGTGTCCCTAGAAGACTTTGCAGGGTATACCCACTCTAGTAATCACTCATCTTCATAGAAAAAGTTGGCTAAGAGGAATCTGATGCTCTAGTCTATGCGATACAGTGAGGGGTTCTCAGCAGCTTCATATCATTCAATCTTACTCCCATCTTAGCGGCAAATTCCCATGTGCCTATGCTATGTCAGCACCAGCATGGCCTCCCTGAGCTCTTCAAGAGAAGCAGCAACCACTTTATGGGTATGAACCAATACTCTGTAAATACATAACACTGTGCACCCTCAGCATATTTGTAGACAATAGAGAACTGCAAGGAGCGTTTGACAGACCAGATGGCTGGGGGGTACTTCAACAGGCTGAAAATATGGGCCAACAGGAATCTCATGAAGTTCAACAATAGTAACTGGAAAGTCCTGCACCTGGGGAGGACATTCACCAGGACAGTCTGAGTGGAAAGCAGTTTTGCAAAGAAAAATATGGGAGTCCTAGAGGACAAGTCAAACATGACCCAGTGATGTGCCCTTGCAAGAAAGACTACTAAGAGCATCCTGGGGCTGCATTAGGAAGAGCACTGCCCGCAGGTCAGAGGAGAGGATTGCAGGACATAGAGGACTGAGTTCAGTGAAGGCCCACTAAGATTATTAGAAGATTGGAACATTTGTCATGAGTAGAGGTTGAGAGAGTTGGGACTGTTAAATCAGGAAAGGGTTCAATGGAACTCTTACCAAGATGTATAAGTATATAATGGGAGGGAGCAAGGAAGACAGCCAAGCTCTTAACAGGACAAGGATGAGAGGCAACAGGCACAAATTGAACTACAGGAAATTCCATTTAAATATGAGGAAAACACTTTTACTTTGAGAGTGGTTGAAAGCTGGCACAGGTTTCCTCCACAGAGGCTCTGGAGACTCCACCCTTTCAAACCTGCAAACCTTCAAAACCTGACAGTCTGCAGCAACCTGCTTTAGCTGACCATGTTTAAGAAAGCGATTTGAACTAGAGGGCTTTTCCAACCTCAGCAATGCTGTAATTCCATGTAAACACCAAAATGGCTACTGGAAAGAGAGTATTTACACAAACATGGAAGCCAATCAGTCAGGAAAAACACAGGACAGAAATTACAATATTATTTACGTGGAAGCAGCTTTTTGGAAAGAGCAGAGGAAGGTAGAAAGTAGAAGGTTTTCAGATGAAGTTGGCAAATTTGTGAAAGGGACTACAAGACACAGTTGCCTGTAGTATCCAGACAACTTCAGGTCTTCCTCTTTAAAGAGAAAGATAATTTCTCGCCTCACATCTGTAGTTACCATCAAATAATACATGACTGAATATATACACAATTAAGCATTCATTATTACAGTCTCCACACATGTGCAACAATCTTTCAGCAGCCCTAACTTTACTGAATCCTGTCCTGCATTAAATGAAATATCATCTTCAGCCAATTACGATTTTTACAGTTAAGTAAGTTCTGGATTTTTCAAGCAAAATTAAGTAGAAAATTTGAACTACTGAATATTTCCAAAACAAAGACAAAATTGTACATAGTCTGTGTCTCATGTGAAATCTTTGATGTTCAAAGAGAATGACAGGACATGTCTGACAACTTACAAAGCTTCCAGAAGCCAAATTACTTGTAAGTGCTCATACTAACTTAGTACTTAATACTAAGTCACTGTAATGGGCCACTTAAGTACCTTAGCCCTTACATTTTTTACCTTAAAAATATTTTAACTAACATGCCGTAAGAAGGTGAAAATGTTAATGACTTCTACTGGCTTGAAAGAAACCAAAAACAACCAGCCCCTACTCCCCCAACAATAACACAAAAAATAACAAAACAAATGCTTAAGTCCAAAATTTGTATTAGGATTTTTTTTTTTTTTTTAATGTCTGCATTAGTATTAATTCTGCAATTAAAGATACAACCCTGAACTAATAAGCAAGAGCTAAAAGATGTTAAAAGATTTTGAAACCTAAACCTACAAAAACTGAAACATTCAGAGCAGGCCATACCACCTCTTCTTCTTGACCTCACTATCTTAAAATCACTGTATGTGAGAAGTGTATATTTTAGCTATTTTACTTCCAAACAATCTCAGTGCCCTACCAACAATGGCAACAAGTTTCATGGCAACAAGTAATAAAACATACTAGTAAACAAACATTAAAAACCTGCATCAGTTAAGGTTTTATTATTTTTTTTATTTCTAGCAGATTACCGAGGTATCAATCTAGTGTAGGACTATAATGAAATATATACCAATTTTTTTTTTCATTATATAATAACTACTAGTCATTACTAAACATGTTTCATGCACAAGGAAACAAATTTCTACATACCATGATTTAAAACTCCATGTTTTCTACTGAAGTGCATTCAAACACAAGTCTATGGATTTTTCCTGCCTTCTCATTCAGCAGTTTTAAACTGCTGTTACTAGAATTTCTCTCTGTTAACAGCAGCTGTCTAGACAATACACAAAACTGCATTGTTATTATTTTGAAAGGGCAGGACTTTCTTACACCACTTACATATGCTCTTTGTTGGCTTTTAGGAGTCATCCACTTCAAGCAGTGTAAATGGACCACTACAAACTTAAGTAAGAATTCTAAGTTACTTCCTTATCACAGTGCCCTCCTAGCAAACCCTTTACTATCCCCAATCTTATAAAATGTAAACATCATAAAAAAAATCCCCCTTCCCAATCCTCATAACATTTACTGATTCTATTCCACTTGATCCATAAACTACAAGTAACCAATCCGTTTCTGAAATGCCCACTGTGGCATATCCAATGTTTATTTTATCTGGATTTAAAACTCTGATAAAACACTTCAGGGGGAAAAAAGAAAAAAAAAAGAAAAAAAAAATAAAAAAAAAAAGAAAAAAAAAAAAAGCTGAAGTATCTACCACAGTGTATGTTTCCATGGAGAATAAATGGATACTGTAGATACAGATGATGTGTTATTTATTCTTGCTAAATCAGAGCAGTACTTCTGCCAAATACTTCATTTTATAACATCCTGCATGGAAATATGTCAAAAAAGCAAATATATAATAGATATAAGCCAAAATCCACTGGAAGTCAGGGAAAAAAAAAAAAAAAAAAAGGACCTTGGGGAGAAAGAGCTATAACTGCTAAGAAGCCATGGGACAACTATATTTCACTTGAACTGTTAACCGTAGAAACATTTTTTTTTGACAACTAATGTTTAGAAACTGTCAGTTTATGTGTCTAGCAATCTTTCATCTCTGTAACAATTCTTTGTAGCCACACTTTAAATCCTTAAAAGAAGAAAGGAATTTGAAATTAAAGAATGTTTTTCTTCACCAGGAATAGTTTCTGTCAATGCTTCTTCAGTGTGAATAAAGACTCATGAAAATTTTCATGCCTAAAACACTGAAGTTAGGTATTAAATATACTGCCTTCCATGTTGAACAGTACCAGATAATTCCAACTTGTATTTATACAGATTAGAGATAAAATATTACATGCTTACTGTGAAAGCAAGGTGCTCAGGGGCTCCAAGTGTTTCTGTGTCAACATTTACACAGAAGAGAACTTGAAATCTTTTGTGAGAATCTCCTGTTCTTGTGTACAGTATAACAAATGCTATTCTCCAAGACAGCTGAAATTTGCAATATTGATCTCCAATTTGCCAGCAGGGCAGAGGATTTAAAGAACAGGGATCATGAAATTTGATTCTCATTTAAATAGATTCGGGTTCTTCCAGCTTCACTGCTAAGAACTGGGTCATAGGGGTATGTGAGATATATCTAAAATCCCAAATACAACTTTAGATGTTTTCTCAGATCTACAGAAACCCAAATGGTTCAGAAGACAGTAATAAAAAATAAAGACAGGAAAAAGGGTTAAATGGCAAAATTCTCCTTGTACACTGGTGTGGATGCTCGAAAATATACCAAACAAATAAGAAGAGCCAGATACGCAAGAATGCTACTTCAGCTGGCATCTGCAAAGACCAACAGAAGAGATCAGGGAGGCCAGAGAAGTGCTAGCCAGCAGGTTGCCTATTTGACAGGTAACTGTTGTGGAAACATGCATCTCCGCAACTCCTCAGGCCTCTTCCTACATATGTCTTAAGTGGAATCTAGCAACATGTCTAGCATGAAGACTTCTGGGACATGCCTTATTCTTTTAAATTACAATAATTATGCTTTCTCCCAAGTAGGTCATCAGGATTCCTTGTAAAAATCACTCAAAAATTCCCAAGTGAATTTGAGATTAGAATTGTATTTTAATAATTTTCTTTAACAAGCTGAATTAATACTGAAAACACATTTCCTTAAGCATCTCCAGACTTAGTTCCTATTCTGGCAAATGCAGAGCATTAAAACCATAACGGCTCTCTTAGCAGCCCTGTGGGCTCCCTACTCTTCATGCTTTCATGTCCAGAGCAAAGAGAGATATATGATCCTAGGCAAAATTCAGTTACTTCTGCACTGCAAGTGTATGAATCATGTACTTATCAACCATTCTCTGTACTTCTAATGTTTAAGACTAAAGCACTTGAAAAAAACCACTACATTAAACATAATGTACTTAATCACTTTGATCTGTAACATGGCCCTTGTAGAAGACAGAAAATTAGACAGCTTTCCTGTAAACATAAATAGATAGGCTTTTTTTTTTTTTCTAAATAGGGACATGAAAATCATAGGTTTTGGAAAAATGGTAGAAGATTTATCCTGACCCTTATGCCATGCTCTTAAATAATATGTAATGGTATTGCTTCTGAAAATGTTACTTAAGAAACAAAATTGATAAAAGCAAATAAAAACTCCAGGCCATTGTCATAGTTTTTTACTGAATTACCAATAACACACACTGAGAAAGATTGGTGTTGAAAAAATTACTGCCTGCCAAAATGGATTTAGTACAAACCAGAACACATAGTATAAAAGAAAATTGATCACTACTTACAGAGTACTATAAATGAACACAGTGCTTTACAGATAAACATTAACAGGGTTCCTTCCCCTTAAGAGCATATAATTGAACTCAAATGGGATACTCTGAATGACAATTAAGGTTTGTGAAAATGAGCACAGGCATTATTATTGCAAAGACGAATATAGAACGAAACAACAGAGACTTGCATACTCCCTGCTTGATTTCCTGCAAAAGCTGTAATTCACATACTGCTCTTGTTCTGATGGTTGTATGGATTTGTTCAAAGGAAAGATTACATACCTGTAATTTAAAAGGTGGCAATTGACTATTAGAACTATCAGATTTTATATTCCTTTTATTACTACAGAACACTTAGAGAAACTATAAAAATTCTATAATTTATGTGGTTTACTGCTTAGAATATGACATTACTTTTCATCTCAGAACAAATTAAGGTAGTTAGAGCATGCATTTTTTTCAGCTTCTGGTTGTGGTGGAACAGACTGAAAGATGTTTGACATAGCCAAGGCGATCAATATAGATGAGATGACAAATGACCACCAGCTGTGTAGAGTACAACACAAATACACTACACAAAAAACAGAATAGAAACAATCAGAAACAAATGACATTAAGCAGGAAACTGAAACTAGCCTTTCCATCTAAAGTAGATCCTAAAATAATACAAAACTTGAGGAAAAGTTGGAGTGCTATTTTAATAAGATCTTCAGTAACCCAGGTTATACATACTAGAAAGTAGACATTACAAGAAGGGGCTTAGAGGTCCTATTATTCCTTTACGTGAGTGAGGAAAACACATTTTTTGGTCTATGATTCCAGATTATCTAATCTCACCACAGAATTTCAGCCATAACCTAAAATAATTCCTTGAATGCACAACTGCAGTGCACCGATTAAAGAAAAAGACTGAACCAGGCAGGAACAACTTGTTCTTTTGATAAAATGCAGCAGCAGGCTGGTACAAAATGTCAGCATTTTGGGAATAAAAGCTAGTTAATACACAACAGTGATGAAAGCAATGCTGGCATTCGCAATGTTTTTACAGTCTATTGCTGTTCCTTTTTGAAAAGAAAACTTGAAATGTGAGCATCTTCACTGAGTCTTAGACAGAATAACTGAACAAAACAATACTTTTGCTAGAAGAAAATCACTAAGACAAAGAAGTGCGTTGAAATAAACCACTGAGAACTATATATATAGAGAGGGATATGCACTGAAAATGTCATTTCCTTATGCTAGTTAAACATGTAATAAAAGCAGGCTAAACATTTCAGCTTCATTCATAGAATCTGTTTTGCAACATGTTAGATAAAGTTAAGCTAAATCTCTTAATTGTAGCAGATGCAAAATTAATGAAAGCTCATCCTTTACATATTACAGGACTGGCCTCATGTTCATAAATACTTGCATCAAGTGACAATTATATTATGCAAAATTCTCAGTTGTACAAATCCTGATAGAAGCCTCAGTGTTTTTATTGGGTAATAAAATGCAAGTCACTCTAGTGGAACCTTCGGAAGAAATTTCTTTAATATGTCATTAACAGTACATCATAAACTAAATCATTGATTTGAAAAGGGTACAAGAAAAACCGCACTCATTTCCTGCTGGACAATTTACACCTAAGAATGCAGAAATAAGGCTGACAGTAAAAAATTAATCCATCTTTTAAGCCTCAGATATTTCAGAAAATAATACTGCAAATTGAATGACAAAACTATTTTTATAATGAAAATGTAAAGACATTGATGCTAGAAAACTATGATTGCTCCTCTAACTGAGAACACACAATGAAAGAAACCTAGTATCGGTTCATTAACATTACATGGAGATACTTTGCAAACAGAAATAAGGAGAATTTAATAAGAGTTCAAGAGGGTGTAGAAAAGCTGGAATCTAAACATCCTCCTGCATGTCTCCAGAAGTACAGCTCTGAAAGCAATCCAGTACTCCTTTGGTTTAACTGGGATGTTACTTAACACAAGGATCTTCCTCACTGACATTTTCAATATGAAAGGTGAAGCATATTCATTTGAACTCAAGAACTATTTTCTTGATATAAAATCAGTCTTTTAAAATAGCTACACAAATCATACATATCTACATTTAGTTTGAAATAACATTGAAAATTAAATCAATGCAAAGCATTCTAATCACATAGCAACTGGATTGCTAGGCTATTTAGAAAACTGCTATTTCACTCTCAAAAAACAGATTATTATTTTCTCCCAAAAACATATTGGTCATACTTTTATCTGTATGATGTCCATCAATATTGGTAAGAATTATGAAGCTTCAGATTTAAACAATTTTTCACTTAGTTGTGACAAGGAAAACTCGGGAACTACATTTAAAAAAAAAGTAGAATCTAAGCATTTTATAGCATTACTTAGCTGCTGTTCCAATACCATCATAGAATCATAGAATCCTAGGGGTTGGAAGGGACCTCGAAAGATCATCTAGTCCAACCCCCCTGCCAGAGCAGGATCACCTAGAGCACATCACACAGGAATGTGTCCAGGCGGGTTTTGAATGTCTCCAGTGAAGCAGACTCCACAACCTCTCTGGGCAGCCTGTTCCAGTGCTCTGTCACTCTCACAGTAAAAAAAATTTTTCTGATATTCACCTTAAACCTCCTATAACCAAACCCACTGTATTGGAGAGGCTTCTCAGAAAATTTCAATTCTATAAGTTATGTCACATGTAGCTTTGGTCAAACACTGAAATCTGCTTTTCTGGATAAATTACTCATGATAACACTATCCCAGGTCCATATATTTTCTACCTCTGCAGTGTCTTTTTCTAACAGAAGCTTAACACACCGCTTTTGTAATGGGATTTTCTCTCAATATACTTACTAGTATACATTGTGTCGTTATCTTATACATAGCTAGAATACTTTTAGATCTGAAAATACACTTGTTTCTCCCAGTGACTGTAAGTATTTTCCGCTTTTTTACTCCTTCCCAACATTTTTTCAAGTTAGGTTTAAAACTGTTAAAATAGAATGGGAAATGGACTTTTTGTAAAACTTAACAGTTAAAAAAAAAACCTAACAAAAAAAAAACCCAAAAACACAAAGAAGTGAACTCTCCATAGATTTTATTGCCTAATTTAAAAAATAAATAATTAAATAAGTTACTTGTAACATTTTCATACACACAAAGACATAGGAACACAGAAAAAAACAGTTCCCTCCATTCATGCACATACACACAAAGGCAGCCAGAAGATCCATTTGGACTTTTAACTTCCAATTTTTGAAACACCTCCATACTTTTAAAATTATTTACTTAATATGAGTTCACTCAATACATTGAGTTTGATATATAATTTATTCTGTGTATTAACTTGCTTTATGCTGGTTGTGAATCATTAAAGCAGAGTCTGTATTCCTGTTAATGTGCAGCTCTTGGTTTGTACTGTGGCTATTTTAGTATACTATGTCATGGCCATGATAGCTTAATGATTTTAAATCTCTTTCCCAGTTGGATACCATAGACTTTCATCTTCTTCATAAAAAAAGTGCTCTGCATACCCATTTAATGCTTGCTGGTAAACACGCACTAAATCTGGAAGTCTTCCACTATTAGTCAATATTGAGTTTAATATGTGGAAAAAATATCCTACAAATACACAACTCCTGAAAACAAACATAAAACCTAAACAGCTTCAAGGTGATGGAAACAGGGTTCCATTCTAAGTGTATCTTTACATTTTCATGGCCCAGATCCCACCATTTTCAATTCTTGCCACTAATAGAGCTGGTTATGGTAACTCAAAATATTTTTCCATCTTGCAATTAAGAAGCTTAAATATTCAGACATGTTAATAGCACTCTCTCATTACCACATTAGAAATCATTATTGTCACCACACAGTATAATGTAATGCTGGCTTAATATAGTGGAAAATTGCTAATCATATAATAATATTTTAATGTTTTTACTACATTAGCAAAACTGATTAAGAATAAAGTACAAATAATAAATAAGACAATTTTACAAGCAAGGAGTAAACTATGAGCAAAATGACAGCAAAAAGAAAGCTGCTGTAGTTGATAATATAAATATAAATTATGCTATGCTTCTGGCTAGAATTTAAAATACTTCAGAGCTGCTGATATGCAGTACTTTTGGAAATCAGATCTGTTCTTCTATGTCTTAAATAAAACTAA
This sequence comes from Apus apus, assembly GCF_020740795.1. Lineage (NCBI taxonomy): Eukaryota > Metazoa > Chordata > Aves > Apodiformes > Apodidae > Apus > Apus apus. The sequence goes on along the minus strand of NC_067285.1, from coordinate 22,209,707 downwards.
AAAGTGTTATGGCCTTTTCTAATTGCATTGGAATTTGCAACCAAATGGGAATTATTTCAAAGATTGGAAACCATCTACTATTTTAATTTCTGTTAAATTGTACACATTTGTAAGTACTACATTATACTCAGAAAACTACCAGATTAATTAAAATTTAAGCTAGGAAATAACTGTATAATTTAATAATCCCCTGTAGCATATTTACATATTACACTTTTGACTTAGTATGCATGAAAGGGAAAATACTAACAGGAACCAATTTCTGTTAACATGCAAGTTGTTTTTTTTCTGAGAACTTTTAAAAATTCACAAACAATACTTCTAATTTAAAGCATCCTTTTTGTAGCATGCAAGTTCCAAAAAGCATGAAGAAATATAAGATTACAATACAAAAGCCTATCCCTTTTATCAGGCTTCATTTTGCATAATTCATCTTACAAAATATGAAATAATTGTTATAAATGGATTCATTAGTTATTTAAAGATCCTAAATAGTGCATATAACTTAAAACCCAGTTAACAGGATATATTCAGATGCTTCTGTAGTCTCTTTTGATATAAAGAATGCAAAACAAAATGGTAACACATATTTTACTTATTCTAGCAAGTTTACAGACCTGAAATATTAGTTTGAACTAATCTCAATTAAGCATAACTATAAATATCCTGATAAGTACAAATGTAGCTTTAAGGAACAAGCCAGAATACCACTTTAGACCTCTATATATTTTAATAAAGATGTTTCTAAAGCATTAAAAAGAAGAAAACATTGCAAAAAATGTTTTCCAATTCACAGACAATAACACTATGTTAATGCAAGTTAAATTTTTATATACCTGTGCTTACAGAGTCTCACTGCTAGATTTAAATTACAGTACTAACTTGGTATGTTTCCACTTACAGTACAATACCATACTTCACTATATACATCAGTCTTGGAGTCCAGTCAAGTTTTTTGCACTCAGTTACAAATTAACTCACGTTCCACAAAATACAAATATACTTTGCTTATTGCTCTGCATTTTTAAGGAACCTTCTCACTTGGTTTTACTGTAAAGAACAAAGTGGATCATGAACACAGTAGATTGGGAATTTAATTCACTTCCGTTCAAGACTTTTGATGGAAAAAGTCCTGCTTCCCTGAAACAGGGAGGTATATTTACTTTTACTACCTTACTTAACCTTTATTTTGACAAGACTTTTGCAGCGAAGATTGCTCAAAATAAAAATGCATCTCCTTGTTAGACAGAGACCTGAGCACACTCAAGAATTTTGTTGGAGATTACCAGACTAGCATGTTGAGAAATGGCAAAGCATGTTCTGAGTACAGGTCTTCTATACACCAGTGACTGTATGGACTACTTCAGCATTCCTGGGGTTGACTATTGCTTATACTCATTAATTTCTTACCCTGTCAAATTTGGCAGTTAATAAAGACTCTTGAAAAAGTTAACTCTTGAAATCTTTAAGCATTTCACAGGAAGGAAAGAGTATTTGCTGACAAAGGCATAGCTGAAGGTGTGAACAAAGTACCAGTGAAACTTCATTTTTATGACAGAGGAAAAGAAGAAGATCTGCAGAGATACCAGTCTTCCTTTAGTAAATAGAACCACTTGGAACTTGAAAGTCTGAATACACTAATGATTCTTACACCCATGTCAAAAGGTACTGTTTTATACTGATAGAAAACCCTGAGAAATACAGAGGAAAGAGTAGTGGGAAAACTATTCTGAAAAAAAACACACCAAAACCACCTTGCATTTGTCAGTTTAATTCTTGAAATACCTAGATTAACTAGATTGAAATACATTAAAAAGCTACCCAAAAATGCACAAAAATGGCTTTTGAAGTAAACCTAACTTCAAATTTCATTTCTATTAGAATATATTTAAAATTTTATGTTCCATTTAATTTTCAGAACAAGATATTTAAATGCTCATCTATCCTGCATTTCAGTTTCATCACCATGCTGGTTCAACTCTTATTTAAGGGGAAGAAAACTAAAGCATCAAAACCGAAAAAACTCACCCTGACATTCATCATGTTAAATTACATTGCTAGCACAAGTGTAGTATTTGCTGATTAGGCCTCATTACTTCTTTCATGAAAGAATGAAGGAATTAAATTAAATCAGTATCTGATCAAGGTGGCTTGTATTTTGGCATGGGGTTTTACAGTTGATGGATTTTCATCTGCTTCATAATTTTAAAACAGTGTTTTCATGAAAAATGAGGTGATACTTCCTGAAATTCATAGGAATGAGGGAAGACTTGATAGCAGGTGCATAACAACTCATTTATTCTCACACCACATGTTTGTAAACCAACAGTTTCCTATTTATTCAGATAAAAACAACCACTTAAAGCACTGACAGAATAAAATTCTTTGCATCCTGAAAAATAATTTCCCGCTTTTACTACATGGGTCCCAGAGGAATTTTAACATTTTCTGCAGATGCTGGCTTGCTCTAATTCAAAAGCATTGCTTCAAATTCAGCTTACCCATATAATCTCCAAAATATCACTGATTTTAAATTAGGGCTTTAATAGATGGTTAAATGACTTTGTCATACAGAACACAGAGTTTTCAACTTACAGGAAGAAATTACTATACAAAAAACCCAACTAGGAACAGGCATTAAAGCCCTGAGTTTTCCAACAAGAGCAGAGATATCCTAGCAAGAAGCCTCACTTAATACTTATGGTATCTAGTAATGCACTACATGCCATGTACAAGATCAATTATAGGTGCAAAACTGTTACAACACCTGTACACAAAACAGTAGACTGAGGACAGCAAGTAGGGAAGTTATTGAAAGTGTTTGAAAGACAGGCTATTTCTTCAGTAAAAGCTCAATTTTCCCATCTATTTCTTCCCCTCCTATCACCACTTTGATCAGAAATTGATGGGTGCACATGCAATTTGACTTACTGAGACAGGTCTCGAATGAGACCAGAAATGGTCAAACAGAAAGTTGGTAAAATATAATTGTCTGACGTCATTCTACCAAAGAAGCTCCACTTCACCAGGAACAACTATCTTCACCTTTCAGCCCAACTGTAGAGCTAAATGTTTCCAAAGGTACAAAAATAAATAAATAAATAAATCTTTTTACCTCAGTTGTCTCTCTGTCTTCCCTGAACTCTACTATGTTCATCTTGCTCTAAGCTTCAAACTGTATTTTACTCCATAGAAGGCAAGAAATGAAATGGCCATTATCATAAACAGTGACTGAAAATGCATTAACATTCATGAAGATGGAAGAGTAAAAAAAGATCGTAAGATTCTGGTATTCGAAACAGCAAAGAAATGCACAGACAATGACTTATCATTTTTGTATACTGTTTCCTCTTATTCAGCCACTATTTGTGAAAGCAAAAGAGCACACTGCTGCTTTTCTCAGCCCAATGCTTTAAAATATATTTCCTTCCTGCAAATTATAATTAAAACCTGAGCATAATCAGTAGCAGTAACTATGCTAGCAGATACAAATGATGTGTGCTTCAGCACAACTATAACTTGGCTGAAGTCACCACCAGTGATGGTTTTAAAGTGAAAGTTTCTAATGCATAGGCATCTGATTACCTCCTCTTTTAGATACTTTTAGAAATTCAGAGAAACATATTTCATTGAAATGAAGTTAAAATATTTGACTTAAGGTAATTTGACTGTTTAACATAATAGACTTCAATCTACAAATTCAGGCCAAAAAATGCCACTTTAGATAATGGTGATGAAAAGATGATTTAGAGAAGAAAGATTCTAGATTGTGCCTTTATCAATGAAGACTATCTATGCACTGCCACTCAGTGCTCTTAGGATCAGTAATTTCCATCAGCTACTGATACTCCACAATAGGATAGGAAAGGAGAGTGAACCAGAAAGTATTTGTCTCATTCTTGTTTCTGATATAATTTTGAACAAATGCCATAGGCCAAAGTAAGGGAGGCAACTACTTTAGACCCTGAAGACTTATGAAAAGCTGGTAACTCAAGAGTTCCCCTCTGGTAGAGTGCTGCATATGACAAACTTTCTTCCAAATTAAAGTATTTATCACCGCATGTAACCATGGTATATTCCATACAAACTAAAGCAGTTATTGTAAATGACACATTCTTTTGTCTGTACTGGATTTACTGTCACCATTGAAAGCTCAAAGGTGATTCAGAAAGCAGTAAGATGTGAGGTCACCAATTTACCTTGGAAGAAAATTTGTGGGCTGATCATCAGGAAAAAATCTAGGCCGTGTTCAGAAATTATACAAAACGCTCATAAAATATATTAATTTGCATTGACCTGACACATTTGTCCTCTGTTAGGATGTGTAAATTAAGAGTTCATACCTATAAGTTACTTCCTTCCATCTCAAAATTGCACTATTGCTTTCTAGATGTTGCAGCTGTTATTTTTAATAGCTCCCCTGTTTCTGAAGAGGAGAGCCATTGTGAGAGCGATCTTTACTGCTAAAGGAGACACAGTCCCCTAGGCAGTCCACTCAGCTTTGGGGTCCACCCAAAGCAAGTCCACCGTGCTCTGGGGTCAGTTTCAGCATGCAACGGAAAGCAACTGCAGTTTAGAACTGAAGCTTTCAGCTCAACATTAGGTTGCTGTGTTCTGGACCCGACAGCTTTATTTTAAGCCTTGGGTGTTTTCCAGCTACACAAATGCTGGAGTAGAGAAGCATGCAAGTGTCAAAGGTAAAATCTGTAAGTGCCAGAACAACAGCATAGACTTGTAGTCAACGAAAAGCAACTTTTCAAAGCTCTCTTGTACACTGAAGATCATAAGCTGCACATCATTTTTAACAAAACACATTATTTACCAAACTTATTTTGGTATCACTGCTACTGACAGTAGCAACAACATATATGTTCCTGAGTTTAAGCCAAATACATAATGAACACCACTTTGGTAAGGCTGTCTCCATCTCTTCTTCCATTACTTCTCTGATGATATCCCTTGTGTTATTTCTGTTAAAAAGAATGCTTACCAACATCTAAAGTCAACCTAATTGAAGGGCCAAGTGAAACAGATCCACAACAATGGCCTTTTTTTTTAATAGTCCTTCATTCTGTTTCTGAAACAAATTTATCCTAAGTGAAAGGGTATCATAAAAAGAGAAAGATCAAGAAGCATCAATTGCTTTTCTTTTTCCTTTACATTTAAATTATATTTTTCATTTTTGTAATTATATTTTGTAGTTGTATGTTATTAATAAAAAGCACTGCTGGATGAGGTGTGGATGTCTACAATTCAAGCATGATGCTATTGGACAGGCCAGACCCTGTGTCCAACCATAATACTCACAAACATATTCCACAAACAAAGCAATAAAGCAACAGACTAGAAACTAATTATAAGGTACTCTTTCCATAAGCACAATGGGTCATGATAATTGGCACAGCAAGCAGCACCTGACAAATTCTGTATTAATGAAGTACATACTCTTCAGAGAGTATTCAGGGATCTCTTCCCTAAGCAGACTGACAAAATAAAAAAGAAAGCTTCTAGTACATGACAGCCTGAAATTGCACTCTGAGTCCCTCTGTTAGGAAGGGTATTTCTATTTCAATGACAAAGGAAACTTCCCATGGAAAAAGTAAAGTTCAGAATGGGGAAAACAGGGGGAAAACAGAAAGAAAAGGCAGCAAGAACGGTGGAGAAGAAGGGAAGACCAGTCTCCTAAGAGGTACAGTATTAGAGAGCAAAACCAATGTTAACACTCGCAGAGATTTGAGGGTGAAGAGTGAATTGCACAGTTTGTCTAGAGTCAGAAGTCATTTGATGTTCCCAAACAAGCAACTGAAACCATTTTAAAAGCTCTGTAAAGAACAGAACAGGGTGGGATTTGTTTTTAAATGCTTTTGTTTAATCTGCCTCACCCATATAATTTTAAATCATAGCTTTAGAAGTGGGAACATCTGGCATCTTTTGCATGCTCACAAAAAAAGGCAAGGAAAAATGGGATTGTGTAAAGTGGAAGAGGTTATTTCTTGTTAAGCCAGACACACCACAAAAGAGAAGTTTAACTTCTTTAGTCAGACTGCAGTTCAGAGCATGAGTTAGAAACAAAACTTTTGTGTTTTGACTTCTTGGTTGAACACAATTTATTTTTTTGTAGTCAAACTCCTGCTTTCAGCTGTCTAAAAGCATCCTAAAGACTAGACACTTCTCATGAGGCTAGTAAAATGAGGAAAATATGACAAGAACACAGGTCAGATGATGGTAAAATTACTCCCCTCCTTCTACACCCTTTGGAGAAGATGAAAGAATAAATTAAACTCACAAAATAGTTCATGTCTCAAAGAATGGATGGGAAAAATGAGAATTTCTAAAAGAGAAAAAGAGGAACCCAAAATTCCACCTGACTTCATCATGTTGCAATTAAAAAATAATTATCTGATATATATTCTTGCTTGCTTGACTTGGAACACACTAAATTATTATACCTCAATATTTCTAATAAAGCTTGCCATGCCATTCTCCATTTTCTAAGTGAAGCTGCCTTGGAATTTAATTATTAAACTTTAAATTGATTCTAGAATTTAAATTGCCCACAATATTCCCCAAAAGGAAACCTGGATTCCAAGCCTGTGCTGTCTCATCAGTTGCTGTATCCACCTTCTTTTATTTGTAAAAAGTATTAGAGCTATTGATAAAGGAGTCTCTTAGACACGTATCTTCATATGAACAGGTCACAGTTATTTTTTCTTTTAAGTACCTTAGGTCTCAGGATCTTTAAACCTTTGAAATGTATGCCAGAGTTAAATGAATTACTGGCAAAAATCTGTCACAGACAGAAGCTTGCTTTTTAAAAAAATTGCATATACTGTATGTGTACAGCTCAGACTTTAAAACAAAAACCTGCTTTATTTTTAGCAGGGCAGCTTTGAGTCATCTAGTCTAAAATTTCAGCACAGTTAGATTGTCACAGAAAATCACACTTGGTCTACTTCACAGCAGCACTCCCAGCATAAAGCTCAAATTTACATTTATGTATGTAAATTTGAAAACCGTCACTGCTACAGTTTTTAAAATGATGTTAGTTATTCTGAAAAAAAAATATATTTGTCATACCTAAAGCCATTATCCAACCATTCCAGAAACAGGGCAGCAGAAAGAAAATTTGACTTTCATTCCTGCCTACTTGCCCTTATTCTGTGACCCACCAGTCCTGGCTCATGCTAAATCATGCTTTGGATCCTAGAGCATGCTTAGTGGAAAAACAAGGCATGCACTTTCTTACAGGGCTATTGTAAAACATCTGAAAAACAGATATATCTTCATCAGTAGCAATGGCAAAACTTGATAAATTGCCTAATCTAGAGCATCATAGACTAGCTTGTAAGTAAATAAAAAAAAACAACTTGAAAAAATAATTTATTAATTAAAAAATGGTCCCGAAGAATCAACATAACTAAATATGCAAATACATGGACAAGCACCTATTTGAGACTAATTTTAGAATAATTCCTTTGCTTTTGGTAGCTGTGCTTTTCTCAGTTTTCTATATTAAGTCTCCCTCAAAAGAATGAGTCCCACTTCCTTTTGCTCTCTGCATACAGTTCCTTCTGGAAAGGGAACATAACGTAAGGTGATTATTTCAAAGATGTGATCTTTCAGTTCCATGACTCCAAAACATCACAAAGACATGGGCAACTAACATTGGACAAGTGAATATGAAATAAAATTTTAAAACTGCTTTGATAAACAAGTTTTTAATGTATTCTAAAGTATATAAGTATTTTTTTAAAATGCAATTAATTATTATATAATTCAGTTTAGTGCTCAGGTATAATTTTAATGTAAGTGTATTCCTGCCATGCTGCCACTTTGCATTTTGTGTATTTCAATTCGATCAGCTTTTGGAAACAATATTTGAAAAAACTACGCTGATTTCAACAGACACAACCTCAACTTCTAGATCTGGTTAATCAGACACATTACCATTTTATCTGATTTATAAAAAAACTTTCCACAGCAATTTTGAAAGGTAATACAGAACACCTGTTATCAAGATATCTGCATTTCACATACAACTGTTAGTAAAATGAACTTGGGGATCCAAATTCTTCCATTAGTATAGTTAGACTAATGTTGAATTTCGGACTACCTTGCAATTATCATTAGCTATATTCATACACTAAAGATGCAATAATCTGAGATAAAATTCCTTTCTCGCAATAGGGCAAGGGGCCTTTACTAGCATAGCTGGACAACAATGATAGTGATCCACACAGATTTCTGTAATGCACATTCTCCAGAGAAGAGCAGCTGACTTTTTGGGTTCTCCTCTAGGCACAGAGATCCGACTTATGAGCAGGAACAGATTTCCACAGGAGAACTTAGTGGTGTTTAACCAGCAGATTTATCAATCCCTTCCCAGGAACCCTTGGCCTCACTGCAGGAACAATTCAGTTGCTCATGACCTAACTACTGAGCAACCACCACTGACAGCCTGATAAATTAAAACAAACCAGCACCTACTTCCTCTTAGTATTTCAGCCTGCATGCTGCAGCAACTCAGCAGCAGTTACAGAATAAGCTGACCCACCTTAAGATCATAGGCAAGAGATGCTGAAGCCACACAAAAGTTAGTTTATTTGATTAATCACGCCCACTCGACTTCTACAAAGTATTTTAAAAACTTGATCAATAATAACAATATAAAACATACAAGTCAACAAGTTTCCCTCATTTAATAATAATCTACTGTAGACTATTACATTAATCTACACTCATGCATAATTTCTTCCACATGAGATGCATGAAAAAGGCAGAAAATCCCAGCTCCAAGTGAGCTCTGGAAATTTGTCTTGAAAAAAAATCCTTTTATTTATTCAAGAATTAAGAATATGAGATCACCGTGATTTCAGACCGTATTTTTAAAAGACAAACTAACCATCTTAATTTATCCTGCTGCACCTTTGTATCACTATAATGACAGTGAAAGACTTGTGTTCTTAGTGTTTACAAATATATCTCAAAGTATTAATACTAGTGCTGACAGAACAAGAGTAAATAATTTTCTTGAATTAAGTAATTTGTCAGACTGTAACGTCTTGAAGAAACTCAGAATAACCACATGTAGTCATTTCACTTTATTAGGATATAAGCTTAACTCTTCTTATGTGTAGTTTACATCTTGCTCTATCTTTTATCACTAAATACTGTCATGTTCTAAAATGTCCACATCTAACCTCTACAGATGTCTTAGTCAGAGTATTCTTCTTATTACAAAAATAGAAAATATAAAACTGTGTAGAAGCAAACAAGTTTACTTGGCTTATTTTGTTTCCTAAGGCAAATGTACAGTGATTCGGGAAAAATATATGCAAAAATAATGGAAACATTTTTCAGTTAGTCCTAACAGGGTGTTGTTGTGTGTGAGGATGGGGGAAGTGTCTAAGGTAGATATTTTGAATAGCTAGGAAAGTATGCAGAATCTAGCTATTTTGCATCCAAGACCTTTCCTTCACTCACAAGTGAAAAATATCTCAGAGTTAAAAGCAGAACACAAACAGAGCCTTTGAAGTGAATGCAAAACTATCAAGTTTTAGTGCTCTACTTTACTACATACAACATAAAAAGAAACTAAGTGGAACTGATGCATATGTGTGTATATTTAAGAAATTTGGAATACACAAAAGGCATATTTTTCCATGATCTTGTGACCATTTTTGTGCAGAACCCCAGTAATATGGGAAAAATATTCTGGCAAATATTCTTCCACAGTTGTTTATGATGGTAACTGACCAAATTAATCTAAATACTACTTCACAGCAAGAGTAATTAAACTATGAAACTCAACGCATATCAGTGAGGCCAAATCTTAGAAAGTTCTTCTTAAAAAAATACTAGACATACATGCCAATAATAAGATGCCAAATCAACACTAATAGGTCAAGGTGTCAGTCAACTACTGATGGACTAGTCCTAGGATAAGACTTCCCTAGTTCACTGCATTATCCCATATCCCTTCTTTGAACGGAATAGCACATAATGCTAGTCACAGCAAAGGTAAGTGAAACACAGACCAATTTGATTGGTAAGGCAAACTTTCACATTCCTTTAAAATTATGCTCAGTGTCCTAAAAAAAAAAAAAGCACTACGGTACATCCTCATGAACCAATCCAAGTAGTAGTCTTTATCCCTTTACATTCTTAAAAAGACTAGGTAAACTCCTATATTAAATTTCTATTCTGATAGAATAGAACCACTTTTATCTCCATCATACATATAAAAAGAGAAAGTTATACTAATTCGTTATATGGCTACAAGGCAAGTTTGCAACAAATTCAAATTCAGAACTCAAAAATATAAAATTAGACATACATGCACTTGGATTGAGCACATGTTATTGAAAGAGAAAATAATGGTCTTAGGCAAGACATCTGTGCATATATTCAATATATGTGCAAGGAAGTTATACTAATATATTTAAACTTTCTGAGGAAAGCATTAGGTCTCCAGGAATAGTATGTTTTCACACCTGCATAGAGATCATAGCTAACAGCAAGATTTTCAGTGTCCTTGTTCAGGAAAATAAAAATAAATGTTTGCTTCCAACTGGAAGTATTTTAGAGATGTGCAAGAAACCCCTATTACTTGGCATTTTGGATTTCCACAGCAATTAACTCCCTACTGTATCACATCATTTAACATTAATTAATTGCTAAAGATGTAGTTATGTAACTTATTGAGCTGCTGAGGATAAGATGGCTCCTGAGCTCCCAAGACTTGAGTAGCATACCAAACTAATATCTGCAAAGCACAGGGATTTACCCTCTCTTCTGAGATTGCTAAATCAAGCAGTACTTCTTCCAATGCCAACTAATGGGAACAAGTTGAGCAATTGTTAGTCAGCTGTTACAAGGCCACCAGCTCACCACCGGATGGACAGCCTCACTGGGTGAAAGGTCCTAAGTCCCATTATTACACTGTGTACAAAAATGTTGGAGGGTTCACAGCATGGCACCCTTGGAACCAGGTCCCCTAAATGTGGTTCATCAATACTTCCAGATGTTTATTTCTTGAGGATAAATCCCAGCCTGCCCCAATTATTATGTTAACCAGAAAGATCTTAATTTTCAGAATAAGCATAAATGAGGGAAAGGATTCATTAAATTCACTCTCATATATATCAGGTCTTACAAATTACAGGTGACATTTGGCTCAGGGGAAACCAAAACCAAAAACAATTAGTTTTGAGCCTATTCAGTCAGCTGGACATAATCTTAGGGACAGAGCCCAAATTCCTCCATTGTTTTTGAAAAAACTGACCATTTTTTACAGCTCCAAAACATGGTGCTAACATAGCTGAACAGGCATAGAAGCTGAGTCAAGAAGCAGGCAGCTGAGCTGCACTCCCAGGAAGAGCCTACTGCGACCATTTACATAGCACCTTCTGATTCCATGTGGGTGACTGATGTTTGATGACTCTGGAATACGGAAACAGCTTTTAATCATTTTAAATAAATTACAATTTTGGATGGATGAACAGAGGCTGCATATGCACCCTGAAACTCACTCCAACACACTAAGGAGGAGCTTCAAGGCTCTTATCTGAATGGATTTTGGGGGAGTCTGATTGTACAACTCTTTTTATTGTTTTTCTGAAGTGATTTCAGATGTTGTGTATTTCAAAAACATTCTTCCCACAACCCTGTTGATACTCCTGGCCAGGGTCAAGACCTGAAGAAACAAGTGAAGTTGGTTCTGGTGCAAACAGGCAAATCCATGTGACCAGCAGACAGTCACTCAATTCCATGCCAACATGATGCACATAAGGATATTTGTCTTGCATACTTAACAGTTACCATCTGTCTCATAACAAAGCCTGTTGTAGACTGACAATGGTGTAACTGCAACTGCCTCCTTATCAAAAGGACAAATTCAAGGATCTGTCACTGAAGAATCTGAAAAAATGCCAAAGGCCCTTCAGAGCTTCACTGGTCGACCATCCCGAAATTTCTTGAAACTATATTGCCAGGCCCATTAATACATACAGTTCTGTACACAGTTACTCCCAGCATGCAACCAGTACCAGTGTGCAGAAAGAAGCCTCTCTATCAGTACAGAATCACAGAATCTTAGGGGTTGGAAGGGACCTCGAAAGATCATCGAGTCCAACCCCCCTGCCAGAGCAGGATCACCTAGAGCACATCACACAGGAAGGCATCCAGGCAGGTTTTGAATGTCTCCTTAAAAAGGTCCTTGAGCACACTGCCACATCATTTTCTTTCAACATCGGTCCCATAATCATAGAAACAACGTACAGGCTTCCTTCACAAGTCAAAAAAAAGCTTGAGGAGACCCAGCTTTGTAACCTGAGGGGAATTTACTTCGAATTCTGTTGTTTGCTGTAATGATAAAGTGGTTTTGTTGCATTTCTTTTTTAACTGTTCCAGCTAGCTTTTAATAAGGCTTTGAAACTGACCTTAGGTACAGCAGAGTAAAAGGTCTAGCAATCTTCTCTAAGACTTTATTAAAATCTTAGACAGATCTCAAATATGACAGAATTTCTCTGAAATCTGTACAAATCAGCTTAGGCATTACACCAGCTTCCAAAGCTGCATGTTATAGTTGTGAAGAAGAAGGCTGTCTTCTCAGAAGTACGGACACATCACTGTAGTGTTCGACATAGGCTAATTTTGAAAAGCACGTGAATTATAGAGTATTCTTCAGAGAATAAATCACTTAGGAAATAGATGACACTGGCATGCAACACTGCCCACATGACATTAACAATGGGATGCTGTCTTTGCAATAGTGGGAATAGCCATTGTTGTATTTCCAGAAAGATAAATTACTATTTTCATCAGCACTGCGGCATGTTTTCTTATTCCTTCCCCAAGTACAATAGGACTGGCCACAACACTAGGGATAGAAGTTTAAGAGATTCAGTTTATTGGCTAGTAGCATATAAATTTTAGTAAAGTATAAATAAGAAAAGATGACATAACTTGCTCTGGTTCCTGTTGAACAGGTTTGAGAAGTTGCACTTGCAGGACAGCAGAGTGCTGTCATTGTCACTGACAGCAGACGACGCTGATGCAATGCTACACCAGTGGAGCACAGGAGAACCACACAGGAGCAGGCACAGAAGGAAACACATGCCTTAGGATTGTTCTCTGGCAGAGAAGTGAGGCTATACCCCCAAGTTTATTAAACCATACCAAACAGAAATGGTATAGAGAGCTTTTTCATACTTTTTCTTGAAAGCTGGATAGAGCTATTGAAAATATTGGAAACATATGTTTGCTGGGGCCACCAAAGCCATCTGTGTAGGGGGATGTAATGAAGTTGCTTAAGGAATATCAAGCACAAGGCCAAAACTTATTCTGAGGAATTTAAGATTCTGACTCAAACAGTTCAGGAAGCACAGAGCCTACATCCTTCGGAAAAAAATCACCTATTTCCTTTTTGGTCAACAGAACATACATAGCTAAATGTTCTCTGCTTCATAAAGTGGGAGGAAAGAGTTGTTATGGGGACTTATTTGCACTTTCTGAGAGCACTATTCCAGAAACAAGTTTTTGGAGCAAAGTATTCTTGGCATAAGTGTATTTAAGCACATGATAAGCAGAACAGAACATATTTCTATTTGATGACATGACTGATTCCATAAAACAGTAAGTCCTGCAAAATTGCATCATCATTTAAAGAAAAATAAAAAAAAATTAGAGTATGCTTGGGGGTGACCTTCTTGATAACTTTTCAATTACCTCTCTCCCAATTCTGCATATTCAATGTTTTGGGGCCTGCTCCCCAGCCAAAACTTTCCTGCTATGCCTCAGTCTAATCAATTGCATAGAAGTAATCCCAGAGGATAAGACTAAATGCATTACTTATATGACGATACACATAGAATGACAGGAAAGTAAGGAGGAAATCACTAAATGACTGAACACCAAAGAACTAATGTGTGATGGACTTTGTAGATAACATAAAGTAATGTTTAGCTAAGGGTACTACTTTGCAAATGCATACAAAACTTCAAAAGCATGAAACCAGTTGCAATCAATTACAAGATTACAGCTGACTTACAGACACAGAGGTTTAATATAAATCCAAGGTTTGACCATCTACTCACAAAACAAGTAGTAATAATTAAAACACCTCTAAGCATTCAGCACATATAAACAAGCATGAATATGTTAATTTTTAAAAACTGAATTTTCAAATGTGTCAGCTTGTTAGAATGCTTAAAAAAGCACAATCACTTTAGACTAACATATCAAGTTTGTTGTAATTGAATAATAAAAATTGAGATGAAGCCCTCAAAATATAGGCTAGGAAAATGTCATACTTCCCTGACATACTGAAAACACAGGGACTCAATATTTTAGCATTGTATTATTCTCTTATTTAAAAGTCATTTCAAGTCATAAAAAGTCATTTCAATCAACACATTATTAAGAGTAAATAAACACTTTAGTTTAAAATCAAGCTTTAAAAGTATCTAACCACAGTATGTAGGCTTTTTGCAAAAAAGTTGCACAACCACAAAAAACCAAAAGCTTATGACTAGACAGTGAGAGGTAGTGTGGAAAGAAAAGAGGAGTCATTACAATTTTATGAAGTGTGTATAGTAAAAACATTACAGTGAACTCACAAGAGTATCTATATAAAAGCTTACAGAGAATTTTAACTTATTTTTTCCCCTTATCTGCCAGTCCTACAAAATTCAACTCAAAATGTGCCAAGCTACATTTTTCCAAGTTCACATGGCATCACTAGTAATAAACTTGTGTAATGAGAATTTCACTATTATTCCAAGGATGAATAAACAATAGAATATGATGCTATCTAACTGCTAAGTTAGATCCACAGCACAGCAGAATTGTCAGAATGAAAACAAGATGTAAGAAATTGAGCATAAACCAAGATTACTCATTTGGAGGCTGAAGAAAGTGGCACTCTGTATTTCCAGAAAAACAAGAACAAAAATGTGCACTTTTGTTGCCAAAGTTGTGTTGTAAAATCCAAGTTACAGATTTTTATCAAGTTAAGACTTGAAATCCAGCAGCTGAGTTAGAAAGATAAAACTTCAAAGAGTACATCTCACAGTTCTAACTTCAGCACTCTAAACTCAAAATAAACACTGAAAAATTATCATGTGAATATGGCCTGGTCAGCAACACTTGCCCTGTCTGCACATGTAAACTGTCTGTTTCACATACTTTAAAGTAACAATCCCTATTTAAAGATTCAGATTTATTATTCCTTCTAGATCAATGTTGTTGAATTGTTATTTAAAATTGCAGAAGGAAGCTGAGAAGTAGTAAAATACTGTCTTCAAAAATCTGTATTTAGTTTGTTGGCAGAACTCTAAAACAATACATTATTTATGAACTGCATGTAGTACATGTATGCATATTTTATAGATTTAATATAAGGGATCCAATCATTTGGAGGGATTGCAAGAGCTCAGATTAAAGCAAGATGTCACATATCATATTAGATATAAAGCCAGAATTTAATGAGACAAGTAAAGGGCAGAGCAGCACACTGCAGTTACAATTTGACACCCCCACTCTCCTCCTTGTTCTTAAGCATGCATCATAACAGGAACTTTAAACACAAAGCAAAACTAAAAGTCAATATAAAAGAATAATTCCAATTCCGAGATCACTAAGATAAACAGGAACATTAAACTTTAATTTCTATTCCAGAAACTAAATTATTGCAATTCAGTTCATCATCTCTATTCCTCATTTTCCGAAGTTGTATCAAGCAATTTTCAGTGAATTTGAATCTTGATCCAGCAAAGTCATTAACACTCCCTATAGATATGTTAAGAAAACAAACAAACAAATCCAACAACTATGTCTAATGGTAACAAAGCACCTCTAGAGGTGCATTACCTACATTTTTACTGATAATCTCGATTTCAACTGTTCTCTGTATTATATGGTACTCAGTAAAATTCTTGATTCGTCTTCCTCCTTCCCTGTTCTTTACAGTTTGTCTCTGTTTTCCACTCAGTAGTCAAGTCTTCAGTGAAAATACATTTATTTCAATTAAGGCTTTTCCATAAGGTCTTAAAACTAGTCAATCTCTTCTGGTTTGCCATGTTTCTCTTCCAGGTGAACAAATTTACACTCAAGAAAGATCAGAGTGGACAAGGAAAAGCAGATTGGTAAGGAAGAAACAAAACTGCAACAGTGAGGGATGCAGAGTAAGAGCAATACTGGGATTTTTATAATGTTTTTCCAGATTACTTACTTCCTATCCTCTCAAACAGTTCTGTCTTTCCCCTCACGTTTTTCTACCTCCACTTTCTTAACTTGTTTCTGTCACTGTTTTTTTCCTAATATGAATTAGTATTCCCACTACATAATTCACTATTATTTAGTCATTAAGGAATGACTAAACTGTGAACCCACTTATTTTATCTTTTCCATTTTTATGCCTGTCACTGTCATTTAGTGGAAGAGATCAATCACTGCTTCCCCCCTTCATAACATGAGTTATGATAACAACATTAGTATATGTTCAAACAACGTCAAAATCCCACAGAAACTGAACATAAACATCTTATCTCAGTGGCTTTAGTACTGTTCTTCATTACTTCTCTATTGCTCTTGGTACTGTTATTCACCATTTTCAGGTATTTTTAAGAAGCATGATTGTACTTATAAAAAAAAATATATAACCAGCTTTTGAAAAGAGTGTGACATTGTGTTTCTTCCCTTTTATCACTTATCTTCCCTCTTCTTCATTTTTAATCCAACAATCTTTTGTGTTTCTGTTGCAAAAGAATATTTTTTCATTTGCTTCTTCCTTTCCTTTTACAGAGCTTTCCCTCTATGTATATTTTTGACTCTGCTTCTGCATTTCATTTTGCAAAAAGCTGTCTTCTCCATCATACATTGGAATATTTCCATCAAAAAAAAATCCAAACAAAAAAACAAACCAACAAAACCCCAAAAACCACACAACCAAAAACCCGATACCTTGCTGTTGTCCCTGGTATGTTCATAACTTTTTTTTTCCTGACCCTGTTCACATAATGTCCACTTTGGCCCGCCAACATGCAGATTTTTGATTCTCTCTTAAACCATCCCTCACTTCTGCAGCATGCCACCCTACTTCTCTACTGCAAGACAAAGATTACCTTTAGTACAATACCTGCCAAATGCTTCCTTTAAGGCTGTACTGCAGAACTTTCCTTTCTGTTAACATGCTAGGAAAACCAACAAAATCTAATTCTACTCTTTACAGCTTGACTACAATTCTGGTGTATTCTCTGTAAAATTCTAAAACCATAGTTTCCATTACAGTCGATGCTGCTTTCAAGTTTAGTTCCAAATCCCATTATTTAAGCTTAATTTTCTTACAGTTTTCTTCATAACTGAGAGCTTCTTCCTATTGTTGTTTTCTGATTACCTCAGATTTCTCACACATAAATACAGTATTTCTAAGGTGACTTTTCCCGCCCCCCCCCCCAAGAAGTTGGCTTATCCTTTTCAGGAAAAAAGATAGTCTTTCTTGAGTAGATTATCTTTACAGATATGAAAGAAATATCTAATATATGTGACCATGTATAACAGAAGTGATGATCACCATACACCATGTACGCAAGCATATGACAGTTTCATTTTTGCTTTTTAAACACATTATATACTGTAAGTTTCCCCGCCTATTTTGCCTTTGGGCATTTTTGTCTCAACACAGTGTTGCTTTCCTGAACCCTACAGAAGCAAACTATTTGAAACAAACCATTCAATGACCCTATTCGAGTGGATTCTTAAAGTATTCTTTTTTTTAATTCCAATAGTTTTATTAATTGCTCTCCAATCTTCTTACTACATTCCCTAACAATACACTCTTCCTGCTCAGAAATGAACTTTTAAAAAAGCAACTGCCAGACTTCAGAGGCCATTTTTAAATTTCCAACCATTTTAATCTGATAGTTTATATCTCTCCATCTTTAAGCATACTTTTCCGAGATTTTCCCATAAAGTAACACAAGTTGAAAAGCTAGTAAGAAATGTATTCTTAGGATTTCTTCCTCATATGTCTTCATGCAGAAAATCCACATCCACTTAGAATTCACTTAGTAGCTACCTCAGAGCAGCAACTATTTTGTACAAAGGAGCAGGGATTATTACTATAATGAATTTTTCCTTTTTATTTGCAGGGGCAACCTTTGTTAAATTAAAACTTCATTTCTTCCAAATGTGCATTTAATGCTACCTGGTAGTAAGTCTTAATTCCATAGAAAGTCTGGAAGTTAATAAGCCAGGATCATTAACAAAAATGATATAAATACAGTTTGTGTATTTTTATTTATAGCTTTTATATATCTATCACAATCTAAAAATATACACAAAGCTATATGCTCCAGAGTATTGTGACAAAAGGCATACTGTAATTATAGAAAAGCTAATATACCTGAAAGCTAATTCATCATTACTTTTATTTATCATACCCATATCCAAAAACATTACCCTTGCAGGAAAAAAAAAGTTTTATATTGCAGTCCTTCATGGGAGAACTTGCAAGTTCTTAGAGGGTAAATGTGGTTAATCACAGAACTATGCAGGCTCAAAGTGACCTCTGCAGATTTCTAGTCCAATCCACCATGCAAAGCAGGGACAGTCTCAGATTTAGATCTGGTTGCCCAAAGACTCACCCTAGTAAGTTATAAGAATGTCCAAGCATAGAGATTCAAAAACTTCTGTGTTTACTCATTCTCACTGTGACTTTTTCTCCTCATTGGAGGGTTCCTAATTGCAGCTAGGGAACTTGTCCTTGCCTTTTACCCTTCTACCGTACACCTTTGACAGAAGCCTAGCTTAATCTTCTTTAAAACCTTCCCTTCCACTCCCAGGTACACTATAGTTGTAACTGTAACCTTAACAGAAAGTGTGTGAAAAGAATAAAGATAGATAGATAGATAGATAGATAGATAGATAGATAGATAGATAGATAGATAGATAAAAAAATACAAGCATAGTCTGAGCAACAGAATCACAAGCACCCACTCAGCCGTGCTCATGAAGAACACAGAGAATAAAGAGCATCAAGCTGGTTAGAACTCAACATCTCAAATTAGCAATAAATCTTTTTTAATGAAGAACAAACCTGGGCCACTTTTACGGAATTTTGAGTAGAACCCCCAGCATGATATTCGACTTTGAACTTTTTCACAAGTTCTTCAAATCTGTTAATAAAAAAGGTGGAGAAAAAAAAAACAGTTAAAACTCTACTCTTTTTTTTTTTCCCAAAAAAAAAAAAAAAACCAAGACATTAATATGTAGATGACATCATGTTATTTGAAAATAATAAATTCAGATACATTAGCTATTACACATGGTGCAAGCTGGGAATATCTATTTAGATTCAGTCCAAATTACAGAGCAAAGTCTGACATGAATTTGAATCCTTCACCTTCAAGTTGCAAGTGGAATAAATAACTGAAAAACTACATTATATGAAGCATAAGCTTGATTGCAACGAACCATTAGATTGATAAAATACATGCTTGAATATAAATTACATAAATTAAGATAATAATAAATGTACTGTCTTTAAAGCTAGAAAGAATGTAAAATTAAGTGAGAAAATTGAGAAGATCTGGTGTCTATTTCAATATTAACTTGACCCAAACAACTGTGCCATGTTTTAAGTTTCCATTTGAAATTGTACTTTTTGACAGGTAAATAACTCCTATAAGCAAATCCTCCTGTACGTGATAAAATCTTATAACAGAAAAGCCAAATGTCTCCCAACAAACTTTCAAATCCTTCAAGTCACACCACTTAAGAACCAACCTTCTCTATAGTCACAGGCTATAAAAATGTAAAGTGGCACAGAAAAGGAAACCAGAATGATGGAGTTGTGGAGACTGCAGGGAGGCTGTGCCCAAGTGCAGCATCATGTCTTTAAGTCCTAAGCACACTTTCAAACAAGTTTTGTGGATTTAACCACCTCAGAGCACATTAGGCTCAGCAGGAAGTACTCATGCAGGGAAGTTAAAATGTTTACTGTAATATTTGTTTGCATGTTTGAGGTTCAAAATGACCTAAAAGTCAACCCTAATAGCATAGTTTTGCCCTTAAGGTGTATTAACTTTAGATGTTTACCTTTAACAAATGAAGTTTAGCCAGGTAGATGTATTTCAACAGATTTTATCATATTCACCTTTAGCATATTTAAAAAAAACAAATAGTGAAATCTTCTCACAGAGTGAAAAAATTACTATCGTCAACCCCAGCCTTCCTCTCCTTGTCCCAACCCCAATCTCTTCACAGTATATGAACAATGGTTTGGGGATAGATTTGTCAACTAGCGACTTACTTGTTTAAAAGGTTTTGATTTTCAATACCATGTTACCTAATATAACCATTTTGATGTCTGCAGTACTTTCAATTTAGAATGCTTTAATAATGAGCTACTTAGCTTAGTAAACTTCCAACAGGCAGACAATTAGAAAGAGCCAAGAATTAAATTACTAAACATGCTTTTCGCAGTTATCTACACTACTAATTACCCACCCATTCAATTTTTAGCAATTGAAACCTCAAACGATAGCAAGTAGCTCAGAGTGGGGGGGGGGGGAACAAAACAACCAAACAAAAAAACAACCAACCAACCAAAAAGAACAAAACCACCCACAACAAAAAAAAAAAACCACACACACAAAAAAAAACCCCAAAACCAACAAAACCACACACACAAAAAACCCCCACAAAACCCAAACCAACCAACAACAAAAAAAGCAAAACAAAACAAAAAAACCCACAAAAAACACAACCCCAGGTCTCCTAACAAATGCTTCTCAAGTAAAGACATACAAACTGTCATGAACCAATTCATTATTTGGCAATGTTTTTTCTATAATTTGACATTTTACCTTTTCAATCTATTTGAGCATGTACTGCTCAAATCACAGTTATTTTCATATTCCTTGCATATTTACAAGCATGCCAACTGATACTTTAAGTCCTTTACCTAAAGGCATCTAATATTTCTATGTCTGTATTATTTAATGGCACATTAAACCTTATAAACTTAGTTTACTGTTATTGATCACCTATGTTAGCAGCTCTCAATCTAGATGACTATGTATTTAAATACTTGTAGTTTCAATGAATAAAATAGGAGGTATCTGAATTTTGGGGGAAAAACTGAAAACAGCCTTAAAATACTGCCTGTATTATGAAGATTTCACAGTGACAGCTACATAATCCAAGAAATAATCTGAACAAACTATTTTATGATTACTTAATAGATTAAGACACACAAGAGCAAGTGTCTTTCAGTATTTCAGATGGAACATTAAAAGACCTAACTCCTTTGAATTAAGATAGTAAACTCAACACCTCTAAACGTCTGTTTCAGAAAATAGAATCAGAGTTTGTATAAATGTAAGAAAAGTAATTTTTGCAGGTCATTTTCCATGACACATCAAAAGAATGATATAAATTGTGTGGTTTTGATCCACAAGAGCCTGATAAATAAGAATGACCTCAAAATTAAGAATGCCAATAGCTTTTTATCTTAAGAAGATTAACAGTTAGATGGATATTTTTCAAAATGTCAGCAGATGGCACAGGCAGCATGGGAAAACTGACTTTGTCTGCTGTATGTCCAACCTGCAAAGAGAAGGCTGTCATACCACCATGCCTCAGAAACATCATATTTGCTTCTATAAAACTCTCAATTTTAAGGAAGCGATTTTAACTGTAGAAACTGCAGGCTCAGGAATACTAAACAGATCTCCTGTGTGTGCTTCAGGTCTATGCTGTTATCACACTTAGGATAATTCACGAAAATTAGAACCTTATGAGCAATACTGAATAATATTTTTTTTCATGTTCTGCAACTGTTGGTCTTTGAGTATTTCTTAAGGCTGTGCTATATATGAGAACTGTGACCCTTCCCCTGACCTAGCAACATGCCATTACCTTAAATAACAGAATAATAAATCCCACAATCAGCACCATATAGAGAGGCCCCTATTTTTGGTACCATGAATTAGTTCACCACATTATGGAGTATTATAACAAAAACAAGTCTGCATTTGCAGCAATGTATGTTTTCAGCTGTGATGCTGCTGATCAACCATAGAACTGACCAAATGTGTGTTAGCATTTTGCTCAGTTCTACTAT
This sequence comes from Apus apus, assembly GCF_020740795.1. Taxonomy (NCBI): domain Eukaryota; kingdom Metazoa; phylum Chordata; class Aves; order Apodiformes; family Apodidae; genus Apus; species Apus apus. The sequence goes on along the minus strand of NC_067285.1, from coordinate 22,187,581 downwards.
AAGCATTTATGTCTGTCAGTTGCTTGCTTTTTTTTCTTCCCCTTTTTAAGAAAGGATTGACTACTACCTGAACTTGGTACTGAAAGGTGAGCCTTTTCGGTAGCTTCACTTTTGACAGAATTAATGGCTATTGAAGTATAAAAAGGTGATAGAAGAAACTATTTTATAAAAGAATACAAACAAGAATAAATTTTAAAGCTTTTTTTTAAAAAAAAAAACAAACCAAAACAAACCACAAGATACACCACCTTATATTACAGGAGATGGAGGCTTATTTTTAAAAGGCTCTCCTCTTACATATGCCATACCATTACTTCAAACTGGAGACAAATCTTAGCATTTCCCCCCAGAAAGTATCATTCCTGACAATTTCACCGCCGTGTTTGTCACTCAACTCAATCATAACCTGAGCATCGCTATCCATCTTCTTTGTGTCCTATCACCCAATTTACGTTTAAACCTTACACTACTCCTTCTCTGTATAGGCATGATTTCCTGTACTATAGAGATAAAAGCACTCATGTCAATACTCAACCCCTTCATACAGCTGCAAAGATCTTTTGTGTCAGCTATCCCTCTGACCAGCTCAATTCTCTCCACACCCCTTTTCTAGCCCCTTCTCAATCATTTCAAGCAGAAGCCACTTCTCTACATTTTCAAGGCCTTGCAAAGCTTTAAGGCACTGAACACACCATCCTTCATTCAGTAGGTTCAGATTTACAACATCATCCAGGCACAAAGCAGTCAACAAAAATACCTTTTCTCTCACTAACCCATGAGATCATTCAATGTTCAGTTACTAGAATTTTCTATGAATACTAGCAAATCTACTTGAAATCTTCCTTCAAACTCTTTTTCACCATAATATCTAAAAACATCATCAACAAGGCTGTGTGATTTCCCCGAGGCTATTCTCCAGCCTAATGACTGGCCATCCTCTCCTGGATCAATACTCATCTCTTGCAACTCGCTTTATACACAGAATCTGAGGCTTTTTGGAGCTGGGAGTGTCTTCTTGTTCTATGTCACACAGCAACAAATACAGTCAGTTCAGCTCACCATAGTTTCCAAACAAAACTGACAACAAAAATAAGCCCATTAAACATTCCCTACAACTGAAGACAGACAACATAAGGAAATGGAGCCACACTTAGGAATAATGGTAATGCTGTTAGGTTTTTGGACACAGTTTATATTAGACTACAGATAAACTCTTTTTTTTAGAGTAAAATGGCCATACAACAACAATTAACTGTCTCATAGAGAGACCATCAGTAAAAAACACTTATGATGCATATGTCAGAAGCTACTTATCTGCAAGAAGTAAAGAAAAGTAATCTCTTGTTTTTCAGCAGGGTTTTTTGCCCTGGATATCTTTTGATATATCTGCTTATTACTCAAGATGTACTCAACAGCATACATCAACAGGGAGCTACACATAAAAAAAAAATCAGCTGCCCAAAACAGCTTGAAAAGAGAGAAAAATATTTTTTGCCCTTTTTGCTTTTGTATGCCAGATAATGATACCCTGAATGTAAGACAAGAAATTTTTTATTTTGTATAATAATAATACAGTATTTCCACTGGATTGTCAATTTTTGTTTGGTCTAACAAAACCCTTCAAAAACATTAAGATGGAAACTTCTTAGCTAATCATGAAAAGGTTGCAAGTTGCACATTATTCTATAACTTCTTTCCTTGGAAGGAAGTTGGGGTCAGGGAGACAGCCATTTTTGACACCTTTAGACAAGAAGCAAGACTAGGATTTGGTATGTTTTCAAGCTGTCGGGCAAATTTTAATTAGACTTTAATTACAAATCATAATTAATGGTGATTCTGACACATTTCCCAGATATTTCCTTTTCGTTGCAAGAAGTAGTCATATTAAGATATTGCAATAGCTTAAATGTTCAGCTGTGAGGAGAACCAGACTCATACACTGAGACTTATAGGTGTGATCCTTTTAATTGCATTTTTAAAAATCTACTTAAATCTTCAAATTAAGTAATCTGTGTCAGAATGTCTATGAAATCACTCTATAAATTAAATTAAAAATATGTGAAAGAGTGAGCAGCACATTATAGCACCTGTTTTAACAATATTAAAATCTCAGTAAAACTAGAACAGTACCACCAAATATTATTTCCAGTTTTTAAGAAAACCCTCAAGGTATGAACCAACACAAACAACTCAACAATGCCAAACCTGCATCCTGATTGTTTTGCAGGGCATGGCAGAAGTAGTTATGCAAACATCTGGACAAGCCTGTTGTCTGTCACATTCTCAGTTTCATCACAGCCTGGACCAACGCCAGAACGATGCAGGCAGCCACTCTGCCAGGCAGATGGGGCACATGTTGTTGAAAGACAGCCTTTCCTGGTCAGTGTTAGCAGGCAAGCTGAAGCCCTCATAATTCAATCCTAAGTAAAATCTAACTCAGACTTACAGGAAAGGCCTAGTCTTAAGATGTGAACATTATAATTAAACCACAAGATTTTTAAACAGAAGTAAAAGGGAGACTACTTCAGGAAAAATACTGTAGGTAAAAAGACAACAATATTTTTAACTCTAAAGATTGTGCCTAATTTCCCTATCTAAATTAAATTGTACAATTCAGTGGTCAAAGTTCAAACACTAGAAAGGATAGCTGTACATTTTAACTATTTCATCCCTAGTTTTGATGAATAGCCAATTAAGATGGAGACGCAGATATAACTGGTTGTTCTTACTTAAAATTGGACCTGAAACAGCAAAAATACTGCTTTTTAGAAATGAGGTACAGTCACAGAGCTACATAAGAAAACTCTGTAACAGCTGCTTGGCAATGAGTGACTTCACTGAGCTAGTTCTCCTTATTAGCTTGGCACAGAATTAAAGAGTCTGGGAACGGGTAGGGGAGTAGAAAGGAAGAATGAAACATGCTAAAAAGGAAGTATTGGAGACAGGTTAGCACCATGGACATACAACAGATACCTAAATGTGTTAGGAATATGACTGCTACAACTGAATATAGCAGATAATCATATTTTTCTCCCTTATTTACTAAAATTCAGAAAACAGTGACTAATCATGGAAGTATTTACTGTTGGAAACAAGAACTTCACATAAAGTATTTTCCTAATCACCTCATCCAAACAAACAGCAAATGAAAAAGCCAGTAATTCCAACCAGGTTGGGATTATGAGTACCAAATGTTAATATATGAAAGAAGAAAAAAGTGCATAGGCAAATTGCAAGATTCATAGCTTTGAAATATTGTACCACAAATGTTAGCGAGGTTGAAAAAAATGCACTTAAATGTCAGTTTGATAAAAGCCAAAAGAACATTTTCCACATGTGTTTGCATTTAGGCATATTGAAACAAGATGGAAAAAGTAACAGTCATTCAAATGTAAGGTTAAAATAGCTCTTAAGCATCATGATTTAAATACATTTCTCTAAGTAATTTATCTTTTTTCTCTTTTCTCAGCAAAGAGTCAGGCTAATTTATGCAAGTGTTCTTGAAAAGCTCCCCCTTATTCCAGATTATTTGGATATCTTCCCTGTCTACATTATTTTAAAAATGTAAATGAGTACACTCAAAAGTATCAGCCACCACGAGGCAAGTTTTCCTGTTGGTCTTCTGAAATGAAGTAGGAAAATGAAAATAAATTATACCACTAGATTATTAATTGCTTACATTTCTGATTCTGTCACTAAACACTACAAATACATACACATTTTATATGCACAGAGTACCTTCATGAACCTTAAAATCTGTGTATTATATACAATTACTATAGTATAGGTCAAGACAACTAAAAATTGTCTCCATTAAATTTCTAATCTAGACATGCTTAAAGCTTCATCTGAGGATAGGTAAACAGAAGTACTACTAGAAAATTTTCATCAGTTCATTAATTCACAAGTTTATGCTTTCCCTCCACTGGCTTTCTGGAAGATCTTCCAAATGACCAGCCAAGACTCAAAAACATAGCAGATAAATGTATGGATTTGCACCAGTATTTGTTACAAAACACTGCAGACAGAAATAGCTCCCTGCCCATACACATAACCAATTGGGTCAAAAGACGTTGCAGACAGGAAAAAGCATGTAGCATTTATCTTCTTCATCCATGGATGTGCCAAAGTATGTTCTGGAGCACTAAGGAACAAGGTCATTTCCTTTGTTATTTCTCAGCAGTATTACAAAAACATTTACATGTGCTCCTAATGTTCCTAGTATGTATTTGGCAGCTTGTATATAAGAATACTACTTCTAAAAAAACTGGGTCATTTTCTGTTTGCTTCTCATAAGTAGGACAGGAAGAATACATGCTTTCTGAGACCTAACAGTAAATTTTTTGTGTCCGAATGTCCTTGCTAACTAACCAATGAAAAAGCAAGTTGTTTTTCATATTAGAAAGTAGTATACGTCTTAATCCTTTTAAAATTAATAACTTTGTCCTACAATAAAAATATAGGAAGACAAGTACAACAGATTGGTTTTGAAAATAAGACTAAATTTACAAAATTAAAAGCAAATCAGAGGTCATAATCCTAATTATGCAACAATCATGTAAGACTGCAATGGATGCTTCCCACGTGGCACAGTAGACACCAGGTGTTGACTGTCAATAAACCTTTAGTGAATGCTAATTGAAACTGCTCTTTCACAAGCATCACCTTACTTCAGCGCACATCAAACTGAAAACTTACTTGCCAAGAAGCTTCTAATATTAAAAGTATTCAGTCATCTCTAGATCTTAAGACTTTATCTTTGCTAGAACTTAGATTACCTAAAGCTGTAGTGCAAATCATGCACACTTACACCTGGCAGAGAGAAATACTTAATATTAAGCTTTACAACTTAGAATTTTAATCTACAGATTAATCAAAGCAGTGAAACAGTAAAAAATAAGTTAAACAAGTTGCAACTTTCAGGTTCCAATTCCAAATTGATAAAATACCAGCATGTTTTGCAGAGCTGTTCCAGAACCAAATTATAAACTGTTTCCATATATCGCTTATATTAAGCATTTTATCTGAGTAATATTCTCTATTAATACAAAGTCCAATACAATGCTGACACTTGTCAACCACAATCTACATTTTTTGCTCTTCACAATAATATAAATACTGCTAAAACATCCATTTTTCTTCACCCCTTGTGCTATTTTAAGTTATTTTAAATCAGTAACCAGTCAGTAAATTTAAACAAAAAAAACCACCATCAGGCTATGTAAGTAGACCAAGAAGACAGTATACATCCATCCTAAGCTCCTATTAAGATGCAGTGAACTGTAATAATTTTTCTCATGAACAAATAATGAGTGCAGAAAACCCTGCTTTGAGCACAACCAACAGTAAAAAGCAAGATTTCTATTTTAGTTCTCTTTAAGCTCCCTGTTTCTCGAAGTAATTCTGTCTGGAACATCCCTTAAATATCCACTTACTGATAGTGGGTAAAAACATCAATTTCTGTAGCTCAAGAACACAGACAATTTTTATTACAAGCACATATGCATACTCCCATATATGTTTCCTTTTTTAAAGTTTTTTCTAAGTACATAATCATGTGCCCACAGCTTTATTTTCATAAGGTAGGGCTTTGTGGCACATTGGTGGGGGGACGACGTAGGAAAGAAGGAATCAGAACTGTTCAGTAGGGATAACATGGAAGTGTATTGCTTTCACTTTTGGACAAAAACCTGACTCTCCTACAAGCAGAAGTCCTTATGCTGGTGGGATGACATTCAAGGACCAGATAAATGGAATAGACTCCTACCTGAGAAGATGGATAAATTGCCTTATAGGGAGACAATTATGGGACAGTATATAGACTCAGTGTAGTGTACTTAAACTAGCCATAAACAAATGAGATAGGGATTAGGAAGCAGTCTCGCCACAGCAGCCTGATGTTTAGAAAATGTTCTATCTTCTAAAACACATTTTAAGTTTTCCTATGCCAACTTCTAATCTACTGCAGTTAGATTGATTCCAATACTTACACTGGCTTATTTATACTTTCATCAAGTGTTTTGACTGCAACACTGTAAAGTAAATAAATGCCAAATTTCTAATATGGAAAATATTAATCTTTACTAACCCAGTCTAAACCCTGTGGATTATTTAGGAGCAGCACACACTGTTAATATCAGGATCATTACATTTGATTGGTTTCATACATTCTGTACAGTGTCCACTGCAACATGAGAAGATGGGCTAAAACACTACAGGTTGTAAGGGTTAAGAGGAGCTAATAATGCACAAATATTTATCTGAATGAGGTAATATGAAAAGTTTGTTGTGTTTTTTTTTTTTTAATCTCAATATTCCATTGATAATAGAAAAAAGCAAAACCAAACAGCTAAATCATCAATTGGGCGTAAAACTTACTAGCTCCAAATGAAACATTCTCTTGCCAGGAAAACGGACAGGCCTCTTTAGACTTTACAAGAGGAAGATGTGTAAACAAAATAAGGCAAACATATAGATTGTAAATGGCATTAGAAGCACCAAAGAGACTTGACACTGATGCTACTTGTTAAATCATTTCCATTATAGAACATGGTTTGGGGGTCTTTTCCCCCATCTGTCATTCAGTTCCCCCTAAATCTTTGCACATTTTAATAAAATAATTGTCTGCACTACCAAACTCTGGAGTTTCACTAATAGAAAAATGAAGTGAACAGTTTAACAACTAAGATAAATTACTCTTACAATAAGTTTTCTACTTGAGTGGTGATATTTTCAGCTGCTAAAAAAAAAAAAGCACCTCCTGTGTTGTACCAGCATAAAACCTTCAAACTTTGAGAAAAGAGGTCAAAGGATTGAATATGAACTGCACACAAAGAGAAAGGGAAAAAAATACTCTTCAGCAGCTATCAAAACAAAGATGCTGATGCTAGATAGTCCTTAAAAATAGTACACTGAATGTTGATGAATTCTGGGGTCCTCACAAAGATCCAAGCCTTAAATAGGGCTTATCTAGTTAGTCTTATCAGTGAACCACAGAACAATATCCTTCTTGAAGTGAGGGACCCAGAACTATACACAGTACTCAAGGTTAGTCTTCTAGATTTTGAGATTTTCACATACATCGTAATACAATAATAATAATAGTTTGTGCATGCATATTCTTACAGGGAGGTAAGTCTAAATTTCAACATATTTTCTAGTTGAAGACTTAGTTACTTGACAGAGTATCTCCTGCAGAGATTATCCTCTTATTATTTGCTACAGACCCTCTCTGAAAGCAAGAAGCCCATTTTCTCCAGATGACTCATTAGCAAGCACAACAGAATGAAGTGTTCCAGCCTGAAATGCCAGCAGCTAAAAATAACTCATCCCACAGCCTGTGACAATTCAGTCCATCTCTTCACTCCACAGGCGCAGCATCAGAGGGTCACCTTTGGGGGGAAAAATTAGCATATGCAATGAAAAGAAGAGGGAGGGAACCACACCCAAAAAAATCAACGTTCCAAGCAGCACTAAAAGGCTTATTCCACAGCAGAAAAACAATTCTGTGATTTATGGATTGAGAGAAAAGACCCAAACATTTGACCCAAATGTGACAATACTGAGAGGCTCCCTTTGATAAATCGCTCATTTTGACCTCCTTGCCACTACAATGCTAACAACACATGTTTAGTGATACTCTGTGCTAGTCCTCATGCTATTTTTAAGAAGCTTATGGTCAGCTGTTAAGTTTCACAGAATTGCGCCAGCTCTTTGACTGAACAGTATTTCTAAAAAGCACCATTTCACTACAGAATCTGGGCATGAAAGAATTTGTATCTCCGTTCCCAAGCAAGCTGGAAGGAAAGAGAAAGAAAGCTACCTTCTTACCCTGAGAGGGAAGAAAGTAAATCTGTCTTTACTGAGTACCGAAATACAAGGAAATATGGGAACTCAGAAGCTACAGACCACTGAAGGTTAATTTCTGTGTCTGAAAAGCTGCTGGCACAAAACACCAGTGCATAAGCACCTGGTAGTTAATTGTCACACAGTGAGCATTCATTTGATATCAACATTTTCTTTACAAATCAACAAGCTTTTCCTTCTTTAAAAATAAAAGTGGCCTGGTATGGAAGAGGAAAAGTAAACGTAATAAATCTCAATTTAAAACACATTTCTTGCATTTTCTCATGTGAAATTCTCATAAGCAAACTGGGGAAACATGAAATAAAACTAAATGTACTTAAGTTGTTACACCAGTAACTGACAAGCTCAAACTATAATTTTCTATGCAAACAAATTACATCTCAGGCTTGGTCCAGATGTGATTAACCTGTTTGATTTTGCAGTCAGTATTTATTAGAAAACCAAGCACCTAAACTTAGCAAAACCTAAGTTTTAGATTAAAAACAAAAACAATCAAAAAACTCCCAACAACTTTGCTCAATATTCCCAATACATTTAAGAAAAAAAAAAGTTTAAAACTGAAAGTTAGTACGGACTAGCATTGATGAAACAGAAATTTAATAAACAAGGAGCAAACAGACCATAACTGCAATTAGGCAGCAGCACCACTGAGGTGGGGGATTGGGGGAAAGGTGTCTGAAGGTAATGGAGGCTCAAATGTAGAAAGCAGTCAGCAACATAATTATTGCAGCAGCTGGGGGAGCTAGGGTAGTAGGAGAGCACATTTTTCTATAATATTGTAGTAAGGATGACAAAAGTTAGATGCAAGGAAAATGTACTCTTTTCTACTCAATAGTAATGAAGACCGCAACTATCAAGTCCAATTTCAGCACCCTGCTTTGAGATGAAAAGCAGTTTGGAGAATAACTGGAAGGCAAGCAGAGTAAGAGGTATTAAAATATGTTGTATAAAAATATATTGAAGACATTTAGTTTAGTCAAGAAATGTCTAGACACAAGATAGACTGAATAATGACTCATACAAACAAATCAAACATCATTTCTTCATACTTCTTGCAGACAAGCAGCAATGAGCTTAATTAAGACTACACATTTTGAAAACAGCTAGACACTTTCAGATATTTCAGCTACATATGTTTAACTCAGTGCTACACAATGGGCTTGAGACTCAGAACAGCTCTTTGTGTCTATAATTATAAACTACAGTAGAAAACTGAATAAAATTTCCTCAGGTTTTTTTATCTCTAGGTCAAGCACTCCTTTTATCTTCTACACATAAGAACACAAAAGCTTCCAAGGAAGAGAAACTAACACCACAAATTGAAGTTTTGTAGAAAGTGCAAGACAACAACTTGTTTCAAACAGTCTTTCACATTACGGCCACAGAAGATGAGTAACAGACAGCTGTTCAAGAAATCAAGCAACTGTGATGAAGTTCTGCAGAAACTCTAAGCAATCACAACCTCTTCCTCAAAATAAAATAAAAAATCCAGAACTTGAAATAGTACCTAAATCTACATTTGGGGAGAGGGAAAAAGGAAGACACATGTAAGAATAAATTAAATTTAAAAAAAACCACAGCAAAACAACAACAAACCCCACACATCTTTTTGCATTATCTGTAGATAATCAACTATTAAGCATAATGAGAATTATTCAAGAGCCCACAAATACTAGAAAAATAGCTCAAACAGCAATTTTGACTAGCTACGAAAGACCAGAATGAGAGCTTCCATAGGCAAACCTAAATCTTCTTAGGTTGAGATGAGAGACAAATTTTATTTTGAAGAAGACATCAATACTTCACATTGAGCGATGTATGGGTGCATATGAAGTAAAAATAGTCCTAAAACAATAACAGACTCTGACCTAAATATTATTGCTCACTTATAAGATTGGCAAGGTTGAAAAATCTCAATGTTTGATTTTTCTCTGCTCCTCCTAATAAAGGGAGAACATCGTTACATCAGAGTGAAAATCAATAGTATGAATACAGGCAGCTCTGGTCCTCATCATATTAAAATGGTGAGAGACTGAAATGGGTAAAGAGAAGAACAAAAGGCATAATCGAAGACATGGAAAAGTTTCACGTTAGGAAGATACCCAGGAAAGAGTCTAGGAGAGTCAACTATGCAAAGAAACAATCAAGATCATGAATGGAATAGGTTGTGATTATTCACATAATCTCATACTACAAGAGATAAAAGGCATAAGTAAACCAAGTTAACGACAGATTCCAAAGATGGAAAAGAATATACTTCTACAAAACGTACAGTTAAGCCATGGAACTCTTTCCTTAACAGACCATTAATATGCATATATATAGCATACTGGATTCAAGAAATTACTAGATAATTAACGTATTGAATGTATTTGGCAAGACAGATACTACCACCACACCTCAAAATAAAAACCCTACCATCTCTATTTCACAGTGTCTAAGTATTACTTGTTGGAAGCTGGGCGAGTATTGAACACATACAGAAATTCAGCTGGTTTAAGTAGCCTTTGTCACTGTGAGACACTGTTTTGTTACTGAGAAGACTTGGGCAGGGTATTAAGTCTATGTTAGTGCAGCTGAACTGCTTGCAAAAAAAAACAACCCAAAAAACAATGGCCCTTTATGCCAAGGGCTGGCTGGTGATGTTTGCCCCATTACAGAAAAGCTACCCAAATATATATTTTCTGTAGTGCATGTAGTCTTGTGGGATGGATCCACTATAGAGAGCATTATCCACTATAGAGAGCATTACTGAGTGGAGAGCTTAAAGAAAGCTTCTCTACCTGACAGGAGATGGTGCCCTGCACATTTGAATATGCCACTCTGTAGGGGAACACCTCTGCAACACCTTGACTTTGTTCACAGACGAAGCTGATCTTTTACTAGCAAGATCTTATGATTTAATCTCACTATATTAATAATGTCTCTAATTGTGTACAAGTATTTCTCATTTTACTCAGTAATTACACTGTAAAAATACTAAAAGTATAAAAAGGCCTCCCTCCAAATCCTAAGATTAGAGAAGGCAAAAAGAAGGTTTAAAAAAAAAAAAAATCCCAAATATAACCTCACTCTCTCTAGCTAAGAACGACCAGTAGTAGTGAGAAAATTTATACATGCCTGAAAGTTTCCTGTTATAGAGCTCTCATTTATATAAAGATGATATACAAGTCATTAGGAATGAAAAATGCATTCAATCGAAGAACTAGTTGAACTGAAGCTACTTGTAACTTTTTCTATTTTTGTATGCCATATTTCTTTGAGTTCAAAATTTCAACCCAGGTGGATTAAGACCAGCAATTAAACCAATTTTATATATTTATTTCAATCCCTAAGGATTGAGGCTTTTAAAACTATGTTCTAAAGAGGTTTTTATAAAAGTTACAATGAAATAATAAATTCAAAATTAGAGTTTTCAGTTTTAATAAATAGTTTGATATCACAGTGAACTGTTTGCTTGAACAAAGTCTTTTCCTAGTGGGCAGGAACAAAGCAGCTTTGAATTACAAACAATGCCCTGCAGTCAGTAAAACTCATGAGGTATTAATTTACAGTTTCATCTGTGATCAGTTAAACTATATGTGAAATCTTAAACATATTTTAAAAAAACACTGCAAATAGCTCAATAAGGTATTTTTTCAACAGTGCTTTAACAAAAACCATACAATATTAGCTTCTATTGTCAAAACAGAGCCAAATGCAAGTTGTGGTTAAAACCTGCATTCTAGTAACCAAATAATACTAAGAGATTTTATCCTTCAGTAATATCTAAGGAACTGACACAGAAGTAACAAATATGGTCTCCATAACCACTTTACTCAGATTTTTAACTCATACAAAAATAATGAACACAAAAGTAATAATAAAAACAAAAAATAATCCAAGTATCAGAAAAAATGTATATAAGTGTATATTTCTATAAAATGTATATTATATATAGCAAAATAAAGGATTTTTTGCTACAGTGTATCTATCCATATATAACAACAGATGGCAGTTTAACCAGTCTAGAATCAGAGTACTGTCAGCTTAGGTTCCTATGTCCCTGATCTCTTCTTCCTCTTGTGTAAAAGCAATTATGTTGTGGCTACTCAAAGTCACAACTACATTTGCAGAACTTGCTTTTGGGGGAGACAGTTTAGCAGTGATATTTAATTGTGGTAAAATATGAATACTGAGAACATCTGGAACATTGATACTCCTCTTCAAAAATATTTATATTGCTAATATGCATGTATTTTTTAGAAGTTTGCATAAGTGTTGAATTAACTTTTCGTAATTGTTGAGAACTGTGCCCATTTTACAAAACTCTTAAAAAATAAAATTTTTATTAATACGTTCTCTTGTATTATAGAGGGAAATGATAATGTCAGGCTTTAAATAGAAGTCCCTTATGAGCAATATAAATTAATATAAAATACTTGAAAACATAAGGAAGCTTTTCCAACAGTCGTCATAACTTCAAGTAGCTAACATCTTTCACACATTTAGAAATACTTGAATTGAAAATTTAAGACTAAACCATCAGTCAAAAAGGTTATTTACAACTGCAAGACAATTTTCACAAAAGTTTTTCACTTCCCTATACAACTAGGCACATAAGCATATGAACTTTAATACTGCATAAACAGGGAGTAGTAAGTTAGCATAGATCATGACTTAACTATTGCCTCTGTATCACACAAATCTAAACTCCTACTACGGAAATGACACATCACTTGCTGCTTTTCAATTACTTGCAATCAGAGCTACTGGAATGCTATACAGAACATTGTCATGAAGACTGGCACATACCTAAGGGTGTCAGTGTTAGCTGTACATGTGTTCATGGTTTTTGTTTGTTTTTTTTTAATGAACTCCTGAAACAACTAGTTGTATACTGTGAACATAATGATACATAATGATATAAATTATTATCACCTCATTAATAAAATGTAGTCATTTGATTTTCCTTCGTGAGGTTCTTTTTCTCCACTTGTAACTCTGTTCTCCTTTACTGATTAGTAGCAGTTATAATCATTCATTAAAATACAATGCAACATGTTTTTTGAGGAAACCAATAATGTTACACATTCATTAGATGTCCCAAAATTCAAACATTACATATGTATAACCACAATCAAAAAAAGGGCAAAAATTAACTTCCAACACATTTCAGTTAATTTCTATTTCCTGGATTTAAAACTGTGGATTTCTCAGTTGACTTATCTATTCTGATGTGAAAATAGCTGAACTTTAGGCAAAATTGCTGAAGTTTCATATTAAAACACAATGCAAAATGGGTTTGTACACAAAAAAAAGAGCTACACAAAATGTATGAAACTCTATTAATGACGCATAAAATCCTTATGTTAAGAAGACTCAAGTTACAAGTCAAACATTTTAAAGTTCAAAAAAGCTGGAAATAAGACATTCTTGTGTGTGCTGCTTTATATTGCAGCTCCCAGTCCAGCCTGCGGCTTTACACCTTCTGTATACATCACTTAAGGAGGCAGAAATACAGGGTTTCTCAGCAGTATTTTGCAATACACATTTGTATTATGGAGCAGTTGTGTTCAAGTACAAACAAATGCATTTTCATAGGATCCCACTGAGATGAAAGATATCATTATCCTCTATCTGTGGGAGCAAAGGTAAAAAAATACACTAATTTTGAGTGCTCAACTTGTTATGCATGTATCCAGGTTTATCTAGTACTTAATGTTTCAACTTCCATTCATCTACTTTATTTGTATGTACTAAGCACAGTAACATCACAAGTGAAACACTTGGGGGAAAAAAAAAAAAAAAACAACAAAAAACTGTTAAAATTTTACACAGAAGACTAGAATAAAATTGTTCTAGTTTGGTGGGGTTTTTGGTAGCAGGGGAAGGGCCACAGGAGTGGCTCTGGTAAGAAGCTGAGAAGCTCTCTGTGCTTCCAAACCCAACCAAGGAGCTATTAGAGGGACAATAAATGCACATCAGTGATTAACATACAAAAGAAGTGATATAACACCTGAGCAGAGAAGCACTGGGGGGAGGAGAGCAGTGCTGGTGGTTGGTGAGAAAGAAGGGGAAGAAGGTGCCCTAGCAGAAGTTTCCCTGCAACCCATGGTGAGATGGCAGCTGACCCCCTGCACTCACGGAGGAATTTGGTGGAACATTCCCTGAAAGCGCCAGGAGGGGTGAACTTGGCCAGTGGACTTGAATTTTGTGGCCAGTGAATTTGCTGCCTGTGGACTCTGATTAGGCAGCTTTGGAAGACCCGAGCGCCAGGGGAGTTGATTGTTGCCGAAGGAGCCCATGACTCTGTGACAAGCCTATGGTGGAGCAGCTCCAGACCTCGTGGGAAGGACTCATGAAGGAGAGGTTTGTGGAGGACTCTCTCCCATGGGAGGGACCCCATGGGGAAGCAGGGAAGGACTGTCAGGAATCCTGAGGAGGATGACACGGCAAGAACCTCCAGCCTGTGAACTGACTAAACCCCATCCCCTGTACCCCTGTGCCAGTGGGGGAAGGAGGGAGAGAAACTGGGAACAAAGTTATTTGGGCTCGGGAAGAAGGGAGGGGTGGGGGTAACATATATAAGCACTGTTCTTTGTGTGTCTGTGTCCTGTGTGTGTTTGATTAGTGTGAAATTAAATTATTGTTTTTTCCCCAAGTTGAGTCTGTTTTGCCCAGGAGCTTCATCAGTGAAGAATCCTCCCTGTCCTTAGTCTCAATGCAGGAGCTTTGTCCTCCTCATCCCAGAGTGTGTGTGGAGAGGGGGGGGTGTTGAGTGAGCAGCCACAGAGCTGTTCCTTTGTTGTCATGTTGGGCCAAAACTATGACATTATTGGCGAGCCAGGCAGGAGTGAGACAAGGAACCACGACAACAATCTTCCAAAAGATTATTCAATGCTGTAAAGGACAACTGGAATTGCCGGCAAGTGTCTACACTTTCCACCATCTCATCTTCATCTTCACATATCCCATGTTTCAGAGTACATGATGCTCTGCTCTATAGACAAGGGCATCATTTCATTACAGGATCACCATTCTTTTCATTTTGTGCTAGTATATGATAATATTGCCAGAGACCACCACATAGACATGCATGGGTTTTATCAAGACTGAAGGACTTAAGACAATCACGCAGCTGATAGTTACTGTCCTCTTCGTGGAGATGGTGATAAGTGCCTATATAAATGCTATTGGTCAGTTTTAACATAAAACAAGGCAGGTTAATTTAGAACACTTTCTGATATAATTATTAGGCACATCCACACTAAAATTACTCCCAGAAGTTAGCTCTTAGGTTTCATAAACAACCGTCACATTGTCATTCGAACTGATACTTGACTCCACATTTGTTCTCTTAGCTTGCAGAAAGGAGAAATATTTCACCAAAATGTCAATATAAGGTATCACTAGACAAAAAAACACATCCTGAAGACATAAAATGAAGACTACAATATCCAAATAAGTTGCAAAGACTTTCTTTTCCTCCTCAGTTCAGTTTCAGATTCTACAACAGAGAAGTCGAAGTTGGCTGACAAAGATTCTTGAGCAAAATCGTAACTTCACAAATAAAAGAGCTCTAAAAAGCTGCTTACATATCACCTGGAAAAGTCAACTGAAACTGTTGTTCATCTTCTGAACACATTATTTTTTTAATATGCTTTGTAGTTTTAGGACAGGAATGTGGCAACAATGGCAATGACAATCATCAAAGTATTACATACAAGCCTCAGATTAAGATTCTGGAAAACAGATAAGCATATTTCCAAAGCCTATATTGCAAACCACCTGGATTTAAGAATTTTTAAATAGGCATTTTATCAGAAGAAATATTGACCGTGGACAGACCAAGAGCATATATAGCCAAAGGAAATGAATCCTGATCATGTTCTTTTTGTACCTTTTTGAACAGGTTCTTTTTCACAAAGAACCTTTCTGAATAAGTTATTTTTCAGTTCCCTTTCTTAGTAAAGGTGCATGTTACCCAGAACAGGAGGCCAGAGGATAGTGACCATTTTCCATGTGTTCTCTTATTCCTGTTTTCCAGTAACAGTTTCCAAAATTGTTTTCACAAACTAATTGTCCTCATGCATTTTCACTGGCAAAGATACTTGAAAACTTATAATATTTTCCTCTGAGCAATAAAATTTAACTTCATTTATGATTCAAGTTAGTTTCTACCTAGTATCTTGTTTTATGAAACATCTATTGAAATCCTTTATTTTCCTTCAAACCTTTTTTAGTTATACTAAACTATTTCTGAGAGGAACCGGGGTGGGGGGGAGGCAACATTAAGTGAGCTCATCTGTAGATCTTGTCTCCTTTTTTGTTTTCTCGGCTCTTTCTTTTCTTTCTTTAAATAATTTTTCATTTGTCTGGTTAATGTCTTTATATGTGAGCACTTTTGGAAACCGTATTAGCTTTGTGTGGCATCTCTATTCTTCAAGGGAACTGCACCCTGACAACTCATCCTAGACCTTGGGAAACAGCCTGCAGATGGCCTTCTTGCACATGTGGATACATAGGAGTCAGCAAGTTACTCTTCTACAAGGAGTTATATACAGGTAATGCTTTTACAAGTCTTAACAGAGTAACACCTACTTGGCCACTAGCATTTACCATTCTACCAAGGGCATTGAAACTTTTGGCAAAATTAATTCAAAACTAATAATTTAAATAACATTAGAAGTTAGACAATAGCCTGTATTAGATAATTAAGATATTAGCATTCAGAATAACCACCATGATCTGCTTAAATGTATTGTATTATCAGTGGTTTCAGCTCATAACAATAATCTGCTCACAAAGAAATAACTAGTTTCAGCTGTACTTTCCCAAGGAAAAAAACGACACTTTTCTAACACATTAATGATAAGAAAGTATTTCATGTACACTCTTTGGCATTGTGGCTTCCTTTATTTCCTCCTACTTGAATGCACCAATTTTTTTTGCTAATACATAAAACTGTTGTATTACATCTGAAACTGATTAATGATGCACTGTACCAAGCTAAATAGAATTAAAATAGTGTATAATTGATTAGTGTGTAATTGGAGCAAAGCTGTAGATTTACCAGCTTTAATTAGGATGGCTTATTACAGATAATTTACATTATCATAATATAAAACAGCAAATAGAAGTACTTGGTTCATCAAAAAGCTTAACTTAAGATCAGGTAGACAGAGACAGATTTGAGAGGCATACAAACTAATGCCTTGCGAAGTTCTTTAAGACAGGTAAATCATAATAAGTTAAGTCCTTCAAAGAAAGGCAAATTGCTGATTAACCTTTTACCCTGGATTTCCTAAGCAATTAGACTGTTTATACTAATTTACTGTAATAAACCATTCTAGTAGAAGAGGATATATCTGCAATGGTGCTACAATTAAATATCAAAGCCTTTTAGTCATTACACAATATTGCCAGACAGACCAGGAAGATGATTCCTGCTCCCAAAAACAGGGAAAAAAAAAGGAACAAACAAACCTTTAAAATTCAAGTGTACAAAGTATAAGCATCTACTAAAGCCGCAGAAGGAAATAAGCAGCAGCAACTCAGCTACCAGATCTCATCCATATTTTCTTGATACTCATTTAGATGGTAACTCCAGTCTAGACGGAGGGAAAAACTGCACATTCCCCTGAGTACCCTGCCACAGTAATTATGTTCATTATCTTGCATGCTAACAACAACGATATCATAATCTACCAGTGAATAATTCATACATTGTCCAGTCCCTCTATGATGTTCACTATTAATGGTAGTACTTACAGTGCAAGTTAGAGTGCCATTTTTTTAAAGATGCATTTACTACATAAGCAAAGTCTTTGAGTCGAGTAATTTTTACTTAAACCATTAATGAATTTAGAAACCAGTAGAAACTTTTTTTAATCAGTTTCTTATATATTTAAATGATTACCAAACAGGGGAAGTGAAGCAGCCAGTAGGCAACCTCACAGAAAATATATAAATATTTTAAGAGGTTAAACCTTAACATTTTTTAATTGTAAAGTAACAACAGAGTGAAAATGCTTTACTAACAGTCATCGGTCCTCCCCACTTCCTACCTCCGAATTCTTACTTTATTCACTACCAAGATTAAATATCTTTCCACTTGTTTTATCTAAAGACTTGCCATCTTTCTTACAGAATCTAAACAAACACATCTAAGCAAACACATTAATATAATTGACCTACTCATCTACTACAACCAATAATTACAGTATTTTTCTATTATCAAAACTAAATTCAGTATCTCCATACCTAAGATTTTGCTTCCCATTTTCACTCGCCTTTAGAATTTCCTTTTATTACACCTGCTGAATTTAGCACAGAAAAGTTAAAATGAGTGCATCTTCATGCATTTCAGAATTGCTTTAAGTTTAGAACCGCCATAACTTGTCTAACAACCGACACATATGACTTTACTCTCTGAATCAATGTACTTAGTTTCAGTAACTTGAGAAAAATAAGGTACAAATCCTCTCTCAACCTTTTTTACTCCCTCTGCTCACCTCAATCTCTGTACTGTCCCCTCCTAAAGATTTTTAAAGGCTAACTGCTTATCTAATTTAGACACATTTTTTTCTCATCCAGGTTAGCAGTAAGACTGCTCTCCCCAGACATGTGGTATTAAAATGATGATGAAATTCATGGTAGTATCAAAATTGATTATAATGTTCGATTGTTGTATGCTTATTATGAGCACTTGCAGCAAATCTATTCACACTAAGTAAACAAAATCAGTAGTTTTCTGTTTAAGATAATGATTAATAACCATCCAGGTTTCATTAGCTCTTGTAACAAACAATTTTGGCAAAATGAAACACCAAAAATTAACAGACTAATAAGATGTTAATTCAAAGCGTATTCACTACCAGTATCCTTCAGCATCAAGAAAATATTTATCAGAATGAACCGATCATCAGGCTCCTCTCACACCTTCCCAGGACCATTAATGGAGGATGCTACTCTGTTTACCTCCAGGCAGCTCAGCACTATGAAACCTCTACTCTCAGTAAGGCATATTTAGCATGTGTCCTCTGTAAGAAACTGAACATTCACAAATCCAGGTCTATTCTTTGCAGTATGAAGAATATAAAACCAGAAAAACCTCAGTACCAAGATGTTAAAATTCAGTTGTACACAGAAATGCTTAAAGTTTAAGAGGACTCTGAGGATCAGAGATCCTCGATGACAGGAATGAAAAAATACGTTTGTTGTTACTATTAATAGATTATCTGAAGAAATAGAATTAACTGTCTCAAGCGATTACAAATTTTCTATAACATAACAGTATTTGTCCATGTCATTTACACTTTGCAATCTGCTACTTACATTGCTTCAAGACTGCTATTCTCTAAGTTTGTACAATTTCATTTTGTTTGATTCAAAACACAACAAACTGCATGTTTCAACATGGCCTAACAATATTTGCTGGCTCCACAAAACTAGCCACAGGATTAACAGTTTACCCAGAATAGTACAAGCAATTGTAAAAATTTAGAAACAAAAACAGAGTTCAGATTTTACTTTCACACACCTCCCCCAGCTGCTGCTTCTCAGGGTAACTTCAGTATCTGACACCTTTTCAGACATTCAAGTCTACTAAGCTTCTGAATTTTCCTAATCAGCATCTTCTTCTGAATATATTATGCTAGCATACCACGTCATTCATTATAGTGGGAAAAGCCTTCTACTTAGAGGTTTTTATTAAATAAACACGACGCTTGCCAACAGAAGCTTCAAAGCATACTAAAATGGGCAAGGAAAGAAATGCAATTGTTAAAAATGTGACAGTATATGGAGACACATTTTCACAAGAAATACAGAAATACTCAGATATATTAGATTTTCAATGAGTTATACTGAAATTTTTCCCTGAATAAACTGTGATAGCCCTTTTACTTTTTTCCCAGCACTACTGCCTCTCCGTTATCTACTTTATTATACAAGTACTCATGCTACAGTTGGTCTCTAAATAAATCATCCTCCCATAAGTAAGAGAAACTAGTTCCATTCTTGAATTACGAAATTTAGATCAATTTTCTGGCACTTTAAATCAATGTAACTAACCATCCAATTTCAAATCAATTTGATGCATGTAATTTACAATAAGCATGCATGTCCTTCCTCTGAAAAGCCAACAAATGAATTCTACAATGACCTCATGGTGATTACCATAGGAATTTAAGCAAGTTAAGAACACTCAACTACTGTAAGGTTTAAAAAAAAAACCCCAAAACAACAACAACAAAAAAAACCCAGACATGCCTCCACCTCCAAAACCACTTGAAACTTAAACCACAAGCAGTACATAAAAGGTCAAGGTGCTGCTCTTCACTACAGTGATCCAAATGTACTATCAAACTACTCATCTATGGAAACAAGGCAGCAGGCCAAGGATTAAAAAACTGACTATTCAATAAATGTTGGTACTTTTTCACAGAAGTTCAGGAATGCAACTGATTTCTTTCTCTCTCACTCACTCAACAGTAACATGATAACCATACTTAAAAGAAATTCAAGTTCACTAGTAACTTAAGCTATGGTAGATATAAAAAGACAACAATACTACTCCAGGCTGAGGAATACAGTCATACAAAAAGCTTTAAATACTATACACTAGAGAATCTGGCCTTAATCCAGATGCTCAAACTTAATTTCTAAAGAGAAGTTATGAAAGGAAGTCCAAAGGAGCAGGTTAGTAGTCTATCAGTACAAGAAATCTGAAGATGAATTAAGAAACAACAGATCCATCATCAACCAACTTCTTCCTCCATGCTGTTAAAACTCGCATCACTTTTTTTCATGGGTGTCAAGAGTCCAGAGGGCAGCACTTCCCAAACAAGGCTGCTTATTTCACTCACAGCTTAGGTGTTAAAATCACAGAAGTACTGCCTTTCTTTCTTTTGCTACTCACACCAACTCTTTTTTCCATGTTCCACTGCTGTTTAGTATCTGTGAATTTTGTTTTACTTAATTGATTTAGCAAGCAGCAATTACTATCTAAGTAGTGCAAATTAAATTAAAAATATAAATGATACAAAAAACCCCTGCAGTGGTATTGAAGTCTATAAAATCAGCTTGTGTTATTGCTGCCAGGGCACATAAGCCTGAAACCTCCATTACATATGCTGGTTTTAAAAAAATTTTCTGCAAAGGTAAAAATTGTTTTAGTAGCTTGAATGATAGGCTCTTGCTCTTCGAATATTAAAGGCAGCACTTTCCAATTATTAAAGGCAGCAAAACAGCACTAAATGGCAAGAATGGAAAGACAAAACAATACAGGAATATTTGCCCATTTGAATAAAACTGCAATACTCTTCATAGTTGTAGGCAACCACAGGTAATCCAGACTAGCCACAGAACATACACTTTGCAGACCAAAATCTAGACACACTAGGATACCCTCCTGCTAATATTAGCCTGAACTGCATCCTACCAAAGTATCAGGTTGCCATAGATAGGGTGGATGAAGGGGGTCAGGGGGTAAAGTTACACAAAAAATGGTAGGGAAAGATAGTATTAAAAATGTCTTAAGATCTAGCAATGTTAAGAAATGTGTTAGGGGACTCCATGTCCCACAACACACAAGGAAGTGAAAACTAAAACAGATCTGCACTAGAAAAGTTCTTTTGTGTCTCATTACACATCCAGTGAACCATTTATAACAACTTCAATTCATTAATATATGACGTGCATGACAGGCATAGAATATATTTTAATTCCACTAGCTGCACAATTCACATTGCCTCAAATCTTGGTGCACTACCATTACTTCCAACAAAACTAAGGGACACATATGTGTGAAACCAAGTTATATCATAAAGCGCAAGTCTGAATGCAGACTGGCAAAATCTCAAAGAACTGGAGGAATGGAACAAAAAAAATTAAAAAAGAAAAATAAACATAAGCTAACACAAAACATCCCACAACTTTTCCCTAGTAAACTGATACTCTTTGCTTCCAGGAAAAAAAAAAAGTACTCCCTCAACTGTACCCTTAAGGCTAAAAACAGAACATACACTGAACTACCAGAAAGGAAGCAACCAGCTATTACTACTCCATACTCCAGTTTATTAAGAGTAAATTTAAAAAAAATCTTAACTGTATGGAAACATTCCTAAACAATCAAACAAGCATTATTAGCAACCAGTACATGCATTCCAGTCCAGTTCTGATTTTTCTCTTATCTTTAAACGCTGCATCAGTGGTTATTCTTCTTCAAGAACAGAATGGTGAACTCTTCACCATGTCTTCACTTGTTTTATTATTCAAATAAGATAAAAGCTTCTTATATATATTAACCCCTGAGTTTAGCAGCAGCAGTCCCATATTTCAAAGGTTGAACAATGCCACAGATAGCTCGATGGATAGCACATTGTCCCAAGAAGTCTCAGGTCTAAAAATATTTTCAAGCTCATTTATACAATGCCAATGCTAGAGCCAGGTAACTAGCTGGTTTTAGGAGTAGACAAGCACTGTATCACTATTTCAGGGCCTCTGTCAGACTAGCTCTTGCCTACTCCTATAGCCTGGAGTCCTGGTAGACAAGAAGTTAACCATGCAACAACAATGTGCCCTTGTGGCCAAGAAGGCCAGTAGTATCTTGGAGTTCATTAAAAGGAGTGTCTCCAGCAGATTGAGGAAGGTTCTCCTCCCCCTCTACTTGGTCCTGGTGAGACCTCACTTGGAGTACTGTGCCCAATTCTGGGCTCCCCAGTTCAAGAAGGACAGGGATCTACTTGAGAGAGTCCAACGGAGGGCTAAGAGGATGATTAAGGGACTGGAACACCTGTCTTATGAGGAAAGGCTGAGAGACCCGGGGCTTTTCAATCTAGAGAGGAAAAGACTGAGGGGCTATCTAATTAATGTATATAAATACATGAGGGCTGGACAACAGAAAGGCAAGAACAAGTTCTTTTCGCTTGTGCCCTGACATAAGACAAGGGGCAAAGGATTCAAACTTGAGCACAGGAAGTTCCACCTCAACATGAGGAAGAACTCCTTTACTGTTAGCATGATGGAGCACTGGAACAGGCTGCCCAGAGAGGTTGTGGAGTCTCCCTCCTGGAGACTTTCAAGACCTGTCTGGATGCCCTTCTGAGTGATCTGCCCTAGGTGTTGTTTTTTTTCTTTTGGTTTTTTTCGGTCCTGCTGTGGCAGGGGGGTTGGACTCAATCATCTTCGGAGGTCTCTTCCAGCCCCTAATATTCTGTGATTCTGAGTTCATAGCAGCAGGGGCAGCTAAGGTGTGTCCCTGGAGCACGGCTTCTTTTTTGTTTTGTCCAAAAATAATTCAGTTCATGTACTTGGAGATCACTCTACAAAGGAAAGCCAAGTGCAGCAAGTGGGGACAGTTGGAAGATTGTTGGAATATTCAATTCAAAAGTTGACATAATCCAAACTAGACACTAAGATTAATGCCTCTATGGAATACATCAGTTCAATCTGCCCAGACAATGTCCAAATTCCCTAATGGTCATTTCCTCAAAGGCTCATTTTCTAATAATACAGCAGGGTTATATATAACATCCATTTTCCCAACTACTATTCCTGTATGTAAATGCAATAAGTCAGTTTAATTAAGAGACCTTCATTTATCTGTTAACACTGATTGGCTTAGATAACCTACAATCTGCTTAAACCAAAAAAGTGACATTTACATGAATAGGGCTGATTTCCACAGCTGTAGTAATCAACTGTATTATAGGGAGCATTACACCTCAGACAACCATGATACTTTCTTCTCCCAAAACCAGACCTAATCTCTCCTTTCCACTGCAAAGTACATAGAGGATATAAGGCTACAGCAGGGAATGTCCCCCATGATATGTAATTTGGACTAAATGACTTGCCACTCTACCAGTACAAGAAGGGGTTAGGTTAACAGCACTTTGTATCATTTAAGGACAAGACTATGCAGCCTCGTTCCAACCTACATTTGCATAATCTAATACAAGGGTGAAAGTCAATAAAATGAATGCTTCTTTCTGCTAAGAGAAACTGAAACATGAAGCACAATTTGGAAAGCAGTAAACGCAGTCCTCGGGCTAACAGAAGTTTGCATATCATTATATAATACACCAAAAATAGCTATTTTTGATTTTTAGACATACATACAATATTTGCAAACATTTCTCCCAAGATGAACACCATTTTCAAGATGACATTTAATATGTTCAAATGTTCTTCATTAGGATTAAAGTTAATCCAATTCAACAAAGTTGTTTTAAATAATGCCAAGTATTCAGAGACAAGTCATGATGTAATATGAGAAATTTACATACTGTGCTTCCTCTCATTGCGGTTTTGGGGGTTTAATACAAAGCTTAACATCTGCATATGCTTTCCCCCAGCCCAGCTGATTAAGGACTTAGCAAGGAAAAATAATTTGTTTCATAATTGTCAAGATACCATTTGCAGGATTTTCATTCTTACATCCAGTTTGCCAATTTCAGCATGCCATATTTTAGATCAGTTTGTGTATCTTAAACCCCCAGATTGGTTTACCCGTGGTTTGCTGCTCTTTTATACTAACACTCTCCAACACTTAGCTTTTTCTCCTTATCAAGGTATTTCTAGATTATTATCAAGTCCGGGACAATGTCTCTAACACTGAAGTCTTTACACCAGAAGAGGACAGCATATGCAGAAAGATGTTTCTGGCAGAACTCCAAGATTTTTATGCTCACATCTTTTGCTTGTGCAGGTCTGTCCCCACAGTGAAAGACAGAGCTCCCAGAGACAGGAGCCAAGCATAGCATGACCAAAATGGGACATTTCCAGCACGCCATCTTTAAGAAAGGTGGAAAAACAGGGTAACAAAGAAAAGCTAGCCTACAGGTTTAACTCAACTGTTATATGGAGAAGAGATTAAAAAAGAATTTGAGCTAAAAAAAAATTACATCAGAGGAACACTACAAAGGGTCAGAGTTTTCCCTCTCCATAAAATGCACCTATGAAGGATTCTCACTCTTACAAGACAGAGTTGGAACAGAATCCCAATACATAAAGGAAAGCAAAAAGGTAACATGGGGTGCTAATCCCTAACCCTGAGTTTGAAGTGTTTTGATATAAGGAAATGGATCAAGAAGAAAAAAAATGATAGTTAGAAAAGAAGGGTTTAAATAAATAGAAATCCAGAAATAATCAGAGAAGGTGCATGAATCTACACTAAGAAGATACTGGACTCAGAAACATGAGGCCTGAACAGATTGTATCTTAAAAGAAATCTCTTTATTTACCAAATGAAGCTGGATGCTCTGAAACAATATCTGTTTTATGAAATCTATCATGACTACTGTACATTATAAGTTTTTAAAAAGACATATGCTACTACTACATCTTGGTTTTTGAACACCCTATCTATATTCACAATCACACTGACTAAAACATGAGTTTGTGATGTGTTACCTCATTACAGTCAGAAAATGAATCTTTAGTAATAAGAATTTAAGTGAGACAGACCTGTGGCACACTGAACATGAGAATGCCATGTGAGAACTTATCTAGGATTTCATACTCCTTCAAACAAGTGATAATTCTGCTTAGCTATTTCATGCAGAAGCCAGAGGGCATAGTAGCAGTCACGTAATAGAACATAATCACTCTTTCACATGCATACCCAATCATCAAGAAGAAAAACAACCCTGGAAAACTGAGGTGTATCTGGAATCACGTAGCTAGAGTGATTCACAAATTTTGTTCCAATTACTGAAACTTTTTTGTATGGACAGTTCATTTCTGGTTCTATCATATAACATGAAGAAGGTGAAGGAAAAAATCTACAGAGATATATAATGTCAAACTTTCTCCCCCACTGTTAAGTGACAGATGATTTTATAGTAACCCTACAAGAATATGTAAAAATAAAAATAAAAAAAATGAAATCACAAAATATATTAACCAAATTTCATTAATAACTCACACTGTTACGACACTGTCTAACAAGCTGTGGGAAACCGTTCTTTTCTGCCCCCCAATATTGGCTCGCGACACAAGCATTGCACAGAAGGCCTTCTACCTTCAATTACAAGAAGACAGGTTCTCAAAGGTATTTGATTCTCATAGACATCTGTGTCCAGCTCCCTGGGACAGACTAAGAATGCAAAGGGCTTTTTATTTCCATTTTTAATTTCTGAAACACATCATCTTCAGGTATCCAAAAGAAACAAAAATATATTACACTAAAACTAGTCATGCAGCTTATATTGCTACTCCTTTAGATACAAGAAGACCAAAATTAGTTAAGACCTTTATTTACTTTTAAACATTTTAGTTCTTTTTGAATGCCAAGGGATTTTATAAAAATTTAACTGGAGTGTGGAAAGTTGAAAAAATAACGGTATCTTTAGCTACCCATTTCCTTGTATCAAGTGGGAAGAGTTATATATCTTCTGTTAAAGTAACATTTTGAACAGCTGCCATACAGAGAAATGAGCAATTACAAAGGGGTTTTTCAACTAAAATTAAGTTATCTTCATGTTCTCAACCCTCAATACAAGAAAAAATGATCCATTAATTCATAATCCTTTTAGGTTATGCCTTTGACATACTTAGCCTAATACTTCGGATCTTTCCAACTTCTACCATCAGCAACATATCTCTACATAGGTAATCTGTTCCAAGTAAGTACATCCCACAGCCTTCAGCCCAACAGACACTTCAAGTACAAGACAAATACCACTTATCCTGTTCTAAAAACCCTTACAAGAAGCTCCAAAGTATGCTAGCAAACTTCCTGTCAAACCAGCACACTTCAGCTTCCAGCAGGGATTCCCTGCACCTTCCCTTGATCCCCAACCAGCACCAAAGATCTTCAGTTAGACCTAACAGTACTGCACCATGTCCTAAAGCTTCTGAATAGTTTCCAAGACTTTTCTTAGAAATAGTTTGCCCTTCAGGCCAGCTCCTCACAGTTTAACTTCTTTCTGCCTCATCCCCTGTTCTTCAGCAGAGATCTAGGAAGAGAACGGTCTTCTCTCAGAGAACTCAAGATATATAGCATTGCTTTGTATGAATCCATACTTATGGTATCTCAAAAGTTTAAGCCGCCATCAACAATGTCTGTGCGAGACAGAGTTGACAGTCACAACAGCAAGTAAAATAAACACAGGAAAAGAGTTAACTGGTTGAGACACAGAAGAGAAAAATGAACATGAAGCATAATAATTACACCAAAAGAAGCAGACTGAAATTATACCAGTTAGAACAGAGACTTCACAACAGGTCATCTGACAACTACAAGAAACAAAACAAAAAAAAAAACCCAAACAAAAAGAAGATAGCTAATTTTATCTTAAAAAAAGCAAAAGTAATAAAATGAAAGGTAGAACTCCAGGACAGATGTAACATGAACAAAATAAGGTCTTCCATGTTCAGATGGAACAAGTAAGCAGCTTCTGATTTCAATAAGCAATGAGCATATGCAACAACTAACCTCTTGAAAGATATACCTGCTGAACATAAAACAGCTTCATGATAGGAGAAATAATGAAGTCTGCTTTAGTAAGAAAGCTTATTCTATAGTTCTTACCCCATTAGCCTTACTTCTCTGTGATGTTCCTGAACTCCCACCACAGCATGCTCTCAAATCCTCATCTTTTCCCACCTCTTCCAACACAGCTGGTTGGCTGGACAAAAAGGGAGGACCTGCTGATTAGGGGTTCCCTGCATCATGGTTGACTGGGTAGTACTCATCGGCTGTTCCTGACAACTAGGCATGATGCTGCTGGGAGCAAATATAACTGAATTCTACCCATTTTTTCCTCCACAGTTCTCTCTTGTTTATCAAATCACTAATGTGCTTGAAACATGAATTAACGTGCTATCTTACACATTTTTGCTGTCTTGTCAAATATAGTTATGATATTGCTCTCTGAGCTTAAGAACTGTTTGAAGACAAACACAGAATAGCTCAATTGTTAAGAGGTAGGCTTCAAATACACAAGATGGTATCTTGCCAAATGTCCACTTCTTCTGAAGTCAGGAATGACAGCAGCACTAGTTTTCTTCAGTTCTGGGGATTTTTATATTTTTTTTTTCCTTCCATCTCCTCTCCCAGGCCTCTTAAAAAATGTACTCCAATTGCTCTGGACAGATTGAAATATGTTAAAGAAAGTGTAAGGGACAGAGAGCAAGCACAAAAAATCCCAGCTGTTTTTAAATCAGCTATATGGGAAAATTGCAGTATTTTTTCAATTGTTCATAGCAGATTTGAAGATGAATTTCAAAAATTTCTAAAGCCATTTTAGCTCTCAAATCTCTAGCTTATCAAACTGCAATCTTTAAAAGAAGACGTACCTTTTCAAGTATTTATTTACTTCTTGAAATGCAAATTTATAAGAAGAATTCATTTTCTCCCCCGTCAAAAAATATGAAGAGTTTCCAAAAGCTGATTTACCTTCTCATTTATACAAGGTAATGCAGTGTATTTGCATAAAACAGTCACAACTGTTTTTTTTTTGGTAATGTAATAGGTAGCTAACTATGTAACCCCTGCCGTTTTAAAAGACAGTCCCCTTGTTAAGAAACCATTCAAAGTGACAATTTCAGTAACTCAGCACCTCTTTCTGGATAATTAGATGTATTATGAATATGCAAATTTCAAAGAGCTGATTGGCTCAAAGGTATCCCATTCCTCAAGAACATCACCTTTCATTAAAACAACTGTATGACAAAGCAGCAGGCTCTTATCTAAACCTGGTATTAAGGATTCATCTGCAAAGCTTAAATATCAATCATACCAGACAGAATTACCTCTGTCCAACTTTTTGAAGGTACAGGTTATGCATTACTGTTTTTCCAATCGGTACTGTGATCTGTATACACAGGATTTTCATAAAACCTTTGGGGAGGACAGGGGTGGAGATTTCGTGCCATCCACGTTATCACAGAATATAAATTAAATAACATAACAATAGCACCATCCAGTGGCAGTTTCTTCCCTTTAAGAAGTTCATCACTGGCATCACTCACAGCGATCCTGCTGGAGCAACTGCAAAACAGCTAGGCAGGGTATCTCCACCTCTAGTCACAGTTTGTTGAGCATCCAGTATCCCGACAATATAGAGATCTTGGCAGGGAATGCAGTACTAGCAGGGTCTGAAATTAGCAACTGCACACAAAAATAATTGTGCAAAACCAGTAAGTGTCAGATTCTGCAATTTGTAATATTTACAAAATCTGAAATCATACTAATATATTCGCTAAAAATCGGAAACACTTGTTCCCTGAACTAGGAAGTTTCTTTCTTTCTGCTTTTTAGGTAGAAAATGTTTCAGTGTCTTCTCAGAATACAAACAAACAAAAAACCCTCCCTCCCAGAAAAAACCCAAGCAACTGTTTTCTGTGTATTTTAGGCCTGCTAATTTCTCCCTCTATTATATTCATATAAAGTTTCTTCTTTCTATTAATTTGGTTGATGTCTTATTTCCTCAGAAAGTATAGTATTTTATAGTTTCAGGCACCAGAATGGTGACCTCTACTCATGGTAAACCGTGGCAGAGCTGAAAGAAATCATGAAAGAAAATAAAGCAAAAAAGCTGCTGTACAGTAACTGCCACCTGAAATAACAGGTATGACAGCTACAGAAAAAGAATGAACTGGTTTTAGAAACATTTGCAGGTTGTTTTTCTCAGAGCAAAGACAATAAATAAACAGAGTCACACTGTTTAATAGTTCTGTGTCCAACCCTTGACACAGACACATCCTTCCAGCTTAGGGAAGACTCCCATAAATTACATCAACCACTAACACATGTATTTGGACTATTACGATGGCACGATTTTCTTGTCGCTGTTCATGCACTGGGAGGTTTTACAAAGGCTGCTGTTTCAGAACATTCTCATAGCTGCTGCTGGGATTATAACCCAGAAGTTGTTTGGGGTTTTGTTGTTGGTGGTGGTTTTTGTGTGTGTGTGTTTTTGTTGTTTTGTTTTTTTGTTGTTGTGTTGTTGTTTTTTTTTTAGAATTCAGAAATCTGTGCAGGACTGTGCCAACAGAATGGAATGGCAGGCTTATTTACTGTTGCATACAGACATGTTTCACTGTTGCTGAACGCAAGAAAAGCTAGCTGAAGAGATCAACTACTTCAGAAAAGTTGAGTTCAGAAGCAAATTAGAGTACCCCATCTCAGCTTTTAACATAGTTGTAAGGTAACTTGTCACTACAGTTTAAAAGCACAGTGTTAACTACTGTAGTTGATTATCTTGTTTAAATATGCACTATCAACTTAAAGCACTCAACACATGTTTGCACTAATACTGAATTTCCAAAATATTTTTTTCCAATACAGAGAAAGACTGTGATTCTCTCTTCCTATCTTTCATAGTCTAACACAAGACCTGCACACATCATGCTGACCTAAATCTAGGACAAGCAGGATAAGAGAATGTGTGTGTATTCAGGTTAATTTATGCAGATATTATAAATTAATAACATAATTAATACCCTAACTTAAAATTATTACCCTTATATTCTAACTGTCTGCAGCTCTGTTGCTACTCTCCTCACAATCAGTGCCAGCTACATCAAAAACAAGGCCAGGCCAAGACTCGTGCCCTGGGGGAGGGGTATTTGAGATATTTAAATGGCACAGGGACTTTATATTCATCACCTCCCACACACTTCTGCACCAGCCTGAATAATGTATACTGGTTTCAGCTGCTCAGCAGCTCAGCAGAGACACTGGCATCTGCAGCTGCAACTGCACCAGCTGACTCATGTGACCAGAAGGTACCACTGAATCCTTTGCAGCAGCTGCACTCCATCTGTGATCACTGGTTTGGGGACATAATCTGCAGCGTGTTAGCTGCTGTTTCCACTTCTCCTAAAGCAAGGTCATCTGATCACACAGTCAGTATGGTATTAGGGCAGAAGACTTCCTTCAGAATAAGCAGATGGCTCAGTGGCTTAGGTAGGCAGCTTCTGAATTTGCAGCAGGTTTTCCATGGAATTTGGAGCCAGCTACATTCCCTGTTTGCCTTGGCCACAAATTCATAAAATTACAGTCTTATCTAACAATAATTTGCAAGAACAAATAAATTTAAATGTCAGACACCCATATACAATGATTACTGAGCTATGTAAATATGCAGATCAGAAGATGAGCTATTTCCTGGCAACTTTTCAATGCTACTCATGATCAGTAAGAAAGCAAATCCTCTTTATATTAAAACAGAAATTTATCTCCTTGCAAACATAAAACTGCATATCCGTACCAGACATAGATACTTACACTGCTCAGCAGGGGCTTCTTGGCATCCTGATTAAATCTGACAGTCAACTTTAAGTGATCTCTCCATCACATTACTAAAATGGCTTAACTCTCAATATTTTCCCCGCACAACAGTCTACTGCCTGCTATACACTTTTTGCCTGTAGGGGTGCCTAGGTGCTCAAAACCTTACCCTAACAAATACATATGCACATTCTCTTTGCATGTGGCCAGGTCCTTTCAATCCTGCACTGCTCTGGATTCCCAGTTTAGAACCATTGCCTTTTTTGTCATTCCATTCCTATATGCTCTATAACCTAACTCCATTCTTCATTGTTCTTTCTCCACTGTGTAGCTGACTTATGGGCATTAATTCTGTTTCACCCTGCAAGTCCTCTGCCACTTCATGCTTTTACAGCAGATTAGATGAAAAGGGAAACTTCTGCAGCAAAACACAAATGCCAAATTTTGTACCGTGATTTCTCCTAACAGGAAGGCTCATCCGTAAAACTTCCCAAGTGGAAAAACCTGTTCTTCATAAATAATGTATATACAGCTTTGATCACTCCAATTTGAAAAAGGCGAACTGCCTTCAACTCATGGTCTCCTGTTTATCAGGAGGCAAAGAATGATTCACTCCCAACAACACAAGCTAGTAGCCATTCCAAAACAGCATTTCTCAATTCTCTGAAGCCACCTTAGAAATTTGAGTTACCAAGAAAGACTTCTAGGAATTAAACATGCAACATTTTGTTGTTGTTCTATGTAGTGTATCCAGATGACTTTTAAGAGTCAACGATCTGAATTGTTTGAAGTACCTACTGTCTTTTCCTGAATTCATTCATTCAGGAGGAGGGGAAAAAAAAAACCTCAACTAACTCAATCGTGTTTGAATAGGGGCTAAATAGTAGTATAGTTACTCTTGAACTTAAACTAAATTCTAAACATATTAAGTAATAGATGCTGTAAATGTAAACGGGTTTTTTTATAAGTCGTGTTTCTTAGTTAATTTGAATGTTAACAACAAACTAACTTTTAGTTGTAAGGCATACCAATCAGCATCTCCTAAGTGACATAAAAAATAGAATTTGGCAAAATATTTATGATTCCTGCATTAGTTCTCAGAACACTGCACTCTGTCAGCTTTGTGTTTAATGTGTTTTAGTTTGATAACATAAGAATTCCATACTACATACAGCAAGGCCAAAGCTAGAAGATTACATCCCTTTTTTGGAAGCACACTTCAGAAGTACCTAAAACAACTGGAGCGCAGCCAGAGAAAAACAGTGAAACTGGGAAGAAGTTGAGATTATGTGAGCTGCAGACAAGATGTACCTCCTATATCCCCCAGTCTACAGATGAGCAGAAACGGACAGTCTTGAGAACATAAAAACAGAACCAATGGGAAGGGAATAATCTGTACTCTGTGTCAGTGGAGAATATGGTACTTGATAGAACAGAACTGTATTCAGAACAGATTAAAACCTAGATATAGCGTGGGGAGTGGTAACTAATTAGTGGGAATGAAGCAGAACACCAATACAGATTATGTAGGAAGACTGCACTGTCTAAAAATGACATCTTACTATTATCAAAGACCTTTAGAGGAGGCTAGACAAATACCTGCCAAGAATGACAATGATGCATCTCTAGCTGGATTATGGGAAGGAAACTAAATGATCTCTTGAGATCTCTTTCTAAAGCTCTATGAAAGGAAAGGCAATTAATGGACAGCTACTAAATTATTTTCACACAAGCCATTTCATCTGCTCTGATAGATGATCACCTCCTTTAAAATAGCAGAATCCACTATACTGAACACTAATTAGTACTCTTGGGGTTAATCTTAACCCAGAAAAGACTAAATGGACAACAAAGACTTAGCGGTTCTTTCCCTGCTGATAAACTATAGACCTTATTGTATTATTTTTATTTAGGGCACTTAAATCTGTAAATGAGGATATTTTTTAAACTAAATTAGTGAAAAGAGCAATGTTGCATTAGCAGCCTTGGAAATGGAATATCTGATGTGATCATGCCTTTTTTACAGCAGTGTAACACACAGGACATGAGTTTAATTTCTCTGGCAAGTTAGTTCTAAACAGTGTCACTGGAAAATATTTTAAATGAGAACACTGAAGTCCAAGCACAGAAGAAATATATACCACATTATTTACTGAAAAGCTTTCATATATCTGAGAACAACAGGACTACACCACAATAGTTAATTACCTCATTATTTAGGAAAATAGTGACATTATATTCTAACCATGTTCCTTATGGAATTCAGAAGAAACAATAAATTACATACTTTATGCATTTGAACAGAACAAGCACACGCAGGTGCCACCAGGCAACAAGTTCTGTTTTTAAAATTCTGCAAGTTCACTAAAGCCTGAAGTGAATAAATAAAATTAAATGAAAAATGCCTGCATTTTATAATTCAGTTACAGTGTAGTTTCTGTTACAGTAGACTTTTTCATTAAAATGCAAAAATACTGAAAGCTTAAATTCTCCATCTATTTTAAGAACTATCCAAAAAATTGGACTAAATAATATTTTTTCCTTCTTCTACATTGATCTGCTTTTTTATCAACATACCAGCGACGTGTCTAAATTATTTTAATGCACATCACCTCAATCACATTATGCCAATAAAAAAAAAAACAAACCACAAAAAACAACGTACAAAACAAAACTGAGCTTAAAGAGATAATTAAACAATAAATCTGGATTTTGTCTATTATAACATAGTCTGTTAACACAGAAATCTGAATACCAAAAACATTTGTGGTCTGTGTCACAAAAAAACACATACACACAGTTTCTTTGCTGTACTCAGATGCATCTTATCTCAAGCTTAAACTGTGCATGAACACGATGCACAAGATATGTATTTCTTATTTTTATTTTTAAATAGTCTCTATGAAAGTAGTAAGCCTCCTCATCTCAAGCTTAGAATTATTTAAGGAAAAAAAATGCAACAGTGCACTGCCTAATAATTTAGAGTGGTTAAAAGCTTTAGAAATTTCACATCGTGTACAGTACTCTTCAATTAATTGCCATAAAGCTAGCTACTACATAAAGCACCACCTTGTGGCAAAACGAGTACTGATTGCATAACCCTTTTTGTGGGCCTTCAAACATCGTGACAATTTCAACAGCTTTCCTGTGTATTTTGCTAAAATCTGAACAAAAAGAGAATTAAAAAATTATCTGCCAGTATATTTTTGAAGATTCTCCTCCACACACCCTACATTTATGAAATTAATGTAATTTCATAAAATGATCAGGTAAGTATTAACTTTTTTTCCCTGCATCTAGTGCTGTCTCCAGGGGACTGTGAGTAAAATACAACATGTAAGTAGTACAGTAAAATAACGGAATAAAAATCCCATGTTAAGTTAAACCCTCATTCTACCCCTCAGAATACTTCAGGCTATAAAATACATGGCAAGAGCTGAACGAATTCTTCACTCTGGCAGCTCAAAACAATCCCATGGCAGTACCTTATTTACATTCTCTTTCTAAGCCAATCTCCATCTCAAAGAAATCAATCCAGTGATAGGAAATGCAGCACTATGGAAAAATCAGTCTGCATATTCAAATTTCAGTCTTGAAATACATCAGTGGCTGCACACAGTCATGTCACTCCTGTATGTGTACCTCAGTTTGTGCATACATGGAGTCAATGCAAAATACAATCTACACTTTTTTTCACACCTGTTTTGAATTTGTTGTAAAATAATAAATGTCAAGAGAAGTGGTGAGGGGGGAAAAAATCCTTCTGGACAATCATGCCTCACAAGCCACAAAAGCAAAAATGTATTTCCTTGCTTTAAACAAAGGACAGAGAGTACATAGTTAGTAACAATAGTTACTACCAGGAAGAGCAATAGAGTAATTCATCTCATTAATAGATGAGATCAAGTCATATAAGAGCAAGACTACAGAAGAACAATAAATCTGACACTAGGAACTTCCATAATTTGATTTAAGCAAATTAAGTTTCCATCCTTAAGCATCTGGTTTTAGTCATTTTGTTTATGGGTTCTCATATGTCACACACAAAAAATATTCTCCATTGGCTTTCACATCCATCCTTCTCTTTCCTTTCCATCTCTCTTCCCAGCACCCTGGAAGTGTTCTATCACACAACAGTCTCAGATAAGCAGTTCAGGCTACAAAACCAAGTTTCCCTGAGAAACATAAGCCTTGTTCTTATCTGTCAACTATAGCTATTATCAGAAGTTTTATTTTATATCAAAGAACCACTATGTCCACCACATAAGAACAAATTAACACATTTCCAAGAGCTGCTTACAAATAAAAAAAATATTCTAACAGAGCCTGTAAGGCTACATAGCAAAGTTTTGCTTTAATACACTATATTCACAAAACAAACAAGGGTAGAAGGCTTAAGTACAATATTATGTTGATAGATATGCACAAATGAAAAAGATTAATCCAATATATTTACCACCCTGTATAAGTAATCTGCATACTACTTATTTCCTATCATCAAGAGCAGGATGCAAAATGACATAATACAATTGCATAACTGTAATTGCAGACACTTGAAATTTTTCATTTCAAATTTAAGCAGATATAAAGATTGCCTTTCTCAAAGAAGGAAAAAGCATTTCTGCTATAATTTAAATTCTTAAGTGTTGGAAATTTTACGTAGGATGTCTGTTACCAAGGATTTCATTACATGATTTGTGCAACACTAATTGGCATTGGTGCTGCACTGAAAAGAATTGGATATGGGGTGAGCAAGCAGAGAAATGA
The DNA here is from genome assembly GCF_020740795.1 of Apus apus. Taxonomy (NCBI): domain Eukaryota; kingdom Metazoa; phylum Chordata; class Aves; order Apodiformes; family Apodidae; genus Apus; species Apus apus. The sequence continues at coordinate 22,151,721 of NC_067285.1, read as the reverse complement.
AGCACAAATAGGGAGGGGAACCTGTAATAGAGATTTGTAGCAAAGCATAAATCATTCTTTCTGTTCATGTGAGTCAAGCCTTTATATAAGCCATAGATGGGATAAAACAATTACAGTGAAATCAAACTGCAATTTAAAGTAATTTCTACAGAGGGAGCCAACAACCCAAGGAATGAATTAACAAAACTGCATTCCAGATAAGAGCAGAGTTCTTCCCAGTCATTCTTCTCTTTCACTACGTATGCTTTTCAAGTATCCTCAGCACATCATCCAGATTCTTATTGCACATAACTCCCAAGCATGTAACTGAAGTTTAAAAAGTGCTTGATTACACGTCATTGAAAAAACAGAATCTACAAAATTTATATTTGCTTTGGGAGAAGGTGGCAATTTATGAGACTGATCATTCTAAATTATTTATTCGTTAAAAACATTACTTTAGAAGTTTCAATTTTTAGCAATTCTAAAATTATTCTTTTTTAACAATTACTATCAGTTCCACAGTAGACATTTTTATTCATTTGGGATTGGTTGAGTAATCTGGACATCCATAAATCGATGGGTCCGGATGAAATGCATCCAAGAGTGCTGAGGGAGCTGGCGGAGGTCATTGCTAGTCCACTCTCCATCATCTTCGGTAAGTCATGGGTAACAGGAGAGGTGCCTGAGGACTGGAGGATAGCAAATGTCACTCCAGTCTACAAGAAGGGCAAGAAGGAGGACCCGGGTAACTAGAGACCGGTCAGCCTCACATTCCATCCCTGGAAAGGTGATGGAACAACTTGTCCTTGGCACTATCTCTAGACATATCAAGGAGATGGGGGTCATCAAGAGCAGTCAACATGGTTTTACCAAGGGTAAGTCATGTTTGACTAACCTCATAGCCTTCTATGAGGAAATTACTAGGTGGATAGATGATGGTAGAGCAGTGGATGTGGTCTACCTTGATTTCAGTAAAGCATTTGACACCGTCTCCCACAGCATCCTTGTAGATAAGTTGATCAAGTATGGGTTTGATGATCAGGCAGTGAGGTGGATCAAGAACTGGTTGAAAGGAAGAAGTCAGAGAGTTGTAGTCAATGGGGCAGAATCTAGTTGGAGGCCTGTGACTACTGGCGTCCCTCAGGGGTCGGTACTGGGACCGGTGTTGTTCAACATCTTCATCAACGACCTGGATGAGGGTACAGAAGGTACCCTCAGCAAGTTTGCTGATGACACCAAGCTGGGAGGAGTGGCTGACACACCAGAAGGCTGTGCTGCCATTCAGAGAGACTTAGACAGGCTGAAGACTTGGGTGGGGAAAAACCTGATGAAGTTCAACAAGGGCAAGTGTAGAGTTTTGCATTTGGGGAGGAAAAATGTCATGCACCAGTACAGGTTGGGGGCTGACCTGCTGGAGAGCAGTGTGGGTGAAAGGGACCTGGGGGTCCTGGTAGACAGGAGGATGACCATGAGCCAGCAATGTGCCCTTGTGGCCAAGAAGGCCAATGGCATCCTGGGGTGTGTTAGAAAGGGTGTGGTTAGTTGGTCAAGAGAGGTTCTCCTCCCCCTCTATTCTGCATTGGTGAGGCCGCATCTGGAGTATTGTGTCCAGTTCTGGGCCCCTCGGTTCAAGAAGGACAGGGAACTGCTTGAAAGAGTCCAGCGCAGAGCCACAAAGATGATTAAGGGAGTGGAACATCTCCCTTATGAGGAAAGGCTGAGGGAGCTAGGTCTCTTTAGTTTGGAGAAAAGGAGACTGAGGGGTGACCTCATCAATGTTTACAAATACGTAAAGGGTGAGTGTCAAGAAGATGGAGTTAAGCTTTTTTCAGTGATGACCAGTGATAGGACAAGGAGTAATGGATACAAATTGGAGCATAGGAGGTTTAAGGTGAATATCAGAAAAAAATTTTTTACTGTGAGAGTGACAGAGCACTGGAACAGGCTGCCCAGAGAGGTTGTGGAGTCTCCTTCTCTGGAGACATTCAAAACCTGCCTGGACACCTTCCTGTGTGATGTACTCTAGGTGACCCTGCTCTGGCGGGGGGGTTGGACTAGATGATCTTTCAAGGTCCCTTCCAACCCCTATGATTCTATGATTCATGTTATCATACAAACCTTCACACCAGGAAACAAGCCAGCATGGTAGCTTGATCTAAAAAAATCAGGAGGAAATCTAAAATAAAGCTGTATAAAGATGACAGCCAGTAAGCTTTTACACGAAGCTGGGAACCTTTTTATTGCCGCAGCAGTTTTCCACGCTACTCCATTGCTGAGTCATATTCCATATTACATAATAATCCACTCAAATGTAATTTTAAGTAAGGTCTATTATATAAAGTAACTCAACAGCTTTGACAAGTGTCTGTGACAGGTTCATGCCCTTCCTCAACCATATAAACCATTTATGTTTCCAGCACATGTTGAGTAGACTGACAAAATATTTAAAACTTACTATTTCTGATATTTCAATATCACTTTCCCCTCAAAAAACAATCTTCTACCCTACCTTTTAGGTTTTAGCAGGAACAAGGTAGATAAAAACCAGAGGTATTTTAAAGAGACTACACATCAATGGGACACCATAAACAGAACATACACAGAAGAATTTTTTAAAGCGTCACTGAAAATAAGCTACACCCTCTAGTGGCACGAAGAACTGTGGCTTGGTGGTGGTATCCAACAGAATTAGACAGATAGTTGCACCCCTTCACATTCCCAGTATTCAGGCCCCTCCCACTGCATTTGAACCATCAATGAGGCAAGGCGGCCTAGGAAGTAGGTTTGGGGTTGAAACCCTTAGCTTTTGCACTTAAGTGACATACAGGTAGTGATAAACACATGGTACCCCTCCAAATACAACAAAAATCCACTACAATATCCCCATTAAAAAGTTCTGTCCCTTTTGCATCCTCAAGCATTCTAACATACCCAGACTATTTCTAAACCCCAACTGTAAATTTACCTACTCTTTCCCAAGCATCATACAGGCCCAAACAATTTTACTGTGCCTCCAAGATTCACCCCTTTAATCAATCCTCACCTACATTTATACACACACACACTCCCTTATATTATCTTGGCTAAGCAAAACCAAAACTCACCAAAAACCCTAGATGATACAGGTAATTAAAAAATTCATCAGTTACTCAACTAGCTGTTCTCAAGCTTAAGATTCCCTCTGTCCCTTGTTCAGTTTCACTCTGAAGAAGTATTCATATAGAAAGTCTGCAGCTAAGAATGAAATTCTTAAGTAAATTCCTCTCAGCAGTCTTGCAGCAGAGTAACACAACTGCCTATCTTCTAACTTCAACACAAATAGCTGAGAGAAATAAAGGTTACAATTATCTTCTTCCTCTTTCTCAGTTCATAGTCTTCAGCTTTGTGAAGAGATACATTAGGAAAGCAGAGGTGGCTGTAGGGCACAAAACAGCTGCCACAATTCCCAGTTTCTTCTTCAGCTAACTTTGAAAAAAGTGTTCTGTCATGGCAAAAACTGCTTAAACAAAACTATTCATAAAATTGTATAACCAGCAGTCAAAGCTGTTTTAAAACAAGTATCCTGAAACATTGCTTACAGTTTAATGGTATCACTAACCACCAAACAATGCTTTTAGGACTCACAATATTTTAGTTGCCTAATTCATACAAGCTAGTCAAGCTACCAAGATTTTTTCTAAAAAAAAATATTAATAAAACACCCCAACACCTCTGCCAACACTACACTACACAGTGAAAATGGCCTCTTTATTGGGCAATGAGTAAACAAACTGTTTCTACTTTAGTACCAAGACAACTCGGATCCTCACCCCATTGCTTGCTGCACTTGGCTTATATTTATTCTCCTCAAAACCTTTTGATGTGGAATCCAGTAAAAAAAAAAAAAACATCTAGGCAACAACACGTGCACACACACACACAAAATCTACGCTTGGTTAAAATGACGTTCAGTTGAAGTCATTCAGCCCAATTCTGAGAAAAAAAAAATAAAATAGAAGCAACTCTTGTTAAAAGATTGGACAAAGGGTCAGCAGAAATACTAACATTCTTCTCAGAGTTTGTATTTATTTATTGCTCTCAGAAAATGAAAAAATGAAACATTAAGGCCTCACCAGCCTTATTATGTCCAAGTTTCCCCAGCAGTCTTGCAGGATAGAAATCTTACTTTCCTCTCCTCCAAACTACAGGAAATATCCCCAGAACACCTCTTCAGACACAAAGGCATGCTTACATTGTAAAACTCCAGTGCAAACTGAAGAAACTATCTTTACCCCATCTTTGTTATTCTCACTGCAGAATAATAAACTTGCCAGTGAAAACATGTTGCTTGTGATTCACAACAAGACTGGAGTGCTTGGCTTAATCATCAGTCATGGTGGTTTCAATTAATCTGCTTATTTTACATTAAAGCACGCTAAGGAGCCTGCAAACATTCCACTCCCTGGCTGAGCTGCAGGACAGTGACCTCCACCTTTTGTGCATTCAGGAGTTGACTGGGGCTGGGAGGCAGGGGGGGGTTAGATATTTCCAGCTCAATTATGAACACTATGTATATATGCACTGACTTACAACTTTAGTGCTAACAAATTCCTTTAAGATAAAAATGTATACACTAATGAAAAAAACCAAATTTATAAGGCTATTACAGTCAAAGTGAATCGGAAGCAGGAAAAAAAAAAAAAGGCATCTTTCGTACCTTAGCTCTTAAACTAGAAGTAGATGCCATGCCTGTAAAACAACCCCAGTCTGTCTTAGTGGCTGAACTCTCTCTAGATAACTACAATTCAAGGACAACAGGATCTAGCGAAGTCAGTGTGTAGCTGGCCCAATTACCTTTGGAGATAAGGCATTCATTACTGAACAAAACCTAAATTTTTACAATGAACAGCTACAAAGAAGAGATCTCTAAGAAACTCAGTGACATCTGAGAGTCAGAAATAATTGTGACACTACTAAAAGAAGAATGCCAAAAGAAGTCTTCCTTACTAGGTAAGTCAATAGAAAAGCTGCTAACATTTCAAAGACTGGAAGAATAAAAGCATTTTAACCAAGGTGATTTTGGCACTGAACAGAAATACAGGAGAGTCTAACTTGGTATTTGGCTTTAAAACATTAGGAAAGGCTTCAGGAGAACACCTTAGTTACGAGGGCACTGAACTTAAGAATAAGTTGATTACCAAATCAGGAAGCATTACCCTAGTGCTAAGTTGCCTTGCACCATTGCCTAGAATTTCTTTTAAATATAAACGCATAGCTAAGTATCTAACAACTCATCTGTAAGTTAAATCAGAGAAAGACTTGAAGGACTAGAAGTGTGGTGAGGTTCAACACTGCTTTCTATGTTCTGTACCATACAGTTAACATGGTTCAAGAAGAAGAGCACAGAGCACATCAGAAAAGTTTCAAAGGTCTCTCCCTAAAACAAGTGTTTTACCCTGGTCAGACATCCAGCAACATTCAAGATTTCAAGGTCAATGGCAAAATCACATTCAAAATCTTTCATTATAACCAAGAGCATATAAATCATGTTGTAGCGGACCTGGAGCAACTGTAGTGGTAACAACAACAAAAATCTAAGAAGCATATCTGTGGCAACTGATTGATGTAAAACTTCAGCTTTACTAAACTGTCTTTATTAAAAGAGCTCAACCCTTCATTTAAGAAATGACTATGCTGTGAAAAAATATCAGTAACTAATATGCAACTAAGTAATATGCAACGTACGTTAAATAAAAAACTCAAACAGGATTTTAGTGTGTTTAAACTAGTTCAAATTAAATATTTCATATCAAAAGGTTCAGTTTAATCAGTATCTATTGTGCAAATAAAGCTTGTGTACATAGTACAGCTTGTACTGTCCAAAATAGATCTGTATGTCATTTAACCTGTGTTTAACCCCTCAACATGCTAGTACTGTTATTATTTCTAGCTTATATCTTTTAAAAATGGTCTAACATATTTAATGGGTTAATCGTAATTATGTTGTCCACAAGTGCTCTGTCATTAGAGAGACTGCTCTACATAAAACAAATCTACCGATCAAAGGCAACTGCTGTATCCTGTCTTTCGCCTGGAGCTCAAGCAGTTTTAAAGTCACAGGCAAGTTCAATGCCTTTTTCCATTCTCTGAAAGAACACAGAAATTTTATTTGGCTAGTAAGTCAATCACTAAGGTTTTTAACAAATAATTATTTTTCCCAAGGAATTAAAACTTTGTTACCAGAACACATTTTTACTGTTTGAAATTTATGATCTTACTGAGAAAAATCCAAACTTTTAACAGGTGAAAACCTTACAGTTATATATATTCATTCATATGAAGCAGTTAGCTCACCTTAAACATGAATAAACTGCTTCTAGTCTTTTGGGAGTACTACAAGAAATTATGCAAAATAACACTAGTGTAATAATGAAAACAGACAATTACGTGCAAGAGCCAAAAGTCTGAAATATAAATGAAGTTTTACTTGTATGTTAGCATGCAGATGCACACAAAAGGGACAAAATTCCCCACTATTTTTACCCTGAAATAAAGAAATGTGAAAGTCATCCTAAAAATCTCTATCTTCCTTGGATATACAACTTCTAGATAAATATTCCAGTAGTCATCATGGAGACGACACACAATAAAATTATGCGGGGAGTGACAATTGAAGCATTTTCTACAGTCTTTCATACCGACTACCTATCTTGAAACAAACAAATAAAAGTGCAGTTACATAATACAGATTTGAGAGACAGCAAAGACGACATTCACATTGTAGGTTTTTCAGGCAGCTTATGCAGGACCATGAATGACTGGGGCAAGAAGAAAACTGGTGTTCATGCACTGCATGTAGCTACTCAGCCAGTTGTAAACTAAGTTCTGAAATAAAAAATATTACACTATTGACTTCATGTAACCTCTATGCTTACACATGCAAGTGAGATGGACTGTTCCAGTTGTGCCATCTTTTACTTAGCTAGTACTTTTCTCCCATTTAATATTGTAACCCTTGATTGAGCTAATCAGTCGCTATCAAAAGAATACTGTGTACTGTCAAGACCCCTCCACTTTCAAAACATGTTTACATTTCAAAAGGCAGTAACTTGGAGAACCTCAGTATCTATTTAAACATCTACCGTAACTGGAGAGAAAAGGAAAACAAAGAAACACAGAAAACCACAAAAAACACAAATATTTCAAAACCAGGCACACAAGCTCAGGATCCCCACTGCCACGTAACTGGGTAATACACAGACAATACATACCAGTCTTTATACTTCACCTTTTCCAAAAAGATACATATACACATGCCTATGCACAATACCCAGTGTTCTCTTTCAACTTTTGTATTTCAGTACATAGTGTCTCAAAACTTTTTTTTAGAAGTTATTTAGATGAAGATAATCTAAAATCAGAATAAATTTGAACTTCAGGTTTCTTTGATTTGGGCATGTCTTTAATGAAGGAGCAAAGTAACTGAATATACTGTCACTGCAATGTTTGCCTATACTTCCTATAGCTAAACAAATGAACAATTCAACAAAGGATCACACTTTTTTTTTTTCCCAGGAACAAGAGTTTTTAGGCTACAAAATCAGATTAGCCAAAACAAGTCAAGTTTCAATATAACTGACAGGGGCCTGGCAACTCTTAAATACATTCCTCAACACAGTCCAACTCTTATGAGGAGAGTTATCTGCGAAGGTGACAATGGCCATGATATCACATGAGGAGGCAAAGTAAAATAATGAGTCAACACTGAACCTGAAAAAAATAATCTTCCTTTTCATTTCTGCCAGATTCAAACATTTCAGTTCTACATAAACATAATGCAGGCAGGCAATAGCTGTTAGTTTAACCATTGTCACACATAAAACATCAGCTAGGATGAACACAGAGACATTTAAATTGCATGTGTACCAACTGCAGTTAAGAAAATTTAGTGAAAAAAATTGAATATTTAAATTATTAGTTTTCAGACAAGTTCTATAATTTACAGCAGGTAATACTAAAAAACATAAGCTATTTACTAAAACACAAATGTTTTGCTTCAGATCTTTAGTAATAAGGTATGTATATACATAGAATAGTCAATACATAAAGCATGCATGTGTATCACCATAAAAGAACTTACAGTTCTTTGTGCTTGTCCTCTGCCAAGATTTGGTCATTTGGCTTCAGCCCATACCTTAAAGAAAAAACACAAAGTTTTCAAAAAATTTACTACATCTTTATTAAAGTAAACATCATACAAAACTTTTGCTTTATATCACAGCTTCAAATCGTATCAGATATTTTGGCTTGCTATATATACACAAAACCATTGCATTTCATAATAAACTGCACATTGATCTTGTAATTTGTACCTGAACAAACATGACAGTAATGAAAACAGACAACTTTAACACTGAAATTGGCTATAGCATTTCTCCCTGTGTCAAATAAAACTATTATAATCAGTACACAAAACATTCTATAGGAAAAAAATCTATTTTAACAAGCCTATTTAGGAAAACTTCTGCAATCCATACAAGCATCATCCGATGCAAGCAAGAGCTTGAGATAAAGAACCTTTCCTTGCTGGTTTAACCTAATAGGCAATATAGTGGAATAGGTTGCCTACACAGTCTGATTGAGAGGGAAAAAGGAATCCAGCACAGGGTACTACTAGTCACACTGCAGGCTGCACTGTCATTCACTTTCTGACTCAGAGCAAAAGCTTTTGCCATCTCAAAATATTCCTCAATTATAACTGTTCTGATTTTCAGCAGGGTTTGGTTTTTTGTTTTGCTTTTTTGTTGTTGTTGATTGGTTTTGTAAGACAGTATTACATAATTTAAGCAGCTAAAAGTGTCCATTTGATAATTCTGCAAACAGCTAAGTGCTCAAACTTCAGAAGGTTCCCACTGTGCCTCTGTCTTCCGTTTTGTTCCTTGCCCCAGTCAACTGCAGAACCATGAATTACTCCTCCTGAGGAAAGACTCCAGTCACCAACCAACTGCAATCAAACTCTCTTGCAAATTAACTTTTATTTCAAATAAACAGGTAAAACTTATGTATTTTCTGATGATACCTTCTGAAACTTTCACAGCATCCCTTTAAAATGCAAGCATTAACCCCAGCCACATTCTCAAGCTCACTAGTGCTGCATTCAAACATGCAAGACAGTGACTGACTGACCCATTTTTCTTGTTTACATATGCAGAGACTGCCTCAGGTTATTTGCTGTAGTATCACACTGACTTACATCTATTCATCCACTTTGCTGCGAAATCCTTCATGGAGCCACTTCTAATACAGTGAGGTCCATCCATATTCTCCTTCTAAACACAGTTTTAATTTGACTTTTTTAGCAAGCAGACTATAATGTAACACACTGTTCAATAACACATTCAGGTCACTTGGTTTAACTGCCAAGTCTTCTTCATAGCTGGCCATCCTGTCAGTCTCTAAGCCTCAAATTTTAACTGTTGTAGTCATTTACTTCCAAATCAATGCTTTGTCTAGTGAACAGTACCAGGCTCTTTGTCTTTAAAGAAAAAGGCTTTAGCCGACTACCAGTCTTTTCATAATGCTACTACACCTACCTGATCTATCAATTTGTCATGCCTTAATAAGCATTTTATTGATAGCAAATATTTGCATATCACATAAAAAGCAACGAGCTACCAGGAATTCTAAAAGGACCGTCTGTGTCAAAGGACACTAACTCTTCTTACACAAATTGCAATCTTACTTAAAAGGAAATCAGATCATTTGTTAAAACCATGTGCTTGTCATAGAAATACCCTCGGCTAATACACAATCAATTTTGTAACCTGAGAAAATTTTGCCCATTAAAAGATATATCTGCATAAAGTTATAGCCATTCTTCACTAAAAATAACAGTACATGTTTTTCTCTGCCCAGAAAGCAGACAACTTCAGCTAGAACAGAATACAGTTTTATCTGCTGAAGATATAGAAATATTACATATACTTGAGCTTTTTAAAGCTTTCAGGTTCCTTGTTCCTTCACTTCTTTTTTTTAAAACCATCATTCAACTCCTACAGTTAGCTAGGGGAAAAATTCCAAAGAAAATCCTTCACTACTTACTCAAACTAGTCAGTCAGATTTAACAGAAGCCATGTAACATAATGGGAATGCTTTTTAACAGAAGTGTGAATTTCACTTCGAGTATGTTACTGACATACCACAGAGGGGTGCCAGAGGGACACAGTTGCTAGCCCTGAGGTTTGCAGAATGTTTCCTGTGGTGAACCTTGGCTTACCAAATCTTTTTTGCCACCACCCCCTCCTTTCACTACAAAAGCCGAATTTTTCAAATATATTTTCTTGACCCCAGAGATACTCCTTTGACAAGCTGCTATAAAAGCAAATTTCCCACAAAGGGACATGTTTGCGGAGTTCCAACTTGTAATAGTACTTTATGCATTAAGACAGGATGCATATTATATTTCATACACAGCCGCTGAGGTATTCCATAAATTTCAGTGTGCAACTAGCACAGTGAGCAGCTTAGATATTATTTCCCAACATGTGTTTAGTAGGCAAGATTGAAAAGCACCAGTTGGCTCTTCCTAACTGATGAAGGTTAGATTTGGGAGAATTTCTCTACAAAGCCCTTGAAGAGCCAAGGATACTAAATGCAAAATTGAAGCTAAAGATATGCAGTTGAAAAATGTTAAATAAGTTCGGACATTTAAAACCATTTAAGTTACCAGAACAACATACTGTACACATATTACACATTTAAACACCTGGTATTAAACTAGCAAGTAGAAGACAAGGAAGCATGCTATGGAAACAAGCGAAGGAACTGAAGGGACCACAACTTTAATTTGCTGTATTTTCTGCCCTGTATCTTTTCAACTGTCTATCCTAGCACATAAAATAATTATTATTCTCTTAAATTGTCCAGTGCCGAAGAACAAAAATATGCCAGGTATAGAGCAACATTGCAGGTAAGAGTCAAAACAAACTTCAGTGCATTTAAAACATTAGATGATTAAACATTTTATTATGTCCTTCACAGATATTTAACCTGCTGGAAAAGCAGCCAATGTTCAAAGGCACTCCCTTCAAAATGGCAGCTGCAGACAAACATGAAGATAGAGACAAAGAACATGTCCCAACTGCAGCAATTATCACACTGCACAGCTGCATATTTTCACCAAACTGGTGCAGCTGCTTGCCCAGATATGCACACCCCAGCCTGTGAGCACGGCAGCTGATGGCTTCTTACAGTCTGATAGGCTGATCCTACCTCCAGCAAAGATTCCACTTACAGAAGACAGCAGCTTTCTCCCCAACTCAGTTCCTTATGCAGTTTCTTAAGCCACAAAAGTCTTGGTCTAACCTCTAGATGTAATTGTATTATAGTCATGCCAGCACACCCTATTCTGATCAAAGCTTGAGTGACCTAGCTGCAGATAGGAGCTAAAAGAAATCATTATTATTCTATCATCCATCTTCTAATGGCAGTTTAAGTGAGAAATTTCACACTGCTTTATTCTCTTCAATGTTGAGACAATTTTTTTTTTTTAAACAGCATTTTTTCCAACCTGGTTGCAAAAAGGTGAGTTCAGGCATTTAATTTACAAGGACAAGTGAGCAAGTTAATTGTCCTACATTTCATCAAGAAACAAAGGCCCAGCTGTAATTCACACTCCGGAGAAGCATCACTCTGGCCTTTGACTACAATGGGGCCCAGAGATACAGAATATCTAAATTAGCTGATGTGCCTCCCCTTGGTCCCCAACTCCAGAACTTCAGAATATTCACAAACTGGGGATATAATTCAATAAGAAAATCTTGAAATAATTGAATTGTAATTATCACGGATGTTTTCAAATTCCTAAGACAAAGCTTTCCTGAAACTTTATCTTCTCATTTGTTTACTGTAATCACTAACTATATCACAACTCAGATCTGAACTTATTTTCTTCCTTCCTGATTATGTTTTCAGAACCAAATTTCATGTACATGCAGATATGCTCGTAACACCAAACTTAGCCTCCTAAAACATGAACTACAAATTCACAACTACATTAATTTTAAATATTTTCCTTTTCCACAAGCCTGAAAAGAAAGTAGCACAGACCCAGAGTAAAAGATTATTGCAGGCATTCTAAGGACAGACGCTATACAGAAACAGAATGGTGTTAAGGAAATTTGGCTATATGTATAGCTAAATACACTCTAAAAATAAAGCCAAGGTCACTTGGAAGTTTTACTGCTCATAAAAGCAGAGGTACAACTCTGACCAACACATTCTACTTAGTTATGGTGCTATAAAAAAAAAAAAGGCAGCATACTCTTCTCTTGCATATTTATAACCTCAACCGCAGTTTTAGCAGAAATGTAACATTTTTCTTAAATGTCTGATTTTCTTTTTTTAAGCATACAAGAACTTGCATATTCAGCTGTGAATTGTACAATGTGTTTTAAAGATCCTTCTGAAATGGTAATCCTACAACTCAACACTTTTTTTTTTTAATTTCCCAAATCCTAAACTAAGATGACAAAGTATGAAAATTAATGTGCTTGGACTGTAGTCATCATGTTTACAATAATGCTCTTAATGGAACAAACAGCCATGAGGCATGGTTCCTGTAAACAGCATCCAATTTGACAGAGCCTTAACCAAATTAAAAAGAAAACACAGCCTACGCTAATTAAGTACTGCTGAAAAACTCCAAATGAATATCAAGTTCAGATCTGCTCTATGAAAAGGAGTTTCCTGAAAAGCTGGTAAAACTGACCTGTCCTAAGGCTCAAAATCAAAACTGGTGATGAGCAAACAGGTTTCAAATAGCAACAGGCCTTCATAGCTTCAAAAGTAATTTACCTTTCAGAATTTTTAATTGGAATCCACCAAAGCAAAAACTTAAATAGAATCAATAGCTAAAAATTGAACAGATACCAAACTAAAAATCAGCACAGACTTCTATACTTCTGCTTTGGCCCAAAGAGCCAAGAAAAAAATGTCCATTGTGCAGACTTGACAGAAAAAAGAGGTATGCAAAACTGTATACATATCAGTTATATTTTCATAAATAATTTCAAGACAACTTGTGAGGAACAAGATGTTAGAGATTAAAAAAAATTGTTGCATTAACCACCAATGTGAATAGTCAGCATAAAAAAAAAATAAATAAAGATGAAAACTATTTCAGTAATGTAAAGTTGCAATCATAAAGCACCCCAGGAAGCCCCAAACAGGTATCTAAACATCTATCTGTGCAACTCAGCTCTGCCTGGCTTGCCATACAAACCAATATAAACTTTTTGCCACAGTACAGGGCCCTGCTACCCCTTAAATGCATTTGGGCTTAGCTATTCTGTAAATTTACTGTACTTCACCTGCTTCGCTGCAGTTACTTTTATAAGTATTTCCCAGATTGATTAAAACTTGTATGAATGTATGAAAGGGTAGATTTCCAACACATTATTTGAACTTTGCAGAAAAGTCATTAAAAAAAAGGAAGAGTGCAATTTCTCTGTCAGACCGAAAGTACATTGGTTGTATTAACTGGACATAACAAGCAGAACATATGCTATACTAGAATATGCTTCATCAAGAAAAGACCTTTTTAAGACAGAGCTTGCAGAAGCATTTCTTTATAAATTTTCAACAAGCACATTAAGAAACCCTAAAGACTTCAGTATAGTATTCTTGTATTTCATATTAATCTAAAGAAGTTTCCAGAAGAATGATTCAGCCATTATGTTGCTTCAGCTTTCAAGTGATGTTAAAGCTACTTTCACTGTTCTAAAAAAAGAAATACAGCCCTTTTTCTGTTGTTTTTTCTAAATTATTAATCTTGTAAAAACTAGGACAACCAGCCTGTGTGACACTGATGTTCATATGTCCCTTTTCAGACTGTACTGACTGCTTGCTACCACATGCAGTTAACACATCCTCCAAGATTTTTCAGGTCAGAAATACAGCCATGTATGAACCTGGTATGACAGTGCATCTTCATGAGCATTGACAGACCAATGGACACAGAAAGCCCAACAGAAGCACCCAAAACATTTCTAACGCATCAGATTTATGGGGCATGGGTATGGAAGGTCAGCCTGCATCACAACTGTCATCTGCAATTTATCTGACAGAATAAGCAATGCTTCAATAACTGTTAACTCCATTTATTCTGACTTGAACTATAAAAAGATAAAAATGCAATAAGTGAACTGCATTTCTTACAGTAGTAAAATGTAACTTAATGCAAGGCCGTATTTCTGCATTTTTGACAAGGCTAAAGTTGCTTTGAAATTTCAGTAACGTCTAATATTGCCTTACTCTTTTGATTACCTTAGTAAATATTTTCATGTACACAAATACAGAGTCTAAGTACCATGACTTGTGTTTGTTTGGATCATTACTTCAAGCTTGCTACGTCAGATTCTAGGGGCTGTGCATTTTCTAAAACAAGACAAAAACAAAAAAACCACAACCCAGACCACACTTCATGTATAAACTTAGCAGACAATTTAACCACTGAACAGATACAACTAGCTAAACCAAAAGTAATGTTTAATGTAACTGGCATATATATGTATATATATACACACCCCCTAGTCTAAGTATTTTTTAAGATTTTTTTCTCCCATTGAGAAAAAACTCCAAAACCAAACAGTAAAGGGCTTTGATTCATATCCTGAAAGTCTCAGTCTCTTGCCTGACTTGCACTGGTTTTATTCTGCCAGTTTAATACATTTACTTTTTTTTTTTTGTCAATTCCTCTGTTGCCTTGCTGTAGTCTCCCAGCTTCACCATCACAAAGATATCACACTCCCCATGCCCTTGAAACAGGGCAACTGGTCCCATTTAACTGTTCACATTCTTCCTCAGCCACAAATTGACAGCAAAACAAGAAACACTTCTATATTAATTTCTGGTTTTAGTGACAGCTGTTTATCATTCACTGATACTCTAGGATGACCCTACACAGGTTAGACAATCTTAGAAAAATTTTGTACTGAGTAGCTACTGCTTTGCTGCCAAATATGAAATGCAAGTCCAGAATCTCTTCCTGGAAAAATAGAAATATTAAAGAGGGCTTGTATGGTAACAATACAATCCAAAAGAAGACCTGCTTCCAGAACAATCTAAGTTATGCAACAGTCCACTTATACCAATAAAAGAAGAAACTGCCTAACAGACTTTTCAGACATTAATTTAGGAAAGCATTTGGGCTGTGATACAATGCACATTTCACATTGACTTTAATATGGATCAGCCCTAGACCCAACACTATGTGACACATTTCTGAGTGATCCACACTTAAGTACAGTAGCTACTGACAAAATCCATAGATGACTGCAGGCTGGCAAGGGTATGTAATAACAACAGAACACTCTAGCAGACAGTAAGATTAAGACATTCAAACACAGTAACTTCAAAATACAGATAGACACATAGTCAAGTAGGTAAATAAAAAGAATAAAAATATGGGCAGGGCATCACATGGAGCAGTAACTCGGAGAGGGAGGAAACCAGGTGTCATAATCTGCAACTAACTCAACCTGAGTTTCCAACTTAAGTAAAAAATTGAAGACACTAACATACTGGTTCAACATAAGAAACAGAAAAGCACAACTAAAAAAAACCCTGAAAAGTTAGCAAAATTCAACAGAGTGAGTATTCAGCCTCACTAATTATTTCATCCCCTTCCACTTTTAAACAAAAACATGTAACTAAAACATTTACCTTGGAAAGAACCGTAGGTAGGCGTAAACCATATACTACTGGTAATGGGAAGGAGACATGAAAAAACAGCAACAGAAAGTTAAGATACTTCTAAATGAAATGTTGAAAATAAATCACTACATAGTTACCAATGACAAAGAATCAAGTGCAGCTAGGGAAAAAGCACATAGCATTGTCCTGGCAGAGAATTATGCTGCTTAATGACACAAAAGCGTCTGCTTAAGGAAAAGTGTAAGTACAACCTAAACCATAGATCTTGGCAATATCATTTATTAAACTGGAATAGAAGTGTCAGGGCTGAGAGAATGAAGGACCATATTCAAGAACCCACGGAGGAATTTCTGGTGTTTTCATTTTTAGACAGTTAAAAGTTCCTGTGTGCTAGTATGACTGCACTCTTACTTGGCTGCAACACATCCTATACAAAATGCTGTTTTCCAGAAAAAATCCTTGACATTTCTGGGTGAAAGGAATCCCGAAATATTAACAGACTTTTTTACCACAATACTTATTATAAAAATGAAAGATTAATTAGAATTTCAGCACAGAATTAACTTCAAATTATACTCCTGAAATCTAAAAGAAAAAAAGAAATACAGTTATTCATGTCATAAATTTTGTTTCCCCAATTTACTGCATGGATATGAACACTACTTTAAATATAAGCATCACTACTGTGTTTTTTGTGTTTGGTTTTCTTGTGTTTTTTGTTTGGGTTTTTTTCCTCCCAATCATTATTTTCCTACATAGTTCTTTCTAAATTATTCAGTGTAGTAAGATAGACTCCCCACTGATAGTATGGTGGAAAAACAGAACTTTAATCAGCTATTAATATGGTAAGACAGATTTAAAAAGCTTTTGAAATTGAAGTCAAAACAATAATAGGTTTAAATGATTAAAAGAGATTAAGAAAGCCAGCAAAGTTTAAAGCCTGTTAATCACTAGACTGCAGAAAACTACGATCATTTAATAGGGTCAGCCCTATCACTCTGGACTTAAGCATATATTAGTGGCCTTGTCCCAACAGTTTTCTTAACCATAGTGAGCGAAAAATTTAAGACTTCTAAACATATCCAGTACACAGCTAAAGAAAAATGTTTTTTTTTTCATTAAGATTTTTTGTAATATCTGACTGTAAGCACCTTTTAAAAACCTGTAAACACTTTGCACATATTTTGAAAATTAGTACTCAATTATCTGCTCATTACAATGGCAGAAATATACTTGATTGACCTTTAGTAATTTCATCAAGGAATTCAATTAATTCAATCTGTGCAAAACTTATCTCTAACATATTATTTTAATATTATTGCTTTGAGCCTTCAATATTTAAACCATTTACTTAGTCATACCAGCCATTTTGCATTGTTTCTGCTCTGAAATACCTACTAACCACAATCCTAATAAAAACCAGGATGCCATTGGCCTTCTAGGCCACAGGGGCACATTGCTGGCTCATGGTCATACTTCTGTCCACTAGGACTCCCCAGTCCCTCGCCCCTATGCTGCTCTCCAAGAAGTCAGTCCCCAACTGAGTATTATCACTTTCCGATTTATTGTTCAGATAACTTATACCAGTTCTACAACAGATCCTGTCAGCAATAGTACTGAAAATACCCATATATCTCACTGCTGCATAAGTTCTGCTTTGAGAAGGAAATGCTAACAAAATATCATCTGGGGAAGGCAGAGTAGTGTGGCTGCAGACATGAGCCTGAGATTCTCCTGCACAGATTTACAGATTATTTTAATGATTTTGTCCAAATCAAGCCTCTTTATATGCTATATATGAACAGCACTGGCAGCTACTCAACAGCTTCTTCATGCTTGAAAACAAATCCTTCATCATTCCCTCTAACGAGAAGGCAGACTTATAAAACAATGTGCTTCAAATGTCAGGATCAAGCTCTACTTCTACTATAAAATACAGGTTAATACTTTGGACAGACTAACAAAGGCAGTAACATAAATAAAACAACAGTGTTAGATTCCATCAGCATGCAATACATTTCATAAATTAATTACAATTTTGTCCCCATACTCAATCTGTCCTGTCTTTATCTCTAAAAAGAAAAGTACAAAAACAGGATTTCTAAAATGTAATTATTTTAGTATGTCTAGTACAAAAAAAAGGCCAGCCACATTAAAAAAAAAAAAGACACAGCAAAAGACAATTATTCTCCAGTAAAGAGCTCATAAACCACAACGTCAGCCTAGAATGTTACTTTCAAGCAATAAAATCGTCCAAAAGGATTATATTGGATTTGCTGAGGCTGTATTTAACCTTGATTTGTGTTAAATACTCTATTGTCTTAGAAATGCCAAGAATTTACCTTTTCAGCCTCCAGGGGACACAGAGAAAAGACTGGTGTATCATATTTTAACGCAAAATGCACTGCTCCATTTAGAAATCATAAGCAAACTAACAGGGAGCCTTCCATACCAGTTAAAACTTCTTTATTAAAAATACATATATTTTAAGATGTATTCCATTTTCCTGTTACATAACCTTATGAATGTCTTTCTGTTTGTGACAGGCTAAAGTATCAGTTCGATACTATTACTGCAACTTAAGTTAGTCTGTGCCTAAAAGCTAGATCTCTTCATCATCTGTCTTTGCATGTGAGTACTCATTATAGGACAGTTCAGTTTACAGACACTTAAACAGAGAATTGTCAGGGAGTTCACGTGCCTTAATTTGCCTTCTCTAAAAGTGATTTTTAACACTGACTAGAACAAACAGCAAGCTAGAGACAAATGTTGCAGCTACTGTGTAATTCCACACATGCTGAAAGAACTTAACCAAGCCACTGAAGACATTAGCTTTATTGGAAAAAAAGTGGCATATGGAAAATGGCAGAGAATGTTTCTTTACTGCACTGAAATTTATTTCATCCTAAAAAAGGAAGGAGCAATACCAAGATGAAAATTCAGGGAAGAGCTCTTAAGAGAGAAACTCCTTGCTTTGCTGCCACTAGAGGATGAGACATAGGAAAACAGCAATTACTGCTTTAGGGAAGAACTGTGCCACAGTTTGGCTCAGGATCTGCGATTAAACCAGAGACAATAATGCTTTCAATTCCCTCCCCCTCGTACCCAGGTAGGGAAGGAGAGAAAGAGTAAGACAGAGACTCTCTGGATTGAAAACAGCTTTAATTAAACGTTAATGATAAAAGAAAATATGTACAACTATATACAAATGTGTTCAGGAATGCGCAAACCCCTACTGCCTCCCTACACCCCCAGCAACTCCCACAGCACTGTCCTTCGCTGTGAACAGTCTGAAAAGTCCCGGAGCTGCCAGAGGGAGTGGCAGAGCAGACAGGAGCTTAGGGTAGAGTAATAAGGGTCAACAGTGATGGATAGACAGAGTACTCCCTGGACGCTGGCCATGGACAGAAGAGAAGGGAAGAAGAAGGAAGTTGTCTTCCATGATCTCTGACCTTCCTCTGAGCTTACATAGATACATGGAATGGAATATCTCCGGCCAATTTTGCTGTCTGACTAATTCAGCCTCCTACAGGGCGGGTCACAGATCTCCCAGTAGTGCCTGAGCCAGCAGAGTAAACATGCGACCTTGGAGTCCCAGCAATAACATAAATATTCCATTGTTACCAGTCCTAGCTGCTGCTAGCTAAAAGAGAGCTTACTGAAGGAAAAAAAATTTAAAAAAACCAACCAAAACACCAAAAAAACAGTAAGAGGAAAAGTGGCTTAATCCTGGCTCAAACCCGGACAAACTGTTCCTCCCTTTCGCCTCTAGTCATAGCCACTGATTGTATCTTAACCCTCTACCCACAATGGCAGCCACAACATCAAGCCCAGACATCCAGAGATCTGGCAGAGGAAAAAGGGACTGAGGTATTTGGACAGTTCCTGTAATTTACAACCCAAAAGAGCTTCCTGATTTGGCTGCTTGTAAGAGTTTTGTCCCAGGGCTGGCTGTAGAAAAAGGTGTTCAGAGCAATTCTATTTTTGTGAGTCAGCAAAAATTTGAAACTCAAAATATCTTCCTACTTTGTGAAGTTGCCAGGCTTCTTTTCCTAACTTTTTACCCTAATTTTCATCTAAAATTTGTAATATCCTGCTTTTGAAAACAAGTCTGCCACATCTCAGATGTTTTTAGGTAAAGCAGGAATTTGTAGTTGGTGCTTTCAAAACAATAAAATGCAAGCAATTACCAAGCAACTTTAATTTAGTATTTGAATGGGGGAATATCTTGATACAACTCTACAGTTTGCCATAGCTCATATATGCTAGTTAACCATGCCCTAGTACAAAAACTGCTAAAGAAATAAGTCAGGGATTTCATACAAGCTAAATTTTGCAACAGTGGCAACATGAATTTTTGTGGGGTTTTTTTTTTTCCTTAAGAAGATGGTTAATGTGATTTCCAAGTCCAACCTTCTGGAATTACAACCTAGATTTAAAGTATTACAGATATTGACATTGAAATTGTATGTTATCAGGATACACATCTAAAACAATTAACAGTTGCATTCTGCTTAGTACTTAAGTTGTTACTCAGTACTGCTGTACACAACATCAAAAGCACAACTAAAAGCCAAAACAGCTTCAATGAAATGCAAAAATGAAATCACAGCAATCAGATTTGGTGGAAAGTCTTCCATCTCTTTCACACAGCAGCTCTACAAAAAAGTTTCCAAAAGACACATGAGATTCTGAACCACTTTGCCTCTTCTACTGGAAGGCTGAGGAAATATAAATACTAGAAATTAAAATATTTACATTGTAACTGTAGTTCTTGTCTTGCAAAAGAACAGATAAGTTATGCTAGCTTGAAGCCACATAAGAGACACTGGGATTGAAACAACTGCATCACCATGTACCATTTTTGGTTTTCTGTTAACTTTATGTTAGTTAATAGTAGTTGAAACTGTGTCCCACCTTTACTTCGAGGAGTCAGGCACTGAATTTGGTCATAGTTTCACTTCTTATGAAAGAAGATGACTGCACACTTCCTGACCAGAGTGACAGCATAATTTTACAATTAGCTTTATTGCCTGTCTTCCTACCAGCAGGAAGCTCATGTTGCCTACAAAAAATAAGAACCAACCACAACACTAAAAACATACCCTCAACAATATAAGGATTGAAAAAAGTCCACGGTAATATTTGTACTTCTTTAACTTCTTGCTAATGTTCACTTGTTACAGCTTGTTGTATTAGGCAGTTGTATGCTGCCCTTTATGCTTTACCATGTGCGTCTCTGATTAAGCTTCTGTTGAACAATCTCTTCTGCTGTCACCTTACAACAAGGGAAAAAAATGCAAGAAAAAAATAAACTCCTGTAGCAAGCTGGAAAAATAACCACCCAGAATTGTTTGGCCACAGCACCCTAGTCTTCATCTGATAAAATGACAAGACATAAACCTGTAAGTTTAAAGTAGAACTAAAACTGAAGACAATTTGTATGTTAAAATTAATTTGTGCAGCTTGTAAACACAAAGATTTTTTGAGTGCAATTTTTGAGTTTTCCTGAAAGATATAGCACTGTTTGTAGTATTTAACACAAGTCAAAATAAGAATCTAATGGCATAGCAGGCCATACAACACAAACATTTACCAGTGACTAATGAATTCATCATTGAATCTCATTATAATAATGAAAATAAAAACCAACACAAAACACTTTCACTGAAATATTCTATTTCCTATTAAATGTGGGGAATCAAGAATTTGTAAAATGAAAAATCTTTGTCCCCAGCTCTGCACTGAATCTCATCTTATCAGGGAACTGCAGGCTTCATGACATCCTGAAGTCTAAAACATAGACCTTGTCTGCAGTAACTTAGACTATTGATGGTTCCACCCTGACAAAAATAAAATACCACTCAAACAGCTGGTTTACCTTTCTCCAGCCCTTGACTAAAGAAAAACAAGAACACCAGTAATTAAGAGGAAGACAGGCTGCCTCCACCCTCTCCCTGTGGTTACAGAAGAGACCATAGGTCCAACACTCCAGAAAGAAACAGAACAAGATGAGACAACACACAAAGCAGGCCTGCACGAGGTTACGTGTCACAAAGCACAAGCACGGTATCAGAGATCAACAGCAGCAGAAGAACCTCATAGCTTAGGTTACAGTTAACAGGAAGACTGATGTGGTATTTGTACATTGTATAGGGACAGCAAGTTACTAAAAACAAGTGTAAAAAAATTAGTATCTAATTTCAAGGGAAGGACAGAATCCCTCTCATCTTGATACACATAACTTGGGAAGAAAAGCTATTGAGATGGCAAATTGCCCAACTTGAATGCAGCAAAAACAATCAAGTACTAATGAGCATTACAATTTATTTAAATATCTACTTTTTTAATAACTAAAGCTTTTTTAAAAGCTGAAGGTATTCCAACCACTTCAAAAATGCTATCACTAAGAAGTTGTCTTTACAGAAAAAAAAAAAGAGAATGTGACAAATAATTGCTATTTTTTTCCTGGACTTTTCTATTCTTCAACTCACTAGTGATCAAACTTTTTCACTATATTACCATAATAACTAGAAAAAAACTCTGCTGTTGGAAATTTTGGCTTAGGGAGGTAGGATAGGAATAGAAAACAATATTAAACTTGCATCTTATCACCCTACAATCAAAAAGAATGCCTGAAACCATACCCAGAACATGAATGTAATTTTTTATCTGCAGTATCCTCAATAAAAATCAATCCTGTAATTGTGCAATAAGAAAATTCCAAGATGAAAAGTTTTAAGTGCCACCTCCAAAGACTGGTTTGGATTGACTTCAGTTCTCTGCTGAGAGACCCAGCTTCTTCCATCAAAGACATATTCAGCAAGGGTCCTTTCATTTAATATTATTGCCTAGCTAAAAGCAAACACACAATTCATAGAGCTCTTTAGGGCTTCTTGTATGCATTGAGGAGTCAAAGGGAACCCAGTATTTCATCATTTGCCTTGTAATACAACTCCCAAAGATTTGTTAACCAAATTTTTAGTTGGGAGTGAAGGGAAAACACAGAAAAGGTGTATGTGTCTGTCATGTGTCTCAAGGTTATTCTAAAGAAAACAATTAATCCGAGAAATAGACATATTCTATTGGCATATATTACATTAGCAGGTTTTCTGAAGAAATGGAATACTAAAAAAAATGAAGTTTGTGATTTGCAATTTATTACTACTCAATTATTTAAGAAAGTGAACACACACAACAAAGTAAGTGATAGCAAGGAGTGCAATATTTCCTTTTCATGAACACATAACATCTTATTTTACAGGTAACTAAGTAGTTACAAGGTCTTCTATAATCATTGCTCAACCTCAGTATACCTGAAAAAATCTAAGCTACTCATGCAGAACTTCGTCCTTTCATAGGATAAATAGCCTTTTCCAAGTGGAGCTTAACTAAAATCTTTCACTTGTTTAAACTACACACTTAACTAAACACACTAAGAGAAATTATCAGGCTTGTAGAAGGCTCTAATTATGTTGACAGGAATGCTACCAAATCTATAGGCACATTAGCACCACGAGGACCTTTTTAAGACAGCTGCCATTACCCTAAGTTTTTGTAAGCAAACACTTAAGTTTTTTATAACTTCTCAGCAGTCAAATGATGCAATTTGTCTCAACAGCTTCAACAATGTTCTATGGTCATACCCTGGGATGAGCTACACTGACTTCTACAGATCCAACTCAAAACCCAAGATAATAAAGAACCCTCAGATGTTCAGCTTCTCTGCCAAACAAGCCAATGTAGCTGATATTTTCAGCAGTGATCTTTCACATGGATTATTTAAACAATGGCAAATTATATAGCAAACTATCTTAAAGAGAAAAAAAAAGGGGGTAAATTTTCAGGTATAACAACTTAGAAAATTACTATGTACTTTACATACGTTCAGCACTGTGCAGACATATAACACAATCCCCAACTCAAAACAATTAAAAAACCCATTAACCTGTCCTAGAGGGTTGATGAAGAACTCAAAGTAAAGACAAAAATTAAATTGAAAAGTCTGAAAGTTTTTTCTCCCAGTTAAATATGGCAGCTATATCTATATCTGCAGCTTGTGTATTCTTTGATCCTGCAACCTCCTAATACAGATCACCACCTGTCTTTCTGTCTTCAAGCTCACTCCAGCATGTGTTTTTGAGGAAGGGCTTGTTTTGCATTGAAAACTTAAGACTGTGTTGAAACCTGAGTTTGGTGAGCAAAGAAAGAATCACTTCTGACTTGACTGACAATATGCATTGATTAATCTTGCAACATCGAGTCCTTTATTCTGACCCAAGGTATTTACTCTCAAAACTGGTTATACAAAAGAGAAGGATAAACTAACAGAAACACTGATAAAGTTGATATATAAAATAATTATGGGTGTTTACAGTTAAACTCTTTCCTTATTTCACTAAGCTGCCTTCTCAAGTAAGGACCCAGCTGGCCCAATTTCCTTATTAAACATGGCCATCCAGCTGAACAGGTGAGAGACAAACTGCAGAGTTACTCAATCACTGCCAAGATACCAAGAGCTGACAATACGTAGATAGAAACAGATGCACATCTTGTTTGACCAGAAAAAACATAGATACTAGGCTGGTGTAACTGAAAACTGTCAAATGCTTCACAGTCATGAAACACCTATGTTATTGCACCTCCCTGCAATATTTGGATAGGTAACTTTATTCTAGCAGTTGTTCTACAGTTAGGTTTGCTATTTAATCTCTTTTCATGAGCTGAGGAAGCATGGGAATTTATTCTCATTTCAGGATGTACTGCAAAAGGTAGTTGGACTTAAGAGTAGAAACATGTTTGTATGTAGTTAAATGGACTACTATGCATACACTCAAACAGGGAGCTAGAAATGAAAATCAGGTATGTGTGGACAAGGTAGAGAAGCTTCTCAGGTTTCAGGTTATTACCAGAGCTATCACACTATCCGCAGGTTCCCTGTGAAACTTGTTGGAGGACTGCTTATTGCTTTAAATAACACAATACTCCACAAAGGCATTTTGGCAGTAAAGAATTACTCACAGAGCAAATGCTGTTCCAGGAAATAGTTTGGCTTAACTGACAGGACTCTAATTTGAGTACAGAATACTTCTAATTTTAAAATTAAATTAAATTATGCAGAGCATATCACACACAGTGAAAAGCACAATGCACTCTTGCACGATTTCACTGCTGTAATACAGATCTATATTGTTTTACAACAGTAATTTGTAAGGATTAGTTGGGGAATATTGTTGGGTTGAGGGTGAGGGCATTATTTATGTTCAGAGAATGGTTTTCAAGTTATTTCAGTAGAGAAATAAGGCACAGAATTGCATCAGAATAATTTATTTTCTCAGCCATCAAGTCTATGTCTTGAGAATTCTAAGTTCCAGATGTTTTTGAGATTGATACGCTCCATTACATTCTTGCCTTTTGCCTCCAGCTTGTAATACTCAGGCTCTCACTTAAACACACCTTTAGATAAAACTTGAGTGATAAAACACCGTTGCAAAAACAAATTATTGCTTTTAAAAGCTTCATAACAAAATACTGTGGCTCACAGTACACATTCACAAATAAAAACTCTGCACCTCTTCTTTACTGGCTGATGTGAAATGTATTCTTGTCTCAGCATTCCCATTAATAACTACAAGAGCGACTAAAGAAAAAAATTAACACTTAAAAAATTGAATAAACTGTGAGCAGTCTGAAACATGAAATGGAACTGATCACTTGCAAACAAGAGAAACAAAGAGGCAACAACTCGAAGAAAGTGAGTTCATGCAGAAGGATTTAAAAGAGCAACTATACACTACATCCCTTAAAAAAGACATCTCACTCGATCAGAGAATAAGTTTAATGCCAACAGCAAGATACAAACAATTCAGTGATATGGTTATATGAATGATAGCATAACAACTAGACTTAAGCAAGATAACAGACCACATGATAAGAAGTGGTGCTGTTCTTGACTGATAAATTTTAATATTAAAAAAAGGCACCCTTGCACAACTTTTCTTGGTGTATTACAGAAATGGCTTCTTTGCCCCAAAGTCATCACTGAAGAAAGAAGAGAGCTGTAATAGAACATCAAAAGTAACACAGAGTATTCACATTACCTCTTACCTAAATCTGACTGACATTGATGACTGCTTCCAATTAAAGGCCAGCAAAAATAGCATGAAAAGAATAAATAATTGCTAGAAAACAGTAAGTAGCAAAACCACGTGAAAACACTGATGTTTTTTCATTTACCATCACTGTTTCATTCACCTAGAAAAATCAAATGACTGATACAATGTTGGCTTCCTTCAGCATAAGGCCAGAATCCCACAGAGATCTGCACAAACTTTGCATTACACAAGCAGATGGTCCTCCATTTTCTCATAGGCATCATTCTGGAAACAAAACTGACATTAAAAGATTAAAAATCAAGACTTACTTGTCAAGGAAGTCCTTGTCCACAACTGCACAGATATCAAGCAAAGGATTTCCCATTCCAAACAGGACATTTTCACTGTAAGAGAATCAATTATTTTAAGTTAGCTTAGCATTAATTTATTGTTCCTAGTGTAATACACTGAAGACTTATTTGTTAGAAATAAAAGTTTTTCTTGAATACAGCTAAGGAACAAAAGATACACATTTTACCTAGTATGGCAGTCACATGGAGACCTGGCATATAGACAGAGTCAAATTTGAGTGAAGAACCATCCTACAATAATTTTTTTGGATCAAGATACAGACTGCAAGTAGTCAAGAACATACAAAGGTATATACTCTGTTAAGCTGTCATTGACTCAGAGCACCTCTCGTATGAATACAGGCTGAGAAAACTGGGGCTGTTCAGCCTGGAGAAGAAAAGGCTTCATGGAGGCCTCACAGCAGTACCTGAAGGGGCCCTACAGGAAAGCTGGGGAGGGACTTTTGACAAGAGCATGTAACAATAGGACAAAGGGGAATGGATCAAAACTGGAAGAGGGAAGATTTAGGTTAGACATTAGGAGGAAATTCTTCAGTGTGAGGGTGGTGAGACACTGGAAAACGTTGCCTAGGGAAGTTGTTGAAATTTTAAGTGTTCAAGACCAGGCCAGATGGGGCTCTGAGCAACCTGATCTAGTGGGAGGGGTTTAGGAGGGTTGGAACTAGATGCTCTTTAGCATCCCTTCCAACTCAAACGGTTCTATGATTCTATGATAAAGAATCAATGCTGCATGCTACACTCTGTAGTCTAAAAGGAATGCATGCTGGTTGTAATACCAGATTTTAGACAGGGGGAGTATCAGACAAGGTAACAGGAATTTCACTGAGCAGACTTAGTTGCTGAGTTTACTCTGCTACCAACCAATAATTAACAATTTAAGCCTGTTTTAACAAATTGAAATTAAGAGATACTGGATGATTCTGCATTGTCAGTCACTTTGAACAGTGTAGCTGTCTACTGATAAGAATGTACGTACTTTTTAAAGTATGTGAAATTCATTACCATGACTTCTGCCACACAGAAGGAAGACATCAGAGATACTGTAAACAGCTGAAAGAGCTAGCTTTAACCCTTTTTTAGATTCATTCAGAAACCATGTGTTACATTTTCCTGAATAGCACATACTTGGGTGATAATGTAGTAATACCAAAGGATTAGGTACATGGCCTAATGTCAAGTAGGAGCGAAGGCAGCTGTTCTCAAAGACTACACCAAACTACCTCCAAACCCATCACATTCCTTGCTAAGCTAACACCTGCTGCCTGCAAATGACAAGGCAAGCCCTTCATCTAGCCACCTTCAGTATCTCCCTCTTGACTAACAAGCATTTGCAAAGAATGCATATTCCCCATCTCTCCATCCGTTGGATCCAATATCTATCTGCAGTTTATCCAAAGCTGCAGAAATGTGTTGGCTGAGTCTCAAAGAAAGTGAGTTTTCAACTCTTGTGGCCCGTTTAGAACAAGGTAAATGTTTTAGAAGACTCAACATCTACCTACTAAATGACAGATTTAATTGATTTCTACCCAGCAGCTTAAGAAAAAAAGATATAAAATAAGCAGAAACCAGATTATACAGAACAATCCCATGAATTGTGTCCAACAGAGGTTGCAAACTCCTTATTTTACTTCCTCTCACAACTGCTATGAAAATACCTTAGCTGACAAATATTTGTCTAATATGCAGCTCACTCCTAACTCAGATAGGTAACATCTGCTTACTAAAAATCTGTAAGACTCACTAAATACTCATCTCAGCATGGAAAGAAATATTGATTGTTCTAAGTAGCTTAATCAAATTAATTCTAGCAAGAAGAAATGAAGAGGGAGAGATATGACAATTAAGACAAGGATAGAGGGGACTGCAGCTGGACCCCCAAGACAGAATGTTCTCCCCTTTTTAAAAAAATAAGTGTTCCATCAGTAGTATTGCAGGACTAAGAAAAAACAGAATTTTAAGCATTGAATGCAGATTTGTCCAGAACTGTAAGCTCCTGTACTTGATGTTTAGCTAATTTTAACATTCTGTGAACTTCTGTGCATCAACAATTTTACACTTACCCTTAAGAAAAAAATAATCATATAACAGATAATTTCTATATAAGACAAGTATCAGCACTTAAATGTACTGCCAGGAAAACCTCAAAAACTCTCGTAAATACAGCTGACATGTTAAGGTCACTACCTCTGAAGAAGTTACTTTTTCAAGAGAAAAGTAAAATAGGAGCTACCAAACATTTAACAGGCTGCAGAACATACTGGTCAATATACTTGAAGCAACAGAAGAGCAACTTTGTACTGGTTTAGGATCCAGAGCAGCTCTATTGAGCAAATCGTGCACATAAACTGCTAATATGCCAACAGCAGCAGAACTACCACTTTCAGTTCAAGATAATCCAGGCAGCTCTTTAAATTGCATAGAACAAGTCCTGTTCCATCCCCAAACCTTCCTTCTACCACAGTACTTTATGATAATTCCCATTTAAGTATTCCAGAGACTGTATAGTATGATGCCATCTGGGAAGGAAAATATTAAAGCCAAGGGTAGCTACACTAGACTAGTAAGTGTATGTTCAGAAACATTCCCCTGAAACTTCTGGGCAAAGTCTCCCCAACTTCAGTATAGTTATTTCTCACAAACAAATGTAGGATAGCAAAACTTGGCAACTTTTCAAACATATAAAACTTTACGTACCTTAACTGTTTGATTTCTATGAAGAAAAGAGGTACACAGATTGATAACACAGCTTATTTTTGCAAATACATGAGCCAATATATACAAATTGCTAGCCTTGTGTTTCAAATTACATGTATTTCTACATTTTCAGTTGTTTCAGCTAGATGTTTGAACTAACCAAATCCCAAGGAACTAGAGCGTCCATGCTTAAATCTAGAGATTAACATTCCATTGGCAAAAAGGGGGAAAAAAAGGGGAAAAAAAAAAAAGTCTATACATTTCATTTTTACTGGAGATTGAAGTTGTGTCACTCCTTGCCTGACACTGTGTTTCATAAAAACACCTTTTTGGCCAAAACAGGAAGATTCTAAACAATATCCTTCCAAATCAGAAGCTTTAAAAATTCAACAAGTTCAAGCAGACATTTAAGATGACCACTGTGATCAGTATCTTCTGATACAACCTTTGTGAATCACAATCTGGAAAGGCTACTGTTTCTACTGTTTAAGTGAACCACTTAGCTGTGTAAATCTTTAGCCCGTTCAACCTGATTAACCTAACACTTGCTACATTTCAGTGCAGTGCAAATCACCCTTCCCTTATTGAGGGGCTGGAAAGTATCTGCACTGTTACACTACTGCATTTTTTGTGGTACCACATGAGATACAGCAATTTCTTCACTACAGTTTGTGCCTTGGTAAAAATATCAATTTAAAAAAATATTAATTCCAACAACATATATTCTGTAAAGCCACATACTGTAAAAGCATAAAATTAAAGATAATATTTAGGATCCTGGAGAATGCTAAGTTTACAAGTATCTGGAGGAAGAAACTGATATTAAATGGCTACATCCTCACAAGTTTAACACTTTGAGTAGCACATGTGAACCTTACTGGCCTGTGTGTGCTGTTCAGTCACACGGGACACCTGCTTTGGTTACAATTACATAGATCATTTCTAACCAACTAGACATAAAATATAGCAGCAACAGCTTCTTGAAAGGTGAGATTTCACAATACATGGGTTATTTAGGAAATACACCTCTGCAACACAGAACAAACACTTAGGAAGTCCACAGTCTGCTGGACTCCCTGCAGTCCCTTCTGTTGCACAGGATTCTTGCTATCTAATCATTTGTGAAGGATGTTCTTGCTTAACTCAATTAAATTATTGCAAAAAAACATTTGGCCCTCTTAGTATAAGAGTTAAATATTGAGTGCACTTTACAGGTACAGGGCAGTATGAGACTGTTATAAAGCAATAAAAAAGCTCAATTTTTCATCTTCGCTTCCTTTACTATTAAATAGATGAGATTATTTTTGTGGCAGAAACAAGTGACAGCTCCTCCACCTACACCAATTAAGGCATATAACTGACCATACACAGCCAGTGGATGTGTATGTATATATATGCATACACATACACACAGAACACATATGTATATGTACAGTGTATATATATATATATTTTTAAAACCTAAACCAAGAATAATATGTTCATACAAACATAAAACTTTTTTGGTCACAGAAATACAGTGTCATCTAGAAGGCAAAACTATAGGAAAAAAGGCAACTTTCTTTACAGAACACTTAGATGTACACCATCTCTGCATTTCTAACTCTCAACAACAAGCAATATATTTTAAGAATTTGCCATTTTAACTCTGGACTAGCAAAGAGTTAGTTGCAATTTAAGTTCAAGCAATGTAATTCATTAAATATTAATAAATTTTCACCTGCTAATTACAGCATTTTGTTTGGAAAGTGGTGAGATCATTGATTTTTCACAAATAACCAGTGTTTCACATATTATTCTTATCATAAGTTGCAGAAGTAATGAAGTGAAACCAAACTGAATGAAGCAAAACAAAAAACTCCCTTATCGGTACTGAGCTACCTTTCAATCACTTTTTACAAGGCAACAAAATTAACCATAACTAACCCATCTGGCAACCCGTGCCCAATATTATGGTTGTACTTTACTAATGCTCTACTGCTGCAGGATTTTTTAAAAAATACAGTCCCACTTCAAGTTGGCTGCTAAACATTAGCAGTATGGTATCTAACTATCACACAAAATTGTTATTAACCCATGCTGTTGTGCACTACAGTGGAAGAACATCACCAAAATATCAGTGGAAATATATTATTAGTTACCGGCTCAGAAACAGAGGAATATTTTGAGCCTTTGGATAAAGCATGTCTTGCTTTAAAAAAAAAAAAAAAAAAAGATTCTCATTTTTTTCTTAAAAAAAAACCAACAAACTCCTGTTTTTTCTGCCACAAAAATAATCTCATCTATTTAATAGTAAAGGAAGCGAAGACGAAAAATTGAGCTTTTTTATTGCTTTATAACAGTCTCATACTGCCCTGTACCTGTAAAGTGCACTCAATATTTAACTCTTATACTAAGACATTTTACAGTCAGAAAGCTTTCATACAACATGATTAAGACATTCAGGTGTCCCAACTGCATAACAGCTTTGACTTCCATTCACTAATATAATGGTTTCCAAAGATCTAAAATGTTAATACTCCTACAGGGTTTGATTATGTCCTTGAAAGTAAGGCAAATCAAGGCAAGTTCTAAGTTTATTCTCAGCATATCATTTTCAGTCACAAAGGAACACAGTCAAACCCCATAAATACAAGATTTAAGTGTAAGAAAAAAAATTACACTTTTAGTTAAAAAAGCAATATGACCAGATTCATAGCATTTGTAAGAGCTATGAGCTCTTGACTAAGAACATCCTTCTCCCATCACAGTTATGTACACAACATAAATGTAACTAAGATTACACTACTGTTAACCACAGCTTTACTGACACTAAAAGTACCTCACAAGTATTTACTGCATGATTCCAGAGTTCAGACAATTTCCCTTGCATCACAAATCAGTTTAGCATACAGATCTTACATATACCAGTAGCCTTTGGGACTGCTCACATGCTTTGCTTACTTAGATCTGAAGTAAAGGCAGTTATATGGCTAAGAAGTTACATGTTTATATATTGACTTCAGTGGAATATCTTCTGTGAAGATTTCATTTATTATGAAACTCTCATAGTCTCCTGGAGTGGCACATTCACAGGTTCCAACTTAGAAGCCAAGCCTCAAGCCTTGGCCTTACGTAAGCCAGGCTGCCGCAGGTTAAAAAAGCTGTTCCACCACCACCCAGCTCCTTACGCAGCTGCACGAACTCCACAAGCTCCAACAGTGAAATACTACTGCAATTTCAAAGAGTTACCGTCTGTAGGTCAGAGACAGTGTGAAATCTGATACATTGAGTTTTGAGAGTGGAGAGAAGAGGTGGGAGTCGCCTTGAATGACCACTGGACTTGGAGCCTGCAATTCTAGCTATTTCTTTAGCAACTGAAGGACTGATCAAAATAACTACATGGTGAAGGTTGCCAGTTCACTTCACAAGACCACCCCATCTTAAGATGAAGTGTTCTAGGAAGCGAAACGGGTCGTAACAACTCCTTTCACTCGATGTTAAGGGTTTGTCACTCTTTAGTTATCGCAGACAAACTGA
The DNA here is from genome assembly GCF_020740795.1 of Apus apus. Lineage (NCBI taxonomy): Eukaryota > Metazoa > Chordata > Aves > Apodiformes > Apodidae > Apus > Apus apus. The sequence goes on along the minus strand of NC_067285.1, from coordinate 22,119,368 downwards.
CACCACCACATTTCCAATAGACTGCTCAGAGTCTAGTCTGTCATTATTACCCTGCTTCTCGTTATCTGCGGTTCATTTAAAATTAGGTCCCAGTCACGACACGCTACAGCGATGTTGTAGGGTTCCAACGCGGGTGCCAGAGCCCCACGACACCCTCCCTCTCACCCCCACGGCGAGACCGCGCCGCAGAAAGCGGCCGCCTGCGCTCAGGCGCTCGCTACCTGTGACAGCGGCACCGCCGCAGAGAGACCCCCGGCCACGTCCCGGCCGCCGCCCCGCGGCTGCCCCCCGGGGCCGCCCCCCGGGGCCGGGCCCAGCGCTGCTGGGGGCGCTCACCGGGCAGGGGCGGACGGACGGACGGACCCGCCGGCGCGCGACCATCTATCTGCCCGCCAACTGAACTCCGCGCGCCCCCCCCCAGGTGACAGCCCGGGCCACCGGGCGGAGGGGCCGGCAGAGACCGGCGCGGCTCTCCCCTCTCGCCTCGGGGGCGCGGGTGTGCAGCACCAAAAACAACTCGAGGCGCAGAGAGAGGAGGGAACGAAGCCGCGCTACCCCAGAGCCTAAAATTACACGGACGGAGGAGGGATGAGCCGAGCTCCGGCGGAACATCGCGCCGGGCGCTCCAAGCCCGCGAGCAAAAGCGCATCAGCGCCCGCCGCCCCTTCCCCCGGGGCGGCAGGCTGGGCTGCAGGAGCCTCTTCGGGGCTCGGTGTTACCTGAGGGTGGGCATGGTTCCCCGCCCGGCCGGCCGCAGCGGAGCCCCGTTGACAGCGGCGGCGTCTCCCGACCGGTACCCACCAACAGCTGCGACGGCTGCAGCACCCGCCGGAGCCGCGAGGGAGCCGCGAGTGAGCCGCGGGCCGCCACCCGGCCGACCCACCCGCGCTCCCCCGCCCCGCCCCGCCCCGCCCGCCCGCGCCTGCCGCCATTGGCTGGGCGGCCAGCGGGGGTGGGCCCGGGCCCTCCGCGGAGGAGGGGAGCGAGGAGGCCCGGGAGGCGGCGGCGACCCCGCGGCGCTGGAGACCGGCACCGCGCCCCGGTCAGGAAGACCACGGTACCGGGCGGCACCGCCCGCCCGCCGCCCCAGGCTCCCTGGCCGCCATCTTTGTTGCGGGCAGAGAGTACGCGCCTCCCACACACCTCCTTCGCCTGCCACCTCCCTCCCCCACTCCGAGGAGGCACAGCTGGTCACCAGTGCTAATTAAAAAAAATGTTTAATCAAGGCAGCGAAGAGATGCGGAGTTCTAGCCCTGCTGCCCACATTAAAGATGGCCAGCGAAGCCCCCGGCACCGCTGTCCCTCAGCTGTCACAGGGCGGTGGGAAGTGCCGTGCTCAGGAGATCCCCACCGCCCCCGGCCGGGGCTGCCTCCCAGGGTCGGCGCCCACGCTCCCGCCCCGGGCCTCCCGCCGCAGCTACGGGACCACTCGTTCTCCCCGGCCGCTGACTGACGCCTATCCCGACACGCGGTTTTTATACACTCAAGAACGCGTTTTCACTCTTTTTATTTGTGTGTTGGGTCAGAGCTCAACGCTGCCGCAGGTGACCTTCTATGAAGCCTCCCTCCGCCGCCGGGCACCGGCTCCTGCCGCCAGAGAACACCCGGTGCCCGCGCCGCCGTGCAGATGCGGGTTCTCGCTTGAGTACCAGGGGAACATCTATTTTATCCCCGGGTAGCTGGCGCGCCTGGCAGCCACCTGTGGTAGGCAGCTACCGGACGTGACTCTATCTGTTCAACTTGCCAGAGGCCAAGAGGGGAGACGCGGATGAGATGTGGGCCCGTTTGGCACTGTTGTGAAGGAAGAAAGGGCAGCCCTTCGTTGCCTAACCTCTTTCTCATGTGCCTGACATCCAAGCAGCACTGCCGTATCATCAAGGAAAAGCATCGGTAAAGCCATCTTCCTGTTTTTGCTCTTCCTACCCGCTTGCACTGTATTTGGCTGCCAAAGTTACTGCTACTCTGTGCAGATTTGGCACTTACTTTGTTAACTTACCAGCACCAGAAACAGTGAATCATGAAACTGATGTCAGAAGAGGTTGTTTTTGCCATGTTGTTCTGGTAAGTACTGCTGTGTCACCCCTAATTGAATAATTAAATGTTACAACCTCCTAATCATGTGATTATTATTAGCCTTAGCTTCCCTACCATCTACAAAACAGTAATATTGTATTTAGAAAAAATTAAAGCCAAACTTTTAAACTATTTCTGATTCTTAGGTGTCTCAGAAGAGACAATGTCAAACTTTTAGATCTTCATGATGCCCAAAGACCTATAGTGTCACATGAAGACAACAGGCATATTTCTATTCAATACCCCAAATAGGACAAATTTCCTAGGTTCTCTAAACTGGACACTCAAAAATTAATCACCACTTTAAAAATTCTCATTATTGAAGTGTGTCAGTGGTCTTGAAAAGTCAAACTAATTGGAGTGGGAAATGCATCCATCCTCTTACTGTTGCAACACACAGTACAACAGGTCCCCAAATAATAATGAAGGATTCTGACCTCTAACAAGAAGTAAATACTGTATTTGGATAAATAATGATCATGCTGAACAATAGATCACTCCTAGTTTAACTATTTCAGTGCCTATTAGCCAAACCTTGTTTTGTAATTGAAAATGGGGGAAAATCCCATCACATGGAAATATAACAATAGTCGTAACAACACAGCTTGGTCTTTAAAATACATGGCTGTACTTTAAATAATAAAAACATTTAAAAAATATATGTAGATTTCCTCTTAAATAATTGTCTGGCTTTAATAAGCACATAAGAATGTGTAAAGGAAAATAGATATAATATATTAAGATTATATATATTTATGGTAATTTGCAACATACAATGGCATATTATTAATATCAAGCTACAGAGTTCAAATGAGGCACCATCAAATGTTTCCTACTTTTTACCAGTTCAGCAAGATAGCACCAAAAGGGCGTTCTTATAAAAACTTAAACAGCCTTTCATGAAATGGCATGTAGGACAAAATGCTCAAGAGCATTGGTCAATAGCCCTTTATAAACTTCCAACTATTCCCAAGTGCCCAGTCATCTTGCTTGTACTCTTACATAGCAACAGGTTCCACGGTTGCTGACATCAAGGCATCACCTCCACTATGGGTTTTTCGGTCATTTGTCGGGGAACTTCTAGACATTCTGACACATAAGTGGAGCAAAAACACCCAGGTTATCTCTAGAACAATGCTCATTCATCACAGTCATTCATAAATTAACTTTATGATGCTTGTGCCATAAATTCAATTCAAAGTCGCATCAAATTATGTGCTAGGTAGCCAACCTGGGTTTGCTCAGCCTCCCTGACAACTTCCAAACTTGCTCTTCTTAACTGGGGCAGCTGGCCTGTGTCCTCACAAGTGTTTTTGCTTCAGAAATCCCTGAGAGAAATATGGAATTCACAGCTTTTCCATCTAAAACTATATAATACCTGACAGGGTCTAGCCACAATTCTTCTCGATTGCTTCTGATACTCTACAGTAAGGAGAAAGTCTTCATGACCATGAGGTTCCTCTGAGTATGATGAACAATTATTCCTCAGGTGATTTCACTAAAATGCCTTCTTTCAAGCATGGTATGAATTAAAAAATAACTGTACCCCAATCTGATATAACACCAGGTATGCATGTGACAACTTTTAAAATTGCATTTTATTGAAGTAATCCATGAAACAATACATGTTATACATATGTAACTTGTATAGCCAAGATATAGGCAATCTAGGCCTTTGCCTTGGACTAATGTGTTATGTTTTACACCACAAACATTTGGTATAAACCATCCAGTTAAAAGAACATACAAAAAAGTTCTCCATTAACCTTCATATTTAACTCCATTTCTTCAAAGTACAAAACTAAGGTTAATCTTAGATAAACTGCCAACTCGTCTATCTTTGCAAGACAGAAGGATGATCTTTTACATAATAGCCTCAGCAGACATTGTAAAATAGGAGAAGCAAGCAGGAAGTCCACAAATTCTCTTCCAATAACAGCATTTTGCAGAGGTTACATGCATTTTCCACTAGACCAGTTGTTGTTTTGAAAACTTTTCCACAGAGAGAATTTTATTTTATGTTGCAAAATATCGAGTTTATTTTTACCCTGTATGGATCTACTAGCAAAGCATTACACTGATTTTTTTTTAATTTTTTATATTTTTTTTTAATTCCAGAGCATAATTTCTCTTATTTCATTGCTGCTTCACATACAGCAGTAAGGGCAAAGGGAAGGCTATAAATCTACTGTGTCTCCATCATATTGAAGACAGCTATACTTTTCTTCTATCCTATTCTAGTCAAATGGCCTAGCCCTTGAGACGGTTACAACTTTGTACTGCTGGATGTACATGGAAAAAACCAGCAACAACAAAAAAACATTTCACTGTAAATTAAATCCAAAGGTAGCATATAGCCAGCAAGTAGTGTGGGCCAGCTTTGACTATGGCCAAACAATCATTACAGAAATTATTACAATTCAAAATGGAAAAAAATCCCTTTCCCTTCACTGAATTCTGAGTAGTACTCAAAAGACTTCCTTCACAGAAAATGTTTTGACATTTCTTATATAAATAATATGAGTGTCTAAATTGAAATAATTGCAGAAACAATTTAGGGAAAAAAAAAGAAAATTAAGAGCCTTGAGAAAGCCTAGTGCTCATATTGTATCTGCAAGTTCAATTTACTTTTGTCAAGACGATAAGGTTTTCCAATACATTGCCAGCAAACACTAATTAACGACCTTTAGATAGCAACCCATTCCCTGCTTCTGAAATGGGTTTTGTGAAATATTTGTGTACCCTGCCTGTGTAAGTAACTACTGAAATTCAGTATCACAACCTTGAATCACAAGCCAAAGTTTTACTTCAAATATTTCTGCATGAAATACACCTCAGGAACAACAGAGTAAGCCAAGGTCTTGTTCTACAAAAAGCACATTTCACTCTATTGCATTGAAACCATATTCAACTACTTCTACATTCACTTAAGTCTCCTTTTCAGGCATCTTGTCTGTTTACAAGTAATATTAGTAGATCCAATCACACAAGTAATTCTACATAAGCTGCTTCATTAGCTGAGAAAGAAGGAACTCACAAATCTCAGAAAAATTCACAGGAACTTCAAGATTCATTATGAAATTGGCATATTTGCACTGTCTGCCCTCCCACAGGCAATCAAGCATGCAAGCAGCTCTAGGGACAAGACTAGTCCTGTTGACTTCAGGTAGGCAGCACACGAAGTCAGAGGTGTACATTTCTGCAGCTTACCAGCAAAGATTATAATCTCTAAACTATCGTTCTTCGTCAGTATGACTCTTCAGGCCAGGTGCGCTGCAGGCAACATCAGTAATGAAAGAAAGGGACACCAGCCATGCTTGTGGTCCAGAGCAGACAGAGCCTTCCCACGACCTCCTCTTTCCTCAGGTTACACACTCCTTTCCATAAAGCAAGGAATTACTTTAATTAAAAGAAGGAAGACACTGTAAAAAGTTTCTCCAATACAAGAACACAAAACTGTGGAAATACGAGACACACTGAGAAATCCCACAGGATTCCATCAAAAGGGCAGGTGAAGACATGTTAATCTAAACAGTAATTTGAGAGTCACTTATCTGAACAATGGAAACGAGCACCTGAACTGTAAGAGCAAGGTATTTTCCCTACTGCAAGTGATTCCAATTTTGGATTTATTTCTGTCAACAGAACATTGAAGGGAAGGTTGCTGCTGTTATGTCCTAAATAAAGCAACATTACCAAAGTCTATTGCTAGTGCCTTAAAAACTATTTGTTTGCCTGCTTTCTACAGGGGCCTAAATCTCCATCTCAAGAAAACATCGAATGCTTTTATTCTTCTGGGAGCAAACTCAGCAAGGTGCTTGAGTTTTAGATCTTTCTTTGTGCTGAGGCCTTAAAGAGTCCTGACATGGAAAAGGCTACCCATATTTACAGATATGAGAAGAGGGAAAGTGAAAAAAGCGTAAGGCATGAAGACAGAAACTGAAATTAATACAAATGGGAGTGAGGTAAAATTTAAATTAAAAAAAAAAAAAGCAGAGATAATAAAAGAGAAAGAAAAATGATATACGAATTTCTAATGGAATGCTTTGTCACAGCTAATTCAAGATATTCAGAATCTTCTTTCATTTGTAGAGAGCGGAGCAAGGAATAAACTAAATTAAAAGTCAGCTTATTAAGAAAATTTAAAATGCATTAAATTAGCAATATTTTTACAGTCACCACTATCAAGCTGTCTAAAATCTATTGGAACAGAAATGACAAAGGACTGCTTTTGGTAACAATTACCCACACAGTGTGTCTGATAATTTATTCTGAAAAGGAAGAGATGTCTAATACCAACTGAAGAAGAGGAATATTGTATTTTGTACTTTTAGTATAAAGTATCTGCCATATTCAATACATACATTGTCTTCTTGTAGATAAACTGATTTGTCCAAACAGCCAGCCATGTCATGACTATTCAATCAATTCAGCAGCTGCAGAACGGCCAGAAGGCCATAATGCAGCAGCAGAGGATTTCATAAGTTTGTTCATTTTTTTGTCTCTGCACCCATGCATATTTCTATACAGGAATGCACATATAAGCTCTACCATTCCTACAGAAAGCATCAACATTCTTTCATAACTATACCAGTCTGCAGAAGTCTGGCTGTGGTTTTCACAGACTCCCAAGATAAAACCAAACCAAATATAAAAGGGCACAAATCCATAGTAATTCTCCTCTAAAGAAATGCCTCACCATGTTTCTAGTAAGTTGATGCTACCACACAAGCTGTTTGCAGTTTTGCAAGCTTATTTTCTGTTCAAACAGTGCAGTCTACAAACACAATGATATTCTATTTCACACAGAAGAGATGCAGTCAGAAGCCTGAAACAACGTGGCAGGCATTCATGGCCTTGCCTAAAGCCGTTGGTTTTAGCAGGGATTTGAACCCATCAATGAAGACAATGCAAAACCTGCCGCCCAGCAGGGTAATGTCAGCACAACGCATTGCTGAGCTGGGACCGCGAGTTTGGGTCTGGGGCTTTGTGTTCTGCTCATTGGGTAGCAAAAGCCGGTCATCCTGTATTGCTTTCAAACAACTTTAGCTGAACCCGGTCAGCTCTGCCTACCTCATGAGGTAGCAATATTTGCTTTCCTTTGCCTAAGAGGATCAAAAGGGACTAATATATATATACACATATCTGATGATCTATCCTGATGATGCTTTGAGAGAGAAATGAGAAAAAATATATAGGGAAAGTAAACATTTTTTAATAGTTGACAAGGTGTGGCTTATATAACAGAATGTAATTTACATAATTTACATAATTCTTTATATTAAAATACTTTTTGTGGTAGCCACAGGAAAGATTCAGGTTCATATTGTCTAGGAGAATAAGTAAGCTAAAAGATTATCCTTGTCGAGTTTCTTAGACATGGTCTTATGAAGAGAAGATTGGAGAGTCTCAGATCTAGATGTCAAGAACAAGGAGTTCTTCTCTAATTCTTGGTATAACAAATATGAAGTTATTATCTTCCAAAATTTTCAAGTTATTGTTCACTTCTTTTCTAACCTGTAGGTTAACTGTTTCCAATAACTCCGAGCATATGTAGCAGCGCTTTCCATTAACTCACAAGCACAACAAAGTCAAGGAACCTCAACCATTCTAGTACCTTTTGTACTGGCTTTTAACAAGGGACAAAGTCCTACAGCAGCACTGGGCCAAACAAACATTCTTGCCACTACGTTCAAACAAGTGCAGAGATCTGCCAAACATAGTCCAACCACCTCACCCGCTTCATGAGTCCAAACTGCAACCCACAGCACAAATTAGCTTTGATTACTAGCTAACTATGGCATTTCTCCTCCTATGAAACAAAGCTGGAAGAGAATTAGATTACACAAGTTCTAACAACATTCCTCGTGTTTTATCTATCATACCTTACAAAACTATTCTTTTTGGTTTAATCAGCTGTTATCTAAACATGCCATCCTGGCCTTATAAGGTTATAAATAACCTTTATATCTGTAACTAAGCACTCCAATAATGTTGTCAATTTTTTTATTTTGCATGTTCAGGCTTTAAACAGGTAATATGCAGTTTCTTCTAATAAGCTTTACAAACAGAAACATTGCAATTGCCAGTTTCTTGCCTCACCTTGCATTAAGGCCCATGGAAATAACTGTTGCTTTTTAAATACAACAGTACACTGCAGCCTACCATTTATTTGATTTCAGGGCTCAGTTACATTTTCCTCTTCCACTATCTGCAGCTGAGCCTGTCAACTATTATTAGACTTGAAAAGTCAGTCAGCTGCCAAAGGAGCAAGTACCCTGACTTAGACAAATTTAATAGCATTAGTTCTTTCATTAAGGACATCAGTACTGAAAGGGACTGTTCTCATCTCAGTACTAAAGTACATCTTTTCTATGCTATATTTGAGAAAGTTATTAGTCATTGCCAAAGTAATTTTGGAGCTTTGAAACCTTACGTCATTAATCCTCTTCATACACTGAATACTGGGAAGCAGATCCGCTATCTTACAATTATATTCATGTCTGAATAATCTTGAGAAAACAAACCAGAGATGGCACCAACAAACGCTCCACTATAGCTCTCTCAGTACTCATTTTGACAGCACTTCCCGCATTGAGAAACCTTTCCTGTTATGACATTTAAAAATAAACGACTTGTTTCTGTGCAGGCCATCAGTCAGATGGGATTCAGTGATACTACACAGTGATCATGCCAATAAGGAAGTATAACAAAAAGCACAGATTATTTCAATATGAAAACACTGGAAAATATTCCACGTGTCCTGAAGAAATTCTATCTGCTAACGAGAATGTTTAGATGACTAAATTCCTGTCTAAGGAGGACACAGACCCCCTCAAGGGGATTAATGGGGGCTTTCAGATCATATTTTCCAAGACGAAGAGCAGGGGGTGACAACCCAGGCTGCGTTTCCCCACGGGCTGCTGCAGCTGCAGGCAGGACCGTTTCACCCCACGACCCGGTCCCGGAGCTCAGAGGCGCGCTGACACTGACCGACCCCGGGCACAGCCCGGCTCCCGCACACCCGCCGCCGCACGGCACCAGGCGCCCCGTCCCTCCCTCCCCCGCTGCCCCTCCGCGGGGCGTCCCGCGGTAGCGCCTCCGGGCAAACGCCGGAGACGGGCACCGGTACCCGCGGGGCGGTCGCCAGGACGGCGGCTGCAGAAGCAGAGGCACCGAGACGTCAGCGGGACGGCCCTGCCGCCCGCCTCCACGTGCAGCCGGGGCCGCCGCGGGGCCGCCCGCTCCGCGCGGCGCGGCGAGACCCTGCCGGTGTGCCTGCCGGTGTGCCTGCCCGCGCACCGCGGCGGCACGAGTCTCGTCCTCCGACGGAGGCACGCGGCGACCCTCCGGTTCCCGCGGGGCTTTTCGGTGAAGAAAAGCCGCTTCCCGCCGCCCGTTACCTCAGTTGCTTTTGCTCCAGCTTGAGCTTCTTGGCTTGCGGCTCCCCCGCTGCCATCTTCGCGCCGTCCGGCGTGCAGCGCGCTCCGCTCCCCTCGGCCCGCTTGCCAGCCCCGGCCCGCCCCGCCAACCGCGCCGGCACCGCCACCGGGGGGCGGGGGTGGCGGGGCGGGCGTCCTCGCCGGGCGCCTGACGGGGAGGGGAGGCCGCGCCGCCCGCCGCTCCTGCCCAGCGGCCGCTGCCGAGCCGCCGGCCCGGCTGGTGCTAGCGCTGGCAAGCCGCCCCGTCCCCTGCCCGCCGCTGGGGCCGAGGGTCGCTGGCGGGCGGTGGGCGGCTGCTGGCGGCAGCGGGGGCTGGCGGGACTGGCGGGGCGCGGGGGGGGTCGCCCGTTATTCGCTGCTCGGCACAGGCAGCGCCCCGGCCGCCCGCATCTCCGCCGGGGGGCGGCCCCGCGCGCTGCCGGGCCTCGCCGCCATCTTGGCCGCTGCCCCGGGAGCGGGACGGGCCGCACCGGGCCGGGGGAGGTACGTGGAGCGTAGGGGGTCGGGGCCGCTGGAGGGAGGCCTCACCGGGAGGGACGTGGGGTGTTGGTTTCCGTGTTCGGGAGAAGCGGCGGCCGTGGCGGTGGAGCGGGCCTGGGCGGCAGCCGGGACCCCCCGCCCTGCGGGAGCCGCCGGCGCGCGGCCCCGAGTGCAGCTGCCGGCGCTCTGGGCGGCTGGAGTCGGGCAGGGGGGGCATCCCTGTCAGCGGTGGTAGCGAGAGATTACCCCGTAAATCAGAGACCTCCCGCTTTGCCTGCATGCATTTTCCTTCCTCAGTGCGCATTTAAATACTGATTATTTCCGTATTTGAATAAAAAACCTGTTTTTCTGAGCTGTGGTGCGTGTGCAGAACAGCACGGCTTGTGCTGGAGCGAAGGCCCGGCCTGCGGCTGCCGGAGCTGTGGGTGTGCGGGGTCACAGCTGGGCCGCTTTCTGCCCGGGGGTCTCCTCGGGACAGTGTCCCAGGCCCGGGGGATCTGCACAGGTTGCTCTCTGACATGAGGAGCGGTGGTGAGAAGGAGGGATTACGCACGGGGAGGTCACTTGGGTTAGCGTTTTGGGGAGATGGCCCAGGGCTTGCAGAACGGTGCAGGAGCTGCCGTTCAAGGCTAGATGCGAAACCTGCAGCAAAGGCATCCCGGGAGGGGCAGGGGGGCTGCAGGAAGGGCAGCGCCCCGCTCACCTGAATCTTTCTTCAGCAGCATTGCTGCAAACGTGGTGGTTCCGGTCATGCTGTTATTGCTTAATTAGCAGTATCTTGAGTGTAGATTTGCATAATACGCAGTGGAAATCAATCCATTCTCATCCATCCCCGTGCATTGCACACTGCTGCTCTGTTCAGTGTCTAACACGGTAATTGCATGGTGACTGTGGCTTTCTTTGAGTTCTACTCTACTTTGAAGTAGCAATGTACTTACCACATTCTAAGTATGATGAATAATTTGTACCCATTAGACGTAGATCAAACAGGAGGAATAGCTTTGCCATTAAATGTAGCTATTTAAACAACCAGGCAAAAATCATACTTGAATAATGAAAATTTGTGTTGATAAGAGGCAAACTGCTATTTTGCAAGAAAAGCACAAGCAAATTAAATTAAGCTTGCAAGAGGTAAAATGAAGGAAACAATGTTTTACGGAAGAACTGACTATGCCAATCACGAGGATGATTCAGCTGGTAATTCCCAGTAGGTTTGAATCGCACGTAGCTTCTAATTTATTTAAAAAAAAAACAAACCAATCTGAATGGTATTTCACTGTAATTGTATAGGATTTAATCTGTGGTGTGCTGGGTGCTAACTCAAAAACACAAGCAAACCTGGTTTTGAAAAAAAAAAAAAGACAAGCAGATTCTTTCCCATCTGTGTACATGAACCTGAAAATTCCTTGCAGATGGCAAGTTAAACTTAGGACCACTCCACACCCTCTAGTGCTTCATTTTGCTGTCCTTGTCCAGAAATGAAATTTCCTGTTGAGCAAAATAGCTGTGCACCAGCTAAGTCCCATTTGCTCTTTCAAACAAAGCTCTCCTTACAAGGAGTTCTGCATTAAGAATCTTACATAGAAACCTTGTATTGAGGATTCATGAAGGGGAAATTGAAGTCCTTGAGGTAGAGATGTCTGAACAGCAGTTGACAAGTGGCAGCTTTACCTCATGGCTGTAATAATGGGAAAAAAACAAACCTTTTAAATATGTGAAATTCCTTCCTCTTATCTCCCTTTTATTTCCTCCCAATTTACAGCTTCCCATATGTCTTTCAAAATTTAGTTAATACACAGAAATGTGAAAAGGGAAAAGAAATCTTGTTTATGCTTATTTAATATAATGCATGAGAGGCTGCTTTTTAACAGGAAATTCTTAGACGACTCTTAGTATTTTAATGTTAGACTTAGTATTTAGGAGCCTGATTTCATTTATATAGGATAGGAGAACTAAAGAGAGCTGTTCTGCTCTCTCCTCATAGAAGAGAAGAGAGGTAAAAATTACTGTATGCCTTCTTTTCTACTGCCCACTCTTGGACTAGTTGTAGCAGACTGCAGCAGGGATCCAGTTATACTTGTTGGCTCTGATCTAAGATTTCAGTAGTGCACGGGTCTTTGGCCCAGTGTTTGTCCTTTCTGGAACCTTGAGTGCCTCTTAAAATAGAGCCTGTGTAAAAGAGCTGTACAAAATTGGTAGCACTGTTGCTCTGGCTGGTCAGTGAATTGGGAGAGCACAATGGAAATCATCTTTGCAAAGAACTACTGAGATGAAGCTTTTATTTTCTATGATCAAATCCTGCTGCCTTAGACAGAGTTTCCCATGGTTTGGCTGGAATATGAGCCTAATTATCAGTCTGTTCCTGAAAATCCTGTTGGAAGTAAATGTGTGACAAGATATTTCCTTTACTTGTGTCCATTTGGTCCCATCTATCTATTTAGTACTACTTTCACTGAGTGTCTTTCTTAAGTGGTCCCTTAGTAGTCCTAAAGTGGCAGATTTCATTGTAACTTGTGTTAGAAATGTTCCATCTTCATGTAAAAATTCAGTTTTAGCAATTAATTTTTAGTTGTTTTGGTGTGTTTTTTTCTACTAGGCTCATGCTTTTTAAGCTTTTACAGTGAAGCTTTCTGTTCTTTCAGGCCCCAAAAGGAACTGCAGTTATTCAGGATCTAATATTGTTCTGTTGGCAAGAGATGGAGCTATCTTGCCAGCAATTAGAAGATTTGTGCTGGAACTAAATTGAACAGAGGCACCATGCAAGTGTATTATTGGAAAGCTCATCAGTCAGTCGATGAAGCACTGCACGAATTCTTCTGCAGGCTGTGATTGTTACTCATAAAAGCATGGAGGAAGTTGGAAATCTTGTTACAGATACCAAACACTGATTTAAGACAACTTCAGAGTATTCTCAAAGGACTACTTCCTTTTGAAAACAATTCCAGAAAGTTACTAACAGTGTCTTAAATGAGAGCAAAGATAAATAATTGTATACTGAGCATCTGGGAAGCAAAGTGTTTATTATTTAGTAGGGATGATCTTGCTGATAAAATATGCATTTGAATAGTTGGACAGACACAAACACTTCATGGTGTTAAGTTAAAGCTGAGTATGCGAATTTTGCTTGATTAACAGAGAGGGACACCAGGAATTTCTTAAGAAGAGTTGCAAAAATGTTTTTTACTTTAATGCTTACTTTAACCACTTTGACCAGATAACCTAAGCCATGGGCATCTTGTAAATAAAAATATTAATGACACTTGAGCAGCAGCAGTGAGATGTGCTAACAATGGTAGGAGCCTCAAAAAACCTGTGAAATTACAGAACATTCACATTTTATAAGATCTGAGACTGCCCGGTGTATCAGTTTGAATCACACCTTGTAGTGTTGTATCAGGTTGGTCCAGCCAGTTGTATGTATGTCCAGAGCTGCCATGTTAGCTGTCTGGAAAATGCCATTCAATTATCTAATAACACTTCTCTTCATTAGGTTTGCTGTTTTAAGATCTGATGAATAGGGTTGAGGAGGTGGGGTGTAAAGGTTGTCTAGTTTTGCCACATCTGTGGTACATTTGTGACACATCTTGAGTTCATAAGAAAAAAGTAAGCTAGCAACCAGCTGATTGTCACAAAAATACTAGCTTAAAAATGGAAATAGAACTGCCTATCCTAGTTTACTTGTTTCTGCAGATTACTTTAAGCATTTGACTACTTCATATTCACTTGTCACTAGAAGTTCATTTCCACAAACACGTAACAGAGGCTCAGACAGTCTACCCACGCTAATCCTTCTACCCTTCAGAGCAGCTATGCCAAATGCAGGGAGCATGGAAGCTGTGGAATACATTCCCCAGTGATGGTCTCATTTTGAGCCCTTGTACCGTAGTTCTTTCTAACTGTAAAGGGCATTGCAGAGGTCAGTGATAAATTCCTCGCTTCCTGGTTTTCAGAGCTTTGACTGTAACTCAGCACAGTGTTATAGAAAGGCATCTGGTAACAGTATTTCTGCTTTAATTACATTTCAGAGTACTTAATTGCAGTTAAGACAAGCACGTGCAATGCGTCTTTTTCCCACACTGGCAGCCTTTCTCTCTTGCCAATGAGCTCCACTTTTGTCTTTTGAGCCTGCTGTAACTTCAATCCAGATGTTCTGTGCTGAAAGACTGAAAAATAGTAGCATTGCACAATCCAGACTTAGTCAGAAGATACAGACGTGGCAACAGTGTATTGAAGGCACCTTAGTTAAAACAGTTAGTTCTTCTGTGAGAACTTCAAATCCTGGTAAGAAGGAAATGATTGCAAAGAATCCTGTGGAGTTTAGTGTGTCAGAGCAAGGATGAGAAGAAGCTGCAAAACCTCTGCTTGGCAGCCTGTTGCTGCAGTGCCTGTAAGATCCCTTCAGTCAGGCAGTAGTATGGAAGGCTCTCAGCCTACTGAAAATTAGGTGGAGTGCCTTGCTCTGGACTGAAGATGCAAATAATAATCCATGTATATCTTCAGTCTGCTTTTTAGGTAGGCCTAAAAGCAGAGAGCTGGGAAACTTCCTTTTGTCATAGTCCTAGATGCACAACTTTGGTGTTTTACATAGAATGGTTTTATGCTGCCATCTCAAAGGGTTGAGCGTGTTGGCTCTGTGCACGTGCTCTCATGATTGTTAAAGGTGATGTGCTTTGATCCTGTTACCTTAAACTTTTGAAGTTTGATTCAAGACCTTTTCCCTCAAGTGCTGCAACCTTTAACATGCTTTGCTGTTTGGCCACAAGTACTTGAGCTATTGGTGTGAGGAATCTTACTGTTACTAGATTGATTTCTTATGTTCAGCATTTTTTAATCTTTTTTTTTCTTTGCAAATCTAATGTTCTGTTGAGGTAGAAGAAGGTAGGATACTGTGAAATTAATTCAGGGATGTGTGAAAGTCTGAAATGAAATCTGGCACTCAAAAATAGAGTATCAGGAAAATCTTCAGTATTGGGAGCACTGTAGGTAATTTTTGTTAAATAATAGCTTGCATAATTATTTCTGTTGTAGCACCAGTTGTAAGATACTCAAAATGAAATCCATCTTTAATTGGCTGGTGCCAATTTATTTACAGTTTTGGATAAATAAAATTACTTAGTCTTGCATGTAATAGATTGATGTCACCACAAGTGTAAAAACTTATTATAGTCAGTGGGAAAACATACAAAATTGGGAAGCATACAAAACTGAGCTGCCCATTCACAGGTAGGGCAGGGTTTGTGACCATTAATCTGCCTGCTTTGTATTTCACCTGCAAGGAAAGAGCTTTGGTTTTCCAGAGAACTTCAAATCAGCAGCAAATTAGTGTTCTACAAAAAATATGTGAAGGAGGAAAGGAGTATGTGAGGAGTTCTGAAGGGAACTCTTACACTAGAAGTGGAATAATTATGTATCATGGGAAATCCTGTAATCGTCCTACTCATAAGATAGGGGAGGCAGCTAGGTGGAATTTTACTGCTCAGTTTCCACCAATTCTGTAAATCTGTAATCTGACAAGCATGGTCCCAAGAATCAGTTTGCTACTCCACTTCACCACAAGGCCACACAAACTGTTATCAGAATGCAGCTGGTACCTGGGCAGTTTGGGACAGATGAGTAAATAGGGGCATTGGTCCAACACTACTGCCCTTTCTGGCTACTCCTGCCCTCCCTCAATTGCATACCAAATCGTGGAACTTAAGGCAAAGAAGAGTCCCTGCTAACACAGCCATTCCATGTGCCAGGAGCTTGCTGTAGACTCAGTAGAACCAAGTGTCTGTAAATACGTAGTGATTATGTTGGCCTGCTGCACGGCTGTGCATGTTAAAAGTGTATTGTGAGAAAGCAGTCATTTCCCATCAATAGAATCTGTATGAGCAATAACAGCAAGACAACTCCTAGGGCTTAAAAACACTGTCAAAAGCACCTGATACAGTTTGTGTGAGTACTGTCTGAAGCAGCCTGCAGTCCAGCGTAGCTTCTTCACAGTAGGCTGTAGATCAAGTCCTCTGGAATGAAGTCAGGCTTCTACTGAAACTCTCTCCTATGCAGCTTTACATGTGTTTAATAGGAATAGGGTCTTATATTTGTTAACAGCTGTGCTATTGTATCCATATTAAAATGTACACAGGACTGTTCTAAGCTTTATAGCTGATCACCTTCATATGTTTGGGCTGGCTTGGTGTGGAACAATACTGACATTCAGTGGTTGATTATACTTGCCACTGTTGTGTGACTGTCCAGGAGATTTTGGAGGGTTTTAATGTTCAGTGCTGGCTAAATTCACAACATGTTCAGTTGAACTGGATTAAAGAAATTGTTTGAAGGCTCCTTTATAAGAATGCTGTACTCACAGTATTAAAGTTTTCTCTTTTTTTTTTTTTTACCAAATAAATTAGAGATTAATTTGATCCAAGAGAGATACAGTAGAAAGACATAATAGCACTTCATAGCTTTGTTTCCTTTCACACTCTTAAGCAAATTGGTAGTCACAGTTTCCAAACAAACTTCCTCTTATATATCATATTGACTTAGTTGGATTTTTCATTCCACATTTTAACTACTGGTCTTTTTGT
This sequence comes from Apus apus, assembly GCF_020740795.1. Lineage (NCBI taxonomy): Eukaryota > Metazoa > Chordata > Aves > Apodiformes > Apodidae > Apus > Apus apus. The sequence goes on along the minus strand of NC_067285.1, from coordinate 22,102,801 downwards.
GTCTGCCACCAAAAACAGTGTACTCTTAGCAGGAGGTATCTAAGACCTGGCAAGGCCCCATGAAGATGAGCACATTGTTATAATGAATGTGAAGAAGCAGCTGGAGTTTAGAATTTAGAAAGCTGGATCTGGCTCCTTTTCCACATCTGCTGACAGGTAGAGGGAACTAGCATGCTAACTACCTTCTTTACTAGTCCTTTTTCACCTTCTCTGATGAGTTTTGGAAGACATACTTTTGTTTACTCAAGATCTGCAGGGCCAGGTAATTTTTTAGTGTTACAAGTGTGTTGGGAGGTCAGCCTAGTAATCTGGGCAGTTTAGAGTCAGACATAGGAACAAGAGCTCACTCTGGATGGATCCAGGTGCTTATTCCGGTATTTTGAAATGAGGCTTAATCATGCAGTGTTTAGACTCCTTAAAATCTCCATGGGACTGGGCCAGTTACTTCTAGATATTTCTGTGCTGTCTTCACGTTTGTGTACCAGTTAACATTAGAGAAGGAGCAAATTTCATCCGCATTTTCTGGCATGATCCTGGCCAAACATCCTAAGATTAATGAAAATTACGATAAGTCTTTTGATATATGTATTTGACTTCTCTTGGACTTGAAGGGTTGATAGTGGTCTTTCTGTTTCAAGGTGTGGATGCCCAATAACTGTTTGTTCTCTTTCCAATCATGTTTGAATTCCTCCAAAACCTAAATAAACTTCAATTCAGAACTGGTAATCTGCGCATTTCTACCATCTGGTTTGCACCAGCTGTAGTACTCTCTGGCAATGTAGTAACTTGCATGAGGAAGCAATATGACCAGAAACTCCTTTTTCTGGGTCAATTTATGGCTGGACCAGTTTTCTAATATAGATAATTGCAGAGACACAGACCTGCTTAAATCAATACCTGGAAGGCAAAAGGGATGAATATCTAGAAGGGGCAGCTTCTTCAACTACAAAATAAATGTATGCAGCATGTAAGTACCAGATTAGCTCCACCTTGAGGAACAAGTGCTTGGGTTACAATTTGTTTTATTATCTAAGCCCAAGTTTAAACTTGGACTTTATTTTTATCAGAGGATGGTTATGCTGCAGGGAACCAGAGCACTGTATCTGTCTCATGTAAAGGCTAAAGAGATAAACAGAAGTCTGATATCATTTATCTCCTCTGTAGATGTGCATAAAATAGTTTATTCACTTATTTATTCACTAAGTGAACTTAGTTCACTTACTGCCTCGTTGAAAGTTGAGAAATAGGCTGGGAATTAGGTTTTTTTTAAAGACAGATAAGCTTCTTGTCCCATGAATAAAATAAAGGATCAGTGGCCGAGGCATGTTATTTGAAAACCTTTAAAGATAGAGAAAAAATAGTTACATTCCTTATCTGCAGTTCATGTTCCCCTTTTTCATGAGTGAGTTAGTTTTTAAGTGTAAAATATTGTGTAAACATATTTCATATGTGCCAAGCACATATGAGGCAATTTTATTCATTAAATCAGATTTAAACTAGTTTTGTGTACTTTTAATTAATTCCAACCTTTTATCCCAGTGCAGCTTGGCATAGATTGTAAGTAAAAGACCAATCAACTAGTGAATAAAAAACACTTTTGAAGTTCAGTAGCTGAAGGCTGACAAGCTAAACAGCTATAACTTTAAGATAGAGCAATTTTTTGTCAAGAATATAAATGTTAGGCAAACTCCACTGCCATAGGAAACTTCTAGTATGTTACCCTTACATGTTCCCGAACATGTTTAAGTGAGTGCCAACCCATGAGAGCCAGCTTTTCTTTAAGAAACAAATTACAAATACCAACTAGGGATTAAAGTTGAAATCAAGGGTGCTAGGTTCTTGCTTACATCGTGAAATATGTTAGTGCCTTAATCCCCTGTGAGGTATTTTGTAGTGGAACATTTCTCTAAATAAAGGAAATGCCATTTAAAGAAAGCAGCAAAGCAATTTTTTTTTCTTAAATTCACAGTGTCTGCTAATAAAGAATAAGTGTTGTAAGAAAGGAAATCTGAGAGAAGAAATAATGTCAGTGTTCATATCCTTTTGTTCATTTTAACTTCTTTGAATGTGTTTTCAACAGAAAATGATCCACAGCCTGTTTCTTATAAACTGTTCTGGTGATATATTCTTGGAGAAGCACTGGAAGAGTGTTGTGAGCCAGTCTGTGTGTGACTATTTCTTTGAAGCTCAGGAGAAAGCAATCGATGTTGAGAATGTGCCTCCTGTCATCTCAACACCGCATCACTACCTCATCAGCATCTATCGGGATAAAATCTTCTTTGTGTCTGTCATACAGACAGAAGTGCCACCACTCTTTGTAATTGAATTTCTGCACCGAGTAGCAGATACTTTCCAGGTCAGTTACCATTAAATAATTTTAAAACTGAAAAAAATTAAAAGGGGATATTTGTATAAATTTTGTTCATAGAGAGGTAATAAACTCTCCTGTTCAGTATATTTCTCGTTTGCAATTTTTAAGTCAAACACTGGTTTATAAGAATACTAACGGCAATAAGGCATATGTTGTGTATTCAATCGATTTCTAGTTACCAGTGCACATGCACTTAAAGCCAAATCCCACTTTGTAATTGCTGTCTTTTATTTTTTTTTTCTGTAAGCTTTTGTACTGTTCATGTTATATAGATGAAAAGGAGCACGCTGTCATGAACACTCTGGAGGGAGGAATAAGCTGTGAAGCTCAAGTCAGTTTTCAATATATTTCACAGATACTGTAAATAAAGGAATCTCTGTGAAGACTGAGCATTGCCAAAAGATCATCTCCTTACTTTACAAGTCTTCTAATGGAAGATGTGTTAATGTTCACAGTGGGAGAACCTTTGGGACATATGTACTAGTAAACCAGATTACACTAGTTTCACTGTTCATGCTGCCTTTATTTCTAATGAGATGATACATGTAACCTTGACATAGGATGTTATCAGACTATAGAATTAGCTAGTCAGTTCAGGCACCAAAATTCCTTGATAGACTGGACGGTTTCTGTAATCAAACAAGCAAACTTTTGCAAAGCATTTTAACAGGGATAAAAATCCTCTCCTTTGTAATCTCTGATTTGTTTAGGATTACTTTGGTGAATGTTCTGAGACTGCAATTAAGGACAATGTAGTTATTGTGTATGAACTTCTAGAAGAAATGTTAGACAATGGCTTTCCACTGGCAACAGAATCTAACATACTGAAGGAGCTGATTAAGCCTCCCACAATTTTGCGTTCCGTTGTCAACTCCATCACAGGTATGAAAATTTTCAGCAGTGACTGGCTGCTTAAAAAGAAAGCCCCATCATGCTTTATAGCTAAAAATAAATAATCATATTGGGGTAAATCTGTAAGGTGAGGTAGCTGTCCTGCCACTTCTCAGAATTAAGAGTTGAAGAAGAGCAACTTCCTCCTTGCTTGCAGTTTACGCCTGGCCCCTTTGATCCCCAGTGGCACTATCTAGACAAGCCACAGCTGCCAAAGTCCCTTAGGAATAGCAGTTACCAGCACAGAAAGCACATACTGGAGACAGGTGCTCTGGGATTGGTACAGAGCTAGCCTCAAGCCTTGAATAACTGAGGAGCATTGGAGAAGGTTATGCATTTTATGAGAAATCATTATAGAAAGGTATATAACAGATACCTAATATTTGCTGGCTAGGAACAGGTATCATGAAGGGAAACTAATAGCCTGTCTTCAGTCTTCTCACCACCCCCACCACTGTTGACATCCGTCAAGTATATCTTGCACTGACGGAGCCAAATGTCTGTCAGCTGAGCTGGTGGAATCTGCTTATCTGGCATGCAGGCGCAAGGGAGGTACCCCATGAAGTATCACATGGGGTCAGACATCTGCAAGGTGTTCGCCTGTGTGTTGTGTTAGAGAAGGGTAGTATGTGGGCTGCTGGGTCACACAGAGGTAGTACTTGGAGGAGCTGGTCTTTGAGGCGGAACGCATGGTTAAATCTTTGGATATGAATCTCATCAGCTTTAATTTCTAGTTTTTGAGTTTTGTTGGTTTATGCTTTTTTAAAACATGTTTTTGGATAGTAGTACCTGTGAAAAGTATCTATAATGTTATTGGACAAGATGCAACCACTGTAAGGGGAATTAAGACTTCTGAAGCCAAGGGTTTCAGCATCAAATCCTCTTATTTTATCTAAAGTCTTGTTAGAATTCCCTGGGAGCCTAAAGCACCTGCCCAGGAAGGGTTTGGGTTTTTTTTCTCTGTGCGTTATTTTACTAGCTCAAAACAATAAAAAACTTCCTTTTTTTGTCTACTAGAAGGGGGCCTACACAGCAGGTTGTGTAGGAATTATAGCCACTTTCTAATGTGGCAGAATACACTTGACATATTCATTGTGCTAAAGGGCAGAAGCAAGCGTGACCTGTACTTCTGGAAGAGTTTTCACTATACTAGGATTGCAAGATCTGTCAGCTAAGCCCCACAAGTGATTTTTTTTTTTTCCCCCTCCTTTTTAAAGAATCAAGAGTTTACTTTGTAACTAGGTAGCTCAGGAAGCCTTTTTCTCACACTGGGTGGTATTAAGAACTAGAAGCCAAAGGTAACAGCAAGGCAGACAGGGGCATCACTGTTAAGGTAGGTACCCAGAAGTTGAGCCAACAGGTCAGGGTCAGGATCAGATGATAACAGGGTAATCTTGCCAGTGAAGTCCAACAGAGACAGGTCAAACCAGAAAGTGAAGTCTATGGGCCAAAGTCTGGATCAGTTTTGCAAATGATCAGGTGTAGACGTGGCTGTCATGTTGCTGCAAGGTAGCTCAGGTGGGTACCAAGGGTGAGAGCCTCAGCACAGCTGCTCCCAAACAAAGTGGGTGGGAGCCCTCGCTAAGGTTTCTTTCAAAACTTTTTTCCTAACAACTCTGATCAGCAAATCAGCCCTGAAGGCAGCCAAATAAAACTTTTAAGAGAACAGGAAAGCATGTTTAAGGAGATGCAATGTCTTTAATCACAGTGATGAAATTCTTTGCAAGATCTAGCCCCACATCTACTCAAGCTCAGACCCTGTGCTGACTTGAACCTTGTCTTTTGCTGTGCAAAATATAGTCTGAAAACTCTTCAGTCAGGACACATCCTGAAAGTGCATTCACATCATCAGTGAATTAAGTTTTAGCAGCCTAGGTTCTCATCTGCAGTTCTTGGGGGCTAATCTTGCTTTGATTGTTAATTTTGGCAGTTGAAACACTCCTCTTGTAATCAATTACTGATGTTGAGTTCCTTTTCATTTTTAAGGCAGTAGTAATGTGGGTGACACACTTCCCACCGGACAGTTGTCCAACATTCCTTGGCGCAGAGCAGGGGTAAAATACACAAACAATGAAGCCTATTTTGATGTCATTGAAGAAATTGATGCAATTATAGACAAATCAGGTAAGATGCCTTGCTGATTCATTTTTGTTTGTTGAATGTGTTTACATTTAGCTGCTAATGTTGAGAGATTACAGTCCAACCACTGTTTTATATACATGAATCTATATCTTAAATAGAAATACACAATTTAAAATTACATGCCCAAATATAGTTCTTCAGCTTATCTTAAAACAGTAATATGCTCTAGGCTGCTTCAAAAACACCCACAAGAAATATTCTGTACTTAGATGTTTTCTGCTTGTATATTGATTATCTCTTAAGAGATATAAATGGCCAAAAATAGTTCGAGTTATAAATGTGATGAGAAAATTAGCTTCCATTTTTACGGCCAACAATTTCCTGTAGTCCTTGTAGGCCCTCAGGTGAGCAAGACAAAAGCTTTCATTAGCATTTTCTGATAGCGAGACAAAACTTGGTGCAAAATAACGGGACAGCATTGTTTTGCTTATAAACTAGAGCCAGATACTATGAAACATAATAATACTCCTTTCTTTTCTGTAAATGAAACATGGTTTTTTAAAATACAAAAATATTTAATCTGAAATTAATTCTGAGAAAGAATCTGGTAATGTTTGTGTAAATGTTGCCCAGGCCAAGTAGGAGAAAAAAACTAATCCAAAAGAAAACTGCTTTGCTGCAAGAGCCTGCTGTTTTGTTCATTATTGGGACTATGAATTAGTAAAGCTGAAGACTGTATGACACCATTTTGTGGTGGTATGGGGCAGGGAGCAAGTCTCTGATACCTTCATTGACTACTGCTGATGTAGCAGTAGTCACCATTGGTGACACCAGCTCAACAAATGCTTTGGCCACTCTTGAACTGGATAAGTCAGTCATAAATAGATGTTGTGCAGCTCTTATTTTCACTGTCTTGAAACTCTTAATAAAGTGGCAATCACAGTCAGAACACCCTGACAGCTGTTACTGTCCCTAGGTCAATAGGATTCCCAAGAGAAGTGTAAGTACTTCATCTGAGGAGTTACAATCAACATTATGTTTGTATTTCTATATGTATTTCAAGCCCAATCAGTGTCCAGTGAGTGTTTAAAGTTCCTACTGAGGATCCACTGAACTTGTCATAGCTACTTTTTTCTACTCTGATCCCTTAAGGACTGGTAATGGAAGAATCTTTTTTCCTGACTTTCACTAGAACTAAGAACTTCTAGATAAGGTTGCTTCCCTAGAATAGGGATGTTATGTTGTTTCATAGGTATATCACTGCTTTCACCTGAAACAAGATCACTTCTTTTCAGGCAAAGTATTAACTCACAGTTTCTCCTTCTTCTTGACTAGACCAGCCATAGTTTCAACAGATCTTCTAAAGTAACCTTTGCTTCTAGGGCTGATTAGTCCGGAGTCTTGCTCATGCCTTTCTGTCCTTATACAGCATTTAAGGTCATGAGCCTTTCCTGAATAAGATGCTTTATATTCTTGGCTAGGGAGGCTTTTTTTTTTTTCTATAGATGTATTTAATATCAAAATGAATATGTAAACTCAGTGTTAAACAAGCCTTGCTTATGAAGGCCAAGGTTATTTGGAGCTTTATAGCACCAACTAACTGTGTTTTCATGTTCTTCAGCTTCCCTGCACCACTGCATAACTTGCTAATTTTCTGGAGATAGGGGACAGGGATGAAAGAAAGATTCAGAGCTGGCACCTTTTGAAATTCTTATTTGCTTATTGCTGGCAACCAGTTCAAGTACATCCAGTACAAGTTCTGTGTAACAGCTGGCACCAATATAATTAGCTGATTTGGGACAAGCTCTTTGCTCTGGCTTATGTATTTTAGCAAGCTGCTCAGGCCACAGGTAACTGGAATGACCTTTCCTATCTGTGCTTGGCATGTTCTTCAGTGTTGTGCAAATGTCATCTGTGCCCTCTAGCACAGTTCACAATGTTTGTTAGGGCCTTGGTAATAAAGTCAAGTGTCTTTTTTTTTTCCCCTCACAGGTTCCACAGTGTTTGCAGAAATCCAAGGTGTTATTGATTCATGTATTAAGCTCTCGGGAATGCCAGATCTTTCTCTTTCTTTCATGGTAAACTTATCATATATTTGGGAATTTTAATTGCTCGGGTTTTATTTTGCTCAATGATCAGAGGTAAACAATTTTAAGAATACAATTGCTCCTTAACTTGTTACACATATGAAATATAAGAAGTGTTGCATTATATTGTAGAAGTTGCTGCATTGCTCAGTAGTTAGAATGGCTTTTGTCTGTGCATAAAAATACCTTTGCAGGAACTGCTATACCAGATCAGCCCAGAAGTCCATCTAGCTCAGTAACATGTCTCAGATAATGGTTAGGAATTATACTTAAGAGTCTAAGAAAAAGGAATTGTGTAGAGTTCAGTAGCTAGTTCAAACTGCTGATACTTTATGAGATTTCACTTACCACTCTGCCACTACTTACAGAATCCACGGCTGCTGGATGACGTCAGCTTCCACCCATGTATTCGATTCAAACGCTGGGAGTCTGAGAGAGTTCTTTCCTTTATTCCTCCGGATGGGAATTTCAGATTGATCTCCTACCGTGTCAGTTCACAGAAGTACGTTTCTGTTTAGACACACTGTTTCTTCAGATACACAATCTACTGCTTTTTATCTGAGGAACTGCAGATTTCTCCTTGTTCTGGGGGAAATTGGCATTGTTGCTAAAATGCAGGTTTCTCAGGTTTTGTCTCATCTGTTGCCCTGTCCCCTCTAAAACAAGAAAACAGGTTTTCAGTGAGCTGCTGATAGTCAGAAATAATTTTACAGTGGGATAAACAACACATAACAGTAATATAGGGCTCTTCATTCCTGGTAATCATTGTTACTGCTAGACACTTGGTGGCTAAGTATGTCTACATAGAGGGCTCTGATCTTCATAAAAAGAATAAAGCAAAGAAGTCTAAACTGCAGATATTTACGAACTAAGTCTGATTTTACTGCTGGCTGTTCTGAGAATTGGCTCAGTGAGATTGCTTTCAAAAATAAACAGGTGCAGGGGAAAAACTCTAGGACAAGTGATACGGAAGAAAATCCTTTTTTTCCTGTGATTCTCTGCTAATAAAATCACTTCCGTAATAATGATGAAGATCTGAGTATCACTTTGCACTTATAAAACAAACTGATTCTAACTTGAATACCTGCCAGGAACACAAGAACTGTTTATGAGAAAGAGCTTTGTTTTCTCAAGCAGAGAAGTAGCCAGGATGCATTCAGCTCCTGTCTTCTCTTTTCAGCTTGGTAGCCATTCCTGTATATGTGAAACATGTGATCAGTTTTAAGGAAAACAGTTCTTCAGGAAGATTTGATGTTACCATTGGGCCGAAACAGAATATGGGGAAAACAGTAGAAGGAGTTGTCATGACAGTTCACATGCCAAAGGCTGTACTTAATATGAACCTCACCTCTACACAAGGCAGCTACACATTTGACCCAGTTACTAAGGTAAGTCTTCAGTTTTAATTTATTTCAATATCTAAGACAACATTAGAACAAGTAATACATATTGCAGAACACTGGAGCAGTGTTCCATCCTTTGCAGAAAGCTTTCCCTTTGGCATATGTTATAATTAAAAACCATCTCTTCAACATTTACTTATTCAAAGTTAGATACACACCAGTAATGATTCCTGGTTTTATTATTCTCCTTTCCCTTCCCCTCTCCCTCTGCTCCTTGACAGCCCTAATATATAACTCTAGTGGATGCAGCAGTATTATGCTGTTCATTTCAGCTATGGTGTGTGTTGGAATCTATGCTCTTTAAAATATATCTATCTGGAGAAAATGCAGTATATATGAAAATAGGTAGCCAGAAACACAGGGAGCAGATGAGGAAAAACAAAAAAACAAAAAAAAACCACAATAACAAAAAACAAGCTAACAACTCTTCTAGAAGATCTGCCTCTAGACACACAGGAAGGAAGGCAAAAGGTCTGAAAAACTATCTTGGGAGTCCTGCATTCTTACCTCTTAGTTGTGGTTTGAGACCTAAAGCTGCTGATGCTTTTTAGTACCCAGGAACTGTTTTGCTCAAGTGCAGTCTGAGCCAATTCATTCAGCTGGCTCTAACACCCTGCTCTGAGCTTTCTGCTGCCCTCGGAATATCCCAGTCAGCATTTGATTTGCATTTTAAGTGGGAGCTCTCCAAGTAACATTTAGTTTCAAAAAGATCAGATCTTTTAAAAAGGAAAACACCAATAAAACAGTTTGAAGTCTCCTTCCCTCTCTGCAGAATTATACTGTGTTTTTTATAAAGAACTGGAATAACTAGTTGGATTGTAACTGCATTTATCAGCAATTTTAAGTTTGTGATAAGAGGAAAAAAACTTCTTGAGGACAAGTAAAGGGCCAGTTTGGTTCCATGTATCTTATTTAAGGTGTAAGAATCAATGAGAAACAAGTGAGCCTCAGGAAAGTTAGGCGATCTTAAACATCTCTTTTTGCCAAGTACCCTGCTCCTCTTCTTATAGTTAAGTTCCTATGAACTATGTGTTGCTTACTATCCTTGCTTCATGGATCTAGCTGACCCAATGTGACAACAGGAACAATCACCATTACTAAAGAAACTGAATAGTAGGTGCTCAAAACTACTAACACTGACAGGACAAACAAAATGTCCGGAAGGAAAAGTCACTGTACTTGTAGGAGCCCTAACCATGCTACCTGCCATCTTCCAGCTGGTGGGATAATTCTCAAGGCTACCAGGCTACTTTCTGTAGCCAGCCTGCAAACTAAAAGCTTGACATGAACTTAACCTCATAGCTGGTTTCCTAGAAAGCTACTGCTACTGTTTTCTATTTCCTGACAAAGGTGTTAACATGGGATGTTGGCAAAATCACCCCTCAAAAGCTACCAAACCTGAAAGGCATAGTGAACCTGCAGTCTGGAGCCCCCAAGCCAGAGGAGAATCCAAGTTTGAACATCCAGTTTAAGATACAACAGCTTGCAATTTCAGGTGAGTGTGTGGGTGTTGTGTGAAATTGGTACTGACAGCAAGAGTAGCAGTAGGAAACAAAGTGAGAAACTGTTCACCTTTTAATTGGAAATAGTGATCTGAAGTTGGCTTGGTCCAAAAAGGGAAAGTCTCGTTTAGCCAAACCTGACAATTACCCTTGCTGGAAGATACCCTTGTCAATTCCCAATTGTTTCGCTCAAGGACTGTGAGAAGTGTACAGAAGAAGGGAATTTTCTTTGTTGATTTGTGCGTTAAACATGCAAATTTATCCTTCTAGTGAAGAGTGATGGATGATAATTTAGCATGCTGCTCTTGATTTGCTTTAGCCCTTTCTAGTGGTCAAAAAACACCATTAATTTTAAAGAATGCCCTTATTATTTCTTTCTTGAGCTGGTTACTTTTTCATCTTCAAAATAATTTGCAAGTAAAATCAGAAGTCTGTAGGGCAAGTGCAAAAGTAAACTTAAAGCAAACAAGGGCTTAGTCTGTAAAAGCTGAGATCCATGTGTAAAGTGCTTCTGTAAGCCAACTTTGCAGGATTAAGACCCTAACAAAGCAAAGACTGACACCTGCATGGAAGGAGAATGAGTAAAGACTGTAGAAGAGAATCTGTGATAGTGCATGTAGTACTTCTCTAGCTAAGTACCAGGCTGTGGTCCTTTTGCTTCCTAGACTACTTTGCTGAATAAACAATGGTTAGTCTTTGTATAAGAACAGAATCCTGCAGTTTCCTCTTAAACTTGCAATCCACTAGATTAAATCTAGCAAAACATAGCAGATCCCATGGCTGGATGCTAAAGGTAGTAGACCTGTGAGAAAGCAGGGAACAACCCAAAACTTTTAGATTATTAATAGTTAACTGGGATTCCTAAGCTAATAGCAATGGGATTGGTGGTCCTTGAAATTATGACTTCAGATGAAAAGAAATCTAAAACTTGTCCTTTGCCTCATCTACATGATTGGAAATGAGTGCAATGTACAGGAGCTGTAGGAGGTAGACTCAGTTGTTCAATAGTTCATTCGTTAAAAGGAGGATGTTGGCTCACTGAGTAGAACAGAAGTTTTTGCCCTCCCTCTGATCAGGTGTTAAGAATGGTCCCTTTGCTGTTTTGAACTGGATGAACTTGTGATAGGAAAGAAAATCCAATAAATTTTAACATGTTTCAAGAAAGCAGGACTTGTAAACAAGACTGACATGATTTCTAGCATTCTGCTTTTACCTTTATACTCATTTTTGTCTTTTTCAGGACTGAAAGTGAATCGCCTAGATATGTATGGAGAAAAATACAAGCCTTTTAAAGGTGTCAAATATATTACAAAAGCAGGAAAATTCCAAGTCAGGACATAAGAAGATCCTCCTCTTCCAGGAGAAAATTCCCCTTAAAAAAATAACTTGACTGCTTAGTGACTTATGTTGCTATTAATTAAGTGACAAATAATTAAGACATTGACTAGTTTGGGATCAAAGAATTTGTGCAGAGCAACTCTTAAAATGAAGGCATAGCTTAGATTTTCTTATTATGGCTTTAAAATAAGGTACGTTTTTTCTAATACACATTCACTTTTTTTTTTTACTGAATTGTTGTGAATAGTTTGATATAGGTGATCCACAGGATGTCACAAACACTACACTGCCAGGCAGATACCAAAGCCTAGAGGCCAAACACATCACCAAGGCCTGACTGGCCATTGGAAAAGTCTGGGGGTGGCACATGATGCTGCTGAAGCTGCCTGCAGAGGGAGCTCAGCTATTCTCACAGCCAGCGGCAAGCTAGCGTTCCACAAAGTGTCATGTAATCCCTTAAGTAGAGCACAGCAGTGAGGGACAGGGGTCCCACAGGGGTCTAAAGACATAGCAACTATCACTCCTGCAAGAGCTTCTCATGAAGAAAAAAAAAATGTCCTTGTTGTTTACAAGAAATTGCCTTTCTTAAGAAGCATTTGCCTTAATCAGCTTTCATTTGTGCCATCTGCAGACAAGCTGATAAAAATAACTTTCTGCATTAAATCTGGGAGGTGATGGTTGCTTCAGTAATCCACTTACTTTTCATTCAGTCTCATAATCACTGTCTTTTTTTAATAATACAGTTGCAGAGAGTAAGATCTATTTTTTAAGTGAAACTGTTGCTTTAATTTTGAAACTCCACTTGTTCAAAGTGGATGCCACCACATTTGTGCCATGTGTATACTGAAGTGTAGCTTTATAGATAGCACAATAGAAGTGTCAAGTGTATTTAATGGTTGTGTGCGTTAATCTTACAAAATAAAGGGAACTCTTCTGCAAACACATGGTCTCTGGTGAAGTGTTTGCTATTATAAATTATTAATGATGCTCTTAGGTAGGAGACATCTGATAGACAATTAAGACTACTTGCTACGTCTTAACTGAACTTGATCAGTATAAGCAGCTATTTAAAGTTTACAAAGGGTACTTAAAAGCATGTCAGGTAAACTCCCTTTCATATTCTGTTATTTTTAAATGGAGGACAATTAATGTTTAGATTGTGACATTGCAAAGACAACAGCAATGATGCAAAGCTGACTGAACTTGTCCTTCTACAGCAGCATAAATATGCTGACTCTGTAATCTGATACATGCCCCACGGTACCCGTCAGGTTTCAAGCCATACTTTTGGTCAGTACATGTAGTAGGCTGAGAAACTGAAGTTCAGAATTAAGGAAGGGTGGAATATTGAAGAGTCTTTATTTGTCTAACCTGTTTGACTTACAAATTGATGAACAGATGCTAACTTGGCTTCAGATTGAAGAGTAGGAGCCAGTCATTCAAAAGTCAGTCAATATTTTAAGTTTTGGGACAAAAAAGTGATCCAGTCTGAAAAACAGGAAGGGGAACCCATCTAAACCCTGGCAGCATGCCAGTAAGAATAGAAATGAGCATCTATTTTCTGCTGGCAATTCTGGTAATATTTCTAGGGTAAACTAGGCCACAGACATCCAATTTGAATTTCTGAAATTGCAGTATACTAGTATTGATAAAACAGCACTTTTAAGAACCAGCACCTGTAAGAAAGCCTTGCATTTGTGTAAACACATCACTGGGTATTGAAAGCTACCAACCTTTTCATCTACCTTTTTAAACTAGAGAAACATCCATCAATTCATTATTATTCCTCCCACAGTCCTGCTCCATGTTACAGTAAATTACATCCTTCAGTTACAGTAATTTTACTGGAAGACTTGCCCACAGATCTAACTGCTATGTCCCAAGCTGAAGTCTAAGTAGGTAGAGCTGCTCTCTGCATTAGTAGCCTGGAAACACTGCAAGATCCCCTTTTAGAACTGACACGATCGCCGACACAGACCATGATGTATTTTCACAACTGGCCAACTTTAGCACCAACACTTCCTTTCAGCACGTTACAGAACAAGCCTTGCCAACCTTCTGTGACTCGGGCACCTAGGAAGCATGTGCAAAGAGCTGGAAGAGCTTGCATCCATACTTCACAGCCCATCACCAGAAGTCACATTGAACAAGAATTACACACACCTGGCAGGTTATTTCCATCAGGGAAATGGTGTTTATTGCAAGGCTTATACCTTTTTCTGTGGCTATGCTGGCTCCTGCCACTTCTCCAAACACAGGAAACTCAACTGCAGAAGGGGGGACTGTGTTCATATTCTCCCTGCTAAATAAACAAATCACACCAGCAGCTGTATGAGTAGTACAGCCTAAGAAACTGGAGGATGTAATTGAGAGATGAGTACTGCCAATTTCTGATCTCCCATTCTCTAGGTGTTCAGCTCTGGGAGTGCTGACAGTGGTGACTGTCAGGTTCTCATTCTCTCTCAGATATGGACAGAACTGTGTGAGCACTATGAAATGTGAATTTTGCCTATTATTACTAAATACCAGATGCCTTCCAGCACTAAGGGACTACGTTCAGTCCTACAGTACCAATGAACGTTGGTTCTACAAAGTCAGTGTTGTGTGCTGACAAATTTTTCAAGAGAAAGTGTTGAAGAGGTTCTTACTGTGAAAAGAAACGGGGCAGTGATTCCATGTTAATTGCCCTTGCACCCAAGTTAGCAATGTAAAATACAGTTAATTAAGTGGTAGCCAGAGCAGCAGTTCTTACTGAATCAGGCAGCACTCACTTCAAGTTTTCCAAACCTTATTCAGTGCTACTAGAACAGATGACCATCAGGCCTCTGGAAGAACTCCATTTTCTCCCACTGGTCTGCAGCTTCCCAGAAGTTCTTTAATTACTAGTTTTACAGACATGAAAGAAAAACACCTTGTTTTCATCTTCTCCCATTTCCTTAAATTGGCCCTTTTTCCTGTTCAGAATACATAGAAACATCTGTATCTCTACTGCTTTAGCTTTTTGCTCTTCTTGCTGTTTCAGTGTTCATCTGCTCCTCCAGTATCATTTATACTCACAAGCTGGTATTTGTAGAAATGCGTTTTTATTGTTTTAACAGAACCAAAGTAAGGTTGAAAACATATACAATACATTTTGGTTTATAAAGAAGGTTTTAGAGTGGTAAAACATTTCCAAGTGTCATCCATGGTGTTATTAAAATTTTTGCTATATTTCAGGTCTGAAGGCCAATAGTGTTCAAAAAAGCAGTAACTGCAAAAAGTGGACAAGTATCTTAGCTTCTACAAAACAGTTCAAGAACTTAAAAGCAAACATTCTGGAAAAATATCAAAGGCAACCACGATTGATAACTTTCCTGCAGACATTCCTCAATAAACAAAAAGTGATCTTTGGCATAAACAATTATGTATTAAAGGCATTATTAATATTGCATATCAGTGAAGCAACTCAAGAGTGATGCTAAAAAAAGAAATCTCAAAGCCTGAATTTAGGGAGGAAGGAGGAAATGTGAGAAGCATTGGAAAGTAATAGAGGAAGACTATTTAGAAAATCCCTTACAAATAACCCCTACCTATTCAGTGTTATTTACTATTAAATAGAAATTACTACATTACAATTATGTTAAAGATCTGGTATACACCAACCAAATGCGAGACATTCAAGTTAAGGCTCCGGCACCCCTTCCTTCCTCTTCCTGTTGCAGGTAATTACAGGAAGAGAATACTAAGAAAAGATCCTAAGTACCACGTAGGTCATAATAACCAGACACAAGGAGTGAATTAAAGACAACCACATGCTTTCCTTTGCTAAGATCAGTTTGAGGCAGATGTATTACAATCAGTTTAACTTCCCTTTTTAGACAACAGTGCAATGAAGAGGGAGGTTGGGGGACTAAGTCCAGGTGTACAGTCACTGTTGCAGACAGGTAAAGGACAATGGACTATGTTGTGTCTCTTCCTTCAAGCTGTTAAGACTGAAAAATTTTTCCAAGAGGGCACCTCTGTTAAAGATGGTTTGCTCATGCAACAATTTTCAGCAAATTAAGAGGGCATCGTGAAGTCAGTGCTGGTAGGGGCAGACGTCTGCAAGTGTACCTTGCAACTGTACAGACTTATTCTAAAACAGTAATTCTCCTTTCTGTCAAATGCCAACGAGAGAGAGAGGCATGTTCAATTATGGAAGAGTAAAAGCATCCCAAGTCTATTCTACTAGGAGAGGAGAGGGATTTTGTGAGGTTTTTTTCTTATTGTGTTTGTGTTTTGTTTTTTGAAGATACAACAAGACTTTGTTAAATTCAATATTCAACTTTAAGATTTTGAGCCTCCAAACGCCAACAACAGTAAAAATATCGTAGGATGTTTAGCATCAGGAACCACTGTTTGCTGGTAGCCATCAGATTACCTACATGTCCCTACAGTGCTTGGGTTTCAAAAAGTTTATCCACTGTTGGAAACAAGGGTAGCAAAGCAAAAGGGATTTTCTTCATTTAATATCTTTACCCTTTAGTTTCCACTTAGAGTGGCTGGAATAACATTAGATGGAGGGAAGATTTAAAAAGAAAAAAAAAGAGACTAACTGCCTGTGCTCATTTGGTTTTCAAAAGGAAAGAGCCAGCATGTGGCATTTTCTGGTACTGGACACGCAGCTAAAGAGAACCAAGACTTTTCAGCTCAATACATTACTGAACTGAGCAAAAAGCAAAGAGTTCCACAATTGAAGGTCTCCAGCCATAAGGCTCAAGCTGTCAACAGTGTGCCACTAACAGCCACTGCAAAGCATTTCAGTACAGTACAAGAGTTTCAGAATGCCCACCTATAGGATGACAGGAGGGTGACAGCGAGAGCTCCAGTTTTTACTAAAGTACTGTTGCCAGACAAAAATCAAAAGCAAAAAAATACCATTGCAAACATGGAATTTTAATCCTTACAGTTCACAACTTTTCTGCTGCACACCCCCCTTTTTAATTAAAAACCCCAAACCTTGCATCATCTTCACATCGTTTAAGAACAGCCAGCTAAAATCCTGTTAAGATTAATGTCTGTATGAATGATTGTCTCTAAAAAACTGCCCAGTAACCAATAGTGTCCTAGACTCTCAACACAAGCTTAAAGTGACATCCATGTTTTGTATCATCACATGGAAACTACTGGAATATACAGTGCATAAATGCAATGTGCTTCTGGAAGGACAGAATGCATGAGGATAACCTTCAAAAGCAAAAAAAAAAGTAAGAACTGTCTGCTGTTGGAAGCAATTTTGAGCTGTTTCATATCAAATGCATTCCAAAGACATTTGAAAAGCTTTCTCTTATGATTCATACCCTTATAATGGGGTATTAGCATAAGCTAATCTTCAGATCATGTATACAGCACCTTTTGCTGTTACTATATCGCTTCTGTTTCCAAAAAAAGGCTTTTTATGTTACAGAAAACAATACTTAGGTGGCAAGTGTTTATTGATACCATGGGGTCTTTCTGACCCAGCGAAGAGTGAATCCAGCATCTGTTCTTATCTTAATGGATGCTGCTTCAGCTTCTCTCACTGTTTCCTTGACAGATTGCATGAGATTCTGGGCATTATGAACCAACATCTCAGTTGCCTATCAAGAAACAAAAAGAGTGCCAATGCATTAGTAAATACCATGTTAAAGACAACAGCATGGAAACCCATTGTGTGCAAGGACTCCCAGTGCAAGCAGCTTATGTCAGTTTATTGCTGCCTTACACTATGAAAAAGTAAATGAAACAACTAGTCTCTGGAAACCAGCAATCATTATCCTGACTCACAACAAGACTTGACCATTTCTCACTGCATATTTGTGCAAAATCTAAATAAAATCTTAGTGTCTCCAAGTACAATAGTATCTCTCAGAAACCAAAACTAGGATTTCAACTGACAACTTCCATTTAGCAACTAACAGAAAGTACTGAAGGTGTTGTTGGAGAATAAATATTTTCACCACAACCCACCAGAGGGTGCCACGACTCCTCTAATGTCAAACCAGCCACAGTATTCGCAGAAGCAAGTTAGTTCATTGGCTTGCTTTTTACTGTTAATCAAGGAGATTAAGAAGTTGTTTATATAACAGTTTAAACCAAAGTAGCTTTTCTGGCTTGGGAACGTCTGATGTTCCTCTATTAAACTGTAGGTTTTGAGCCAGAAACCAAGCTCTGAAACTGAAATTATCTTCACTAAACAGCTGAGGTAGGCTTACAAACATCAAGTTCCCTGAATACCTCAGATATTCCATGTTACATATTTTTCTCCATACAACTCATCAACAATTCTGCACCACCATAATTTTTAACACCTCTTACCTGTTCTGACTCTTCATCACTGATGTTGGTTCTGCCCAGCATGGTAGCTTTGACAGTGGAGAGAATTTTCAGTTGTGTACTGATGGTTGGGATTCGCTCACAAACCTGAGGATGGGGATAAGACACTTCACATTGTTAACTGAACCAATACATAGTCTATTGTTTGTTGTTTTTTCAGATAAACTTAATTATTTTGTTTTACTATTAGATAAAGAACAATAATAATGGGGATCTTAACAATCCTCAAGACTTTCTAGCAAGTACTGAGATGATACTCTAATCTTATTTTACTTGCTTTGGAAAGTTTTGGGATGGAGTCAGCACTTTTGGCTTCCTCAAGGGTCTGCTTAGTTAGCAATGAGATTATGTACATTTGGCTGAGACTGAAAAAAACTGAGTATTACATTTCTGCTACTCTTCTTTAATACAAAGGAAGGAGTAAACAAACAACATTCATGGCACAGTATTTTTCAAAACATCTCTGGGCATCTTCCACCGCCACCCATAAACAAATCCTGACTTTACAGAATGTATATGGCCACAGGATCTAAAGATAGACATAGAACCAGACAAAACTTAACAAGCCAAGGAAAAATACTTGATTTATTGCCACAACTCCTGTGGCCACTCACACTAGGAGAGGAACAGAGGGAAAAAAAGTACAGGAGGCATTTACAAGTTAAATCATTACCTGCAAGAGGTTTGTTCTAATGCGCTTGTCAGTGCACTGCTTTGCCACCTCTTTGGCTAATCGAGTGACTTCATCTGATGCCTTAGCAATATCCTTTGCACACTGAATAAGGGCACGCTTGTTTCCACTACCTCCTCTCACCAGGCGTGACATCTCCGCCATGAGCAGCGCCATTCGCTTAGCAGCAGCAATGATGTCATTACCCTGAAGAGGACAACATGAGTTAGTGGTCATGCCAGGACAGAGGCCTCACAGAAGTCACAGCTGAATGGCAGCTTAGATTTTGGTAGCAACCCTTTCAAGAAATTAAGGATGAAAGAACCATTTGTGAACACAGAAGAGGTTTCTTCAAGGAACAGGAGAGATGTGTGGAAATTATGTGTCCTGGTTTGAGCCAGGATTAAGCCAATTTTCCTTTTACTCTTTTTTTTTCCTTCAGCAAGCTTTCTTTTAACTAGTAGCAGAGTGTTCCAACTAAGACAGATAACGCTGGAATGTTTTTCTAACTGCTGGGTCTTCAAAGTCACACCTTATACCTGCTGGCTCAGAGCTCAGATCTATGACATCCCCCCCTCCCCATAGGAAGCTGAATTAGTCAGACAGCAAAACTGGCCAGAGATATTCCATTCCATATCTCTACGTAAGCTCAGAGGAAGGTCAGAGATCACAGAAGACAACTTCCTTCTGCTTCTTCCCTTCTCTTCCATCCACGGCCCATGTCCGGGGAGGACTCCACCCATCCATCACCACCAACCCCCAGGCTGTGCATCTCCTGACCCTCATCACTCTCCACTTTTGTCCAGCAGCAGTCCAGAATTTCTCAGGACTGTTCGCAGCTCAGGGGATGCTGTGGGAGTTGCTGGGGGTGAGGGGAGGCGAGAGGCTTTTGCATATACCTGGATACATTTGTATAAAATTGTACACATTTTCTTATATTACTATTTAAAGCTGTGTAGTTTAGTTTTCAATCCAGCCAAGTCTCTCTCTTTCTCTCCTTCTCTGCCTGGCTAGGAGTGTGATGGGATCAAGAGCATTGTTATCCAACCTGAGTCAAACAGTGACATGTCTCTGACACTTTTCCTCCTAACACTCAGCAAAAAAAAGTTCACTTCAAAACTAGAAAAGAAGTGTTAGTTTGTCCATGGAATGAGAATTACTGCTCTGCTGGCTGGGTTTTATGAAAAAGCATGTTAGCATGTGAAATCCCAGATTTCCCAAAACCTGTTTTTTTTTAAAAAATCAATAAGTGTGCTAAATAGCTTGTTAAATCCAATAGCACTGATTAAGTTAAACTGTGTAGTCTTAACAGTTGAACATAAAGTTCAGTGGCATCTGAAACTGAAGTTGTTAGAGCATCAGCTATGCTGCTATAATGCTAACATAAATGGAGGAGAATCTGTAACATACACAACTTTTGTCACAAGTAATATGGAAATGGATGCAACTTCTTTTTAACTTGGTCATTGAAAAAAAAAAAAAAAAAAAATCTTCCTTTTTGACTAAATCTCCCTCTTTAAAATAATGCTTCCAGGAGAGAAGAACATGATCATTTACAAGATAATCCAGTGTTTCTTATATTAAAATCCAGGTTTCTTGTACATCAAAATTAGTCACAGAAATACTTCACAAAAATATTAGAAACATTAAGTACGACCAAGACAAAACCATTTCTTATACACTGTTCCAGAGAGAAACCTAGTGCAAGGAAAAAAACAAACTTAAGATGATCAACTGTTAGTAGTCTGTTAGTATATTTAGATTCACTTGGGTGGAAAGTTGTTAGAGAAGTAAACCATCTGGTGTTGTGAAGCATTCCTATTGTGCATATTAAACATTAGCAGAGTGAGTTTAAATATTAGTACACTCTTTCCTCAGTATAATGCCACAATTTAAGACCAATGAAGTCTGGAGCAAAAAATGCACAGCAAGAACCCAACTTAGCAAATGTATTCTCTATCTCTGTGCACATACTTCCATGACTCACTACTAGCAAGTTCAAGAAGATACCCCAGATACTTTACAGATACAGCTGACACAAAAAGCTGAACTACTCATTACCGTGACCTAATAGCTAAACAGTTTGCTAGTATAATCAGTTAGGATGCAAATGACATAACACAAAGTTTTTCCATGTTTTCACGGAGGAGGATCAAGAAATTAGGACCAGTGTCATTTACGAAGCTCTCTAACAAGTTATCCAAGCATCAGAATCTGAAAAGGACAAGAACATTTTAAAAGCCCTTTTTATTAAAATAGTTTAGTGTATCTATCTATGTAAATATACACACACATACATACACACCCCCCAACCTTTGTTTGTTATGCAGCACCAACCTCATTTTTTGCAGCATGCTATAAAAAGTGACCAGTCTTGCAAGCATTTGTGCTTAGACAGAAGAGACAGGCTACTTGTGAATGTCTGAACCTCATGTTAGGTTTTTTTCACTGGTTTCATATAAATATGTCCATTCAGCAGCTAAGAGCATTCAGTGCAGCTTCCTCATAAAATAATTCTCTCAAAACCAGCA
This sequence comes from Apus apus, assembly GCF_020740795.1. NCBI lineage: Eukaryota > Metazoa > Chordata > Aves > Apodiformes > Apodidae > Apus > Apus apus. The sequence continues at coordinate 22,081,593 of NC_067285.1, read as the reverse complement.
TTTGCAATACAGCCGAGTGCAAGCCAGCAGACAGACACATCCTCTCAGATAAACACTGCCATACAAAGCCATTCCTTGTTTGAAGGTATTTTAATTCATGGCATCAATGGAGACTAAGCACAATATACACGTTAAATGACTTCTTTAATGGTGTGTACTCTGCTGTATCTGAAGTCATTAAGAAACCATTAACCATGGCTTCCCAGGTAGCCCATATGAATGGGAAAAAAAAGAACAATGGGGAGGGAAGGCAACCCCTATTACAATTTGAAACCTGCCATAAAAAAGAACAGGGAGAGGAAGCCTTTGACAATTAATAGGTGATCCAAATCAAGCTTCAATCTAGCACTAACAGATCTAGCAAACTTGTGAAGCCAGTCTCAGTCCTTAAAATGAAGTGCAGACACACTTGTTCATTCAAAATGGTGGGGCCCAGCACGAATCAAGAGTGATGCAAATGTGTCAGCGTTCCAAATGGCTGGATGCACACAGATCAGTCACCGGGGAGACTCAGGAGTACCTTACTAGACCACTTGGTTGCTTCCCGATGTAGAGACTGAGCAGCAGCCAGAATGGGCTGGTTAACAGGCTGATTGGTTGGCATTAACAGCAGCTCAGGCTCGTAATCATCTTCTATGTCAGAGGGGAGAGTGAATTCAACATCTGCATCATCCTCCTCATCTATATCTACACCAGCCTCAGCCGCTTCATTAATCACAGTCACATCAGGCTTTGCAGGTGGCAGCAAGGGTGGAGAAAGGGGACAGTTAATACAAGAAGCAGAATTTCGTAGAAGAGCATTAACTGAGCTGTTTTAGTGACCAAAACATCCTCTTGGCCTCCCAGGATCTGACAAGGCAGAGCTAGGATGAGGCCAGAGGAAGGAGAAGGAACACAAAAGGAAACAAACACTTGACCTGCGAACCGAAGTTACCAAGAATATTAAGTTACAATTCAAAGATGCAACAACATATTTCATCCAAGCATACAGCTTCTACAGACAGAGGCTGACTTGCAGAACGACATTTTTCTGGCAAGACAATGGTGACATGAACAGAGTTGCTGCTGCAACAAAAGCAATTTTGACTGCATAGAAGCAGGCACAGCAGCTGATGACTGGTGTTTATGCAGATAGAAAGCTTTGTATGAAAGCCCACTCATATACACGTGGTCAAAACAAACAGCAGCAGGATGACAGGAAAACCACTAGACACTGCTTGCTGAAGAGTTAAAAAAAAGATGGGATAGGAAACACTGAAGAAGCAAGTGCTGAAGTACCACAGATAACATGAAAAACAAGAAAACTGAGATATGAAAATGTGATACCTTAATGTTATTACAGTTCTTAAAAACTGAAACAGAATTAGTAGAATAAGAGAATTATGATACTGTTTTGCCACAATATGTTCTATCTATTCACTTAAAAAAAAAAGGATTCAAGCAAATATATTGTTTTAAGTTGGAACACAAGGGAGAGGTCTAACAATACAAGCATTTATAGCATTCTATAAGTTTACTCACTATACTTCTTTGACTAAAGCCAAGTGTGATATAAGTCAAACTACCCATAACAAAATCTGTCTTTTCAACTGTTTTGCTTAAGATATGGTCTTTTATAAGAAAAGCATCTGCATCAACAAAAACAAAGAAGTTTTGCAAAAAAGTTGTAACTTGTATATATTGCAAAACCAACTCCTCTTCTAAGACGTCTTCTATTCAAGACTATATCTAATGAAAAGTTTCCAAATATCTGTCATTCTCTGATTCATACAAACGAGGGCGAAAGAAAAGGAAAGCTCAGGCAATAGTGCTCACTTTGTGGTCCTTAAGAAAAACGGAGTACAGAAAAGCCCAGAGTCTGCTCAGAGAAGAGTAGTTTGTGTAAAGAAAGAAAAAACAAATTTAGTAGAAATCTCAGAAGAATTAAGAACTTAACCAAAATTATTTTTAAGACTAAGTACTTGCTCAGCTCCCCTTCAAACATAACACATGGTAAAGTACCAGTAGACTACTGAAGACAGTTGACACAGTGTACTGTGATTTAGCATGAGCTAGACCTTACATTTCTGTCTTTTCAAATCTAACCTGTATTCCTCAGCAGCACTGTCCATCTCTCCCTCCTCCACCCAATAAGTGACTCCAGATAGGTTTTTAAACTTCTTCCTCTCAAAACATACTATCACAATACCTGCACTCTTATTTCTAAGAAAGATCTAGAAAGATAAACACTGTTAACTTACTGATTTGTTGGTGTCAAATTAAATGAATGCCAACAAAAATAGTGGTTTATAACTTAGAGACACAAGGCTTCCATCTCTTTCATAACCAGCAAGGAGTTTTAAGGACTGCTAGGACAAGGGGTAATGGGTGTAAATTGGAGCATAGGAGGTTCAAGGTGAATATCCGAAAAAATTTTTTTACTGTGAGAGTGACAGAGCACTGGAACAGGCTGCCCAGGGAGGTTGTGGAGTCTCCTTCGCTGGAGACATTCAAAACCCACCTGGATGCGTTCCTGTGTGATGTGCTTACTCTAGGTGGCCCTGCTCTGGCAGGGGGGGTTGGACTAGATGATCTTTCGAGGTCCCTTCCAACCCCTAGGATTCTATGATTCTATGCTTCTTGACTTTCAGAAATAAGTATTTTAACAGTTGCACTACTTAATTTATAATGTATATAGTACTGTCACAGGACAAACCAGGACAAGTACATACAAGTAATTTAGTAAGGATGTATTAAAAACATTTTATATTACCTACTGTATATTGTGAAGTTACCCATTTTTGGGATTCAAACATAAAAACACTCTAAGGAAGCCAAAATTATGGTTTCTGGCCCCAAAACTACCTTCTGAGATTAATACATTCCAGTTTAATACAGATTAATACAGTCCTATCCCTTTAGTAATATCTATGTGTTCATTATAACTAGAATTTTGTGGGGGGAGAAATCAAGCTTTTCATTTTATAGAAAAAACAATTAAACAGATTTGCAGAAGGTCTGTCTTTTAATCTTTACCTCCAAAACATATTTTCCTTAAGCATAAAGCACTGAAGTCCATTCTGTAAGCTATTCAAGTTTATCTTCTCATACACTATCCCATTCAGTGGAGGAAAAAAAAATGAGATTTTAAAAGCCAAATTCTGACCTTAAATTTATACCTAAAGAAGCCTAAGTCCCACAAGTTTTCTCTCAGTTGCTATCAAAGTTAAAATTTGGATGTTTGGGGGTAAAAGACTGGAAAGCAAAACAAATTTATTAGCATTTATAAAACTGATGAGTTCACGCTGCTTAGTCATAGCACTAAAATGGTAAGAAAATGAAAGATTTTGGCCTTGGCAGCAAGTGTGACTCAGTACACAAATTAATGAGAGGAGGCTATCTATATATGGTCACTTTTGCTATCATAAATGCACCGGATGAACTGCAAAGTAACTTGCAGCTCCCTCCAGAATTAAGACCAACCAGCTTATGATCCCTGCAGCTGGTATCTGCAATATCCATGCAGACCTTTCACAGTCACTTAAACATAGCAATCAGCTTGGCAGCCTAGAAAGGCACATGTGTTAGTGGCTCTCTAGGCAATACCAGAATCAAGGATCACTAACAGCTTAGCATACAAGGCATATTTGTGTTGGGAGGTATGTTAATGAAGCATTCTAGCAATTAGAACAGCTGACCCTAGTTCACTCCAAACTTGAAAGGGTTTCTAATTCCTCCTATGACAGTCTTTTTATTATTTGATCTATAAAAGATGGTCTCTGTCATTGAGATAACTGACTCTGGACCAAATACATTGATGCTAAAAACAAAGTTTAAAAAATTCCTTTTAGCATAAGACACTTGTAACAACTTCTTACCTTGCTAGACCATTTGCGGGCTTCATCATGCAACTGCCTAGCAGCCATCATCATGGGCTGATTAATAGCTTCTCCTGCTTTCTGCTCTGGGAACTCTTCATCCTTTTCTTCAGGTGGTGGTGGTCTGGGTGGGGGAACCTCACCTTCTGGAAGTGGTGGTTTTGGAGGAGCAAGCTCATCTGTCAGCTAAGAAAGGCAGAAATCTTATTCAGTAGAATAAAATATTACACAGATTAAGTAAAGGATGGTGTCATGCCAAGACATGAATACATGAGCTCATGCCTATGTCCAATTTTGCAAGAGAACCATGTTAAAGAACATGCACTTTTTTAGGCTCTTCTTCTGAAAGCTAGGTCAGTATTTTTTGACTTGAGGATACTTGTATGCAAGGCTTGCCAGATGCTGTATTTTACTTCTAAGGAATCAAAATATTCTCAAGTAATTTCAGTGCACAATCCACAAGTTGTCAGTGACAACTGTATATTGTATTACAAACTATGCTACACTTACATGAAGCTGCTCAAGGTCAGGAGGAGGAGGGGGAAAGTCTGGCTCTTGAGGCTGGAAGGCTTCTCTGACTTTGGCCACAGCTCCTAGAATTTTGTATCCAGAATCCAAGAAACTCTTCTGCAAACCTGAACAAAAATCCCATTACCATTTTAATAGCTTTTTGTAATATTCAAAACTGCAACACTATCCCAAAAAAATTACATCTATAACATGCTGTACTGAATACACTTACATGTGTGAAAAAACTAAGTTACAAACATGTAAGTCCACTGAAAAAAAACCCAGTAGTTTTTAACATTAGAGTCATATGGACCCCTCAGAGTTCAAGAAGGACAGGGAACTGCTAGAAAAAGTCCAGTGCAGAGCCACAAAGACAATTAAGGGAGTAGAACATCTCCCTTATGAGGAAAGGCTGAGGGAGCTGGGTCTCTTTAGCTTGGAGAAGAGGAGACTGAGGGGTGACCTCATCAGTGTTTACAAATATATAAAGGGCGAGTGTCAGGAGGACAGAGCCAGGCTCTTTTCAGTGATGTCCAGTGACAGGACACGGGGCAACGGGTACAAGCTGGAGCACAGGAGGTTCCACATAAATATGAGGAAAACTTCTCACTGTGAGGGTGACAGAGCATTAGAACAGGCTGCTCAGAAAGGCTGTGGATTCCCCTTCTCTGAAGACATTCAAAACCCACATAGGTGCCTTCCTGTGTGACCTACTCTAGGGGTTCCTGCTCTGGGAGGGGGTTGGACTAGATGATCTTTCAAGATCCCTTCTACTCCCTAACAACCTGTGATTTCCATCATGCATGAAATAAAGCCTAGGCTGAGTAACAGTCACTATCAATATCTGAAGTAATACCCAAAACAACTTTCAGAAAAGATAATGTAATATTTTCTTATATAAAGTAGTACTACTGATAATTTGCAACAAATAATTCTAACAGATTATGAAATCTCATAATAAACTAAAACGCTGAATCCTTTACCCTTGAATATGCCAAAGGTCTTAGACTGCATTTTAAAGAGCAGAACTCAGCAGTTAGTGGTGTGACCTTTGATTTCACTATTCTGGGATTTAAGTGTACACAAAACGCACATAAAAGGGGACAGACGTGTACAAGACAAAATGAGAACTACATTGCATCTTCTTCAGCTAGTAAAAAAACAAATTAAAATCAGCTGACTGAATCCTTACCAGGATCAGAAATGTTTCCTGCTACTGCTTTAGCATCCATTACCATTGGTGATATAGTTTTGCTTAGCTCATCAGAAGCTGCTTTAACAGCCTCACGGAATTTTGGGTCTTCTGAATTTTCAACTTCCCGTTTTGCTACCAGTAGGATGCGGTTTGCTCGTCTAGCAATGCTGGTGGCACCAGCTACCAGCATCTGAGGTTGCATGTTGGCCATTGCAACTTTACATTTATCAAGATCTTTCTTAATAGCCTCTTCTGATGCATCCAGCAGAGATTTAGTATCAATGGCTTCATCCACCAACCCTAGAAGAAAAGATAAACACATCAATATTCTAGTCTCACCTGTAGAAAGGGTATTTGGCATTTCAGAGCCTGTCCACAACCAGAAAAGTAAGTACTCGCAAATTAGAAGTGGGGATGGGTGAAAGGGGGCATGGAAATCATGTGCCATCAGCCCAAACAGAATCAGAGGAAAATGGATACCAATTAATTAGTTAGCCACAAGTGTCACCTTCAACAACAATTCCTACTTTACCTGTCATTTTTTCTACATTATCAATCCATTGGTTTTTCATGGTCTCAAAATGTTCATAAGCAGCTTGATTTCCAGGATTTCTTAGAAGGATACGAGCAGCTGATACTACCTGTCAATGGAAAACATTTTTAATTATGGAAGTACCAGTATACAGCATCACATACTCCTGAAAACATGACTGCTCTTTCAGGACTGGATGGGTAGCTTCTCGTTTGGAGAAATCAGTTTAGCATCTTGCTGCTTGAAGATTTACAGTGCTTCTGGACTTTGACAATACAAATTATTTTTTTCTGGAACTTCAATTATGTGCTAGTGTATCTTAAAGGCACTTCTTGAAAGCACTTAAGTACAATACTCATTATAGCACCAAAATGTTAGATGGAATATTCATTTTCAGAGAAAAAATGTTTTCCACTTACATATTTTACTAAACTTCTAAGTAATTTTGCTTCAACAGTAAGTCACTAACACTTCAGTCCAAAAGTTGAAGAGTATGACATGTCACTTAATCAGTTTGTTCTACACGGTATCATATACACTAATATTGCCATTCCCCTTTAACAATGTCAGTGCTATGTTGCTCAGTGGCATTAACCTATTCCTCTGAGAACAGAAGCATAAAGAACATGGCACAGAAGTCAGCCTCAACCCTTTTAATAGCCCTGCAAGACTAAGAAAGCAAACCTGTGGGGTCAGCTCCCTGGCTGATTTCACCGTTGCCTGGATGCCCTCCACAGTAGATTTATTTGCAGTTCCAACTGCAGCTGCTTTTTCTGCTGTAGCTCCCAGTCTGGCAGCATGGTTTTCAAAGTTTGCTGCTCTTTCATCAAATACCTACTTGTCACAAGAGAAAAAACATTTCAGAAGCCTAACTTGCCAAACACAAGGCACAATTTCTTTTAAGTCAGATGCCAGAGGCACCATCGTAACATCCAAACTTCATTCTTCTGAAAGGATGCAAGAGGACACAAAAGCTTTGAAGCTATTTTTTTTAATCTTGACATTACCAGACTTTATTCTGTACTAAATCACTTGGGAAAAGGGCACTACCCTACTTTATAGCTTTGAGGTTTTAAAGTGCAATAATTCCTTGATTATTCAAAAAAAGTGTTGAAACTATTTTAGCTTGTAAAGATTGATCTTCAACCCTATAATCCAAATAACTATTTTGAAAATAAATATAGAGTTTTACCCTAAAAATTGAAGGTTTACATTGGAAAAAAGTTGCATCCTTCGACAGTCCTTGGTTATTCAAGGCACAGAGGACTTTGAAAGAAAGCTATCCTGTCAAAGCCAAATTCACCAAAGCTGTGGGAATAATTTTGATCATGTTCACATCAGCTAGACAAACAGAGCTGCTGGACACAGTTTTAGATACTTCATATGCAGCCAGTAGCATTGAAGTATAGGAAATATTATCCAGTAAGAGGTTAAATCTGATGATAAGTCTCAGTGTGAATTTAACTACTGTAATCAGCTTATAGAAGATGGATATATATACCATCGAATAACTAATCTGACTGTGATTTTTGCGTAAGAGTTTCTAGCATGCTGAAGGCAATACAGTATGAACATCACAGGGAGAGATCTTTGACATTTCTTGACATCAGGGACAATACAGTTCCCAGGGATATACAGCACAATTCACCATCTCCAAGAGGCCAGAGAGATCTGCATGGCAATCATTATGCTGTCAGAATTAATAAGCACATAACATAAGCTTGAGAGAAAACAAACAAGTCACTTTTCAAAATAACAATTCATTTTTCAAAATACCAATCCAGGTAAAACTAAACACTAACTGAAGCTTCACATGGGAAAAAGACCACCTGGGTATACTTGCCTCTTCTCTATTAGGAGCATCAGAGGGAGCAGTGGCTGCTACTGCTAACAATTTAATAGGGGTTGTGGTGTCACTAAAAACATCAGAAACCTCCTGGGTCATTGCCTCTTGCATCTGTGTTTTAAGATCCTGAAAAAGAAGGAAAACTATTGGCACACGATACAGCAATATTAAGTTTCTAGTGTTTCAAAGCCCCTAAAACCTCTTCTTGGAAAGAAAAAGAAAAAAAAAACACAACTAAATAAAAAAAAAGAAGCCCATTACAGTAGTAGCCATTATGGTAAAGCCATCTTGAAAGCATGATCACTTTTTACTTCATTTGAAATACAAGAAGTTTACATATCACTCATAGAAGCAGCATCAGAAGCAATAAAAAGGCACTATTTCAGATCCTGCCCCTCAAGTTTGCAATGCTAGCCTACTATTTTCTTTTAAAAGGAGACTTGAATGTTACTTCTAAATTGTCCATTTGGAATTAGGCCCTATGGCACAATACCAAGGTCTTTCTACAAAGTTTGTGTTAAGCATCTCAGCTTAGGGTTTTTGCTGCACTTCGGTTTTATTGCACTTGAACAGAGGAGTGCAGTGGAGCACATCATGTATTTCACTGCCCAAGAGCAGACTTTTACCTTCAGTGAGTCCTGAAGCTGAGCAGCAATTGCCCTCGCCTGAGGAGATTCTCCCTCCCCTCTTGCTGCAAGGTCAGCTAGCTGAGCAGCCAGCTGGTCTACACGGTCACACTTGGCAAGCATGTCTTGACGATAAGGTCCCATCATGACATTGGCTAAACGACGACCTTCTGCAACCAGACCCCGAATTGCTGCCTGACCTACAGTGGATGAAGTAATGTTGCATTAACATACAGTGCAGCAAAAAACTGCAAGCCTAAATCAGATGCACCATGAAGTATGTGACACTTGAGAATTCTTGGTTTTTAAAATACCTTTCTAAAGGAGGTGGAAAGTATCTCCTGCAGTTTGAGTAATAGCAATTCAAACTCACCAGTTTGTTTTTTCTTATTAAAGCAACTGTGGCTAGAGATGCATCCTTTTAACTAGGGTGGCCTGAAAGAACTCAACTATTGCAGTTGTCAGGCATTTCTTGACCACAACAGAAAGCACCTGCATATTTCTAGTACTGCAATTAATTTCCACATCATTAAAAGTCATTAGAAGATGAGCAGGAAGAGGGGGAGAAAAGACAAGTAGAAAACCTAAATGAAAAAGCAGAATAACCTCTCCCAGGATTCTAGAAATCATGGGTAAAAAGTATCAAGTGTCCAGGATATGAGGGGGAGGAGACACCTTACAAAGTCTCTACAATGTGTCAAAACTTTTTCTGAAAAAACCCCCATCTTTATAATGGGCAATTTCCTTCACTCCCTTACAGAAGCTTCCTGTTCTTTCACAAGAATATGGTCCTCTGTTCTTTCAATAATACTAAGTCATCTTCTTTAAAGAAGTCATGGTATATTAAGACCATTAAAGATTTTTAAAGAATCATTTTAAGCTAATGCTAACACACAAGTAATCCAAGCTTATCACCAAGCTCAAAATTAACTACAAGAAAGTTGCCACAGAACCTAACTATCCCAGAAACACTCAGCACTGCCACTGTTATTTTGGAAAGTTTATTAGGGTAGCTAAGTCTGGTACTGTCACAGTGTTGCAAGATGTCAATATTTTAGTAGCTAACACTTCAGTAGCCTCTCATGTGTCAATAAAATAAAATGCACATTCTGCCTTGTTACTTCAAAATTCAGTTGGTGTTGAAGCACTAACCTGGGATAACTGCAAACACAATTATTTTTTATGATCATTCCAACTGAAGAACATGGGATTAATTTCAAATCAATAGCACTGCAAATACAAGGCCAAGTTCTACCAAAAGTGCTGTCCCGACTGAAAAGAGTAATATTTGATTTTTATTCTCAATATATCCTCCCTATAGGCACATTGTGAAGTGCCAAAGCAAGTCAAAGACAGTTAAAGGAAAAAAAATATGTACAATGACATCTTAAAAGTAGCATTTTTTTATTAAACTAGAAAGATTACAGTTATGGGACATGACAGATTTCTACACATACTTTTGTCTTATGTACTATTCCAGCCATTTATTAAATTCTGTAGTACATGTCCACTGTTGAGGAACTTCAGCTCCTTCAGCAAGCTTTCAGTATGTATGCAAACCTCATGATTAATTAGGCACTTATGGGCTTCAAGGGCAATTTAAGTTACCTTTGCTTATTTTCAATTAGAAATACTAAAAATTAAGTTAAGCATTTGAGCTTTTTTGAGCCAACCACCTCACAGTTTACTATGTTCAAGAGGAACACGGAAATTAGGAAGGTTTTCAGCCACTGCCAAAATATCTCAAGAGACCCATCTACTGCCATCTTGGTCATCTCATTCTGTGTGCAATCTGCTCATCAGGAACTGTCAAAACATATCACTCTAACACTCAGTCTAAAATATTGCATATAAATTTGTATTTCATAAGTGTCCAAGATACCAACATCACTAAACCGTGAATTCAAGGATCTGTCACTCATTATTCACACAACAGAAGTTACCTTGACAGACAGGAACACATGTGAGAAAGGTATTGAAGGTTGGCAGTTATACTACTGCTTATAAGGCATGTTACCACTCATTATTTGCATTGCTCAGACTTAACTGCTATCAATATAACTACTGAATCCCATTGGCAAGCTTGATCCACCTACCTGCAAGAGCATCAGAAGCAGCTAAATAGGAAATTTCAGAACTAGTGAACGATAAGCTCTCCAGGGAGCAACACTGAATCATCATTATAAGCTTGCTGATCGCATGCTTGGATTCTAAGATCACCTCTTTTGATTAGGAAGCATTCTCCACAGATAGCCCAGGAACCATAGAAAATATATTTTCAGCTCAGGTTTGTGAGTGTTTTTCTCCATTCTGAAGGATGCAATTACTCAACTTGCTGGAGCAGGTATAAATTAAAATTTGAGATAACGTATTTCCATCAAAAGAGCAACAATTAGTCTAAAGTTTAGCTGTTCTACAGCACGTTTCCTTTTTCTTCACTAAAGTTTTTCTTTCCAGAAGACAAACACAGAATCATGGGCCAGCTTGACTAAAAAGTATTGCTGCCAGAGCTTGGCTATCAATCTCCAGTCACAAATGAGAAGCGAAGAAATTCCATGCATTCCCAGCATGTCAGGAGCAATAGTTTCAGTCTTAAAAATTACTAACATGTTTAATCATAAAACTGTGGAGGGAAGAGCACACACAAACACTTACCTACTCCCCGATCAGCAACTGTAGGATTGTCTATCCACCTTTGAGCTTGCTCAATCTTGCCCTCCAAATGAACAGCTGCCTTAACCGGCCTTGTATTCGCTACAGCCCTGTTTGTTTTGGACTGCAAGTTCTGAAGTGATGTAGCTATTTGCTTAGCCAATGTACGGGCCTCAGGAGAGTCACCTTTCCCACTAAAAATTAAAGAAGGTATAGTCATATAAAGATCACTCATAGCTAGATCCAAATTCAGCAGGAACAATGAAAGGTACTTCATCTTGTTAAGTAAGGTTAAAATTAGCACTTGAATTTCAGAATAATGCAGATCTGTCATCTGTAAATCTCCACCTCACACTTCTCTGCTGTGGTACCTGGGTACAACATACATCCAACACAGTACTGAGGTGGGAAAGGGCATAGTACTGTCATTGATTACTCAGCTATGACTTGCATTTCCCATACCCATGGCTGTCTTATAAGCAACTAAAATAATGCCAGACAGATGACAAGCAGGAAAGTAAGCAGCAACAGGCCCAAGGCTAGGTGTAAACATGAAGAGGTATCATGTTAAGACCCACAGCAGCTCAATCTCAATGAAAATATGAGTAAGATCAAGTGTCTAACTAATGAAGAAATAAAAATATTTATCTCCATATTGCAACTGGTCATAGATTAAGACCACAGTTTATATAATAACTGTTTCTTCACTTCCACTCTCAAGTATCCTATTCACGAAAGAGATACAGAAATACAATTTCTTAAAGTTACAAGGTTTTTTATAGTTTGCAGTAACAACTTAGAGCACCGACACTAATTCAAGTAGTAGATATTTTGTCTTGCCATTCAGCAAACTGCTTAAACACTGATGACATTTGTCAGCAAATAAAACTTAAATTCCACATTTTCCTGTTCCTTTGAAGCACTTGGACAGTATAAAGGAACTCACTTTAGGCTTTAGTTTGGCTGTCAAATATTCCATAGGCAGTATAAAGTAAATATTTTCTAGGTAATACAACTCTACTCTTTTTTTGAGGAAGATAATACCAGTTGGATTTTGAGACAGAAATAGTTAGGTTGAAGCATTAAAAAGGATGCTCTATTTATAAACTAAGTTTTTTAAAGGATGTTAAAATGTTAGCTTCCCCCCACCCCTGGACATGAACAATTCTTTGCATTCAGTTTTTACTAAAGGCAGGATAGCAACTCAAAAGTACAATATGCCCATTCCCTGTTCTTGAAGAAAAATAATCTATATTCTGATTTCATTCAGCACTTAGAACTGCAAATTAAAGTAATTCAAATAAATTAATGGTGATAAAACTAATACATACTGTCGTCGCAGATCTGACAGCTTAGCTGTCAAAGCAGAGATTTCACCCAAGGAACGAAGGATATCATCTCTTTCTTTAGGTTCCTCACATAATTCTGCAACTTTCCTTGCTTCAGCCATAATTCCCCTAATGTGTTCTTCTCCTTCACTGCCCCCATTAGGATCTGCAAGCCAATTCTTAATACAAAGAAGTTGTGTACAAGTGAGGATCAACAGTAATATTATTTCTATAGACACTTGTTAAACAAAAAATAAATACCAATAAAGCTTTTAAAAAGTATTAAATAAAGTTTTGAAAGACATTTTGTTTATTAGATACCATGAAGCTGTTCTATTGTCAGATTTTCTGTTTTGAAAAAGATTTCAAATCCGATGAAATCTACCCAAGGATTTGTCATTATCTCCTTCCCTCCAATACCTGCCAACAATATTTTCAGAAGTAAATTTTAAGTATCGGCTTTAGAAACTCACCTGACTTTCAGAAAAAAATTCTGACAGGTGCTCTTATGCACAGTGTGGCACCCTAAAGAGCTCTTTCTAAAAAGTCTCATAATAATTTATTTTGAAATATACTTAAAAATATACATTAGTATTGTAAATATATACACATACACTTAGATAAAGTATACATAGAAGGTTCAGTATTTGACCAACATCTTAATCACTGGGTAATAGGCTGACCATTGAGGAAGATTAAGAGTTAAAAAAAAATAAAAGGATTGATTTATAGGAAAAATATTTTCACCAACATTGTCTTACATTTGTCATGAACATGTAATGCTAAACCCCGAAGTCCACTTCCCGAGCCCAAGGAAAGGGCGCTGATTTTACCCACCGGCAAATATGCGCTGCCAGAAACTGTTTTAATAAAATCAGCTTATGTCCAAATTAAGGGCTTTTTCTCTTTAATTTCATAACCTTGAGATTTTTAGCAATGCTAAAAAGAATTATGAAAAAATGTCATAAGCTTTAATAAAACTCACAGCACCCTTTAAATTACTGAAGATTTTCCTTTATAAAATCAAATATCCCCTCTATCTTCTTAACAAATAACTGCTTTGTGTTTGGAAAGAAATACAATAGTCAGCTCTAATGTAATTGTGTTCTGTAGTATTTATTAAATCATTAGTGGTACCTGGGCAGCATCAATCTTCTTTGCAATTGCCTGCTTAGAGTTGGTCATGGCCTCCAATTTGCGGGCTGCATTCTCCACTTTGGCAGTGAGCAAATCCAGACCTTGTGACACCTGCTGTGCTTTCTGCATAGCCATGGGTGTAGCACCCTGTCCTCTGCCCAAGACAAGAAGAGCATCACAGATTCAGCTCTGGATTGAAAAAAGCTCTTTTCTAATGGAGACACAACAAAAACTGTTTATGAGCACTCCCAGCAATTATTTCAAGCGATACAGTATTTAATCAGATTTTTTTCCCCTGGGGGGGAAAAAAAAAAAAAAAAAAAAAGAAAAAAAAGGACAACAACTGAGGAGAAACACCACAACAAGAAGAGTTTAAAACTGAGAGTCTATTTTCCCCTTTCCAGGATTTGACATCTAGAATACTCAGAAGTGTCACAAAGTAAGGCTGTTTGAGGGTTCCATTGAATACCCAGGGCAAGGCCTGGTATCTACTCATTTATAGATTGCTGCACATCAGTCAGAAGCTGCAGGAGCTACAGTAATTGGGGTATATCCTCTTTGGAGGACAGACTTAACAGTAGAGTTTAATAATTCAACTCTGCTTAATTTGGAGGCAAGTTAAGTGTCTGACATTAAACAAACTCTGAATTATCTATGTGACCAGCTTTGCTCATCATGTTTTAAATTTAATATTTCACATATTAAAACATTATTCTTATCAGAAGGGACTGAAGTAAAAAGGGTAAAACACAGTTACTGGCCTGCTTTCCTACAGGTTAAGAAACATTAGGAAGTGTTTTAATAGAAATGGAGAACTGTCCAAGAAAAATAATAGGTTTACCTTGCTCGGAGGTCAGCCAGTTGATCAGTCATCTGGCCCAGTGTTTTACATGTTCCCAGAATTTCTCTGCGTTCTTTGCCTGCACACAGCTCTCCTGCTTTTCCAGCTTCATCAAGGATCTGCCTTATTGCTTGCTCACCAGCATCCCCTAAGACACAGAATCAGTTAAGGAAACAAACAAGACACTCCTTGACATGTACAAGTAAACTGCTAATCTCATATCCAACATTAGGTTCAGCTGTGAGGATACATATATCAAAAACTATGAGACACACCCAATGTGCTAGTTATAATGGGACAGTATTTCCAAAAGAATATAGCATAACCTTATTGTGTATTATGTGCCATGTATTTCAAATAATTTAATAATTCTGCTATCATAGCTTAATTTCCATAAATACTCAATTTATAGAGTACGCAATTCAGGCTGAGAAGGGAAAGAGCAACACGGCAATATTAATGTAGCCTCAACTTCAGCCAGTTGCACATGTGTCTTGATTTTGGCAAAAGAGGATGCAAGAACAATATTCTTTTTACTTGCAACCCACCCTGATCCTGCACTATCATCTGCTTTGCAGGACATTCTACAGGTATCTTTGCATTTGTCCTTAGCTAGGAATTTTTTTAATAGTTCATTTCATTAATTGTCAGTGCCAATGAAAGATGGATTTGCAAAGAACTTTGTGGTTTCTGGAATTGAGAGTGGCAAGGGGAAGGAGATCAGAAGTAGTATAAGCAGCAGCTCCCCAGATAACAACTCACTTCCAACTTGCACAACTGTATTATTTTGGCTTCAACTTCTGAGGCAGTCTTTCAAATCCCAAATGAAACAGGCTACTATCCAGTTTTATTTGCTTTTAAGACACATAAAACGGCACAACTTTAAAGATGACTAAATTACAATCTATATGAAGGTGACTGTAATTACAGTATTATGGCATATTTTTATGTAAAAAACTTTATACAGAAATTGAAAGAAAACCACTCTGAGCTTGTGTTAGGAAAATTTTAAGCTGCACAAATATGAAAACACAAAAGGGAGTATTTTAAGCATTAGTAACCACTGCAATTAAATAATCTTCAATGCAATTCATGGGTTTGTGTTTTTACCAGTGAAATGCTCTTGTATGTTATACAGAGTATATTATATTTTGACAATCAAAAAGAAGCAAAGCTGTCCTGATCATTAGACACAGGTTGTTCCATCTCCAGCATCTAAAGAAAGGAATAAATACAGGGTCCTACAGAATGATCCACCATGTATGGGTTATTAATGCTTAAATGCACTTTTGTCTTAAACAATGGAATTATTCAGACCTTTAAAAACCAAACTGTTTCTTGTTTGGTTGGTTTTTTTTATTACCTGGAGGTGCATTTGGATCTCTCAGCCAACCTTTTGCCTGATTCATCTTTGAATCTATTAAGGCTAAAGCTCTTTTCATGGCTTCAGTATCCTTTACAAAAGAGATAAAACCAAAATTATTCTCAAACAATCAAAGCACAAATAGTCAACACAGCCAAAGCAGACAGAAGTTTTATAAAGCACAATCTGCTTACAGAAACACACCCATATAAGCAGCTCAAACCCCATTTTCCAACAGGTCATACTCACTTATTTCCAATTAATGCAGACAATTTTATTTCACTCAAAATGCAGAAAAAATGCATGCAATTTTAGTGATTTTTCTATTCCTTCATTCACTAGTATTTTATTTTCTGAATTCAAGAGTTCTAATGAGCACACATCTTGGAGTTAGTTCTATTTTTTTCCCCTATAATTTATATCAGAGCACAGAGAAAAGCTGTAACAATGCAGTAAAACTTTTAAAAAATGGAAATAGGCCAGTGAATTTTACTACTTGCTTCAGTGTAAGAGGCTGCACATCTGTGTTTTTCACCTGTTCTGCTGCTTAAAGTCTAACAGCTACTATCGCAGAATAATCAACTGCCAGCTATTTCCTGCAGTTCTCAAAGATGGAGTTCCATGTCTTAGGAGACAAGCACACATTCACATGTGGTTGTTTTAAACTCACACCCCCTCTGCCAGGAGCATCAGAGAAGCTGCTTCTTTTACTACTATCCTGCTATTACCCAGCACCTCTGACTAGTGAAGATAAAACCATCCAAAGCCCACTTGTCTTCATACTCTGTTACTTGTTCTTGTGTCATCTCTCCACTAGAGGCCAGAAGTTTTCTATCTTATGCAAATGAAAAGACAGTGAAAAAACTATCAAGTACATTAAGTAGAAAGTTGGTGAAAAGCCAAAATAGCTTTTTAATACATATGCCACGGAAAATTCCTTTGACATCCCATGATTAGTATACACATGATGAAAAGATGCCTGGCTGTCATGTTATAAACTGAATTGGACTTCCCATGTCCAACTCTTATCAAGATGAGCCTATCAGCATCAATGATCAGTATCTAGTACAGAATGTGATATCCTGACAACACTCAAGAACTGCCACATTTTTATGGAGTTCATTCTGCATTCAAAGATATATTACTGTAAACATTTTGGCATTTTTATTCTATTCGGCATGTTGGTCTGACAGCTATTCCTAAGATGCTACAAAGTAGCAAAAAAAATTCAGCAAGCAACTTTCTAAAAAGTCATGTGACACTGCTGGATATTTTTAAGGATTCCTGAAGCACAGCCTGAGAGAGAGCACCCAAAGCAGAATCATTTTCACCTGGATGATTGGTTCTCAAATCTAGTAACTGGGTCTCAGAGCTTAGGTCTGGACCTGTTTGAAAAAATGTTAAAGGGTAGGATATGCAGCTAGGGGTGGGAGATGGGCACATTATATTAAGTCATCTTCTCCATACTTTGAGAATTCAATGTATGATACAAGACAAATATAAATGATCATTTAAGTATTCAAATATCTATAAAAGCCTTTCTGAAGGTAAGTTTTACAGCTCTGAAGATAGGTGTTAACAGTTTTCTGTTTATTTTTTTTATATGGGCTGAAGCTACTGTAGTTTGGAACAAATGGTCTAACCAGAAAGAATTTGAAACAAAGAGGTAACTGAATTTTTAAAAAGGCAACAGATGTTGCTTCATGTGTTGATGAGATAGATGATAGGTGTGGGATGGCTGAGTGCTGGGAAAACTGTCATTGCCTTTCCCTTTTTACTGACACTGGCTTTTGTGTTGTCTCAGCTGTCTGCAGAGTTGCAGTTTCAGCAAAATTGTGAAGAAGCCTCTCCATATAAAGTTCCAGCAGGGGACCAAATCCAAGGTATTTTAGCTTCTACACTCACAGTTTTGTAATTGCTAGCACTAGCCAACCAAGAACAGGATCTATTTTTCGTCTTTTGTCATGTGATGCCCATGTAACTACATTGCTGCACTCAGGTTTGCAAAGTACCCTTTCCTTTTTTAAAAAAATCTTGTTAAATCCTAGAATAGCAGTCAAAGTGTTTCAGGACCACTGCTCTAAAAGCACAGATTTCTCACCTTCACAGCTGGAATTACCACCGCAAGAAATCCCTCCCAGGTTTAGCCTGATAGGGAGTTGTCCTTGCAATGACTAGAGTAATTTTTAAACAGGTAATTAAAACACATCCTTAACTAGCTTTGTTGGTGCTGCACTTTTGTTTCTGCCACAGCTGTGTCTAGTGTCAGACACTTGGCAAGAAACAAAGGTGTAGCAATTCTGAAATGTCTGGACATATCCATCAATTCAGGCGATTAAGCAGGAAAACTAAAGTAGAAATACTCGATTTAAACAAAACACAGGAATTTGCTCAACATCTTACTGTTTGAAAGTGTCTTGATATCCCTGGCTTTGCAAGTTGTTTACATGCCTTGCTCCTTCCTCAACAGCTAAATTTATTTAAAATTGTACTCATCGCCAGCAGAGTATCAATTGCCACCAAGAAAAAAATCCTACAGCTACCCTGCAAAATGGTCTAGAATCGATTTGTCAGCAAAGGATTCTTCCCCTCCTCCCTTCACAGGTCCCCTGTTGGCAAAAGTAATTTTATTAACAAAAGCAGTGCTATTACCTTTTCTGAAGAGATAAACAACTTAATCAAGTCAAACAACTAAGGCACCATTGTCTGAAGGGAAAACTGCAAGTTGGCTTTCTGCGAATCGTACAGCAAATTAACTTTAGGAACTTATTCAAGATACCTTCACACATAACTTCTGCCACTACCAAGAGTTTTTAGATTATTCACAGAGGAGGTGGCATAGGCACTTTTGTAAAGGGGCAAAATAAAACCTACACACTCCCCTGTTCAATATAAGACAACCTCTGGCTCAATTAAGTGGCCTAATAAGGCAATGTTGAAGGAAATAGGCTAAGCCAGTCTTTTTGCACAACAGGTAGCTTAATCACTATCCAGGGTTCAATCCTGCAAGATACTATATACTTCTCAGCTTCCTAAAGTTTTAACTGCCTCCATTCTATCGAAGTGGAAGATACCTGGCTTGATTATTATTTCAAATTTATTTAAAAACAAACAATAAAAACATACAATAGAAAGCTGAACTATTCTGTAAAACAAGTTCAAGGAAAAAGGTACAAAGGAGGAAAAAAATAGACATTTTTTTCTCTCTAAGATTTTGTAAAACAAGTATTTGCCCAGCATTTCAACTCTAAATCAGCACACTATTTAAAAAATCCCAGTCTTGTTGCAGGCAGAGATTACTGCAATCCTGTAACAGTTATGTGCATTTCAGTGTCTAGGAAGAGCAACCAAAAAGTTCACAAGAAGCCTTCAACTTCAGCTCTATACACTTGTCCATCCTTCACTATCTCTAGGTACATTTTGTGATGCAACATATAAACAATTCAAGATAGAAGAATAAGCATAAAATAAACTCCAACATGAACAATAGCATGTACAACACAGATAAAAGTTTAAGGTTGTGCATTACCAAACACACCTTAGTTTGCTCCAGAAAAGCATGGGGAAAATATCTTTCCCTTGAACTCCAGACAAGTGCAAAAGTAATTTCAAATAGAATTTACAAGCTCCTCCTTCTCCCTCCCAGAAAAGCAGTACTTGAACAGTTAGTTATTTCTGCAAATACCAGAATAGGTCTGTAATAAGTGGCCATTCACCAACTAGATCCTGCTTTTTGTTCCCACTGTATTTTTCAACTCAGATTTCTTTATTACCACTGTTTGGTTGATGCCCAATGCCACAATTCCAAATTATGAACATACATTAAGTGAAAAAGACAAATACCATTAGCAAGTTCTCAACTCAGAACAGAATTATACTTCAATTATACTAGTCTACACAACATATTTATGCATTACAAATAATGACCAATATTTTCTATTTGGAAATACTGCTGATATGCCAACTTTTTGCAACAGACACATTTTACCACAAAAAAATCCAAGTTTCTGTAAAATAAAACTATTTACATCTTGTAAAATACAGGAATGCTTAAATACAAAAATAAAAAATGAATTGAAAAGATACAAGAGAAGGCTTTAAGCTTTGACCTGAAGAACATGAACCAGTTAAAGTGAAGGAAGGCTGCTAGTGAAATACTACAGAACACACAAAATTCCTGATTTAATAAAGCTTTCTGGGCATGCAGAAAGCTTGTTCCTGCATGACTGGACCCTTTATTTGTAGCTACAGAGACTAGTAACATAAATTTACACCAAAACAATTCAGAAAGAATGTGCTTTAAAATCTTGGGCTAACTCTAAACAGACTTGGAAGAAGAGTCTTAACACAGGTCAGCTTGCAATTACCATTCTTTTAGTGACAGCCAATTCTAGACAGAGCTAGTAAGATCCTTTTAAGTGTATGGTGTCACAGCTGGCACACAAGAAGATGCACAGCACAGTCTGCACACAGCACAAAATCCCATATACATGCTTTTTTGGTTTTAGTACAAGGTAGAGGTGTAGCGTGCTAAAGAAAGCTTACCTTCTACAGGTGAGAAAAGGGTAATAAACAGGAGAACAAAAACAAAGATGCATGAAGTAGTCATAATAAGGAAGTAAGGGTGACAAAATAATGCAAAAGGCAAACTAAGGGTGATTTTAATCCTAGTGATTTTAATGCCTAGATCACATCAATGTTAGTTTTTCTGCAAGATTTCATTTGTTATTAAGTCTGGCTTCAGGTCTCAATATTTTCTTTAACTCTATTTACAGTTACATGTTGCTCACAGTCCTAACCCTTTAAAAAAATCCTTGAGCAAGTAACTTAAAGGTACTCAAACTGGCAGGAATTTCAGTTTTGCAGCTACGTTTTTTCTTAAGGCCACAACACCACTTGTGTGATTCTTTGTCAGACCTGCTTTATGATCTGCTGGACATTTCAGTATCTTCAGTGTGTGTAATTTAAAAGCACAACTTAACTGCAGGTACGTAGTTCCAGTCACACAGCTTAACACCGAGTTGTAAAGAACCAATACTGTCCATATAGCAGCTTTGCAGACATCATGCTTATCCACAAAGGCTGTTCAGTCTAACATACGCTTCTTTGACACAAGGCAAATATTTGAAAGTTACCGCCATGTCCAGACTAAAACTGGGGTGGGGGAAAAGGGAGAAGTGGTGTTCAAGGAGGGATCCCCCAAAATGGACTACAACTTC
The DNA here is from genome assembly GCF_020740795.1 of Apus apus. NCBI lineage: Eukaryota > Metazoa > Chordata > Aves > Apodiformes > Apodidae > Apus > Apus apus. Next base: position 22,060,487 of record NC_067285.1, on the reverse strand, counting down.
TCATCTTCAAGCCTTTTGTACAAGATACATGACAACAGCCTTGATTTTCTACTAGCATCTAGGAGAAAAATCTCGGTCTCACTTAAGAATGCCTAGCTAAAAGACCAGTTTGATGTATAGAGCAATTACTTGTATAACTATCCTTTCTCTGATTATGTAGGGTAGCTATATGAAAAAAAAAAAACCTTTCTCCAAGAGGAATAAGCTATATTCCAATGATTTCCTAATCATGCCAAAATTAAACAATGAACAAATTTAAGTTATCTGACCATTCAGTTGCAGTAAACCACTGAGCTACCTTCAAATGCCACACACCTTTAACTTAGGTTAGTGTGAAAAAACTAATTTTGTAAGATACATTAATGCAATCATCTCTAAAGATGTTTTTTGACCTTGAAAAGATTATACAATGTGATTACAGAGCATTAAAAAACTGATGCACAAATACATATTTCAACATTCTCAAAAACACAAGTTTATAAACGTATAACAGTAGATAAACATTAGACTACTATATACAAACACAGGTGTGAAACTTACCTTGCTTGCCCAGGCATCTTCATCCCAGGAAGTTAGTTGTAATACACGGATTATTTCATTTATCTCAGCACTCATTTTCTCTACTGTGAAATTGCGATTTTTCAAGGCCTCTTCTATTCCCTGGGTTTTAGAATTTTTCGTGGTTACAAAAATCTTCATAGCTGTAAAAATTAGAAAAAGGTACCTGCAAGTTATTATAAAAACTCAAGGTGACCTCCTACTGCATTTTCCACATTGTACATTTCCTTTTGCATTGATAATTTTATCTCAAAAAAGACTATTTTTAATACAAGAAGCACTGTTATCTGCAATAAATACAGAAACAAAGATTTATTTTTAAAACATGTAAGACACTGTATATTTTGAACCAGAGATACAATAATTCAGATTGGTATTAAAAAATTAAAGCAAACAATACCTGAGATAAGTACTGGCAAAAGCTCCTTTACTGTGTTCATGGAGTTTACCAGCATAACTCTGTGCTCCTGATGAGTTAGTTCCTGTTGTCTCTCATCAATCATTTTGGCCATCTTAGTCATTCCTAAAGATTAAAGTAATTTAACATGGTAATAAAGAAACAGGATATTAAGACTGATTTGCAACAGTTGAGCTGTCTAAACAAAAAGAAAGTGTAGTAAGTTATGACACCTGTACTGATGTTTAAAACTTAATTTTTTTATAAGCAGCTATTACTTAAAACACATTACAGATGCTTCAGAGAAGCCACTGACACAAAACCTGGCCACTATGCTAACTAAAATGGACTCATAAAAATTCTTGATTTAAAAACCCAACAATAAAATAGGAAAATACCTGAAATGACTGCTTTAGGATATTAAAACACCTTGTTAACTCTGGAAGCTGATTTACAGAGTATTTTTTTCCTTTTTTGTTAAGACTTGATCAAAGCCTTAAGTGTGAATAGCAGAAAAAGGAAACATGAGCGTTTTTTGAGTTTGTTTCTACCAGAGTTCAAGAAATGTATCTATTTATATTTCCACTCTGCTAGAAATATTTCAGTATTTCAGAAATATTTCAGCTCTTCAAGTATAGAAAGAATTACATTTATTCTAGAACATACTTAATTTAAACAGCTAAGGCTTGTGAGGTTTACTACACAGCACATGCACAAACTTCCAAGGCAGCTTCATAAAAACTTAAGCTAATTTCAATTGGTGCTGTTGTGATCTTTTTCTCACTCTCCTACAGTGGATAAAACTGGAAGGAAGGTGTATACCTTTTGGCTGAATTACTCTTCTGCTTGTTAGCATCTTGGGCATCTTAATATAACAAAAAGCTTAAGAGCTTTCATGACAACACAGAAAACTAGTAGAATCCCCACATCAACAGCATAGAGAGGTAAATTGTACAGAACCACCCTTCATTTTACATTACTAAAGCCCACATGGGTAATCATGTTCTCCTCTCTACTTACAATATAAATTCAGAAATGTGCATACAGGTTTTAAGTGTACATGCTCACATTCCTGTTACTTAAATAGTGCTCTCATTAACATAAATTCAGCTGCTCATTGATGCAGCTGAAGGGATCAAGGACTCCAGGCATATAAATTTTCAGCGACGTGGGTTCTAAGTGTTGAGCAGCATTTAGCACAAAGACCGTGCTTCTGGAGCATGCCAGAAGCAGAAGAGCTAGTTATCCAGAACAGCATGATTTTAGCAAAGATAGTTTGCAGTCAAGGTACAAGCCTACATCTCAGTTTAAGAAATTAAAACACTTGCCCAATACCTTTTACCTACATCATACACACAGTATGACAAGTAGTGCCTGTGAAGTTCAATGGGAAGTCCCAAATGCTTGTGACTGAGCCAAATAGAATCAACTTAAGTTTGGGGAAACTTCCATTTTAAAGACAATTACCACAGAGAAACTGAAATTGTATACACCAAATCAAAGAACAAGTTCCATGGAAAGAGAAGATGGCCCTTTTGGCTTCATCATTTCCTGCCTGTTCTAAATCAGGCAAAATCTATTCCATTGAAGCTAACTTGTTATGGAGCATAAAAAAAGTTTAGAGAACCCTCTATCTTCATATGGAACTTATTTTTCATATCTAGAAACATGGTAAAGTATACACATGTAAAATAAAAACAGGATCATCTACAAACATGCTCTGTGAAATGAGGGCTGCTAGTCGTTTATGAGCTAGTTACTCTTATACTACATACGTACTCTTATTTATATAAAATCCTAGATTCCTGTTCTGTTTATACAGGCACTCTTTAGTTAAGTGTAACTTTAGTTTCACTATCTTCCTACATAACCACTAAAACATATTTTTTTATAGAATGATTTTGTTAAATACCTAAACTACTTCACACTTGCTGAAACTGAAGCATTCGTAGTAGTAAATTACAGATTAATAGTATGTTTCCTCTATAGCAACTCCAGTCCTCCACTTATCAATCACTTACTTCCATCAGTGAAAGTATGAGTTAACAAAATGAAGAAAGAAGTAGTGAAGGAATATCAAATCACTAAAGTAATAACTTCTGTAACAGCTGAGCTTTTGTATTATATTCCAAGACAGCTCTTCCTGCAACTGCCTTAAGATTCAGATATGACATGTGGCTTATAGTACTCCCAGAAATTCCTACTAGGCTAACCATCACCGTTAATACAGACATTTTATCAGCCTAATGAACTTTATAGTTATGCTAGCTTAATTACACAGCTTTTTAATTTTTTTTGTTTTCCTCTTACTAATGCTTGCTTCTCCCACAATAGAGTGTAGGAAAAGTACAGTACATATCACCTGCGTAGTACGTATCGTTTATCAACATCTGACTCTTCTGCATTCTTAAGGGAGAATGTGAATCAGAAAACAGTCAGCATTCACCCTGTACCTTAAAACTCTTTCCAGCAGACACAGTCAAAATAACTGCTTTAACATTATTGAAACTTGGGTGAGGAAGGTGCTGGGGGAAAATAGGTAGGGAAAAAAAATACACTCAAGTTTATGCTAAGACTGAAGCAAATCCAACCTGGCCCTAGATTCTTTGTGTATGTCACCAAATCCTCCATAGTCTCTACTACTTCTGCCACAGTCAGATATTCCAATATTCCTTTGCAGACACGGATGATTTTACGGACCTGAAAAAGGAACATTCCATCATTTATTAGATGAAGCTAAGTACCATTTGAATTAGAAATGCAAGCCTATTATTAGAACAGAATAGGTATAGCATTTGCTAACATGATGCATGGGCAATGACAAAGGTCTGGGATACTGATTAAGTTATACACAATGCCATTACTCACAGGTGCTGTACTGACACAGACAACATTTAATCAGCATTGCACTACTCAAAAAATGCAAACTAGTACTTCCATTGTTTTCACTTTGTGTGATAAACAAGGGATAGCACTGAGAAAACAGGTTATAAGGAAGTCCATTTAACTATGCTGGCATGCTTCAAGTTTTTCATTGCAATTTCATCAAAATAAAATATTTCACTTACATCACAAAGCTAAATTATATAGAAAGCAGACTCCAAGTTTTCAAAGGAAATATTATTCACCAAACAGCTTTACCTATGGATAAAGCATTATCCAGCATTCCACTGGGAAATGTAGATCCAACATCTCAAACTTTCTAGATATATCTGTGAAGACTGTACTTCATTTACCTCTGGACATCTGCCTCAGCTTAAATTTTCTCTTCATATTTGATTCAAAAACCAAGTTCTCTGTTGGCTAATCTTCTAACTTCCTGAACCACATTACTTCTGACAAAATCACATACAACTGTCATTGAAGAATAAGTAATTAACATTTAATTCAACCACATACAGTGTTCAGTTCCTGGAACAGTACAGCTTCCACTAAAACTCATTTCAGTTTTGTTCCAAATTCCTTTATCTTGAAACATAGTAGGATAGAGATGTGTCAACTTTTGTAGTTGTGAAAAGTCAATTATTGCAGACTAAAGTTTATCTCTTGGTTAACATCCTGTTGCCAGACTAGTTCAATGAAGCATTAACTCCACAGGAGTAAATTCATTTCCTAAAGACTGGCAGCAGAGAGATTAAAAGCAATTATTAACTTCATTGCAATTCTGTTCTATAACACTAGGTAGTATCTATTAAAAGCCACTTAAAATCATGAGTAATTACAAATGCCATCAAGAAATCCCATAGCATTCTTCTCATTTCAGAGGATCATGCTAACAGTACCATGAGCTGATTAAGTGAGAGACAAGAATGCCATGTTACCCTACTAGGAACAGCAGGAAGAGTAACACAATTTCATAGATTAGTGTATTGTGACATGGGTAAAATTTAGAATTAACATCAACATTGCGAACAGTGTGAGCTTCACTTCCTCACAGCAGCAGGACATTTACTATTTAGAAACAAGACTCCACATTACCAGGAAGATCACAAGAGTAAGACTCGTAACAAAAAATATTGAAATACAAATCACTCAACACCTCCTTCAAGTTTCCTTGCAACTCTGGCTTTTTTGTCCATCTGAATGAGGACAGACCAACAGCACCTTTGAGCCACGTTTTGGCTTGTATAGCAGCCAAAATATAGCAACTGTTACATCTATCAGAACACACTTCTGGCTGACCAGTGAGACTGTCCCAATTCACACTAACTCCCATGCCCCAAGGCCAATTAAATTGCCACAGCTAGTGAGTCAGACTTGTTAGGAAAAGTCCTAGGGCTTTTCAGTGAAAGGATACAGATAAAGTAAGGATCAGTAATGGGTATAGTGAAGGGAATGCACAAAAGCGTCAACAGGTTTGATGAGATCTGGCCTTTTTGAGGAAAAAATCACAGGCAGTGCTTAAATATTCTATCATACAAAGATGCTCTTAACAGAACACAGCAACAAGTCTAAGTTCTTTCTGACAGAAAGGAAAGCAAAATATGCTTCCAATCAAGCTAAAATGATCAAACACAGATTCATCTACTCAATAGTTTCAATTAGCTAATTCAGTTAGGTGGACATTTATATTAAAATACTATTGTATCGATACTTATGTCACTCATGTTGGGATTCCTACCTCTGCTTCATCAAATGTCAGAAGTAAGTCTGATGTTCCAGAAAGGATGCCTCTTGATCCATCAATCAGATAGTCACGAGCTGGTACTGAGTAAGGATCTGCTTGCAGCATCTGGGCTGCCCGAACAAGTTTAGTGCAGGCATTCTCCACTCTGTGGGGAAAGTCATTAGAGCAAACTTGCTGATTACTTTGTCAGACTTGAGAAAATGCTGGATTCGTTTTTAACTTTACTACCTAAAGCACTGCAAGAAAACTCATCATTTTATACCTTTACAATTTAAAAAGCAAGAGTATTTATTGTGTATCTTTTAATAAGAAAGTAACAAGCAGCTGTACAACACAAATTTTCAGAAGACATGAAATCTTCCAAACTAGGGAACGTTTGAAGTATCCCATGTTTAGCAGTCAATACAGTGTCATTTAGGAAATGTCTCACAGTGAAACGCCTTTCATTCTTAATGACATGGACAGGGGACAGTTATTCCTTTAGCACTTCACAACCAAAGTAATTGCTAACCTGTAACAGCCACATTAAGACAAAAGAACATAGTATTAAGAAAGCCAAAACACTTGGTTAACACTCACAACAGAAACAGCACTTTAAATTGCCACAAGATTTAAATCTAAGGTATGAGCTTGAAAGGCAGCTTGAAATTCCAGACTTAAAAACAAAAGAAAGCTTTGCAACATATTACATTATGTCATTACAGTAACACAGAAGGTACTACAAAAAGCAAATGAGCTTTGAAATTAAGTTCTATCAAGCCAATTTAACACAACAATTTTACAATATCAATAATTGGAACATAGACAACTTCTTGGGTGTTTTTATATTGTCATTACTTCATGACAGCTTAAAGAAACACAGAATTCAGATTTCACTTCCATATTGGCTATGCTACTCACAACTGTAGTTATTGACTGCACTGTGACTTTCCTTCCATTCTCTTCCATTTTTTTGACAGAAATATAAGTGTAGTGTAATACATAGCTGCTATGCCTATTAGTGCCAAGTGGTCATTCAAGTTACACAAGGTTCCAACTAACATTAAAGTTTCGTATTCAAGCACTATTATCTCTTCTTATCTCAACTTTTTCATGCTTGTCATATAGCCCATTTTCTGTGACCACTTGGACATACTCTTACCATACTTTCATTTAAGTATTATTGGAAAGCTACAGTTATTTTCTCCCCAACATTCCTTTTTAACACAAATGGCAGAACTTAGTGGTTACATCTAAATTTAACTGTAATAAGACACTCATTACAGGAGAACATACTTTTTCATAAAGTAAAGTTTTCAGCTAAAGGCTCCCTAAGGAAGATCAAATTTGGCCAGCTGAGCTTATCATAAACTGCTCTTTAGTGACACATCTGCTCAGATGATCAGATGGTGGTAATTCATAACTGAGCAAGAAAATACAGGAGGACTTCCAGGCAGAAAGTAGGAATCGTCTGCTCATTACTATGCAATGTACTTAGTTGCATTATCCAAGTGAACTGACTTTACTACATTTGATTTCCGTGCTTGCTTCTCAAATTTATTCTTTTCAATTCTGCCAAGAAAGGGATTAAACAAATCACCCATTCAGTCAGCTCAGAGCTATAGCCTCAAAAAGATTAAATTTCCTACAGTTCAATTTCATGGTCATCTGTTTAATAATTATCTCAAGGTTGGCTTTTTCATTTGTAAAGTAAGGAATTAACATAAACATGTATTATGCAAAAGCCACCATAAATAACAGAAGTGGTGTTAAAAATCACCCTCCATCCCCTGCAGATCATACATGCCAGCAAACAAAACATTACAATTTGGGGAAAAAATTATTTCCAATACTTGAATTCAGAAAAACTAAACAAACTACACCAAAAAAACATTAAAGATACTCACTGTCATGAAGTGCTTGTTCTATCACACGAGTCAAGCACATTCAAAAGCTTTGAATAGAAGTTCATTGCTATGGTGAATTTTCTAATCCCTGTATTATATTGCTAACTAAAAAACCCTCCAGCTTTATTTAAAAAAGGTTGGGTTTGTTGTGGGTTTTTTTGAGGCATGGTTACAATAAAGCACTGTTAGCATCATCCCATTTCTTTGTGGAGGAGACACAGGTTCATAATATTGCCAGCCATACTATTTTGGGTAGTCAAACAGATTTATTCCTGTGAGTGTATTCCTGATGAAATGCAAGGAAAAATTTTGATCTTATGCTTAAATACTCTTTTAGTTTTGAGGACTGACCTCTGCTTTTCTCAGAGATGCCTGTCCATAAATGCCAAACGACTGTCAAAATGCTTACAATACTTGAATAATACTCCATTTCTGATCACTTAAGTTGCAATTAATTTACTTACTACAGTTTAGATTACTCGCAGTTCTACAAATATAAATTAAAAAACAAATATTTTACATTAACATTAGTTAATTCAGTTACCAGCAATGCAACTCCAGCTTGGCTACCAAAATAACATTAATATAAAGTAGCATAACTGCTTGATTTGTTAAATGAGTTTGGGTGTGCAAGTTAAGACAAATTTTTATTTATTCTCAGTGTAAATAAGGTGTTACCCTATTCTTTACCTAGAGATCAGAGCTTTTTTCATCTTTACAAGATAATTATAACAAGTAGTATGAACACATTGAAAAACATCTGATGTAAATTATGTGTTACTCGTACTCGCTGGTGATTAAGACAATCAAGATACAGAAGCATTTTTTAACTCTAGGTCAATAATTCCAATGTGCTTTAAGTCAGTAAGCAAGCAAGGGGATGCAAGGTAGCTTCTCAGCAGTCAACAAAATTATTTTGCTGCACAATCACAGTCCTATTGAAAAACTACTCTGATTACTATCACATATATCCATTATGCACCCTCAGTGCCAGCCTTTAGGCAAGCCAAAACCCAAGTCTTTACAAACAGTAAACAGATCATCTCCCTCATCGACCAAGAGTAGTTCCCAAAAGACTAGTGGTCCTTCCATATAGGAAAAAATATGGACAGTGCTGGTGCTTGTACACTGCTTCTTACCCCATCATCCATGTGTCTGTACATGTTCTGCTCCATCACTCCCTTAGAGAGGAATGCCAATTCCTGAACTACCACTATAAAACCTAAAAACCCCCTTTGCAAGCAAGAAAAAAAACCCCACAACCCTAATCTGTTTCACTTCCTACATGTAAACCCTCCTTTTAATGGAGTAAAATGCAGGAATCTCGACAGCTCATCTGTGACTGTCACTTGTCCCAACAGATGTACTAGTTCATTTTTATATAAACTCCAGATTAAGAAAACCACAAATGCAATAACTTATAATTCATAAAGGCCCTTGAACTTTCCTAACTCAAGTTACTGCATCTAGGAAAGTAAGTACCACGTAAAGTTGGTTTAATAACTGTGACAGATAGTTATGTTTCCCATTTTTATATCACAATTGAAGCAGTCATGAACTGCTTCAGAAAACCTTCTTGCACCCAGCATAAAATGGTACTATTCAGCAGCACTTATCACATTTCTACAGTAGTTTAATTATTTATGTATCAACAATCTGCTAAGTGTTGATCTAAGGCTGGTTACAATATAGCAATTAAAAAAAAACCCGAAAAACACACAAAACCTTTTCCTTCATTTCCTACTTATCCAGATGAACATGAAGCTGGAAATTAACTAAAGACTCTACAGATCCTAAAACATGAACACAATCAAAATTACGTGTTTGTGTACAACTCAAGAAGCAAGTAAAAAGTTTTGACCTCAATTGAATACATAAACACTAAAAAAAAAATAATCAAACCCCTCTACACCCAAATGAGATCGCACACCAGGAACACAGCATAACAAATACTGTATTGGGTTATATCAAAGGCCCACTTAACTCAGTATTCTGTTTCTGGAAGTAGTTGCCTAATGAAGGTTAAGAACAGGGTCACAGCATTTAACATACTTCCTCTGGGCACTCTCCCATCCTCCAACTACTTTCAGTGCCCGTGATTTCCTGCAGTTTGTCCATTTGATAACCCACAACAGATTCCTTTCAGTACTTAATTATTCACTTCTAAACCTATATAAAGAACTGTAACAGCACATAGCTTGCTGTACCGAGCAGCTCTCCCTATTGTTGGTTTATAAATAACTAGCTTCAAGTAATGACAGACCACTGGAACAGGCTGCCCAGAGAAGTGGAGTCTCCTTTGCTGGAGACATTCAAAACCTGCCTAGACAAGTTCCTGTGTGATGTGCTCTAGGTGATCCTGCTCTGGCAGGAGGGTTGGATTGGATGATCTTTTGAGGTCCCTTCCAACCCCTAAGATTCTGTAATGCTTAAATCAAGTTCTTGCACAGGAGAAAAAGTACAAGTTTTCATTATCATACACCTCATACTTTCTTAGACCTTTATCAGAGCCACAATCCTCTCCATCACTTTTCCCAGGCTGAGGAGTTTCATCTTACTTAGCTTTGCCATATACAGAAGCAATTCCATACCTTGGCTTTCAAAGTGCTTCTATGAGTTTTTTCCAGCTCTACTACCACCTTTCAGAAATTTCAAGACCACAGGTGCATAGTACTTCAGGTGTTGGAGAAAAACATCTACTGATATTTGTGCATCTCATTCTTTGCTGATAAACACAACATCTTGCTTATTAATTGGCAACAACTAAACATATAATGGATGCTCTCACCAGTGTATCACAGCTCTAAGACCTTGCTCACTACTGCTCATGTTTAATTCAGAGGCAGTCATTGCAACACTAGACCTACTGCTTTCCCACATGTACACAGTTTCACATCTTTCAAAGCAATTTCATCCACACCTAATATAAAGTCACTCAGTTTAATCAAGTCCTGCTGTAATTTCTCAGTTACCCATTAATCTCACTACCCTGTGTAAGACTTCAGGTCATCATCAGATACTTTTATTTCACAGCTCATCCTGAATTCCTGAGCATTTGTGAACATGGTGAAAAGCACAATCTCAGTAGAGGTCTCCACAGTTCTACTGATTACCTCCTCCTACCATTGTCAGGGTTAAACATGTTATTATACTTTCACTTTCAATTTTCTCTTTTCCATACAACTTACTACCCTGCAGATACTTCCTTTTCTTAAAGGCCTTTAGACTTTGCCAAGAAGTTTAGAAATCATCTGGATTACCTTGTCCAAGTCTGTGATGTTTCTAAGAACATCAACAGGTTTATGTGGCAGAATTTCTCTCCACAGAAACCTTGTCAATTCACCCAAAGTAAATTATATACATTGAGATCTGTTCATTTTCTTCTTCAATATCATATTCCTAGTCATTTGCTCCAAAAGCATATCAGACCTAAGGACATCCTGTTCCCCAGATTCCCCTAAAAGGTTTCTCAGGCAGCAGTTATCACCTTGATTGACACACTAGGTTGTCTCACACAAAAGACTGTACTTCACAAATAATTCAGCTATGTCATTCTTGAACTCTTATGCTAATACCACCTGGTCCTAAGCACTTTTTTACTATTTTTCAACCCGCAATACAACAAACTAAACCCCTTTTCACTGCTTAAATTTTCTTTTTAGACATTATCTCTGTTCTCCGTTTCAGTATTTTCTTTGTTGCCTCAACATATTGTTGTTTTGCCTATTTGCCTGTTCTGTGTTTGGGACTACAGTAAAAAAATTCAGTCATTCTGTACAGAGGAGACAATGCTAATGGAGGGATCACTGCATTCAGTAGGTTGTAGGGCAAAGTCCCTTTGGTGAAAATTTGTCAGTTGGCAGTAAGAAGCTTGGCAACTCCACCCCAAGTGATGCATTACTTCTCAGACTTATGGCAGCAAAAGGAAAAACTCCATTGTCCTTTACGCCAAATCACAGAATTAAAACCGTCAGTCACTGCTCTTCAGATATCTGAGAACTCCAGGCAATTATATTGTGCATCACATTCCTATACAGACAAATTCATGCTTTTTCACCAACCAAATAAATAGAAAACATGGGGAAGACCATCTTATCTAACACCGTTAAGCAAAATTACAGCAATGTATAGACAATGTATTGTTACTCTGATTTTACTTTTAAGGAAGAAGTACCCCAGGTACATTCTGCATATTTAAGTATGTAACAGGAAAAGTCGCTGCTGGCTGACAGAAAGGTCGTTCCTGACTCAAGTCAGCCTCAAGACCCCAAAGAGCTATTCAAACATCAGAGCATTTTCTAATCTGTACAGCAACAATGAGTAACAATGCTTTGTCATTGGAACAAGTTTTCTGCACCTACAATACAAGGTTTACAATAAGATTAGTTTACTTGATAAATGCTGGTGGCATATCCCTTTTCAAGATCTGGTCTTCTGTTGTCTGCACAGTCTCTTTTCCAACCTGCAAGAGAATGAAATCATACTTAAAACTCAGAATTTCACTGTAAAGCCTAGATAAAAACAAATAGAAAAACAGCAACAATAAAACCTGCTTTGTACTCACAGTTGCTTTCACTAGGTTTACTGTTGCTGTGTCTATTTTTGAGAACATTATATACTGTTGTTAAACTAGTGTTTTATAAGTCTTAATATTGTTTCCTGCCAACATCTTTGCTAAATTAACTGAGGGGGGACACTTGTCCCTTTTACAGCTCTCCATAGAGACAATACTATTTGTTTGCTGCACTTAATTGTAAAAAACTTAATCATTGTGAATGCTGTAAGCTTCCCTCCCTCCTAATTCCCACAGGCCAGAAAACAAATTCAAAGTGGAAAAAAATTACCATTTTCCTATTCTACCTAGCCTATTAGAAAAATATAGTTAATTACTGAGAATAAACCCCACGATCACCCCATCCTTTAGGCAAAAATAATTATGCAGAAGCTAATAAAGAAGAAGACAGAGTAAGATCTGGAGTTTTCTATACACTAGCTCTTGTGTTATACAATAGAAGTCTTTATAATTGGTAGCTGGCCCTCTGAACTGTGAGATCACCAACTTGACAAAATATTTCCAGCTCTTTTGTTCACTGTATTTTCCAGCTGAATAAGCTATTCAGAAAGACATCACAAAGCAGAAGGTCTTGAACCCAAACACTAGTTTGTGTTAAGAGCTGCCAGGCCTGCTCAAGCTAGACAAGATAGCCCTGAAAAGCCCATCATCTGATATTTAAAGACTTGCTAGTTTTAGACAGGAGTCATAGTGTGCCAGTACGCACAGCACTTGCCAATTCTAATGCAGTACAGCCTTCCAGAAGCACAAGTTCCTTGCAAATTTATGCTGCTTGCCAAAAACTGTGCCTCCCTATTGTGGTGCTTACTAAAGTACATTGGCCCTAGTATTTTGGTTCAAACACAGCCTAGCTTCCTCCCCGCCCCCCCCCCCCCCCCATCTATTAGCACTAGACTCAGAGGTAGCCACATAGATATTTCTAAATACAGAAGGTTCAGAGCAGAGAGGAGATTAAAGGTCTTCAATTTTATGATAGGTTTCTGTCTCTTATGTCCATTGTAGGATCCCTAGCAGCCATGCTCACTCCCTTTTAGCCTTGTGGTGATGGGCATTTTGCTTTGTTTTGTTTTGTTTCTTTCTTCTTGTTTTAATAAGATCCAGTATCTTCAGACTGATTTTTACATGACCTAAACCATTTTTGGACACACTGCAGTATAACACAAAGTAGAGATTTATCCAATTCTACCTTCTGCACACTTCAATACTAAGGGAATTAAGGGTTTTTTTTTCTTTAAGATGTAATAACTACACATTTCCTATTTCAGGCAGAAGGCTTTTCAAGCTTCATCTTAATACAGAAAAAGCATCTAGGAAACCTGTATTTTACTTATATCTACCAGTATACGTCAAACCAGGATTCTTAAGAGGTAAGAATATTTGAAACCCAAGGCAGATAATCTTCCCCTAACATGGAAGCAACAGTTCCCATGGAATAGCAGCTTATACTTTGAAGTAATACTGAAGTGATCATTATTCCTTGTTCCAAAGAAACTGCAGGGGTTAACACAGTGAAGAGAACATAACTTCTTGAACACTGTACCCGCCTAGAGCGGCACAGAGTAATGGAAGCTCTCAAGTAAAATTTACTAAGACAGTTTTATAATTAAAACTTCTATCCATCCATATGCATTTCCATGCTCTTTGGGAGATTAAAGGCAAATCAGCCAAATACAGTAAGTAATTCTGTTTCCTCCTGGCTACCAGGCACAAATGGCAGGCCAGTATAGAAGTGTAAAGGAAACAGGAGACACAAAGTCAGAGCTTATACGGCCACTCAAAATCTTCCACAAACGTAGCTAGAAGAACCAAGGGGAGATACATTTCCTTCTGCTTTTGGCTTTTAACCTTGCTTGTAGGCCTCATGCACTCCACCACTGACTAGTAGAAGCAGGGTATGTTTTAAGCTTCCTGCTGGGGAATATTTTCTCCATGGAAAAGCAAGAGGAACGCTTTCTGATCAGGCTGGGATTTTTCCTTATTACCAGTTTGGGGTTTTTTTTATCATGTCTGCTTCTACTGCCGAAGACATGACATGAGCACCCACAAGGCCCCTTTCCCATCTTGTTATCCTACTGGGTATAGCAAAAAGCAGCTGTTCAGAGAGAAGGAGAAACAGCTTCAGCTTCTCTAATTCTCTACAAGTCTGTTTAAACAACACCACCACAAACACCCAGTAATACATAGTTCTCTTAACCTCTACAGCTTTCAGAGTATGAACTGTATGTATTATATAAAAACACAAATATTTAGGACTAGAGTCCAAAAAGTGTTGTTTAGGAGTGATTTTATTTCTGTTTGTTTTTTAAAACAAGATCTTTCTGAATGTCTATATTGACAAAGCCAATTTGACAATTTGCAAAATGCTGGAAGTGAAATTTTCCTTACAGCTTATTGATATCCCCAGTTAAAAAGGAAGACAACCTTAGAAGAATTCGTTCTTGCAGTGTTCCAAAAGCTAATTTAAAACATCTGTCAATTTAGCAAGGAGCCTAAAAATATTTCTGCATCATCATCCAGTGAAGAAATACAGCCTTGGCTGTAACACTAGCGGACCCCCACGTTTCTCCCAAGAAATAAGCCAGAATATGAGTTTTGCTTGACAAATCAAACTGCCACTGATGATATAGACGTCAGTCCATACTAAAAAATACAGCATGGACAAAGAGAATGAGATGTTTGTGACATAACTTTTATTTCAGGTTACATACCGAGGGGTCTTAGACATGGCAATGCAAGGAAAATGATGACTGAAGTTGATGGTATCCAATTACAGATCCTCTACCTTTCACAGAGTTCATCCATCCCCAAAAGACTTGCCCATTGAAGGCCTAGAAAGCAGGTTCTTTATCTCAAACCAAGTTCAGAGGCAGTTTGTCTCAGTGGGTTCAAAGGTGGCAAGGGCTCAATAACTACTTCACAATGGTTCATTTTTCCCTTTGTGAAACGAGTCATTGGAGCCAAACTACAAGGAAATCTTGTGGGAAGGAGCTCTGTCAGCAGGAGAAGCAAACCAGGACTTAGTTTACCTTCATTTTTGTCAGCCACAGTATTTTATTGCAGCCCATGTTCTGTCTTTATTTACCATATCAAGTAAATCCAATTCTTGGCCATTTCAAGCTATTTCACTCAGCTCTTTTTTTAGAAAGAGTTCAGAAAGTGTTTAACTTTGGAAGGCATCTAATAGATCATCAGGTTCCAACCTCCCTGCTACAAGCAGGGACACCTCACACTAGAGCAGGCTGCACAAAGCCTCATCCAACCTGGCCTTGGACACGTCTAGAAAGCAGGCATCCACAACCTTGCTAAGCAATCTATCCCAGCACCTTACTGCCCCCATGGTGAAGAATTAATTCCTAATATCTAACCTAAGCCTATACTCTTTCAGTTTAAAACCATTACCCCTTGTCCTATCACTGCCCTCTCTAGTGAGAAGCCCCTCCCCAGCTTTCCTGTAGCCCCTTTCAAGTACTGGAAGGCTGCTATAAAGTCTCAGCAGAGCCTTCTCTTCTCCAGGCTATTCAGCCCCCACTCGCTCAGCCTGTATTGATAGCAGAGGTGCTCCAGCCCTTGGATCATCTTGGTGGCCCTTCTCTGGACCCTCTCCAACAGGTCCATGCATTTCCTGTGCCAAGGGTTCCAGAGCTGTACACAGTATTCCAGGTGGGGTGTTACAAGAGCAGAGGGGCAGAACCACCTCCCTTACCCTGCTGGGCCACACTTCTTTTATGCAGCCTAGGATGCAGTTGGCCCTCTGGGCTCCAGCACACACTGGCAGCCCATGTCATGCTTCTCATCTACTACCCTCCCAAATTCCTTTTCCTCAGGACTGCTCCACTGCACCCCACCCCCCCCAGCCTGTATTTATGGCTGGGGATTTGCTGAACCAGGTGCAGGACCCTGCACTTGACCTTGTTGAACTTCATGAGGTTGGCAATAGCCCACCTCTCCAGCCTGTCAAGGTCATTCTGGATGGCATCCCTTCCCTCTAGGGTGTCAGCTACTCCACGCAGCTTGGTATCATCAGCATGTTGGAGTCAATGCTGTTTTACCACGCCCTGACTACTACAATCCATGTGGTAAAAGCTGGCAAAAACTAAATGGCATACATCCTGGCGTAGCAGCAAAGCTTAAAACTTAGCCAGATGCAAGTGAAACAGTTTTGGGATACATAATATTTCTTGGTCCCACCTAAATTTCACAAGTAATTTAAAAATAACCAAAAATAGAACTTTCAGCAAACCGTAACACTAAAGTGTTTTTAGAAAAATACAAGAGATTTACAGGTCACTCCTCACAATCTAATAGCAAAGAAGACAGTTCTAAGAAGGTGCAATTTAAAAAAACCCCACAAACCAAAACAAAAAAAACAGCAAAAAAAACCACCACCAAAAAACCCACAAAAAACCAAAAACAACCAACTTTTTTCATTCTAAGGCTCTCTTGGAAGCATTTAACTAAGTAAATGTCCCATTTCTTCCACTCTCATCTTGCCTTTAATAGAAAGTGCATTGATATTTCACTCGCAATTAACAAGTTAAACACTGCTTTAAGAAGCTTTAATTTTCCCCTTTTCCACAGGGGAACAGGCCAATGTTATTAGGACTGAAGAGTTCCATCCAAAAAAATCTGCATCAGAATTCTCTTCCTTCCTCTGGTTTACACCAAATGTATAATGCACATATACTATGAGTGACATCACTCAAGATCACTCTTCCTACCAGCCAGGCACAAACCTGAAGAGACTGCTGAATCAGAGCCTAACCACTTTGTCTTTCAGTTATTATGTAAGCTGTACATTGGCTTCTAGTTTTCTCATTATTACCCTCTAGACTGCATTCCACAGTAAGGTACTATTTCAAAATCATCTGGCAATAAGTCAAGTAAACTAGGCCACTCCAGCCATTTGGTCCCTAATAGGGGCAACTTGACCTACCTGTCTACACTGGCAATTAAGACAAATTCAATTGGCTTGAAGCTAAGGAAATCCTGCTGTCCAAGTAAAACACAACTATGCAATGAGAACCATATAGAAACCAGAAAGTTACATAATTTAGGTACCAAATTACTTTTCTTCATGCTGCTAATGTCTACTAACTCTGTTACCAGAGCTGAGGCTTGAATGGTTTAGCTAATTACAGGACACGCAACTTAAAGTAAACAAAAGCACATACCAATTATGAGAGACTTTTTAAATAACTACTAAAATTTGGAAATTATAGTTTTTTATCAAGAGAAGTTTTTTTCCTCTGAACCAGTACTTCAGAATTAAAACTACTTAAAAGCTTCACTCCTGTCAAGTAACACAAGGCAGCTCTGACCTCCAAGCATATACAAAACTCACTTGGAAAAATAAGACAGGAAGGAATTGTCCTCTAGAAATGAGATTCACAGCTGTAACTAGAGACTTGCACCTTATAAGATAGTCTAAAGAAAGCATATCCTACCATGCATTCAGAATCCCAGACTTCTTCAGTTCATTTCCATGTACCCAAACCTGTGCATCACCATCAAGTTTCAGAGCACCACTTAACACAAATCCTGTTGCTGATATATACATAGATTAGCACTGGACCTCAAAGTAGATATATGCGATATCAGAGCTGAGCTCATTATTTAGATGCTTGTTTGAAAAGCAAGCAAACAAACACCATGATGCTGCTCTTAGGTTTGCATTATCTTTGACAATCTGCATCTTAAAGACAATTTCGGTTGATGATCTCCCCACCATTTCAGTAACTGAGGTGTATCCTGTTCCCCCAGCCTTCCAAGTGTTAAGACAATTTTCTAGATACTTAAGATTAAGGCTTTTTTTTGGTTCTGTTGGTAACAGAATAATAATAAAAACCCTCACCATTTTAAGTTCATAGAGTTCTTTCCCGAACAGAGTGGCCTGTGACAATTTGTGTTCCTAATACAGACAAATGTTGTACTGCACAGACTCTACCCAAACCAACCCAAGCTACAGCTTCTTATACGTAGTACCGACTAACACTCTCCCCAGGCTGGTTTTTAATTCTATCAGAATGACAAACTAAGTTGGAGGTGGTCTCTGTAAGACTAGTATTAAACTGATATTTCACTTATCCATGTGTTGGCACAGAAAACATTTAAGGAGCTAAAAAAAGACAACGAATGCACATTCTCTGTTACCTCTTGGGCAAGTTTCAATGCAGACAGTAGAGAAGTTTCTTCCTCTCAAGTTTCTAAGCTGTCTGAAACAGGTGCAAGGCAGATGTCCACTATAAGTGGATATTTATTTAACTACGAAATCTGTTGTTATTTTATATAACTCTGGCTGGCACTACTTCCATTACAAGCTCTCTCCTACAGCATCAGTGGTTTCAGAGCAATAGAAATTTTTTTCTAAGTTCAAGACAAACATTTTCCTGCATGAAGACCAATTTTATAAGCATAAGAACAAGCAAGTTTGGAAAGGGGGAGGAGGAATACTAATCATCATGGACTTGAACACAACGAATCAGAATAAAGGTTCACTTTTAGCTTCTGATAGGGGCAACGCATCAATGGAAAAATAGTCACCACCCCATCCATTTACATGACACTTTTTTTTGGCATGTTCTGAAAGTAAGTTTTTTGCCAAAGCCTCTGTCATGAGACCCCCCTTCATTCTAAGCAATCCTGAAATTCTTACAATTCCCTCCACTTCCGAGTTACTGAACTTGCTCTTATATGCCTGCCATCAGTGCTGCTTACTTAACTGCAGCCTTGTCAAGCAAGTATCCATTTCCATTGCCTTGACAAGTTACAAAACCAAAAAGGGTTTAGTACTATGTACTGAGGCAGAAAAGGAAATAGCTAAGAGACACTACTTTAACCTACTTACTTAGGTCAACCTGCAAATGCAGGAACTAGACAGTTATTTTCCTCACTGACTTTGTTTAATCCTAGTGCTTCCCTCAAGGGAAACATACCACTCTAAAATTAGGTCTCATGATAAGTATTTTTCAGTGTTTTAATGTTAAATCAAAAATACCTTCATGTGCTCACTAATATATGGCTGATGCAACAGAAACACCCAGTATTCAGCAACTGTTTCTTGAGCAACATACGTACTAACGTGGTATTTTATAGTGATTATCCACATTATGTAATATATTGGACAATTTGTCTTCAATAAAAGTATAATTTTATTTGACTAATAGTTAATTCAAGCATACAATAAGTTACTGGCATAAATCATTGCTCACATGTTAAATGTGATGTTTTAATTAGTTATGATAATATCAAGTTACCTTAAACAGAATAATTACTAGAAATGGTGTGCTGTTTCCCAAGGGGCAGTGCTCATTTACTGCACCATTAAAAACTTAAGTGTGTCAGAAGAAAACACACTGATGTGCAGAGTCATCACAAATACTTTGCAAGCTATTACAAAGCAGCCACTCAGCCCAAATAACTGATATAGGGTATTAATAATCAAACAAATGTCAAATCTGGCATTAGCTCTGAGTTAGATGAAGACTCATCCAGCTGTTAAAAATAGTTTTTATTAAAACTTAGACTTACTATGTGGTCAAGTAACAAGCTACTTTTCACATCCAAAAAAAGCTTTTATAACAAATATTTTCAATAACACTTGCTATTTCTTGACTTACACTGAAAAATAAAATGATTTTTTGAAGAAATGAAGCATTTTCTGTGGTAAAGGCTAAAACTACAGCATAGCAGCAGATGTTACCAGCACAGTCAGAATCTTCTACTACAGGATGACATACCAGTAAGAGTGGTGTAATATCATTCCTAGTTGTCAGTGACTCCTTTGTGAATTTTATCATTTCTCAGACCTTACTTCTCACTCAAAACAGTTACTGTCTTCTATGCCATCTTGAATAGAATCTGCTCTTCACCACTTTCAAAGTCCATATTCAGCCATTCAAACTTATTTCTACCCAAAACTGTGCTGGAGCCAGCCTGCTACTAGAAAAGTGCTTTGGACTAACATTAATGTTCATTACTGCTCTATGCCCACCCAAAGCACTATGAAAGCCTTACTCTTACACTTGCTGTCCCCTACAGGAAAGTTGAGTTGACATAATATTGACACCTGTGTGACTTAGTTCAGCAGTGGATTTGATTGGCCCTGTTCCTGCAGACAACAGCACCTGAACATGCTTGATGGGACGTACAGGCTCTCAGTGCACCTTTGTAACATGAAGCTTCTAATACTCTCAGTTGAAACAAAGGGGTAAAACTGAGTAGTGTAAGCAAGTAGCTTAAAAGTTAAGTCCAGTATATGCAAACATCTAGACTAAGACTGCTTATTTTGTTAAAGTCCCATAATGGGCAAAACTGGCCAAAACCTGCATTCACCACTTGCATAGAAAGGGAATAATTCTAGCTAGAATTACTCTATAAACTTACCTTAAAATTTAATCTTCAAATTTGACACTGAATGATAGACATATAAATAAGTTTGATTTCTTTAAAAGTAAAGTTTTTTCCACTGTAATTAGCATTTTAGAGCTCCACTGTACCAAATACATAATACTACTCAGTTCACATATGACAGCAGACCATTGCCTGTATCACATAACATGTTGACAAACCAACTCCACATTAGAAAAGATACTAAAGCAGCACCAACACTTGATGGCCTAAGTAATTGCTACCATTTTGTGAAGTTACAGATGCCATTTTTAACTGTTTCAATTATTTCACAAGTTGAATAGAAATTAATAAAGAATCCTTTACAACTTTGTGAAGTAAACACATCTAGAGATTAAGTTCCTTTACCTGCTACAAGAAGGTGACTGAAAAAGAGAAACAGCTGTACTGCTGCTAATCTGACTAAAAGCATCTTCTATAGCAGGCAGTCATGCTTGTTCCCAAAACCATTTTTCCTTATTTGAGGAAATTGTTCCAAAATTAAAACCAATGGAACAGAAGGAAAACACTCTCTGCACAATAATGTTACTATCTGAAACAGAAATACAAGGTTTTGGGCCAGCTAAGAAGCTAAATTAAACATTCATCTAAAGAAAGGAGTTTCTAAAGAAAGGAATTTACACTCAACTGTAAAGGCAGAAGCTAGATCCATCAAGTCTACAAAACCACTGCCTCAAGTTAACAAGGTTAGTTATTAGCACTATCAAAATATTTACAAATAAAAACCTATGTGAAGTTGGATTTTTTGCAAGAAATAAGTGCAAGACAATGAAGTAAAAATCTGCCACAACGAAGGCTAAGCAACAACTCTGTTGCAGTTAGTAACTGCTTCAGGGTCAAAAAGTCTCATTAGTATTTCATTATCCTGACTAGCTGGAAGACAGGTCAGAGATTCTAACTGCCCCCTCCCTCAAAAGTTGCCAGAACAAAGTTTTTGTGCCAGCAATCAGCTCACAATTGAGACACAAAACACGTCATATTATATAGTTTTCAACTATTATCATCACTGATGTCAAGCTGCTAAGGGAGGGGGGAGGTGGAAATAAAAATCAGATAAACAGAAAAATACATTCCTTCCTACCTCATGGGAGAGGGGGGGACAGACGGGCTCGGCTGCTCTGCAGCTAAAGTGCCAGCAGAGGCTAGTCAGAGAGCTAAGGAATGCAGCTTTTTGCCAGCATTAGCTTAAGAGGAATAAAAGAAATGCCGTGCTATTCTCTTTTATTTCCCCAAAGACCCAAGTCAAGCTGAAAGCTACCTAAAATTGACTAAAGTTCCCACTCCCTACCACTTGAATTTATGGAGCAAAAGGGAACTTTAAGTGTGGCAAACAACAAAGCAGCACTTCTTCAGTTGCTATGTTTAAAACAGCGGTTTGGCAGTTAGTAGCCCATCACAATCCAGTGTTTTTGTCGTTGTATCAGAGCAAGCTAAATAATAAGTGACCTTTTTGCTACTACTCTGGAGCTGGAGAGAAGCTCCATTTGTTTACCTCTGTTATTCAGCACAACTATTATGCTGCAAAAGCTGCAAACACAGCTAGGCTTACGAAAGTGATTTTTAGTGTAGTCCAAACACTAGTCAGTTAAACCACTTCTCTCAGATAAAACATCTGAAGATTGATACAGCATTATAAGAGTTTTTACACTTGAGTAAAAAAATTTGTTTTTAGTGTTGAGTTTCTGTGACCTGTTAGTAACCAAATCACTTAGCTGAAGGATCTTAAGACACCTGTATACACATTTAGAGGCAGAACAGGGAAAAATCTTTCTAGATAAATATTGAACAGTTACAAATGTAGTAAGATCTTAAAAGTAAATTAACACACCAAAAAAGGTAACCCTCAGTGATTTCCAACTGCATGCTTGAAGCAGCACTTTTATATAGTGAAAATTCGCAAGATAAACATTCAATACATCACACACTCCTGTACTGAAAACCTCTCCTAAGCAAGTTTAGCTGAGTACATGGATATATGTTAGCAGCTGAACGGGTTTCCATAGGGTTTAGCTGGGACAGTCAAACATATCAGCCTGCACACAGCTAAACCTTAGCACTCATTGTTTCATTCCTGTACTACATCTCATTTTGAGATAAACAGTTAACCATTGTTGGCTACACAGATATTTTATTAAAAATGACAAGTTGGCTCGTTCAAGACATAACCCAATTTGTGGTCACCAGGAACCAAATCCACCCAAGAATTCCTGCAACTTACAAGTTATCTGGCTCTCACACATACTATCAGTCTGGTTTAATGTTTTCACACGTTCTGAAGAAGTCTGTGCAGGCAAGCAAAACAATGCCTACGTAAGAAAAAGTTTTATTAATGCTTCCCTCCTCAAAAAGTTGCAAAACACAGCCTCCTCCAAACTCCGGAAAAGGTTTGAAGACAGCAGAGGAAGTAACTCAGATGGAGTAACTGAAGTTTCAGATGACAGCTTTTAGTAGTTTTCCTACTTGATAGGAGGACTCTTGAGACTGTTCTGCAACTGAAGAGCTGATATCCAGAAAATGGCTGAAAAACTAGAATGGACAAGAAAGTTAACTTTCCTGGTTCAGCCTTTAATAAGCTCACCATTTTGATGGACCTGCTCCTTGCATTATATAGTAACTATTTGATGAAAACTTAAACTAAAAAGACAGAAGAAAACAGTCACAACTGTTTGTCATCACACAATGACTTACCAAAGACAACACTTGCAAGTTATCCAGTACAGGCCAGAGTGATCCACATCAATTTAGGAGTTACAGAAATAATCTCCATCTCTCATACTGCTACTCTGGCACTTCTGTGACTCTTATCTGTTCAAGGAATAAATTTCTATAGCTATTTTCTTGCACAGTCTTCAGCATCAAAGGAAGGACAGGCTTGTCTCTGCAGTTCATGCTAAGACTCATCTACTAAAATAGAGTTCAAATTTAACACCATTATACTTTACTATTCCCACAAACAGGAAATTGTGTGAAAATAACCCACTCTGGTACTGCTAGAAGTGTGTCCATTAAAAAATGAATTGCAAAAAACAACCTTTTCTATCACTTACTTTTAAAAAAATGCATTTCTGGATAAACACCATCACAAGAATATCAAGTACTTCTCAATATCCTTACAAGCAGCAAATCCAGATATTTACAATCATTACAGCAAAAGGCTTTTGGTCTTTGTCTACTGCTAACCTGAGACTGCCTTGAATTAATCAGTACCTTTTACCTTTTAGGACAGTTAAAGAATATGGACAATTTCAGTATTACCATACAAGACTTACTGTATCTAAGTCAAATGACTGAAAATGTTCACAACTCTAGAGAAATTACACAAGAACAGTTGCAGCATATCCAGTTATTTTAAGCTGCATACAGAGATATCTGAGCATAAAGCTTGTAAAATCAGCCAAAGCAGCACTTTCTCACTTCTGTTATTCATAATTTCATTTATGCACCATATTTATCTGAGGACAAAGATTAAGCGTGATCCTTAGTCAAATCATCTTAGGCCATCACAGAAAATCATTTTCATATGAAAACTGCTTACTTCCACTACAATGAAAAATACTGTCCTTTTCCTATCATACACTGTAAGCTCTAAATAATATATTTCATTAATAGATAGATACAGATTTAAGACCCAAAGAGAGAAGGCACTCTGCTGTTAGAGGCAAAGGAGAATTTGTTGGGAATGCAAAGGTCAGGTGCAACCTTCGCTGCAGCACCCATGACCTCATCCAGGAATCCAGGACCCATTTCAGGAATCCTGGTGCCTGAACACAAGAAACAACACAAATCAGAACCTACACCTCAGGAGAACAGACTTCAGCCTCTCCTGGGACCTGCTTGGAGAAATACCATGCAATAGTCTTCTTTTCAATAATCACTTGCAAGTTCCTGCTCATCATGATGAACCATGCTTGAAGTCAATGAAAGCTAGCAGGAGGCCTACATGGATGAACAGAATGCTCCTGACAAAGCTGATGTGAAAAGTAGGCACACAAGAGGTAGAAGCATGGACAGGTAACTCAGGAGAAATACAGAGAAGCCACCTGAGCATCCAGAAATAAGGTCCATCCCAAAGCCTATCTAGAGTTTAAAGTGGTGAGGGACATGAAGAACAAAAAAGAAAAACCTGCTTGAGAACAGCAACAAAAGGAGACTAGGTCACATGTGGGACTGCTGTTGAATGGGTGATCCCAACACTGAAAATGCTGTGTTGTAATGCTTCAGAATAATTGTTTACACTATGAATAATAATAAATGGTTAACAACACTGGTCTATGAAAGGGGAAAGAAAGAAAATACTCAATACTTTCTTTAGCCCAACCTTTACTTAGAACATGTGCCTTCAGCAATCCCAGATCCCAGAGATGCACTGAAAGCTTGGCGGCTTGATGAAGCAATTCATCCTGTATGCACGAGGTGCCTTCTGAGATGCAGATGGTTGCAATAACCACTAATCTGTGGTGCATCTCCATGAATCAACAGAAGATACTACTTTGGACTGCAATTACAGGACAAAATTTAGGGTTAATTCTCTCCTACCTGATTTAATAAAAATTAAATATAACCATTAATAATTGTCCTAAGTGCATCCACTAAAGATACTTCCATGTTCAAATTAAATAACGATGCTCCCAGTAAGAGCTCCTATTGTGTTTTTAAAGATAAATGCCAGGAAGGTTATCATTTTGCAGGGACTAAGAACCAATGTCACAAAGGCAGTTCTGTACCAAGAAGAATGGCTTCTCGGCATTTGCTGAGCAAGTAATAAAATACAATTTGTATTGCTAAAGGAAAAAACATAACATGGCAATGTTTGTTAAGGTCTAGTTTGCCAGCCCAACTTGCTTTTCAGAGTGAGAAATGGCAGCAGAATATTGATATTACTAACAGAAGATACTCCATATGCATATCTGAAGTGAAAAAACACGAAGTCAGTAAGAATAGAGTAAGACAAGAAGTCAGAAACAAGAGCTTAGGAAAAATACATACAAGCCACACACCAGACAAGAAGGGATAAAAAGCTATTCTTGCTATATGTGAAGCCGCAACTAAAATGAAGTAGTCCCCAAGGCAAGGACTGACTAGGAATGGGCTATTCTCTCCTTTGGAAGAATAATCGGTTAAAAAGTATAATTTGTCTCTTAAGACATGTAGCAGATTTGGAACAAGCAACACACCCTATCATGCAACAAGTTAACTATCTCAGACATAGTATCAAGTAACCGGCATCAACAACCTGTTTGCTAATGCATCTTTAAAACCGCTGCTTGGTTCCCCCTGCCCGTGTCCTCTCAAATACCTGCTTCATCAGTCCAAATTTCAACTATTTTGGAAAGGGGAAGACACAGGTAAAACACCTTGTTTATGTTCTGAAACTACTCATCTCTGAGTGTAAAACAAAACAAAATAGGTTTTAGTTAATTCTTTTATTAAACTCTAGAAAGGAATTACATTACTGTACTCCAATAGTATTCTGTGGAGGAAAATATTTTCTTGCTTCAAAGCATAACACAAAACTACATGACACTTTTAAGTTACAGGAACTCAGGAACAAGATAGAAACACTAAACATTGGCCCTTAATAGAGATTTAACAACTCCTCTCTCACTGGTGTAATTCACTTAAGCAACACAAGGCCTATGTTATGTTTTCCAGAGCAAGAGTAGTATACACCATGTTGTGGGCATAGGGAGTTTTTTAATCCAATTGCCACTTAGAGGTTATCCATTTCACAATATTTTGAGCTTTTATGCCCAAAAAGCCATCTGCATGTTATTACTAATGGAGGCATCCACCATCTCTGTGCACTTGAAAAGAATCAGAGAACAAAAGATAATTTTTTAAGCCGATGGGACAGACTGGTGTAAATTATACTCCAAATATAATAACAGAAAAAAAGATAACTCCATTCAAATCATAAGCTGATTAATCACTTATGTAAAGATATTTCATAAAAGATAAAAGCAAAAACAAATCTTATTATGTGTGGGGTGGTTTGTTATTACAAAGTTGCTTTCTATCTGATTAATCACTAAGGACTCTTCTCCCTGCCCCTCCAATGAACACACCCTCATGAGTTTTATCCACATTCTCAGAGCACTGAGCCACAGTTCCCACAACACAGGAAATTATCCCTAAAGAAACCACAGGTATACTCGATCTTCTAATTCCAAAAATAAGGAAGTTTATTTCAAAAACATTGTCTCTCCTAGCACTAATGACAAGTTTCTTCTACACATAGGCAAGACCCGTGAGATCATCAGGGCTCTTCTAATATCCTCATATTGCAAGGAAAAAGCTTACTTTTTTTCCTCCATCCTTTTCCAAGATACATAAATACATACACATAAAAATTGCAAGCTAGTTTTTTTTCCCCTAGAAAGAAAGACTCAGCTGGCCTCAACAGCTCACTCCTATCTTGTTGGCCCTGACATACACGCAAGCCAGCTATGCCAGGAGAAAACTTGGGGATGAAGAAGCGCTTTTACTATCTACTTGCCACAACAGTCAGACCATTTGTCCTCATTTTAAGTGTTTAGCCATGTATTTGACTTCTGCTGCTGCAATAATTACAAGGATTTCAAGGCAGGCTGCTTTTTTCACAGACTCATGTATAGAGGTGATTTCCAAGCTGGTGGTTTGCAGGTGCTGGTAACAACTCAGTTTCTCCAGGAAAAAATGCACAGCTCTTTCTACATGGCCCTGCAACCCTAAGCAACTTTTCACTTGACAGAGGCTGAAGGATGTGCTGATGGCTTCACGTGATTACTACTTCAGCCACTAGGATGAGACAGGACAGCAGCTACAGCTACACTGAACATCCTACCTTCACAGTTGAGGGGTTTTCTTTGGTTTGTTTTAAACTTGATGTTCACTGCCTAAGTACTGTATAAAGTTTCACCCGTTCAGTGAGTAATCTTTGTGGTTTTAGTTGTGCTTAGAGTGGGCTTTAGCTCACAGTAGTTTAAAGACACTGACAACGTTAGGAAGTGACAAAAACCTGTAACACCACTGCTTGACCCAGTGCTATAGGGTGTTGTTCTCATCAACCTCCATTTAAACTTAATGTTGCTCTAAACTGCGTATATTTACTTTTGACAATAGTGCTTGGCTTTGCTCTACTTAAAGGAAACATCCAATAAACCATGACTGAGACAGAGTATTTATAAGGTAACAGACCCTAACTGATGACCATCATGACCTGCTCTAGATGTGGTGAGATACAGAAATACATCAATATAGTTTCCTAAGCCTCCAAATTTTGGCAGGTAAACGAAGGACTATCACAGCATCTACAAAAAATACATTATTGAGAAATGTGATAGCTAATAATTTATTAGATATACCCATTTTTCCCCAATAATATAATAGAAATTGGATGCATGTAGACAGTTATGAAACAGATTTTAATATAAAAGGACAGCACCGATAGCAAAGAGGACAGAAAGGCAGAAGCTGCATTATCACCTGGACAAGTGCTGGCCTTTCAGAGCAGATCTCTGTTCTGAAACATCTCAGCCACTCCTTTAGAAGCATTTCACACCAGTGTCACTTTCCTCAGATAACTTGAGCTCAATCAAAACTAAGGACAGAAAAATAGTGTAATGGTGAGACATTTGGTCTCAGAGATCTTTCAGAGCACTGACCTGGTTCAACAACCCAGCCCCTAAAAGCCAACATCCCACTCCAGTATTTCAGTTGTGTACTTACTGAGTCCTTTCTCAGGTTGCCCTCTATTACCTTATGTTTTATACATATAATTAACTTCCCTATCTGTCCAGCTCAGCAGCTTCACCATGGCACTGTCAGTATTTGGCAGAGTAGCAGTGACACTCTCTGAAGCAGTTTTGTTTGAAACAGTGGACAGAAGTTACAAGAATGGGCTACAACTGTTCTCACAGAATCCATACATGGCAGTAAGTAAAAGGATTTTAAAACAGAGTAGAACCCAGTTACTCCATTTGGCAGTAATATGACATTTCTCAGAACATAAAGGTTTGTAAATTCACTACTGGAAAGTTTAATTTTTCTCCTCCATTAACTGAAGTAATTTTATATAATGTGTGGGATATGTTTAAATTTTCTCCTTTATCATTATTAATCTTTGATAGAAATCACTCTTTAAATATAGGCTAAAGTCTGACCAATTCATAATTTCATTTTACTGCCCACTAAACCAATAGTATATCTAGCAAACTTCACGTTATTCCCTGCCTATAGGGTTGGGTTATTTTTTATGGCCAACCAATTCTGCTGTCTTAGTGTTACAGCTTTAGCTATAATAAATACCAAATCAAACCCCAACCCTCCCATAAGAGGGTCACATCCACTCCAAATATCAGCCAATAAAAACATTAAGATCTTCCGTTATGAAAAGGACTGATCTAGTACATGATTAATCTTGTGATAATCTAAAGCCTCTCCCTCAATTTCTTGGCTCTAGTCCAAAGCTACTTTTTTGAAAACAAAACACGAAACAAAACTTCTGCCACTTAGCTCTGCGTGCAAATTTTTTGCATGGACAACACCTACCCTATTTCACAACTAAGAAATATGATAAAATTACTTGAAAACAATTTGAGCATTGTTCTGCAAAAGCTATCCCCTAATGGAACATTCAAGATACAGTAGAAATGAACCATCAAATATTGGGAACTAGTACAAAAGCGCAGTACAGCAAGTCCTTGATACTTCCCATGGGAAAGAGACTAACTTGTGAAGATGGTTATTTCATTAACTTCAGCAATTACTTGGCCTTCCTCTTACCTAGGATTACTTGACAATTAGGTTTTGAAAGAAAGCATCCTTACAGTACATCTTGTTGGGTGTGTAAACTTTACATTAAAAAAACCACAAAACATAAGATGGCTTCAAGAAAACCTTAAAATACAGTACATCCGTTTCTGACAAAAAACACAAATGCACATTGAATAGCAAACTGAAGGAAAAGTTCTCATAGAGAGGTCTGTAGTCAAGTTACCTTGGAGAAACGTGCCCTTTTAACTCAAACAACAGCCTTAAATTAAGACACTCATATATATATATATCAAGCTCTGTTCTGTTTTAGATATAGTCTATTGTGTTGACTGTAACTCATGAATGTCAGCAAAAGCTTCTTTCAGGTTACTGCATATGGCTTCTTCCTCATAGCCATTTTGTCATTTCCTAGCCCATTGCCCCACAAGCCCATCTCCTAGGCCTTGCAAAAGAACAGGTCTCAGCACTTCAAACACTGCTACCAACAAGTACTTCCAGAAGCAAGTTACATTAATTAAATATTGCATGTTTTAAATAGTAGAGTTCTTTCTATAGGCTGGAGAACCAAAGAATGGTGCTGCTGTGTGAGACAAGTTATCACTGAAAAACTCATCTGCTGGTCAGTACTTACCATGATGTACACTGTAACACTCATGCCAAATGAAGAACCCTGAGCAGACAGCAAGCAACACAAATAACTAGCAGCTATATTACTGTCTTGCTTATATTACCAGATCCATCTTTGCTGTCACCTGTGAAGCCACCAAAAGGCTCCCAATTAGATAACTTGTTTGCACAAATATTCCTGCTCCTGTGAAACTGCAGTTTCACAGATCATCTTTACACTTCAGACTGATAGAGTGAAAACAACTTCAGATAGGAAGCACAACATGAATTCTGTATTTTTCCTAATGTAGTCAAAACTGTAATTTACCAGCCCAGAGCATTTTTCTTGGAAGTACCAACTCAGATTACACCACTTCTATTAGCTCTTTATGAATTAACACAGAAAAATAATTACCATCTTTCCTTTTATCTAGCTAGCAGAAAAGAGAAGAAAACTAGAGGCTTCTAAAACAGTCCCAAATGAAAGAAGAGCTGGCATCAGCAAGCTGCAGAAAGAAACTAATTATTTTTCTGCATTTCTGTCATAAAAGCTACTTTATCAGATAAGGTTTCTTTTTGAGAGGAAGGGAGGTGGAGGGAAAAGAGCCACACAACACAGTCATACAAGCTAAGCTCAGAGAGGCAAGGCGTTATGCTAACGTCTTCCTTTCAAGGAAAAGTATTTCCTACACTCGGCCATCACACCCTTACAGGCACCATACCTATTTCATCAGTTCACTGATGCAGATTGCTTGTTCTTCAGAAAAATAAGAATTTAAGCAGAAGTCAAGAAAAAGCACAAGTATTGCAGATAGTGCATCCTGTAAAATTCACGGAGTCTTGGAGATCAAGAGCTCTAGATACACTGTGGTGAACTACAAAACCCCAAAGTGGCACGTAATTCCAGCAGTAGCAAGTGCTACAGGCCAAAACCTGAAAAATGCATCATATACATTAGTCACTTTGACAGTTTCTTATACCCACAAGCCTCGTGATTTCAGTGCATTAAATCATCAATTAATGGTGACACAGTATTTTAACGGCATGTAGTCATTGCATTTTAAGGTAAAGTTTACTGGCAAAGCATGGATATCAGTTGCTATGAATTATTAGAGAATTTCACAGGATAAGAAGTGAATAAGTAACATCCAATGTTCAAAAATTAACTCAAGAGTGTCTGTAAATGAACTTAACAGAAGTACAAGTACAACCAGGTAAACCCAATTAGAGGAGTATGCCATGTTGCAGTGCTTTCTAGCTCAATTTCTTCCTTGCGACAGTTTGCTATTCTTTTGATGCAGTTGGTTAGAAAAGTACTAATATGATTAAGACATTTCAAATGTAATAGTGACTTGCACTTCTCAAACTGAAATAAACTGAAATGTCCGTACTGCAAATACTCAGATCTTGGAGATACGCTTTGTATAGCTGCTTTCAAGAAGTAGTGAGATACAAGACGATTTTCAGTTACTTTGAACTTCCCGCAAGCAAACAGTAACTCACACTCGAATCTATGTAACAAACTGAACAAATTAGAACTTAGAAGTTTGCCTTTTCGACTCCTGCACTGATAAGTAAGTGCCAGCCGTCACCGACATAAAATTGAAAATCAGGTGCCTGGGAAGCTTGAAGCTTTTTTTAGCATAGGATGACACCAAAAAGTATTTTACCCTTTATAGTGCATACGCTTAAAATAGGACTTCCCAAGACTGCAAAAAACCACAGAGCTTATCAGAGACATCCGTGAGACGTTTCAAGGAGCACTCGGCTCGGGGTGGGGAGGTACAGGCAGCAATAACTAGAGTACTTGACCGCGTCGCTGCTCTTCAGGTGGGGAGCAAGCAGACTCCTTCAGCCAGGAAGATGCGGAACGACCCGCCGTGCCGGACACCCCAGGGCTCCGCAGCACGGCTCCCCGAGCTCCCTCGCCGGCCAGGGCGGGAATAGCCGCAGGCGGCTTCCAGACAGGAGCCGCAGAGGTCCAGAAAGCCTCCCAATTAACCCCTTCCCGGCCCCAGCCTCGCCGCCGGCACCACGGCGGGGAAAGCCGCTCCGCGACGGGGCGCCGGGCGGGCGGCACGGGGGGTGCCCGGAACGCCTGCAGACGACAGGCCGGGGCGTTCGCGCTGCGTGGCCGCCGAACCCCGAGTTGGCCACGGCAGCCAAAGTTACTCCGGTGAAGGGGAGCGGAGGAGACGGGCCGGCCGCCACTACTTACCCGCACCAGGTTGCTGACAGCGGCCTGCACGGCCGAAACGGGGGCGGTGAGGTCCGGAATGGCCTTGCCGTCCACCTCCCCCTCCTCGTGCATGATCACCAGGTGGGAAATCTGCTGGGCCACCGGCTCCAGGATGCTCTCGATGGTGCGCGTGTGGAAGACGGGCATGGCGGCGGCGGGGCGGGGGGCCGGGGCCTCAAGTCCGCACAAACTCCTAGGAAACTCTGTCCCTGCGGGCTGGCGCCCCACAGAGAAAGCCGCGGCCTCCGCGCAAAAAAAAATTAAAGAGGCAAGAGGGGAAAGCAAAGAACCACCGCGCCTCCCCTCGCCCCCTCGCAGACGGCAGAAGCCCTGACAAGAAGCTCCCGTCCCAAGCCCGCGGAGGCAAGACTCGAACTCTCTGCCCGCCCGCCTCCCCCGGCAGCGCCCACCCCGCACTGGCACGGCTCCCCCGCCCGGCGGCGGCTTTTCAAGCGGCACAACCTACCCCTCCCGCGGCTCCCGCCCCTCAGCCGCCCTCGCCCAATGGCCCAGCCGGAACCGCGTCTCCCAGTGGTGCAATGCCACGTCCATCAACATTCCAGAGCCTGCCTCCCTCCCCCCGCGCCTTTCCCGCACCACCCGCCTTCCCAAACAAGCTTGGCTGCGCGGCCGCTAGTTTCCCAGCGTTGAGATGACGTCAGACATTCTGTTATCCATATAAGGAGACGATTAAAGCCGGAGTGCTGGAATAGTGGCCGAGGGAGCGGAGGACGAGGGGGTGGCGGGATCCCTGCGCCCCGCCCACGCACCGCGGGAGTTGGGTCGGCCGGGCTGGGACGGGCGCTCCCTCGGCGGGGAGCGTGTGGCTGTGCACGCCTGGGAGAGCGGGTGGTGCCCCCGCTCCGCGCCCTCAGTGACCCGCCGTCGAGGCGGAGGCTCCCGCGGTCTCCGCGCTGCTCACGCCGCTGCCACCGCCCGGGCGCGGTCCCGCCGCTTCCGCCCCCCCTGAGCAGAGCGGGCAGCGGGGGCCTCTTCCCGCCCGCGGCCGCCTGAGGGCGGGGGGTGTCCTCGCCGGCCTCCCGTCTGAGGCTGAGGGACGTGGCGGGACAACGGGCCCCGTCCTGGCAGCAGAGCTGTTCCGCGGCCCCGCTGCCTGGGGTCACTGGCGGCTCCGCGGGGAGGGCCAGGCAGGGGGAGGGTGAAGCGCAATGTGCGGGTTTTACCGGTGTCATCTCCGGAGATAACAGCGGCACGGGCGCGGGAGTTCGCTTAGATACATTAGGTGAGCGAGGTGGCTGCGGGAGGAGCACGGACCGTACCCAGAGAGTAGCGTTAATTCCCGCTGTCCCGTGGCTCTGAGGTGGGAGCGAAGCGCCCCGGCCCCGCTGCCCGCCCTGCAGCGCCGCTGGGCAGCAACGGGCAGTTCCGGGGCCTCCAGACACCGTCGTCAGCCTAAATAAAACCTGGGGCTGCGTTTCCCGCTCTTGGGCGCTGCCAGTGCAGTGTCTCTTGTGACACTGGGAGTCCTCGTGGCAATAAAATAAGGCACAGGGGTAAGGGGCTACAGGATTGTGGTCTGTGCTTCTTTTCTTTGATAACTTGAGCACAAAATTAGATTTGGGAAATTGTTACTGGCTTTTAGGTATTTTTCTCATGGTCCTGGTGCTATTTTAAGCTATCAATCAATGCTCCTGTCAGACAAGCTTTCACTCCTCAATGTTTCAGAACAAGCAGTGTGCTTTCTGTGCAGTGTTGGAACTCAGCTGGTCCAGGAACATGTAGAAAGAGGCTTCTGGTGTGTACAAGGATCTGCCTTTATGTAAGTACTTGTACTGGAGATAGTTAAAAGTTGCAGGCCTAAAGAGCTAAGAAAAAACAGATTTTGTCAGGTGTTAGAAATCTTAGCAACACCTCTAGCTCTCAATTTCTTTGTTTATATGTCTTCTTCTTTTTCTCTCTCCCTTTTTTTTTTTTTTTCTTCTTTCCCCTCTATTAGTATGCTGGGAGTTGTGTTGGTGTGTATTTATTGAATCTGCAATGGTAGAAGTCAAACAACTAATTTCAATGTTGTACCATCCTGTTTTGTTTGGAAACAGGTATGCCTATAGACTCGATGACAGATAATCAAAGTACATTATTAGCATTCAGAACATATTTAAAATACCAGCTTCTCAGCAGTAATGAATGTGTTAGGCCACTTGAACTATGTACTGTTAGAGTCTTTTTATGTTGTTAGCTTTTGGCTATATGGCATTGTTCTTATCATTTCTATGCATTCCCAGAAGTGCCTCTTTAGCATACTATGGATCAGAAATAATGAGCACGCATTAAAATCCTTCTGGATAGTAATGTGCAGCAGCTGGGAGTTAAAAAAAGCTATTAGTTCATGTTATGAACTAATAATCTGCTAAATTATGTTTTGTGGAAGTATGCAAGCCTAATAAACCACATATTTAGTCATTTGTGGGACTTGCACATAAACTAAGTTCTCTGATTAAAAATAATTGCTTTAAGTCTGGGATCTTGTGCACTGAAGTCTGGCTGAAATATGCATGTGCAAGCATATGTTTTAAAGAAAAAAATATCTGATAATTATAAAAGGCCATCCTAGCTCTAGTAGGTGTAGCTACTATAGGCAAAATATGATTTAGAACAGAGGGATGTGTTGGTAGCCTTCTAAAACTTTACTCAAGACAAAATATGTGTATTGTTATTTGGGGATGTCTTGGTATTAGGAGTTTCTTTCACAATATTTGGGTTATATTGGTATAATTTTTGCTCATGCAAAAATTAACTTTTGCTGTCTATAATATGTGACTGTACTGCAGGCCCGTTACTGAAATTCTCTTCCTGCTTATTGCTGTGGCTGCCTGATTTTTGAAGCCATGTCAGCAAAATCCTATGCAATTAACATACATGTCGTTTTGCACATTTTTGTGTTTTTTTCTTCTTTTTAAATGCCACCTTTACAGTGTTTTCTCTTTTATTTTGCAGGATTCATATGTGTCACATTGATGTCATATGAATAACAGCTTTATAGTAGCTACTTTTTAAACAGAAATCGATTTCTTATGCCCATAGCACTATTCAGTCTGTAATTGTATGCTAGTTGTGCAGCTACTGTGAGACGGCTTCTTGAGTTTATACAGTTCCTTAACTCTCCAGGTCCTAGCAGATGGTTAGAAAGTAACTAATAGGTTTGATCAGAGTATTTTCCCTTTATTGAGGCCAAGGTGGACATGTGTGAATTCTTTTGTTCTCTTCCAATATGGGACTACACATGCAAGAATGGATTCCCCACTGAGATAAAAAAAAAGAGATGCTGAACCTCCTTACCTTTCTACACACTCAAAATTTTAGTCTTGTTAAAAAGCAGCATCTATTATTAGCATTATAGTGGTGACTAGCATCTCAAATAAGGTGGTTAGAATGAGAGGATGAGCTTTAAAGACACTCTTTCCATGTCTTTTACTATTTCATAAGAGCTCAGGTGAGTCCCATTCTGCAAAGAACTTCATGTCAGCAGACTTCTGCCTACCAAAGTCTCCATTGACTTTAGGGCCATAACGTCTCGAAGTCCCAGATAATCAGATGATAAATTATCCTTTTCTCACACAAAGTATTTTAATGAACAAAGAAATCCTCTCTTTACTTCCACTGAAAAGAGATGGGTGCATGCTTACCAACAATGTAACTGCCAAGGCAGTCTTTTCTGCAGTATCTTTTGGAGAATTCTGTATCCTGAGGTCAGGGTACATGGCACTGCAGCTGCGAGTGATGGGAGCAGTGGAAAATAACTTTTTTGGAGAGCTTCATGAACTTGCAGTTGTCTATAATTATAAGGTGTTTTGATAGTATTAATACTTCATCAAAGTGTGTGTGTCCAGTTGGCTCTAAGCACTTACCTACATTTTACAGTAGTTATTTTCAGTATTAGGTACCTCAGCAGAGAAGGATTAGGTTTGCTAAGCAAATGCACTTGGCTGTGATAAATCACTTTTCCCTGGAATGACCTGATCTTGTTCCTTGACTGTACCAACTTCTGACTTTTCTAAATAATACCTTATTAGATGCTTGACAAAGTTTACGGAATTGCTGTATCCATACCTTGCATAAACTAGATTACATTACTGTCTTAATCCTATGAAGGTTTAAGCCTATGTCAAAATTTAAGAAATATAGTATTGTTTTGTCACCTTCTGGAGGACCAGAGGCTGCTGTTGATCAGCTCCTATGAAGCCATTAACTTTGGGTAATCTGAGAGTATAGTATCAAGTATATGTAAAGCGTGTATGTCGGTGTATGTGTAGTTAAAATTACATGGCTATTCACAGTAAATGCAAACAAAAAATGTGACTACAAACGTATGATAGACTTCAGTTTACAAAAAGCAACAAGTAGTTTTCAGAAGCTTGACTCTCTGATTGGATAGTTAAGTATCACTAAGAGAAAAAAAAAACTGAAAAACTATATATATCCTACCAAGTATCACATTTTTTTGTGGCACTGTTCTTTTAAATAACATTTTTAAGCAATGAGAGATGTATGCTCGTGCTCTGAGTACATGTATACTGGCTCAGAGCTTGTCAGTATAAATTACTATCTGTTGAACAATCTGAGTGCTTTATTCACAGTAGGTGACCATTTTTACAGTCTAAACTTTCATTTTGCCACTAGCAATTTTGGTTAATGTTTATGGTCATGGACACAGGGAAACTGAGGCAAATAAACTGAAGATGTTAAATGTCTTTAAGTTAAGAATATTAAACCACATGTGAATTTTTTCTTTCAACTTCAAATGTTCTTTGCTACAACATTAGTCTTTTCCAAGAACACGCTTTTTTGAGAGCAGTAAGACTCTTGTGAGCAAGCAGTTTACAGAGATGTGGTAACTTGACTTCTTGTGTGTTCTTTGTGCATTTCCTTAAAATGGGAAAAGTTGGTTTAAATCACTCTTGTTGATCAGCTTAAGCTTCCCTGTTTTACTTTGCAATGAAATAGATGATACCTCAGCTGAGGTGCCTAGACTATGTTCTCAGATTTTCTTATCTGCCTTGCAAGAACACATCTTGATATTCAGTCAGTTCTTTATTAAGTATTTTTGCGTGTAACTATGTTCAATTCAATTTCAAGGACCCCTGTACCAAAATTAGGCTATGAGATGACCAATGCAATACTTGATTATTATTTTTTTTTTGCTTTATCAGGGTCCATTTCAGCTCTGTAGACTTCCCCACCAGCACCACTCCCACTATATTAAATGCTTTTAAGTATAATTTCCTTTCCTAGTAGTTCCTCATATTGGATTTGATTTACCAAAGTAGTAAAGCATGTGTATATTGGTAAGTGTACAATTAGTCTAATATTTTAAGTGTTTGCTGGATTGGAGTCTTATAAATTATTTCTATCCCTACTGGAGAATGAACAGGCTCAGGGGTTTCTGCAATGCTATGTACATTACAGTTCCTATCAAAGCCAAAGCCTTTGGCCAAGACTTCTGGAAAAGCCACTGGCTGAAATGAAATAATACTATATTTAGTAATAATTAACTCTTTGAAAATATGTATGTAACTACTTATTTACTGCATCATCATGAAGATTTTTAACTCTTTTGTAGATTCTTTTTTGCTTAAATAGTTATCTTCTTTGACGTGCATACTAAAGATCTGCAGTTTTGTATTAATAGATACAGGAGTTTACTGCCACCAGCAAGAACTAAATGGCCAAATTAGTCAGTACGTGAAAAATAAATTGCTAGATAGCACCGAATTTCTGTATATGTGTATAAAATCCTTCTGTATGCAATGGAAATATAAGTAATCAGAATAAATCACATTAACATGCTTTGGAGTTTCTTATCTGTGCCATATTCGTTAATTCATCTTGACTAAAACTATTCTGGTGTCCCAGACTGCAGATAAGCTTCAAATAATTACAGAAAAGAAAGAAAATTAACCTGATACAAAAAGACTTCCTTCTTCCTGCCCTGACATTCTGAACTTACAGCTATTTTCACATAATTGGACCTTAGACTTGCAAAAATTCAGCAGAACTCATTGTAAGATTACTCTGTGAATGTATGTATTTTGTTCTCTGCTTCTCGTAAAAATGCAGTAGTGTCACAGAAAGGACAGTGTGTATTCAACACTGTGCCACTCATAGGTTTAAAGGTCATGAGGACTGCAGTGAGAGTTTCATCCTATTGCAAAGGGAAGAATCCAGAATTACATGGATCCATGCAACACTTCTGGGTTTGAAAAAACTGTCCTCTTGACTTACATCCATAAAATCTGTTTTAGAATCTTTTTAAAGTTAACTGAAAACATTATCATATTTCTCTTAGTCTTCTCTATAGCTAGATTCATAGCCATTAAGAATTAAACTGTGAATCTCTTATACACATAGAAAATCTCTGGGCTTTGCTTTACTTTTCTGTAGGGGTCAAGTGTTAGCGGACTGGATTTTTGCCCCATTGCACAGGTGAGATTACCCTTGTGAGTATTCAGATACAGGAATGAGAGGTACATAAACACTGTTCTAAAGGAGCTTGGCTATAAACTATTAGTTCTGGTAAAATATTTAAAAATCATTCTTATATAAGGTATTATGTTCCATATGATAACATGTATTTGGTCCACTGACAAAATAAAAAGGCATGATTGATTTAAAAAATTACCATTTTTTGAAACTATTCACGTTTGTTTCAGATGTTTGGGTTCTGTTGTCTTGGAGCTGCTGGAATATGAGAAGCAAAAATTTAGGGCTAATAAATCTGCTGCAGAAGCCCTAAAATTTCAGGGGTGAAATGAAATTCCCATTTAGGTTTTCAGCTTTGTGTGTAGAAAAATGCCCCCAATGCCAGGCAAGAATATTTTCCATGTGAGTGTGTCATTCTTTGCTGTTGCATACCGTGTCAGCATTGCTAGTTAAATGTGGTTTACAGTGGTAAAGTGTATGCAAACTGGTGGCAAAGGAGGGTCAGTAGCCTCAGCAATGTCACTCTGTGCAAAACATGCTGCACTGCTGCAGTATTTTCTCCTGAGACAAACTTTCTGCATTGGTTACAGTTTCCCTTGCAAAGCAATTAGCTGAGCCTGGACTCACATTTTTCACTCATACTGTATTTGATTTACATCAGCTGAGGGAAATTGTAATGTGCAACAGTGACTCTGGAATTTAAACAGAAACCCACAAGGGATCTCCATACTGCAGGCCAATTTCCAAATATGGGAGAAGAGAAGCAGCAGTAGTAGCCTGGGAAGCCATCCTTAGTACAGCAAGGGACAAAATAGTCAGGAGTACATGAGCTTCTCTAAATTTGTTTGGAAAGGTAACAGCTGTAGTATTTTTGTGAGAATAAAGGAATTAAATACAAATACTGTGATAGCAGAAAGAAGCATTGTTGAACTTTAACTCTCTAGAGCCTCAACAACAGAAGTGCAGCTTTTTTTTTTCTATTTCATTTACCTGTAATACAAATGTACATCCATACTCTGGCAATAGCAATCTGTTGCATTTGCAGATTTATCAGAAAGAGTCCTAAGAAGAAAGTTTATGAGAAGATTAGTGGAGCTGACACCCAGATCTGTTTGAAATTCTGCCTCAGACTCTCTGAACAGAAGTAAATTGACCAATGTTTAAACCCCACATTCTACAAATTCTTATTCAAAGTCTTAACAAGAGCCTTTAACATACATTATAGACAATATTTAGGACCTTTTGATAGGATGAGAATAAATCTGGCTTTTAGAAACAAGGAAAATGAGGCCAATGTTTGATGAATTGAAATGCCATTTAAAAAGGCCTCTTACGGAGGCGGACTTTTTACAACAGAAAATAATTTGTAGGCCACTTTCCCTTACTTATTGTGAAAGAGCTCTGAATTTTCTAGAAAAATAGCTGAGGCTAGAATGGCTATGGAAGAGATAGGGTACCTCTTGTCCTGGGAGACTCTGTTAAGATGAAAGTGGAGATAAAATATTCTATTTTTCTTTTCAAGCAGCTTCCAGGAAGTATTGTGTGTTCTCTTAGCAAAAGAGATTTGATTACACTCTGTTTCAGACTTCTGAAACTGACTTTGCTGTCTGAACAGCATCTGAATTTGAGTTTCTTTAGAATGGCATATTATGCTGGTATACATGAACATATTTTATTTATATGTCAGGGAAAAGCATCAACATTTCTCTCTGCAGGTTCTAGACAGCTTCTTGTGTGCCTCCATGCATTTCCTGTAGCACTACCGTCAAAATAAAGATACCATGTGCAACACGTAATGGGAAGGACTCTTCAATTTCAAGTCACAAGCCTCTCAAATTAGCATTGTAATGTTAAAGTTGAGTCATAGTGATTCAGCTAATGTGTCATCAGTGAAAGATGTAGTAGGAGTGCTCCTAAATAACACCATTAGTTTTCAGAGCTGTCTGAAATAGGAAACATCGCAACTTTGATAAAATTGTTTCTGTCTAACTGCAGAAATCTTGTACTTTATGCTGTAAAACTATGTTGCTTTGGCTGCTGTTTGAAAGATGTATTTTACCCCTCAAAAGGCTTAAACCCTAATGCCTGATTTGGTTCCAGTTTTCTCTCTCCAACCTTGTGCCTAATAATGGAATCCAAAAAACAGTTTGCAAATAAGTAAAGACTCTGCTTCACAGTTCATGCTTAAACTGCTGTCTTTAGTTGGTGATTGAAAAATAAATGTGTGCTATCCATAGCTGTAAATTACACAATAAAGGGTTCTGAAAGTTAAGTGCTTATAACTTCAGTAGACAGATATTTTCACTATATCATCACAAAAAGATGACATTGACTCCAAAAGTTTATATGGAATAAAGTTCAAAAGTCCTAAATCTTCAGAAACTATTTGAACAAACTCATAGTAGATCATCCATCCTATCAGGACCTATTAAACACAGAGGCACTATTTCTGGCTCAAGAAGATCCTCAGCTTTAGATTTTTCAACTGTACATGTGTGTTTTGGGAATTGTTATTTTGTCCTTATCCCATTTTTGTACTCTTCCCTACACATCTACTGTTGACTGCTGTCAGAGCCAGGATAGTGCACTAGATGACATATGTGGTCTGACTCCGTGTGTCTTAATGTTGTTCCTGTAAAATAATTCTGGTCTAACACGTCAAATCAAGAAAGAAGGCATAAAATTGGTGTCAGGGTAATGAGAAACTTCAGAGGGATGATTTGTACATCAGCAGACATGTAACTTGTTATCTGCTGTTGCTGGTATTTCCTCTTTCCTGTGTGCCTGAGCTTTTCTTCTGCTAGAATTGACTGTCTCTGTTAAAACAAATATACATATTGTATAAACACAGCACTGTTCCTATTTTAAAATTTGTGATAACGTGAAGGAAAAGAGAACACACACTGCGTCATCATGTCCTGACCCTACGGATAGCTGTGGATGCAGTGATCTGAGAGGCACAGCTGTGGGTCAGGTCATGGAGTGGGCTTGCATCTGGGCACTTAGCAGAGACTCTGATGGACAGCCTCTAACAGCCACACGTATCTTTAGCCCTCCAAACATGAGCAGTAAGACCAAAAGATGTACATATATTCAAGATACCCATTTGTGTACGCCTTATTTACATGCTTGTGACACTCTCTGTGAGATAATAATCCTTGCATCTTCTTCATGTAAGCTGGGAGTAAACTTTTTGCAAATCTCCTCCACAAAAGAAGCCTGAAAACAACCTCCCATGACTTAATACAAGCCTGTTTTTTTTCCAATTTCTAGCCATCTCTAACTAACATAACCTAAAAATTCCATGTGTCTTTAATTAGGTTTGCATTTCTCTTGGAGACTGGGAGAGAGGGCAGAGAGAACATAATGCAATAGAAACCCAGGGAAAATTAGATCTGAAAATGAGGTAAAGAAAACAGACTCTGAACAAAGGACTGAGACAGGGAGAAAATTTCTTTTGGGAAAATCGTATAAGCCTTCTACAGACAGGACTGCTTTGAGTATCTGAGAGCTTTCAGGAAGAGAAGAGATTTTATTTTGTCTGTGAAATGACAGTGAGCATAGACTTCCTTTCAGTAAAGGAGATGTACCTTTTATGTTTTAATTTCAAAGTAATTTTGAAGGAGGGAAGAATATGTGTATAAAATGAATAAAACATTTTCGTAAGTCCCCCCACATTTGAGTTGATACCATTCACACAACCATAGCACAAAACCCCTGGGAGTTCAGCTTCCTTCAGCCCCTGTAGGAAACCAGTACTTCTATAGCTTTCAGGAAGAGTTAAAAATAATATCACTAAGTGTATTTCCAAATGTGACTATCAGCAGGGAAGGTTGGGCTAGCTCTTGTCAGCAAAGCTCTGCACAGGCATTGTGTTCCTGAGGGCTAATCTTGGTACTTGAAGGCTACAAAAAAAAAGTGTATAACCTCAGCAGAGTGACTTTCCAAATATTGTAGCTGAGAGAATCTTGGAAATAACAGAGAAACCTTCTCTACCGGGTGCTGAAGCCTGGTTCATCTTTTAGCTCTCTAGATAGATGATATGAGATCAGCATCAGTTTAACATCTGAAGTGCGAAGAGAATCACTGTTGATTTGCACGGCTTAAACCATAAAAGCAAGAACCTTTCAAGTGGACATAGAAAGGGCTCTTAACAGCCTGGGGACCCCTTTGATCACATGTCAGATGGCTAATGTCAAGATGAGATAGATGCTAATTGCCTCATATTATAGTAGGAAGTAAACCTACCTGTGCAAGAAAAGATGGCAGTGCATGAGGGTTTCCTTAGATGAAATGCAAAAGTGAGATTATTATCTCCATGCCATTTGTCAGCTGGGGAACATGACAGATAACATGGTCTTTGGGGTTGTGGATTTGTATTTGCAAATAGGCTTTACTTAAGAAAATGTATGTCCCATCCAACACTAGCAAACAACTGTGATTACTTTTCTTAAAAAAATTTAAAAAGTGAATGCAAAAAGAGCACAAGTATTTTTTTTTTAGAAATAATGTTATCACAGGTGACCTAAGACACTGCAAAAACCCAAAGCAGTTACGTTGATTATAGTAGTGAGAGGCCTATGTTCTCTTTTTTCTCATAGCCTTTAATAGTGGGTGCATGCAGATAAGCTCAGAGATGCTGGATGAGTGGGCAACCATAGCCTTTGCATTGAAATCTTGCAGATTGTACTGACTCATGCAGTAGAAGGACTCATGCAAGGAAGGAGGAAGCAGGAAGTGTAAACGTTCCATCCTGGCTGCAGCTGTTCTGCCCTCTCCATTGCCCACAAAGGGGAAGGAGCAGAGTTGCAACCCAGCCCTGACCTTGGCTTGTGCCTCTAAGAGAACATTTGGAAGACAGCAAATAAAGCTGAAAAAAACCTCAACAAACAAACAAACAAACAAACCCCCTCAAAAACCCACCAAAACCCCCATCTAACCTACAAATAGCACGATATGCTGAATCTGCATAGCTTAGATTCTGCACAGGGTGTCTCCAGTCCAGGATTGGAATTGCAAGAGCTGCATAAAGACAGGATCTTGGGAGGCCCCAGAGTAGAAGAAGAGGGAGCAGAGAGAGAACTACCTAATAAATGAAGGACCTGAAGAACAACAGCTGCCAGAGGTCAAGGGTTGAGGTGTCTTTTCACAGAACAGCTATGTAAAGAATCTTGCCCAGCACCTGTCCACAGTGTCCCAGGCTTGGTTCTCTCATTAAAACATCTAAAGCTGCCACTATATATATATATATGTTTAAAAAGAAAGAAGAAGAAAAGGAAAATAAGACAAGACAGCACAAAACTAAAATAAAAGCAGAAAAGAAGGAGACAGTAACTATGACAGCCATTTGGAAAAAGTAATTTAGGAAAGATTAAACTAAGGGACAAGTTGAAAGAAAAAAAGGAATCCTAAGGAAAGAAGTAGCCATTATGATAAAATAATTTTGTTTTTTTAATGAGAACAAATTAACTTATAAGTACATGCAGATGTAAATTGAGTTTTATTTAAAACAGTGAGAAGGCCTACAATCAGCTTTGAGCCTGCAATAACATGTTAAATGCTGTCAAGTTACAGGTTACTTTGAGTACGTTTGAACATATGGACAGTGCAGGAGCCTTCCAGGCAATTAACTAGGCAGGTGATAGTACTGCAGAATGGAAAATCCTGCTTCTTCCCTCCATATCTAGTATATATGACTCTTCCACACCACCCAGAAGCAAAGGAGTCTGATTCTTTCTACTGCACTGTTTCCTCTCCTGCTCTCTGTAGGCTGGATTTCAAGCAGGGCAATAGATGGGAAGCAAAGTGGCACTGCCCCCCTGGACTGCAAAAGTTAACAGCTGGCAGCTTAGAAATGTATTTTCTTGCAGTTGCCACAGTCAGAAGATAGCTTTTACAGTGAAAAGTGATAATCTGGCACTCAGGCTAATGCTACTGCAAATGTTTCCATATGCATAGAATACTCTAGAGCTTCATTAAAATCTCCAGGCTG
Organism: Apus apus; assembly: GCF_020740795.1. Taxonomy (NCBI): domain Eukaryota; kingdom Metazoa; phylum Chordata; class Aves; order Apodiformes; family Apodidae; genus Apus; species Apus apus. The sequence goes on along the minus strand of NC_067285.1, from coordinate 22,016,011 downwards.
TTTTCCTTTTCTCTTTCTTTCATTCCCAGCTAGCACCCCTCAGCAACACTGAGTTCAGATTTCTTAGTATTCCAGAAGCAGACAGAGATACTTTCATTTGATATAAGAAACAGAAATACTTATTGTTTATATTTTGCTGGGAGCACAAATAATTCCACAGACTTTTCATAGGAAGGCAGCAGTTGTCGTATCGATCAGTCCAATCAAATGGAGGCTAATCCTGACTCTTTCAGAGGAAGGTGTAAGAAAATTCCTACTGCTTAGGAATTCCCACCCAATGAAATGGAGTTTTTTTCATGTCTGTAAATTGTGAATTTCTTCTGTTGCTGTTCTTGTAGCCTGAATGGTTGAGCAAGGTCATTTTTGCCATGAAATAGAACATGCTGGGTCAGAATTTAGATGCATGGATTCCACTACATATGAAAATCCCTGAAGGGTAGTATTTTTTTACAGGGTGTGTGATTCACACACTGGCAAAATGACATTCAGAAATATTTGGCCTTACAAAACTGATGAGGTCAGAAAACTCCCCTTGTAGTCTATAAGAATTACAGATATAACACATAATGGTTTTACATTATCAACAGTGAATACTCCTATCTTTTTGTTACAAAAAATTTCTATTATTAAGTAACTGAAAGTATTGTTTAGCGGTAATAATAATAATTTATCTACTGGTCGATTTATCTCCCTGTTTGTGGATATTCTCTTTTCTCAGCAAGTAATGGCATCATTTATATCTATTGATGCTCTCTTTGCAAGGTCATTCAACACCAGGTATTTTTCAAAGAATGGGTTAGATATTAGTTAGTGTGTAGTACTCTCTTCTGAGGTTGGCGTGGGATAAGTCTTTGTTTTAGAAAAGAAGGAACCGAGACTGTTGAAAAATAAACATTTTTTCATTCTTGAATACTGTGTGGAAATTCCTACGTCATCTTTTTAGGCTTAGCTGGTGGGTGGCTCTTTTTGAGCCATTTGAGAGCACTGTTTCTATGTGTTTTTAAATTATGTGATTTGACATGAACACTGTAATTACATAGCTGAATGTTGATTGCGTTACTATTAACACACTCAGATGTATTTAGAGGTGGTCTCACAGCTAGCCTCCCTGTTTAATGTTATTATGGCTTTTAGCCAGTGGTTTTGAATACTGTGCTGAATTAGCACCTGAGTACACTGTTGCTTCTCTTCTGCGGGTTCTAGATATTCTAACCTAATTCTTTCAACTTCTCTAGTTTCAGTAATACACACAGCATAGAATCCATTCTCTTGAATTCTTAACTTTAGATGTTATATTCAAGACTGAGATTATATGATAGTACTTATGTCTTCTTATGCCATCCAGAGGGACCTTGACAGGCTGGAGAGGTGGGCCAGTGCCAACCTCATGAAGTTCAGCTGGGGGCAGTGCTGCCCATTTGCTAACCATTTAGCGTTGTCAAAACATACAGAGTAGAGCTGTAAACTTTTCCTAGCAGATCATTTATCCCCCCTCCCCTATTAATTATAGAAATAATCTGCCCTCTTCATATAGAGAAATATTATTTTTCTATTTGCTGAAGAACTGGGCATAAAAGTAGCACTCAGAAGGAATCCTGGTTTTGCTGTGACAGAATCACAAGCCAGTCATGGAGGGCAGGCCATTAGTAGACCCAACTCAGCTGGGAGCCTAAGTCAGGGCAGCTGCCACAAGCTGCATATCAATTGTATCCCACCCTACTTACATTGTGCTGATTATAAAAGGGGGAAGAATGGTGAGGATAGAGTTGTGTTTTCTTGGGCTTCTTTGTCTTGATTGAGTGTTATCTCTACTGCTTCTGAGGACTAAGCTAAGTATAACCTTGCATATTTTATCTTAGTGTTTGTATTAGATTTGTTATTTTGTTCATTGCTTATACTTCAACCCATGGGGCTTCTATTTCTGATTCCTCCTTTTCTCTGGAAAGGGGTCAGCAAGTGAGAGAGTAAACTGTCTCAGTTTAGACTTGGCTATGGGCTAAATGAAGATGGAAGGCTAGCAGAAAGACATGCTTTTATTCTTGCAGTGGAAATTGTAGTTACCATAAAAATTTAGTAAGACAGTGTAAACTATGGTTTTGTTTACATCTTGTTATCTGTAGAGACTCAAGGGCTTTGTCTTTATTTGGAACAGACCTGTGGACACTGATGCAGAGGAAACAATACTATCTCTAGTTTTGTAAGAGGGTCTTCTTGTGTTTCTTAATCCCAGAATAATCTCTGCTCATGGTGTTTCTTGTTCTTTTTCTTGTCCCTGTGCAAGGTAAACACATACCAGAAGATGTACCTGTAGCTTATTCTTCTTATGTAGCTACAACAGACCAGATAATGCCATAGATTTTAAGTGACTTGCAGTGTTGCAATGTAGGCTGTTAGCTGAGGTCGGGTTTTTAAAGAGCAGCACCCCATGGTGTGCAGCTCACTGTGACTGAGATAGGAGTTCTCAGTTGAAAATATTTATTATGGAGTCAAGATTTTTAAAGTTAATTAAGATATGTGTCTTGTGTATGAAAGTTAATTTAAAATCCCCTTTAAATATTGGTCACCTTAAATCTGTTAAAAAAATACTATAATGGTAGGTATCACTGGGAATTCAGTGGCAGATCATGAGACTGGCTCTCTTTGTGCTGTATCATCACTGGCATTAAGCCTGCTGGCTAATCAAGTTGATATTTATTTAGCCTGAAACATTCTTAGGCCATAGCTTTCTCCTGAACCAGACATGGTGTGGAAGAGACTTAAAAAAAAAAAAAAAAAAGACTAATGTGGACAGCTCAACTCATCATGCTTGCAAGCCCCAGTATCAGGCAGTTAAGCTTTAAAGAAGTTTCCCTATGATTGGAGTGTGTTCAAACATTCAGCCTTCCTTGTTTGATGGCTAGAGTGTTGTGGTTAGCCTTTTCTTTGAGGGGCATAGTTTTGTCTGCTTGTTGAAAAAAGTGCTCTTATTAAATCAATTAGGTAATTTTCAAATCATGACTAGCTCAGCATCCCACGTTACTGACTCCAAAACTTATAGTTTTCTTCTTAGCCTTGCTATTACTACTAATAGAGCACTAGCTCTTAATTCTGTAATTATATGATACTGCACTAACTCTTAAATGAATGTCTAATTACAATGTCTATTTTGGGGAGAAAAACCTCAAAAATGGGGCATTCTAATTGTAAAATCAAAGAAAGTACTTTGAGTCATAGCACTTACGTACAACACTACACTCAATTGCAATATTACATGACTTTCCAGGATCTGACATACTTTGCATTGTCCCTATTAAATGTGCTGTTTTACTAATGTGTTTCATTTGCATTTGGAATTTTCCTCTAATGTAATTGCTTTTTACTGTGGATATTGTTGATAGATCTGTTGCAAAGCACCCTCATTACATTGGAGACCCAATCTTGGTGATGGTGACACCTAGAAAATATCTTCTGTAGCTTGGGAAATGAGCTTTTCAGAGTAGGATGTTTAGTTCATAAATGTGAACTCTGCTTCTGCAGGAGTGCTGGTTTTGTTTGGGGCTGTGAAGGTTCTACAATGCTTCTGTGACTGAGAACTGCCAGGAAAAGCTGTATCACCCTACAGCTACTGCTGCAGGTTCTGATCAGAAAGTGAAAGCCAAGGAAGTTTCCTTTCCGTTCGTCAATTCCTTGCAGTTAAGAGCTCAAGTATGTTAGGAAATTTGCAGCATGAGGACTTTTATAAAGGCTGTCTATTTGAAGCCTTGGTAGCTACTCAGGAGAGAAAGACCATTTCCCCAGAGTGGCCTACAATGTGCATGCATTATAAGAATTCAAGCAGAAGATAGCAGCTTTTCTCACCAGTGTTCATAAGTCTGGTTTGGAATATTCCTTAAAAACCAACAAAAAAAAACCCAAACCAAAACACACACACACAAAAAAACACCACCAAAAAACCAAAACCCAACTGAGCAGATGTGTTTGGGTTTTAACTGGTGCTTTCAGAAATAATGAAGCTCTTAGTTTAGAAAGAACCAGGTGTCTTTTGGTCAAGTAATTTGCTGTAGTGTACTGAAACACAAACTCAGCCCACTCTCTGGCTTGAAGGTATTGGAAATAGAGCATCAGCAATGAGGAGAATGTTGTAATTTAGATTTTGTAGGACACTGAGATGTTATGCACAATGCCTAGATTACTGCAATCTTCGTAAAACCTTTGATTCTAGCAGCATGTGTAGACAACTTGCTAAATGTTTTGTTCCAGATGCTTGCAAGTGTAGTAGTCTGTGCTTATTGCAAGCTTCCTCTTCTTAGAAATGGCCAGCAGTTGTAACAACATGATATAGTGCAGTTGCCAGTACTGTTCTGTCTTTCTGGAATCTCTATATCCAGACTTGCTAGCTGTCATGCAGAAAATAGAAGAAGGCTACAAAATAGTAAGTGTGGTGAAGATTGCTATAAAAGAAAACCAACTCCAGTTTAACAGCAACCAAAGCCATGAGGTTTTGAGCTTCAGGTAATTTTTTGCTTTAGTGGGAAAAATATATTTGGGATCTTACAGCATCAGTTAGTAACTTTGCATCCCACTAAGAGTTCTGTACAAATACTTTCCATAACCTAAAATAAGACACAGACCAGAAGTATAAAGCTACTGTTTTTCTCTGGGAAACTAAAGGCAGATTGAGTTCTTTGCATCAGGCTTTTTACATTGGTTGTTTGGAAATACATAGATCTCTCTTTTGTCAGTAAATCATCCAAGAAGAAAATCAATTCAAGTGTGGTAGCTACATGTTTCACTTAGCTGTATAATTGGCACATGCACAAATAAACTCTGCTGTCCTTCAGAAAAGCCTTGGGGATTAGTTGCTAGAGATAATAAAATTTCAGTTCTTTTCTCTTTTTCTCGGTTGACAAAAATATTATGCTTGTCTATCTTGGGCTATTAAAGAAGCTTTGCCAGGGTTTGTTGTTGTGCTGACATGCTATACCCTCTGGAAGAGTATATATATTGGTACTGAATTTTTTTGCTAATATTTTTCCCTATGATACTGAAGTTCAGGGTCAGAAATTATCATCCAATAGCCTGCAGTCCCATTTGCAAAGCTGTCTTAATACCAGTCCTTTTGCAAGAATATTACAGGCTGGAACTGTAGTCTCTGGTATGAAAGTCTCTGTCACAGCTGCCCTGTGTCAGTGGTTGCATGTTGCTTTTTGTTTTGAGGGAGAAAACGGAAGTTGGGGAAATGGGGCATTTGTTAATATTTCCTAATAAATATGCCTTGGTTGGTGCAGTGGTCAGAGCCCTTGAGGATAAGTCAGAAACAGACTCTAATTCATGAGAATTTGTCACACAACCCCTCAATAAGCTGTAGGTCTTCTATGGTGCTAAGACATTGTACTGGCTCTGTACAATGGATAGACATCAGCACCCCCACTGAGTATCAAGTTGAGCTTGTGTCCATGAGGTAATACTGCTGGTAACTGTAAAAACTGCTATGTGTATGAGGGGTGAGGGTTAACCCCAGGTATTGGTTTAGTCTCCACTCGGTCATTGTGTATCTTATGAATTGTTATAAATTGCTGAGGCTCTTTCTGTACAGTTACCTCTAGGATTACCTGGGCAGGAGTATCATGCAATGTTTATCTGTACTGCACTTTTTTCCTGATTCTTGTGAAACAATGCTAGAGCTTAACTAGTGTGCTTGAAAGTATTGCAATTCATTTTTCCTACCTCTTTCTGATATGGCAGAGATATCACTGCCATTATCTCTAATAATTAATGGGAATAAGTGTCTTTAATATATTCCTCAGTATATAACTGCCATGGTTTTATGACCCCAGTAGCCAAATTGTTTCAATTCAGACAATTTTGACTCAAGGAATTCTAGAATGTGAAGAGTTAATACTGGAAAGGCAGATAATGTAGTATTAACTATGTAAATAAAACTAATTTCAAATTTTAAAATGTATGTAGATAAAAGTTTGAAAAGATGGGCATGAACTGGAAGCACAGTACAGGGAACAGTTGATTGTGACTATTCAGGAATAACCCTTCTGCTTAGGTGGATTTGGTGTAGGGTCATGATGGTTAGGGCAATAGGAATATTGTTTAATAAATAGTGTCTTGCTATATGTCTGTTCCCTCCCCTCCCTCCTCACCTTTGAAGTCTTTCACAAAACTGTAGCTTGAGACCAAAGCTTTTAATGCAAGGACAGGAGTAAATAGCACAGGGATCAAAAAATGTGGTTCTCCCAGTGATGACCATTAGGACCTTGTGACCAGCAGGAAGGAGAAGCATGATTCCAAGATGGCTAGTGTCCTATAGACAAAAGCAAACTTCTTTCTATCTCCTGGAAATCAGAGAGTGCTGCTTCTATTTGGTCATGTCTTCCTCAGAGGGTCTTAGTTTTTGATTACTCTGAATGCCAACAATTCTTTCAGGTAAAATAAAAATTTTGGAGTCTAGATTTTTGTGGTCTCTTTTCAGCTCTGTTACTGATGCTGGTCTGTTATCAAACAAATAAAAGCCTCCACAGCTGAAACAGTTTTAGTATTTACATATCTCAGAGCAATGAGTCACATCTTGGTTCTGTCCAGTAAAGCCCATGAAGTTCGTAGTGAAATAGGGAGTTATTTCTAGACAGGACCCCTCTCTGAAAAGTGTTAGCAGGTGGAAACCCTAGCAGGTAAATTAATGTTGGCTTTTCAAGAGCAGGTTATTTTTACTGCCAGCCTGAGTTGGGTGAGTGCAAATGTACCATGCAATAATATACAGAAAGCATAGCTAGGGTGCTCTGGACCTGTCCCTCCCACATTCTTAAAGCAGAAGAGGCAAACTAACTTGTGTGGATTTGTGTATTCATAACACCTACATAAGAAGATTATTTGATTTCTAGACATTTAATTAATGTTATCATTCATACTGAGACAACTAGGTTATGAATAAAGGGCACCCAAACACCAAGTGTGAGTGATTTAAAGTGAAGTGTACAGGATTATTGTTCATTAAAATACTGTTTGTCTTTGTGGAGCTACAAATCTCAATAAGCTTACAGTCATATGAACATGTAGAATTTTCATAAGCTTATAGGTGAGAAGATATCAAAGAGAAAAGGGATTTGCCTCCTTCAACTACTTTTTTTTTGCTTTGCTTGGGATAATATTAATTTTCATCTTCTCAGTCTAATCTGCCTTTTTCCCTGTGTCTGGTTTTGTCTTTTACACTTGGTGAAGCATGTGTGCTCACCACATGTGAATTTGCAGCCAGGAGTTGAAGTCCCTTGCCTTAAAGGAAAGCAAGAGAGCTCTCTATTGTGTTAAGAAACTTACAATATTTGTAAATATATAATTATACACATACAAATGTTTATGGAAACTTATTACTGTATTGCACAACTTAGCAATAACTTTCTATAGCTCATTTGCAATGTCTGCTTATTTAAGATGCACTTCTATCCCTGTCCACCCTCTCCTCTTAAGATAGTTTATCTTGATGGATTGGAGACATGTAGGGATGCTTACTGACAGTTTCCATGTCTTGGTTTTACAAGAAGCTTACATCTTTTGTGTTGGTTTCTCACCAAGTCTGTTAAGATGGTTGGCTACCTTAGCCACTGCTCTTTCTTAGAATGAGAATGTTATAAAGTAATTCAAATGCAGAGTAAATCTGATTGAATGCAAAAATGGAGATAGGCAGAGTAGACTTGTATATATGAAAAGTAATGAAAGCACATCTATCTGAACACAATGTTCTGAGAGTTTTTAAAATGTAGCATGAACAACTCAACACGGTACTCTGCCTGAAAGTTTTTGGTGTTGCTTTTGGGGTTTTTTTGGGGGGGGTTTTGTGGGTTTTTTTTCTTTTTTGTTTTTCTGTTTTTTCTTGGAGTATCTAACACTGCCAACAATGGTTTGCCATCCTCTGGCACTGATGCAATCTCCAGGGGGTTAACCAGCAGTTGTAGTTCAGCTCACATTGCCTGGAAGCAGGAACCAAAATGGCCTTGTATGAGGTGCACGGGAAGCTGCTGAAAATGGATTGTCACCAAGAGAATCAACATAAGAAAATGAGAACTTGGGTGTAGAATTATTTATCCATGGCTGTGTCTTTTGTTTGTTTTAGTTGCAGCATGTTGGGTACTGCTGTAACTTTCCTGTACAAGGCTTCTCAAGAATGAGACATCTGGGAAATTCTAGACGTCTGTCGTGACTATTAAGCTCCTGAAGAAAGCTAAAAGGACTGTTCAAAATCTAGATAGAAGCTGGTTGTGTTACAAAGCTGGATGTGTCAATTCTGGTTCTCTGCAAGGGGGCAGGGGCGCGGCCCTTCAGAGCTGAGCTTCCATTGCTGCTCAGCACAGAGAGTTAGTTGGTAATTGGTGTCCCAGCATCATCTCTAAGTGATAAAAATTTTCCTGAGGGGTGGTTCAGCAGGGGCCGGTGAGCTCCTGGAGAGATGTTCCAGGGAGAGAGTCTGGCAAGCAGATTTTCCTTTAGTGTCTCAACAAGTGTCTGCCCTTTATGAACAGATGGAACTTTTTTCTAACCACGAAATCTAAGTGCTTTGTAGCTGGAGTTCAGCGTTCAAACCTGCTGTTTAGCGGAATTCGCAAGTTCTTTGGTGTTCTCTTCCCCGTGCACTGAGGATTTAAGTGTGGGACGTGATCTTTGTGTAGGTGTTTGCTGATGTTGGAGTGGGACTGCAGGAGGAGAGGGTCACTTTGGGTAGGCTTATCGAGGGGATGTAGTACAGAGAGTAAGAGAGCAAGTGGGTGTGAACGAAGGAAGTCAGCTAGGTAGGTAGTTTGTTTTGGACAGTTTGTAGGTACCTGCTGGGTACGACATAGGGGTCAAAAATGACTTTCTCTGTGTAGCGCAACTGGATTGGTGTGGGAAGCTCATCAGAAGTGCATGTTTTGCAGGCGTCAACTGCTGTGCCATTAGGAGTAGGAGAGATGCTTGAGCCGCACCAGCAGAAAGGATGCGGTTCTGTCCACCGGGAGGTGGAAACCGTCTGTCCTCCGTGCCGTCCCTCCCGCAGAGACGCGGGCAGCGGGGCCTCCCAGCCCCGGCTGCTCCTGCTGCTGCGCGGGAGCGGCGGAAGCGGCGACAGCCCCGCCCTGCAGCCGGCGCGAGGCGGGGCGCGCGGTGCGGCCTCAGCAGCGCGTGCTGCCAGTGGCGGCGGCCGCGCGGGCGCAGCGGCAGGTGCGAAGGGGCCGGAGCGGAGCGCGGCGGGAGCGGCGGCGGGAGCGGGGCGGCCGCGCTCGTACCGGCCGGTGAAGGGTGCGGGGCTGGAGCGTGAGGCACCAGGTGACGTGCGGAGGAGGAAGGGGCAGCCTCGGGCTCCAGCGGGGGGTCCCGGGGTGCCTCGGTAGCCGCAGCGCGACGGCCCCGGGCTGGGGAGGGAGACGGGAGGGCGGTTTGGAGGGCAGGGAGCGCGGGGCTCGGGTGCGGGCGGCGGGGCTCGGGTGAGGCCCGCGGGGACTCGAGGTGCGAAGAAGGAAAGCGCGTGCGGGGGGGCGCGCGGGGCGGAGGGCGCGAAGGCGGGAGCCTCGGCGGGGGCAGCGCGGCCGCCCGAGCGCGAGCGGGGAAGGGGCTGAGGTACCTGAGGGAGGCGGCGCGAGGGGCTGGGGCGGGGGAGGCTGAGGTGCCGCGGGGAGCGGCCGGGGCTGCGCTTCGCTTCGGAAGGCGGAACAGCGAGGGGACGGCACCGAGGGGGCTCCGGTGGGAGAGGCGGAGGAGCCGCAGCGCGGGGACGGTGCTTGGGGCGCTTCAGCAGGGAGGCTGAGGTACCTGGGCGAGGGGGCGGCAGCGGAGGGGCTTGGGCAGGGAGCCCGGAGGCAGCTCAGGGAGGGGGTGATGCCGGGAGGGGCTTAGTGGGAAAGTCCGAAGTGTCTCCGCGAGGGGAAGTTGCCGACGGCCACTGGAGCGGGAAAGACTCGATCACCCCCGCGAGGAAACGACCCCGGGGGCGCTGGTGCGGAAAGTGCTGCGGCAGCTCAGGGAGGGGATGGTGCTGGGGGGCTTGGGTGGGAGAGTCTAAGGTACCTCAGGGAGGGGCCGGCGCTGTGGGTGCGTTGGCAGGAAACTTTGATGTACCTCAAGGAGGTGACGATGGCGGGGGGGGGGGGGGGGGGGGGGGGGGGGGGTGTGCTTCAGCATTAAAGGCTGAGGTATCTCAGTGAGGAGGTGGCACTGGAGGGGCTTTGGCTGGAAACTTTGAGGTACCTCAGGGCGGAGATGATGCTGGCTGGCCCTTGAGTGGGAAAGGCTGAGGTATCTCAGTGAGGGAATGTTGCCAGTGGGTGCTCTAGGAGGAAAGGCTGAGGTATTTCAGTGAGGGGATGATGCTGGGGGTGCTTCAGGAGGGAAGGCTGAGGTATTTCAATGAGGAGATGGCACTGCAGGGGCTTTGGTGGGAAACTGAGGTACCTCAGGGAAGGGATGATGTTGGGGGGCACTTGACTGGGAAAGGCTGAATTACCTCAATGAGCAAATGACATAGGGGGGTTTCAGCAGGAAAGGCTGAGGTATCTCAGTGAGGGGATGATGCTGGGGGTGCTTCAGGAGGAAAGGCTGAGGTATTTGAGTGAGGAGGTGGCACTGCAGGGGCTTTGGCGGGAAACTTTGAGGTACCTCAGGGAAGGGATGATTTTGGGGGCCAGTTGACTGGGAAAGGCTGAGGTATTTCAGTGAGAGAATGGCACTGAGAAGGCTTTGGTGGGAAACACTGAGGTACCTCAGTGAGGGCTTAGTGCTGGGGCATGCTTCAGCAGGGAAGTCTGAGGATTGGTGAGCAGGGCACTTGGCTTTTGGGCTGCGTTTTATCTTGATTTACTTGGGATTGGATTAAAAGACATGTATTTACTTGGTTACTCACCTCCTTTGCTCCTTCCCTTGCAGCACCCACTTGGCTGGAAAAGCATATGCATGAGAAGATCTATCCTGTGCCACAAGACAGATGACTGCTTACTGCTGGGGGCTTCAGAGACCTGGAGAGCCATTCCCGTCTTGCCTTTAAACAGCCTCTGCTGATACCCTTCTCCCAGGGAGAACACAGAATTCCCCAATAAAATGCCAAGCTGAACCATGGGGGGTACACTCTGCAGCTTCCAAGCCCAGCTCTACCTAAGCTCACACCTGCAAGAAGGCACTGCACATGCAAACTTAATTGAGCACTAGTCATTGTAGAGTTTGTCTTTGGTGAGGACAGTGTGTGTTTGTCAGCAGTTAGCATAGGGTGGACTCTGATGGAGAAAGTGGAATTTTTCCTGCCAGAACCTGTTGTTGTTGAAGCGTTATTGTGGAAGTCTTCAGGTAGGCATTTGTTGATGTTGGAGTGTTACTGTGGGAGGAGTGGATTACTTTGTGAAGGCTTGTCTGTGAGATGGTATAGAGAGAGTAGGGGAGCAGTTTAGTGGAAAAGGATGAAATCTGGATGGTTTGAAGGTAGGTTCTGGAAGGTCCTTGGTGGTACAGGTACAGATTAGGCATGGGGTAGAGGCTGAAGCTGACTTTGCCTGTGCAGTGCAATTGGATTGGTGTGAAGAGCTAAAGAGTAGCGGGCTTTTGCAAGTGACTCTGAAACTCGAGATCAGGTTGGCTGTTATAGACATTTTCCTGCTGCTTGGCTGTCCTGAAGAGCACCATGAACTGCTAGTGGAGCAGAGCATGGCAAACTTTAACCTCTGCAAATAGCAAACAGCAGGTAAGTACTATGGGAATTAGTAGTGCGCTATGACATGTATAACAGATTAAATTGGGATTCAGTCTGATAACTGCTTTGTGAGGGGGGGCAGGCGGGGTGTGTGCTGGGAAAGCTCTGCTGCGGTGCGGGGGTAGAGATGGGCTGAAGGCCCTGTATGGGGAGCAGGGACCAAGGCAAGGTGGCTTTGCTGTGTGGGGTGCAGGGAGGTGTCAGCACCCAGACTCAACTTCTGTCTCATTTGCAGCTGCATGGCGTTGGCGTACCTCAGTCCTCTGTATGCCTCTTGGAGTGGAGCAGCTCATGAAGGAGAAAGCGAGAAAGAAGAGGATGCTGGTGGACCTGCAAGTCAAGAGTGAGAAGGAAGATGGGCAGCTCAAGCTGGAGACAAGGAGAGTATCCCCTGGGCACAGGGACCTTCCTGTAATCAGGGCTTTGGTCATGTACAGGCCTTACTTGCCCTTCTGGGCCTCCTGCTTCCTTGAAGCAGAGTGCCCTTGCTGTAAGCAGCGCTGGGGCATCCACTCCTCTGGCCTCTGGCCACCAGGCTCTGCTTGCTGGCTTACTGTCTCACGATGAATGCATTTGCCAATGCTTGTGCATTTTGGGGGAGCCCTTTTGTGCCAGCAGCCCCTCAAGCTCCCTGTAACCGGGGATGAGGCCACGAGGGAGTAAGCTTTGTGTCACAAGGCTCTCCTTGATGGGGGCTGCGGAGCAATTGTAGACCCTGAGGCCAGAGGGTCCAGGCTGACACTGCCGTGAGGGTTTGGCTCTCTGCCTGGTGGCTTCCTGCCACGTTGGCAGGCAGGCCAGCCTAGCAGACCCATAATAGGGGTCCATGCTATGAGGCACCACTGCTCTGCAGAGTGATATGGGGTGCCCTTTCCTAGACAGAGCTGTGTGGGAGCCCTGTAACTCAGGGTGAGGAGTACACCCTGCTCTGATCTTGTCACTGTTGTACCAAGTGGGCCAGGAAGAGACCCTGTAAGGAGGGCAGATGATTCTCCCTGGGGTTGCCTCTGCTCTCCCCTAGAAACTGTGCCCAGGGGCCCAGACCTCCTTGGCTAGGTGACAACTGACAGCCTAAGATGAGGCTTCAGTAGTAGCTGCTGATAAGCTGGGAGCAAGGTCTGTTGGCTGGGGTTTGTGAAGTGGGGTGGGTGAGCAAGAGGCTTTTGGTTTCTTGAGTTGGCTGAGGGAGGGGGGCAGCCATTGCTTGGGGGCCATCCCTCTGTTCTCGAGCTCCTGGAAAGATGTAGACAAGGGTGGGTGGGGGAAAGAGGATCATGCCTGGAATGAGAGCCTGGTAAGTGTTGGGCTCACAGGGGAGGGGGAAGGAAGATAAGCTCTGGTTTCTGTTTTCTCTTGGTCCTATTTGCATAATTTCAGTGATAAATTAATTTTTGTCCCCATGTTGAATCTGTTTTGCCCATGACCATGATCAGTGAGGGAACTCACCTTACCCCTCTGGTGACCATGAGCTTCTAGTACTATTTTCTGCTCCCCTTAGCACTGTGGGGATACGGCTGAGTAAGGGGCCAAATGGGACTCTGTTGTCAGCTAGGCCTAAACCAAGACACTTCTTGGCACCAAATGTGGGGCCCAAGACAACATTAATGATTAGGAGAGGTAATGGACAAAGCATGGACAGAAATATTATTGTGGGAAGTTTGCCTGTTACCATTGTGGTGAGGGGATGATGGGCAGATGTTATGTAAATTATCTGTGTTGTATTATAATTGCATTTTGATGTGTTTGGTATTATGATTATTTTTTTTGGCATGCAGACATTTCTTTGTCAGTGAAGATTCTGCAAATTTTGTGATGAATTTGGATTGTGATAGTAGTTCTTGAGTATATGATTCACAGAGGCATAGAGTGGAATGTGTTAGGATGGTGTGATGCGATTTTGGTAGAGGGGAGAGGATCCTCAGGGGTGGCTCTGGTGAGAAGCTGCTGAGAGCTCTCCTGGCTCCAAAACCTCCAGCCTCACCTGTGGGTAAGGCCGAGCCCATCAGCAACAATGGATGTGCCTCTGCGATGAAGGTATTCAAGAAGGGGAAACAAGCTGTTACCAAAGCTGGGTGGGGGGGAGGTGGACACGTGTTCTGTGGAGCCCCATCACGTGAAGACTGAAGAAAGCGCAGGATTATGGGACCGATGTTGAAAGAAAGTTATCAAGAAGGAGAGCATCGGGTCTCGGAGCAAAGACGGAAATGGCTGGCGGAGGAGAGCTGCGAGTGAGAAGAGGACGAAGTCGAGGACGGCGGACGTTGTGAGTGAAGGCTGAAGAAAGACCAAGTTGGAGGTGGGCCTCTGAGTGAATGCGTTGGGTTGGTGTGCTGGCAGGGCCTTAAGCCCTGCCACGTTTTGGCGCCGAGCGTGGGCCCCAGGACAAGGCCGATAACCGGGAGAGGCAACGGCCGCAAGGTGGACTGAACTGTGACTATGGGGGTTTGGGGCTGCTGTGGTTGTGGTGAAGGGACAAGGCTGCATTGTATGTAAAATACCTGCCTTTATTTATTGTTGTGCTGGGGCTTTTTTGGCGTGCGCGGATTCCTTTGTCAGTGTAACTTGTGCAAAAGTTGTGATGACTGTGGGTTGTAAGAGTCGTTCTTGAATACACGATTCGCAGAGGCGTGGGGTGGGATGTGCAGGGCTGGTGTGTTGCTGTTTTGGCAGGGAGGGAGGGTCTGGTGAGAAGCTGCTGAGAGCTCTCCCGGCTCCAAAACCTCCAGCCTCACCTGTGGGTAAGGCCGAGCCCATCAGCAACAATGGATGTGCCTCTGCGATGAAGGTATTCAAGAAGGGGAAACAAGCTGTTACCAAAGCCGGGTGGGGGGGAGGTGGACACGTGTTCTGTGGAGCCCCGTCATGTGAAGAGTGAAGAAAGCACCCGATAAAGCGTGGTACTTTGTCCATCTCTTCCTGCCCAGGTTGTTCTAGTGTCATAGACTAGCATAAAGCTTCTCAGGCCTCCTCAATATCTGGAAGTTTTTGTTTTCTGTGCTTGGTCCTGGTATGTTGAGGTTGTTAATTTTGTCATAAATCTCTCTTTCACATACACAAACTTTTCCTGTCATCTTCTCCCCTGCAGCACCCACTCCTCTGGAAAAGTATGTAAATGCTAAGATCCGTTCTGCAACATAACGCAGGTTATTGTTTACTGTTCTCAGCTCCAGACACCTGGAGAGGTCTTCCGATCTTGTCTTTAAACAGGCTTTGCTGATACCTTTCTCCCAGGGAGAACACAGATTCCCCAATAAAATGCCACCTGGACCCTGGGGTGTACGCTTGACAGCTTCCAAGCCCAGTTCTGCATTAGCTCACTCCTGCAACAAGGTTCTGCACACCTGAACTTAATTTAACACTAGTAATTGTAGTGTTTGGCTTTGGTGAGGGTAGTGTGTGTTTGTCAGCAGCTAGCAGAGACTGGACTCTTAGGGAGGAAGTGGAGCTTTTTGTGCTAGAGCCTGTTTATGTTGAATCATTATTGTGCAAGTTTTCAGGTAGACATTTGTTCATGTTGGAGTGTTGCTGCAGGAGGTGTTGATTATTTTGTGGAGGATTGTCTGTGAGATGGTGTATAGACAGTAGGGGAGCAGTTCAGTGGGAAAGAATAAAATCTGTTTTGTTTGAACGTAGTTTTTAAGTTCTTAGTTGTACAGGTGCAGATGACGTGTAGCGTAGAGGCTGTATCTGGCTTTGCTTGTGTGGTGCAGTTGGATTGGTGTGAACAGCTGATGAGAAGCGGGCTTCTGCAAGTGATCCTGGAACTCCAGATCACGTTGGCCATTATAGAGATTTTCCTGATGCCTGGCTGGTCCGTTAAAGTTAATTTTATTTAATGCATAATGTTGAGCTGCTAACTGGATTCTATTACCTTGTCTCCTCATTGCTCTTATGAGCAAGAATTAGATCTGGTACCTTGTCTAATACCTGCTGTCTCAGCCCAAGTGGATGGGCTGGTACCTGCATGCTCTCCCCAACACTTGGTGTCTTTGGTTGTGGCTCACTGCCTTTGACACAGTCTGATCCAGCACTTGAGACCCACCAGCATTCCTTGTGTAAGAGTAGGATAGCAGTGTGTTAAAAAACATTACACAGTCCTACAGTGTTCTTGACTAGTCCTGTTTAATCTGAGTCTACTTCGGTGGAGAATGACTGTACCAAAAAGTCAACAAAAATACAAAATTATTAGTTGCATTATATTTTAAACAGTTGAAATTTAGCGGTGAGGAGTTCAGTAGTGAATCACCTGAGTTCTCCTTCCCATGTACTGAATATATTCCATATTTTTGGAAATTCTGCATTAATAATACTGTAAAACTCTGCTTTTATTCATGGCTTGCATTGCATACCCACAACTGAAAAAAAGGAGGTTGTGCTCCCCACATGCTCTTCTAGCTAGGCTACTAACATATCTCTTTTAACCTAAGTGCTCAGTATAGTTTTTTTCTTGGTATTTTCTGAAACATGTAGTAGGAATGCCAAATAGAAGCTTGTTTTTGAGTGTCTTTTCTCTAGAAACTGGGTTGAGAGCCATAGACTTGCTTCCAGTGAACCACCAAAGCTTCTTTTCGTTTCATGACTTAGGTTGCTGTTGCATTTGATGAACTCAGTCAAGTTTATATGTGAAAGTGTCTGTCTTTCATTGCTAATCCTTTGAGCTATTCAGTCCTTTTATATCCTTTTTAGGCTGAAAAAGGTTACAACTCTCTCAAGATGCTTCCAGTGTTCTGTTTTCACAACTTAAAAGCACATTTCAAGGCTCTTCCCATATTTAAGATTATACTGATAATTGCAAACAAATCCTGTTTTGAACAAATGTTTGCAACGTTAGCCAGCACACTACATTATCTTTATTGAGGTATAGATGTGCTTAATTAACTGAAATATATTGCTTGCATATGTTCAAGTAGCGTTTTATTGGGAAGTATATAGGAAGCATGCAGTCAGGTTATGTGATGCCTCGCCTGAAAAAAATAATCTTTAAGTAAATAAAAAGTTACTACATCTTCTTTCAAGAAAGGAGTCAGCAAATCATGTAATGATTTTCAAGGTAACATAACTAGAAGTTGGATTACAGAACAATAGCAACAAAATGGAATAACATGCCTGAGTTCAGAGTAGTCAATGCTTTTTGTAATAGGCTTTGAGTCAGAAAGAAGTTCTGTATGTTGAGTTTTCATACTTTGAGCCCACTTTGACTCTATATAGCCTTCTTTTCAAAACTGGGCATTTGGAGGCATCACTGTTGTGCTATCACACTGGAGAGTAATGCATGTTCTCCTAACTGAACTCTTTCAAGCTCTTCAGTGTCTAACCATTTTACATGTTACTTCCATGTTCATAGTTATTTTCCTATTTTAAGTTTTTATTTAGTGTCAGTTTGAAACCAAGACCTTTGACAGCTAAGTAAGTCTAAGTATGAAATCAATAACCCAATGATTATTAAATTTGGTAGATTTTACAGTTTCAGTGATGCTTGGTATCCTCTGACAAAACATTGTCAATCTTCGTAAGTTTATTACTTGAATTGCGATTATTATCAACTTGGGTTAATTTTATAGTAGATGGTGACATAAAAGGGGTTTTTATTTGTTTTCTAAAATTAAACACATCACGAACATCGATTTCCATTCTCAGCATAAGTGCCATCTTTTACTGAGCGAACTACAACTTTACAAATTAGCCACTGACAGAAGTTGTTCTTAAAATAGTCCTGAGGTCAGGGAGAGTCAAACGTAATCAATAATCCTGTAAGATGAAGCTGTGCAGACTCAATCTGAAATTGTCTCAACTTGTCAGCATTGGGAAGTCTGTGCTTGCTTAGTGTGAAATAGAAGTGTTTGTAGTTACAACAAGCAGTAGGAGAGAGAAGGTACTTAGTTTTTTCTGAACTTCAAAAAGTGTTTTAACAGACACTTAAGTGCTGTGCTCTTGTGGTAATGTTGCATAATAGTAGAGTCAAGTATCCTGATCGGGTATGAAATTACTAGGTGAGCATATTCCAGCCTTTTAACAGATTACAAAGATATCAGGAAATGCTATGCTAAAAAATTAAGAGGAAGGTTAGCCTTCAACAGGAGGGTAGGCTTGCATTTTTCTCTGGTGGAAGTCAAGGATGTAAAGCAATCACTCCTCTTGGAGACTCCAGGAAGAACTGCACCAATCATGGATTGGCCGTATTTTTAAATCCTTTCTCTTACAACAGCCCCCCCTACTACAGTAAACAAAATCCAATGCTTACAAGTCCAAAAGCTACCATGTTTTACATTCTGAAACAATCATCTGTGCTAGCTTTCAACTCTATTGTTATATTGATGCTAAAAATCTTGCTATGTTCCTCACTGTGAAACAAATTTTTAGTTTTAAGAGTAGTTCCATTTAAGGCATGCTAACAGATGCAAACAAATGTCTGAGGACCAGAGCCTGACCTCTCTAATGTGTTATTGTTTTTCAGGGTTTTTTTTGTCCCTTACAGCAGAAACTTCAGTGAAAGGTTTCCACTTATTTCAAAGCCTCCCTTGTGTTGAGGAAGAGGGGAATGTCCCTGTTTTTGTGCTCTATGGGGGCTCCCTGAAGCACCCCTGTGTAGCCCTGCCTTGGTGGCACCGTGGGACTGCCTGACTGAGCAGAAGATCAGATTTGTTCCAGGAGCTGCTGGCTGCCAGCATGTTGTAGGACTAACTTGAGAGGAATGTTCCCCTTGGCAGGCAGCCTCTTTCTGGCACTGGCACCAAATGATATCAGCCATAATTGTTGCTATTTATGATTTTTATGTTGTTTAGATGAGTCATTGCTAATACAGCTAGGTTATCCCAAATCCTTGAACAACTTGCACAGTGGGAAGCCTGACAGTAGACAGAGGAAAACAGAATTATTTTTCATTTAAATCTATATTTTTTTTGAACTGAGAGATAAAAGTACTTTCTGCTTTAGCTTGGAGCTCCAAATTCAAGAACTGCTGAGTCTTAGGATTCCAGCATCAACACTGTCTCAGTGTCTTGGAAGACAGTTCCTCAATATTTCTCTTGGTTTTTTATTTACACTTTCCTCTAGTTTCTGTTCATTTGTGTTTTGTTCAGCTGCTTTGTAATTAATGTAACCAAGCAGGCCCATGTGTCAATTTCCAGCTTTGAGAATATCCCCTTTATGCAATGCATCTGGCTAGGTTGGAATGCTTGGAGTATGGATGAAATATATAAATACAAATAGTAATTCTGGATTATAATAATAAGCAATTAAACAGAACAATGATCCTGTCCTTAACTTTTTCTGAATAAGCAAAGTGCAAATATACTGGACAACATATTAAGTTTCTGAACTGGATATTACTGCATATGCGTAACAGCTCTGATGCAGGTTTGCTCTTCTAGGAACCCTGTGCAGGCTCACTGTCACAAGGTCTGTAAAATTAGTACAACAGCTACACATACAGTCATTTTGGCATGTCATACAAGTGGATGACTTTGCAAGTCTTATGAATGCAGGCTGCTTTGAGGAATTCCCAAGCAGAAATACTTTAATCATGACACAGAAAAGGACAAAAGTAGAATGTTAATTATTGGTAACAGAGTAAAGGTGTGCAGGGTGCACCTGTTGGGGGTTTTTAGGTGCCTACTGTAACAGCATAGGAAAATTAATCTACTCTTTAGTGCTGTAGGAATAACTTTTTGCAGCACAGGACCAGAAGAGCCTTCTCTGGTAATACTTGCAGGATGCTTTTATTTCTGGTACAGATTGCTCAAGGAAACTGTGAATGCCTCATCCCTGGAAGTGTTCAAGTCCAGGTTGGACAGGACTTGGAGCAACCTGGTCTAGTGGGCTATGTCCTTGTCCATGCAAGGGGGCTGGAACTAGGTGATTTTTAAGATCTCTTCCAATCTAAATTATATGATTCTAAACAGGGAGGACTGTTTTTTTTTTTTCCACTTGTTGTGACTGACTGTGGGATAAAATGGTATACATCTCTCCTTGCACTGGCACAGTGTGTTTAGTGCCTCTGCAATTGTTATATAAATAATATTGCTCATTTAAACTTCCACAAGGTTGCTGAGTGCCAATAATACTTTTCAGAGTTTGGTTTGCATTGGTTTTAACTAGTAGTTTGCATTTAATTCTAATGCAGTAGTTCATGTTGCATTTTGTATATCAGAAGCACCTAACAAACATCACTGTTTGTGATGAAAAGCCTATAAAATATATAATTCAACTAAAATACAATACTCCTTTCAAGGTCAGGATCTATGTAGTCAGAAGAGGGCAAATTCCAATGTGGGCATGTAATGCAGCTGTAACTGTCCCCAGATATATGTATTTACATCAGGTCATCCTAAGCTACATGATGAAATGGGTTGGTCAGTGTGACAGACAGACTACAGATGTGAAGCATTCAGAGATCCAAAAAGCATGGAACTGTGACAATATTATGCTATTGGATCATGCAGTTTGTACATAAATAGAAAGGTTGGTGACTTAAAATCAAGTGGCAGAAGGTTTGAGCTGAGTAGAGGCACCCTCTCGATGTCAGTGCTTTCTGTTTCCTTTAAACTAGCATTGTGTCAGAGCAAGTGCAATACTTACCCTGTGTACAAAGACAGGATACTGTTTAGTACAAGGCATGGAGAGAAGTGAAAGTTTGAGGTACCCTTTGTAGGCAAGTTGCTCAAAGGAAAGGATATGGCAAATTTTTCAGTGCCTCAAATATAAGCCTGATGTCTGAGGAAACCAGCTATGTCTCTACATGAGCTACAGTGTGCATCACTGTGCATCCTCGCTCCTGGTATCCAAAGCAGCAGTCTCAGGCTCAGATTGCAAAAGATGTACAAGCTTAGTTTGCTGTCCTGACAAAGTCACTTAAATGTGCTATTGTTTGTCATCTCTTACTTACTTTATTCCAAACTCCAACTAATGCAGACCTGTGAACACATCATTTTGTGGGCATTGGATGAGATGCTTTACCGTGATGCAGCTGCAGAGTCAAGAAACACAGGACTCTGGTGTAGTCCTATCTAGAAACTGTTGATACAACTGGGAAGTCTTAATGTTTTGTGAACCATTAGGCATGCAGCCATTCTGAATTATTGCATATGAACTTAATAATATTTTAGAGTAACCAACCACAAACATGTTTTTTGTTGTTAAGGTTCCTTTTTTTTTTTTCATCTTCATAATTCTTGGAAAACAGAATGTAGCCAAGGGAGGGGTGGCAGGGAAGTAGTGGCTCCTTTGGCAAATGCTATACTGAAATGTTATTTCGGACTTTTCTAATGAAGAAAATGCTTTTCCAGGATGGAGGAATTTTTTTCCAAAAGCTGTGGTAATGTTTCAATTATACTATCATATATATTTCAGCAGTTTTATGGCCCTTCCAGGAATGTCAGTCTTCTGTTTTCCTATAGCTTAGAGCTAAAACATTTCAGTGTTTTAAATATTACAGAATCAAGTGTCAGCCATTTCATTTTCACTAGCTTTGAAATTTTTTTTTTAATTCTTATTTAAAATGTTTTGTCTTCAATTAGTTTTTCTGTGCCCTAAAGACAGTATTCAGCAGACAGCAAAGTCTTGGCTGTGTGGAAATATGTATGATCTGTTCAGTTGTATCTTTTTTCCTTCCTAACAACAGACTGTTTGCTGTTTTAGGCCCTGGATGTTCTCTGGTTTTGGCTGTGATAGTTTTGAACGGACCAGGAAAGCAGAGGCCAGAGGGATAATTTTGGGTCACCAGCATATTTCTCAAAAACCATCCAATTGCTACAGGGATGGATGGTTTTGAAATACATATTTAAGCTTATAAATTTGCAATTTAAGAGCCTACATGTTATGTCAGAGCAAGAGAGAAGTTTTAGACAAGTGTATCAAGTCTGAACTAGTCACAAGCAAGATTTTGGTGCATTCGTCTTTCTCACTTCTGCCTCTTCTATGTGTGGTGGTTTCTAATGACTGAACTGTAACAGAATTTAAATTTTTAAAATTCTGTCACTTTCTTTATTCCGTTTTTTATAACTCTGATCTTATCCTTTTCTAAACCTGTTTCATTTATGTTTTTGTTGCGTAGTATCTCAGTATCTGACCCGAAGTCAGTGAGGACACAATCTCAACATGATTAGTGCCAAAGCATTAGAAAATTAAAATTGTATAGAGAAACATGCAACCTGGAGCACTGCCATAAAACAAATCAAAAAGGTGAAAATTATGAAATACTCTTTAAACAAGACTACTGTCTTGTACAATGCTATTCTTATTTTACTTCAAAATTACTGGCATCAGAAGTGCAACTCTTGCATTAGTTACTGTTGCAGGCCACAGTGTTGCTGCTTGTTTCTATCTCACAACCAATTAAACTGAAAGAAAAAGAGAATAAGCAGGATAGAAACTAGCCTATTTTTTTTTTCTGTTCCAAGTGATTTTCAGAATCCTATTTAACAAGCACTACTGAAACTGGGTAGGTTTACTGCAGTGCTGTGCTGTGGAGCTGACTTAATTCTTTTGCACTTATTTGCAATAGATTGTAGCTTTCCCTAATCTAATGCCTTTAATTGTACTGGTAATGGTGCAGTGGTGTCAGTGACACTTGATTAAGATTCTGTTGCAGGAGTCTCCACAAATCGAGTGTAGCATACATGCTTGTATGTTATCCAGCAGTTTTAGCAATTCTTCTGACTATATCTTGCTCTTTAGGACTGTATTTTTAAATACAAGTTTTTCTGAATTACATTTTTTGTTCTTGGTTATTTAAGAGCTTTCTGCACTTTAAACTCTCAAACTATGGTCTAGCAAGAAGGAACAGCGTTTAAATAGAGCAATTTTAGAGCATGGATTTCAAGCACAGAATTCCAGCCTGGAACAGCTGGCTGAAAAATTACAGTGCATACTAACCAGCATGTCACAGTGGAGGATTTACATGGTTGGTAGCAAGTGCTAGCCAATTATAAAGTGAATCCATCACTATTTTGTGTCTCTTCTGCCAGAGCACTCTGTATACTAATCTGCTTCTGCACCCACTAAGCTGTAATTTCCTAGTCATCTGGAGAAAGATGCAATTACCAATAGGGAGAGTGATTCCGGGGAAAGAAATGTGAGTGCACTTGGACATTGTAAGCTGAAAAATGTTTAAATAGTATTCATAGTTCAGCTTCAGGAAATATATATTTACTTGAATTAGGAGATACTTGTAAGATGGCACAGTATCTCTAATAAGTCACATTGTCTTCCAGATCCTCAGAATTAAGTTATGATGTGCTCATTGCCTCAGTAGACACTTGGTGCTTGTATAATGTTGGTTTCCATTTCATACAGGAAGCCAAGCATCAGAGACAGCATCCTAGCATGTGTGGCACATGCATATGAGAGATGCACCGGTGCACAGATGTCAAATTAGGTAGATAAGGAGGGGCAAGATGACTAACAAAAAACAACTAACAGTGAAACAGCTGTAGTTTGTGGGCTTTTTTCTCATTATTTTTCTTGTTCACCAATGACTAAAGATTACTTGCTATGTGATGTGTTAGTTCTGGCAAAAGAGGAGTTTCTATAGCTGTTTAATTGTTGGATGTTCTCAGAGTACTGGTGCATATTAGCACCTGTAGTACATAATGCTTCACTTCTGGTTCTAGCAAAGTCAGATCTCTAGTATTCAGCTCTGCTTTTATATTTTGTCTGGTAATGGGCCATTGTGTTCTTCAGCCACTCATCAGTGTAATACTAATTCTGGATGACCTACGAGCAATGCTAACTCATTTAGTGAACTTTACAATGACTATGCTGAGCTGGAGCTTTCTAGGCATCAGTTTAAGTTCTTTTTGTTGCTGCCCTCTGTACATGCTGCCTGGCAGCAGCAGCCCTACCACCTTATCTCACATCTAAACCTTCACTGACTAAAGAACAAGTGAGGAAGTCTGAAAGGGGAAACTCTTTTAGTTTCTGATTAACTTTGCCTTCATAAAATTATCAATTAGTCAAAACTGTGTGTGTTGGTTCTAATAGTGTCCACATATGCTTTTATTATGTGGATCTAATATTGATGAGACAAACTTGTAAGGAAATGACAGCTGAACTGTGGCAAGTTGATTGCTGTGGTTAAGGTTGGTAGTGGGTGGATGTGAGTTTATGCAAATGAGGTACACTGCTCAGCCTATTGCATCTGGGGCTTACCAGTCAATTAGAACAGCATGTGTTCATCTATTGAAGGATACAGTATGAAAGGAGGTTCATGAGACACTATTTCTAAACAAGAATAATAATTGACAGTTTTTTGTCTGACTTTACCTTTGCTTACTTTGATTTTGAAAATTTTGTCAGTATAAATGGGGACTCCCAGGAAAATCTACTCACTGTTTACCCACATGTATTTGTTTTAGACTTTCTGATTTTTTTTTTTGCCTATGCTGTCTGGAGCCTGGATCTTTAAGCAATAGCTAAACAGTGGTGCTGGAGGAGAGAAAATGCATGTACTTTAATATGTAAGAATGCTGGTCTGTTACTACTCAAAATTATGATAGTTTTCTTATTTAAGGAATGAGTCACACCACATAGACACAAGTTATTTGCTTAGCTCAGTGGTTCAGCAGCTATTATGTCTTACTTTGAGTATGCATGTGTTGCAATGTCTAATTTAGGGGAAGAAAAGCATAACACTGACTTATGAATAAGAAACTATTTATAAGCTAATGGTACCATGGAGTCTAATTTGAGCTTCCAGGTGTGCCCTCTGACTTCCTAGACTACAAACATTTGCAAATGTAATTAAAAATTTACAAGTATAGGTGGAGATGAGGCAAAACAACATAAAATATCCTTAAAATCAATATTTCATCTCTGTTTTTGTAACAACTTTCCTTTAAGTCCATGGCATTGATGTCATGTGTCTCGTACGGATCTTCAGGAACCCCAAGGGACTGGGTCAGGGTTTGCTACAGAATATTCTTGCATAATTTACCCATGACTCATTTGTAACTGTCTGCCACTCCTCTTCCTTGAGTAAATATTGGAACTGTTGTCGCTGCAAAAATAGTCAGCTCTTCATGGATGTATCTCAGATATTGGCACAATGATTGTGCTAGGATAAAGCAAAGATTTTACCTGAGAGCTGTAAAAAACATCTGGGGCTTTCTCACGTAGTGCCAGTAATTTTAGTTGTGCTGGGTACCTCATCTGTTTTACCTTAACTAAGAACAGTCTTCTAGGTTGAAGATAAGGACAGATGGTGGTTCTGCAGAATTCATTGAGGTTCTCAGTTCTGGGCTTTTTTGGATGCTAGTTATGTCCAGTGTTCTTCAGCAGGACCATGAAAAAGAAAAGACCCCTCATGTACGTTACTGTCATGCTATGACATACAGTCTTATCTAATATCCATGCTTCTCCTTCATTTCAGATTTGAGAGATCCTCTATGACCTGATGTAGTTGAAAATGTCCCTGCTTATAGCAGGGGTGTGGGAGTAGGTGAACTTTACAAGTCCTTTCCAACCCAAATAATTGTATGATTCTATATTGATTATACAAAAAGTGGCATCTTGTTGTAAAACAGACAGTACTTTTTTCCTACTTTTGAGTCAATCTTTTTTAATAAATGAGCAGAATTTTTGCTGCAATCTTTCTTAGAAATCAGTGATCCAAAGTTTAAATCTTCATTGATTTGGCACTCAACAGTTTTCCTAATGAAGACATTAGAAAATCCTTAATGGCTGTGCTTTTTAGGCTTAGTTGACTGGCTCCTTCTGTTTCATTTCAGGGTTATATTTCACGTTCTCTACATTTTCAGAACACTTTGAATGTACGCCCAAAACCACCAAACTCTTCTTAATCCTGCATCATCTCCCTTCAAGTCACTCTTCTGAGCAAGTGAGGTGGTTTTAAGAGGATGATTTGTCCAAGTGTATTTCTTGCCTGTATACTGGTAGTTAGTCAATGCTTACCCAGCACTGTGCAATGCAGCACCAAGATGCCCTGCTAAGTCTGGGCCATTTAGTTGGCTGCTGGGAGCTATAACCATTCAGTTACATGTAACCACTATAACCGCTCAGGAATACTTTAACAACTTAGTCGTCCCCTGTTAGCTTAGGCTTCCACGTTGATGGTTGTGGGAAATGGTGGTTCTTCTCTCCCACACAAGTCTAAACAAAATGCCTTTTAAGTCAGGAAAGGCCTTCTGCTGATTATACCCAGTTATGGACCAAAAACTGGCCTGCTGCTCAAGGACAAATGAAAGCAAAACAACAGATGCAGTACAAGGAAGGGATGGGCAATAAGTCCTTGGGGTGACAATGGTCTTTAAAATAGATTACCATCACAAATATAGTTATACCAAGTTCAAGTATGCTAGTTTTTTTGAGACTTCTGTATCCTCTCTCCTCTTCCCCATCATCCTGTAAAATCATGGTGTTTTCTTAATGAATCTGGGTTTTTTTATTTCTTCTTTTTTCCAAGGAAACACCTGATTCTTGATTCTACATTTTGCTCTGCAACCATAAGGACTACAAATTTTTTTGTAAACTCAAGCCTAAATGACTTGATTCTGAGCTTTAAGCAAAGCACCAATTATTTTTACAAGTTCTCACAGTTTTTGTTATCCCACTTTAGGACAAATGGTATTATTTCTAACTAGACACACTGCTAAATATCATTAGTACTTCCTGTTGTGCTAGAAACTCACAAAAATATTTAGTTTACTCTGCCGTACAGGATTCTTGTTGACTAGGCTGCTTGTTTTAAATCAAGTCTTATAATTGAGAGAGATGCTGAGGTGAAGGAAAATAAGAGCACTGTAGGTTCAAGCCTCATATTTTTGCATCCAGAGAATACTAAGTGAAATGGGAAGTTAATTTTAAAGCTATTTTGTACACTTGATACAACAGCCCCATCTGAGGAACATAAATGCATTTGATTTAATTGCTGTGCTGTTGCCAGCTGGGCTGGCAATTAAGTGAATGACAGATTGCTCTCTTAGTCCCCCTTACTCCCTCTATAAGGAAGGGATAAAGTCCTACAGGTTGGAAACTAAACTGCACAGCTTTAATGAAATAATAGTGATGAAAAGATAAATAATGAAGTATCTGCAGACATATACAAAAGCACTAGCCCCCCCCATAATTCTCATGTCACCACTGAGGTTCCAGGGCAGCCCTGATTAAGTCCTGGACTCAAGTCTTGGAGTCAGTTCTAAATTACAATATCCAAGTGTTTTTGATGTGATTTTTTTAACTGGCGTAGTTACGTTGCTTATGGACCTAATCCAAAAGTGTCCTGTAGGGCAGTAAATAGTTGGTTTAGACATAGGTCTATACATTGTTGTAACAGTGGGAATAATTTGCATCAAAAAGTATGACCAAAAAAAAATCACTTGGCTTCTTTTTAAGTTGTGAACACAATTGTTTCTCTTGCCTATGTAAAATCTTCAACAAAGATGCTTTTTATTTTTAGTGTACTGGCCTTGTGCACTGTGAATATTCAGCACCATCCTGTATTGGTTATCTTCACAGCTGGAGAATTGATTTCCAACCCTAAAAACATTTTCTTCCATAGCTAAAACTAAAACAGTTTGACTTGTGAATACTGAAATAAAGTACTATAACTAGCAGTTAAAGTTTGTGCTGGTCTATTCCTGCTTTAGAAATATCGTCCGAACTTTTTTCAGCTCCCAGCCATTCAGAGTTCCTAGTAAAATTTTTGCCAAGTCATGCTCATCTTGTACCCTATCTCTGCGGAGCTTCAGGAAAAGAAAAATCCATAGAATCTAGATTCCTCTCTACACTTAAAATTTGCTGAATAGAGATTGCTTGGATAAACTGAAAATGCACAAATCCTTGGGCACTGATGGGGTGTATCCACATGATGAGAGAGCTGGCTGGTGTTGCTGAGCGTCTCCATGATTTCTGAAAAATCACATAGAAAGGGAGAGGTGCCCTAAGATGCAGAATTCTGTTTCCATACATATACTAAAGATGCAGTTCCCTGGGCCCTATTCAGTGCCCCAGGGATTCATGTTAAATATCCCCAATTGCTGTGGCTTTAATGACTTGTTCACTGATGCTGGAATGCTGCTGTGCAAAGTGCAGTCTGGGCTGTAACAACAGGAGCTTCTTCATCAAACTTGCTTCTCCAGCAGGGCCTGGAAATGATGGCTGTTTAATCCCTGTCTTTTGCATTAAAGCTATTTTTCTTGTCTAATGTCATCTTGAGTTTATATGGCATATGTTAATAGGTAAAATGTATCTTGTTGAGAAAACTACTTGCCTCTTACCTTTCATTTCATTTGTAAGTGAGTGCTTTAGGAAAATTTATCTTATGCTAAATTGTCTTAATTTTCAGTCAGAATTTATCCTTTAAGAAAAAAAAAAACAAACTAACTTATCCTTGGCATCTGAATTACTATCTGCAAAAGATCTAAATTCTAGTAGTAATTTAGAAAATTATAGGGGGCTATGAAAACTACATACCTCCGTTCTTCTGCTTCAGTGCTGATTGCCACAACTTAATGTAATTTGCTTTCAAAACATTGTGTACTTGTGGCAGAAATTAGTATAAAAGGAATAAGTGATTTGGCATCCTTTGAGAATATAACTGGTTGTAATGGAGATCAACAGCAACCTAGAAAGTGGGCAATTTTTGACTGTGGTTCTCTTCCAATGTCTAGTAAGAGTATGTAACAAACCTATTTCAACATTACAAGACCAGTTTTAAATGGGTAGGTGATTTGTGAGAAATGGGGAATATTTCTGGCATCCTGATTGATGTCATGTTTGCTTGATAACTGAGAATGAGATTGAGCAAGTGTGCAGTTTTGATCTGAAAAAGTAGCATTTGCTTCTTTAAGAAACGTTGAGTTCTATTCATATGTCAGGGAGATCATCTTCTCCTTAACGGAATGTGCGGGTGTCTGAGGTGTTCTGGGGCAGGGACGTCTTCCCTCTCCCGGTGGTTTTTGTCTCGGCACATGCCCGGCTGGCCGATCTTGGCCTCTGCTGCCCGGCTCTGCCCTGGCCGGCCCGGGCCGACCGGGGACTTCCCTCCGCCCCCCGGCGGGGCGCAGCGCGGGCGCCCCCTGCGGGGACGGGGGGGATGCTCCCAGAAAATGCTCTGACGGAGCAGCGGGCGACGGGCACGTTTTAATGATCTAGCGGTTTAGGGAGGCCCAGGGGATGATCGCTGTTATCACTTTTTCTTAAAACGATTACAACAGCTACACTTCTTAGGTAAGATTTAGTTTTGTGTTTGCTCCTGGTTTATGTGCTAGTTATGTTTGGCTATGCTACTTTAGTCGAAGTCATGTGTTGTGGGAGGGGAACTTTTGCGGTTCTTCTTAAAACACTTTCCCCGCTGTTTCTATGCCTTCTTGCGGGCGTGGCACGAAATAAATAGCTTTTGTTGTTGTTGTTGCTCACTAAGTCTGTCTTTGTGACTCAGGGATTCCTATAACAGCAGCATCTGGCTCTTCTGCTGCCTTGAAATTTGCTGGTTCCTGAAATCTAGATGAATCAGGTGAAAAATGTCAATGAGTACAGTGTTGTTTGATGAGGTCACAGTAAGCAGTGCCGGGTTGTACGTAACTGGCTGAATACCTACCGTTTATCCCTTGCTCTCCTTTTTATAAGTAAGTTCCGTGTGGTTTACTTGCGTAGACTCAGCAAATGAATAGTCTGTGCATTGGCTGCGAGCACCTCCTTCTCTGAGGCTGCTGCCCCATCTAGTGGCAGATCGGTACTTTGGGCACCGTGCGGACACGAGATGCTCCTCCTCACTGTCTGGATTATCGATTACAGGCGCGGATTTAAACTGATTTGAATAAAAGCAAGTGTGACCCATCAAAGTTAGTGTGTAGGCCAATCAATGAAAGACATAATTACTTTTTCTTCAGATGGTCATAAGAGTTCATAAATAGAACAGTGGCATTGAAAAACAGGGTTGCTGCTCTATCTGCTGGGAGCTTGGTAGGGATGAGGTTGGGGTAGTTTCATTTCCTGTCTAACAGGAAAGAAACAAGTAGGACTAAATCTAGAAATAAGAATTCACGTGATTTTGTAGATAATTCAGTAATAAAGGTGTACTTTGGAGGGTAGGGGCTTTCCTCAGTGCCATATTTACGTTCTCCCTTTAAAACATGATTTCTTTGATATCTTACAAATCTCCAAATGGATCTGATTACCCATATTTTTTTATTGGAGGGATTTTAGATTTCATTTATGTGGCTGAATATGTATAAAGACTGTGTTCCTGCATCGTTTTCATAACAAGATTCTGAAACTAAAAATACAAGATTACAATTTTTGTTTTGCAGTGGTTTTTTTAATACAAAAAAAAAAGAGCTGTTGGCTCCTGTGCAGTGATACCAACAACACGGCTGGGGTACTGGTAACCTTCCAAGTAAGAGAGCTCATACAGAAATGCTCTTTGCCATACGAAGTCCCCACAGGCGGTATTTTTTGTTACAGTGGCTGGACAAGATATGCAGAGAATCCTTACTGTCTCTAGAAATTGGGATATGTGAGCAGATATATTTGCTTTCTCAGGCTGTTAAACGCGGGAGCAAAAATACTAGATATTTGCTGGATCCTTTTATATTACTCTGGTGAAATGCAACATATATGTTTGTGAAAACTTCAGCCCTTGTCATGAATAGTTGCTTGGAAGAAATGTAGCAGATAAGCTCATTTAGTGGTAAAATTCATACCTATTGCCACTCAGTCTTTATAGCTGTAAAATTATCAAACAGGGAAAGATGATAAACTTATGGAAACCAATGTAGTCAAAATAATAAAATCTATGTAATGAAAACTATAAAATATCATTATACCTGTGTACTTATACTTTTTTTAATTTTTGCATGAAGTCTGTCACCCTAAATGGCAGCATAGGTAGGTCTAAGCTGGCACTTGAGTGTGGTATATTTTCACTGCGTTACTGTAGCTAGTTCCTGAGGGGTCATTAAACATTGCTGCCTCTGCTTCAATTCATAATACATCTGTTTTTATTCTTGGAAGTTTATTGAGTTAAGACTACTGACATAGATCACAGCCAGGTGATGAACTTTGCAAGCTTTGCAATGCAAAGCATTTATTAGGTAGCATCCCTGGTAGACTGGAATCCCCTGTCTCTATCTCCTTTCCCCCATTTGTCAGCTTATATGCTTGAAAGCTCTGCTGCCTCTGAACAGCCAGTATTTTTTCTATACATGTGATTGTTTTCATGCTTCAGAAGGACGTGTATTTTTAGACTAGAAAATGACTGTAAAACCAAATTTTTTTCCAAAATTTTTAGAGCAAAACTAGTAGCTTATAATTTCCCCTTTTAGGGTCCTAAAAGTGGCTTTAATGTAGTATTAAGGCTGAGTTGAATTGACCATCTAAAAACACACCCTTAGTCTGGTTTTAGCTAGAGAATATGATAAATTTATCTGATTTGCCTCCCCTAGTAATAAACAAAAGATCTCTTGATAACTGTGTGTCTTAAAACAAGCCTATTGTAAATACAGGATACAGTTAATCTAAGACAGAAGGGTCCTTAAATAGAAAAATATTTAATATGTAGAATAAATCTAGTTGCAGTTATATTACATCATAGAATCATAGAATCCTAGGGGTTTGAAGGGACCTCGAAAGATCATCTAGTCCAACCCCCCTGCCAGATAAAATTGAGTTGTTCTGGGAAACAATTCTGTTTACATGTCGTTGGAAGTCACTCTCCCGTGATCCTCTATATATCTGAATGCTTTAAGTCTGATAGTGTTTCTTATTTTTTTTGGAAGATTATTAGTCACAATCTTTTCTGAGACAAATTTTTGAATGGCAGCTACTTAAAGATCCTTGTTGTCCTGCAACATTGCCTCTGGTTCTAGCTAGCAAGTTCTAGAGCAAAATGTAACTGAGATGGTCAAGGGTACTTGTTCAAGGCAGTTCTTCATGCAGATGGGGCTGCTATGAATACAGCATGCAAGTGTGTTTAAAAATAAAAAAGTGACCCAACAATTTGTAGTATGTCAAACTTCACAGGTGCGTTTCAAGATGATGAATTTGGAACATTCGTGAAGTTGTTTTATCATGGCTGTAGTAATTGCCAAGTACATGCTGTGACCTTCATGGAGCAGCTGCAATTTCAACAGCTGTAGTGATATTCCAATTTATGTCACTTAGGGATGTTTTGTTTTACCTTAGGTTAGAGTTTTGTTCCTCAGCATAAGAGAATTTAGGGAAGAATTACTGGTGGTGGTTCTTAATTTCTGTTCCTGAAGTTAGAATTATACTGAACTTGGCACATCTGAGCTGTGACTAGCAAAGATACCTTGCATCTCTTTTATGAGGAAAGGCTGAGAGAGCTGAGACTTTTTAGCCTGACCTAGAGAAGGCTGAGGGGAGACCTTATTAATGCCTGTAAGTATGTAAAGGGTGGGTGCAAGGAGGATGGAGCCAGATTCATCACTATTTCCCAGTGACAGGATGAGGAGTAACAGGCACAAGCTGGAACATAGGAAGTTCCATTTAAATATGAGTAAAAACTGCTTTATTATGAGGGTGGCAAAGCACTGGAACCAGGCTGCCCAGAATTGTTGTGGAGATAACAATTATTTCCCCTTCTCTGGAGATAATTCAAAACCTGCCTCAATGCAGTCCTGAGTAATGTGCTCTTAGGCAATCCTGCTTTAGCAGGGGAGTTGGAGTAGATGATCTCCAGAGGTCTTTTCTAACTCTGACAATTCTGTGATTAATTTCCCGTAAATAATGTAACTGCCTGTGGATGCTTTTTATGTGGAAGTGTGTCCATGAGGTTTTCTGAAATTAGTGTCACCAAGCAGGCATCAGTTCCTAAAATACAGAAGCCTGTGACTGGCAAAGTCTGGTGGTTGCCTGTGATTTTCAGCTTTTTTTGTGGTTGCCTCCTTATGATAATACTGTCCCTTAGAAGGTTTTATCACACCCAGAGGCCTCTAGCTTGAAACATACTGAGGTAATTAATGCGTATGATGCCAGGTCATAGCATTACGTACAAAAACCATTCCAGTTATTCATTAGCGAAATGATGTTTCCACTATCCAACGAGGGATAATAAATGTACTTCCTTACCAGTTGCGCATATTACTCATTGCAAATATTTTGTCCAGTGTGTATTTGGAAGCAATTAATTTGATTCTAGTTGTGTCTGGAATATTATTTTATGAGGAGTCACTGAGAAGTTTCCTCAGAACTTTTTTATGCTTGTGAGTCTGCCAATAAGAGGTTTGCCTTTAATTCAGAAATCCAGATGATTTTCTCTCATGGGAGCCATTTCTTAAAGTCACTTTTTAAAAAGTCAGTTAAATTGTGTAACATTATTTTTCAACTTCCTTGTGGTGTCTGTATTTTCATGTTTTTATCTCAGTCACTAAGCATGTTTATTTCATAATAAAACAGGGAACCTAAAATTAAATTATTTCTCAAAAGCCTTTTCCAATTTCATTGTGAGATACTGAAGCAATTGGTTTATCTCTGTCTAAACTGTTCTGAAAAATTCCAGTGGAGGAGGTTCAATGCCACTTAATGCCTTTTATTGTCGTACTTCACTACTCTTAGTAGTAGAATAACTTCATAATCCTTAGGTTTCTGCTCCTGCAAAGAGGCTAATTGCTTCTCACACTGTCTCCTACAGACACAGAGGACATTTTATTCCCTTCTCTGCTGCAGTCTTTTCTCCTTTGAAGAAAATGTTGCTTGTAGATTTTGCTCCTCTGGATAAAAGAAACCAAGTATTTTTGGTGTGTTCTCCTTGTCATGTTCTAGACAACTGATCATTATTCTTGTGTTCTCATCAAGAAGGATGATGCTCAAAACAAGACACAACTGAATGCCTGGTCCCTAAATTTAAAAACTGCTTTGCTGCATGGGTCAGTATGTTTACATTTTTGTTGTTTTTTACTTGATACTGTTGATTAAATCCAGCAAGTGGTCTGCTCTGCCTTCTGGATCTGTTGTAAGACCAGTCATCACTCATCTACATCTGTGTGTTTGGTTATTCCTGTTTGTCTTTAACTTGTTCATTTCTGATAACTCTGGTTTGCTAGGCACACTCTAAAGTCTGGATACTGGTATATTTGCAGTCCTTCCCAGCTTCAGTTAGAGTATCTACCAGAGAGATGCAGCCTAAATCTGAATGAGTCACCTAGTTGGATGTTGCTATGGAACGAGACACAGGAATTGAGCATAGTGCTTATGGGGATCTCCAAATGTTTTCATGCTTGACTTGTGAGTCTAGATCTCATTTTACTGTTAATGAAGTACATAGCACTTGTTTCATAAATTTCTTGCATTTTCACTTGAAGTTCTCTTTCCTTCACTTGCCAAAAGGTTGAACAACATAATCCAAATTCTGCTCGTATTGCCCATTTCTATGATTGTATGGGATGCAATGGATTTGGAAGGAGTATGCCGGACCAGATTTGAACTTCAATTTGTTCTTTAATTAATATGCATTATTTAATGTATTTCACTTTTTTTACTTTGGCTTGAAGTACAAGCTTCATGAACATAGAAAGGTTTGATTCTCTTTCCATGGATAAGCTCTGTTCTCATTTTTCCCAAAGCAAGAGCTCTAGTTAAGTGTTAGACGTGAACCAAAGGCTTGTTGACCAGATAGTTGTACAGTTTTTATTATTTCAGGTTTCAATATGTGCAAAAAATAAACCCTCCCACACATAGAATTCCACATGCAAGTGGTGTAACATATGTAACAAATAGGTGACTATATATCATGTTTCACTGTAACTTTGTTTATTTAAAGCATATTTTATTTTTAGATTTTTGAGTCATATTGGAAAGCTTCAACTATACAAGGTAAAATAGTCTGTTCAGCATGCGTCACTTCCTTGTAGGTGTTGACAGGTTAAACTGGCTTCTTGTCCCCTGGACACATCAGATATTGCTCTATGCTCATTGCTTGATACATTTCTTTTCTGAAAATACTCAACATACTTAAGGACTTGAGTTCATGTTAGTTATGCTCCTAAGGCTTCTGAAAGTATGATCTCTTTTCTTTGGCTGCCCACTTCTCAGCTGTTTCTAAATGTTTGTTGGACTCCCACTCTATTCCTTTTTGTTGCCTGCTGGATATCTGAAATCAAGGAATTATATGCTTAAGTAAGAGAGGATTTAAGATATTGGCATTTGTGCATTTGTGTTAGTACCCACCAGATATCTAATACCTTCCAAAATGTCCTTGCTCTAGTATTTCTCTTGTCATTCTGCAGTGGTGTTTGTGAGGCTCTGCGCACAGTTCTCTAGGCCGTTTCTCTTCATCCTCAGCAGCACTGCAACCTGGGTTGTCCTCAGCTCATTCTCTGAAAAAAGGGGAATAAAATGTTTCCTGTGGATTCTGTTGGAGGAAGAAAGTGTTGCAAAATGCTGCTCTTATCTTCTGCCTTTCTTTTTTCCAGCCTCTGATAACTAGTCAGTCAGATGATACTGTAGTTGTGAGGCCAAAGGCATGCTCAGAACATGAAAGAGCTTATTAAAGTAGCTAAAGCGGAGATGTGTGTACACTGTATTTAAGTATTTTTTGTTGTTGTTGGGGCATTTAATCTAACATTAGTTAAAGAACCAATTGAGATTGCACACACAAGCAGTAATTAGTCAGGCCTAAAGACCCCAGACTTGGAGCTAGGAGTGTACTACCTAAAACAACACCTAAATTTTCTCTGCTCTCATGAGCAGTCCTCAGAATGATGGGAATAAGTTGCAATTTACATTTTGTTGTCTTTATGGAAAAAGCCCACAGAAGCTGATGACAAATGTCATTCATTGCAATGATAAAAATATGCAGTCATGCTGAAGATATTTGTTCTACACCTGTTAGAAATCTGTTGACATTAGTACTTTGATCAACGTTTAAACAAAAGAAATACTGAAGTGAAAAAGCTGTAGCATCCCAAAATACATACTTACAACATAGTAGATTTTTGTCCCGAACTCCTGTTGGTTACCTTGTGCCCCAAGTACTCTCTGCCAACACTGGTCAGGCTGTCTTGTTAGTTACTATCTAGAAAAACATTGATACAGTGCTTTCTTTCTTTCTCCTCTTGCAGTCTCCAGTCTTACAGGAGAGATCTCCAACTCATTCTCTAGAAACAAAGCAGTTTTAACTCTGTCCACAAACTTTAATCAGCAGTCCACAAATAACATGCTTTTGCCAAATAACTGTACCACATTGTGGTATCATCTACTGATAAATTTGTTTGCACAACCCAACCATAAATTGTATTGCCAAACAGTTCACAATCCAGTATTGTTGGCAATAATTTTTAAGCTCTCCTTCTGTGGGACTGGGCTGTCAGTATGTTACTCATGGGACATTGCCATGGTTGTCAACTCTCCCTCCTCCTGACAGATCATACCCAGGCAGATCTGTGAGAAAAAGGAAGTACTGTCCAACCCTTTTCATAGAAGGGAAATCTCAGTATAAGGACATGACGTAACAATATCAGAGCTGCAGATAGTCCAGATGTTACATGATTCAGTCTTGAGTCTAAAGGACATGACTTAATTCTTAGTCCTATCATTACATCACCAGTGTGCAAGGCTCGTGCACCCAGACTGAGATAAGCTACAAGATGTAATGTGTGTCTCAAATACTAGTGTGCTTTTTGGAAAGATAATTTTGGTTATTATTGTTTTAAATGCTTGTTATAGTTCAATTTGTACATGAGCAATCCTGAATTCACAGTTGCCTTGTTATGAAGAAATTGCTAATTCTAACAATGAATTGACTTTATCTAGCTCATCTCAATTTGATTTTTTTCCTGAAAGAAAGAGGTTTTTCTCTATTTGAGGCTTTTTTACATAATTTGGGTACAATATGACAAGAAATTACCAAAATGGGTACTTTTTGCCAAGAGCAAATTCTGCTATCTGTCGTCATAGCACTGCTTGTAGGTTGCAACAAATTTATTCTTCAAGACTGTTCCAAAATGTTTGTGAAATCTAGTCATTCATCATTAAGCAGCTAGAGGCTGAGACTAAAAGATTTGTGTGAGGGCTCCATAAGGAATGATTGCATGTAAATATATGCATTTTTTTTCTGCGTACTATTAGAAAGTAAACATTATTATGGTCTAATCTACAAAAACAAGTTAAATTGCCCTACCTGTCCTGTAATTTGACCCTGAATTCTGCTTTTATGGAAGGAGATTAATAACTTAGAGAACATTTAGGTACTAATTTTTTTTTAATGGGCCAAAAATCCTAAGTCAAATTGCTACTCTGTACTCCAGTAACTACTGGAGACTTGCTGGTTCACTGTGTTAGTAGGTTCAGATGGTCAGGACTGCTGTCTTCATAGATTAGCCTGCTAATTTGTTCCATGATGGCTATTTTGGTGTAGGAAGTAACTTCTCAGTGTTACATGCTTGGCAGGATGCTGTTATGATAGGTGCAAGTCTTTTACTGTCACAATTACAAACATCACGTAAATATGTGGCACCTTGATGCTGTGGTATCAACTCTTTGGTAAAATTGCTATGAACAGTGCTTATAGTAGTATCTCCAATCTGTTTGCATCATATAGCTTCCTTAAAAAAAGTCAAAGCAGACAGCACATGGTCTTTAGGATGCTGAAGTGATGCTAGGCTCTCAATGTGTTCTTAACCACTGAAAGAGAAGCCCTTGAGAATATTTTCTTCCTTTGTCTGCCCAAAGAACAGAACCTGTCTTCCGTAAGGACTTAACTTTGTATTTGTGGTACTTTGTCCAGAGTTAGAAATGTAGTTGGCTTTAAGTGTTTTTGTTCTTAACACTGTCCTATGAATTATTCTACCTAACCTTTTATTGAAGAAAACAAACTGAAATATAAATTCATCTTGCTGTTCAGGTAGAATTTCTACTGCCTAAGATTTTGTCTTAGCAGTACTTGAGGTCAACTTTCAACACTTCTCTTAGAATATTAGTGCCCACAAAGAAGTACTGAGGAAAGCTGAAATATCACTCTCCTTTTAGCACCTTTATGGTACTGCTGCACTGCATTCTTCCACATGCAGTCACATTTTAGTTAAGGGGTCAACTTGTTAAACCTATCTCTTCATCCTCTGCACCAAATGATTTAGATGTTACTGCAGAGCCCTTCTGGAGCATGAGAACTGTATTCCCTTACAGTGAAGCTTAAATAGGATCTTTTGATTTACAAGTTCACCTAATACTCTTCAGCCACTTGAGAATATCTAGTCCACAGGGATAGATGGGAGTCCTAAAGCACACACAGCAAGGATGTTGGATCCTCAGCACAGTTGTTCATCCTATGCTCTGTCTCTTGCTACTGCATGCATAGTTTTCTAGTGTTCTCACGTAGAGCAGAATTTCTCATATGATAGGCTGTAGTAAACAGGAAGTTCAAACATGTTTGACTAAAGGGCCTGAATTTTCAGAATAGAACTTAATAATGGTAGTTTTCTTTCAAAGCATACCCTTTCCTTTCCAAGAAAGGAGGAATAGACACATAAGAATAACAGAGCTTTTTAATGTTATTTTAACATCATCACACAAACAATAAGTTAGATGCAGTAAAATAATTAAATAAATCTTGAGGTTCCAGCCCTCATACAAATAATTCAAATGAATAAAACAAAGTTAAAAAATAAAACCAGCACAAATTGTGGGGAAAAGAGTTACTTCCATATAATATCAGTTAAATGAATGGAAGTTAAGTTCTGACTTGACATCAGCAGTATTCAGTGAGTGCTGACTCCTTAAACCCTTTCCTGGGTGCATAAGTATGTGTAGAAAAGTTGCATGATCAGACTTCTGAGGGGACCCACACACCTTCACATGTGACCTGGAAGTCCAGTCAGTTTTCCAATTTGCCTTCTTGCAGTACAGTTCTAAGTGGAATACATGGAGTTTGCAAAGCTGACACAGTTACAGATGCCATCCATAAGATTTTAGCATACACTGAGTCTACAGAAATGAACCCTGTACACCAGGCTTTTTCTTGCTATAAGTAGTTTTTGGTCCTTCTTCGTGTGTTAGTGATAATGCTAATACAGCTTCTTTCTTTTTGTAATGCAAAGCCTGATCACTCTCTCAGTACTGGTCTTAACAGGTTAGGTTTCTAGGACTGGAGTCTTAGTGTTGTTCAGTGTGATTAGGAAAGATTTAGTCAGGCCATGTATAAAATGGATACTTAAGTAAGTTAAAACTTTACAAATAATTCAAGACCAAATGCTGGCTCATAAATTAAGTGGACAGATAACTTGATATGCATAGTATTGTGCATGGGAATACTCATTTAAATGTTAAATATTTTGGCTTCCCATGGAGTGCTTTTCAGGTAATTCATAGTAGTAAGATAACGTGTCAACTGTCTCTCTGCCTCAGGAACACTGATGTGAGTGGCAGACCACAACAGCTTTTAAAAGAAAAGCTTCATGACATTCAGGACTTCAGTGTCCTGGCACCAGTATAGGCTTAATTTTGTTCATTGGAGTCCAGATGTAGAAAAAAGGTCACTTTGGTTCAGGGAGAAAGTGATTCTTGGCCATTACTGCATTCATATTGGAGTCAATCCAGTTAAGGTATTGAGTAACTCTGGTGTAAACACCAGGCTTGTTTTCTTTTGCACAACCATCTCCCCAGCTGACAATCCCATAAAGTGTCATCCTGCCATTGTGCTCACAGACCATGGGGCCACCGGAATCTCCCTGACAATGGAAAGAGAACATATTAAGTAATTTTCTGCAGATGGAGCCTTTCTAACAGGGAGCTTTTGAGTGTTGCTTTCTGGAGTAAAACAAGTCTAACTATGAACTAAAGTCTTAATTTTTGGCAACACTGCATAAATGAAACAGAAGGCTCAGCATATGTTATGACTTGAATACAGTCTGTAAGGGAAGGAGTTCTCTAGTTCCCTTCTAGCAGGGCACAGAGAGAATAGTTACCCTGCAAACAACATTCCATCCTAGGTGTTAGGTAAGGTCAAAGCCAACACTCCCTATTTTCATCACAGAACCCATTGAATAGACTGTAAAATAAGGCTTTGAGGAATAATATTGTCTAAGACTTCTTGCTCTTCCAAAGAAGCGTCTGGGTTGGAGGGTCTACATAAAGAGAGACTCATCTGACCAGTGGAATTCAAGATGCCACCAGCTGATCCATATAGTGTGCATGCATTTAAAATGCTGTAGAAGATAAATCAGTTTTACCTTGCATGAATCAGTCATCCATGTGGGATCTCCAGCACAGATCATGTTGTCAGTAACTCTGATATTGTCATAGTATTCATATTTGCATTTTGTCTGTGATATTAAATTTACAGTGGCCGACATCAGTCTTTGAGCATAGTAAATGTCATCTACAAACAAAAGATTTAACAATTTTCACCATGCAAGACAAAAGCCCATAACACTCTTTCAGCACTTAAGAAATCAGTTTAATTATTCTAGTTCTGATTTTGAGGCTCTTATTTTCAGCTTATGCAGTGTTTGTTTACTTTTACCATTAATTAATAAATTCTAAAGAGAAAAACAAGAGTTTCTAATGCTAACTATAGGCTTGGTTTTTAGAGAGAAACATTTTGCTAGTTTTTGAAGCAAGTTCTGCATGAATGCAATCCTTTGTAAATCCTCCAACACATTTAATTTTTTCTACTTCTCATTACATGAAAAATAAAAATAATTGTGGTTTATGTCTTTGCTCACTTTGTATGATTGGCAAGTGTGAGAAGCAGCAGAGAGTGCCATAGACAACTAGAAAATGTGATAAAATATCACCTTTGAGATATGCATATGTAGTACATAAAATAATAGAAAGCAATCTTGCTTTAATCCTTTGGAGATCATGGTATTAAAAACATCCAGTTTCCACACTGTGCAACTACAGCCTTAGAAAGGGTAATAATTCACTTACAAAGATCTTGTTTTCCATACCCAGCTATTTCACACCGGGTGTTGTCTCGTAAGTAAAGGTTCCTCTCTGGCAAGCAGACTGTTCTGACGTATTGGGATTCTACTGCACACTGTCCAGAAGTTGTTCTTATCCTTATCAAAGCTGAGAAACAAGTCAGAAGATAGTTATATTTATAATCCAAGTTTTTAGCCTCCATCTCTCAGAATAGAGTATTGGGTACAGTTAATACAATAGAGTTAGTAGTTGCAATTATATTTGGTACTGGTTACATATATGGTTCCTCTCACTGCTTTTCAAATGACATTGCAACATGGTTTAGCAACAACAATTTATTTCCCAGCACTAAAACTGGCAAGTGTTCCAGCTTGAAATTCCTTCCTGGAGGAGGATAATAGCTATGGGAAGACTGTTATACAAGTGTATCTTCAGGTGTTTTAAAACCTTAATTTT
Source organism: Apus apus (assembly GCF_020740795.1). Lineage (NCBI taxonomy): Eukaryota > Metazoa > Chordata > Aves > Apodiformes > Apodidae > Apus > Apus apus. The sequence goes on along the minus strand of NC_067285.1, from coordinate 21,975,027 downwards.
GTGACTGGCTGTAGAGGGTGGCATCTGCTGTTGTGCAGAAGAGGGGGGCAGTTTTTACTTCTCCCCAGAAGGGCTTCTGAAGTTTTGCTTTCAGTCTTTTCCCATTGCAGCAGGAATTTGGAATGGGTGGCAGAGTTTTAAGTGTCAAGCGCAAGAGCAGCACATCTATTCTGTGCACGTTGCGAAAACCCGTCTTTGACTGTGTTAGTTTAGGGATAGGATTGTGAAAGATAGATACTTGGGGAAGTCTGGATTAATTGAGGATAACCTTCAGCCAATGTGGTATGTGATAAGTCATTCCCCTGCTATATGAGGAAACCTGCAGTGCATGCTTTTTTCATATTTTACATAGTGTGATTTCTGTAGACACAGAATAACGTAATGTCTATTTCACAGGGTTCTGAGCCTATTATGCTCAAGCCAGAGCAACTTTACTGCATGTGTATAGGACATTCTGCCCCTTTCTGAATGCCTAGTCCAGGTTTACATGCAGTTCTACTGACAGGCAACCCCCTTCTCTTGGGAAGATGGTAGTAATAGGATTTTGTTACCACTGTTTATGGAAAAGCCATGCCTTGCACAGATCCAGAGATAAGGTAGGCTTGTAATTGACCACATGCCACAAACCAAATTTATACAAGTTGAACAATTTTTCTCAGCACAGGCCTAGTTCTCAGAAGCACCTGGTTCCTGTTCCTCTTCTCATCTCTGGTTCTACTTTTATAAAGTGTATGCCATAATTACATAGCTATCCTCAGTGTTTAGAAGGCTCTTATTAAGGTGACACTTACCAATATCATTGTCATTGCCACCTGTATCGTCTGTGAAGTCAGGGTGAGATATGATTTCATCAACCATGAATACTTGTTCCTTATCATCAGTAACATTCAGCATAGGCTTTCCAAGAAAGACTTTGTAGAGGGATTTGTTTAGTGGTTTTTTTGACCTGAGTGAGAATGAAGACATAAAAGACTATTGGTTTCTAAGAGTGAGGTGAACACATCAGCTTTCCCCAGGGAAAACAAGAAAAAACACAAACATTTGTTGCTCAACAGCTTCTTGTCTTTCAGTACCACTTTTACGGAACAGCTAAGGTAATAAAATTAGATGCTGGCTCCAATTTAGGCTGAAATTGTTTAAATTCTATAATTCACCAAAATGTTCACATCTTGCTAGCTTGTTCTGTTTGAACTGAACTCCCAGAGGCTTAATGTTTATGGCTTTTGTTCTTGTTTTGTTCAATCAAAAAGCCTTCTTATGGTACTTTTTAGGAGTTGTTCAGTGAGCATCACACAAAAAATCAGTTGAAGAAAGTTGCAAATAGGAAGGATTTAGAACTGTAAACTTACGGAGTATGAAAACAGTGTGCTGCTGTAAGCACCCAGCAAGGGTCAATGAGGCTGCCACCACACAGAAAATGGTCAATGCCCCTTATATTTTGGAAGATACCAGCTATCCAAGGCTGAGACTCTATTTCTGCCTGGCTTCCACCAACAATCTTGAAGTACTTGTTGATGCTCCTCTGACCGCATGCAGGGCCTATCAAAAAAGACATTTTTTTCAGATGTTTTTATAACTAAGTACCAACCTCAGGCTATTAAAAAAAATAATAATTTTCCTCAAACTGTTACTTACCACACTTCTCTATATTGCAGGGTGTTTCTTGAAGGGAGAATCCTGTTTTAGTGTAACACCAAGGTCTGTCCCTTCCATTTGGGTTCCTAGAAGATAAAGTCTTCTTTTCATAAAAGAACTTTAAAAATAAGATAGCATCTCAGAATTCTAACTGTTCTGAAATGGCCACAAGTGTTCTGTTGCAAGATTCGCAAGAGAAAATAATTAACTATTACTATTCCTTGCTGAGCATTTTCCAGTACAATCAGCTTCAGTAGTGAGAATGCAACTTTTGAAGAGTCACATTTCAAATATTTGTAGTCAGAATTAATCTCTGTAGCATTCTAGGGGTTTTTCTAAGTTGTTTCATCACATGAGGTACTTTTGGGGCTTTGCTTACCTGCAGTAGCTGTGCTTGCCTAGTCCGAGCTGCAGTGCATTCTTTGAGTAAACATTGTAATGACCCCTTCTGATTACTGAAGGAAGGTCCCATGGCAGACACTCATCTTCTGTTGCCATTCCTCTGTAGTCCTCCCCATTCTCAGTATAGCATATGCTGGTCGTGTCTGAGAAAATTATTTTGTTAGTAGTATGTTCTTAATTGTTCTGAGACAAAAAGGCTCTGTATGGATCTTTCTAATGATAAAGTTAATGCATTTACCTTAAAACCAGATTATGCAACATCTGGACTGCTTATTTAGTCTCCTTAACATTGTTCTATATGAATTTTGAGCATCAAGTATCTCATACTTGAAAACATTCATATTGCTTCTTTAATAGTTTCAGTGCACTTCACAATATAATCAGTTCTTCTGCTTCTGACCACTCCCAAACAAGTTAACTTTTTTCACCCCACACTAAAATATTTGTAAGGAGGCAGGTAACACTAGTTAAGAGGCAGGGACAAATAAATTAGAGATCCTGATTTTGTACCAATATTTAGCAGTTTCTCCTCACTTAGTCTATTAGTATAAAGTGCTAAGGGATATCCAGTCATGTGTTTACTGTTAATACTTTCACTTGGCATTTCATATTCAGAATTTTCCTTTTTAGATCTTTTAAGTCAATTTTGTTAGTGTTTAGGAAGATACTCTACCTATTTCGCAGTGAATCCCTGCATATCCCTCTGGGCACATGCAGCGACTAATTTTGCTGAAGTAGTAAGTAATGCAGGTTCCTCCATTCAAACAATGGCATTCTGCAAGTTAAAAGACATCACTAATTAGAGGCAAACACATTTGGCAGTACATGTGAATGATGAAGTAAAGTAAAATGTAGTTGTAAACTAAGTTTTAGGTGTTTAAGTATCATTAAGAGCCCTTTTTCCTGTAGGAATATGTAATTGCAGGTTAACAAGTTCTTTTTAGGTTTGAGTAGAACAGGCAGATATTTACCCTTGCGATTTGATCTGTATTTATATGACAGCTTGTTGTGCTTCCTGCTGTAAACCTAAGGGAAAAGAAAAAAAAGGGATTTTAAGGAAACAGTTTTGTTTATGTGGTTTGATTATCTTTTATGGGCACAAGCTCTGTTTCCTACTGCATACCTTCAACAGTTTAGTTTTTTGCACGTAGTTACTAGCTGAACCTGCTCAGTGGAATCTGGGTCTGAATGAGCAAAGTAGAATGGGGAAGAAAACACTACACACAACACCCTTAGGAAAACGTGACCAATCTGGTCTGCTGCATCAGGTCAACAGTGCAGGTATGTTTGCAGTAAGGACCTAAGCAGCTCTCAATGGTAAGTGTCCCTAAAATGGAGAAGGAAACTTCTCCCTCTCCACCTCTCACCCACCAACCAGTGCAGCAAAAAAACACTATTCACCAGCTGTCTCAGTCATTTTGGTGACCTTGGTGCTTATTTGTGCCATGGAATAAAAGCCAGTGCATTTATACAACAGCAGATTCTTGCCCTGTATGTCAGGTCCTGCCTCTGTTTTGCAGGTGGGATATATCTTTCTCCATGAAGCTAAATAAGACCAGACATTTAGTATAATTTTCTCAGATGTCAAGTGGGCTTGCCTGAGCAAAAATAAGTAATGGTAACCATCTAATTCCATAATATTGGTGAATGGCTTAGCTAATTGTTTTTCTACAAGTTGATAGTAAAAAATATTAAAATTCATGTCTGTTGTTCCTTTTTTAGCATCATGTTTTCAAACAGAGGAGACAGGAACTTAGTCAAGTCCTGATATCCTCCTCCATGGAACACCAGTGAGCTCCTGGTACTTAATGTCCAGGTCTAAATTGCATTAAGAGAAAAGTAGGAAAGCTAGATTTCTTGGTTATTTTATGATGTTTTCACTATTTGAATGTTAGCAGACATCTTAAGATAGAGCAGAATCAGAAGTAAAAGCAAAGGGTTCGAAAACATGTTTCTTAGAGGTGTGCATGCAGCAGACATGTAAGTATGTGCAAAGGCGGCAAAAAGGAGAATTCAAGTCAAAAGCCTTACTATTCTGTCCAAAGCAGAGTGATCAAAAGCAGAAGTGGTTCCAACCACCCAACCATTTATTTCAAAACTTACAGAATCTAGTCCCGTGACAAGTGTGCCCAGGGTTACTGTGAGGAAGATGAGTAACTTCATGTTGTTAGTTCTCACTGTGTTCCTCTTCTATCTGTATTATGTTGATTCTGAAAATAAAAGAAGAATAGTCAGCTTAATTGCTGCTGTTGTCCTCAGTTTCAGAATAAGTCATAACACAATTGATGGAAGAAATAAGCATGGACTTGTGGTAGAATATCTGCTTATTATTTTCATATATTTAATTAGAGGCTATTGTTTGAAGCTTTTTTATACATTTAGCATTAAAACCAGTTTGTTTTTTTAGAGTTTAAATTAAGCAGAGAAAGGCCAACACTGAAAATCCATACTCAGTTTCTGCAGTATGGACTAACACAGTCAAAAATTGGCAGACATATTTAGCTGCTGTCCAGCTTTTTCTTATTTAACTGATTATTACTCTCTTGCAACAAAAGCACTGAATGTGCACATTTACTGTATGAAAGGGAAAGCTCCTTTCTTCTTTACCTCTGTAATTGCTGACTATATCTTGTTGATACTAAGCACTTACATAAGCCTGGCCACATCACTGAGTGTTTCTGACCACTGCAAACTCTTGAAAGGCTGATCTTGATGTTACTTCACTTACTCAAGAGTCTTAGAAAGGGTTAGGACATGTTCTATCTTTATTTCGTATCTGTAGCTGGCACCTGTAGCCAAGCATTTCAAGCAATCTTCCCAAGACTGACTTAAAAAAACTAGCTTGTAAAAATGGTGGCAGAAGAGCACTATAAAGTACCAGTACATGTTTGTGTATTTTTTTTGTTTTGTTTTTAAATTGCAATGCAAGTTATGGGATTTATCTAAGTGTCTTCAGTTCTAGAAAACTGGATAACTGATTTTTAAAAGATTCCATTGTTATGGAATCCATAGTTATATCTACATTGGCAAGCGTTGCAATGCAGTAGGAGAGGGTATGCAGAACTGACCTGGTGCTGAAGGAAGGTTTCACAATGCGGGGAAGCAAATAATGTCTCAGGTACTTGGATGTGCACACCTTTTAGATTCAGCTAATATAGTTTCCTGAAACATTATTCATATTAAGATGGTTATTTTTAGCATATTTGGTAGCTATGCAAGTAAATGCCTTTTGTTACCAGGATATTTCTGAGGCCCAGCCTTAGCATCACAACTAGCAGTACTGCTGATTTCTTGCTAAAATTAAAATGTACTGTAGCATGGAGAACAGATCTTCCCTACTGATGAAATACTGCATTATAGGATATTATTATTATTTTATTTAAAGAGCAATCCCTCGATTCTGTTTGATTGATACCCGGCATTTTTGCCCTTAAATCCAAATTGACTTACCGGCGCGAGAGCCCCGAGTTGGCGCGGTGACGGTCTGTGCCGGGCGGTGCTGGCGGTGCGGGCCGGGCCGCGCTGGGCCGGGCGCTATAAAGGCCGGGCCGGGGCGGAGCTGCCGCCCTGGGGCGGAGCCGGGGCCTCCCGCCCCCTACCGGGACCTGCGAGCGCCTGGGAATTTACCTCGCTGCAAACAGAAGATCCTGGAGTGACTCAAGGGGGAAATTTTAAGTGCCGCTTTTTAGTTTCGGGGAGGCGGGGGGAGTATGGTCAGGGCGGGCTAATAACTGCATTAGGAGCTCGACTTCTGTTGGGGGCTCTTTGGTAGCCAGTAATTTTTTAAAGGCATTTCCAAAAAAAAGAGAGAAAAGAAAAATGAGTGGCAGTAATGAGAAGAATTACTTGTGTTGAAACATGGCTAGAGATATGAACAAGCATGTATTTTATTCAAATGGTGCTACATGTAATGAGAGAAGCATAAATTATTTATTGAGGATTCCACTGATTCTGGTGTGGGTTAAACACAGCCCACTGGGAGGAGATATTAGGCCAGAATGTGTGCTTGAGGCGCTGAATGTCTTTTCAGACAGCTGCCTCCAGCTGAAACGCAGGACGTTTACAGCAAGCAGCATGTGTTATTCATGCCAGCTGGAATCTGCTAGGACATGGGGCTCACAGCAGCTCACCTTCTCCAAAGCCTACTTGCAGATCCCTCACCTCTAAGTAATCTTCTGCTCCCAAGAAATTGGTTATGGTTTCCACATAATTTTTATTCTCCAAAGAAATACTCAACGTGGAGTCATTTCATAAGATGGGGATGGAGATGTGAACTGACAGATGTTTATCTAAGGATGCAGGCTCAGCAAAATAGCTGGTTTTTTTTTTCTAGCCCAGTTAAATGGAATTTTTCACATTATGCTGTAATGTTGTAGCAATGTAGTGAATGAAAGTAAACCGGCATATGGTATTTGTGGATTTATTCCTAGGGTTTAGCTTCAGGTAGTGCAGATTACTAAACTGAGGTGGGTCTCCATAGGCTGTGTAGCTGATGGAAGGGCAGTTTCTTCAGAGGACAGGTGAGGGCAGGAGTTGACCTGAATTTCCCTCAGAGGAATGTTTTCATAACTGGACAATTCAGAGCCTAAGTAGACCCCTCTTCTATGTTTGGTATGTAACTTAACTGGTATGAGTATGGCTTAGCTTTCTTCTTTCTTCCTCACCTTCTGTTTGTGTCAAGTCTGTGGTATAACTATACCTTTATTTGAATACTGACTAGTTAGATTCTGTATTCCTTTCTGTTGAGATCTTCAAGCTCATGTGGTCTGAAAGCACAGGGAATTCACTTCACTGAATAGCAGAAACTGAGTCAAACTGTAAGTCCAAAAATGAACATAGGAAAGGACCACATCTTTCTAAATTTCAGAAGAGTAGTTTTTCTCTCTGTAGGGTGACTGAACATATCAACATCACAAGCAAATAAATTCTCTAAGAAACAGGGCAGAAAATCTCAAGGTAGAGTCCCCATGGCACTCTTTTCAATTTAGAGGGGTGGCTGTGGAGTAAATTTATCCTAGGGGATAAATTCCAGGTGGAAAAATGATCCCGATTTAAAAAGCAGTCTGGAACATGTGCTCACTTAATGGGTTTTAATACACCAACCTTACACATAATTACTTAAGAAATGGCTCATCATTTGATTCAGCAGGGAGAGCAGGGAAGGAACAAGGTGCTGGGAAGAGGAGGGTTCCTTGGGGCTGGACGCCTTCTCTCCTTCCTCTTCAATGCTCTCAAGGAAGAGGTATTAGGCCTTGGTGGCTTCCTCAAACTCTCTTTCTGGAAAAACAGTCAGCATTAGAGCATCCAGGTTTCCTGTTTCACCTTTGTTACCTGAGAACTACTATACAAGTGTGAGCAATGATCTCCTTGAACCTCTGCATTCGCTGTGCTGGCTGATGGTTGACACAAGATCTGAAGTGAGGCTGCAGCTGAAATAAACCCTTGGACCCTTTTTGTGTGTCCTGCCTTAAGGCAGAGACCTTGAAAAATCTGTTCTGACAAGATGTCCATTTGACCTCAAAACTGATAGGAAATGCACAGACCCAGGGAGTGGGAGAGGTGAAACAGGACCAGTTCTGCTACCAAGGGACTTTTGGTAGCTTCAGAATCAGGATTTGTCCATTACTGCATGTCTTGAGAGTTTAGTTACAAGCCATGTTATCTCTCCAGAGTAAGATAGTGATAGGAGAAAGGAAAATAAGACCTTTATTACTGAAAATAAAAATTGTTTGAGAAGAGCAGTGAACAAGACGAAATGTTTACTAAAAGACTCAGCAAAACATATGTGCTCAGTAGGCACTCATTAATGACAAGCCATGAAGCTTAAGAGAGAAACTTGTACAGGCCCATGAACAGGTTTTCTATTTTAAGAGACACTTTCTGCTTTCCTCAGTTAAATTCTTTTTCCTTACACATGCCTGTGGTTTCATCACTTTGGTGTCATTTAAATTTGGCAGAGGTGTCATCAGGATGAGAGGGAAAGATTTCTGAAGAAAAGGGGTGCCACAGGAAGTGGTATGGGTGACCTTGTAGAAGACACTGTACTGTTTAGCAGGAGTACAGCATCTAAAGAAGAAAATGCATTTTGGAAAATTTAGTCCTTCTCTCATTTACGTAGTCAGGGCTGTTAATAGTAGGGCTTTATATATTTCTCTTGTCTGTACCTGGATTATAACACAGAGTAAAGTAAAAATATATACCTTTTATGAGCTGCTTATGTGATCCAAGTCTATTAAACCCATAGAGTGCTTCTCTCAGAAGTTGGATGCAGTGGATCCAGCCCTGAAGAGCGAGTAGGATCAGACCCTGTTTTGGCAGTTCTTGGTTTACTGTGATTTAGTTTTCAGTTACTGATAAAATTCTTGCTGATTATTTTAATTTATAGTTGGAGTAAGTTGAATGTTTCAGACTAATTATCTAGCCTTTTTAGAAAATATAACAATCCATTCCAACCAGATGAGGACACTGACCCTTTTAAAGAAATAAAAGGTTTTTATCTCCTGATGGTGTGCTGAAAGAGATTGTAAAGTTTGCAATGTTTTGCAGAAGTTGTTGGGATGGAGGCATTAGTTTTAGTGTTCGTTTCCACAGCTACTGATAAAATATTAGAACTAAGGAGAAATTTCATCCACCATACATGCTTTTAGTTCATTTGTAAACCCCAGAAGGGTAGAATTCATGGAGAATTAAGTAACCCTGTAAATATTAGTTAACTGCCACGTAAGTGCTATTCTGTCTGGAAAAATTTCCTTACTGTGGTACTCTTAACACTCCATGCTGGTTTTCTAAATCAGGGATACTCGCCTAATAGGAATCTCCACACACTTAAAATTACAACCAGAAATGCTTAGAAATCTGCCCTAATCCTGATATCCTGTCTTTCTCAGCAGACACTTCTGCAAAACTTGGTGAAGGTAACGGGGCTCAGTTCAGGGGTGAGCAGTTCTGTCTGCTCAAGGAACTTTTGCAGTCAGGGCTCAGTTACACCTGAGACTTTATGTTGCCTTAAGTCAAGCAGTCATGTGGAGCATCTCCTGGTTTGTATCACATATCAACAATATGAGAATTATGTATGTTTTTCCAACATGGCTTCCCATGAAATAGAAAAATCATTTGCAAGTGCTTACTACTCATGTGTTAAGAAAGGGGAGGTCTAAATTTGCACTTGAGGAGTTGTGTACCTGAACCTCTGTCACCTCACACAAAAGAGCACAGGGTTAAGTTTCACATTCACTATTTACTTAATGATTAAGAATACAAAAGCTAAGAAAACACTTGTAGCCTTTTGACATGTCATCTCTGTAATTTTAATAGTTTGTTGCTGTTATTTTTCTAAAAGAAAATAGCTTGTCACTGAATTAAGTAGCCCCAGTTAAGGGTATAGAATATAAAGAATATAATTTTATGTACTGGAGAGGAGCTTTACAGTAAATTTTGAATTGTGGCAGAAGGGATTTCAGGGCAAGTTTAAGGCAGATATTCCAGAATAGAGTTGTTTTACAATATCCTAGTTTCAACTTCAAAAACACAAGCACCTCTCCAGTACAAACATTTTGTATTCTTCTTTTGATATTAGCCAAGTTACTTTTAATCAGTTAGCTTCTAGCTCTTAAGATAATAACAATCTCAAGATTATTATCTGAAGATAATAATGACTGAATAAACTGATAGATTTAAAAATGTAAACCCAGAGATTTCAAATGTTACATTATCACTATTCATAAAGTTAAAAATATATAGCTTGCTCTTCAATCTTATTCTCTCAAATTATGGCTTTTATGTGTCCCAGGAATTTCCAGAATAGCTGATTTAGAGTTGAATGTGATTCATAAAAATTCTTGTACTTTAATGACTCTTGATTACTTGTCAGTTGTTTGTGGTTGAAATTTGAAGCAAGTGGTGATCTCATTTCCTTTAGGTAGAGTTCAGCTACTCCAGTTTCTTTGTTTATGTAAAATTTTGTTCCTTCTCTTTGCAGCCTACTGTTTCTCTCTTATCTGTGTTATATGTATGGGTGGAAGTAGCAGGGTAGTTGAGGGTCATTGAACTCACTCCAGGTGCTTGTTGACACTACTTGTTGCTTTGCAAGAAGCAGGAGTAGCCAGCCTTTATCTCTGAACGAAGGTAATGTAATAAAAAACTTGTAAACTTGTTTTAGTCACAAGAAAAAAAACAACTGCTGTGAGCTCAGCTATTTCATTACACTAGGTGAGAATGTGGTTGAAGTTTTAAAATAATATAATGCCTGGCAAGCACAGTTTTGTTGGATGTTCCAGCTGCATTCTTCAGTGAGACTGTGCTAGAAGCACCTTAAGCACCTGTGAAATCACCGGGTGCATTTCATTAATGTGTAGGAAGCAGCTACTTGACGAATGTTCTTTTTGCGTATACAGTGTTTTGCTGTTCCAGTGAGCTGTACGGATGCTGATATTTTTTTGAACAGCAATGATCACATCTGAGGATTTCTTCATCAGCTTGAAGTGCACCTGCTTTTAAACTGTTTTATATCTCATTTAACATTTATGAGAATCCACCGATTATGAAAATCACCAGTGACATTTGTTTAAAGTGCTCACTTGAAACATATAAAGATTAGTCTGAGCTACAGATGTTGCATCCAGATCCTCAGTAACTTAAAATTATGTTTGCATTTATGTCTTGACCAATTTTTAGTAGCTAGTTGCTGGAAGCACTGGGGGAAACCCATAAATTACTTCTGAGTCTGAAGCTAGAAGGCAGAAAGCAAATACAAAGTTTTTAGGGTTTAAGCTGTGCATCTTCTGGTAAATTCTGAAGTAGGATATTTTTCAGGGGAATCCTATGTTTGCCTGCCATTTAGTTATTTGTAATAGCATATTGAAATGTTGTTGGAAATTCACAAAAACAGCTGGCTTGGACTAGTATTTCTGCAGCGCTTCAGTCAATCAAATTCACGTTCCACAGAAAAGCCAACAAACTGAGAGTGTACCAGTTGGCAGACTTATGGAGAAACAAGATTTGCTAAAAACTGGGAATAAAGCAAATATTGAGGGATGAGTTCTGCATCAGTGATGGTGTAGCCAGGGAAGCAGCATATCCTAACCCCCTGTGTAATATTGCCCAGGTGAGAATATTGGCACTGCTCATCTCTATGTGACACTGCCTGGGAAGATCCTTCCTCCTCGGTCTTTGGCTTTCCTACTCAAGAAGGAAGATAAATGTCTAAACTAACATAGGCAGTTCATACCTACAGGGAAGGAATTGGTGACTTTACAGGCAGCCCTGCCAAGCAGCGCTAATACCATAACAGATGTCTTAGTGGAGTGACACTTAATTGTTCTTGCTCTCAGTAAAGTGTGACACTGCCTTCTCTGATTGTCTTGGCCTCCAGGGAGAAAAGAGCATGTTGTGTAGGTCTTGCACCTCTCCGGTAGAATCCCGGGGTGCAGGATCAGTGTCAGGGACACCTGTGTGCCCAGAGGGAAGCAGCTGGGCTGAGTGTATTCCTTGCTGCTCACTAGAGGTGCAGATCACTTGCAGCCATAGCATAGAATTGTGCTACAGTCCTTAACTACAGGATTGTTTTGACTGGAAAAATATTCAGGTACTATAATGGTGGGCAGCAGCATACATTTCTGAAGCATTAATTATCTAAATAAATATAAGCTATAGAAAAATAACTCTCTGATCATAATATTATTGACATTAATTCTATGAAGTATTGAAAAAGTTCTGAAGAAAAAAAACACCCCTCTAGATTTACAGTTGAAGGAAAAGGATACCAAATGCAGAAAGATAGGAGTGTAGAGAGCCAATAGGACAGTACTGCCCAGGGTGTCAGGCAGAGTCTCAGTACACTTTCAAGTGAACAGCTGTTGAACAAAAACAGTTTTAAGGAGAAGAAGTAAGTTGCTTCCTGGATGCTGTTGAACTACAAAATTCTTGCATAAGCTCATAAAGAAACTGTGCTAAGAAAGGGGAAACAGAATTTACTTGAGTATTCTAATAATAGCATGTATCTTGGGTGCACTAATAATAGTACTTATCTCTTCTCCTCCCACTCTTTCAGTTGTTTTGGCTGCAGTCTTTTATTTTTCTAGTTAGCTTCCTGTAACTTAATTCTAGTATAGCCACTGTACTACTTTCCCTAATCTTTGTTTGCTGATTGTTGTTAACGTTTTTAATTTTGAAATAAATACATTTCTAAAGAAAGTGTGCTTGCTCTCCTGCAGGAACATAAACACCTATCCTGTCTGTGGAAGTTGCAGCCTTTATTGATGAACAAAGAGGACAAAAAAAGAGAAAGATTACAGAGCCTGCTTGCATATGACAAGCATAACAGAAAAAAACTTCTAAAGATACTTTTTTGTTTGCAAAACAGGCCTTTTAAAAATCCTTTTGTAGTGTCTTCCAGAGGGGGATGTTCTGGCATATAGTGACCTATCATCAGTACCACCAAGGATATTCCTGCCAGGAAGCAGAAATACTTTGTCTCCATCCTTTGTCTCCATGGCTTTTTCTTGGCAATACTTATCACTTGTGCCATTTTTTTATTTTGGTTAGAACTGTTGGAAAGGACAATGTTTTATTCCTTCTGAAATGCATGTGGGTTTTGAGCAAAATATCTCCAATTGAGATACAAGAAAGCCTCCCTCATTGGGAGTTTTTGAAACAGCTTTGAAAAGCATCTTTTTGTTCCCCAAGAGGTGTCAGGTGTATGCCCACTTGTCTCTGTGGATCAAGCAGTGAGTGAGGCAGGCATTGACAGGGGAGATGGAGAAGGCAAGGTGTAGAGTGGAGTCCATGCTAATAAATCTGTCAGCATCTTGGGTTGCATACTGGTACTGATGTAGTCATGATCAGAAAGGAAGGGAGGAAGGTGGCATGGGGAAGTGGCAGTGTTTAGTGTTGTTTCTATTTCAGAAACTGCTGTGATTTAGCCAGGAGGGGACTTAATATCAGAAAAGTTAGTAAATGGACAATGGAGGTTGTCCACACAGGTTATTCAGGAGTCAGCATTTAAAGGTTGAATGTGAGAGGAGAGGCCTGGAGGGCATAGGTCGTGAGGTGCTCTGAGAGTGAAAGTAAATTATGTCTGGTTTACGCAGTGAAAAACAGAAGAATTATACAGGATAGAAGAGAATTCCATAAGAGAAGCCCTTGCAGGAACTTTTCTGGCTGCAGATAAAAGAAGTGGAATTGCATTTGTCAAGGCTTTTGGCAGGCAGAAAAGTTGCATTGCTTTCAATGATAAAGAAAGAAGGTGGAGAACAGTGGTTTTGGACCCAAAAGGACCAGGAATGATGGAGCTCTGTTATAATTACATTGAGTTTGATCTTATGAAAGGTGTTACAAAAGGTGATAGAGACACATGTAGATTTACTCTCAAGAGTGAGGGAGGTTTACAGTAGAGGGTATAACGTCACCTGCATAGAGATGGCAAATTAGTTCCTGTTTCCAAGTGAGATACAGCATGAAGAAAAAAAGGGACCCAAAAGCAGCCATTTCAAGCCACAAAGTGTTGAGTTAGAAGATTACTAAGAGAGGCAGTAAAGAACAGAGCTGTGGAATGTGGCCAGTGGTGTTAAGGTTGCCACTGTTAATTTTGTTTTGGGTGAGCTCTGAAGTGATCAATGTGTGAAGGAGTTGCAAGTAGTATAAAGAGTGGAATACTGTTAAGGTAAGACAGACTATAGGAAATGACTGGATTTTCTCTCCCAGCACCTGGTGATGAACATCCATGTTGCAGTCCAATAGGAAAGCTTTTGCAAGCCTATGTGAATTCCCCCGAGACAAATGGAAATTTCTAATATAGTCTGTGTAACACAGTTATATAGAACTGCTTCTATGAATAAGCATTACTCAGCTGGAGTAAGGAACATGAGGACAAATCCTAGGCCACTGTATTATGCTGTACTGAATATTATTTAAAACTACCTTATGCTGCACTGAATATTATTTAAAAGAAAATTAGGTTAGGGAGATCCTTCTGTTCCTTTCAGTGGAGTAAGTCTGGGTACCAAATAACCTATGCAATCAGACAGTCAAACCCTCTTCTGAAATACAGCTCTACAAGTTCAGTTACCCCATAACATGTTTATCCTGGTGTAACAGGGATCAGCATTTGGTCTGTAATAGCTCATCACAATTTTACTGTATCCGCAAAATTAAAGAAGCCTGCTTCAGAAAATACATTCCAATGGAACAGCTTTTCCTGGAAAGCTACCTAGTTACTCATAGTTTCTTGAGCCTCATTCTTCTCAGGGAAAGATGGAGAATGACTCCTGCCGTGAGCCACTCTCTTCACTGTAAAATCTAGAAATTCATGCCTTAGACTGACAAGAACTTGGAATCACAATCTTTCCTCTAAGGGTCACTGCAAAAAGTGGCTGCTGCTACTGCTGGCTCTTCTTTAAGCTCCTGCTCTTAGAAAACTTGATACGAGTTTTAAGGGAGATAAAGGATGTTTCAAGTACCAGCGCTGCACAGTTGTGCAATGGTTCTACAAAATCACTGACTCATATACCATAGAACATGTCAGATGTTTTTAGGGGTGGTCTCATGGGATGTAAGGACATCAGATACCTACCTTAGGCATTTTGAACCAGGCCAAGCACTTTTAAAAAATTTTTCTATGCCTAAATTTGATATGTTTGGAAATTAAGCTTGTAAAAGCCATGATTTTCAAGCTAAATTCCAGTATAGGCAATGTAGGCTACTAGGTCACTTGCTTGCTTTGGATAGTTTTAGGTGATTAATGCTATGCCTCTGTCTTTCTTCCCACTGTGATTCATATTGAAAAAGGAATTTATCTTTGACAGTCCGGTGATTTATTAGTAGCTGATTCCACAATAGTATTCAGTGCCAGGCAGAGGTGTTTGCTTTGATCCTCAAAGCATGTCACTACATTAACATGAGATAATACCTGAAAGTGAGGTTCATTAAAATGACAGCGTGACATGGTTATGGTTTCACAGCTCTTGGTTCTGGAGCTAGATAATTTGGCATGTTTGGACCTCTGTGTTTTTCCGCATTGCCTTCTATAGGCATGTTTGACTTTTTTCCCCTAGTTGTGACAAGTACTGAAAAGACTGTTTCCTCAAAAATATTAATGAGAAAATGCAAAAAAAGAGGAAAGGCAACATCATTTAAGGAACATAAGGAAACCACAGTCTGAGCATGTGACATTGAAGTCTGTGAGTATATATATCAAGTATACTAACTTGAAAAGTTTATGTAAGTAACTTAAGACTAGATACGAAGACAGACTTGGCCTTAAGTATCTTAAAACAACTATCAAAAGTACAAATAATATTTGACTAATACATATCTACAAACACTTAAAAATGTAAAAGAATTATTCTAAACTATTGTTTGGCAATTAGTAAGTGAACTGGAATTTTCCCAGCAATTTCATATAAAGTCAAAATAATAATAGATATCTAAATACCTGGTGTGACTTTTTTGGTATCAGAGGGTTTTGTGAGATGTTAAATGGACCAATGCTATTAGAGCCAGTAGGGTCCCAAGAGCTGTGACTCATCAGGAGATTTGATGTGACAGGTAGTTCTCTGAACCCTGACATGAGTTTTACTTTTTGAAGCAATAGTAACATTCTTTTAAGGAAATATTTCTAGGAAGACAAGGAGCCAGAAAGCTCAATGGCTGGAATTCAACATTATATTTTTTTTGCTTCTTGACAAAAGTATTTGCTGCTTGTAAGCAAATGATTAACAATAGGACTGTGTCCTTATCTAATACGCTATATGAAAGCCTTGGAATGGTAGATCTTATGCAATGACCAGGAAACAGTGAACTTAGGAGTTCTTGTATAATATTATTGCCATCTAACCTCTACTGAAACCTGCATTCCACAGCAGGGCAATCTTCTTGTGTGAGTTTCTTAAGATTCCTGTACAGCAGCATTGCAGCTTTGGGGAAATCCACAATAATGTATTTAGAAGCTGAAGTTTTGCGTGTATACAAAAATTCTAAATACTAATAATCTGTTGGGGCTGCCTGTATAAGCTGAAAATTATATACCCACTGCAAAATACTTGGTTGAGATCTTAGTGCCTAGCACATATGCAGCCCCACTTACATAATCTGAAAATTCTGATTTGAATTTTCAAGTTTTGTTGTGGTTTTTGTCTTAAACATTCAGGCATAAGATGAGGTGTCAGCGCTGTTACTCTATTAGAAAAATAATGTCCCCAGCTGGGCTAACAATGAGAAATCTAAACAGAAGCATCCACTGCTTCTGATTACAGTTTTACTTCATGTGTGTTCCTACTTGAGAAACATTTTTCTAAGAACAACTTACCAAAACTTTTGCTAATTAAAATCATAGCATGAGAGTCACAAAACTGTAGGAGAGTGTCTAGGCTTGGCTGGGTTGCGGAAGAAGCTCTGCTGTCCCATGTACAGCTCAAGTGGTTAGTGCTGGCTGGCATGCAAGAATGAACTCATGATAAACTCGCTGATCCTCACTAGGAATTAACCACTTAGCTACTTGCAGCCAAGAGTCTGTCACCAAGAGGAAGAGATCCCTGTCTGTCTTTTGCATATCATAAGGACAAGTATATTTACCAGCGTTATTGACCAGAGTCTTAGCAATTAATTTAAGCTGAAATGGTCACATGGAATATGTGCACATGAAATTATATGTGTAATTTCTGATAATAGCACCATGTAAAATTCCCCCACTAGTACTTTGTTTTTAAAATGTGTAATATTACAGTGACCTAAGAGTTGCTTCTTTTGTTATTGTACAGTCTACAATGTGGAAATCTATCTCTCTTATAAAGTTTTAGCTATCATAAATATCTGACAAGGAAAAATTATCCTATTAAAGATGTCCATTCTCTTGTAATTAAGTGCTTTGCAGCACCATTGAAGAAGGACACAATGCAAAATAAGCATGAATATAGACATGTTTTCTCTTTATTCATTCTGAGAACTTAGTTTATCTTCCTAAGAAAAGTTAATATTATGTAAATGCTATTGCATTTGAATAACCTCATTCAAAGTCTGTGGGATGGAGTAGTGTATTAAATGCTACACAAACTACATATGTTCTGCAACTTGTTTTGTCAGGTTGATTCTCGGCTCACCAGCCAAGCACTCCTCTGAAGTACAACAGGCAGAAACAGTCCTACAGGAAGTGGTATTTGTGATTCAGTAAGCGGCACCTTGCCCACTGAGTCAGTGTTGATCCAGTGTCCAAATGCATTTCTAGAGTGTGAAATATAAAACTGAAGTCCTGACTGTTCATGGCCACTGGGAAATTCATTGAGCTATTGACGAGAACAGGGATATTAACCACAACAACCCAGATTCCAGACAAGGATAATTACCACTTTTCCCTACTTAATCCATTGGGAAAATTATTATTCTCCTTTCCTCTAAGCTTGTAGCTCTCTCCTGCCCTTAGCTGGTCAGCATCCTCTATGAATTTTGAAAGTATGAGTGCCACAATGCAATGTCTCTTTTTTTGTGGATACTACTGGAAGTGCCAGGCTTGGCACCTGCACAGTCCCATGACTTTATCCCACTTGGAGACTGTCTGTCAGACAGATACTATCACTGTAACTTGTCTGAGCTTTTTCAGCTCATTCAGTTTTGGAACTGAAGGGATGCACTGAGGCATTGGCAGTATGTTTCCTCTTGGGACTTGTGACCCAGTAGATGTGCACAGGGATTTAGAACAACTTTTTCTAAACAAAGTCTCAATTTATGGATAGGAATTGAAAAAACCTCAGCAAAGTTTAACCTGAAGTTGCTCCACATGTGGAATTTTTCCTACTGGCTTTCACGTGTCCAGTACAGAGTTGTTCTCTACTCCTAGGTTTTCTGGTTTTGGTCTTGGTTTTTGTTGTGGTTTGTTGTGGGTTTGTTTGTTTGGTTTGGTTTGGTTGGTTTGGTTTTTTAAATCCCTTTGTTATATAGAAAAAAAAAATAATCCCACTTTACAATTTAAGAAAAATAAGTTCTCAGAACAGATTACTTTCTTCCACACACTAATTTATGTGAAGGTTTGTGGCAGCAAGTTTTGGTACCCAGATTTTAAAAAGTACTGCCAGAGGCTGTTGGGAAAGATCATAGCTTCAAATCTGAAGCTATGCAACAGTAAGTGTAGGTGCTATGATCCTGCATGTTGTTGATGACATAATGCTTAGAATTATAAATCTTTTTAATGTTTAATAGTTCACAGAAATATTGCTATATTTTTCCTGATTTTCTATTTTTTTTTTTTTTTTTTTTTTTTTGGTAATTGTGGAATAATATCTACTTACATTTTACTTAATTTTAGAGATATTTTAGTAGGAATCTTGGTAACTCTTGGTTTGGACCTGCTAGCATTATTGTTAAAATTGTGAGTAGCTACATGCAAATTATTTGAATTTTGTAGCAGGAAGATGCATTTTGGACTATTTAGTTAACTGTTGTAATCTGTACATAATGGTTAACTGATTTCTGGAGTAATGGAACATATTAAATGTTAGGTAGCTCATTTAGCAGGTGGAGTTTGTCAACATGTGAGTACCTCCATTAATGTTGAAAATGTGTTTAAATGTTAGATGTATCATTTTTAGCGAGAATATGCAGTTCATCAAGGTGTTGCAGTAGCTTCCAGAGCAGAGGAAGGGACATAAGCATGTAAAATTCAGTGCCTGGGCACAGTAGTACCATATCTGAGCAAGTGCTGGAACTGGGCTTGCAGGTCCAATCCCCTTTGTTCTTAAATTCCTTAAGAGTGAGGAAAGGCTTAGCACTCCATGTGAGTAATAATGACAAGATTTCGCTGTGAAATGTGATCAAGAAGTTATCTTGGTGTCAAATAAAGAATGCACTGATCATGCACAGCATACCAATTAATCCTGGTCTCTCCCCTTCCCCTTCCTTTATTTTTCCTCCACCCTGCAAAACGAATTTTTCCACTTGATCATGAAGGAAGTGAGGGAGCCTGGATGCTACCCCAGGAGAGAAAGATAGAGGAAGGGCTGGGTCACTTAGTCAAGCAAAGGGGAGGAGAAGGAAGTGGTCAGTGAAAAATAAGGTTCTAAATACAGGCCTTTGGACTACAAATATGTTGAAACACTGCTAAAGAAATTAGGAAATGGGATAATATAGGCAAAGCAGTCAAATCATATGCAATTAGTAATGGGAGCTTTCAAAGCCTGTGGTGGTGTGTGAGACCAACTGCTGGTATCCCTTTGCCCTGCCATCTACCCACACAGCAGCCTGCGTATGCTGGAGCTCACTAGTTGACTGTAACTCCATTTTGATCAGAATCCTTACTGATGCCTTCATCTGTTTATCCTGCCTGTTCCAGCGCCTTTCTTTATGGCTTCTTTCTCCCCCTCAGATGTGATACAGGCTGTCTGCGTTCTGACAGTCTAAAAACCATACAACAACGAAATAAATTGTTCATGTCATATCCAGTTACCATATTGGTGTATATTGCATGTGTATATTACTGTCTATTTAAAAGAGCAAATAATTGTTGGTCATTGTTCTTTGCAAACATACGCTAATGTATTTCATGTTAGCCCATTTAAGGTAAGTACTTTTTAATTCAATTTTTCAAATGTTCCTTATTTTAAGTGTTGCTTTTAAGGTATTTCTTCAACTAGCACATTTTCTATCTCTTAAGTCTGTGAACAGCTCTAGAAACATCAATCTAGTTTTGAGCACGTTGGGGTTTTGTAGGTGTAGTGCTCTCAGTTTGTAGTGCTGAAAAGACTTACACAATGCAGAAAAATTAAAAAAAAATATAAAAAATTATACCTGTATTGCTATAACATGAAGCTCATAGAGTGCAGATAATGAGTTGGGCTAGTTGAAAGAGCTATGGGATCACAGACAGTGGAGTCCCTCTGCAAGCACTCTGGCTTCCCAACAAATTCTGCTGTTAGGGACTGCCAAAAGAGAACTGAAAAAAAATAGTAACAGTGTTATTTTGAGATTTTATGACTTGACTACATCTTTCCTAGTCTTTGGAGAACTGTGTAGATACGTTATGCTGAAGCAGTTTCTTGTTTCAAGTTGTGGGAAAGGGTTAGTAGCTGAAGCCTTACTGTAAGGGTCTTAAATTGCCAAGTAACTAGGCAGCTCAAACCCCTTCTAACTTTAGCTTTGGGGAGATTTTTTACAGGGTATCAGTGAAAAATAATTGAACAAACATATGGCATTGGCCTTTCCTATACTAAGCCTGGTTCATTAATAGGATTTGTAGCCACCTCCTGCACTCTGCTATTTCTGAGCCTCATGGGATCATGAACAGGCAAAATTGTTGTCTATCTGATTAGGGATTGAAAGGGCAGATGTATTTCATCTTGTCCTTGAACTCCAGGTTGAAGGTAAAATGCCTAGAGTTGGGGCTTCTTCACCACTTCAGAATTCAAGCATGTGTCGGTGCTCCTGGTTTGTGAGCATTTACTGAGTTTGGCAAGGAGATGAGTAGCTGGCACCACTCCTTGCTGTCTGTTTACATTATTCTTATACAACTCATTTGTATACAGTGGACCTCTTTGCTTTATGCTGCCTGATCAGCAGGCAAAAAGCAGATGCTGTCTCACCAAACTGTAAGAGTTTTAGTCAGGGTACACACAGCTCTGAAATGAAGATTAAGAGAGACTGAAGGTCAAATATTTAGGAGAAGCATGTATATTATCTGAAGGTCATTTTAGATATATTGGGGCAGCTTCCCATTTCCTTCAGATACATAAACAAGAACACCATGTTCAGTAGCAGCAGGAAGTTTCTGTTTCATACACTTCTTGGGAAAGTACTTTTCTTTCTTCTTTTTTTCCTGTAGCAAAGGTCTGCTAGCAGATTCTTCCCCTGTGGGTTCACCCTGGTGAGAAGCAACTGTCAGCTCGTTCTATGAAAGCAGCTACATGAGGCTGTTTGCAGGTCCAGCATAACTTCATTATATTTTCACAGTTCTCTTTCTTGCCATGAGATAGCTTTCTGAAGTGTGTGACAGTAGGCACAGTCACCAGATATAGACCTCTGTCATCCATAGTAGGGCTACGAGGATGATTAAGGGACTGGAACACCTGCCTTACAAGGAAAGGCTAAGAGACCTGGGGCTTTTCAGTCTAGAGAGGAGAAGACTGAGGGGGGATCTAATTAATGTAATTCATCTAATCTATAAATACATAAGGGCTGGGCATCAAGAAGGCAGGGACCACCTCTTTTCACTTGTGTGAACTCTTTTCACTGTGATAGGATAAGGGGCAATGGATTCAAACTCAAGCACAGGAAGTTCCATCTCAACATGAGGAAGAACTTCTTTACTCTGAGGGTTACAGGGCACTGGAACAGGCTCCCCAGACTGGTTATGGAGTCTCTGGAGACTTTCAGGAGTCTCAAAACATTTGACACTAGCAATGTGAAAACATACAGAGCAGCCAAAAAAATGGAAGCAAAGCTCAACCATCTCTCCTCCACCTATTCCTTAGACTTCAGGGGAGAACAAAAGTAATTTTCAGGCCCACTGGGTATATATATCCGTCAGCAATTATCAGGAGTACCACAGATAGCAAACACAGGTAGCTAATTTTCTTCAATCTGATGGAAACAACCATATCTTTAGTATTACAGACATCTATTCATATCACTTACTATGCTTTCCCGCTACTTTTTTTTTTAGTTTCTCTGAGTTGCCAGGGAGGTCATGAGTGCGAACGAGCTAGGTGTATGATGGCAGCTATGAAAGAAAGTAAGTGTAGAACAAGCTCCTGAGTGAGATGTGATTCACTTAATCAGGATATTCCTGAAGAGTTAAAAATCCTTTGACTGTCAGTGTTTCATGGATAAAAAGTCAAATAATTTAGAGTGGATGATATTAAAAGTTAAGACAAGTTCATTGTCTCTAATGGAACTTTATACAAATTTAGTTCCTTTTCATTCTCCTTGTTTTAAAATCAAATGGTAGAAATGATAGTCCAATTTTAACTCTTTTTTTCTATCTTCTCTAACTTGGCAGAATTGAGTTCAGTTTCCAGGTTCCATTTTTAAATGCTTACAATATCCAGTTTCAGAACAAGTGATCAAAGACTTGATAGTTTTGACCTTACATGAACTAGAAGGTGCCAGACATCCTGAAACCTGTTCAGTTCTGGAGGTAAGCAGGCAGAAATGAGTTTCACATTGTGAAATAGTAGTCTTATTTAAATTCTTTCTACTATTAAAGTGAATTATTTTGCCTGCACAATAAATAGATCCAGTTGTTTTCAAGAAAAAAAAGTATTATTCCTTTTATTACAGTAATTTAAGGAGGGCTTTCTAAGAAAAACAGTTATTTTTATGCAGCTACTTGCCTTGAAAAGTAGCAGAATATCCACGAAGTGTTATTCCACAAAAAAAACAAAAGCATCTGCCACACCTGGAGAAGATGCAAAGAAACAATTTCACAGAGGAATGTTGGGGCTTTTCTCTCCACTGGACTGAACATAGGAGAGGAACTGAACATATTGCCAGTGGGATCTTTTGGGGATGGAAGTGTCTTTTCTTGGAGTTCCAGACAGATCAATACAGCTCTCACCTGAAAGTAAGGTGTCGCTGGGTATTGCCACACAAGCAACAATAAGTTAAAGAAGTTTATCTTTCTCATACTGTTTCTAGACGATATCTAATATACAAGGGTCATGAGACATGCAGAGAGAGGAGTTTCTGTAATATGTTTGCAAGTAATCTATGTTAATAGAATAAAAAAAAAAATCCAACTCTAAATCAAGGGATCTGGTGACTAAATCAAACTTGGTGTTGCAGTAAAAGCAAGGTGCACAACATATTCTATCCTATTATGGAAAATGCTAGTTTTCATCCATATAAGTGAGCCAAAATTTGCAAAGGGATATGTTTTGGGGAATTCTAGCAGTATGAATTTCTCAATAAAATGCCCTGTGTGTTCTCACTGCTAGTCTGCAACATCTCAGAACTGACCAGAGCATCCTGCTGTTTGACATAGCATGGACATTTGGTCACGTAAAATTTGAACCCATTCTGTGTAAACAAGAGGGGGCTGATTTGTTTTGTTTAGATTTTAAAGATTTTTAAAGTGTGATAAGAATACTCCAGTGAGTTGGGATAAATTCCCTGTGGAGTTCAAAGTAATTGTTGGCTTATTTTTTGTAATCTAGAGCTGATACTGACAAGATGATGGCAAACACAGCTGAAATTAATTAAGCTATCTTCTTGGTTAGAAAGGCAAGAACAAGACTTGGACTAGGTTTTTATATTTTTTTAAATAAAGTAGTAGAAAGCAAAACCTTTTTTAAAAATTCTTTCATGACTAGTGGAATAACCTAAGTGACTGTTAAATGTAGGAAGATTGAGGCAGTAACCTCTTAATTATTGTGAAAAATATTAAAATAAGCAGGTACGTAGCTGTCATGCACAAAGCCCCATTCTTGCTAGATGTGGCACATGTTAAGAAGCATGTCTATTTTGCGGCAGAATCTGAAAAGAGCTAACAGTAAAAGTTAGTTTCACAGGATGTTAGTGATTTGTATGTCTTAATGTAAACTCCCTGAACACTGTATCTGAATTTTTTTGCCTGTGGTAATCAAAATGGAAGGCACTGTTGGTGAAGGTATTCCTAAGGTAGCTTTATGCTTGCTAACTTATTTCCATCTAGTACTGCTGCAGGGGCATGTAGTTTTTGGTTTTTAGGCCTGGAGTCCCTTTCAGGCACTAAGAGCTGAAGCTACCACAGTTATGCTGGTAGCACTGAAGATTCATGCTTAAAGCTTCTTGGGATATGTCAGCACAAGTTGCAGTGATGTGAGATTGCCCTGAAGACAGATTATAAGTTGTGAGCCTCATTCAAACCTCTGTTGCACAGACAGACATGTTTTATAGTGCAGGAAGCTCTTCATTACATCAGTCACCTATGAGAGGAAAAGCAAGGTAGTACGAACAAAGTAGCTGAGTGATAGAGGACTATGAATTAGTAATATTTACTGTATAGTGTCATATTTACAGTAGGATGTGTTCCTAAGATAGGTGTCTGTGGGTGCTGTTCTTTATGAAATTTAAGTGAAAGGTCTTGATGATTTGTCCATTTTCCTCTTAACTCCTGTCCTATGGCCAGTTGTCTTAATATGTTCAACTGTTTTCTCCAGGTATCTCATTGTGGCAATCTTCCTGGACAGCCTAGAATATTCCCCCTCAAAGATACCTTTGTACTGTCAGAGCCATGCCCAGCAAAGACTGTTAACCCAACTCGCCTTTTGTCTTCTCCCCTCATTTCTCATGGTTTTTGCTTCCTCCCCACCCTGAAGACTGCTGCATGTGGCAACCAGCCGATTCCTTATGTAGATTGCTCTTCTGGTCAGCCTGCTATGTGGAGTTGTGAGTATCACATTGTGTCACTCCACAAGGATGGGGCAAAACGTAAGGGTATACTTTAATTCTTTCCTGGCTGTATGCTACATGCTGTTGATTTGGGTATGTATGTGAGCCACCAATTTATTCACAGTAGAGACTGACTACAACAGTGAGGAAATTACAATCTGCATGCCTAGCAGGCACCTTTCAGCTTGATTGTGTAAGGCTAAGTTATCAAATTATGAAATTATTGCAGATTTGTTGTTTGCTTTGTTTTTTTTTAATAGCATGGAACAGTTAAGGTTTCATATATACCTTGGTTTCCATCTGTGCCTGAGAATTTCTGTCTGATGAGAATTCTGCAGACAATAACTAGTGCAGTTCTGTAAAATAGCTATATTTTTAATAGATGCTCTTTTATTACTGCTGAAGTAGAGGCAGAACTCAGAAATTACAAATGGCTAACGATACCAGCTGGGCTGAAAATTCTGGAACACCAAAGTTTTTGCGATAGTTCCCTGTCTTCAGATAGCATTTAAATGAGAAACCAGTATTCACAGAGACTAAAAAACCTGTTGCATTGTCTACAGTCTTAAATTATTTCATAGACTCAACTAAAAATTGTGATTAAAAGTATAAGCAGCTTACTTTTTTAACTTTCAGGTGTTTCAAAAACAACTCAACCAGTTATGCTTGCAAATTCCTGCTTAATTTTTCCTACGGGCAAAGACATAGCCCAGGGCTGTGCAATCTTGACAGTTGAGAGTGATGGTGAAAATATACTGTAGTATTACCAGATACTGTGCTTGTCACACTAGGTTTTAAAAGTAAACTATTCAGGGCATTATAGGAAAAGGGTAGCATTGCATTTCTGTTACTAATATATGCTTACTTAAATAGTGTGAAAAATTTATAGAAAAATAGTAAACATATTCAAGTGTGAGGAAGTAGCTCAGTATCAGACTCGTCATTAGACTGATCATTTACAAATAATGAGTCAAAATTTGTCCCTTGCTACACCCTCACATTTCCACTGACGTCATAGTTTGTGACCTTCTAACAGTTGTATTTATGGCTATCAATAATGCAATTAGGAAATGTGAAGATGGTATTGTATGCTACCTCTTGTGGAATCATTAGTTTTAATAAAGCTCTGATTATAAGAATACAATTAGTAGGAGGGAAGTAGCACTAACAGTCACAACCACCAAATAGTTCTCTGTGATGCTTTTGGCCAATAGGGGCTCCATTTATTTATTTTTTCTTTAGGGAACATAGACAACTATTTTCAGCCCCTTGAGATTTACTGGGAAGAAGGTCATCCAAGTTTCAGTCTGGTTTCCAGTCAATCCATTAAAAATTTCTACCAGTAAAAATACAACTAAAAGTAGCATTCTACTTGCCTTTTTGTTAAGTAAAATTTAAAGAATTTAAATGCTTCCTAGCTAGTAACTCAGCTATTATTTTGCCCTTTTTAAGAACAAGAGATAATGAATCTCAAGTCCATAAAACTGACATACATTGTTTAAACTGGGGAAGAGACTACCTTGTTGCTTCTGCTGCTCACAAGCATATGTGAGGGATGGAAGGAAAACCAATGGCAGAGACTGGTATAGCTAACTAAGGTAATATATATTTCCCTCACTGCCAGCTGGAGATATCATCTCCCACACCCAGATCTTTCCTCTATAGGCAACTACAGGAGCAAACATGGTTGCCTGCATTACTCCTGTAACTGGAAATTAGTCTTGTGCCCTGGCAGTCATCTGCTCTAGGCATCTGCTGGCACTTTGCCTATATAAAAACTGACCCACTCAAGGATGTAAGAAAAAAATCTCCATGCAAAGTCTTAAAGTTCTCCTGAATAGTCTTAAAGTTGAATTTCTGTAACACATGGACTAGACTAAAAACACTGATAAACATAATATGTGTGGGATACTAGCTGTAAATTCCATCTGGTATTCTGGATAAATGATATTAATAGATGGTGTAGCTGCAGCAGAAGGCACCGAAAATTTTGTGTTGCTTATAGTTCAGTGGGAAAACCGGGTTTAAATGTAAGTCTTGTGAGTTCCATTCCACAGCTCTACTTACAGGTATTTTCAATGAAATCACAGGAGCATTGAAGTGCCCTGAGGGCAGCGTCTGTTACTGTGCGTGATGTGTTTGGATTAATTATTTCCATTTTTAAGGGCTCCATAGTGATACATCCCCTTGACTATTATTTACCTCTTTTAGAGAATATTAAGAAAAGTAGCTGCTAGTTCTAGAGACTACCAAGCAGTTTTGGAAAAATTGATAAAGAAGCCCCTTGAAATTAGAACAAAAAGGCCCTTTGAAATTAAGATCTTTTCAGGTGCCCATATTTCTGGCTTCCATTTTCTTGGAAACTGTGGACTTATAATTTAAAGTAAACAATAAATATTTATATTTTCATATTGTTGCATACTCCACGTTCTTTCATGGCATTTAATGAGTTCCAGTTTGTAAATACAAGCTGTTATAGGAATCCTTAATATGTACTAATTGGTACAGATTTGTTTTTTCATGAAGTTTGCCATAAAGTGGCCTGTCAGTCCAAAGTATTTCGTTCTCCCACAGCACCTGGGATGTGGCATTTCCTTGCATGCCTGCTTTCTCTAATGGAATTGAAGGAGTTCTGGGTCGTTCATGGTAGTTTAATTTAGTTTGGCTGTGGAGTAATTCTTAAGATTACAATACGGGACCTTAATATCTGTGCTCTATATTTAGAATAAAAAAAAACACAGCAATACTCATGTGCCATGCCAACAGATGATTCAAGCCCATAAACTGTATGGAATTTCCTTAAATATGTTACAAGTGATGAATTTTTTTTAAATGTTGGTGCTTTGGTTCACCCCTTTTAAAGATTCTTGCATTGGCACTTAAGTTTGATGAAAAGTTGATTTAAGTATCTTAAGCTGACCACCCAAAACCATTTATCTTTTTCTTTCAGGTAATTTTTGAAAGCTGTTTCAATCTATACATATTTTTATTTTAGTTCATCAAAAGCCTACCATAGAATAGGATTGTGTTATCTTAAGCATTTTATAAATGCATAGAAAGTCATGCTTAAAAAAAAAATTAAAAATCACAATTCAACTAATACACCATTAATTGGTAGGAAAAGGTCCTTCTCCAGGCAATTAACAAGGGAAATAAAAGGATAATTAGGAGATACAAACTGAGCAATTTTCCTCTGCTCTACATGCACAAAGACTCTTCAAAGTTAGTAGGGAGTAAGAGAGGCATGTCGAAAGAAAGCAAGTACCATGTCCTTCAAGGACAAGAGAAGCTACAGTGGAGATGCTTGTGCCATGTAGAAAGAGTAAAGAGGTATGTTTGGGACCCATTGGGAGGAAGAATGGTAATTCAAAGATTCAGGCCTTTTGGGCCATGGAAGGTGAGTAGTAACTTTCAGAATCTTTATGATTTTGTCAGAATGAAGCCAAACAAAATGTGAAAACTATTGGCATTCTTCAATGGTCAAAACACTGCTTACTCCCCTCCCAGAGTGAACTGCTTACTTCTGGTACCACTCATTAAAGCTCTTTTCCCTTTCCTTTCAGTGTTCTGCTGTCGATTATTCTATCTATGTATTTAATGTAAAAGACTAATGTAATTAAAATAAAATAGGTATGGTCTTAAATTCCCATCTGGTCCTGTATTTTCTGCAGTAACTGCTACTTAGTGGGAGAGGAGCGATGACATGAATATATATGACACACATCATGTGCATTGTCCTGCAGTGAAGTACTGTGCTCACTTAGGTGGAGAACTGCATTCATGTCCAGGAAGATGGAAAGTAGAGACTTTATATATCACTGTTTCTATTACCTGACTTTTTTAGTAATTAAAAATCTGCACAAATTCAGACTTCCACTTCTCTGGAGATGCTAATTTTAATGGGGGAGAGAAAATAATAGGATATATTGTTTGCTGTTTGCCTGACAAAGATACCCCTTCTTCCAATGCTGC
The DNA here is from genome assembly GCF_020740795.1 of Apus apus. Lineage (NCBI taxonomy): Eukaryota > Metazoa > Chordata > Aves > Apodiformes > Apodidae > Apus > Apus apus. Next base: position 21,946,671 of record NC_067285.1, on the reverse strand, counting down.
AAAGGATTTCCTTCTTATGATTAATATCTCTACCAGATGAATAGCTAGACCAATGTTCTTTGAACCAGAATGGGTCAATGCTGATAACTTTATATTTCTCCCTGTCCATTACTTCACAGATCCTACGTAGTACACATAAAAAGGCTGTTCAGCATGTATGTGAATTATAGTGGTAAACCTGAAGGTTCAGAAGATAAAATTGTCACACTTATTGCATTAATCCTTTATGCTTCAAGTGACCTCCTGAATGAGCTGGAGTTCAATGAGATTTACCATACTGTTTTCTCATGTTCTTCAGAAAATACCTACATCTGGCTTAGTTTATTATAGAAATTTTTATTTGGAATAGTTTGCAGATTGATCACATTGTAATTTTGTGAGCAAAATAAAACAAAATATATGAATATATCCTTAACCTTCTTCCATTCTAGCATAGTAGCACCTGCAAAAGACTTCTACTAGTATAGAAATATCAGTAGAAATTCCTACTTACTTGTCATTGATAACACTTCTAAAGCAACCGGAACATTTAATCTGAAATTTTGAAAAGTTAAAATCTGTAAATCTTACAGATGTATTCCTAGGTTGCACATAATACTAATCTTCTTGCAGCTGTCAGGGAGGAGTAATGAACAGGTGCTCTTAGTGTAGTGTATTTCATTAACTTTTCTTCACTAAGAAAAACACAGGATTTATGTATGTTAAAACTCCTTGCTTTCTGAGAATCATATGTGACAATTAAATTTACAACACTTATTTGACACCCCAGGAAGGTCTTTCTGACAGAGCTAAGCATCATCCATTTCTGTATTACTTCAACATCTGTAGTCTGCCCATGCCACAAACCTGTCTCTTTAACAATACTGAAAACCTATGAGCTTTTCTGTCCATGTCAGGAGCTAATCTATAGGATTATTTTGTGGTTGCTGACATATACAAATAGATTCTGACAGTTGCAGTCATGCAGCTGTGTGAGATTTACCTACCCAGGAACTTCCAAGGGGCAGATTTTTGTTCTTAAATACATGCATCAAAATCTACATTTGAATTTATTATAGAAGAAATATGTGGAATTAAGTTCTGAAGTTCAGTGAACTGGGGGAAGAAGATCTATATTTGGATTATGTCCTTGCATGAGTCTCTTTTAATGTTTCATAGATGTATAGAAGGGTCTGCTGTGCAGTATATTTTAGTACTTGTTTATCTATTGATGTCAAGAGATGTGTAAATAAGTGCAGCTATTTTACTGATAGATTTAATAACATGCCAGGTCTGGATAAGAAATAGGACATAATACTGTGCAAGTACAGCTTAGTAAGCAACCTTCCCCATGTTTGTTAGCAGCAACGATCAAAACCATCAAGATGTATAGAGACGTGCCTCTCTTGGTAGTACTGGTGCCAGAGCAAGGACCTACTGACAGTTTTCCATCCAGTTAAGCAAAGATTTCAAAATCAAAGTCTTATATGAGTGAAATATTAAGTGCTTTAGTTGTACCAAACTCAGGATTTGAAGAACAAGGGTCCCCTTTGTAATACTTCTTGACATTTTAAATATGTAGGAAATAGCACAACTCCCCTGAAGCATGTTAGTGTATCTGCGTAGAAGGACATACCATACTGCCTCTTCTCAGGTGTCACCTTATCTGAACTTGAATCCAGAGAACAGTATAGTCCAAGTTCTTACAACCCTATTAGTTGAATCTTTACCCATATGACTTGTTCCTCAGATCCAACATAGAGCTAAGCTTTGTTTGCATATTCAGTATTTTTGATAGCAAAGAACAATTTTTAGACGCATCTGTCCCTATGCAAGTTTGCTGATTGCCACAGCAGTGACATGATTGCAGCAGCATGAGCAAGAGGACAGCCTAACATCACACAGATTTTCAACATATTTTTCACGCTGCTTCCTTTATTTATGCTATTGTAAAACAGTTTACGCAATCATGACTTGATGCTATGTCAGTCTTGCTTTACATAACTGTGGGCTGCATTTCCAAACAAAGTAGGATGTGACTTAAGAAGCATTTAAGATTGAATATGACTGTCAACTTTGTAGGGTCATCTTTATTCATTTCCTCTTCTTTTCTTATTTGCAGTTTGTTAATGACTATTAACCATCAGCCAAATTGCATTTTTTCTTTCCTACACCTGAGATCTTGACTGATGTTGCCACACTCCTTTATTAAATTTGTGGGGTTCATTTCAGATTTTTCCCATCTGGACTGCCTTTCAATTCTATGGCATTGAAATCTAATTTATTTGACATCTGTGCTGTTTCAAAGAACCATTAGTATGGCAGTGTGATATTTGATCCTGGATCCATGGCTGCTCAATTTCAGTTAATTTAAATTATTTTAAAATTAATTGGACTGAAAGATGAAAGTTTCAAAAGACACTTGCTCTGTTCTATTCCAAATAATTATTTTGGCTACATGGTGAGGTTTGAAAATCCACCAAAGCCACACAGAAGTCTCTGACAAATGAAATCAGTAAACTGGACTATAAATTATGACAGAGGGGAGATATCATTACAAATAAGTCAGAAAATGGTTAATTTTGTAAAACCAAACACAAGTATTGTGCCACCTTAAGTTTATTGGAAAAGGCAAGCCCATGACTGATATTGTTAGCCTAGTAAATCACAAGGTGTTAGGAAATACAACTAGGGTATTTAGACAATTGCTGTGATAGCAAACAAAATTTCTGTATTTATCTTCACTATTCATTTTGGAGAGAGACCTGTCTTGTACCTCTTTTCTCCTTGTAAAATATATGAAAAATGAGCTATCAAAAATAAGGGTACTTGTAGGTCAGAAAGAAGTAGCTCTTTTAGGAGGTAAGCAGTGCTTGAAACTTCTGAAACTTTAATATGAAGTATAGGAATGTTCAAAATAATGCTTCTTCTTAATTAAAATTGCTGCTGCTGAAGTTTGTAAGAAGTATTGCTCTTTTCTTGAAAAATTTTACAAGGTTAACTCAGTATTGTATACCAAAAAATTTTCCATTATTCCCAAGTTATTTGAAACTGTAGCTGAGACAGAGGGAACACTGGAAGACAAGGTTCTCAGAGGATGAAAGAATACAGGTTTTGCAAGGGTAAATCTTGCTTCTGTTATTTGAGAGTTCTTCAAATGTGTCAGTAGAATGAGGAATCAATGTGAAGCAGATTATTTAATTTGATGTGTTAAAATTTTGATTTCAGTATCCTAAAGAAGTTAAATAATCACGTAGTAGAACAAAAACTATTTGGAATGGAAAAAATTGGCTTTGTGGACTTTCCATCTTTCGTCCCCCATACTGATATGGTTACAGATATTGATGTGGCACTAAACTGTTATTATTGGTTTGTTCTCTCGTGGAAGTAGTACTCCTCTCAGATTTGGCTTGAGATGTTTCTTCCGTTAAGTGTTTATACAATTCATGGCAAAGCTGCATATTCTAGGGACGTGTTCAGAAACTTAGCCTAACTTAGGAAAGAAAATAGTTCTCCAATAAATTATGAATATATGGAGAAGGCTGTCAAGTTGTTTTCTTTAGTAGTTTTAAAAGCTCAATATTGATTATACAAGTCTTTTCTGTATTAAATGTAGTGTGATACTTGAAGTATCTTGAGTGCAATTCTGGCACTGCTTAATGTAAATTTATTATTAGAACAATATGAATGCTGGACAAAAATGTTTTGAAGAGAACAAATGGCATTTGTTGAACCAACATTGCAAATACTGTGACACATAGAAGCACAATCATTTGTGAGATTTCATCCAAATAGTTCTCAGGTATTTGTGAAAATCTGATGTTATGTTCATCTGACCCAATGACTACATCTGAAGAAATCAGAACTGACTCATGAAATATTTGCAAACTGGAAAAGCCTTCAGTGTAAACATTACAACCAAACCCATTTACGGTGCAGTTCCTCTTTTACTGGGCCATAATAGACTTCTTGCTGTAGGCTAAAGTATGGCGCTTTTGTGGTAGCCATAGTTGCAGTTAATATTATAAACCACCTGGTAACATCCTTTGTTCTTAGATACTGGCAATATACTGAAAAAAATATGTTTTGAGCTTAGACTTGGGTTACAGTGAACCTTGAGACGCACAAATGGCCTACTGGTCTGAAGCTGCCATGTTACCTGCCTTCAGTTTATTTCAGCCACTTTAGCTAATGGAGTCCTGTATTTTCTAAACTCTGGTCAGTTTTTGCCTGAGTTCACCCAAGAGTCATTTTAAGGAGTTTCACAAAAGAAGATAAAATCTCCCAATCCTGGCTTTTCTCCAGGATACAATGCAGATGTGCAGTAGTTTACTTGGGAATTTAAACAGTTCTCTGTGAGTCAACGTCCCCAGTATTGTTCTTGGCAGTATTTTCAGAACTGAGGTTGCTGGGTCTGTCCTCTGTAACCATCCCTGGTTTTCTGTGTTTTATTACTCTGTTTAGAAAATCATCCCCGTTCAGCAATTTGTCTATTAATATCCTTACATTTAAGAACACAGTGTATGTTTGAAATTTCTTGTATGTTAACAAACTTAGATTGATCTGAAGAGGTAAACAGGAAAGTTCATTCAGAGTGGTTATTTGCAGAAAGGCATGCAAAAGTTGTTAATTACCACGCTTGTATTTAGTGTCTTACAGCTGTCTTCAGCAAATTGAATTAAGGGTAACTGTTTTTTCAGACAGATTTTTATACGCAGTAGGGAGCTCTGTCTATGCTGGTGGTCTTTCTTGTCTAACCAAGCACCCTGGCTGCAGGACTGCAGTCCATGATCCAAGCTCTTCTGCCTGTAGTGCTTGCACTGTGTAAAGCAGGTTGCTTAGCAGATGGTGGGAATGTCTCTTCTTCCTTCTCTGCTGGAGGCTGCTCTTTGCAGGTTTATATTCAGTAAATGAGGTTCAGCCCCTTGATCCCAGTATCCTGAACCCTGAGTCTGGATCAGATTTATATATACTTGATTTTTTTCCTATTTTGAATCCCCGGTCAGCATCTTCTAAATAAAACTGACGTAAAATGCTGCTGCTGTATTGTTAATTTTAAAAGTTGTGTGTAATAGGAATAGCTGATGTATTCCAGCCAATATATTTTCTACATTCCCTATTTTTTGATGTATTGGCAAGGAAAAGACTGTTTTAAGTATATTGTGATGTCTCTGTTTAATGACTTTTCTTTGACAGTCATGGTTTTAAGCTTGCAGTATTCCCAGGAAATAGGGACTGAGGCATATGGAAATCAGATAAACCTGCAGTCCTAGCAAATTAAAAAAGATTAGCTCATTCCTAGGTATCTGAAGGCAGTGTCTCAGAGAGGCTTTGGGCTGCATAATGGATTACAATGTTAGACAAGGAATTAATTTCTGGAAGGAATAAAATTTGTTAGAAAGATTTGCAGTTAGTGTGTCAAATACTTCTCCATTTCCATAATAGGCATAAACCAGAGAAATTATGGCTTCTGTTGGACAAAAGGAACTTGTGTCAAAGATTAAAGAGGAAGAGGATTATTTACTTGAGGTTCTTTTTTACCAAGTTCTTATTTTTGTTTCTTAATAACACAACAGGAATTGGTAACATTCACATCCGCGTGGTCTTGTGAGAGGAAGTAATCCAAAAGGCAAAGGGTTGGACATCACTTTTTTTATATTTGTTTTCTTTTATAGTATTAAGCTCAGAAATGAGCCATCTACAGTACAATGTCCTGTGTTACTCTTTCTTTCATTAAATTATTAAAAAGATCATATTTGAAGGAACCTTAGGTTCACCCCTCTGTCCAAAAGCAGGGTCACTAGATGACATTTTTTCACTTGCTTTAAAAACACCTGTGATAAAAGACAGTGTATGCTCTTCATTAATCTAATGAAAACTTGGAATACAATCACTGCAACTGAAATACATTAGTTCTTGTCCTGTCTATCACAGGCTTTTAAACATTTTATTTCTAGACTCTCATTTAGTTTTAGACTACTGTGACATCCCCTCTCCTGCCTTCTTCTGTGACTGATGCGGTGTGTCTGATCTCTGCTTACAAGCAGTATTTCCTGCACCTCTGAATGCCTTAGTTGGTCTCCATGTCCTTCTTGGGCACCTAGAACTGCACCCCGTGTTTCAGCTGAAGTTATGATTGCCTAAATAGATAGAGAATGAGGATTATTTCATGTGCTATACAGGCCATACTCCAACGTAGACACTTCATTACAATGCCTGCATTTTTCACAGCAGCATGATGTTATTGACTCATCTTCAGCCTGTGAACAATTAGAACCCTGAGATCTATTCCTGCAGAACTGCTGCTGGGACAGTAGTATCCCAGCTAGTGTTGTCCTGTTGAAGCTCATTTTCTTTTATTTGCCAGAAGAGATTTATATTCTTTTTTTTTAAAATCGTTTTTCTACTTATTCAAAATTGCCATAAATTCTGAATTGATCTTCACCAGTATTTGAGACCTGCACATTCAAAAAAGGTAATCTCTATTTCACTCTTCTTGTTGTTTTGAAAATATTGAACAGCCCACTAGTTTTTAAAGCCCTACCCAGTGAAACCCCAACCCATATCAACTCTATGGCAGTTAAAACAAAAACCAAAAAAACAGGTTCCTCTGGTTTGCTCTGAAGAATATTTAGTGTGCCAGGATAAGAAATCTGCCGCTTGTCTATCTTACAGGCCAGCCTGCAGAGGCAGTGCTACCAATGACTGAGAAAAGGAATGCCTGAAGTGGAATTCAGTTGTGGCTCTAGGTTGTCACTGCTGTGATGGCTTATCTTTTCACAGTGGACAGACTGAGTTACAAATATTGACAGAGAAGAGTCACATTTTCTTTCATAGATCTACAAGTGCCACAAAGAAACAGATGTCCTTTGCACACGATGTCAGCCTCATATTCTTTATCCATAATCCCTATAAAAATGTAAGACTATTCAGAATTACTGCCATAACTGTTCCACAGTTCATCTGATGATCAGTAACATGAAGTTGCCAGTCTTCACACTTAATGTATAGAGTATAAAAAGGAGGAGGAAGCTGGGAATTTCCCTGAGTTTTGGGAATGCGTATCAGTTTTCTCAGTGCTTAGTGTTGTGTACACGGTGGGGTACTGCTTACAGCAGAGAATTTAAAGTCTCATGATGTGTTCTCTCTTGACTCTAGTCTGTCTCAGCTTAGGGAAGTCATCATACTTGTGTGTTTGTATTTTCCTTTATGATTTAAATTATTCTAGAAACGTGAAAAATGAAACGGAACTTTCAAAGGTCATGTAACCTTGCTAAGGAAGCATTTGTTATAAACAGATATAAACAGTTGTAAAGAGTTATAAATTCCTGAGACACATTTGTGTTCAAATCTCTGGTGAACAGGACTTATAACCTCCCCAGCTGATTTCTTCAAGAGCTTTTTCCATAGTATTGCAACATTAGTACTAATCCTCAATTTGTGCAGATTATACTTCTTGTTTTCCTATCACTAAAGAGGGAGAACAGCTCATCACTATTATTTTATAAAATCCTTTCATATACTAGAAACCTTTGACCTTTGTTTTTTTCTCATGGTCCTTCATAGTTGTCTCTTTTCCAGACTCTATCACTCCAATTTCTTCAAATTTTCATTTTAGGGCATGTTTTCTAGTTGAGTTATCATTCATGATGCCTTTCTCTGGACTTTGTCCAGTGTGCCTACATCTTTATTTTCTTTGTCTTTAAAGCAATAACATTTTCCTCTTTACCAGCACTGAGAAAGACTGGATTTTCACCTCCATTCTCTAATCCACAACAAAATCGATAATTTAGAAAAAGCTAAGATTTCTCTTGTTTGCAGCCATCACATGATTCATCCTTATTCAGTGTGTGACTTTTTGCACAAATGCTTCACTGCTGTTTTGCTAGTAAGCAATTATTCTTCATTTTGAATTTGTGTGCTTTCATTTTTCCTTCTCGAGGGTGGCAGTTTGCACTTCTCTTTCTTGAATTTCATCTTGCTGCATTCAAACTTTCTCTTATCCTAATCATAATAACTCTGAAATTTTGTCCTGCTCTGCAGAGTGCTTGCAATTCCCTGCAGTTACGCACTGTGACATATTGTAACTAATCTCCAATATGTCATTTAAGTTGTTACTGGAAACACTGGCTAGTACCAGGCCTGTGGGACCTGACATAACTGGTTCTCCAGTTGCCAGCAAAACACAGATGACTACTGTATGTGTGCTTTTTCCTATAGTAGGACCACCCCATAGCCGTGTCCATCTGTGTATTTCACTAGTTTACTTATGAGAATGTCTTAGGGGCTTGTGCTGAAAATAGATATTACTTCTGAGAACATCAGTTGATCTCCTGCACCAGGATGGAAACATAGCTTGACATGATTTTTTCTTGACAAAGCTGCATTGGCTCTTGTTATCAGGCTTTATGCTTACTTGGGAGAAGAATGGATTTCAGGAATGAAGCAAAACGAGATATACTTGAGAACAGATGCTACTCCAGCAGCACAGTATATTAGCTGAAGCCACTTGTGCAGTTTATAATTACATGACTAGGCAAGTAATGCTAAATACTTAGCAGCCACACAGGATGAAACTGAAAATAGACAGAGGTTGGTAGAGCATTAGGAGAAAACTGTCCTGTTTGCTTAGCCTGTTCCCAGTTCTGTGAAGATGTAGATTTTATAATCCCAATTGGAGACAATAATGGGGGATATAAATAGCCTGACATTATTTGGTTCTTACAACATAGTCTGGGGAGCTCTCTTGCATTGCCCCTTCTCTTGTAGCATAATCTCCATCTAGAGCTCTAGGGAGCTGCAATGTGGCACAAAGATTTGGATTAGCCAGCTCTGTGGACTCTGGAGGGATCAGGAGGGGAAGCAGTTTTGTGGGGCTATGAGTAAGACTGGGGAAGATCCCTTGAGTATATGATGCAGGGACTGCAGGGGCAGGAGGACTGTGGAGCAGCATAACAACATGAATGCTAATAATTTCTTGTTTTCATCTCTGCTCTTCCAAAATTAAATATCATCTTAAATTGGAGATTACATTATAATAAATCCAGTATGGTATGAATGCACCATGTAATTAAAATGCATATTGTCCTGGTTCAAGAAATCATGCCTTTTCAGACCTGCCTGTAAGTCACATGTATTTAAACTGAAAAATCTGTTTAAATGCATTTCTGAACCAGGGTTTATGTATTTAAAGTATTTTAATTAAAAAAAAAAAAATCCAGTGTTTATGCTTCATCATATACTGTGTAACCCTAGCAGTTATAGGAATTTATCCTCCAATGCTTGTTTATCAGCTATTGATCATAGTATAGTAGAAACAATTTATTTTTAGCAGCTTGCCTACACAGCCATGCCAATCTAGAGGATAAAGTTGTCAAAACTCCTGAACATAAATACCATGGAGTCAAGCTGCTAATGCTGCAACAAATGGAGACAGGCCAGCACTGTCACTGACAGTAGGGCAGCCAGACAGAGTAATTTATTGTAGAGTGGCTACAATGCAGTGAGCAGCCTACATAGCGCTGAGGGTTTGTTTTGGGGGAAATTTTGTTGTATTCTTCTATATTTGCTCTTGCAGCCATGACATCCAAGCAGAAACAGGAGGTGAGAATGAAACAGCTCACTGAAGGATGGATAAGATTTTTTTGTCATATGTTCTTGTCCATTTCACGTTTTTTATTCATAGCTCCTTTTCAAAAACCCACTTGTTGCTTTCCAGCCATCCTTTATTTTGAGGTTATCAATGACTTATTTCCACATACTGCCCCAACATCTTTTCACAGTGGACATTCTCCATTTCTTTGTATTTTGTTTCATTTCTTTATCTCCTTAGTCACAGACTGTCACTTCTTTTCACAGAAATGGGGAGGAATATGTCAAATCACTATGCATTTGAACCCCCTCCCCATCCCCTGAGAACATTTTTTTACCAGGACCTGGAAGCATTACAGAGTTTTTAGACTTCTTCCTTTCCATATGGTTTGAATCAGACCTTGGCCAAGATAACCCAGCCAATAAAAACAAGCTATTGTAATAGAAACGCAGCTGTCAGATGTAACATTGGGCCATTAGTGGCATTGTAGGTGGTGCTTCTAATTGCTTTATTATTTCACTGTTAGTACAGAGCTTTGGACTAGAGCTTAGGGAACATGTCCTTTAAGGGACAATGTCTCCTCCCATGTGCAAGTCTGTTACACTAACCAAGCGGGTGTGCCAAATTTGCTTGACTTAAGTTTTCTCATCCAAACTACTATCCAGGCACTATTGCTCATCAGTAGTTCTGACATCAGTGTGTTAGAAGAATTCTGCAGACGTTGCAACACAGACCTGGTGCATAGATGTGTTCATGATGCAGTAGCCCCTTAATAACAGTGTAGTAGAGGACATGCTACTGAAAAACCTGGTACTGGCTCATGCAGGCAAGCTCCGTGCAGCTCCAAAGGAACATTGGTATCTATGTTGCATCTTAATGGTTTGGAGGACTTTTTTGTTTTCTTTCCACAAGTGAATGTTAAAATGATGGACATATCTTAGTGCTGGTTATTTGCAGTGGGAAGGAGACAGAGGTAGTCAAAACAGAGAAGAACCAGCATGACTGAGCACTAGATTGAAGAGCTCTGAGGTCTAAGAGGACGTGTTCCTTCCTACAAGCTGCCAAAGCTGTCACTCCAAGCAAATCATGTGTCTCTTCCAGAGACAATTTCCTGTTGTTAGTAAGTGGAAGTGGTTTGTAAGGGAAGTGATGTGTCTGTCACAAGTTTGAAAGTCCAAGGATTTGACTAGCAGAGCTTGAGAACAGCAGTCAGGACTGCAGCTGGCAGATAAGAACTATTCTGCAAAGTTTGGTTTCAATTCACCACATTGCTTAGGTTGCCTTTTTTTGTTCTTCACCTTCCAAAAATGTCACAGTTCTTACTTGTGTAAGGAAGTCAGATACTGCTCCCAAACCCAGTTAGAAGGCACTATATTCCTGGGAAAGGAGTAAATGAATCAATTAAATCCATCATAACAAAGTCATGCAAGTCACTCATTTCTCCTGAGGCTGAATACATGGAATTTGAAGAATTTGCAAAATCAGCTGCCCAGCTATATTGCACCCCCACCTCCCCTGCAGCAGCACAGACCCAGGGAACAGGAGAAGGGGAAAAAATCAGATTTTAATTTTAGATATTATGAAGTTTACAATAAAGAAAGAAAAAACCCAAAAATTCTTAATTCATGCTGGCTCCAAGGCTCTGGTCATATTTAGTAAAATCATGGAAATATCTGAGCTGTTACATAAACAGATCACAAAACAGGCCCAAAGGAATCTGTGTAGTGACTCGATCTCCTTGCCTGGCTCTGGATGCTTCTATGAGCTAACTATGGGGGAGCAGCAAGCCACTCTCCTGTTTGTCAGTAATGCCAAATTTCACAATTTTGTGGCATGACTTTCTGCTGTTGCTATATTACTTCAAGGTTCCTTTGTGTGTTGGAGCAGTGAAGAATTTTAGTTGTTTATTTTTTACCTTCCTGATTATTGGAAAAAGTCTTGATGCATGGATTCAGATAGGATCCACAAAATACTGTATTTTGAAAATGTCATTAATTTAAGCAAAATCTTTTTTTAAAGCATTTGGGGTGAGAATTTTGTTCCCTGTGCTCATTATCAGACTCCTGATTGATACAGGGTATGGTACACTATCTTACAGCAGGGTAATACCATGTCCTGTTAAAGTAATGATGCAAATCCTTGCCAACTGAAGATTGTGAGGTTGAACTGGTAACCTGTTTTCCTCTCTTGGACATTGGTCAATAGAGACAGAGTATGAGTTGACAGGGATTAATCTGCTTTTCTACGGATTTCAGTTAATTCAAAATCCTATTTCCAATTCAAAGCTAACAACATTCCTATAAACATGTTTCCTGAAGTCCTAGCCTCTGCAGCAATGTTTTTGAAGAACAGGCATGCACCAAAGTGCTTATAATCAACAAACACCACAGTGAGTCACCAGTATGATTCACTGACCTAGTTGTAGTGCACGGGATTGTAAAAACAGGGGCATATTTTCCTCTGCCACAGAGAGTACACTCTATCAGGTTCACTACACCAAAATGAGGGACATGGCCCTGGACAGTAGGTACTAATAGGAGTACAGAGCCTGACCTCAGAAGTTGCTCCACAGGCTGAAATTAAATGAGATGCCATATGAATTTAAAAGCAGAGACTGCCACCAGCACAGGCAGAACCTTTACAGTCCCCAGCATACTGACCAATGCTGTATCACCATCCACAGTACCCAGTGTTATCCCTACATTTCCCAAGGTATGGACAGTTACAGCAAGATGGGGCTGTCAGACAGGTTGCACAGCTGCAGTTCAACCTGCTATTAATCTACAGAACTTTTCTTGGTGTTACACAATAATGAGAGTGGGAGTGTCCTAGGGCAGCTGTTTAAAGGTCAGACTTACCCAAGAATCACAGAATCATAGAATTGTTAAGGTTGGAAGGGACCTTAAAGATCATCTAGTTCCAACCCCCCTGCCGTGAGCAGGGAACCCTACCACTAAACCAGGTTGCACAAAACCTCATCCAACCTGGCCTTAAAAACTTCCTGGGCAGCCCATTCCAGTACCACACCACCATGGGTTGATGCATAAGGCAGGGCTTCTTCACAGGCATATATCTGTCCATTATGAAGCAATAATTTCAAATCCTCTTTAATAAACTATTTTGAAATTTTATAAAGGAATTTCAAGAACTCTGCCATGGCAATGCTCTGCTTCTTTTATGTCAGCTCTAACTTTACTGCTTAATGTAATTATCTTTGAGGTAAATTATTCTACAGCCACTTTTTTCCTTTTTAAAGGTGATATTTTTATATGCATTTTGGGAATTTAAATGCCCGATTTACATTGAAATGCCTTAGGGCAGAGCACACAGTTCTTGTAAAAAGTATCACCTCTATTACTATCTCCTGTATTCATAAGATAAAAAATGTAGCTACTTCTTTGTATATTCCTTTCTATTTCTCATTTTATTTGGATGTAGCTTCTCATCTGTATATTCATATTTTATTTCTCATGTATTTGGAGGATGTTAAAAATTAGGAAGACAAAGTTTGTGCTCCTTGTGCATAAAAGGGTGTGAAGTGCTGCATTTTCCATTTTTTTTTAGGATAAGAGCCGTTCCATAAAGTAATAAGACAATAATTTGTATCTGATCTATAATGTTCAGCAGTTTTAATTGAGTAGCAAATTACGGTTCCTCAGGATACTACAGGAATTTAATTAAGAGCAACTACTTTGTTTAGACAATGCAAATTAGAGCAGAATTTACCTGCAGTTGAGAGACAACTGACAGATTTCTTAATCAGAAGAATACTCCAGGATTTTTGTGTAGTTAGTTGTATATAGGTTAAGAAAATGTTCATTAAAGACTTAACATGTAATTGTTGTAATTCCACTCTTTTATCCTGTCTAGCAGATTACATGGAAATGTCATAACTTTGGCTTACAGCTCTTAAGTTTGCCTCAAGAAAGTGAGGAAACGAAATAGAGAATTAATTAAGGCACTAGCTTTAATGGACGCATGGGGGATGAAATTAATTGTTGGGGTTTTTTCAGTACAATGGTACCATGCAAAAAAACCAGCCCAACCAACAACAACAAAACAAAACAAAGTCAACAAAAAAAACCCAACCCCAACAAAACCAAGCACCAACAAAAAACCCAAACAACTCTCTAGCACTTAGGATCATTCCTGTAATAACAAGCACATCTTCTAGAGTTCAGCATTTGTAAGCAACCCTAGAATAGCAAACCTGTCCAAACAACTTGGATCTTCTGAGAAACTTGGAAGTAAAATGTTATTTTGTGCAAAACTCAGCACTTTGTGACCATTCAGACAATGGCAAACCAATGTTCTCAGCTCAGCACTTGCCTGTACTTCTGCGGTAATAAGCCAGTGTGAATATATGACAAAATTAAATTGCTTAGACAAAGATTTAATGTCCCAGTTTACTCACTCCACGGAGTGTTGTAAAGACAGATTTTGTCATTTACAAATACATTTTCTAATATACAGAATAAAGTACAAAAGGTTATACCTGGGATTTTGGTATGCTGAAATACTCATAGTTAGTAAGGGAAGGTGTGATTTTTTTTTTTTTTTTAAATTTAATTTTCCTTGCCAGAATCCTGAGGCCATATTAAGCAATGTAGGGTGAGGCAGGCTGGGATAACTGACAAGCAGTGATTCAGGATTTGTTCCTTTTCACAACTTGTTGGGCCTAATTCTACTGTTCACTCAAGCACTTTCAGGGTGCTTTTCTGACTTTAGCTGTATGCTGTAGGAATTATTTCAACTTGTGCTGCTTGTGTAGCAGTGTGACAGGGACAGTGGGACTAACTGCTCAGGTCAACAGAGCTGTATTCTGTTCCCATCCTTTCTTGGTCTGAAACATGACTCTTCCTATATTCTCTCTTCCCATTTTTGACTCTTTCCTCATTTCCTTTTATATACAGAAAGGAGTAAGAGAAGTCAGAGCTGCTTCTGCAACTTTGTGCTGCTCTTACAAAGGCAGTATCTAGATACCTCTTATTTATATAGTGCTATACAGACTTGCAGGACCAAAGTATCTGGCCCACAGCAGATTATTTTCCTACAATATTCAGCACCTCTGTTTGTCTCATCTCCTCCTGGTGGCATTGGAGGAGGGGAGGCTATGCTTGAAGGGAGAACAGAGCAGCTGGATTGGCATCTGTCATGTGGCAACAAAAACAGCAAATCACCGCTATGTTTTCAGCCACAGAATTATTATATAACCATGAGTTATACAAGATTTGAGTTTTTTTCCTCATTCTCATGAAAGTGACCTTTAATGACTGTTTTCTTGTCCAATAAGCACCAAACTTTTGGAAAAGGAAAGTCCAATTACGTACTGAATGTTCTGAGCTCTGACATACAGCCAGAAATCTTTCTAAATGGATTAATGATGAACCATCATAGTCAGAACCTGTTTTACAAACTGAAGTTAACCTATGGAGTATTTGTCAGGGATTAAACTAGAAAAAGGCTGGAAATTCATCTGATAAACAAGCAGCCCTTGTTCACCACACTGCTGACATGTTCCTTCAGGCAAATTTTTCCTTCGGCTGGCTTAGATAGCCAAATAAGTCTGCAGAGAGCTTTCTCCTGGGTTTGCAAATCTGAATTAAATGTATTTCCTTTACAGGTGCACTGTATGTATGAGTATGTCAAAGCAAAGTCAAAGTCTCAGTCTTTAGGACTGAGTAAAGTTGACGTCCTTTGAAAGAGAGGAAAACTGGTTCTGAGTTATCAGCAGAACTACTGATGGTCATCATCAGGTGGTTAAGAAAGATTTCTGATAACCATTAAAGGTTCTGTTCTTTTTTTTCCTTTTAGACAAAAAAATAGATCTGATATGAGGGACTCAGAGTATTGTAATTCCAGACTCCTGATGGAGGATGCTAGCAAGCTAGAGGGCATTTGGCTGTACCAAATAACTCGTTAATACACACTGGTTGTCTCATAAATGTAAAATTATGTCCTGTTGAAAATATGAGCTTGGAGAGCCCTGTAATAGTATAAGCCATAAATCACAATTTAGAAATCCTTTAACAGACAGTTAATCAATTTGGACACACAGTACTCCGTGTGTGTGTGTCTGGTAGTGAGCTAGCTCCGGTATAGTCAGAGAAAAATTGTGTCGGTATCCATTTAGGAGTTTGCAAGGTAATGCCAACACCAGGAGAGCTGCCTACCCTTGTCTGAGATATCTTAATATATTGTTAGTTCAGTCTTAGACATCAGCTTTGTCCAAAGGTCCAGTAGAGCTTTCATTGAAGTAGGCTTTAAAATGCAGTTTGCAAATATTTGGCAAATGGTTAGTATGGTTTTTCCTTTCTTGGCTAAAATCCATATTCTCCTTTAAGCTAAGTTGCTGTGTTATGTTTTTAGTGATTACCACTCTATAATAGAGACTTTTTCAGTCATGTAGCAGATGTATACTCTTTTTTCTGAAAGGGTCCTGCATACTTTATTTTTCGCACAGTGTTTCACAGACTCATTAATTCAATCCCACCTCTTTTACCATTAGGAAAATTATATATTTCCCATGTTACAGGTGCAGAGATTGGTGGGAGGGGCAGCACTTCTCAAGGTTGTGGAAGAAATCAGTAGCAGAGCCTGAATGAACCTTTAGTTTTCTGGATGTCTGATCTTGCATTTCAGTTGACAATGCAGGACATCAGAACACAAGGTGCAAAGGGCCACCTTCCCAGCAGCTGCTGTCACAAGTGCTTGCTTCTACTCTGAACCCCCCTGGAGTCTGCCTGAGTGTCTCAGATGCCTTTGGGAATTGCAACACAGAAGCCCATTCTTCGTTGTTAGGCTTTTTTTCTAGCAGCTGACTAAAACCAGCACAAAATTACAGGAATTCATCCATTGTCTGTTGGTAGGAGAAACAATAGATATTTGATGGGCTGAGTTTTGTAGCTAATCTGTGGCTTTCTAGACTCATTCTGAATTTTTCCAGAGAGAGTGAGGTGTAATAAGTTACAGAGAAAGAAAGAAAGAAAGAAAGAAAGAAAGAAAGAAAGAAAGAAAGAAAGAAAGAAAGAAAGAAAGAAAGAAAGAAAGAAAGAAAGAAAGAAAGAAAGAAAGAAAGAAAGAAAGAAAGAAAGAAAGAAAGAAAGAAAGAAAGAAAGAAAGAAAGAAAGAAAGAAAGAAAGAAAGAAAGAAAGAAAGAAAGAAAGAAAGAAAGAAAGAAAGAAAGAAAGAAAGAAAGAAAGAAAGAAAGAAAGAAAGAAAGAAAGAAAGAAAGAAAGAAGAAAGAAAGCTTTGTTGTTGTTACACTGTGTTATTGACATAATGAGGCTGTAAATAGCAGCAAGAACACGGAGAGAAAGAGAAATGTGCCCTGATCAGGTTGCATAGGGATGAGCTAGGGATTAATCTGGGACCTCCTCACTCAACACCATGCAGGTGATTCTGTGACCATTGCAGAATCACCTGGACTGTGGCAACACCCAGTTGCTCTTCACAGGCTTGAGTGATGCTCTGACTTGCCTGGGCTTATGCCTTGTTCTGCAACATGTAAGTTGTGCATGTATTGTGCAGCTCATTGCCCCAGCTTACTTCCCCTCAATTCCCTTCCCCATTGCCTTTGGTAGCTCTGAGTGGCAGAGCTGAAGTCAGTGAGACTGTTAAGGAAGGAACTGGTCATGTCTGCCTTTCCTGTTGAGCTTTTTCCCTTTTACAGTTATAGGAGAGCTATTAACACATTAGAGAAAGCTGGGGAGTCTTTTGCTCTTACTGAGCACTTGCACATACTGTAATTGAGATGTTTCCCAACACCCTGCCAGACAGGCAGAATGATTGTGAAAACATGCCTGCATCTGATGAGGGTATTTTTACCTTTTTGAGCATCACAAGTCAACATCCACATTAAGGTAGACAGGGAAGAGAAACACCAAATCTTTCAGAAACCATTTTGAAAGTTATGAGCAAAACAGGAAAGCAAAAAATAAAATAAGGAGCACGTACTAATGAAGACTTGGCCTATGTCCAGGTGAGAGGAGTTAGCAATTAAATAGGGGGTGTGAACTTTGAGGAAGGACTCTTCCATGACTCTTTGTGGGGGTGGAAGAGGTTTGTGAATCTGTAGACATGCCCAGGGCATGAGCAAAGGAGAATGAAGATCATTGTCTGCACTTGGGGCCAGAGGGACTGAGAGCTGTTTGGAAAGAAAGTGGGCTGTGATGAAAGCAGAGCTTGGTGACCCATATTTGAAACAGAACAGTGGTTTGCAGAAAGCTGCTCATGCTGGCTTTTGCAGAGCTCAGTTTGGATATAGACATACCAGCCAGCTCCCTTAGGAGTACATGGAGAGAGAGGGGTAGCAAGCTGGATTGATCCATCAAGGAGGGAAATGGTCTTACTGTCTCCGCTGCATTTCTCCAGTCTTCTGTACCCAATGTACCCTGCCTTTCATGAACCCCCACCTTCTCAGTTGCATGAAAGGATCATGCAAACAGGCAAGGCATGGCTGAATGGAAAATGACGAATGAGCCGGGATTATAGGATCACAGAATGGGGTTGGAAGAGACCTCTGGAGATCGATTCCATTCCCCCTGCTGGAGCAGAACCACGTAGGGCAGGTCACACAGAAACTCATCCAGTCTTGAAAGTCTCCAGAGAAGGAGACTCCACAGCCTTTCTGGGCAGCCTGTTGCAGTGCTCCGTCACCCCAACAAGTTTTTCCTCATGTTGATGTTGAACTTCCTGTGTTCCAGTTTTTGTCCACTGCCCCTTGTCCTATTACAGGGCACGACTGAAAAGAAAGTGGCCCTCTTCTCTTCTCTAGAGTAAACAGCCCCAAGTTTCCCAGTCTTTCCTCTCATCTGGATCTACATCCAGATAAGAGGAAAAACACCTTCCTGTATTTCTGTGTTGTATCTTACTGTTTTACACCTGCTCTTCAAGGTTTTGTTTCCTACTGAATGTTAGCTCTTCCCCAGCTGTAGCTGTCTTTTAGTAGATCTCTCACTGATGTCCACATTGCTGAGTCTTTTTGTCCAAGATGATCATTGATCCTGGCAACATACAAACTCCAGTGTTATGGAAGCCAAAGCCAACCCCTCCAAGATAAGCTACTCAGTATCTTTACCTGTATCTCTGTGAAGAGAACTGAGATTACAGGGTTGTGGGAAGACAATGATAACATAATGGAAAATAGACAGAAATCCCACATTCTCTCCTGATACATCTTGGCAACTTATTGGGATTGTAGCTCTTCTTCCAGCTCTGGCTGTTTGTGAAAGGCACCCTACCAATGAGAAGTTAATTCTGACATTTACGCTGTCTGTCCTATGTCCTGAGATCTAGCTGAAGAAAAGGCCTTATAATCCAATTTCTCTTTGTAGTGTAAGGTATTGCACCTCTGTGTGGGAACATCTATTCCTTTCCTTTGGTTATTGGAGGCTTATTGACTGGTTGAAAAAAGCACAAGCAAGATGTGTTAAGGTAGGTATGGTTGTCTCATCTAATACACAGGCTGATCAGAAAAGACTACTGAGGACTAACCTTCTTTTTATCATGTGAGACAATAGAAGCTGCCCGGCTTGACTCATGGGTTTGACAGAGGAGTTAGTAAGTTTACCTGAGGACACTCTGAAACATCATGAGACTTGCAGTAGCTAAATATAAGGCAAGTAAGTTGGTGCCACCCTGGGAAACAGAACTAATGGGTGATGTGGTACAGAAATAACAGAACCTGCTGAGAAGATTCTGACAGACTCTTCTACTGACTTCTTACAAGGTGTCAAGGCAGTCAAGCTCATACACATTTGTGGAGCTGTGACTGGATCTAATATGCATTATGTGTAGGATGTTGGGAACGCAAGGAGGAATGGTAAGAAGATACAAGAATTAGTAGGACAAGGAATACTGATATTTGAAAAAACTTTCAAGGGATTCCAGAGTATTTAAGATTTTCTGAATTAAACCTGGGATGATTCTTAGTTGAACTCAACATACATCAAAATAGCCAGAAAATAGACTTCTGGTGGTCTCCTTTAGGAATGTATATTGATTTGTCTAAGTAGCCCATAGCAAAAATGCTATAATGCATATGGGCCTAGATGTTTTCTAGTAATAAAACTCTGGCTTGCTAAAGCTTAAGGAGGAAAGATGTTGGGTCTTCTCCAGGCAAAAGATGGCTATGTCCTGCAAGGGTTGTGGCTTAATGCAGCTGGAGAGAATTAGCCAGTCAGAGTACTTGCTATACAGAAAAAGCCAGTCTCAGCACCAGATAGCTACTGCCAAAGCCCGTTACCATATTAAGCTTCTGTCATAGGTGCAAGAGATGTGTTCTGATTTTAACCTGCCTCAGATCTGGCCTCCATTTATGGAAGTAGAGGAACTACGTTTTGGAACTCGATGGTACCCACAGGTAACTCACTGAATGGTTCAAGAATTTAACTAGTCTCATTGCCTCTGAAGGTCTTGCTTATGCTTATGTACCTCTTGAAACTGACCTTTAATGTCTCTTCAAATTGATTCTCATCTATCAACTTGAGCTAGCAATGCTTCCTTTGGTCCACTGCTTTCTTTACTTTTGCTTTCTTATTTAGAACCTGAAGTCTTTGAGGTTCACATCTTGGCTGGGGCACAGCAGTTCAGCTTCAAATTAGCACTTCTGAAGTTTAAGGGAAGAAACAGAAATGTGCAGCAACACAAACAAGTGTGTAGATATGATAACCAGTCAACAGTGAAGGCTCACATAGCAAGTCTTGCCCTTCCAGTGACCGCAGAAAAGGCATGACCATCACAGCTTGCTAGTGGGACTGTTGCCAAAAGAGAGTAAGAATTAATTAGTGCCTGGTATTTGTAGTGCCTGATCACTGAGCTACATAAACAAGTCACACAGCAAACAGCTTCCATAATGGAAGATAAAGCATACTAATATCATAAATCTCAGAAGACTTGGGACTTATTATCGTTTGGTCCAGACTTCAACTAGGGGAAATATCTTGAAATAGAAGTAAAAACTCAACTAAATATCTGAGTATCATGTGTCATCTGTTTTCAGAAAGCTACCAGAGGGTGGGGAGGCTCCCATGTTAGCAATCGCATTGAAAATTACATTATTCAGTGGCAGCACCCAAGAATATCCATCTCCCTGTAGAAACTAGTTTTGCTACTACAAGCACATTCATGTTGAGATCATTATCTACTCAACAGTTCTTGATTCCTTGTCCTAAAGAGGATACACCATATCTGTTTTGAAGGTGGATGGCAGAGAATTTGAAGACTGACTTTATATGCAAGTATATTTAAATAATATAGCGTATTTATTTTAAAGTGGAACACTGGCAGAATTTATATGCACTGTCTTAACACCAAAGTCACTCTATCCACCCCTGTAGTTAGAAGCAATATTAGACAGAGAGAAGATAAATTCTTCTGTATGACAGAAATACCTATTTTAGAGCAGCTGTTATTTAGTACCAACCATATCTGCAGCCTCTTCTTTCAAACCTCTCCAGATCTAGTAAGCTGAATGACAGTCCCCAGGTCTTTTCTTCTCTCTGGGTACAACCATGTTTCAAAGTTTTTTTCATCCTATGCTTCCAGCCACCACTGTTCTTCCAGCTTCGCTCTGCCTGACCACTTCCAAACAACCTAACTGGAAGGCAGCTGTGACTTTTTGGTGGTACAAGGATCTAGAAAAACTTATTGTTACTGATGCATCTAGTAAACAGGAGTCATGGAAGGACAAAACAATAAAAGGCCATGTCCTGGTTTGAGCATGTAAATTACGCTATTCAGTGCTTAGCATCTTCCTTTGCACTGAAGCAGGCCCCACTTATACAAGTGCCACTACTCACCAGGAAGCAAAATTTCAGCTCTTGCCTCTCCTGTCCTGGACAGATCTTCAAAAAATTCCATTAACAACTGCATATCCTGTGGCACTGTTCCTCTGGAGGTGTGTGAAGCTTGATCAGGGGCCTCTGATACCTGTTTTGCTATCAGTTATCTGAAATATTTAATTTTTTTAATTTTTTTATGTGTATATATAAAACTACTTTCAATAGCTGCTGCAAGCAATGCAGTGCAGCCATCAACAGACAATAGATTGAGATAATGATCACTGGTAGCACCCAGGTGTTTCCCAGGCAAGCTGCAGGAAAGTTTATTAACTATCCCTTGTGTTACCTTTAAGGTTTTGCATGGATGCCAGTGCTGAAATCAGGCATCTAACCTGCCAGGGGAAGTTGCAACTCCTTGATAAGTCACCCTCCCTGCATTAAAACCTTTCTATTTTAAAAAGGCATACTTTTAATTTTATAGACAGAAAGGTGATGTATAAACCTAATCCAGAGTTAGATTTTGCAGCAGGTTGACACAGACTTGCCTGATGTCTTGCAGACCATCCATGAGAGAATCATAAATGTTTTATGGGAATGCCATGCATGTCAGCCCTGTGCATTTCTTACCCAACCTCCTTAATATCCCAGAAAGACATGGAGTAGGGAGTGAGTGAAATTTTTAAGTCATCCCAGTCAATGGGGGTGCTTATGGTTACAAAGAACACAGATACAATGGATATGCAAAATCCCACCAAAAACTGTGCTAGAAGATGGTGTCTCATTTCAGTTCCCATAAGAATGAATATTCTACCAAACAGTATGTTTTCAATAGAGATTAGATTAGGTTTTGCTTTGTGTGGTGTTTTGTTGTTTGTTTTGGGGGGGGGGTTGTGTGTTTTTTTAAATCTTCTATTGAAGAGAAAAGCTCTTATGGAAAATCATAGCATTTATTTCATCTGTGTGAGAAAGGGCAGGATGTTTTGCTGGTTAATTCATCATGTGTGAAAAATTAGATGTTGCCAAAACCTACACTGAACATACTTCCTTAAGAAAAGCAGGTTAATATACATTAAGCCTTAAGGGGTTTTAGTCACTGTAGAGAAGTAAGTCTGTAGTTTCTACTATACCAGCAGGTTGGAATGTCCATACTTGCCCAGAATATCATTATTATATTGCCTTGCAAGTTTTATTTAATATGCTAGTCTCTGATTGCAAAATATTTTATTTTCTTTATTTTTTTTTCTTTCTATGTGTGGAGATTTTTGGAAAATTAATCTAAAATCCTTTTAGACAGTATTTTATCTTTCTGTGTACATATATGAAAATTGGAATTCCTTAAATCTTCTGAAATACCTTTAGGTTAAGGGAGCAGATAGTGGAAAAATGCAGAGAATTGATAACATCTCAAGTAATTCTCATATCTTTACCTTATTGGGACATGGAATATGAAATTGCCCTTATAGCACCAAGTTAGGCATCTGAAAGTGACCTGTGCTTGTCACTCAAGTTATTTAAATTTTTTATCTGCTCACTTGATGCCTGTTTTACAGATGTAATCCCCCATCTTGCATAATGTGTATGGTGCACTCTGTCAATGTACTTTCTGCTTTGAATAGAAGAATGGTGCTTGCCTCTGCAGACATTCTTATAAGTCATCCACATGATTTTAGTGCAGATTTTCGTGAAGCCTCCTGTATGGTAAAAAATTGGTAGAATCAGTCTTTAATTCCTGAATGTATTTTAAAATTTCTTTATGATTTTCCAGTGTGGAAAAGGCTCTAAAAAGACAGAAATGCAAATAAGTCGTCAGCAGCGAACGTGCTACTTGCAAGTTTTATTATTTGAGTGCTGACAGGTCATTTCCCCTTTGCCTTTTGCATAGAGTGAAATATCATCACCAGTCAGCACCAACCATTTGACTTGTCAGCAGAAGGGCAAGGAAATCACACACAAGGCAGGAAAGGCTTCTTTGTTTCTTTCCCAGGGAAATCCATGGCAGGAAACAAAGGAAGAAATTAGAAATTATGATCAAAAAGATAGAATCATCCACTCAGGAATTTAGTTCTCTTTTCACTGGGAAACGAGAACAAAAGGCTCAATGTTTAGTTGCTCTGATCTCCAGAGAGCCAAGTGAGTTCTCTAACTGAGCATCAGGGCTTTAATGGTGACTAAAACTAAATGCAGAGAATGGTTATGATCCAAGGGGAGAGCAAGTACAGCAGGCTGGGGATGGAGCAGCTATGAATCACTATTAAAGAATCCACCTTTGCAGGTAAAAGTTTGGCTAGAAAATAGGGGTTTTTTTCTCAGTGTGTGTGTCAGTCTGACCTATGAAACAAGGTGCAGCACTTCAAATGCACAAATATGTCACTGGACCTCAACAAAGCCCTTAATTGTACAGTGGTTAGGGAATTACTGCATTGCTAGGAGCATGAAGTGCTCAGTAATATCCCACAGCTATCTGAAGAAACCTTTGTTCTGCTGCCAAATAGTTTGTGGGGACATTAAAACAAGCAGTCACTTCTCAGGGGAAAAAAAAAATAAAAAAAAATAGGCTGAGCTCCTTTATAAAAACTGGCAAAGTTTCTAGGCTCCAAATCTAGCCAGTCCTCCTGTGATGCCCATGCCAGTAAGAGAAAAGGGCTCTTAAATGTTTTTGCTATTTCAGTTTTTGAGGGAATGCAGATACCTCTTTGATCCCTGCTTTACAGTGATGTGTCTTGGCCATTTATCTTGTGTGTCTTTCAAATACCATTAGTGTGCTTCAGTCCTTATGTAGACAGACAGCAGCAGCTGGAGTGTGGACTCCAGGGAAGGTTTATCAGATGCAAGGGACATATCCTCATTGGATTCAATTTTAAAATTTTGTTCAAAGCATCAAACTAGTGGAGACAGAAAGTTGTGACATGCAGACAACTTTTTTGAAACGTAACAGTTTGATCTTCATGGCAAGAAGCCTATGATTTCTAGCCTGGCGAGCATGGAATGGGAAGACTCCACATGTTTGGAACTAAGGGATTTGTTTTTGGAGACAGCTCTGCTTGTTAACTTTAAAGAGTAACATCAAGCAAAGCAGGAAAATGTTATCATATAGATCTGACTTCTCTGTTACTGTCTTGTTTTGTTGCTTTAGGTAAGTCAGTTTTTCAGTTACTGACCATAGATATCCATTTAGTGGACTATAAAGCTTGCTTACCACCTAGACATGCCGTGTAGCTTGACTAATGACTATGTGAAGAGCATACTGCTGTCCTAAATAGAAGATATTTTAGATGTGCAAAGCCAAAGGTGTTTTTAACAGAGGAGACTCTGAACATCCACACTAAGGCTTGGTTTTGTTCCCTTTGTAAGTCTTTTTTACAAACACATGTGCAGATCTTCAGAGTTAGCCATTCCCTGAAGTAAGGAAAAACTAAATTTAGCAAATAAGGGGCCAAAATTTGTGATGAAATAATGCGACAGTTATGTCAACAGCATTGGGTCCCAAGCACCAGCACTGGGAAGGTCAAATGGTGTTTCCTCAGGGTTTCTGCTGCACATGATTAAAAAAAAAAAAAAAAAAAAAAAAGGGTTCTGCAGGGTAGAACTGTTTTAGAAAATTTGCCTTTGATTATATGCCTCTATATAACATTTTGGCACTGTACTCTCTTTTTCAGGCTTGCCACTCCTTGCTGACACATTACCAGGTCACCTCCGCTTCCGTGCTTTTGCTCTCTCTTTCCCAGGCAGGCTGCTCACCAGGCCTCTTTGGACAAGTGGCATTCACAGTCTAAGGAGGTCTTCTCTGCAAACCAAACTATTCTTCACACCAGACAGAAATCTACTAAAAGTGCTAAAAATATTTTACTACTTTTAAGACCCATCAGTGCAAGTATTACACATTCATATCCTTTTGTGGAGCAATACATATGGCTACTTATGAGTCAGAATTTTCTTGGCGACCAACAACATTCAGGAGTTGTATTTGCCAAACCCTAAGAGTTATTCAGCATCCTTCCGTCTCTGGGCATTTTAACCTCTGCAACCATGAGGCTCTTGAATAAAGTGTTTAGGTCAGGCAGCATTCTTATTAAACAGGAAGATGGCCTTTCCTACTGCCAGTTCTCAGTGCATTTCCCTTTCAGTCCTCTGGCGCCACTCACAGAAATTATGGGTTTAAGTGGCCATACCTTGCTTCTATAGATTTCTACTGTCTATGGCATGAGGACAACTGAGAAAAAAAGCAGCAAAATGCAGGTGCATCTTTGGAAACTCTCTCTGATTATCAAACACCTTTGCCTTCAGTTTAGTTTCTGCTAGGTTTTTGCATGAGTTCCATAGAAAACAATAGGAGTTGGTCTCACGTTATAATATGTCTGATAATGTGACTCTGAGCAGCTGCAGCTAAATAATTCCCCTGGGAATAAATAGCATGGTAAGGGTGTGGCTTTAGGAGGAAATGGTTCCAGGTTTCCTTTCACACTGCCTTCCAACAGGATGATCTTACTTTCCTTCATTTTATTTATTGCTGATTAAAGGCTTCCTTTATAGGATGGCTTATCTTCTTCCTCCCTTATGTAGTGTTTAACCTTCAAGGATCTGGTTTGTTGCAGATGGGAAGACACAGATGTATTGCAAGTAGATTCTTCTGTTTGGGGCTTCATGAATATATAGTAGCAGTATATCAATATGCTGAATACCTGGTAATGTGCTAGCTGTATTTGAAGCTCCCAAACCAGAAGACCAGGTCTACACCCACCTTCTACTCTGCTGGGAAGAAGGTCGATAGGATATCTAAAGAGAAAAGCAATGAATAATTCCTTTTTTTTGTGGAAAATGAGAAACTCTGGCTGCAAGGTAGCACCTTTGTACACAACTGTCTATGTAAAGGTGAACGTGTTTGACAGTGCTGATTCACACTCTGTGTGATATTGCATTCCAGTTTCATTACTGACTGTGGCTTAAGTGTCTCTAGAGAAACCACAACTTCAATGCTTAACTGATCAGCTACTTACAATTTTATTTATTTGACTAATTTATCCTTATGCCTGTTCTAAGGCCTTGTATTTGTTTGTGGTGTCAGGATGTTCCTAAATAACTAAAGGTTATAGGCTACTGAAACAAGGGTTGCATTCAGAAGCAACTGTAGTGTGATTAAGCAGTTTTTCATACCATATCAGCCTTTGAGAAGGAATGCCTACCTATTTGACCAATCATCTGTGGATTATACTCTAAAAACAAGTGAGTCACTGAAATTCTTTAAGGTGTAATTAATTGTCAGGGTATTTTCCAGTTATTTTTTTCTTTTCCTAGGCCAGAAAGTGCCTTAGGACACGGGTATACAAAGAGCATATTCATCGTGTTCAATAATTTTACATTTATGGTCCTTTATTGCAGGATATTTGTACTGAAGAAGGTCAGTAAGCAGACAGGTACAGTTAGTTTAGCTGAATCCTGAACCTGTTTAATGAAGTTGCTGGAGCTTCAAGTATAAATGGATTCAGTCACTTTAAATCTTGTTTATGTGAGGTTAGTTTATACCTAGAAGTGACAATGTAACTTCAGACGAAGCAGGGGGACATGTATCCTATTAATATACACGCATTAAATTTTACCCTCCCCAGCTTCCTGCTTGAATCTACTCCTAGGCTACTTGGTGCCAAATAATTGGCAAAGTAGGGCAAATGCGGTGGAGGAAGGACCTCAAAACCAAAAAGCTACGGAACAAGTGTTCTCATTCCTTTCCCAATTCATTAAGCAATGCTGTGATTTCCATTGTGCCTGTTTTTCTGCTTTCTCATGTGTCATTGTGGGGTTTTCCTTTTCTTCAGGCTAGGACAAAAATGAGGGAATGCTGCGGAGCTAATAAAAAGAATTGATTTTGATCAACTGGGAAATTCACAGATACCTAGTTATAAATGATGCACCTACTCAAGTTCCCTGGATAATAAGAGGTCTGGTCCGCTACAGAATCTGTTAAGACACCTATATATTTCACATGCTTACAGGGGTATCATCATAGATTAAAGCATTTGATCTATCCAGTTTGGCATGCTGCCTTTTGTCCCAGCTGGTAACTAAGATTTAGGTTATCAGCACGCTTTCCCATCTCTTCCTTCCATCTGAAAACACACAGAAGCTGATTTACTGTAGAAGCCAGTTTTGTGTCTTGGAGGGACCTTTGATTCATGAGTTGCAAAGTGAAGTTTTGCTACCAGCTCTGCCACTGATTCACACATTGGCTGTAAGCACCTTCATTACTGTCAGGTTATTTTAAATGTCTAGCCCACTAATTTAAAGTTTGTCTGTCCTTGTCATCCCTGCAGTGTTTTGTAGAGACATTTTTTTTTCAGTGCCAACCAAATATATTTAAATTAATTCCCTGAATCATAATCTTAAAACATGATCTTTTAATGTAGATAACTGCAAATTCTGTTAATAGTCCGGAATATTAGCAATGACTTCTCTGTTTGTCAGGGTCAACAAGTGTCAGTCTGTTGAGTGGAAGATCTCTTCCCCAGCTGTTTATGTGCCATGTCATCTGCAGCACCTCCTCTCTGAGAGGAGGTTAAAGGCCTAGCATAAAGCTAGAGGCTGGGAGGAGGCTTCCTTCTTCCCTTTGCCCCTAGCTGGTGAATCTGCTAATACTGTGTGCCTCCCTCACTCAGGCAAAAAGCTGAAAACTACAGAGACAAGACAAGAGGATCCAAGGAAACTGAAAACCACTAAACAAGGGGATGTAGATGAGCTTGTAAGGTGCTGGGCACCAAATGAGTAGAGGGTACGCTGCTGTTTGAAGAGATTTGAAGGCTTATTTAGGTCACAAAGATGACCAGGTGGAAAAGATCTATGTGCTATATGGGCATTTACATGGCAGAAGCTATTTATGCCATAAATGTCACTTGGGAGAACCCCTAGAACTGACTGTACAGACAGTGTCCACTGGTTGTGAGTATGTTTGGGCTGCAAATTGAAAGGAATTTTCCTACAATCACAGCTATTGGTTTGGAGCACCTTCCAAAATGATAAGGCAAAAATCCTGTCACTGCTCACAGAGAAAACTGGTCATTTAAAGAAACAGGGTATTCCAAAGTGGCTTCCTTCAATAATTAGGGACAAAATCTGAGGCTCAGCAGGTCCCCTTAATCTGTTGTTCTTAATGCTTGTTCTCCAGCAAATTAAAGCATTACTTTTCTAAGGATCCTTATATTGAGGTTCTTGTATTTTTGCTTTTGAGCATCTTGATTTGGATAATTTAATCTTTGTTCTCACCTCTGTCACGAGATTTCTTCAAGGAAACCAAAAAAACATTTTGTACTAAGAAAAAAAAAGTGCTATTAGGCAGAGGCTGAAGCCATAATGGAAATACTCCATGCAGTGTATTTAATTTTTAATCAGACACATAATTCAGCTATGCCTAGTTAGAGACAACACTGGAAACAAAATGTTTGGCCTCAGAAACACCAAAATGTATTATAAAAGTATAAGTATCAAAAATTAGTAAATCAGTGTAAAACTAGTAATATGGTAAATCTCAGCAACCGGTCATCATGCTGTGGCTGAGATTATTTCAGTGTATTATAGGTATGCACAAAATAACACTTTTTTTTTCTCTGGGTTACATTAATATTGTAAAGTTTTGTTTTGTGACTACTATATTTACCCAAAAGGGTTTTTTTTAAGTTAAAGTACTTGAAAAACAAAGCTTATTCTATATTCCATCATTCTCTCTTTATGTTAATATGGTAATTCATGTCTTTGGGTTGTTTTTTTTTTTTTAAAAAAAAAAAACAACAGAACAAACAGAACAAGTAGTCTAAAGCTTTCTCTTTTCATTCAGATAACAAAGGGTGTAGGCACAGCACAAAACTATCCTACCCCTGTGCCTTTACCTTTCTTTCAAAGTTACAATCCCTGACCTATCCAGTTCTTAGCTGGCTTTGGGACAACCAGTGAGGTTATTTGCCAGTTGCAGTGGGCAGTGTTTTGAGATCTCTTAAATGCCTCAGCTATTGAATAGCCATAGGAACATTGATTATAGGTCCAAGCCCCATTGTGCTAATTACTGTACAAACACAAGAGAAACAGGGGATCTGATCTTCCCTCAAAAAGTATGAGCCAAGTGAAGTAATATGTCTATGTCTAAATGGTTAGCTGGTAGTAGATTTGTTTTGAATCTTACCTCTGTGCTGCCTAGTGACAGCAAGTATCTCCTTATTTAGACAGGGAAAAGGATTTTCTGCCTGTATTTTCTTCTTTAGATAGTATATAACGCATTGCCTACAACAGTGGGCTACACCTTTGCTTTCTGTTCTGAGTGTGTTTACCTGGGGTTGAATGACACAAGGTGAATGTGAGTTGGTGTTCATTAGAAAAGGGTGGCAAATATGGCCCAGATGTCAGGGCAGTGTATTTATTGTCCTGAGCTCTAAAAGTGTCATGGGCAAGGCAGGTTTGTTTCCAACTGACTTGGGACTGTCTTGGTGAGTCAGGGGTTGTACACACTGCACCTCTACAGAGCTCTGCAGCACACCAGCTCGCTGTGTGCCGTGAGGAGCTGCTGGTGAGGGGTGTGCCGAAAGCACTCGGCAGTCTCCATTTTAGATTACAGGAAGTTTCATTGTGTATTTCTCAGATACAGTTAGTGCATTTGTTAGGCTCAGATAGGCAGCTGCCTTGTAAGAGCAGAGTTTTTGGGAAAACCTTCCATATGAACACAGTATTTTTTTAATTCATTCACAATCTAGTTTAAGCTAGGTCATCATAGGTATAGAAGTGTGAAGGCATTTCTGCTCACCCCAAACAGTCGAATATATTAGTATGTCCAAGACAAAAAATAATCAGGAAACCCTTTTCTTGCATCTCTGATCCCTTTGTGAGAAGGGAATGGGGCTATTCTGAAGCCTGGAATACCAGGGAGCAGCAGGAGCAGGTGCTCCCCGGGGGAGGAGAGCTGGCAGCAGGGACTCACCCCAGGGCAGGCGGGGCTGTGCCCGCACCAGCCAGACTGCAGCCCGCCAGCATGGCGAGCAGGGCCGGGTAACCAGCCTCAGCCAAGCACCCAGCTGCCAGGTGAGCCTGTAGGGGCATGTCTGAGGTCAGCCCAGGAGATCAGTGGGGCAGGGAGGGAGGACACCATGCTTGTGCCTACCTTCAACATAGCTTGGGCAAGGCCCAGGGCTGAGGGTCTCGGCTCCAGCGCTGCTTCTAAGCAAAAGCACAGCAGGGCCTGGTTTCCCAGTCTGATCCCAGGTAACAGCCAAGCCCTGTCAGTCCACACATGGAGCACAGACAGCTAAACCCAGGGGCAAGGGAGGTGTATGCAGGGCCCTGGCACGTAGCACTTGCAAACAGTCTGTGCTGTACAGCTTTGCTGAGGCAAACCTTCCTAACTCTCTGAAATGTCATTCTTACTTGGCTCATCTCTTGCTAGTGAGAAAAGCACACACATTTGGGGTTGAGACTCCATACAAGCCCCAGGAAGAAGCCTTACGCACTTGGATTCCAAGGGGCTGGATTAAGTAAATTCCACCATTTCCTATCTCTCAAGAGCCCCCAGCTGTAATCAGCACCTCCAACCCACTTCTAGGTGAGTCAGAATCCCAGAATACCAATTTCCCAGCGGAAGGAAGTAATGAATTTCCTTCCTACTTCACCAGCTGGGACCAGGGTATGAAATCTTTTGGGAACAGCCTCTGGATTAACATTAGTCTGGAACTGGAGTGCTCCCAAAGATCTGAGGAACCCCTCTGAGCCTTCAACCAAGATATATTGCTAACACAAGTACCAAGGCACTAATTCCCAAGATAGTTCTTAATCTGACCAAATAACTTTTGCTAAATCTGATGTTAAATGTTGCTTTTGCTCACAATAAGGTTTAACGTAGTAGCTCGATAGCTGTGTAGCTATAGATAGCTGCTTTTACTGTATGATCCTATAAGAAAGGACATAGACCTCTTCCATCTTCCTTTCCTTCTCTGCTTCCCAGGCTACTGGCAAAATTTTACATAGAAGCCTGCATGGCACAGTGTGAACTAGATCTGCTATAGAATACAGCTTATTAGTGCAGCTCGCCTCTTCCAAATATCACAGTTGTCTTCACATTTTTAAAAGCAATTAAAATCAACAGTGTGTAACACATTAGAGCTGTAGTAAACATTTCCCTTGGCCATGGTGAACAGTCCTGGAAACTCTAAACTGCAAACAACAGCCCCTCCTTCTGTTTGCAACGGGGATGCACACAGCAAAAGTGATTTTCTCCCAATTTTTTGTTTGTCCTTTGCAAGCCACCTGGGGACCCACAACCTCGAGTACTGAATTTAGAAAAATTAAGTTAACTGAGCAAACTCGGTCTTATTATTCTATAACTTATGAAAAGCATAAACTCTGCTACAAACAAGTATTAATCATGGATTGCTGAGAGGGATGCACATCCTGAATAGTATTAATTTCTCACTGGATACAGGTTTGTCCAGTTAATCCCACACACTGATTGATATTCATTAGCTAAATGAGTACACGCATGCAAGAACAGAGTGAATTTGTGGGGTTGTTAGTTGGCAGAACTTCAGTGACTGTTAACAAGTCTTCATTCTTTAAATACCAGTTGTCAGTCATAGCTCTGTGTGTGATTTATAGGAGAGATAAGTGCTACCAGCATCTTGCGAAGAGATAGCAGCAAGACGTGTAGGGCTCATCTGAGGCCACTGTGGAGCCAGCAGCTGAAAATCTGACAGCTCCAGGCTTGTATTTGTGAATTGAAATTGTCTGATGGCATTGGTGTTGTAATACTGGGCACAGCTTTTGCAAGGCACCTTTGTTCCCAAACTAATCCCTTTATTTGAAAAGTAAAGTTTCTTTTATTTTAAAACAACTTTCAAGAACTATGAGCTCCAGCAGCCTGTTAACATTTAAACTGGATGTTGTTGCAGAAATGTGCCATGTCTCATGTTGTATTATTTCTATGAACTTCTTCACGCTTTGATCAATTCCTCCACGTTGTTGAGTCTGCGGGAGACTCCCAATTTCGATTAGATTTGTTGATCGCTTGCTGGGGCACTGCTGGAATTAAGACTGTGCGAAACGGGTGAGGGAGGGCAGCACCGCGCCCAGCCGCTCCCGCGGGCACCCCGGGCGGAGCGGAGCGGAGCGCTCTGGCGGGGAGAGGAGCTGAGCTGCAGAAAACCCCAACCACTGTCATTTGTACAGCCTGCATAAACCCAGTGAACTTATTTTAAACGATTCTGTCAGAGTACGTTCTGAACGAGTTTCAACAGGTTGCGTCCTTAAAATTTTTGAGTAAAATTTCTCAGACTGATGAGGAGGGCAACTCAAAAAGAAGTCTCTGCCCTGTCAGATTTTGAATACTGTGCCCATAAAAACAACTCCCTTGATGGCTCTGCCCTCCACCCAGCAGCGGCCTCCCGGCCTAGCCCCGCCCCGCTTTCTACTCCCTCAAGGAATCTGATGCCGGGTGCGCTGCCCGCTCGCCTCGGAGTGTTTCCATCGCTCTTCCAGGTGTATGGAAGGTATTTGCTTTCGGACTTCTCAGACTGCTCTCGTGTTTATGACCAGCATCCCTCTGGATCTCTTCCCTCTGCTGTTCTAGCAGCGCTGCTTGCACTGTTACTGATCAGTGGATTTATGAAAGCACTAAGGCCTGCAAAAAGCCAGCAAAGACTCTTGTGAGGGCAGATTTCAAAATTTTAAGCTTGTTAGGAAATGGCAATGGGAACTGTGTTACTGTAGATGAGAATTCTGCAGAGAAGAAGGTCAGAAAAGCCTCCAGAGCTCTTACAGGCTTCAGAGGAAAGTAATATATCAAGAAATATAAACCAAGTGAGAAGATCATGCAAAAAAATTCCTCTGAAGGTGGAAGCCAGTTAGATATCTTTGGATGGGCTCCCTGGGTTCTCCCAAGGGCTGCTGAGGGTTGTCATCAGCCTGAGCAGACCCAGGTGACGGCCAGAGGAAGCATTCAGAGCCTGCACAGGGTCATGAGATTTTACCAGACTCCTTCAGAAAGCACCAGCTCAGTTCTCCTCAGTTCCTGCCAACTTCTCAGTCCAAGGCTCAGGCTATGGGACAGGAATGGTGGTGAGTGCTGCTTATGAGTCCGTGGAGGTTGGGGCAGACCACTTGGGGAGCAGTGTGTTTCTGTAGGGCCCTGATGTACTCTTTGGGAGCCCAAGGTGGCAGCAGAGTTGTGAGGAACTCTTAAGGACCATGTCACTCAGTTGTTCCAAGAGCTATTAGCTATTAGCCTAGCAAGTCTAAAACTACCTGAGTAAGTGAATTTCTAGGGGAAAATACCAGAACTAGCTTCATAATGTAAAGTTATTTTATATGCAAGTTTCACATCACTTGTCATTTTTTTCCTTTCTAATCTGAAGAGTACCAGTTTACTTAATCATCTCTGTTAGAGCACAATTTCATATATTTGGCTACCCTTGTTGCCCTTCTTACTTTTGAATAATAATGTGCAGCTCACAGTCCATCACTTCATACATGAAGCTGGGATTTATTTTCCCCCCAAGCATCTCGACATTTATTCACAATAAATGTTAGTGCAGGCAAACGTGAAGCAGTGGCAAAAAGCAACAGTGGAAAGGTATGGGATGCTGCCTTCTGGGGGCAGTGTGTGCTTGTCTAATTACAGTAACCATGATCAGCTGTATTTCTCAAGTGCGAGCTGCTGTGTGTTTTTCAAGAATTTCTCTTACACTGGAATACCTCCCTATAGGATCTGGTCTGCTTCTTTTCACTTCCTGTACTCATTAACAGTGGGGCCATTACTTGAGCTAATTAAGTAAATGCTTTCATTTTTGTCTTCTTTTCCTGTAGATGTATTTGAAGTCTTTTTTTGTCTTTTTTTTTCTTGCTATGCTATATATGCATGTTGATTATCCCTTTGTTAACCTCTCCTAGTAGAGACCTATTTGAAGAAACCCTATAGAGATACCCTCTGAGATGGAGCTTTTAGCAAAGGTTGTCTAGGCAAACTGTTAAAACCAGTGGTTAGAGATTCTCCTGCCTGTAGTGTGACACAAGCAAGCAGCACCTTCAGCCTGGAAAACCATAATTCACAGTAGACTTCTCCTGGGTGCTGTAGGATATGCTTTTGGGTTTTTGATTTCTCCTCTGTCACTGTTTATATACAAACATGGTACGGTATAAGTATTTTCTGAAAAGCAGAAGAAACCAATAATTAAGGTAGGTTGGTTTGTTTTAGAAATGTGTTTAGAAAAGTTTTGCAGCAGGAGCTTTCTGAGATGGACACAAAAGGAATTAGTACCTTGTAGCTTGCCCAGCCTGACACTAAACCTGCAGTAATTTTCAGGAAAAATTACTTAAGTGAATTATGATGGAAATGTGGGGTATGCTTCCACATTTTCACTGTGTTTTTCCCCCTTCCTTTTATATGTAATATTAAAAGACTGTTTTAATTAGATTATTAGAAATCAAATTTGAAAATATGAACTTCGTCCTATATAAATCTGGTATTTTCCTCAAATATATTAATGGATATGTCAATTCTCTTTTAAATAGCTAAAAAAATACTGAGTGATAGAGAGAATTTCAAAAGTGCTAAAAATCTCTTTAAACCTAAGACACTGAATCTAAATGGTGGTTTTGGATTTCTCCACTGAGATAAACAACACAGAAAGAGAGAGAAATTTCTTCCCAGCTCTTTCTCTAAATAGTTTTTTGCCTTGATTAGGAGTTCTGCCTATGTAACGATGACCAGACATTACTTATTCTTGCAACTCTTTTATAATATCATTTAATTGTTGTACATCACTATGTAAATACTTGCTGACCTGTGCAAATAAGTAGCCCATCTCCAAAGAACTCTGCTTGCCTCCAAGAAGGCACAATAACTATTCAGTAGAGGAAATGATTTATGATGAGAAGGCAGAGTCACCTGCTTCAGGATCCTATTGTAAGGGAACACTAGCAAATAAGCACAAGGAGGATTTTACAGGTGCAGGCTACAACAGAAGCAGAAGTTGTCAAGAGTAAGACACACAGATGAAGCTCATTGAAAGGAACACAGTTTTTTAATGTGGGTAATTCATAACTCCTTAAACTGGAAGTGTTTTCTTAGATAATTAAACCCCAGGATTAAATAGTCTAAAGTTATTGTTGTGGATGTGGTTTTAATCCTCAGGCAGTCAAGACAGCTGGGATCTTTACACCTGGGAGAGATTAACATATTCAGTTATCCAGTTGTAGCCAGGGTTGCAGGTAAGTTAGTTATCCTCACAGTGAGCGCTCACAGTCAGACTTGGCCAGGGACCTGCTGCTGCTGGGTGTCTCTTGGTAGTGCTTCCTTGAGGATGTCTGAGCATCCCAAACACCTGACTGGTGATAAAATCTCTCCCAGTGCAGCACACAGTTCAGCCAAGGCTCCTCTGCTTTCTGCTAATATTCTTTGACAGTTAAAGAAGAAACCTGAAGCCATGTGGTTTGGACCATCTTTCATAGTTTTGTGTACTGTAATCTCCTGATGATGTGCCCTTTTTACTGCCATCTGTAGGATCTAAGATATTGCCATACCAATGCTTGTTTTAGAAATGCTAAATTGCATTGGCAGTGCATTTCTGTGTCTCACAGAGAGGCCTCTTTTTGAGTCAGCAGTAGCAGGACTGTTCCTGTAGTTGCTGAAACTTTTTCTTTTCCTCACCTTTCTCTTGATGTCTCGTGTCTGTTTTAACTGTGTATAGCTTGTTTATTTTTTTTTTTTTTTGCTGCTTCTTATATCTTTACTGCTACAAAACTTCTTGTGTACACTATGGGCTGGCCTTCATGGACTAAGTACTCCGCAGTGCTGCTTCTCCCTCTCACTTGTGCTGAATGAACTCACATGGGAATGGGTCTCCACAGGTATCATTCCCAAATGTCATGTTCACTTCTAAGGCAGTGATGAAAGCTGCAGGCAAGTCCCAAATGTTGCTTCTCCTCTGCTCCTCTCCCTAAAATGGTTTCAGAAGCCACTGACATGAACAGGTTTGCACACTAGGCCAGTATATGCAGGACCTTGTTGATGGTTGGCCTGTGTTGGCATTGGCAGAAGTTATGCTGGAAACTTGAATTCTGAATATTGTTGGTTTTGAGCCTCACATTTACACTGGCCTAAGGCTAGAAGCACCGTGTGTTGTGCGTTTGAGTAAAACATTATGCTAAAACAGCAGGGTAGTAGACTTGTGGCTACCAGAAACCATTGAGAATAAAAATATCCTTTTCACTTAATACAACACTTGTAATTAGCAAAGTTTTAGCTAGTAAAAGACATTCCAAACACAAGAGGCCAGATTCTAGTCTCTGGCAATTAGATAAATTTCTGTCTGTTAGCTGGTGGAAACAGACAAGCAAGGACATTTAATGCACAAGGTGTCTGTAAGAAGGCTGCATCTCTAAATCAGCTGTATTGAGAATCATAGCTCAAAACTGAGAAAAAACCCCAAACATTACCCCTAGTAAAAAAAAAACAAAACAGGTCTGTTGTCAGTTGTACTAGAAAGTCACGTGTGCTGCAAAAACCGGTGATTTCTACAGCCACCTTTGTGATCTCCATCTTGGTAAATATTGCTTTAGAAAATGCTGAAAAAACTGTTTCAGTTACCAAGAAGTACAAACCATCCCAAGAGAACAAGAGGATTATACACTTTAGACAAAAGGATGAAGATATAGATGAAAATAAATAGGAAATCTTAGAGTGTCTATGTTGATGACAAAAAATATGGGTGTGAAATGAAGCTATCCTCAAAGCAACCTATTGTAGAAAGAGAAATGGTATCATATGTGAGCTCCAGAAGTTTTCTGTGTGCCTGTAAAACCTGAGTTTCACTCTGTAAAAGTATTTCTACATGCAATACAAATAAGTTTTTAACTCCTCTTTTCCCCCTGCTGAAGGGAAGTATGTGCTAGGAGTAGGATTTTCAAGTCCTCAGCTGGCATCATTTGTCAAATGAATTACCCCAGCTCCTGGACTAACACCA
Source organism: Apus apus (assembly GCF_020740795.1). Taxonomy (NCBI): domain Eukaryota; kingdom Metazoa; phylum Chordata; class Aves; order Apodiformes; family Apodidae; genus Apus; species Apus apus. The sequence goes on along the minus strand of NC_067285.1, from coordinate 21,909,337 downwards.
TCCCAGCCCTAGCTTGGAGGCCATCCAGTGGAGTCAGAACAGTCCGGACTGTGCTTCCACCTACCTCCAAGCCTGCCTAGGAGCTGAGACAGGTGCCAAAGCTGAGACAGATAGGAAAGCTGAGACAGATGTTAGTTCTGCCGATTTTATTTACAGCCAGCAGGTGTGATTTCTAGAGGGAGCTTTCTCTTCCCTTGAGAATGACAGCCCAACGCTACAGCTGCATGGGATCACATAGTACACATCCTCTTCCAAACACACTTGGAGCCAAAAGCTAAATGAAGTTAGGCCCATAATTGAAATGCAGCATTTATTTTCTCACGTGATCAAAAAATGTTTTGTCACTCTTTCTTTGACCCACCCATTAGCCTATCTGTTCTTGCTGTAGGGAGCTCACTTTGTTAGTTGTCTCCAGATCCTTGGCCTTTACATATTCTGGCTTCTTTTTGTCTTGACAGAAATATGTAAAAATGCCTTTCATCTGTTCTTGCACAGTTTATGGTATCTGACTGCTTTTGTTCCTGTTTATGCCACTGTAGTACATAGATCCACATAGGTGACACAGCACCCAGTTGCATGTACAATGCACACCTCAGCATGAGTCACCTTATCCACATCTTAGTGACCAGAAACACAGTTCTGCTTCATGCATTCACATGCACTTCTCTGATTTGCAAGTATTCATGAGACAAAGAGCCATGAGCTAGCACTGTATTCTGCTGCTGTGATGTATTTTTTGTTAGTACTTTTCAAATGTAACATAAGGACATTAAATATGGAAATAATGCCTTCCTCTGCAGTATAGAAATTCCTTTACATATTTTGAAGGCTTTAGAATGTGCAAATATTTGTATTTCCACACAGTCAGGTGTATTTGCCTCCTGCCCTTAAAAGGCAGGAAGTCTGTGTCACTGCAGACTCAGTGTGGTGGATTCTTAATGGGGATCCCAACCCAAACTGACAGATCTTGGATGTAATTTTTTTAACCTGTCAAGAACCATCTTTTTTTTTTTTTTCTTTTGCATTTTATTTTTATTAACAAGATGTAAGGAACAAAATACACTCAGAAGGAGACACTGAAAGAAGTAACATTCACAGCCACGCCACAGAAAAGTGTTGCAGGAGCGTAACAAAGTTTTAGGGAGTGTTTAATTGTGAATGGCACCCTGTGCTGAAATCTCGAGTGGCACCACTGAATTACCTTCACCCAAAATCAAGATCTATATGAAAGCGGCTTTTTATGCTCATGTTGAAGGAGCAACCTGATTTCTGCTTTTCTGTGACAGCTGCACTCTTGTGAGGTTATGAAACAGTCACTGTCCTGCTCTCTGCCTAATTTCTCTCATTGTGAAACATTATTTACTTCACTTATTCCTGAAGGTTTTGTGGGTGTTACAGTTTTACTGTTGCTCTGGGTGGGGAATCAGGCCCATCTTTCTCACTGTGTGCTCTCTGTTCATCACACACAGGGTGAAATAAACCCTGCAGAAACTGGACGGTCCAGGTACTGGGTGGTGGTTTCACTGTGGTTCTCAAATACCCTCTTGCTGCTCTTCTTGGCTCAGGCTGTGTTTGTAAACACTCACAGGCCTTCTCCTTTGGATTGTTCTTTGGAGCCAGATTTTCTTTTGATGATAAACAGGATGTGTGCGTTAATTAATTTCTTTTACTCGGGGTAGGAAATTGCTGCCAATGTTCTTTGAAGAGTCCTGTGAGCCATCTCTCCTCTCATAAACATTCAGGCAATTTTGGTTGAAGTGTATTTTTAAAAAAATCCCCTATGCAATAATGTTAATCTGGCTGGTTTACAGTGGAGAGGTTTTACCAGCTGCCTTAAGAATGTCAAGGTCATGTTTAAACAGTTACTGTTTAAACAGAGGAGATGAAGCACTGGACCAAGAGGACTGAGAGATGAAAAAATGAAAACCAGTATTTTCTGCTAACAGGTGTTATTAGGGAGTTCAGTGCTGGCGAAAGTGATGGTGGAAAACTTTGGACACTAATTGCTTCTGCATCTACTCCTTTGTACTTGTACCAGGGACATTGTTAGTGAAAATACACCCTTCCTGCCTTAGTCCTAAATTGAAAGGACTTCTGCCTGGTGATGACAGGAAAGCGCAGGCTCTGTAAACTTTGACTTCCAGAGACTGCCAGGAGGGGCCAGTTCATGCCAATTATGGCAGTGACATTTGTGATGTGAACATACAGTACTTCATGGTTTATAACGGTCCAGGAGTCTGTGATGATTAAATGTTGCTTATGAGGTCTCCCAGATCCAGAGTAATCTCTTGGGGAAAAGAAAAGGGATCTCGTGCTGGATGTTTCTGTCATTTTGTGTATTATAATGCTGCACTCCCACTTGTGTAAAGAATAGAGGGTGCTTCTTTTCAAAACCCAAAAATTGAGAACTGCAAGTTTGACAAAAATAATCAAGCTTTATGGAATACTATTAAGTTATATTTAAGTTGGAATAAAGCAAAACCTTGTGTTGTTTTTTATTGTGTTGTGTTTTTTTTTAATAACTTTATCTTTTTGTGATAACATTATATAACTCTGGTCTTGGTTTGATGTTTAATTGGTAGGGCATTATGATTTGAGAGCTGATTCAGTTAAAACTGATAGGTCTACAACATGCTACAAGATATGCACATTATTTTATCAAACAAGACCAGACAGATGCCTTGTTCTGAAGAGACTACAGTTTGAGACTGATCTTTCAAGATACGGTATGACAGCAGATTCCCCAAGGAAATTATTTGGTCTCTTTGTAATCCCAAGTGGCTCAAGTGTCATGCAGTGTAGATTTGGTGTCTAGCACTCTTATTCTAGGACAATAATCCATAGCCGTTTAAATCAAGACCTGAGAACTTAATGGAAAAAGCTTAGTATCTCCCCAAGGATTGTGCCATGAATTCAACTGAGATGACGAGGAAGGAAGATGGATATTGTGAGATTCATTAAGTTTATCTTTAATTTGAGTTAAATTCAAACAGAGCTAGTAATGGCCAAATGTTACGATGTCTTTGGTGGTGAAAGTTAAATTGGAGCTTTTCCCAGTGTTCTGTGCTCCATTTTAAAAAGCAGAGAAACAAAATTTGCTGTAGCTGGCACTAAACGGAAGTCTTTTTTTAACAGTAGCAATAGATAGCAATGACTGATCCACATAAACTGAAGTGCTCGTTTCTCATTCCTTTAGGTTATGGGTGACCCACAGCAATGAAGGAGTTGCTTGTGCATATTCTTCTCAACACTGTGAAAGACAGTATTCAGCTCATGGGGACTGTCCATCCACGATCTTTTTTTTTTTTTGCAGTATTAGCCCTCCCCTGGACAGAGACCTTATTTAAAAATGAGTGAGACCCCACCCCAGGATGTGGCATTAGTTTTTAGTATTCATTAATCAGTGATGTATAATCCCATGCAATATTTTAAGTTGTTGGAGATATCCGGGATATACGGAGAAATCTGTGTTCATCCTTTACATAACAGTTACTGAGTCACGCAATCTTGTTTAAACAAACAGTGTGAATCTTAAAGTAGCTCCTGGACATTCCACTTCAATGGGCACGTTCAAATGAATGTTTCAACATGTTCCCCCCTTATTCTCTATCGTATGCCCACACAGTAACCCTTCAGTGGCAGCAGAGTTGTATTAAGCTGCACTTGGCGCTGGGCACACAGATCTGTTCACTTGCTCTGATGAAGCAGCAAAATCTGCTTCTCTGTCATCCACCTGCCAAGGGGAGCAAGAGACATGAAACATATTGAGGCCAAGCTCATCTGAGGGTGATTTTAATATTCTGGTTATTGTTACTGGATAAATATTAGAGGAATTCATGGAATATGACCTTGTTGCCTTGTAAATGGTGAGAAACCCTGCTCTTCACTGGATTAACAAGTGGCATTGGCCAGTTACAAGGAGATAGGATGAAAACTCAAAACTATATAAGTTATTCATATTGCTATAGATACAGATATAGATACAGAACTAGAGGAAATTGTTCTTACTGTTCAGGACATTTGTCTGATTTCTGTAATCCTCGCTGGTGTTTTCTACAGAGTCCTACTGATACGTTTCAAAGAATAGTTTAGATATTATAAAAGCAAAAATAATTTGTGGAACTGATGAGTTAAGAAACCAGCCAGTAGACATTGCAGCTCAGCATTCCAAAATTGTTTAGTGGTGTCTCTCTGGCAAAGAAAGATTCATACATCATACAAGAGGAGACTGGAAAGTCTACTCTTCTAGAGATAACTCAGTTTCTAACCTAAAGTTCAGGCTAGTGTTAGAGGGACTTGGATTTTCATGAGGTGAAACATAAAATCAGGCTGCTGCAACCCCTTCTGTATGGGTCTGCGAGTGAAGTTCTCAGCTCTTCAGGACTGTCCATGTGTTAGCTTACACCAGGCTTTGTCTATATGACATGCACTTGTACAGGAATCCAGATCAGGCTGTGAAATCAATCAATGAACCCAGTATCGATCCCTTGGTAAATGTAGGATAAGGCTGCAGAGAAAAGACTGTGTGGAGTAAGCTTATGGCAGCTAAATTAGCTCTAAGTGCACAGAATCCTTCCCTTTTCTAGTTGAGGACCTAACCTGTGCTTTTGAAACACAAAGTTCAAGCTGAGAGGAAAATACCTCATGTCTAGGTGGCTTGCAAAAGTCCCAGTGAAACGCACATGTTCCCTTGAGTCACTAAGGGGAGCTGGGGAACCAGGCAAGCTGCCAGCAGGTACATAGGACCTGCCAAGGTGCACCCAGGCACTGAGACCTGGCCAGACTGCAGCCACCCCCTCCTTTGGCCAGACTTACTTGGGGGCAATGACCCATGGCACTGAAGAGCAGAGATGTATAGAACAGAGCTGGCCATTTGGACATACCTACTGACCCTCTCTAATAACAGGAGAGAGCACTCAGTGACATTAAAATACAACAAATTTGCAATTATATCAGATTATATGTTTTATGAGCCATATAATTAACATGCAACACTCAGTGCCATGGCATATTATTGACTTAAATAGCTTAGTAAGTAGCAAAAAGGATTAGGCATTGACATGAAACAGAATAGCGTATGCACTACACAAGCTAGGATCAAAATTACAAGGGGTACTGATACTTTTGCCTCAGGGCATATTTTGATCATCAGCTTGGGGTCAGGAGGAAGGCCACTCTAATGGAGTAGTGTGCAGTATACACTTGAGTTATAGTTACAAGAATCTCTTTATTGGCCTGTTTTGATTTCTTTCCCTTCTCTATCTTCTTTTCGATCCCTCCTGTTACCCTTTCCTCACGTTTATTGCCTGGAATAGGTCACTACTGAGGACAAGACACTAAACTAGATGGATGGCTAAATAGTCCATACTAAAAGAGTAATTTGATGTTTTCTTGTCTCCAGAATGCTAATTTTTATTTAAAATATAAATTTTATACTCACTTGCTAAAAAGCTCCTCTCTTTCCAAATTTTATTCTATGCACGCTACTTTTTATCAGCTACACATACAAATCCACTTTAGGCTCATTTGAATCAAGATTTTTCAGAGGTAACAAATGAACCTCAGTTTGGGAGAAGGAAGGGAGAACAACCAGGCACACTAAAGGAACCTGATTTTTCTGGTTGATACTCGATTGATGAAGTAAAAAATTGTTGAGATATCTTGTATTGTACAGGCAACAAGAATAATCACCTATAAAGGTATTTTTCTGTGTACATGACATTGAGTCTGTGGTCAGTCATGAGAAAATGATGCATCTTTCCATTTTTCTCTGTAGAGTCTGAGGCAAAATAATTGTTAAGAATTTTAACACTTTTTCTCACTTTCATCTTCCAAAAAATAAATCATTTTAAGATGATGCAGCATTTCACACAATTCTAGAGGTTTGGGTGTTTTGGTTTTTACTTTCTTTTGTTGCTATGCTGAAGTAGTGCCAGGAACCCCACATACGAGAAGGGCAGGTTGAATTTTATGCCCTGTAAATGCCTTGTGAGTGATAAGACGTGGAGTTACTCACACTAAATAGACAGACTGGACAGCAGAGGCATAGAGAAGAAAATTACTTGGTTCTTTGTGAAACCCCAAGTTAACAGCAGAAAACCAGAGAATGTCTATTTTAAAAATATGCCTACTCATCTGGTTTGTTGGTTTTTTGTTTTTTTTTTTTCCTTCTTATCCTCACCCTCCCAGGTTGATTTTTAACTCCACCCATTCTTACCCTTCCCAGGTCTTTTATTTTTGCTAATGCCCTCTCTTCTATCTGGCACTAGTCAGCACTGCTCCACTCAGCACACTGCTACATGCTGCCGTTTGGCTTATTCAGCCTTGCTGGAAATAAAGACTATGGTGCAGCTTCTCCAGCATCCTTCCTATTTTCCACAGTGGGTTGAATTCCAGTTAGTTTCTGTGAACTCATTTGGTAGTCCTTTACTCTGCTTCCCTAAAGACCAACACTTCTGTGTTACTGCCTTCCTACAGACATTCTTCAACATGCCAAAGCTGACCTTAGGCTCCATGGACAGATGGGGCCTGATCCAAAGTCCATTAACATCAGAGGAAATGTCCATTTACGCCCATGGACTTTGCATTAAATCCTTTGCATTTACTTTCTTTAGTGCCTCTTACTCAGCCCCAGTTATTAAAATCAGATTAATCCCTGACAGATCCCCGACAGTTCAGTGTACTATATAAGCCAACCTGTGCTACTTCAAAAAATAAGAGTCCCAAACTGGTACCCTGCTAATGTGTACTCAGCTACTCTGCAGCTGGCCAATACTAGAAGTAGGGCATTATTTCCAGATTTCATTCCTGCATAACTGGTGTCGGAATCTCACTTCATGTTTATTAGCTCAATCTTCCATTACTAGTGCACAGGCTCTCTTAAAACCATTTCTTACTGTTCGGATATTTTCTGGTCCTGACAACATTATTTTGACCAGGCGCTGTTGAAGATTCACATCTGTTTGCAGTTTTACTCTCAGTACAAGTAGATTGCTATGTCAGCCAGAACATCAATATTTCTTTCTGTTGACACAATACTCTCTTATCCATATTGCTACCCCTCCTCCTGCTTCATTTTGTCTACATTCCTTTCACAAACTCTACTCCCATAATTTAGTCTTCTACTCAATACTTGGTTAAATCAAGTCTGTCTCTCAATTTATATCCCACTTCTCGCTTAACACAAGTTTCTCAGTTAGCAATCTGTTTCTGTAGCACTTGCTATGCATAACACATGTTTAGCTTTTCTTTCCACACTTGCTTTTCTGTTCCCTTTCTTATTTGGAGGCCTCATTTTTCCTTGTAACACTTGAAGATGAGAAACTTCCTCTCTGTCTCCCTCTTTTTATGTTCAAGTATTTTTTGTGAGACCACTGCAATGCTTAAATACTATGTGGGTGCTTTGTGTAGGGCACAGAACAGTCCTTGAGTTCCAGTTTTTAACTGCAGACTCAGTTAATCCATTTCTTTAGGTAAAGCTCCCCCGTTGCTGTATTTCTTTGTCATGGCTTGTACGCATTTCCATCTTTATTATCTTACCTCAGTTTGCAGGAACACAAGACAAATGCACAGAAGATAATCTTCCTCTGACTGCTCATTCAGTAGAGTGTGCTAAAATCTGGTCCTAAACATCCACCCTCAGATTTTGTGTTGAGGAACAGACTGGAATAGGATCCTGTTCTGCTTGCTCCGTACATTTCAACATAAGGGACTGGGGTAAATACATCTTGACTACATTGTCTAGTGCAACCACAGCACAAACTTAACAGCTCACCTTTCCTGCATAAAGAACATCTAAAGTCATTTTGGATAGCGGAAGAGTGCTGTATGTTGTGAATCAGCAACATTGCCCACCACTGCATTGAGAATCTCCGTCTTGAGTTTCATGTTATGAGCCAGTTCCCCTGGTAAGGACCGTGGGTTGTTGGACTGCTTGCCTCCTTGGCTGCAGCTCTCCTAGCTGTTAAAGGAACTGATGGACCACTGAATGAGGCTATTGGAGCACTTTTAGCTCGGCAGGAGGCAGATTTGCTGACTGGCACTTGTCGGATAGATAATTTGTTGGTTCTCTTGAGTTATTCGGCTGGTTCAGCAGGTTTCCAGGTTTAAATGCTGGCACAGTGTAAGATGCAGAATGCTGTTGTTTCATAATCGCTTTCTAGAAGTATTGCTTTGTTGTAATGCTACAGTTATGTTGTCCTGCTTTTGCTATCTACTTTCTGCATAGGCTTGATCAATTTTTGCCCACTGCATCACTTTGGTGTAGACTCGGCAACAGTGGGCTGGCCGCGTTTATCCTGGAGATGGGAAGTGGGGAGGATATGCTGGTGGCTGCTGTCACTGCTTTTCACATGATCACATAATGATTTCATAGTCCAGTGTCAGAGCACTAATGCAGAGTACTCATACAGTACTTTCCATTTTCCAATCAGTTTAGTACAGTTCCTGGCTCATGGTACACTCGTCTGTCTCTCTGTATGTTCTTAACACAGCTTGTGCTCCCAGTGGTGCAGGAGAGGCCCCAGCAGTCCTTCCCTCTCTGACTGGATTAGTGACTGCTGTGTATAAATCTGCATATTAAGCAGATTTGGCAATTGTTCGGACAGAGACAGACTCACTTAAGTAAGAAGTGAAAATAAACTTGCTTGTAAAGGCACTGCAGACAGCACTCTCAGATGGCATTCTGTTAGAGACAGAACAGAGGCTAGTTTGTTTTCTTTTAGTTGGAGACTGATGATTTCTGTTTGTCTTCTGCATCCAAGTCCCATCACTATAAACCCTAAGTGTGTACGAATGCCGGCACTCATTCTTTAACAGTTTCAAGACAATCCTCGCTTTACCGCTCTACCTCTCTGCACCAGATGGTTTCTTTCCTCGGGGACTCCCCCACGCACCCCCAAGGTCGGGCAGCCTGAAAGCGCTGCCCGCTCGGGAGCGCCCCGGGCCCAATGATGAGGCGGGTCGGGAGGAGGACTCAGGGCTGCGCTTCCCCATCTCGAGGGCGGCAAAGCCGCGTGCCGGGTTCCCGGCGCCGGACCATGGCCTCAGGCTGCGGCCAGGGCGGGCGGCAGCGCCCGGGAGCTGCCTCTTCTTCCTCTCCGCGCAGCCGCCTCCTCCTCCTCCTCCTCCGCCGGCCGGGAGAGAACGGGACGGCTGCTGCCTGCGGGACGGCCGCTGGCGGTGCGGGACCGGCAGGGGCCAGCTCGCCCAGCGCTAGCCCAGCTGACGTGCGCCCGGGGGAGGCTAGTGGCCTCCCCTTCCCTCCCGCTGCACTCAAGGAAGTTTATCCGGCCGCGGCTCTCCCCGCCCCGAGCGCGACAGCGCCGGCCCGGCGTCCAGCGTCGAGGGAATTAAGATAAAACACTCGCGGTGCGCCCGGCCCAGGGTCTCTTCTCGGCCTTGTGACCTCCCAGCCGCTTGCAGAGCGGAGCAGGTGGGGAGGGGGCGAGCCCGCCGCAGTCTGCCCGCCCTCCCTGCGCGGGGGCGGCGGTGCCGGCTGCGGCGCTTGCTCCGGCGGCCGCGCCCCGGCTGCAGCCCCCGGCCCCCGTGCAGGCGGCGGCGCTGCGGGCGCCCCGGGAGCGCCCCCGGCGGCCACACCCCGCGGCGGGCCGGGGCCGGCGGAGGGGCGGAGGGAGGGGGCCGGCGCGGGGTGTCTCCGAGCCAGTTCTCGCGGTGCTGGCCAGGCTCAGCCTCCTTCCCCTCCCCGGCGAGCGGTGACTGTGCACGGCGGAGCGGGGAGCGCCGAGCCGGGCGCGGGGGGAGCCCGCGCCGCCCCACCGAGCCAGAGGGAGGCCGCCGAGCAGCGCGCCCGCCCGGCCCGGCTCGTCCCGGCCGCCCTGCCCAATGCCCCAGCGGCGCTGAGCCTCCCGCAGCCCGAACATGGCCACCACGGCAACGTGCACCCGCTTCACCGACGAGTACCAGCTCTACGAGGAGCTTGGCAAGTACGGAGCCCGCTGCGCGCCCCGCCGCCCGCCCCGGCCCCGGGACCCGCCGGCGCTGCCGGGAACCCTGTGCCGACGCCCCGGCTCTCCTGGCAGCCGGAGAAGGATTAGCTGTCGCGCTGTAATCCTGCTTTCCAACCCCCCGTCCTCTCCAGTGGCATCGCCGCTTGGAGGGAAAGGTGTTTCTGCGCCCCTGGGTCGACCCCGTTGCTGCATGGGGTGTTCTCGCAGCCCGCCGCGGGCTTCGCGCCCTTGTTGCACCCCGGGACTTCCTCTCTTCCCCCCTTGCCCTCCTCATGACCAGGCTGCTGCGTTATCTTCCCCGCACTGTCTCCTTGCTACACACTGCCGTTCCCTTCAACTCTTTCTGCGCTGGGACGCGGCACTGTTACTCTGCGATGCTTTAGTCCTCACTTCCTTGTCCCTGTGAAAGGATCAGGTGCTGCTGCACCGCGCTTCTCCCTTCCTCCATCCCTCCTTTCCGCACTGTCTGTGTATTGGCAGACCTGCTGCTGCACCCTAGGACAAGGCTTTGGAGGGGACCCTGTAGGACAGGAAAGCAGCGTAGCAACGGCCAGGGTAGTATTAGGGAGACAGTGCTTTCCTGGGTGCTGCTGCTCTCCCTCTCCCTCCCTTTCTGCACCAACTACTGGGCTCTGCTGCATCTCTTCTCTCCAGCCCAGTGTCCCCGTCCCTCCCCACAGTGCTGCAGCTGTGTGTCACCAAGCCTGGGTCTCAGTGCTGGTGCTCACCTTGCTGCCTATTGGTTTGTATGTAGAGGTTGAGTAAGGGGAGAAAAGGCAGGACTCTGCAGTATCAGGAGGATTCAAGCTATTTTAGGCTCTCCATAGGGCTGTCTTGTGAGGCCTTTATGTAGTCTCTGTTCCCCTTTCTTATACTTCAAATATGTACTTTTGCCCATAAACATGGGTTCACATTTCTGGTTTGAAGGACTTGGAATTTTCTGCCAGTTTTCTCTTACTTGTTCTTTTCCCCTTTTCAGATCTTTCATACAAAGACATTTGTTATTCCTTTCCCACCCGTTTTTTGTTTTTTTTTGTTTTGTTTTTAAAAAGGACTGCTTTCAAGCACTTATTTGTGTAGTCTTGTAGGTTTTGATTCCCTGTCTTTTTACTTGTTGTTGTTGTTTTATTATCTCTTTTTTTCCTCACAGAAATCCTTCTTCCCCCTCTCTCAGACCTCTTCTCCAAGTGGCTCTTTGGAATAGTTGTAATAATATCAGTAGTTCCAGCTTGAGAAAATATACAGAGCCTCATAGCTTTCTACTCACTTCATAAATAGGTAAATGCTTATCCCCCTTTTGCAGGTGGATGTAGAGGTGTAAGAGAACTAGTAAATTCTGCAAAGTGTTGCAGCAATTTTGTGACTGAGCTGGCTCTTGAATGTGGGAGAATTCCCCGAGAATATCCTCTCCTGGAGATACTGTATCTGGGAGATGGATTTACTGGCTAGTGCCTGCAGCGTTGTTCTAGGCTGTGTGTCCCCCATTCATCAGTCCCTTCATGTCCTGTTTCTGTGCCCATATGGTCTCTCTCCCTGCAAAATGTGCTGTTCTTCGTATTCTGTCTGTGAGAGGGCTTGAGGGGTCTTCAGAAGGCTTGAGTACCATATAGTCTAGGTTTTATTTGCTGATCAGACAGCATGCACTGTTCATCAGATTCTCATGTGTTATTTCCCTTCTCTGTATGTCTTCTGCCCTATCTTTAAGCTGGTCCACTCTTGGGATAGAAATTGCTGCTATTGTATTCTCATTTTCAGTTTTGTAGCTCCTATCCTCTTTATTTTTCTTCTAGGGGAGCCTTCTCTGTGGTCCGCAGATGTGTAAAGAAAAGCTCATCACAGGAATATGCTGCAAAAATAATCAACACCAAAAAACTGTCAGCCAGAGGTTAGTGCCACAATCTATGCTTCTTTTTATCAATAGAAAATACTACACTGGAGGTGAAGCTGTAATAAGTTTAAGGAATCTGAAGTTGCTTGTATCAGTCATGATTTCAGTGTTAAAAAAATAATAGAGTTGTGTGGCAAAGATGAGATTGAAAAGAAGTAGTGTAGGATGATAGAAAAAATCCTGTATCTGGAAACTCTTACTTTCTGAAGTGATGTTGTGTTTTTTTCCTTTTCGAGATCTTTCTTCTACAAACTGAGCTGGAGGTGTGATTATAGAAGATTTGTCTACATTTGTGTGTACCTATCACTCATACTAAAGAGAAGTGTTGCAGACTGATTTTGCTGGATATCTTTTCTACCAAGGAGATCTGTCTTACCAGAATAGATGTGATTGTTTTATTTTTGATAGATAGATGCTATATTCCTTGCTCTTTTCATGCTGTAGTTAAACATGGTGTCTTTGGGAATGAGCAAGTTTGCCTTCAAAGGCAGAAGTAGGTTGGATGGAGAAACCTTGCAAGTTTGACTTCTCAACAAATGAGAAAAAGTATTTATTTTTTGCTTTTGTTAGTCCTGGATTCCTCAAAAAGTTGAAACCAGACTGTAATCTTAGAAAAAGAGAAAAGATCTTAACTCTTCCCCCAAACTCTATGCATTCAGTTTTCCAGGGATGTATGTATGCACAAAGGATGGTGTACCTTGTAGTATGCAAGGAATGTGTACCTTCTAGTGTGCAGGTAATCTTTTGCAGGGTGCACCCCACCCATGTGGGATGCTTGAGGGGGAGATTGAAAGAAACTGAACTGCAGTAAAATATACTGAATTGCAGTAAAGATGCTGAAAGCAGAGTGCAACAAGTTGAGCTGCCGGAGGCAACTGTTTCTAGAAGACACGAACAAGACAAGATCTAAGTCCTTAGAGGCCTTTCAGATTTTACAGAATTCATATATTAGATTCTTGACTGTCTTGCTAGTTGAATAGGTGGCTTAGTAGGGGAGTTGACTGGGAAATGAAAAAAAAAAAAAAATCAGGAGGAGATGGCAAATGATCTTGATAAATTATTTAGAAGTGAAGAATGTTTTGTCTAATCCCTATAAAGGGAAAAATAGATGTATTCTTTTTGTTGGAATATGAAATGTGATTATGAGCATAGAAGATTGCTTGAAGAATGTTGAAAAAAATCCATTTACTGTGGTTTGCATGGAGAAGTAGTATCAGAAGTAGAGAGGGCCATGAAGGGTTTTTTGGAGGGGTTGTCTGTCTGTTTGGCTTGTAGAAGTAAGCATATGTGATACTGTGTTGTATCAGAATCTAGCCTGAGTGAGGTTGTGTTGGCGACCAACCAGTGGAACTCTAGATTGTTTAGGAGGTGGCTGCAGATCCTGTGAGAACTGGTGTCCCCTCCATGGTCAGTTGGTAATGTAGGTAGAATATCCAATCTTTTGAGTTCAAAATTAGTCCAGCTTAGTATGGGAGAGGTTTGAAGGGTGGCATTGCTGGCAGCCATTAATGCCACGTTCATTCCTCAGAGTTCCCCATCCATCTTATAGCAAGGACTAAAGCTCAGGAGAGCCATCTTCTCAGATACTGATGGACATGGCCCTGCTTTGAGAAAGGAGAGGGCAGCTTGGTGACCTGATTGCAAATGAGAAACCGTTTGCTGACAAAGGAGGCAGTATTCAAGTTAACTCTCTAGATGAGAAAAATGGGGAAACCTGCAAGATGAGTAGAGTTGAAACAAAACTCAGAAATGTATTAGCAAAAGTCCAGAAGTAGCAAAAGAAATTATTCCGGTTTTTAGGTGTTCGAGCACCTAATGAGTTACAGAAGGAGCAATATGTAGATTCTTATTATTGTTCATATTTAGGTGATACTCATATTGACAGTTTTATGACCGAGTAAGTAGGAAAAGTAAGTATGGGTGAATACAGGCCATATTTTGATTTCTTTCTTACTTTCTAGATTTCATACCTTCCTACAAATAAAATATATTGAGGATATTAATCTGGTCCTCAGCAATGTAACTTGCGGCAGCTGGCAAAGATTTACTTAAAAAGGTATGAGGTAGGTAGAGGGCAAGTGTGAGGAGAGTCAAGAAAGGAAATGGATGTATCTTCTAGTACAGAAGTGTATCAGAAACAAGGGACTGATCAGGTTTCATTGAAGTCTTGTCTGAGGGCTAAAGAATCTGCATTTACAGTGAAAAGTAGATGGTGATTTCAGGTGAATATATAGGTTCCTCAGTTATTCCAGCTGTGTTTGCTGATAGCTGAAGTGGTTAGTACAGAAAAGGATTTAATATTTTGATAGGAAGTAGTGAATTCACCTTGGAATAGGTCTTTAAAGCACTGAAGAAAAATGTGTGCTATTTAGGCATTGCAACTGTAAATCAGTGATTTGGGGAGATTTGATTCAGCAACCTGAAAATAAAAGTCTCAGGGAGAGGCATTTTAGAAAGATGTCTCCCACAGGAGGAGAATTACGATGTTAATTCTGCAGTATCCTGGATATACGTCGCCGGATGCTTCCTTTCCCCAGCTGGCACTTCTCCCTGGGGAGGCCGTGTCTGCCCAGCAGTGCGCACGCATGAACACCCAGCTGTGTGCTTGCCTGTTGCGCATGTTAACCCACCCTCCTGACCTGCCTCCCCTGTTGTTGGTTTTTTTCTAGGCTGGGTCACAGGGCCAGCAATAGCTACATTTAACATCTTGTACGTTTTCTAACAGAATTTGAACATGTATAGATACCTGATGTAGTAACTGCTACTTCAGGAGCCAGTGTCTTGCTGCTGATGGGAAGTACATATAGGCCATTGCTGCTTCACAGAAGTTTTGCCTGCTGTAGTGCTTCCCTTGCTTATGTCCAGGGTCATGGTAACAAAGCCTTATTCTCCTTCCACAGTTCTTCTTGTTACCTTCTTTTTTCAATACTCTTGATGAAGAAATACTAGATAGCTGACTGAGAAGTGCTGAATAGCTTGCTGCACATAGCTGAAAAAGGAGGAAGAGAAACACTTCAGGGTGAATTGTATGAATTTAAAGGGTTCTGCATTACCTGACATGTTTATCAAACTGTTTTCTTAAAGTAGTAAAGAGTTGAAGAGGCATGGTGCTGTTACAGGGTTTCCCTGAAAGCAAGGAGGATGACTGTGGTGCTGGTCATTGTGAAGGGGTGTCCTAACAAGTTCAGTCTAGTAAGCTTTCACCCTTTGTAAAATCTGAAGTCAGATGTTGAGACGAGAGCCTGTTTCTCTATTGTCTCTGTTTTTTTGGATGCCTATTCTCTCTCTTTTTTCATAAATCATGTCAATAAGAGCTGGTCTAGACTAAATTAGTATTTTAGCTTTAATGAAGTATATGATATTATTCACATTGTGTTGATGCTTAAGACTTCCCAGTGAAGAGTATGCCAAGAACTTTAATGTTAAATAGGAGCCAAATGCTTGTGGAATGGGAGGAGAAACAGACTTCACCTTAGTCAGCATTCTTCTGACATACAAGACCAGTGGTTATTACATATGGGGGAAATACAATGCTTCAGTCTGAAATTCCTATGGGATTGAATGCACAGGCTTTTACCAGAGCTACAGGCAGAGGGAAGTAATAACTGTAATTTTTTTGGAAGTTGTCTTGCGGGCGTCGCCAGAATACTTTTTGAACATGAAATTTCATAGCAAGTAGTGCTTAAGTTCCTGGGCAGCAGTGAAGTTTAAATAAAGTAAAATTGCTTGCAGTGATCAAAGGGATCAAGAGAGAAGCAGTAGCTTTACCAGCAGCAGGGAAATATCCAGGGTTTGACTCTCCAGTATATACTTTGAGATACTCCTGCGCTGGAAAGAGGTAGGCAGGATCTATCCTGTGATAGCTTTTCAAATGTTGTTTATGCCAAATAGTATATAGTGATCCTACCATCATGTGTAGGATTTTTTTGCCCTTGTGTTTTAGGTACGGGGTAGGGAAGAAACCTCTGTGGATTACATCTATTGTTACATTTTGGTTGCTGCCGAAAATCTGTATCTTTCAACTCTTGCAAGAGACATCTCTTGATGAAAAAAGAAAAAAAAAAAAAAGTAGCTGCCTTGGAAGTTCGACCACTGTTTTCTCCTTGCTGTGGCTTTGCCTGTCGCCTAAAGAGGGTGGATTCTTCCCCTGCTCTCCATCTTTCCAAATCTGTAAAACAGATAACAATTTGCAGTCTACCCAGTTGTTTTGTCGTTATTCCTGTAGGAGATTATGTGGACTGGGGGAGGAGCAGGGAATTACTTCTGTGTATCATACCCTGTGAGGAAAAAAGTTCTCTCTTTACACTTCCAGCTCAGACTTTTTTTCTTACACATCTCTTGCCCTGACTTTCACTTCTGTAGTGGTTGCTGATTTGGGTTTTATGTTATGTTTTTTGGAGGTGTCAGTAATAGTTTCCCTGGATACTGAAAGGCTGAGCTTGAATGCTGCAGAGGAAGTTTAGGAGGATCAGTCCGTAACCTCTTTGTTAATCTGCTTTTTAAATGTTCTTAGCTGGCGTTTGAGTTAGGACTCTGTTGGAGTGCTCTTGTGGCTGCCAGGTTTAAAGTCCCCTGTGGGCTACAGTATACACGCTCGAATTAGATGCAGGCAGCGATGGTGCACTGCAGCCTGGCAAAGCTGCTCTGCGTGGAAGCAAGTAAAGCCCAGCACACGGGTTGCAGATGGCTGAAGTGCAAATCCCACCTCGGGTAGAAGTGTCCTGTAATAGGTGTCCTCTGCGTGTGCCTGTGTTTGTCCGTTGGGGACAAATGTCCTTTCTTGCAGAGGATGGCAAATCAAACTGTCCGTTCAGCTGTTACTTGCTGAGCAACCAAATCAGCTCTGGTCACTTGGTGTGGGAGAAGGAGTTGACTTTCCTGCAGGGTGGGCCTTAGGCTGAGTGTGAAGAGCTTCCCTGTGCCCTAACTCCTCCTCCTCCTTCTCCCCTCTGCCTCCTGCGAGGAGTCTGAGCGATGCTGTGATTAGGGAGCATAGATGTGAGATCAACTGCAGTAATGGCTGGGGATTTTTTTGGAGATCTTCACGCAGGTGGAGGGAGGTAGGGAACGCTGTGCCCTCCGGAGTGGTGTGTGCGTGGCGGAGGGGGGGGCGCTGCCTGGCGTGGTGTCCGTCAGGGGCTGGGCACTGCGGGAAGGGGCTGCAGGGGAGGAATCAGGGGGTGAGTGGAGAGCGAGTGGCTGAACTCTCGGCTCTGCACCGCAGCACACATGCGTGCGGCGGGGGCGGCGGGGGGGCTGCTCTGCTGATGTCAGAACTGCAGCCCGCTACCTCCCGCCAGCAGCCTCCCCCCTCGGCCTCCCCGCCTCCTCCTGCAGCCCCTCGCTCGGAGGAACGGAGGTTCAAGCAGTACGTGCCACTAGGGGAAATATCACTAGAAGAGGTGTTTGGAGAAGGGGTGAGGGGATAAAAGGAGAGACCCTGACCTTGGTGGAGGGACTGGGAGCTTGGTAGGGGGCCTCTGAGGGTCAGCCTGACTCTTTGCCCACCCCAACACATCGATGCAAGCAGGAGAGTGCCCGGGCGTGAGAACCGACAGAGACTAGGGGGTGGCGAATGGTGCAAGGCTGGCGTTTTTTGTGCCTCTTTATGGCCAGAAGCTGGCTTCTTCCTGCTGTGGGTGTTCATGATGGTTGGGGTTACCCCAGGTTGCCTCTCAGTTTACGCTGTATATTTTATAAAGGAGCTGGAACAGAGCAGACAGGATTTCAGCTTGTGTCTGTCTTCTCAGTGGTCACATTGTGTATTAAATTTCTAGTTTAACAATGAGGAGGGGGGGCAGTGGGCACACAGATTGGGCAGGAGTTCCCACTGCTTCCATGTGAGGTTGGAGAAAGGGGCTTGGCAAGAGAGTCAGGTTTCTTGTTTTCCCAATATAAACTGGATTTGTGTACAGCAGAGATGTGATTATACTAATTCCTGCACGTGTCCTAAAGCCCTTGGCTCTAGAGCATTTACTCTGATCAGTGAGCCACAAGTGAAGTATTTCCAGGTGTCCCTCCAGTGAAGAGCAGGATGTTGAGCACACTGTAGATCTTTAGGGCAGGGAGAGCTACTTGAATTTCTTGTAAGAAGGATCCAGTGCAAAAGCTGTGAGGTTTTCTTGTTGGTTTTGGAGTGCAGCATGGAAATTTCACTCCCTCTAAATTTCATCCTTCTTGGGACAGTACCAAAACCATCTCTGCCAGAGGGGTCATCATACAGAAATCTGAGTGCTTGCCTCTTCACTCCCCCTGCCCCATAACAAACAAAACCTAAGAAAAACCCAGTATGTTAGCAGCACTGCTCTAAGAGAGGATTATGACAATCTTTTAGTTCTCTTCCATGCCCTGGAAGTATTGTAGTTTTCCTGGCCCTGCAAATTGGCTGAAGACAAAAGGGAAGCATGCTAATGTAAAAATATCTCTCCACTGTGCTACCTATGAGCACCATTTATCTACTTCACAACTTTGCCTGTCTTTTCATGAATTCTGGCCTGTCACCTGTATTGGCATTTCAGGTGTTTCTTTTTCTTTGCTCAGTTTTTTGAATCTCCCAATTTTCACCAAGATAATAGACGTCAAGCAAAAAAAAAAAAAGTTCAGTTTTGGCCTGGGGAAGAGGAGAATATCAGCTGGCACCAGGATCACAAGCACAGGAAAGAAGCCTTGAATGTTATAAAAAGAAATGTGGATGGTCTCACTTTGTTTGCCTGCAAGAGAAGTGGTATCAATGCTCCGAGTAGTCATTCTGAGGAAAACTGGGGTGCCTTGTTTTCTGGTGGACAAATGTGTACTTAAAATTTTGAGGTGCTCACTAGATATTTTTTTTTAGTGCATACAGGAAATGTCAAACTGTAACTTAAACAACTGTAGTTCTTGCTGGCCCTTATAACCGTAAGCTTAATGCATCAAAATGTGGAGTTCTGTGAGTTAGACTGACCTCAGGTTCTTTCTTGTACCTTCTTAAATTAATTGTCTATTTAAATATCATTATATACTTAGGTTATGGCTCCCCAGGCATTCTGGTATTGCTGCCTGCATGATTTTTTGAGAACAGTTGCAGAATATTTCCAAAGAAATGGGATGACAGTATCTCAGAAATAAGCATTTTGAGCACTGAGGGTAGCTGAAGATCAGTGGGACATGGATTTAGCTTTCTGGGGAAACTGAGTTTGTAGTTGTTAGATTTTGGTTCCTCATAGCTTTTTTTACCTGCTACTCTCCAGCTCCCTTTCTTTCTAATTTATAATTTGTTTTGAATGTTCATCTTTTCCAGCCTTGGCAATTCTGGGATTCTGTCTCTGGCCGATTGGTTATTATAACCAGTCATTGCATTAATCTATAATGCTTGGATTTAAACTATCCCTTTAGTAACGCTGTTTTACCCTCTTTTTTTGCCTCTTGGAGGCTATTGCAGAATTCCTATCACTCCTACCTGTTAGATAAGCAGACTGGGGAGAATGGTGGTTAGTGCAAACAGCTAATTACTGGTGACTGACCAGCTGTAAGGACAGCTGGTTAATGCTGTATCTTGCCTTTTTATGACAAGGTCAGGAGAGGAGATAACTGTGACTTTACTCCTGGTGTTGGGATCTGTCTCGCTCTGCTCCTGGCAGAGTCAGAAGAAGAATTCCCTGTCTCTGAGATGTGAGTTGAGTAAATGTGATGACCTTTCAGAGAAAGTGTGTGTGCGTGTGTGTATAGATGTGATACTGTACTCTCTGCGCTTTTTGTGTTACGTTCCTGAGAGCAGGAGTTACATATCTTTCTGAAGTGGTGACCTGTTGTCCTGCTGCTTCAATCCAAAGTTCCCGTCTTGAGTTAGCTGCTATCCAAGCAACCTGCAGCCCTGGGCTGTCTTTTCTTGCCCATGGCTGGAGTATGCTTAGCAATGGCACTGGGACAAGTCCAGGTTAGTGTCCTGCTTCTGAAAAGGGTGCTAGCTAATCTTTTATCCTTGATAGAAGGTACAGGTGATTTGGCTGTTAAGCACAAGACCCTTTTTCTCTGGGGCAGCAAAGGTACCATCTCTCTTTGCAGTGTTATTGTTCGCATGATTCTGTCAGAGTCCCAAAAATTGAGCTGGGAGCTGTCTCAGAGAAAAGAGTAGGTATTGTGGGAATGAAGACACAGTTAATTTAAAAGAAAAACAAAACCCATGCAAACATTTCTCTAAGGAAGGAAGGTGCCCGTGAAGATGAGCCTGAGAGCGGGCATAGCTCTTTGTAGGCCTATCAAGCCAAAGGCTAAATGGCAGAGAAGGCAGGCAGCAGCAGCCTGCCTGCCATGGCACAGCTGCTGGCTTATCTCTGGGGGCTGTTGCCATGATGACAGTGGCAAACAGGGACTGCAAAATTTACCAGATGCATGTGAGCCAAAGATTAAACTTTCACATAGGAGGGAAGGGAGGAGGAAGAGGGCGCGTGGTGATGTTTTAATGAAGGGTGGCATCTTAGTGAGAAATACCAGGCTCACTCTCCTATAGCCACTGGGATGGCAATGGGGAATGCAAACTGGCATTTCTTCTCCAGTCTAAACTCTGGACAACACTGCTCTGACCGATTTCCTCTTTAAAGAGGAGGAGGACTGCACCTGTGCTTTCACTGAGTAAATAATTAGAACTTGCATCGTTTTGGCAGCTGAAATGTAACAAATGTGTAAAGGTGTTGTCTCTCTTCAGCCTTTTTTTTTTTTTTTTTATATTCCCTGTAGCTACAAATAACTCTAGTTTTCTGCCTTGTGCTTAGAGCTTTTCTGCATCAGAGTTGGTGCAAATAATGAAGTTTCAGTGTTGCCTGTGGGTTTCAGACTGTCAAACATGAAGCTGAACAGCCTGCACTAGTGTTATCGATAACACAGGGCTGTTATTGAAAATGTCTGAGGCAAAGCCATGTCAGCACTATAAGTGTTATACTGGACTTGACCCTGCATATTGTTTTTGTCCTTGCTGTTTTCCCTTTCTAAAGCTAGAATGCTGTCTCTGTGTGTTGGAGCTGACAACATGGTGGGGAAGGCCCTGGGTAGTGGGCAGGTAGTTTGCAGGAGAGGCTGGGCTTGGGCAGTTTTTCCTCCACTAGAGTCTGAGGGAGGTCCTGTTACTACACTGTGCTGTGGCCTCCTGTGTGGAGGTTTACCGTTAATATGACTGGCCTGAGAAGAATTACTGATTTGCAGTTGGCTGGGGAGTGAGGAGCTGGTGAGGGCCGCTCGGTGCCCAAAGTCTTGGTGCCCCATAGCTCAAAAGGTGGTACCACTTGGTTGTTTGCAGTACTATAAGCTACCATGGCACCTCTTTGCAGGCTGCTTCAGGAAAGACTTATGTGGTCATGCCCAGCAAACATCTGAGCAGCAATACACATACTAGCATAAAATGTTTTTCTGTAGACTTAGTAAGACAGAATTGTGGTAATTAAAACTGGTTGATTTCTAGAAGGGCTTCTTCAACTTAAAGCTTTTCACTTATGAAATGAGACGTTAGTATCTATGGAAATTAATGGTATAGGTCTTTCACAGTAGCTCAAATCCCAGTGGACTTTTTAAGCTGCTGTAAATACAGGCTGTGAGTGAGAACAAGGATGTTAAGGCTCCAAAGCCAGTTCCTGAAAGCTTGTGGGAATGATTCTTTATTTTTCCTTTCCTCACTTCTCTTCTAAGCACCTGAGTGAGACTGTAGATGTAGGCTGCAGCTTGTCTAGTGGAGTAACACTATTTGGTTGTGCTTTATCTTCTGCTGTTACTGTGTTACCTCCAGTAAGTCAGTTAGTGCTGACTGTGGTAAGTGATAGTCATGAAGAGAGAGATATAATTTTGTAATGTTTAAGACAACTCTCCTTTGAAGGAGGAGGTTTTCTTAGTCCCAGGGGAGCAGTGAGAAAAGGAGAAGTCGTCTGACACAGCCTGAAGTCTGAGGTGAAAAAAGGAGGGAGAAGGACTAGATAGAAATCTTTAAACTTAAGTGCACCAGAATTTTTCCTTCCTCTGAGCCTTCTTCTTGAGCATAAGGTAGCTCAAGAAGGTGGGGCTTACTCTGACTTCTTCATTTGAAGGAGATTATTTTCTGAACCCGTTGCTTTGTTCCCAATCTGCTCTATGTTCCAGAAGGGTCTGCAGGTAGTGGTCTTGCTTCCAAGTGAGAGGTCTCCTTGTCTGTGCAGCAGTGTCTATAGTTCCCTGTAGCTCTGGAGATGTGTGAGATATGTGTGTTCATCCTGCTGGTGTGTTTGCTGTTAGAGACCTGATGTCATACACCTGACTTGGAATGTGACTTCAGAGGCAATAGTCCAGTGCTTGCTCTGGGATGCACTTCCTAGATACACATTTCAAATAGCCCTGTAAGCTTTTGCAGGGAAAACAGCTCATTAAACCTCTTCCTCTATTGTTCTCCAGTGCCTGTCAAATACACGGCATTTCTACTGTTGTGGAGCAGCTGTCATTCTAAAAATGTCCATGTGTATTTAGTTTTTTTTGTGGTTTTTATTTTTTCCTCCTACAGCCTTATATCAAAGTGTGTAATATTTCAGGAGTGGTGGCCGTTTCATGAGTGATGGCCTAAGAAATCACGCAGGGTGGCTGGAGTTTAAAATAGATATGGAAGAAGGAAATTGTTTTTACTGCCCCTTGTAACCCACAGGGACTTGCTGGAAGGTTCTTGGAGGCTAATCAACAGTGTAGCCTGGTGATGCCATGCAGAAGTTCTTCCTGTTGTTTGCCCAAACAGCTGGTATGCTGTTAAGTTTGATTTTGCCTGCTTTCTGGCCTCTCCATGTAAGCTTTGGGTATCAAATGTCCTCTGATGAGATTGACTCTGGGAGATTGAAGAGTTGAAGTTGCACAGCTTTATTTTGCAACTGGTGCCAGTGCAGAGACAAAGCTCAATTGTGATGGATGTGCATCTTCCCTGCAAGTTACAACTCTGACTCCTAGCTCTTGTGTTACTTGAAATACTCCTGATTTTTGTACTGCAGGTTTTTTGTACAGGAATGTGACTCTAGCTCTGCCCATTTTTATTTGACTCGTATGTCACCTGGACTAGAATCTGCCAGCTCTGCAGACTAGGATACTGTGTTGCATCTACTGCTTGTTATGAAGTTGCTTGGATTAAAAATTACAGTGTTGCCTGAACAGTGCAAAGCAATGATCCACAGCCTCCTCTGTCTGACTGAATTGCTCTTGCACTTAATAAGTATGATGTAGAGGAGTGAAGTGTTGGTCAGCTCGTCCTTTGTGTGGAAGCACCTCTGCAGCAGCAGACTGGGAATCAAGCCCTCAACACTTTTCCAAATTGCCAAGTTCAGCAACAGAGATGTGAAAAAAGAGGAATAAGGTAGTTTGCTTTTTTGATAACCATTATAAAATATTGCTGACAGGTCCAGGTAACTCTGGCTGCTGCTACCAGTTTATGTTGCTGCAGAGCTGGTTATCCAGCTTTAAAAAAGTACATTGTGCCTTGTTAACTCTTTTTGACTGTGTACACTTAGTTTCTTCAGTAGTCCCAAAGCTGAGCTTAAAAAGCTTTCTCTCTCACCACCCTGCAAAGGGTTAGGAAGTTTCTTGGCTTTCTAGGCTTTTCAGCCTGCTCATCTCCTGATGAAATATGAAATGTTAGCTGCTGCAGTTTTTCCCCATTTGAAAAACAAAGCTAAAACTTCCTTTCCATCTTGGAAACAAAACTCCGGTTTCACTGATGCAGTTAGCTTATCTGAAGAGGTGGTGTGGAGTGTCTTGGGAACAAGGAAACATGCAGCTGGACTGAGCCAGAAGAATTTATATTCTTCCTTCTGCATCTCTGAATTCCTGGATCCTGCATTGCAGTGACTTGGCACTGCTGAGACCTGCCTCCCTGCCACTGTTACCTTGTCTGCTAACCAGCTGCAGTCTGATATTTCATTTAGCTGGTTCGTCCAAACCCACAGGCACCTGATGTGAACAGCTGATGGGGAAAAGAAAGGAGCTCGTGTCCAGAGATGACCTCATTTGGTGGGATTTCTCTTTGTTAAGCTGTGTGCTTCAGGACCCTCTGTGTGCAGTGGGATTGAGACAGAGTCGCTGGAGTTCTTGCAAAGGTCAGAGTTGCTGTGTGTGCAGGAGAAGGGTTGTTGGTATGGCTGTGTCACCTTCGGAGCAGCTCTATGCCCTACTGTCTTGCTTATTGCATGTCCACTTTAAGAGGGTTCATCTGCAATGCAGCTGTTAGTGGGGAAGTTCTGTAAATCAAGAGAGACCGAATGCAAGTGAGCCTGATGTCTGCAGTTGTGGCTGTGTCCTCCCTACAGCACAGGGAAACTTGTTCAGAAAGACTTTTTGCAGGAGGAGGAGGAGGAGGAGAAAAGGGATGACAGTGGAGTACTGATGCTAAGAGCCCCTCCTTTCCATGCCTGTGTCTGCCCCAGCTGCTCAGGAGCTGCAAAACGTGTGGAAAAGCACAATGGACAGCAGCGCTGGAACTGGAAAATCCTGTCATGCTTTTCCACTCCTCCTCACTCCTTTGACACAGAGTCTAACGCGGTGTTTGCTTAGGGCTGATCCTGTCAAGATGTCTTTATTGCACACTCCCTTCTCACACAGGATGTCCTGTTACAATTCGGAACTTCTAAGTTTCTGCACGTGACTCAGAAGTGCACAGAAGCCTCATGAGTTGCAAGTTTCTTATTGTGTCCTCTGCCATTGCACGGGCTGTCAGAGTGAACACTTGCTGGTTCAAGGGGGTGATACTGGTGACCTGCAGGGATGCTGGGGAGGAAGCCCACAGGTGGAGTCAGCTGGAGTGCCACAGCTGTTCTGGTGTAGTACCTGGCAGGCTGGGGACTGCTGCTGAGTGACTTGGTATGAGGAAGAGAGAGGCCATGTGCTGTGGTAGCCCTGGTGCAGGTGGGGCAGATACACTGTGTGAGGGGGAACTCTGTGAGGGTTGCAGCCCGTTAAGCGCATGTCAGTGAGGCTGGCTGGGGAGCATGTGGCTTGGAGCATGTGGCTGAGGAGTGGCTGGCTTGCTGTCCTGCTCTTCCCCTGCCCCTCGGCTCCTCTGGTGTGCAGAAGCCCTTTGAATGACCACTTGGATATCAGCCATGCCTGGGAACACTTGCAGGATTGCTTGCTGGTTCCCCAACAACAAGTTTCTGAGGATGTTCTGATGTGAAAGTCCACTATGGCTGAGGAGCATGAAGCCTTTTCACAAGGGTCTGCAGGGATACCTGGAGCTCCATGGTCCAGAGCTGGAGAGTGCCCCACAATACCTTCCTTATAGGTGGCTGCTGCTGGGCAGAGTGTACTCTTCACTCTGGTGCTTAACAGGCAAGGCTCCCTCCTTCACTGCATTTAATAGTATTCTGGGCAGACTTAGTTCTGAGCTTCTGTTTATTTTCACTTGGGAAAGCATCTCCTATTGACAGTCATTGGTGATGTGGGAGAAACTGGTGTAAGATTCACCACCTGCTTTTCCTCCTCTGTTTCTTCTCTGCCTTTGCTGTTTCCCCAGGCATTCGCTGTCCCACTTGTAATAAGCAAATTGTGCTAACCATGTACAATCAATGTTCCCTCCCCTTTTGCCAGGGGACTGGCTGACTTGTTGTAAGAAGTTATTTTTAGGGTTTGCTTCCTGGGATATTCTACCCGTGGCCAGTTATGGTGATGAAAATGTCACTGAGATGCAGAAAGGACTCCCAGCTCATTGCTGGCATGCCTGATCTTTCTGTTGTAAGGGTGTTCATGGCAGACATGAGTTCCTTGCTACTACACCACTGAGATTATGGAGACGGCCACAATGACTGGTGCAGCATGTCTACCTATGAAAAGCATACTGAGCCTCCAGGGTGATATATTAGGCAGTAACTGAACTGGTTGTTTGGGGGGGGGGGGTGTGTGTGGAAAGGAAAGGAAAACAAAGTACCTTTCTTTGATTACACTGTAATTTGTTTCTGTCCTTTTTCTTTTTTGTATGTAGAGATGTCAGTGCTGTAGGATCTGTGTGTCAGTGTACAGGGCTGTCCCTAACAGGCAATTTGCTCCTTGTACTGGATGTATTAGGTTGCACTGGGTTGCTGCCAATTGCTTGGTCTAGACTAAAGGATAAGGTGTGTGCTTATTCTTTGTAAGCACCTCTGTCACTCCAGATCTGCAGCTTGCAACACCTGAGAAAACTGGTAATTATGGCAGCTATAGCTGGCAAAGAACGAACATAATATGGGCAAATTACAGAGCCCAGCTGAGCGAGGCCATGGGTTGACAAGATACAGTCTCTTGTGCCAGAGTCGGCTTAAGGAGCACCTACCTCTTTTCTCTGGAGACATCTGTTCCTTTCTTTGTCTTGCAGCAGGTCTCTTTCCTTTTCTATCTCATCCCTTGGATTGGGAAACCAAACTTGGAAGAACCCTTCAGTGAGGAATTATTGAAGTAGTAGGAATGGAGAGGCATTTAGTTTCCAGATAGGTTTCTCAGAGTAATCATGGAAGTTGTTGCTTGATTGTAGCTCCAGCAACCAAGTTCTCCTGCAGCTGGGACTTGAGGTGCATGTTTTTGTTTTTAAGTAATCCTTAAATTTGAAGTTGCTTTAGTGAATGGTAACTTTTCCACTGAAAATGTCTTCTCACTGTCTTACTTCTATACAATACCTAGAAGTACTTGAACACTGGGCATACACAGGATGAAGTTTTTGGACTCTTCAGGAGCTGGAGGCAGGCACGCTGTCTTTTTCCACACACACACACCTTCCCCTCCCGCCTCATGTTCCTAATTGCTGTGTGATCATGGTGCATTTTGCCCTTTTGTACAGAAGTGTTTCGGTGGTTTTGTTATAGGTGGTATCTTGTGTGCATTTTGAGTCTTGTCTCACTGAAATTTCCTGGTAGTCTTGTCTGTATTTACAGCTTGCTCTGCTTAATTTAAAGTTATCCTAGTCTCGCATGGGGAACTTAGTCTTAAAATAGATCGTTTGAAATTTTTTTTTTTTTTAATTACTCTAATCCTTTGAGACTTCGTGTATCTTCTTGTTAGAAGGGTGTATTTTGACAGAGGTATTATCTCTTTTGGAGGGGAGTCATTCAGCACTTGGGTGCAGAACCATTCATCTGTGCCCTCAAGAAGATTTAGTTTACCCCTCTGGTTCGTGTCCCTCTAATACCAAATCAAGGCAGCATTTCTAGTATCCTTGCCTCTCTCAAATGTTGGAATAGCTAAAAAATAAGTGATGAACATAGGCTTGCTGTTGCGTGAACACTGGCTTCCCCAGCATGTCTCATGCAGTGAAGAATGGCATTCTGCTGAGTGCCAGTATTAGGAGCATGCAGAAATTCTGTGGTTTTGTTTCCTTCCTGAGCTTCATTTGGGTTCAAACTTAGCTTTCCTTGGTTCATTCAAAAGAAATCCAACGGTTGGATGATCAGTGGCTGCATTATCATACAGTGTTTTACTCAAGGTCCATGTTGTACAGATGTGTTGTTGGAAAACTGATGGTGGCTGAACTGGGGTGTGTTGGGGTTGTATGAGGAGCCTGCCTAGCTATTCCTGCACAGGGCAGCCTTATGGTTTGCTCAGATGTTGGTAAAGGTGGAGTCAATACCAGGTTATTTCCAAGTAGGGTTTTTCCCAAAGTTTTTTTTAAGTGATTTGCTCTCTTCTATGGAAGGGGATGGATG
Source organism: Apus apus (assembly GCF_020740795.1). Classification (NCBI taxonomy): domain Eukaryota; kingdom Metazoa; phylum Chordata; class Aves; order Apodiformes; family Apodidae; genus Apus; species Apus apus. Next base: position 21,881,852 of record NC_067285.1, on the reverse strand, counting down.
TTTAGCCTTGTTCTCCAGGAGTCTGATTTCCCTTCTCCTTGTCCTTCCAAAATTTTTTGTCCCTACCTGAAAGAAGGTCCTTCCACTGCACTGTGTTCCTCTGCTCCACCAGAAAAGTGTTCCTGTAGCTTTAGTTTAGCCATATACCCTCAAGTCTTCCACCATCAACTAGATCATGCATCAATGACTTTCATTAAGCATTCTTTATCCTCTGAATACCACTACTGGTCAGGGAAGTATTAGTCCTGTTTTACACTTGGAAATACTGAGAGATGCAAATTTTAAAGTGCTTTCCGAAACGCTTGGCAATAAGCCATGACAAATTAGGAAAAGAGTCCAAGCCATGTTCTTTGCTATAACAGTGATAAGGAGCGTGTAGGTAGAAAAAAAAAGACTGTGGGCATTTGGCAGGAAAAGAACATGGCCTAAAGCATGTAGTGTTAAGAGGAATTGTAGTCTAGCTTGTTGGTTATAGGAATAAGATTTTGGCATCTTCCATGTACTGCTTTTCCATCTGACTTGCTTATTGTTTATAGAATACAGGTCTGAAATACATTATGCCAGGCATGCAGTGTTAGCATCTGCCTTTGGACACTACCTGCTATTTTTCTGGGGCATATGAGATGGTTTGAAAACTAGAGGTAATTGCTCTTGGTACAGAAGGTTGTTATACAGATGACAATGAACAGCATGTGATTCTATGTGTTTGTGAGGACTTAATCAGAATAAAGAGATCACTTAGATGTATTTTATGTATTTTTTCCTTGTATCAGTCATAACTACAGAACATGGACAGTAACATTTGCAGTGGGTTACTTTCTGAAGTGGGTAAAATTAAGATGGCAAAAACGAAAACTTGGATCTCTAGGACCAGCAGCTGTACCTAAAGAGTGAAAATAAGATCAATCTTATGACAGGACTTTGAGTAAATTTTAAAATTGGCAGCATTTCAGAATCTGAGTAAGTAATTGAGTCAGTTGTGAAAATTTAGATTATGGGATGCTGTCAGGAAAGTGTTCCTGCTCCCCACTCGCTGTGTCTTTTTGGCTAACTAATAAGTCTGTTTGTGCAAAGGTTTCCTATGTCCTGGAGAATTTGTAAACATTCACATTAACATATGGTTAAGGCATTTGAAGTCTTTCTAAATAAAACTGCTCTAGATGCACAAGGTATACTGCTGTTAGCCCTCTTGACCATATGATAATGTCAAACTAATGAAGTCTTCAATGGTAGAACTTCCTTTGCCACCCAGGGAGGCATAAAACCTTGGATGCATTTAAGAAGATTACTGTTAGCTTGTCAGAAGGAATAATGAGAAATTCTGGGACAGAGCTGAAGACCTGTTATTAACTGAAAGCTGGTTCAGGGGAGGGAATAAAAAATGGGAGGGAATGACCAGAAAGGTATTCTCCACTTAATAGTTTGTATGTTGGGAATACTGCTCTCATTTCAAATAGTGTGATTTGGATTCTGTTTAGAAGGCAGTTAAAAACCATGCTATGGAAGTGTTGGAAGGAGTATCTGTGTGATGGGGGGAGTGGAAGGAAAAGGAAAATACTAGCGAGAGGTGGAATGTAATTAAGGCTAATTAAAGTGTGCTGTGAAAACTAATTAGATGTTCTTGTGTGCACTTTCTGTAATAAGAGACAAATGTGGTTATGCAACAAATTGAAAATTTATCTTTTCAATAATTCATTTCAAACTTGCTGCCTTGAGACAAATATCATAGATTGGAAAAAAGGATGAGGAACTTGTGTGTAAATAAAGTTGACATATTTGGAAAGGAATTATTTAAAAAAAGTTTTCTCCAGGTTGTTTGTGTTTGGCACTGGGGCATTATTCCTTTCTCCCCTTTGTAGAGGATGAATGGGACAGTCCTGAAGCATAGATCTGTGGGGTTTTTGGGGTTTTCTCCCTAACTTCAGAGAAAAATTTTAGAGATACACTGTTTCCTAGCATCGCAGTGGGTGAATGGAAGATGAGGGAAGGGTGGAGGTTTGACTCCAGCATTGGTAGTGATCCATCCTGTAGCATGATATTTAAAGAAAAAAACCCACAAAAAAAGCAACAAAGGGCATCCAGCCACTATCCTTTTTCATTCTATCTTTCTGTGATCTGGCTTTCCAAATATTCCAACATATTGTAAGTTGAATTGTTGCTATTCTACCTGGATTAGTGGGTTTCGGACACCATTGGTTACAGGATGCGAGACAAAATGAATTAGTGGTCTGGCAGTGAGCGTATATTACATTTAGGAGCCAGCAGTACTGCCCACTGTGACTTGTCTTTCTCTGCTTTTGGAAATTGCATTTGTCTTTCTTTGTGGTTGAGCTTTGTTTTCTCAGTCTTTAGCAGGTTAGAATAATGTGTAATGCTGCTGAGAACTAATGCTGGTGTGTAAACCTATGCTAGCACTATTGCATGTAAATTTTCAGCCTCCAGGAGATTGTAAAGATTTTTTCTACTAGTTTATTGGTTGTTTTTTTTGGTTTTTTTTTTGGTGGAGAGCAGGGGAAAAGATAACAAAGGGAAAGCCTGAAGAAGTAATAATATAGCATTCTATGATGCTGTTTTTAGAAGGTCCATGTGGTGCAGTTCTACATAAAAGACACTTAGGAAGCAATTGTTTTCTCCCCAGTTTTTTGCCTCCTATAAAAAGGGATGCTAACACTGCGAAGGAGGATGTGAAGGACAGTCCTCATAGGTTCAGTCCTGGGAACTGCCTGGATGTGGTGTGTGATCGGAGATAACTTTTTACACTGGAACTACAAGTGTTCTCTTCTCTTTATGGATGATATTCTGGTCTCCTCCAAAGAAATGTGGTATTTGTCCATGACAAGAAATTCAGGTTGATTTAGGCAATATTTGAATCTAAAGCCTGAAGAGTGTGATGTCAAGCCTTCTCCATGGAAAATCATACTCTAAGTTATTAGCCAATTCAATAAAGTAGTCATAGGAATATTAACTTTATTGCTAATTGAAAGCACTGGTGATTTTGCAGGTTTTGTGGAGCACTGAAACACTGCAATAAACTTCTCTGACTCTTTGAGAGTGGGTTTTAACTATTGCTGGGGCTGACATTTCCAGCAAGGAGCATGCCAGCTTCTCCTGTGCTCAGCAGCTCTGTAGCTTCATAAAAGTGAAATTCTTGTACAGCCTTCACTTTTAGGCTTCTAAGTACATACATTGTTTCAGGCTTTCGCTATCCAGAATATGGTTCTTTGAAGGGGAAAATACGTGTATATATATAATTGTTCATTTAAGTTGCTTATGTGCCTGAAATTTAACTATGTGGTCACATATCTTTATAAATCTATGATGTGATCACCAACCCCAAAAAGCTCTGAACATTTTTCTTAAGTAAAAAAGAGGAGATGTGGTTTTTTTCCAATTGTTGTGTTTTAAAATAAATTTTTTTTTCTTTTAAGTTATGAGTTATACTTTAATTGCAAACTGGAGGTCTTTAAAGCTGTCCTCTTAACTGTGAATTCATTTATAAAACTGTGAGCCCAAATGCAGGGCAAGTAGTACTTTGGTTTGAATTATTGGTGTTTATGGAAAGGCAAACTGTTTCCTTCCCTCCTGCCCTTGCTACAATAAGGGCATTGCTTTTGTGCAATGTAAACTGCATTTAGTAATGGTTTTGTACTTAAGAGCTTCTAGTTAATGAGACCTATTAACAATAATGAAAAATGGCATCCTTAAAGTGCAGACCTAGTCAGAAAAAATATTCTCTTAAGAATGACTGGATGGCTGTGTACTCTTTCTTGGCTTATTTAATTTAGGGAGTGGAGGAGGAGCACAGTCTTGGCTCTGAAACTAATTATTCTCTTACAAATGTGCCCATGATCTGCAGTTCCCTCTGGGGCTTTGTTAGGGCTGGGGCTTCTAGTGCTAAAGAGCTTCCCAGACTGAGCCTAGCTGAGGCTGGTGTAGGCCTGAATTTGCTTTCCCAAGCCTCAGTGGGAGTAGCAGTAGTAAAACCCAGCTTTTTGTCTGCTGGAATGAACTGATCTGAGTCAGCAAGACAGAGCAGTTACATGGAGTAGGAAAGCGATCTTTTTACATAATTATTCATCTGTCTATGTTTGTTTTTTAGTGTGTTGCCACCTCAGCATCATGTGCTGTTTTAGTTGGGAAGGTTATGAGTTGCTTTTCAATACATGAGTAATTCTGCTTAAGGATATGGGAGGATTTGCACCAACTATATTGGATATCAAATACACAAAAAACCCAAAAACCCCACATTATTGTTAGGAGCTGACACAAGAAGACTGCATGCATGATGCCTGCCCATACAAATAAATAGTAGGGCATTTCAGGGAATGTCTAGAGAAGGGCAGTGAAGCTGGTGAATGGTCTAGAGGACAAATCTTATGAGGAGTGGCTGAGGTAACTGGGGTTGCTTACTTTGGAGAAAAGGAGGCTCAGGGGTGTTGGTCTCATCTCTCAAGTAACAAACAATAGAAAGAGGGAATGGCCTCAAGTTCTGCCAGTGTAGATTTAGATAGGATATTAGGAAAAGTTTCTTTATTGAAGGGGTTGTCATGCCACAGGAACAGACTGCCCAGGGAAGTGGTTGAGTCACTACCATGAATATAATTAAAAGACATGGAGATGTGGTGCTTGGGGTCACGATTTAAAAGGTATTATGCCTATTGGGCCCAGATAAATATTTTTTCTCTACCTCTTTATTGGCTTGGTCATTCATTACTACAGTCCAGAGTTTTATTGCTCATGCCACTGCATTAACTGTATTGGCTGGTAGAGAAGGAAAGCTTGTACATTTGTGAATCCTTCTCTAAGAGATAATGTGTTTTGCAGTAGCTGCCACTTCATCTCCTTCTCCTCTTTTCTTACGGCTTTTGAAGAGTGTACAGAAGAGCATGGCGAAGACAAGACACAGTTTGTCATAACCTGTCATCTTTTTCAAGATGTCTGGAATGTCTTTTGACTAGAGTGGGTCAGTATAAATGTCTGGGTGCCACTTCAAGATATGTTTCAATTTTGGATATCAGCTTAGTTTGTAAGTAGCTGGTGTTGAAGAAGAGGTGCCATTTATAGGACAAAGAAGTGCCTATAGCAAATGGGTATCTCAGGCAATATTGCCCTTTTCCTTAAAAAGAGGGTAAAAGATGGTGAGCTGTCTGTTGTCTCATCTTGCCTTGTTCATAGTTTGTGTGATGATAAGCAAGTCATTGCATTCAGGTGTTCAGTTTTGATATTAAATTCAGACAGAAATTCCTATACACCCTCTTCCCCCCCTGTCACCATCTTCTTTTCCCCGTTTATCTGTCTCCTTTCTTTCAGGAATAGCTGAAGTCTAATCAAAACAAATCTGATTGCTGGGCAGGCAGTATCTATGAAAAAGCAGAGTCATATTTCGCCTCAACCTTTTAAAACACAGACTATTTTGAGTTCAGATTCTTCTGCTACAAAATTATGTATTCTCCTTTTATTGCTGGTGCTAGTAAGCTAAAATAATTTCTGTTTAAAGCACCTGAAAATGCAGTACTGTGAAGTGTCACAGGAAATGCTGGTTTTGGGTTTTTTTTTTTTGCAGCCAGTATCTGAATCTGTATTTTATTTGAAGGGCTTTTGAAATTGTTCTCAATGCTTAGTCATGACCTGTCTGTATGTTAACATGTATTTTCTGCATAATAAATGGAGACTTCCACAATTTATGTGCTGAGTGGATGGATCTTTCCTATAATGTACATTTGAAATATTTGCTTAATAACCAGTCATGTTTTGTGTCACTCAAGTCTCTACTCAGGTAGATTATTAGAAATGGTCTAGTGATGCCCTCAGACCTTTACTAAGCAGAATCTAATGGAAAAACCAGGAGCAAGTGTTCTATCTTTGTAGTAAGATTTCATATGCTGAAAGATCTCCAAGTATATCTTGAATTGACTGTGCTAACAGGACCACTCAATTGCTGTCATGGGCTGGGGAATCACAGAACAAGGGTGTATCTCAACTTGGAGCTGTACACAAATGATCCTATTAAGTAACTCAGACATGATGGAGACATTAACATGCTGGAAATATGATGCTTCAGCATAAAATTAGAAGAAATAATAAAGCTTTGGTTTGGGGGTGGTTATTGCTTTTTTAAAAGTGTGAGGAACAAAGGGAGGCAGCCCAAGTTTGGCTTGTACTGATGAGCACAGGAAGAAGCAAAATGAGTATCTGTGGACTCTACTGTATTTCTGCCCAAATATGACTCATTTTTTCTCTTGTCCAAATTGTATTCCTGGGAGCATCTGATCACCACAGAGCTACAGACTTACTTTGCCCAGTGGTTAAGACTCAAAGATGCATATTGGTATCATGAAAACATCCGGAAGTCCCTAAGGACAGCCTCTTGTCAGAAAAGCTGCCTTGGACAGGGCAAAATACATTTAAACTTGGCAGGAGGCAGTGAAGACTAGAGAAGACCTTAGAGCTGCAGTTGTTTGGTTTTCTGAGATATGCTGCCTTCTTATTCTGACTTCTGAGAATGATCTGTCCCAGGTCTTCTTACATGGGGAGTCCGCTTGCTTGAAAAATGAAACAAACTCCTCAAAATCCCCTTCTTTTCCTGGTAATCTGGGTGTTTGCCCTCTCTGTACTGAATGCTTATCTTGTCTTCTCTGTCCTGCTGATGAGTGAGGCAAAGACGGGTTTATCTTGGCCACAGTAGTGCAGGCTGCCATCAGTGTGGGGCTGCTGCAGCACCTCCTGCCAGCCTGGCTCTTGGTGGTGTTGCCTGGCTCTTCCTCCTGAAACTCCTCCCTCCTGTACCTGCCAATGTAGTAATTGCATTCCTGAGACCTGTCTTCACTTTCTTTGTTTCTCTGCTGCCATCTTTGTGATTTTTCTCTTTAAGAGTGTGGAGTTATGTAGGGGCTGTAATAATAAGAGTTTCTCCTGTAAGCAGTCAGTGATGTGCTTTTCTAGATAAGTTGCTGTCTAAGTTATTTTCCCCTTAAAGTTTCCATTTCTTTTTAGTCACTCAGTCAAGTGTCCTACTGTTCTAATACTGGAATAATTCTTGATGTGTGGTCTCCATTTTGTTCTTGTTAGGGCAAACTGGGAGCTTTAATAATATCCAATTTTAACTTCAGATCATATAAATGCTTCAGTGCCATGGTCTTCCAGTTCCCTGACCACCTAGAGCTAGGGAGAGAATTGCTCTGTATGCTCATAGACACAGGAGGAGATGCTGCTCCTTGCAAGTCCTCTAGTATATTGAATGGATGGGAGCTAAGTGTACATCTGGGTACACTCTGGTTTTGGCTGTCACTGTAAAAGGTGCAGTAGGCAACCTGATGGGTGTCAGGCACTGTCTATTCTCATTGTTGAGGTCTTTGGTTCTGACTGTAAGCAGCCGACTGCGTAATTGCTTCTTGTGAAATCAGTGTGTTTCACTTACTGCTGAACAGTCTGTCTCTAAAGCAATACTGTCTCAATAGCAATGTCATATTTGCCTTGCTATAATCCAGATCTCATGTGGTATCCTGGTATTACATGACTGGGATAAATCCTCTTTCTTTTAGTTGCAGAATCTAGGACTCCACAAGTTCTGGCTGTGCTGCGGACTCCTTGTGATTTTCAAATATAAATTGCTTTATTCTCACTCTACTTTTTTAATCTGCAAAACCAAGTAATTTTCTTCAGTATGTGATGAAGGGGGTGGTGAAGATTGATCTTTCTGTATTTATAAAAATAATTACCTCTTACACGAGTGCCAGGAGTTAACAAGGGACAATACTGGGGGAACTCTGAAGAACAGTTTCTCTTACAGTGGATCCAAAATTAGGGGTAGACTAGTTCAGTCAGAAGAGCAGAACATCATAAGGTCTGACATAAAGCACTTGTGGGCACCAATTCTTGGAGTATGATAGCAAAGGATAGTTCAATCGTACCCCGTAGCTTCATGAGCAGTCGCATACAGCACGAGCTGTGTACTGCGTGTGAAGGAGGCAGCCTTTCTTCTGACTCTTCCCTCCTTGCATCAACACAAAATCTTTATATAGTTACATGATGAACCAGGTTAATGCTGCATCAGTTCAGCTATCCAGTTCAGTGCGCTGCTGCACAAATGCTTGTGCCAGAGGTTGCAGGGCCATTAGGAAACAGGCAGGGAAGGGATGGGACTGCAGTGTCTGCCAGCATTACAACAAAAGGACCTCCTGTACCTGTTGTTGGACAAGTCTTTTTGGAGGAAGTGGGAAGTTCTTCAGGTTGCATGGTGTCTTGCTGTTGTGCTAGCTTTACTAATGTGCACTTGTCCCTGCTTAAGGAACTCTTCTAATGCCACATGCAGGAATTGCTGTGCCTGTGAATGTGTTTACTGGTAGACATGATCCAGACAGAAATGAAGACCAGGAGTGGTGAGCATGATCTCTAGTGGGGAATTTTAATGTTCTGGAAGTATGGGCTTGATCTGATAGCATCATCTGTCCCCTGAAGCCTTGGTTTCGTTCTCTGAGACGCAGGTACTGAATGCAAAATTTGCGTCTGAGATTGGTCTGGTGATCTGTATATAAAGCCACTGCATGGTTGAAGAGACTGTAACACAGTCTTAAGATGACTTGAATGAAGAGATTTCCATTCAGTGTCTCCCTTGTCTCTTTGGGAAGTTGTTTCTTATGATTTTAGAGCTAGGATCCAGGAATCGGAATGGGTTTCCCTCTGATCCCTCACAGTGTTATTGCCCACTGAGTCATTGGTAATGCCCAAGTCCTTATTTTTAGTCCTGTTGCTGCCATCAGGCTGAAACCGTTGGCCGTTAAGAGACTTAAGTGAGGAGATAAACACATTAATCTCCCTAGGCCTTTCCCCTCAGCTGCTGCCACTGTGCATCTCAAGATGTACTTTTTCTGGACCATGAGGCAGAATTATGACCCCTACGTACCCTGGTGGGATGTCATTCAAACCTTTTCACTATTAAGCACTGCGGCTGGGAAGAATGCCCTCTGTACATGTGGGTTTGCATGTGGAGGCAGGGCAGTGTGCTTTTTCTGCAGTGAAGGCAAGCTGGGCAGCCTGTTATTCTCTACCCCGGTACCTTTGCCATAAAAGATTTTCATGGGACAACTGTTCTTTTCTTGTGTCCTGTCACCATACTGCCTTTCCCTCTGTTCCCTCAGGAAAAGTCCTGAAACAAACTAACGGGATTATTTTGTATAAACTTTCTGTAGCAATTGAGAAAGTCTGTCCCCTTTAGTGAGCTTTTAAAGAAAGTATCCTGTTGAATTTTTGGGCAAGATGACTGGTCACTCCTAGATACATTGTAGGACTCTAATAACAGTTTGTGCATTTCTTGTTAAGTCTTCCTTTTTTACTTGCTCTCCTGACATGGCAGGGTAGTAGATATGGGAGTACTGGTGAGGGCTTCTTTGCCCAGTAGGGCGGGTAGTGGTACAGACTGAATAGGCTGTATTCTTCTGCCCTTTCCTTCTCATGCCCTCTTTCCCAGCTACCTCTAGTCCTGCAAAATAAACTGGTTTGCAGATCCCAGGGTTCCAGCTCTTTTTCTGTGCGTTTTGTGTTAGCATCTCCAACTTCAAGGAGTCTTTTGTAGTTTTACAAGATGTGAATTTTAAGGGAAGAAAGGAGTATGTCCATTTGTTCTTTGCTCTTGCTATCAGGGTTATTTTCATGAGCCGGTAGCCTCTGTGACAGCTTCGGCTCATGACATTGATTTGTATTTCAAATTACATATTTTGAGAGTTTTGCTTGTGAAGAGAAATGAAGGAAAGACTATCAAATGGTGGAGACTTGCTCTTCTTCCAGCAACAGTACATCTGAGCCCTTGTGGACCACATTCTAAAAGTCCCAAAATACAGTGATTATGGCTGCTCTGCTTCTCTGTTTTCTTGGCACAGTGGCCTCAGGTAGCCAGCCGTAGCTCATAATTTGAGTAAGACTCAGACTCCTGAGCTCCTGTCTGCTGGTGATACAAAAAGCACATGCTTAACTCAGGTGGAGTTCAGTCCCATTGATTGTGGCTCAGTTGGTGTCATTCTTCTGACCTTCCTGATCCAAAACCTCTTTCAGTTCTGTGCCCTCATTTTTGTTCCCACATGTGTGTCTTTGAGGGTGGCCCAGTCTTTGCAAAACTCAGAAAAAGATTTTTTTAAAAAACCTCTTTTCTTTCTGATACTGGCCCATTTGGAGGGGAAATGATGAATTCCTGGGTGTTTTCCTTGGCAGCCTCTTCTCTGATGCCATTTTCTGACCATCACATCTGGGACAATATTTACTCTACCTAGGGTTAGCGTGGTCAGAGAGCTGAGTCATAAGTTGAACAAAGTAACTACCAGTATTGTCCCGTCTGCTAGGTGGTGTGATGTAAAAAGGGAGCTGAAGCGGCTGACCACAGTTTTGAATGTGGACATAGTACTGCCAGGATGGTGAGGTGAAGGACCAGCCTTGTTGGAACAAGTTAATCCTGTGTATGTCTGAACTTACCTGGATCTTCTCTGGAGACTCTATGCCAAACTGGCTCCTGTTTCTTTCCTCCCCTGCAGCGAAATGCAGAAGTTATTTGGAAATGCAGAACTAGTGGGGAGAGCAGGACACCTGTGGATGCTGGTAGCTTGTGCTTAGAGACGAATGTAGTGGGAACTACTGTGTGCCTATTTGTAAATCTCTGCACCCACTGGGCTGCAGATTGGTACTTGACTCTGCTTGCTCATTGCACTGAAAATGGAATTGGCTGTGGGTAGTAGAGTTGTGAGATATGAAGTGTAATCACTTCACCCACAAGTGCTGTGAGTTCCCAAAGCTGCTCTTCATGTGTCTCTCCTTTTTTTATATGTCTATATTATTATTATTACTACTACTATAACTTGTCTCTGTGCTTAGCGTTTGTTTGGGGAAAAAATGCAGGGCTGGACAAACAAAGCATAATTGGAAATCTCTCACTTTGTTTCTGTATTTTTTCTTTCTCTCCATTCCTCTTACCCATTTATAGGCTATACACAAGTACCAAGTATCTGAAGCTAATGAAGAGAGCTTGGTCTCCCTTCTGGCAGTGTAGTAGAAGGTGTGATTGCAGCATGAACAACACACTTCACTAACTTTATTCTCAGTAAAGTAGAGATGATAGCATTGAAGTCACAGTGATGTGGATATCAGTGAGGGCTAGCAACTTTGGCACATATGTAAGTCCCCAGCAGGCCTGTAGAATCAGCTTTCAAGTCCATGAGTTCTGCTTCTACTAGTCCTGCTATTGAGTATAGTGCTAATGTGGATACGTCTATTCATGCTGCAATTAAATCTTTGATTTCAAAGTAGACATCTCTATAAAGCTTTGAGGTTCTTTTGGAAGGACAGAAGGTGTCCACCAGGAACACTATCAGAAGCTGGGTGTCTCTCTCCTGCTTGTGAGTGCCAGCTCAGAAATTGTTAAGCAGTTTTCTTATCACTTGAGTTTTACTCTAGCTCTCACTCGGCTGCTGCGCTTTTGAAACAAAGGTCTTGGCTTCCCAGAGGACAGTTGCTTATGGTATCCCCTTGCACAGGATCTTGTTCACTAAAGCCCAGCCTCCTTGAACTTTTCCAGCCCCTAACCCTATGGAGAAAAACCTGTGTGACCACTTGAGCCCTTATAGGCAACAGGTTGTCTGCAGTGTTGGATGTGTCACTGTCAGATCCTAGGGGAAAGGTAATTTTGGTCCCCTCTCCTTGTTGAGATTAGGAAGCAGGTGGATGGAAGATGGTGGTGAGAGCCACCCATCTGTCCATGCAGGGCAGAGCAGCAAAGAGAGGGCAGTGGAGAGGCTGGGGTTTTTATAGCCTCCTTCTTTGCTAACTGTGTTGTCTTTAGAATGCTGGTGTTTTTAATGCCTCAGAGATCAAGGAAGTTAGTGGTGTAGCTGTAGTGTGCATGGGGAATCACTATGACTTTCGTGGCTTTTGAAATGTGAAAAAGGGATTGGGAAACTAGAAAAGTGACCCAAAAGTAACCCATGTGTGCTGCAGCATGCTTTGCTTTTCTCCTCCATACACCTTCCCTGCCAAAGGAATGGAAATGCAGCTGTGGCAGCTGTATTCCTAACCATAGTTATTTACCCTGGAAAACTCTGGGAGCTGCTAGCTATGTTGGTTTCTAAGTTCTAGCAGCTGAGATGTGGTTTGTTTGGGGGTTTTTGTTTGAAGAGGCCTTAATATTTTTTTTTTCTTCTTTTTTTCTTTTATTTTTTTTTTCCCAAATCTCCGGAGGAAACTGTACTTGGGAAGGTGACTCTGCTCTGCCCTGTGAACCTGTCATCCCTGCAGCTCCCCAGGGCGGATACCTGGAGTGCTGCAGAAGATAGGAAAGAGCTGTAGGGACAAGTAGAGCTGAGCCCAAGATCACCTTTGGTTTCGTTCTTGGAATCAAAGTAGCAGATACCTGCTGCTTCGCTGTGTGTTTTGGGTGACAGGGGATAGGTGTTGACAGCTGCATTTTGCTGGTGCTTGAGTCCTGACACAAGGCTCACCAGCAGTGCTGGCTGTGGTGGTTGAAGTAATGGCTTTGTAGAAGTTACCCCTCATCTCTGCCAGACTCCTTTCCCTGCCACCTGCTCCTGTCTCTGCTATATGCTTACTCTGGTTTGCTGAGCAAGCTTTAGAGTCTTTCCTTCTGTTCAACTGGAACCTCACCAGCTATAGATCTATCAAGCTGTTGTTCTGAGTAATAAGAGTGTTTGTTCCCTTGCTGTGGACATCATGATAGATTTACAGTAGGCTGCCCTTAGCACCTCTTCTTGGGCTCTCAGAAGCTGAGTGCTGGACAGTGAAGGTGGTTTATCCTCACTGGATGGAATGCAACTTTTCTGTGTCCATAGTGTGGTCAAGTAATGGCTGTGAAAATCCTTGCTGACCTGTTCTGCAAGATTTGTGCAGCTTCTTTTTCTGGATTAGACAGACTTTCACCCAGGAGTAGAAAACAGTTTATATGCAAACTGGTGGCCCAGCAATCTTCTGTGGTTCTTTTGCAGTAGCATTAGCCTCAGCTTCCTTAGACCTGCTGGTTCTGCTGGACACTAGAGCGAAATCCTGTCCCTCATGGTGCAGTTCCCTCTGCCCATTAGTGTCTGTGGGCACAAATCTACATACGCTCTACACTGTCCCTGCTGTCGATTGCTTCTCTGAGCATTCAGTTTTCCAGTGTCCCTGCTGCCTCTCAGTTGGATACAACTCTGGGTATGCTGCCTGTGTTGTCCTCCTTTTCAGTTGTGGTTTATAACTACTGTGTTGTTTTCTGTACTTTGCTTCCTATTTGTGCAGGGAGGGTGGTAGTTCCTGGTTTTGCTTCTGTGTATCAGTAGATGAGAATTACCACCCGGCTTCTGAATGAGGCTGCAGCCAGATGGGAGTTAGCTTCTGACGTATGGCTGATGGGACAGTGAATGCACAACATCACTGATGGCACGTGGGCATAGGTTAAGAAGGTCAGGATAGCAAAGCAACATCTGCGTAATCCCTTTGCTATTTTGTGAAGATGAATGAGTGGTGGGGGATGGTGGTGGTGAGGAGAGGCAGCAAAATCACTGTTAGCAGGGCAGACATGAGCATTGTTACACATTCCATTTTATATATATATATATATATATATATATATATATGTATTTTTTTCTAACTGGAATTAATACATTTGTAGAACACTAGCAGTAGAACATGCATTCAGCTGGCAACCCTGTTCTCAGGAGTTCGAGAACTTCCCAGAATTTCTCAGATGAACTGTAGGCAGACTCCCTGCAGCTCAGAAGCTCTTGAAGAGTTGATAACTACTAAGCATTTGAAAGGACAGAATATTTATTCTGTGACAAGTCTTGCATTCCCCAGCGAGCCTGATCCTCCAGCTCCCTTGCACATGAACCTCTTTACAGGTGCCAGCAGAAGCACAGCCATTGCATTTCTATGGTGCCCCCTCCATACCAAGGGGCAGGTCCTGCTTGCTGCAGCCTTTCCCAATGGCCATAGCCAGCACACAGGGAGGAGGTGCGTGGGAAGAGATGATTTGTGTCAGTCTGCTGGGTATGTGGTGTGCTCAGAGAGCTGTGGCATGCACAAAAGCTGTGCAGAAGTACATTGTAGTCCAGACATTCCAAACTGTGCTGGCTAGGGTTTAGGTCTTTGTGTATTTTAGGCTTTCTGCAGCATGCTGTGACTTTAGGCAGGAAAAAAGGAGTGGCTGTCTTTGCAATACCTCTGAATTGCTTGCTTTGCACTCTTCTTTTGTGGATGAGCTTTCATGTGAGCAGTGACAGCTACTAGAGAAGCTGCAGCCTCAGTATTTTCCTGCGTCTTCCTCCCACCAGAGCTGGTGGTGCTGTTTTGATGTGTGTTTAATAGACCGAGCCCTGAGAGGCAGTGTAGGCCAATACTAATCAGAAGGATCTATTTTCCACCTACATCTTCCTAGCTGGTGTCTGTCAGAGAGCAGAAGTCAGCGCCTGGGTGGAGAGATGTGAGGACCTCGTGCTGTCACAAGTGCTTTCTGCAATGAGGTGTGCAGTGGCTGCGCTTTTGGGCCTTGTCTTCTGTGGAAGCTGGGAAGACAGAGCCTCCTCTGCTCCCTCTGGAACAAAACCAGTGGATGACTAATGCACTCTCTGTAAATACAACTTATCCTATCAGTGACTAATGAAGGCTGCTTTTTATTTCTCTCCTTCCCGTCCTGTCTCACTAAAATAAAAGTGGTTGTTCAGAGCAAGGCTGCGATGCGATCTCTTTCCTCGTTTTATTTCAGTTTTGTCAGTGGTGTAGCAGGGGATGCAGGGCTTTTACGAAAGGCAGCTTATTGTTCCTTTTCCTTACGTGAAGCTTAATTCCAGATGGTAATCTGTATATTCATTTTTGTTAGGGTCACTACACACTTCTAAAGTCATCTTCTGTTCCATTTGTTGATCTTGCTTCTCACACTGGAACCTGTGTCGAGTTCACAATGTGGGAGAATCAAACCTGGCTTTAACTTGTTTCATAAAACTTTTGACAGCATGCCATTAGTTCTGTACCTTTGGACCATGCTCAGATGCTTGCTCCTGATGGTGCATCTGGTCCTTGCAAAGGGGCATCCCATTTTTCTCTTGGCACTCTACCAACGAACAGCTTCCAACCTGCAGGTTAGGAAGCTTGTGGGCTTGCTAAAAGCTCTTAGAAAAAGTTTATTCTTCTAGTGCCATGCTGTCTGGCAGTCCCAAAGCACACAGTATGCTAACAAGCTACCAAAAAGAACTAGAAACAACATTCACCAAGTTGTGTATGGAAATACTACTCATATGTTTGGCCAGTGTGTTATTAAAAATTAGGCCTTGTAATTCAGTAGAAATCTTAGTTTTAAGTGAAAATCATGTATCAAATAGAAAAACTGTAATATACAAATTCTCTGAACCCTGCTTTGTGAATTGCTTCCATGGTCCCAAAGGTTATTTATCATCGCAGACACATCTATAAGGGACTGGAATGAGACTGCTTCAGTGCTAATCTTGGATTTGGAAAGCAGATGCCATAGAAGTCTATCTGAGCTTGTCACAGACTGTCTTTTGGCTACCTTCTGAATTAAGATTTACATGAAGTTTCTTG
This sequence comes from Apus apus, assembly GCF_020740795.1. Lineage (NCBI taxonomy): Eukaryota > Metazoa > Chordata > Aves > Apodiformes > Apodidae > Apus > Apus apus. The sequence continues at coordinate 21,866,288 of NC_067285.1, read as the reverse complement.
CTGACTTTACTATAAAGAACAAAAGTATGCATTTTCTTCTATAGATCTTTTCAGTTTGTTGTGCTTTTTATTTGAAAGCACAAATGTATTAGTTAAAATACAGAGTAAGGAAGAAGTCCACAAGTATGGTGAGATGGTAGGAGTGTACAAGGGAAACTTTGACTTCAAAAGCAAGAAATCTGTGCTGGAATCAGATGTTAAATCAAACTCTGGTCACTAAAAGGAAACATTTGCACTGTTTAAAACCTAGCATAATTGCTGGTAGCAGAACAGCATCAAGCTGTTCCTCCTAAAAATGTTTCTCTGAAGAGCATAGATCCCTGCTCTGATCCACACAGGCTGAACAACCTTAGTGACTTCGTCCTTCTTAAGAGCTTGTACCTCTGAGTTCTTGGGTTCCTTGACCGTTTGGTGAGGAATCTCTTGCCCCAGGTCCCGTAGTTTGGCTAAAGAAATACCACTTCCAAATGTGACAAAGGATGATCGATTGCATAAGCAGGACCTGAGCCAGTTGATACAAATCGGCTTCTAGCACAGATGTATAAACACTGGGGCACGTGACGTATGTTCTGTGCTCAGAAGCCAGATGCTCAGGGAAGTTAAGCAGAGATTACACTGGAATGGTATTGGATGGACCAAGTCGACCGACAGAAGGAAATAAAGAGGTCTTCTCAGGTCTCCATGTCCACTGGTTCATTTGTCCGTATCTGTGTTTCTATGTGATAATTTAGAGTGCGGTATAATGGGAAGCTGCTTTCCCCTGGCTTCTCTGTAGTTTTGGTCCCTGGACTTTACAGCAGGTATTTGCTGTGTTTTAGGATACTTTTGCCCTAGCTGATTGGAAGACATGCCTGTTTAAGGTGGGGCATCTTTGCATTTTCAGGAGACTTTCAAGGCTTCATAAATCCATCGTGACTGGCCTGGTTATTTGACACATGGGCATTGCTAGCCAGATGGTTGCTTAGAAACAATAGCAGCACTGGGTGCTTCAGGACAATCAGTGGGCTAGACTACCCATCTGGAGACTGAGTAGAATACTCTTGTGACTAGCATAGTCAGTTTGCTTTACCTGTCTTAGGGTAGGGATGGCAGCACTGCAGGTCTTGACCACTCTGTTTCATTCATTCTGTTGCTGTGTTTCTCAGTGTGGGCTGTGTTGATCTAAAGGCTGCAGAAATTATAAACTTTTTTCACTTGTTAGTATTGCAGTAAATTAGTTCAGATACACTTGTTTTGGCTGCAGTTTCCTTAGAGAAACCTAGCATCAAAGCATTCAAACAATCTTGCTTGTCTAGGGGGCTGTGGAAAGACTGCAGAAATAGTTTTAACTGACCTTTTCTCAATATTTAGTTGTATCAGTGACCCTTTATGAAGGTATTTCATGTACTTGAGGGGATTTGCTGTTACAGTACTCTCAATTGAGACATGTGACCTATGCAGCATCATATTTTCTGTCTTGCAGTCCTCTCTCTTCTTTGTATATTCCTTACTTCTAACTGTGAGTGACAACACTGTACTCCTTCCATGTCATGTCTTCAAAGATATAGACAAGAAAACTTTGCAGGTGGATCTTAAATGATGTTGTTTGTTGTTTTTTTTTTATGGTAGGGAGAGGGAAACTACAGTAAGATACTTTGTCTTCAGGCCAGAGGAACAGGTGGATTAAGCAAAGGAGAAGCTGTTCCTTTATTTATTTGCATTCCGTGATCTACTTACAGTAGTGGTTTGGAGTAGAAGCCAGTGCTATCTCAGGCACTTTTAAGTCTGAGAATAACTATATTTTACCCAGCATCCTGTGTGTTTTGTCATTTCACAACCAAGAGTCATGGGGGAAGTTTTCAGAGCTGTGTAACATCAAAGGTGAAATCTGCAAATTGCAAAATTTAACATAATTAGCCTGAAACGTAGAGTTTGTAGTACAAGCCTTTCTTCTTGGTGTGCATATCAGCTAGCCAGCTTCTGTTGCTGAAATCCTCAGCATCCAGTCAGTATATTCAGAAAATTGAGACTCTGTTCCTTCAAGGTTGTTTTCCTCTTCTCTTCTCATCCCTTCTGTCATGTTTATACACTGATGAAACAGAAGGAGAGAAATCTGTCACATACTCCATGGGTGAGGATAGAACTTTAGTAGCTGTCCTGTAGGGACACATTGCATTAGGCACTACAGGACTTACTTAAAACCTTTCATTGTTAAAACACTGAATGACTTTGCAGGATTTGCAGCTGTGGTGCCTCAGTATTACAGCAATTGAGGCTTTCTTACTGTGTTGTAGAGTTCTAACTTGCTGGAGTGTCTGTTTTAAACCAGTTCCCTGTCCTTGGTGCATCTGTAGGGGAGACATTACATGTGTGATTTAGACTTGACACTGTTTGCTCCCTAATTCCAATGTATTTTGTGCTTTGGGTTGTTGTCAGGCTCACTTCTGCCTTCTTCCTAAACTAAGGTGAGGCAGTCCTGATGTGATCCATGAGAACTCTGGTACAAGTGAGCAGCCAGCACTGTAAACAAACTATTGCCGGCACAGGGATGAGGAGCAACTTCCTACACAGTTAATTAATCACTATATTTATTTTATTATCTATTTCCTTTCACTTTTTTGAGTTTTTTTTCTTTGTCTAAAAGGAGGAGCTTTACAGTGCATCCTCACCTACCTGAGATCCCAGCCCTTGATGGGGAAACTCTGAATGTAGGAGCAAGGACAAGAAAAGACATAAAAAGTCTATCAGAGATGTACAGGGACCACTGAGACCTGACAGCTGTTGTGACTACCTCTTCCGCTTGCACACTTGCACAGACATCGTGGTGTTCAGCGTGGGCTCTGTGCCCACCAGGAGATGAGCAGCAGGGATGCTGTGGGCTTAGGAGTTGGTTAGCGGCGCCCATCATCCACTGGCAGCAGCATTTATCTAGGCCAGCAGGGATGCAGGGAGCGAGTGACTCACTCAAGGATTCATGTGCAGTCTCCCCCTCTCCTCCCCCCATCACAGCTGTGGCTTGGTCATCAGCCATTTGGGAACTAGCAGCTTTATTTGGTTGCTGTTTGCAGTGGGCAGCTTCTGTTAAGGTTGTTAATTTTATCAACTGCCTTGGAAACTCAACTGACTTTAGAGAAGACTTAAAATTGCCTTTTCAGCCTCTTCCCTGCTTTTGGGGTTGCCACCCAAACAGCTGATCTGGCACTGGACTCAGCTGAGGAGGTGAGAACAAGCAGATGGGCTTGAGACAGAAACTTCTAAAGTTGATCAGCCAATAGTAGTATGGTCAGTGTTTTGGATGGAGGCTGATATAATTAGGCTGAATGACCTCTTTGGGTGCCACCTTGGCTGTGGTGACTGGAGGGTCTGGTGACTTTGCTCCAGCTAAACAGAGAAACACATTTCATGGCATGGTGGAAGAATGAATGTGGGGGCAGTGTGCAGACCAGGAAATTTTGTAAATAATTGTAAAATGGAAAACTAATTACTTTGTGATTACAACAGTTGTTAAACTCGTCAGAGGTTACTAGGCTTACTTTCTGTTGAACTGTGGGTGACGTGTTCAGTAATGCTCCAGGCTGCTTCTGGGGGTTATGGCCTGTGAAGGAGAACAGCCTGTCCTTTGCTCCTTTTCATCAAGGCCAACAAGTCTCATCTCTGAGCTGAGCTTTCCCTTCCCACATGATCCCATTTTCCTTGTGCTGTTCTTTTTGGTAGGTGTTCTGACCTTCCTATGATCCATGCTTTTTCTTGTGACTTCTCTCTGTCTCTTGTGCCATTAATGTTTGTTTTGGTTTTTTTTAGAAGCACTTTTTATGCTTGCATTTACTCGGGCCTGGAGGATATCAGAGAATCATTAAGTTTGGAAGGGACCTTGAAGATCATCAAGTTCCAACCCCTCTGCCTTGAGCAGGGAACCCTACAACTAGACCAGGTTGCACAAAACCTTGTCCAACCTGGCCTTGAAAACTTCCACGGATGGGGCATCAACAACCTCCCTGGGCAACCTGTTCCAGTTCCTCACCACCCTTATAGTGAAGAATTTCTTCCTAATATCTAACCTAAATCTCCTCTCTCTCAGTTTAAAACCATTACCCCTTGTCCTATCACTATCTTCTCTGATGAAAAGCCCTTCCCCAGCTTTCCTGTAGCCCCTTTCAAGTACTGGAAGGCCGCTCTAATGTCTCCCCAGAGCCTTCTCTTCTCCAGGCTGAACAGCCCCAACTCTGTCAGCCTGTCTTCATAGCAGAGGTGCTCCAGCCCTTGGATCATCTTGGTAGTCCTTTTCTGGATTCTTTCCAACAGGTCTATATCTTTCTTGTGCTGAGGGCCCCAGAACTATACACAGTATTCCCGGTGGGGTCTCACAAGTGTGGAGTAAAGGGGCAGAATCACCTCCCTGGCCCTACTCATCATGCTTCTTTTGATGCAGTCCAGGACACAATTGGCTCTCTGGGCTCCAGCACACACTGGTGGCTCATGTCGAGCTTCTCATCTGCTACCACCCCCAAGTCCTCCTTCTCAGGACTGCTCTCCAGCCATTCTTCCCCCAGCCTGTATTTGTGCCTGGGGTTGTGCTGACCCAGGTGCAGGACCTTGCACTTGGCCTTGTTGAACTTCATGAGGTTGGCACTGGCCCACCTCTCCAGCCTGTCAAGGTCCCTCTGGATGGCATCCCTTCCCTCTAGGGTGTCAACCACACCACACAGCTTGGTATCATCAGCAAACTTGCTGAGAATACACTGAATCCCACTGTCCATATCTCCAATGAAGATGTTGAACACTGCTGGTCCCAGTACTGACCCCTGAGGGACACCACTCTTCACCTGCCTCCATTTGGACATTGAGCCATTGACCACAACTCTCTGCATGTGGCCACCCAGCCAATTTCTTATCCAGTGAGTGCTCCATCTGTCAAATCCATGTCTTGTCAGTTTGGAAACCAGGATGTTATGTGGGACAGTGTCAAACGCCTTGCACAAATCCAGGTAGATGACACCAGTTGCTCTGCCACCATCCACCATCTCTGTAGCCTTGTTGTAGAAGACCACCAGATTGGTCAGGGATGACTTGCCCTTAGTGAAGCCATGTTGGCTGTCACTAATCACTTATTTATTTTCCATGTGCCTTAGCAGATTTTCCAGGAGGATCTGCTCCATGACCTTGCCAGGCACAGAGGTGAGACTGACCAGTCTGTAGTTCCCTGCGTCTTCCTTTTTCCCCTTTTTAAAAACAGAAGCTATGTTCGCTTTTTCCCAGTCAGTGGGAACCTCACCAGACTGCCGTGACCTCTCAAATATGATGGACAGAGGCTTAGTAATTTCATTAGCCAGCTCCCTCAGGACCCATGGGTGAATCCCATCAGGTCCCATAGATTTATGCACCTTTAGGTTCTTTAGATGGTCAAAAACCTCTCTACACCTACGGTGGGGGGTAATTCACTTTCCCAGTCCCTGCTTTCACCTGCTGTGGCCTTTGTGTTGAGGTTGGAGCACTTGCCAGAGAAGACTGAAGCAAAGAAGTTACTGAGGACCTTGGCCAGGGAGACTCGCTGTCCCTAAGCCCTGTTCCACCTGCCCTGCCACTGCCCCCCTCTCCTGCTGGATCATGAGACCTGGGAACTTTTTTTTTTTTTGCTAGACACCAATCCTATAACACAGATTATGTTTCTTAATTATATTTTTTTCTTAGGTAAAAGACTGCACTTCTTCCATGTTCCTCAGCCTTCCAGAGGCTGTGTGAGCTATGTGATTCTGCGCTGGGGCTGCAGCAATATCTTCACAATGTATTGTATTCAGATGTCTGTAGTTGTCCTCTGCCTGCTGTGCTGAAGGACTGCAGTGTTTAGATACACTGCTTGGCAGAAGAACTGAAGAAGAGAGGCTGAAGAAGGGGCAGGGATCACTTTTGCTGGCATTCACCTTGAAATGGAGATAACAGTTTTGGTGATAGTATGAGCAGGATCCCAGGTCTCGTCTGACTTGACCAGCTGTCCAGGTAGAGATGGCAAAAAAGGAAGCATAAAGAGACTGTTTTTAATTTTTTTTTTTACCATGCTGTCTGCTGGGAATGGTGGCTGTTGGGGACCATCTCTTAACAGGAGGTGCTGCAGTCTGAATCCCACCTTTGCGCTCCACAGACCTCATATGGGAGTGTGGAGACTTCTCAGATGCTGGTCATAGGAGACCATGCTCCACTTGAAAGTCCATTTGTGTGGGTCAAAGTAATGTTTGTAGGGCCAAAGTGCTCCTTTTGGATCAGAGCTGAGGCTGGTTGGTAGCATGAAAGATGCTTTCTCTGCACTATTACTCTTTTGTGTGCTCTTTAGAATAAAGAGAGGGTTTAGTCTTAAAATACATTGTCTTGATTTCCTCACCACCACCCCATTAAAACTGAGTATCAGTGCTTTAGTAACTGTTTCACTGCATTTTCTTTCTCCTTCTGACATACCTCCTTGTCCCCTCTTTTTTTTTTTTTCCTTGGGATAGGCAGCCATTTGCAGATCTGCATGCTTTGAGATAACACGAGAGCTGCACATTCAACCCCTTGTCCTCAGTCTTTGTCAATCAGTATATGGTGTGGACGTAAACAGTGAGGATTGCTGTTCTGCATGTGTTGTTCATTAATCAGCAAATCTGGCCATCTCTTGAGATTTGATGTCTGTCATCTTGATATGGTGCTGTGGAATTCAGTACCAAAATGTACCACACAATTTAGATCCAAACAATAGCAAAAGCAGTGGAGTAGGTGGCCTTAAAATTAGTACAGCAGTAATATAGCAGCATTAAATGCCCTAGGCAAACAGGATCTAAACTGATCTAGCCAGGAGCATTAAACATTCATCAAAACAAGAAAAACTTAGCCAGAGAATAAATCAAAGCTGTAGCATAACAGCTGCATTTTTGGAGAAGATGTGAGTCAAGTGCCTCTTTCCCTGGAAATCTGAAAGCATGCAGGGTGATGGAGTGGGTCAACTACTTTCAGGCTGTTGTGCTCACCAGATGGGGCAGATCTGGAGCTGCCATGTGATGGAAGCTGTTTACAGGCTGCACTGTTTTTGCCAAGCATGACACAGGCTGTTGGGGGCAGCTTCACCTGAACAGGATAAACGTTAGGTTTTAATTTTATTTTTTTTTTTACTTCTGAACACTGGACCATATAATAAAAATCCATTAGGTCCTAGTATGGAACTGAGGTAGGATTTCATGCTTCCCAGAGTAAGATATGATGAGCTTATCGTAACAGTGCTAGTGCTACCCTTCACAGTTTTCATTTTGAGACTACTCAAAATCTATTAAATTTGAACTGCATTGTTTCTATAGTAATTTCTCTTTCTGCAGAAGGATGAAGAACATGGTACTGAGGCTGAAATTTAAAAGATCTGAGTTTGTTGACAAATTTGTCACTGACATGTACCTCTGCTTTTCTCCTTCATCTCTTTCTAAGACAGGGGAAAGAAACGTGTGCTTCCTGCATTTTTAGGCTGCATAGTAAATGTTTATTACACATCTAGAAATTCTCTGACAAAAGATGCTATGAAAGAAGTTGTTCTTCTATGGGGATTTTTTGGCTTTCTGCGGTAACTTTTTTCTCCATACCTCAGTACCTGTCTTCTAGAAATTTGCCAGAATTTCCATTGTCCCAAAATCTCTGCTTGAGTGAAGGCCTAAGAACACCTAAAGAGAGCCCTGCAAAGGACACCTAAGAATAACATCATTGCACAGCTCTGTGTGGGCTGAAAGACACCACTGTGCATATTGTCTTGCCCATCTTGATGTACAAAGTTTGTGGAACGCCTCTAAAGTTTAGGCTGTACATTTATTTGAAAATAAACTTGTCCCTTCAGTGAAAACATGTTGGTATGTTGGTTAGACAGCCAACCTCTTAGATCTGAAATGCTCTTCCCCCACAACTTTCTAACAAAGAAAGTAGCTATGTGTGTGTGTAAGTTAGCATTTCAACTGCAGCCTCTGGCCTCAATACCCTGACCCACAACTTCTACCTTTCTGCATGTGGGAGACCATAGCCTGCTGTCTGTCACACTGCCACAGACTTCAGACTTAGAGGGGCAGATGGACACTTGAGCTGCCATGTCAGGGCACCAGACATCATTTGCGCTGCAGCGTTTCTTGGGGCTCTCATGCTTCCAGTGGGGTAGTAGGAACCACTCCAACATTACAGAGGAATACAGCATGCTTCTCCCTTCTGCCCTACCTTTAATACTGTATTTTTACATTTTTCCAACCACCAGTTTTCCACAACCTGATGGTGTTTTATAGGAGACACAGCTGCCTGCACGTATGCCTTCAGATGATCAGCTGGAGTATGGGATGGGTATCTCATCTCTTCTCCAACTTTAAGATTGGCTATTGTCACCTTAGATGCTAGACTCTTGTGTTGGGCATTCACTCTGCATCTGCACTGCAAGAGCATCTGGGGAAAGGGGGTTGATGGTGAAATTGAAGTCTGTGGGGAGATTCTGCTTTTGCTCTCAGTGAAGTTGCTGGTAAGCTGGTCACATGAAACAAAAAATACATCAGCTCCCCTCCCCCATGAACTGAAGTGTTTCTTGGCTCTGCACCCAAAGGAGCAGCTGAGCACGTGATTTACTTGTAAAATGCAGTTAAAAAAAATAAATTGTGCCATTGCAGATGGGAAATCAGGGATGGGAGGGCTGGACAGGGGCTGCCCTGTGTGCGGCTGGGGGCTGCTAGGAAAGGGGGGCATCTCCCTGATGAGTTGCAGGAAGCTGAGGGGACTTGGTGCTGGAGGGCATGTGCTGGGGGGAACTTATGCTGCAGGATGTGGGGCCACAGAGGAAAGTGCAAGCTGCAGGAGGCAAAGTGGAGTGGAACATGCTGAACCGCAGCCCTACTGGGGGAAGGGGGAGGGGGGTGCTGCATGTGGGGCAAAGGTGGGGTGCAGGTGGTATGGGGGGCTGTTCAGAGTTGGGCTAGACAAGTACTCTTAACTGAAGGTCTTAGAGGTTATGAGGTCCATAGTGAGTGTGACAGAGGGTTGTAGTAATTTTTGCTCTGCTTTGGTGCAAGAAAGAGGAAGTCGTTTGACCATTTAAGCTGTGAAGTTCAGCACCTTCTAGTTTGAAAACTTAATTCCTTTTGCTACTTGTTCATATCCCCCAGTTCTTCCTTTCTATGGAACACAGACTTTATTAAGCTTTTGAAATCACACTAAGCAAGTAGGCCCACGGAGAGCTTATTCTCCCTGTTACACTCACCACAAACCTGGTGGGGGCCTTTGAGCAAATGCCCCACCAGGCTGAACAGCATGGCAGTTTCACCGTTCTTAGGAAGAGTACAATTACACCACATGTTTTCCTGTGCCAGGACTGTGGTGGGTGCTGTTAATGCCTTCTGGCCACAGCAGATAAAATTAGATAAAAGAATTCCTGCCCTTTTCTTCCTTATACCTGTCCATCAATGTTTATGGTTGGTGATCTTCCATTGCTTCAGGTCAGGAGGAAGGTGGCTATTTGCTGTTGTCGACTGAAGGGTGTATTGCTTCACAGGGGAGCTACAATGTATTGGTGCAGGAGTGGTTCCCAGTACCTTCCACTGCAGTGCCAGCTTTCCTTATGTCTCATCCCAACCTGAGCAAGTAAGAAGTCTGTCTTGTAGAAAGAAGAAATGGCACTCTGTGCAGTAGCAAATGGAGCAGGTAGAGTTGATGAATTGGTGGGTAGTTTTCATGGTCAATTGGTAGAATTCTCAATTATTGCAGCAGACTGTAGGTACTGACTTCTGTGGCTGTAAGTGCTAGCCTAGCACACAGTTTGGAAAGTAACTTCAGTGGTGAAATGTTTCCTTCCCACCTATTCACCACCAAACCTGGGATGTATGTTCCCTCTATGACTTGCCTCCATCACAGTGGCATGAAATATACTGATGTCTGGAGGAAAAAAGAGGGGGAATGAAACTTAGATCAGAGGCTCTTGGAAATGCTTAGTTGTTTTTTAGCAACTGAAGTAACAAGTTGATGGGAAAAACAAAACACAGAAAAAAAGCAGGGTTGCCACAGGGGTATCCCACTGGCAACATGGAAAGGATGACTGGGCAGATGAAGAGATGTGTTTTGCTAGCAAGAGGAATTGGTAGGTCCAGGAGGAGATGTGGACCACAAGATCTCTGAGAGAGAGAAAACACCAAATCTGGTTTTATCTGTGCCTTTGTAGGGAAGGAATGGCATGTCAGGCTGGAGCAGACTTAACCTCCGTGTGTTCACATCATTAATTTGGTCTCAGATATAGCTGTGAGCCTTCACTGATTCAGTAATTTTACTTCCTTAGATTCTTCAAGTTCCTGTAAAGTTGCTGTTGTCTTTAAGAGCTCAGTCTCCTCACTTCCTCTCAATGTGAACATCAGGTTGCTTTCCTTTTGCTTTATAGTGTGTACAATAGGTAATACTCAGGGTCAGCACTCCTGCTGAAAGCAAGAGAGCAAGAATTCCCCTTTCCTTACCAGTTCCACCTGCTGAATAACCCAAAGAAAAATATTGGGCAAGTTGTTTGCTGACAAACTGAAAAATACATGTGGGAAAAGAAAAGGCAACTTCAAATGATGCAGAGTGTAGAAACTGCAGTGGCAAAGGTGCACAGGATAACTTTTTTTTAAAGTTCCATCTCTTTTAGGTGTTTTTAATACCTTCTTTCCTTTTGCCACTTGTACACATGTTCATATCTGCCTTCAGTTAGATTATTTTTGCAAAGTAAGTACAAGGTAATGAAATCCTGGAAAAGAGAAGTTTTCTTGGTCCACTCTTCAGGGTGCTCATCAGGGATAGAAATATAATTACTTAAACCATCTTGGCTTCTACTCTGTGGTGTTGATAGTCTAATTTCAGCATTACTTGAACAAAAAAATGGAAACTCAGTTCTAAGTTTGTGTAATTAATTTTATTTTGTTTGTTTTGTTTTTCTAGTACAGTAATACCAAGGGGTTCACAGCTAGTAGTGAGTGAGTACCCAGCTTGTTACCAACTGTGAGCTTTCTGGCTGTCTTTAAGATCCATATGTATATGTGCGTTTAGGGGTAGTATTGCACTTTTATGTGTGGAGTTGTTTGTTTCTGGGAGGTTGGGAGAGTGTGGGAAAAGGCTGTTCGAGGTAATGATATTAGTGGTTTTGCTAGAGGAAAGGCTTGGTCAGAAGTATGTCTGCTAGCATTTCTTGAAAGAAAACTTGTATTTGTTTATTGTGTCCGATTGGCCCATGAACCTCTTTCTATGTCAATAGCTGAAGGCAAGTGATGAGGATGCCACCATTATCTTTATTCTCGGGATTTCTTAGGGTGCGAAAAGTGGAGATTTGCTGTGTAATCTTCACTTGCTCACTCCAGCTGTGTCTTCCCCTTGGTGACTTTATAGCTGTTGCGCAGTTACTGCAGCAGAGATGCTGTTTGGTGGTGTTAGGGAATGGTGCCCTCAGACTTGAGACATCCTGCCACTGGGGTCCTTCTGCACTATGGGGCTCTAAAATAGACTTTGGCTTTCAGAAATGTAGCCTGCAGTGGGGGTAGTATGCTGTTACAGATGTATGAATTTTGGCTGGTCTTTTAAATGGCAATGTTAGAAATACCGAAATGGAAACATCAGAAGTCCTGAGTTGCAAATAGCTGCAGGGAGGGAGGGAGGGAGAGCTTTTGGGAAATGTTATGTGCTTATTTTCTTTATATTTTTTCTTTAGACATCTGCTGTTAGCTATTATTAAAAAGGATACACGGAATCTCTTTGGCCCACTCTGATCTTTCTTAAGGTTTAGTGTGATTTTTTTGCTTGTTTGTTCGTTTGTTTCTATTTACTTCTGCAGAAGGGGCAGTGGTGGTGATTTGAGGGTTGCTGGTATTCATGTTTAAAGTGGTGGCATGGCATGGCATAGTATGCTGTCCTGTGCCACTCTATTACAAATGCCGAGAGATCTTTGTTTTTCAGTAGCACAATCTTGTTGGAAGAATAAAGAGAAGATGGGGCTAAGTCTGTGGCTTGAAGTGTGGGATGAGTGAACTACTCTCTTTTGCTGGAAATGTCTCAGAGAGGAAGTTTAAATTTGAACAGGGAAAGAAAAGCATGAAGCAACCTGAAGATTCAGATTAGTTTTACGCTACAAAATGTATTTGATGCAAATTCGATTTCTGTCTTGAAGCAACTCAAATGATGACTTAGCAGCTGGCACCAATTGACTGTCTTCCGGAATTGGCATGATGACAGCAATCAAACTGAATTTATTGCTTTGGGTTTGATTCCTCTTCCGGACTCTTCCCATTCTCAGAAATGTAATCTAGAATGTGTTCCCAAAGGAATTGTATCTTCAAGCAATGATACAGCATGGTCCTAGTGCAGGATGAAGACAGGTGGACTGTGGTATTAAGCAGCCAGAGTGTGTATTCCAGTTGAGAGCAGGAAGATTACATATTAGTAAGGGGAGGAAAGGTGTTTTGTTTAAATTTTTTTATGGCAGTTTTTCATCAAATAGAGATGATTCACAATGAAACCTTAGTTTTGTTGCTACTTCTTTTTATTGCATCTAGGAAAGATTCTGCCTTCCCATTGGGGTAGGTAAACTTCTAGGCTGCTATAGAACCCCCCTCCCTTTTCTTTTCTTTCTGTTTCTTTCTGTTTCTTTCTGTTTCTTTCTGTTTCTTTCTGTTTCTTTCTGTTTCTTTCTGTTTCTTTCTGTTTCTTTCTGTTTCTTTCTGTTTCTTTCTGTTTCTTTCTGTTTCTTTCTGTTTCTTTCTGTTTCTTTCTGTTTCTTTCTGTTTCTTTCTGTTTCTTTCTGTTTCTTTCTGTTTCTTTCTCTGTTTCTCTCTGTTTCTCTCTGTTTCTCTCTGTTTCTCTCTGTTTCTCTCTGTTTCTCTCTCTCTGTTTCTCTCTGTTTCTCTCTGTTTCTCTCTGTTTCTCTCTGTTTCTCTCTGTTTCTCTCTTTCTCTTTCTCTTTCTCTTTCTCTTTCTCTTTCTCTTTCTCTTTCTCGCTCTCTTTCTCGCTCTCTTTCTCTCTCTTTCTCGCTCTCTCGCTCTCTCTCGCTCTCTTTCGCTCTCTCTTTCTCTCTCTCTTTCTCAGATAAATCTTGGTTTGATGTACGTAAAAAAATGCTTTTGTCCACTCTTTCAATTAGTTTTTAATGCTGTCTTCTGCTTGCCTGTAGAAGGAACTAGCTGAAGTAGGTATAGTATTGCTGACATTTGTTCCTAGAGCAGTGAAGTATTGGTGCTCCTTGGGCAGGGGGAGGAGATGGGGTGCAAAGGGTGTGTCTCTGTAAACCTCCCTTGTCCTCTCGGGAGCTTGTGGTGAGACTGCCTGGAGGGCGTATTTGCATGGCAGCTGCCTGCAGCTGAAACAAAACCCCTCTCTGCGCCTCACGGGAGCTGGAGTCAGGGCATCGGAGCTATGTCCAAAGACAGGGGGGGTTCATGCTGTGCTGCCTGTGCAGGGTGGCAGTGTTGGTGCCTGACACCTGACCACCTTCCCCTGATCCCTGGGTCAAGTTCCGCCTTTGCTCCACTTGCTTGTGACTGACCTCCCTTTTGGGTTTGTTGCATGTCTCTTTCTCGATTCTGCTGTTTGCAAGTGTACCATGGATCTGCCTGTGCTTCCCTGGCAGCCTCTTCTCCGCAGCACAGCTTCCTAATAGTGACCTTTTTCTTATACTTTTGTTGTTGTTGTTACATAAATGTTGTCACTTAACAGCTCTAGACCTCTGCAATTTGTAGATATCCTCTACCTTATCTGTGTGCCTGAAAATGTTCTCCTCCAGGCCACAGGTGCCCTTCGAGGAGAAAGATATAGAAGAAAAAGCTGTGAAGCAGCTGTGCATGTAGTGGCTAGAGTCGAAAACTGAGAACTGATTCCCTGGAGAAGCATGGTGCCCAGAAGTTGGTCTTGTATTATCCATCCATTTCTGCCTCCACATCTTTTGGGTTACAGACAGAAGTGGTCAGATGATGACAGGATTTTCTTATAAGAGAGTAAGAAATGCACATCAATATAAAACTAGTTGTATTCCCCCTGCTGCTGGAATTTGCCAGTTTTTCATGAAATACAGATGTCCGCGTTTTGTTCTACATTTCTGTTGGGTACACCTGCTCTGTTACAGATTCCTACAGCTGTGATGTTATTAATTGTGCACAGCCACTTCTGTCCATCTGTTGTGCATGAGGAGTCCTGTCCCAGTGAATGGCCTTGCATGTTTTTATGAAATGAAGCAGTTTCATTTTGCAGGTCCTTAACTCTCACAAATGATGCTAACTAAATAATTCTTTTTTTCTGTTAAGATATATTGCTAGACAAATCAAAACCCAACCCAGAGAAACCTCAGTTCTCTAAGCAGCCAGTGTCTTACCAGGTATATTCTGGAGAAACCTGGTATTAGAGTTACTAGAATGATACTTAGAGCAGTATTTGCAGAGTATAACGCTAAACATACTTTGGTTAAATACAGTCTCACACGCTGAACCAAGATGCATAAATTTCATCTTTATAAAAGGCTAATAAAGAGAAACAAAACAGATATTCACACCTTAGTCTGTGTATCAAACATGAGAAAGTTTTGCCCTGCTGTTTTTAAGCACCATCTCTGTAAGCATTCACGTATTAAATTTTGCTACAGATAAGCTATACAGACTTCACTTCTCTGTCTGCATAGACACTCATTGCTTCAGATTGTAGATTGTCCAAATAGCAAGGTTCTCTTTTTTTGGCTGGAAAACAGTAAATTAATATTAGATGAGTGTTTGTAATATCCTGTACTTAAGTTTTAAGCATCAGCTATTGTTTTGGGCTAGACAGCTCTGTAACATAGCAGGAAAAGTGCTTAATGAAATCCAATATTTGGAAGCAGGAGGTAGATGAATTCAGACTTGGAACAGCAGTGCTAAATTTTAACAGGAAGGATAACTAACATTTGTAGTAATTTCTGTGGGTGTATGGCTTTCTTTATCACTTAAGACTTAAGTCTTGAACGTGAACTCTTATATTTTCTAAAGGATTTACTATGTCTTAGGCAAGTTATGGTTGAGTTTTGTAGTTTGTGAAAGGCAGGAAATAGTCCTAATGTCCGAGGCCTGCTATCTTGTAAGGTAGGTGAGGCTGTGTGGCTGTGTTACTGTTAGGTACAAGGTACTTCTGCTGTGCTCTAAGAGTAAAGACCTTAACTTCTAAGATGGCTTGCAAAAATAATTTGATCTTTTGGGCAGAATAAGGAGAAATTATTTGTTTTGTAATTTCTTTGTAAGGCAGGGATCTGAACCCATGGGTTTTTTTAAATCGTTATTCTAATTTAGTTAAAAATACTTTGGATTTTTAAGGTTTGATGAGCATCTGTGTAAGAGACATCTTAAAGCCCAGCATTTGCTCTGCTGGATTCCTAGAACCTTTTTCTGTCTCCTACTTGGGAATAACCTTTGTTAAAACAGAGAAGGATAGAAAAATTGCAACTACATGTTTATTCCTTATGCATTTAGGTACCTGTGCTGTGCCAGAGGTTACCAGGGAATGAAGAAAAATTAAAAGAGGGTCTCCTTACAGGTTGGGCTGTTTTCTGGTGGTGCTTGCGATAGGGACAGGTGATCCTACAGGAATGGGATCCGTGATCCTACAGGAATGGGATCCGTGATACTCCAGGACCCAGGGCAGGAAACCTGCTCAGCCTGACCTTTTGCTGCTCTGGGCTGTCATGGCTGGCTGCTGTGGCTGGTGCTCCTGGAGCCACAGTGTGCTTTCTCTCTGTGAGTTGTGCTTGAGTTTGCCTGTTTTGTTGCCCTGGAGACAGAAGAGTGTGGTATGCCTTTCCCCTGACCAGAAATAGTTTCCTGTACCTTGTGACCAGAGCGCTTACTCCTCCTCTGGTCCCTAGCCAGGCTGTGTGGTGCTGGAGGGATGGGGTGTGGGGTGATGACCTCTTGTCACAAGTTCTGGTGTGGCCCTGCCCGCTCCCCTCCCTCTGCATGATGGTGTAGGATTTCAGGAGAGCAATTGCTCTTGATTTACATCTCCCGTGGCATTTTGATGGTTATGTCATTTTGTTTGAGCCTTGCTCCTGTCAGCTGTCTGTCCTGGCTGTCAGGAGTCAGTGGCTGAGTAGCACGTGGTGAGCTCTTACCTCTCCTTCCCCCTTTGCTCAGCTGTTTTTGCTGTCTACTTCCCTGTGTCCTTGTACTTGGGAACAGATTCTCAGCAAGTGTAACTGTGCACGAGGGCAACGTGATCTGGGTGGATGAAGGATCCCCTTCTGTAGGAGTTCCAAGTAGAGCTGGGAGGATAAGTGGGGAATTTGCAAGACCTAGGCGTGGACATGGATGATGGCTAGTTTATCTTAAACTGTTCTGCTGCGAGAATCTGGCCTGAGTGCAGAGTATGGAGTGCAGTCCATTACCTTGCAACTGTGTTTTGCAAAACTTGATTTGTGAGAAATGCTGCTAAAAGGGAAGCTAAGACACCTCTACCCCTCCCCAGCAATGCAGAAAGTGCTTGCACTGCACCAAGGCCTAGGGAGCATGGAGGTTCTCCAGGCTTTCTTGCTACCTGCTACTTTATTGGAGTGGTTCTGGCATAGAACTGTGAAATATATGCAAGACAACAATAATTTCCAGGATGGAGAACAAAGGAGAGATGAAAAGAGTAATTTACCTTCCTCCATCCCTGAACAGTAGCAGATGAGGATGTAAGCACATCTCAGTCCTATAAAATATTAATTGGGACATTTTCTATGGTTCAGCAGTGGGAAAAAAGACAGAAATCCTGCAGTACCCTGAGCTGAGCTGCTATTCCTAGCCTGGGAGAGAAAAATGTTCTGAGCTGAGATCTGGCTCAGTGTCCCTTTTCTGCTTATAGGGAATAGAACAGTTGCCCAAAGCCTTCCTTTACAAAGGAGTGGAAAGACCATGCAGAGACCATGGAGCTGCACAGACTGTTCTCAGGCAGAGCTGTACAGTGTGAAGTGGTTCTCTAGTGGAGTTCGTATAAATGGGAGAATGCTGCATTTCTACCAGCGATGGCCTGAGTAGCCCAACGAGCCAAATGTCCTGCTTAACTCCTGTGGAAAAGACTTGTGTGTCTCAGGGGTTGCAGAGAAAGTTGTGTTTTCAAGGCTGTGTGCTGAAGATCTGCTATGGAAGAAGTGTGAAGAGGAAGTAGGGACTTCTGCTGCTCATTGTGTTGTTTTGGCAGCTGGGCTGGGGAGGAAGGGCAGTCCTTGTTTCTTGCCTCTTTCTAGGCATCTTCATCCCCAAAGCTCTACAGTTGAGCAACTGCCAGGGCTGTCTAAAATATTTCCCTCTCTCAGATCCTTTCATTGAAGCTGTGCTTGCCTGATGTGATCGTTTCACTTGAGAGGAACTTCGTAGTGAAAGTTCAGGACTCATTTGTTGCTCTAGTGAAAAATCTCTTGTCTAAGGCTCAGTGGTTAGAAAGCCCCTGCTTCTTGGCTGAGACAGGCAGAGTTGCTCTATCTCCTTCTTTCCTTGCCCTCATGCATGTTATGTTTTTAGGGAGGAGAAAACATTGTTTACTGTCCTTGATATTTGTTTCTTTAATCCAGGTGACAGTCATGGTCAAGCTGATGTTGCCTTTGGGCTGAAATAAGCATGCTTAGCATTTGGGCAGAACTTGCCTGGAGATCTCAAAGTGCTTGATCAGCATTTCACCAGCATATCCATCTGTGGGTGCTGAAGTATGGTTACCTTTACAGTTCATTGGAGCTGGCAGAGTCCCCTACTTTGTGTGAGGGCAGTTCACTAGCAGGATTTTCTCCCTCCTCCTCTGCATTTCTGCCCCAGTGTTTTCTCTGGGGTAGCAGCAGGTCTTCTCATTTAATGCAAGCTGTTTCTTCAGAGATGTTTCCTCCTCCTCTCTGGCCTTGGAGAAGTGGGTGAATCTCAGAAGGGATGTCACTGGGAAATGGCTTTGCGTATTTGTGTGTCTGACAGGAGACTGATGTCTTTGACTCTGCTGCTACTCACTTTGAATCCAAGAAGGGAGTATCAGTGTAGTGCTAGCTCTGTAGCAGAAGCAGAGGTTCTCTGCAGCCTTGGTTGTGGAGCCCTCACCTGAAATGCCTGTGAAGTTTTGGGAGACAGTTGTATTCCAGCAGTTCCCAGCCCTCTGGTTGTCTGCTGGGTCACTGTGTTCCTCTCTGTTGAATATGAACAAGAGCTTAATTCATAGTTGTGGTGCTTAATGCCTTGTTTCTTATTCTCTTTCAGATCACCAGAAACTGGAACGTGAAGCTCGAATCTGCCGACTTCTCAAACATCCAAATATCGGTAATCCTCCCTGTGTTCAGAGGGGTGGGTGTGAGAAAGGAATAATGTCTCTCATTTAACATGCAGTAAGAAAACAGATGTAGTCTGAATGTTTACAACAACTCTTCGGACTTGCCTGTTGAAATCACCTCAGTTTATCTCCCTGATAAATTCTGCATATGATCCTATCCCATTCCCATAGCATCCTGGCCCAGATGTTCTCCAAAGTGTGCTGTGTTTGCATCTGCTCACCCATGCAGAGCTGTCCCTGCTGCTTTGGTGACACTTGACTCTTGTCTGCTCATTTTACATTCTTCAAAGGCAGTGAGCTGTTGTGTTCATTTTCCCCACACTTGTCTTTTGTTTTCTCTTCCTGGCACTTTTGGACATATCGGATAAAAGCTGTATTCAGTGACATGCCCAGAGTTAAAGGAGGGGGATTAATATGTCAGCTCTTCTCATTTCAGTGGCTGGTTAACTTAAAAACAAGAGACAAAAACCAAATTGCCCATTTTGGCAGTGATTTTGTAAAGAGAATAGTTTTGCCTAGAAATACAGGTTGAGTTAAAATAAGGCACAACTTCAAACCAAAGCTACATTATTTACTGAACTGTAGGTAGAGGGCTTGGATTTTTATCTAGTTCTAAAGCACCATGGAAGTTTGTCTTAAGCTTTCTTTTAGAGAAATTTTAATTGACTGAAGTTGCTTGAGCAAAAAAAAAAAAAAATTAGACCAGTAATAATCCCCCTTCTAGGACCTTTACATAAATAAACCCTAGCTAGGATCCAGATAAGGTTTAATTTGAGTTAATTTCTTTAAGGAAACGTGGAGAAATATCTAACTGCCACTTTCAACCAAACCAGTCTTGGGAAAATCTGTAATGTATTACGTTGTCTTCTTTTTGCATAACCCTGTCTGTAAGTGTAGGTAACTTCTTAAGAGCATCCGTCTGGTTTCTTGACTTTCAGTTTTGTAATAATTTTCTCCTATCCTCTAAAGACCTGGGAGAGCAAAGGTGCCTTACAGCATGTTCTGTGGACTAACAGCTGTAGCCTATTCCAAAAATGATGAAGAAGCAATTTCCACAAGCTGAGGTCTTTACAAAATGTAAAGAACCTTAGTAGCAGCTTTTCAGCAGTCATAGCTGCTTTGCATCAGAGTGTAGTTGTGGAGGTGCAGCATGAGAGGAGTAGTAACCACCTTCTACAATAACTTGCCCTAATGAATATATTAGCTGGTAAATTTATTTATTGGCAATATTCAGAATAACTAAAGTCACGTTAGCTAGTTGTCGAGCTTTGTTTGCTCCATAAGACTTGTTGCTCTTAGTTTAGTAGGTGATGTCACTTTCTATTTTGGCCTTAACATCATCTCTCCTTTTTATAATTTCTTTTATCTTTTCTAGCCAGGCCTCTCACAGAGTAAATCTTACACACAAGAAGAAAACCACTTTCATAAACTGCACTGAATACAGAAACCTATCATGTTCCTAGTTCAATTCTACAGCTTCTTCCTCATCTATAATGAGTGACAATGCTTGTCTCCTGCTGTATTGTTGTTTGGAAAAGACAGTTTTGAGGAACGTCAGTGGTTCTTTCGTTCTCTGCAGAGCATTTCTTGTACTCCTAGAAAGAACAGTTTTTATTTGAAAATAAAGAGACTAGTCATTCTAAACTCAATGGGTGATCACAAATAGCAATAAAGGAATTAAGCTTTATGCCTATAACACTGAGTCAAAGTATGTTGAGTAAGACCTTGCTTAGCAGCCCTGTGAAAACCTTTTATACTTGGCTGGTTTCCAGGCATGTTTATTCTTAAAACCTTTAATGCTTCCACAGCCCCTAGTGACAATGTTTAATTTTTCTGTCAGTTAGACATTAGAAGAACCATTCATTACTGCTATCTTAGCTTGTTGTTTCTAGTTCTATCTGGAGTATATGTGGAAAGTAGTTTTTTTTTCTTGTAACAGTCTTTTACATATTTGAAGACTGTTATCATGTCTCTTTTTAGTCGTCTTTTTCTTCAGACTAAACAAATCCAGTTCTTTCAATCTTTTCTCATACGTCATGTTTTCTAGACCTCCAGTCTTATTTTTTTTCTTTTTTTTTCCCCTTCCCTGGACTCTCTCCCGTTGATTCATCTCTCTCTAGAAATGTGATTCCTGAAACGTAAGATTCTAACTAAGGCAATGCCAGTGCTGACTAGAGGGGGAAGAATTGCTTCACCTGTCCTACCAAAGATACTCTTGTCTTGTACATCAACCTGTGAAACTTGCCATTTAAGTATATTGTTGTTGCACAGTTTTCTAACACATTATCGCTCTGATGCATATTGCAGACTACTTTCTGCAGAACTTCTGGCAAGCAAAAATGTTTTTCATCTTGTATAGATGAGGTTTCCCATTGAAGTGCACATAACATTAGTCTTTATTTAAACAAATAGGAAGAAATTTACTCAGTGGGTTCTCCCCCAGATTTGTCAAGACCATTTTGATTTTTCTTCTGGTAGCATAATAGGGTTGCAACTCCCCCCACAGTAACATGATCCTTAATAACGATGCCATATATTGAATTGTATAGGTAATTAATAGTACTATTGAATATATAGTTGGACTCTGGACAAACTCTGAAAGATATTACTTGATACATTGTTCCAGTATAACAGTGATCAATTCTGAGTATTTTTTTCAATGAGTTGTATACACCATTGTAAGCTGCTTCTGAGTACACATTTTTTTCTAAATTTGTTTATGGAAATAGCACTTAAGATGCTGTCACAAGCCTTGCTGAAATCCAGATGTTGCATGCATTGCTGGTTCCATATTCTTTGGACTTGTTATATTGTCATAGGAGGGAAACGTGATTCTGACACAGTGGTAGGTTTTTCCTTGAAGTGTGTGTTAGTAGTCAGTAATTACCTAATTACTGCCATTCTATGTTGTAAACTCTTCTAGATGAATGCGTAGTGTGTTGCTTCAGTGTGAGCTATACTAGTAACACTGCACCATTCCTGAAGAATTCTGCAGATTTTGCACTTGCTTTAATTTCCCCATTATGTTTTGTTGTTACTCCTTTTATTGCAAACTGCATTGCAGCATGTCCTGCTCTTGTACAGTGACCTGAGCCTCTAGTGATTCCGAGGCAGAAGGACACCTCTGCAAGGTGGGCTGCTTTTCTCTCCTGCCTGCACACAGGGTATAAAGCACACCTATTGTTGAATGGGTTCTTATCCATTTGCTGCAATACAGTTGATTCTGCCATGGAGATTCTGGACTGAACACACTGACATAACGCTGCAACTCCAGTAAAATAAAGGTTACTCTATGTGCAAAATAATGATGATATTTCCATTTGTTGTTGCTCTTTGTGAAATGACAGCTTTCTGAATTATCCTAACATGCCTTCATCAAATCTCAGCCCTAATTATAGGCTATTACTCTGTAATTGGGTGTTTGAATTGTATTTAGATGCACGTTATGGGCAAGGTAATCACAGTGACATAATATTTCTAAGAGCTTAGTGTTGAAGTAAGGGATTTTTGTCTGGACAAAAGCAGAAAGGTGATTTGAGGCATTTTTCTGATTCCTGATTTATGTTGTGTACCTTGTTCTCATTGTGAACCATCCAATTGTATGTGCCATTACAGCTGATCACCTCAGATTTTAGCTCAGAAGAGGAAGGGCTTCTTTCCCTAACTTTTGGCATAGGTTTTTTTTCCTCCTAACAACTTTCTAGAATATTTTGGTCCAGCAAAACCATTTGCCAGCCATGTTCACCAAATACAGTAGTATCTGTTCACTCCATCCTGTTTTAAAGGCAAAAAAGATGCACCCATTACTGAAAATATGGGAATGTTAGAGAGGCAGAAGGCAACATCAGTAAAACTCCACTGTCTGTAAGCAGTTGAAATGCCTGTGGGAGCTGGCAAGAATCACAGCTCTATGGGGAATTCCACTTACTTGTTCCAGTGATTCACTTATCTATAAATCATACGGGCATTTGACATGGATGTGTTTGGGAACATGTAGAAGAGAATAATATGGCTCTCTTTTCCATTGGTCCGTGTGTTGCAGGAGAGAAGCAGGCATTGGAACAGGCTGCCCAGAGAGGTGGTTGAGTCACCATCCCTGGATGTGTTTAGATGTTGTCTAGATGTGGTACTTGGGAAAATGGCTTAGTGCTGGACTTGGTAGAGTAGGGTTAGTGGTTGGACTAGATGATCTTGAAGGTCTTTTCCAACCTAAGTGATTCTGTGATTCTATAAACATGGTCACAGCCTTGACCCTTCATTTGCAGATGTTTTCCTGATTGTGCCACTGATGCTTGTGCGATGGCTAAGATACAATAAATCTCACAATTTTCTTTGGTTTGTTGTAGAGCTAAATTTACTGTGAATATCAGCTCTTGTTTACTAGAACAGATCATCTGGTCTTCTGCTTAGTTGTAAACTTAATTTCAATCAGTCTGTGTCTTTGATTAAGTCCGTGAATTAATTCACTACATTGAGATACTCTTGCGGAAAATTCAGTTTTTTCCCATGCTTCCTGCTAGCCATAAAATATTAGAGCAGTGACAGAGTTGGGAACCCTAGTATCTTTCTGCAAACTTGCTCAGTGCAGATGTGAAGTTCAGTACAGTGCTGAACACAACCTTTCCTGTCCTAGGACAGGAATGATGCAAAATTCAATAAAAAACCTCATTCACTGTTCCAAAGCGTTTTGTGTTCTTCTACAAGAGTAGGAGTGTGGCTGGTTCAGTGCACCATGAAGTCTGCTCTGTCCATAGATTTTGTCCACCATGTTGTTAAGTGTTGCCCTTCTCCTTCTAAGTTTTCTTTGTTATGCCAGTCTAAATATGTGCTGCCTCCTTTTTGGATCTGTTGCCAGATGATCTGGCAGCATCATCTTCCTCAGATGTTTCTAACCCAACTGTACAGAAGTAGTTCTGGAATGGCTTTTGTTCATAGTTCAAACTGAGCCGTTCTGGTCAGTTATTGTGTTGCAGCTCATGGCAGTCTTTACAGTGAACAACTGCATGCACTTATGTCTAGAGTAATAAAAATGCTTATTTTGAGAGTCTGGTAGTAGGCCAAAAGCCAGAGCCAAATTATGTTTCTGATTTCTGCTTCCATATCCTTTGCTTGAACTCTTCAGAGTTAATTTCTTTGAGGGAATATATAGCAGTAGTGAAGTGCTGTCCTCAGCATCTATCAGAATTATTGCTTTTTCAGGTTTTTCCTGAAAAAGTAGGTTTCCTGGCTTATTCTCCAAAGTATACTTTCACTTGAATTCTTTTTATTTTAGCTTCAATCTGTTGGCTTCTTTTAGGATAAACCACAATTTTGGACACATCCTTACTTAAAATGGGAAGAAAATGGTATAGAACTCTCCTGTGAATTAGAAGAATTTATTTTGACCCAGTTTAATTTTATTTCCTTTGACAAGTCATCTGTCCTCCTAGTACCTCTATCTTGTGGGAGTGATTTTGATGGAATGTGTGAAAAAAGGCCTCCAGTTCTGTGTGTCCTTAAATGATGGTGGTGGTCAAGGTGTGAATTGCTGCAAGGACCACAAAGGATGTTGTGCTTTAGTGTGCAGCCCAGCTGGAGAATCCCACAACACTCATAACTGGGAGAAAACAGGGTGCATTGATCTTATCTGCAGACTTACTACTGGATTTGTTGTTTTAGTGGTATCAGCCACAACTTCTTTGCTTATTCCTTGTGTTGAGATACTACTCTTGATAAGTAGGCCCTCACTTTTTGCTCCCTTCCTGCCACTTGGAATGTTTTTGTATCACCTTTTCCCTAACAAGAATTTGAATTGCTTGCTTAGTGAACAAGAAAAAAAACGTAGGCTGTGTTTTGCTGTAAACAGCAGATTTCCTTGTTTTCATTTGGCTTCAGACATCCAGACTGCCTTTGCAATTGGGACAGAAAGGATGTTATGTGCAAAGAATAGTTAAAATGCTGGGGATTCTCCAGTGGTTTGGCCACGGCTTGCTGCCCCATGGAAACTCAGTGATTTCAAAGTGGGATGCTCCTGCACCTGGCCTGCTGTTTAAAGCTGCTGCCCTGCAATTTCTGCTGCTGGGGAACTGCTTGTTTTCTCAGGTGAAACTGGAGCAGAGATGGGATGGTGTGGGGATGTAGGGAGAAGAGATCTTGCAGCAAGAGTTATACTTTATGGCTTTCTCAGTTACTGAGCAGCTTTTCCTTGGAAGTGTAATAGGGCTGTTGCTGTGCTTCCTAAGAGGTCAAACAGTGACGTTCTTGGCCTTAAGCCTTCAACCTGCTCTCCTCTTCCTCCCCCCTGCACACCCCAACCCCCTCGGTGCTCACAAACTCAAAGATACTGCAAGAAGTCAGAGAAGGAGGATTTCTCTACTATTTTTGTACCCCCTCTCTAATTACAATAGCATTGAGGAAATGGAAGGAGCCTTTTCTGGGGTTCCCTCTGCTTGAGCACCAAACAGAATGGAGGGGTGGCTGCACTCTGGTGATATAGTGCAAGGGACAATCTGCTAGAGAGCTTGTCTCTGTGGCAAGGTTTCATGACTCTCCTGGGCAGCATGAGAAAGAAGTTGTGAAAATCAGGCTAGGGGGGGTGTGTCAGGCACAGCACCTGCCTGCATGGGCAGGAGCTCTGCTTTGCAGCACCAAAGGCTGATTTGTCCTGGGTGGCAGAAACCTCTGTAGCAAAATTGCAAAGCCTGTATAGGAGACTTAAAATTTGTCATGACCTCTGACTTTTTTCTATATAATAAAGTGGTTGTTCTCTGTGTATTTGCTTTGAGATACCAATAAAGTGGGCTTGTTATCATTTTGGGTTTTTTTAGAAAAAGCTCTTGTATAATACTAGTGGTTATCTCAAGTACCTTGATTATCAGGTATATGGATACTAGAAAATTATTAATAAAAATTCTGGATGGTCTTGATTGCTATGTTATGATGAGAGTAGAAAATATTCTTGCTAATGCACTCTTTTAGCTCTTGTAATATTTAAGTAGGGCATACTAAATGTTACGCACTGGGTGCTGAACTTCAACCTTTCTATACAGGTATGGCTAAATCAAAGGAAAAATAACAACTGACACTGAAATGTTTTTTTAAAAAAATTTTTGTTGTTGTTTTTTACTTATACTTTTTACCTCTGCAGAAGGAGCAGTTTTGTAACAGGCAAGTTACTGTTCTTCCTACAACTTCTTACTAGGCTGTGAATTCCTGTGCTCAAGGGAATTTCCTCTGACTTGGCACCATGTATGGCAGAAAGGATACTGCTTTAACCTAATATTTTAGGACCAGAGTGTTAAAAAGGTTACAGTGAGAACAGTGGTGGTGGTGGGGAAATAACCACCTTTGTGTGTGTGTGTGCATGCATTTTCCTATTCCCTGTGGCTGGCAGGAGTAGAAAGGTGATTATGCCCAAGTACTTAGGGTGTGGCCTCACCAACGCCAAGTACTGCGTCCAGTTCTGGGCCCCTCACTACAAGAAGCATGTTGAGTTGTTGGAGTGTGTCCAGAGGAGAGCTACCAAGCTGGTGAAAGGTCTGGAGAATAAGTCCTATGACGAGAGGCTGAGGAAACTGGAATTGTTTAGTTTGAAGAAGAGGAATCTGAGGGGAGACCTCATTGCTCTCTACAACTACCTGAAAGGAGGTTGTAGGGAGGTAGGAGTTGGCTTCTTCTCTCAAGTGAATAATGACAGGACAAGAGGAAATGGCCTGAAGCTGCATGAGGGGAGGTTTAGGCTGGGTATTAGAAAGAATTTCTTTACCTAAGGAGTGGTTGGACACTGGAGGAGGCTGCCCGGGGAGGTGGTGGAGTCACCATCCGTGGAAGTGTCTGTAAGAGATATAGATGTGGTAATTAGTGACATGATTTAAGCACTGAACAGGTAGATTTAGGTTATGGTAGGTGGATTTAGGTTATGGTTGGACTTTAGATGATCTTCATGGTCCTTGCCAACCAGGATGATTCTGTGATTCTGTGTGACTGTTCCTTGTCTTTCTTTGCAGAACCTGCAGCAGCTTGGTTCCGCCTGAACCAGAACAGTGTTAACAAGCCCTTCTTCTCTTCCATTTTCCAGAGCTTTAAAACTGCAATTGGTGTGAAATTCTGTGGGCTTGGGGAGTTTACAGCAAGCTGGTATATATCCAGCATGCTGTAACCTCTCTGTGTCAGATTTGGAAGGAGGAGGAGGGAAAGAGTCCACGTTCCTAAGGGACTGGTTAAAAGCAGCGTGCTGTGTCCTGTTAGCTAACTGTCCTGCTGCTGCTAGTAACTGCTTTAAAAAAGCTGGTCATTAGCTGCTGGAACAGATTATTTCTAGAGGATTATTTGCATTACACAATTTAATGCTCTTTAATAGCAAATTTTTAATTAAAAGGAGAGTCCTTTTGGAAGCAGCCTGAGCAGCTGCAGCTGAATTCTGCATGTTTAATGTAATTAGAGAAACAGCTGGGGTGGGAGCTGAGCACCCAGCTCACAGGCAGGTTGGTGGTGGCTCCTAGTGGGACAGGCATCCTGAGCGATACGAAATGCACAGAAAGCATCCTGGCACACAGCCAGGCTTGGAGGTGCTGGGACAAATCCCATCTTGGCTCCCCAGGCTGGTGAGCAGCTGGGGAAGTGGAGGGTGGGTGGTAGCCATCTGCGTCAGTTCACTTGTCACTTGTGCTGCCACGGACTAATAGTGCTCAGTTTGCAGTCTGTCAGACTGTGTGTATTTGTATCAATAGTTTCAGCATCTCCTGGCACATTGGAGAATATCTTTGGAAGAGGGCATTAGACAGTTTTTTTTTTACTACTTCTGACATACAGTGTCTCTTGAAATATGCCCTTTGTGGTATCTTTTGCCTCCCTTTCTTCATGATACAGGCAAATGTCTCATGTCTGGTTGGAAACTCCTGAGAAGTGAAGCTGTGGCTCTTTCTAGTGAGTGGCTGACCTTTAAATAGCATTGTTCAGTCTAGAAGATCCCAGAGCACTTTTGAGTTTGCACTACTAAGGCTGTATGAAAGATTTACTGTGTTGCAATTACCATGACCCAGGAGACAACCAGAAATCTCTGTTGCTTGTTTTCTGCTCTGCTGCAGGTACTGCATCACAGGCAACTTAATTTGAGAGGCCCAAATACGATATAATCACAGCACACGATGTGTGTTGGTGCAGAGGTAGTTGGCTAATGATGGCCTTTAAGTTCCCATAATATCCAAATGCTTTGCATTTAGGAACACCAGTGAACATATATTTAGCAGACAAGATTACCCTACCATGTAGCTTGAAGACTGTCCCTAAAGACAGGCAAAGTTATGTAGCAGGCAGCATATTTCAGCCCATGTTACCTCTTCCTAAGCAGAGATAAGTAGCTGCAAAGGGAAGATACTGGCCTTTTGCTGGGACTTTGGTAACTACTTTGCTTGCAGAGATATACTTGCAGCAGGTTTCCAGAACCATCCTGTGTTACAAGAGCCTGCCTGCCCCAATCACAGGCCAAGTCCCTGGGCAGCCCCATTCAACTTTTTGCTGTGGACATGGGATACAGGGGAGTGTTCATCCCAGGACTTACATGGCAGGCATAAATGCTCCTGGCCAGTTATGCTTGACATACGAGTGGAAGGATAATAGTACTCAGCACACTGGACAGAGTGAAGGGAAGGTGTGGGTCAAATCTAGGCTAGGCATAATCTGTGTCTGTGATCCCAGTATCAATTTGCCTGTTACATGTGACCCTTTAAAAATGACATGCATGTTGCTTTTCAGTGACTTCTTATGTTCCTGTAGTTCAGGTGAACTTTTATGAAAATTGAAAACTCTCTTCTGATTACTTCATGATTCCTTCAACTCTGCATTCACGGAGTCTTGCTTTGTGAGACTCAGCAGCAATTTGCATATGTTGTCAGGCTGGTACAGTGTGTTATGAGGGAGGTTTTCGTCCTATGCTTAGTTTGTTGTTTGTGTTTTTTTAATAGAATGGCTAAGGTTGGAAGGGACCTTAAAGATCATCTAGTTCCAACCCCCTGCATGGGCAGGGACACCTCCCACTAGACCAGGTTGATTAAAGCCCCATCCAACCTGTCCTTGAACACTTCCAGGGAGGGGGCATCCACAAACTCCCTGGGCAACCTGTTCCAGTGTATATCACCACTCTTACACTACAGAATTTCTTCCTAATGACTAACCTAAACGTAACTTCTTTCAGCTTAAAACATTACCCCTCATTCTATCACTACACATTCTGGTAAAAAGTACCTCCCCAGCTTTCCTGTAGGCCCCTTTCAAGTACTGGAAGGCCACTATAAGGTCTCCTCAGAGCTTTCTCTTCTCCAGGCTGAACAGCCCCAACTCTGTCAGCCTGTCTTCATAGGAGAGGTGCTCCAGCCCTTGGATTATCTTTGTGGTCCTCCTCTGGACTTGCGCCAACAGCTCAGTCTACTTTCTGTGTTGAGGGCTCCAGAACTGGACACAGTATTCCAGGTGGGGTCTCACGAATGTGGAGTAGAGGGGCAGAATTACCTCCCTGGCCTTGCTCATCATGCTTCTTTTGATGCAACCCAGGATGCAGTTGGCCCTCTGGGCTCCAGCACACACTGGTGGTTCATGTCCAGCTTCTCATCTATTACCACCTCCAAGTCCTTCTCCTCAGGACTGTTCTCTAGCCATTCTGGCCCCAGAATATATTTGTGCCATCTGCTAGCTCCCTTAGGAGCTGTGGATGGATCTTCTCAGGTCCCACTGACTTGTGCACTTTCAGGTTCTTTAGATGGTCTCAGGCCTGCTCTTCTCCTACAGTGAGGGGATCTTGTTTTTCCCAGTCTGCCTTTGCTTTCTGTGACTTGGACAGTGTGGCCAGAGCCCTTACTGGTAAAGACTGAGGCAAAAAAAGTCATTTCGTACCTCAGCCTTCTCCATATCCTGGGTGACAAGGTCTCCTGTTTCCTTCTGGAGAGAGCCCATAATTTTCCTGTTCTGCCTCTTATCACTGATGTACCTGTAGAAACCCTTCTTATTACCCTTGATGTCCCTGGCCAGGTTTAATTCTATCTGGGCTTTAGCTTTCCTACCTTGATCCCTGGCTTCTCAAACAACTTCTTTGTATTTCTCCTAGGCTACCTGTCCCTGCTTCTACCCTTTGAAGTCTTTTTTTTCTTTTTTTTTTTAATCAAAGAGTGTCCAGGAGCTCTTTGTTCATTCATGCAGGTCTCCTGGCATTCTTGCCTGCCTTTCTCTTTCTTGGATTGCCTAGCTCCTGGTCTTAAAGGAGATAATCTTTGAATATTGACCAGATTTCTTGGGCTCCTATTCCATCTATGATTATATTCCATGATACCCTACTAAGAAGACCCCTGAGGAGGCTGAAATCTGCTCTCCTAAAGTCCAAGGTCACGAGCTTGCTGCAGACTCTTCTTGTTCCCCTACAGATCGTGAATTCCACCATTTCATGGTCACTGCAGCCAAGGCTGCCCTTAAGCTTCACGTTGTTCACCAGGCCATCCTTGTTTCACAGCACCCTTTCTCATTGGCTCCTAGTTGCTTTGTATCACATTCAGGCATCAGAGAACTGCAGCTTCCCTGTACGGGGTCACTTTATTCAGGCAGGGAATGCAAACTAGATGGCATAACTGTATTGTCGTTTTTCACTAAAATGCTTAATTTTCTGTAGTTAATATTGTAGCTTATTAATATTTTTTTTTTTCTAAAATGAAACCTGTATGTATGTGATGATTTTTGAGACACCTTAAAGTATCATCTTGGAAGTTTCATTCTTGAGGCAGGATTTCCAGTGTGACTCTGAAGACAGCAGGCAGAGAAAAGTACACAGCAGCTGTTCTTAAAAAGTGCTTGAACTCCTAGAACCCCGCTGCTTTTAGGTTTAGTATCTGCAGAATGTCCCCTTAAGCCACCCACTGTGGTATCAGGCTCTTCACAAACTATCTGGATTGTGTTAGGGCCTGAGACCTGAAGCACCCTTACAAGGCAGAAAACAATTTGTGTAACTTGCGTTAGGCAGTGTTGAAGATCTGAATTTTTTTGGGAAAAGGATTATTTGGTCTTCCTATTTTTTTTTTTATTTTTTTTTTTTTTCCTGTTAGCTGTTATTCCAGAAGGCCAGCTTTGTGGGAGATGCTTCTTGTACAGGTAAAATCAGTTTACATAGAGTGAGACTGGAGAGGAGGCTGAGGGAAGAAAAGGATACATAAACCATTTAGCTGGTTTGTGTCTTCTGTGTAGTCCTGCATTGCAGCTCGTTAATTTTGCAGAGTTACAGGTGTGCATTTAAAATTGGAGGGACAGTTTTTGGTAGCAGTCTTTCATTACCCTTGGTGGAGTACCACTACAGTACCAAATTCAGGACTGCATGTGGAGAAAATTAGGCTTTTTGTGAGTCCTGATGAAAACATTGTTTCATCAAGATGCTGT
Organism: Apus apus; assembly: GCF_020740795.1. Taxonomy (NCBI): domain Eukaryota; kingdom Metazoa; phylum Chordata; class Aves; order Apodiformes; family Apodidae; genus Apus; species Apus apus. Next base: position 21,835,642 of record NC_067285.1, on the reverse strand, counting down.
ACTGAAATCACTGTTTATCTCTCCCAGAATCTATATGCTTCTTGGAGATACCATGCAGGTGCTGATACACACTCTCTGCTGACTGACCAGCTGGTATTGTTGCAGAAGATGTTTCTATGTAACAATCTGTGACTGATTCTGCTCCTTAGGATAGCACTTGTTCTAGCATTGCATTCTAGTGCTGTAGGTTTTTTGTTAATTATTTCCGAAGCTCTTTGTAAGACTTGACACTCTTACAAAATTAAATGTGTTGTGAACTCTTTGAGCCCTCTGTTCTTTGTGTGGGACTTTTTTCTGTGCTCTGACTTAAACCTTAGGTAAATTATTTTGCCGTATCCTGTAACTGATTTAGTGCCTCAATGTCTGACTTGCTTCTGTTTTCCTTCTTACTCCTGTCTCCTTGTCTATTTTTGCTAACTGCTGTAGTAAGTGCTTTTTCATCCATCAGAGACCTTTGACATGGTAACAGTCATCAGGTGACCCTGACTGTGTGTGATGTTAGCAGGGAATGGTTCTCTACGTCCCTCTGTTAAAAGTGTTTGGCTGAGATGGAAATATGTTTTGAATCACTGCTTCTGGGCAAAAGAACCACTCCATAGAAATAATGTAGCTCATCTTCTGGTGAACAGATTGAGATCAGGTTCCTTGCCAAGTACTGGACTCTTGTATTTTGGTCATCTTTTGGAAGACCCTGTGTCGCTGTTGTGCAACTTTCCTGTTGCTGTGACTTGAGATTCTTTTTGCCATGTGTTTGTCTAGTCTGCTGCACTAGACAGAGATGAGAGATGTCACTGCTCCTCTGATGAAAGCAAAAAAAAGGGTTCTGAAATATTTTTTAATAAAAGGTGGGTGAATGCATTTAATTTTCATTCTCCATTTTCTTATCATTGATAGTCAGTTTTTGGGCATTCTCTACCCTCCAGCATCTATATGCAATTGTATTTTTCACCCTTTTGTGTCAACAGGTTACACAACCATGAGCAGCCTACATGGTTTCTGCTCAACTGCTAGTTTCAAGCTTACCTTGTGGTAGTACTGGAGATGTTAAATGGTGTGTCAGGAACAACAGCCAGTGGAACAAATGGCATCTTTTCATGAGAAAATGTCTGAAACGAAGAACTGCCCAATACTTGAGTTTCTGTTACCCACTCCTGGAATTGGCCATTCGAGATCCTATGTCCTGCCTGCTGGTGGAGGGCATTCGCATAGGACATCTTTAAAGCACAGAGGCCTCTATACTGTTTGGAAGGCAGAGGTATCAGATAGTAGCTCATGTTTGTGTATCTTGTGATGAATGCTAACACAACGTGGATCGTATTTATGAACCATGGTGGAGTGGGGGACAAGAAAATTTAAAAATGCTTTTATCTTTGACATGAGCTAAAGATGGTGGAGTTATTTCTGAATATATGCCATTTCATAGGCTGGCTGAATGGTTTGGGAATAAGCACATCATGTTTTTAAGCTGACAATCCCTGGTAGTTAGGACTGCATTGAAGAGCATTTTAACTTGAGTGTCAGCAGAGTGAACTATGGCATCAGAGCTGCTGATTGCAGTGTCCTTTCTGGTGAGGAAAACTTTTGTGCCTCTGCAGGAGGGTAGATAAGCAAAATGTTAGGGTGAAAGGGCACTGGTTGCTCTTGCTACAGGGTATTGTTGTTTTTTTTCTTCCCATCTGCCTTGGTATGAAGTAGTAGTGCTCTGAAATTGAAAGTCACAAGAGTTTTGGTATATTCAGACTTTTCTTAATCCCTTTTGACCCCTCATTGCTGCCCCCTCCACACTTTAACCCTAATTCTTATGCAGGGTGGTGGTGGACACCATCATCTTTCCTAATACCTTTTCTGGGTTTTGTTGTTCTACTGTTACCTCCTGAGCTTTGTTACCTCAGCAGGTTAAATACTGGGCAGATTTTGTGCCAGCATCTTTCTTGACCATCGCGAGGAAGTAGCTCCCTTGTTAAGTTAATGACCTGTGTCCTGCCTCCAAAGCCTTCTTCGCTGTGCAGCCCTAGGATGGTGTACAGCATCAGTGTTTATGAACTATCTCTGTCCTTCTGTCATGGCTCCTCACCTAAGGACACAAATAGTGTTTTACTGTTCTGGAGGGCACTTTCTACTGCCTCTGCCAGTCTCTGCTGGCTCAATTGCTACTTCCTTCCCTTTTCATAATGTATATGACAAAATTGCTTACCTCAGTATAAAGAAATAGCACTAATCAGCTAATTTATATTTTATTTCCTGATGTAATTTGCTTCCTGCATCTTTGCATCAAAGTTTATTGTTCACTGTTTCTCACTTCTACCTGCAGATGTGTTTGCTGTTCCCTTTTTGTGGCAAGTCCTCTCCACTTGCTGGTGGCTGTGCTCCTTCTCTGTCAGGATTTCATCTGTGCTGCTCTCCCCTCTTCTTTCTGTTCCTTACAGTGCTTCTATGACCTTTCAGGTGCCAGAGGAGGGAGAATGCTTTTTCATGCACGCCACACCGAGCATCACTAGACATGACCTTATTAGCACATTCAGCTTTTCTTGAAGTTTCTCCATCTGTTTTCAGATCAAGATGTTTTCTTTGTAAGGTCCCTTCACAGAATTTTGCCCGTGTTCTGGGCCTCAGCTCTTGTTCATGTGCCTGTCTCCTGCATTCACCTCAGATAGTCTTGTGCAGTGGAGTGAAAACAGCCTTGAATCCAAGTGTCTGTTTCTTCCACTTCCCATCTTGTTTTCATTCTTGAATGGAAATATTTTCTCCTAGGAAATACCCTCTTCTTTCTTGTGTTTTTGTAATGTTGCCCCTGCAGGCTTCTGCCAAGTACTCAGGAGACAAGTCTTCTTGTAAACACCAAATTGTATTGCATTGAAGTTATTACAAAGCCAACTGAAACAGCTTACTTGGAATAATTTTTTTTTGCAGTGCACAATTTGAGGAACATAGTTCTTAAGGATGATATATATCTGTTTTCATGCTGTAGGAACAGCAAGTTGTGCCTGAAACACCTGTGGTACTGGTACTCTAACTGTTCTTGCTTGTTTGAAGTATTGTGCTGTGTGGGGTGCTCCTCCCAAACCCCAATGGTTAAATGCAGTAGAAACACTTAGGAAGGAATTTGCTCAAGGGACAAGTCCAGAGAGCTTGTAGATAAGTGGAGGAAAAATATAGGAAAGAACAGGCAGGAAGAATAAGGAAAGAATGAAATATTTTTAGGAAATGTACTGGCAGTGGTCTCTGCGTATCTGTGCTACCCTCAATTTTGAGTTTCTTTGTGTTTGCATATATGTGGAAGGGTGCCTTAGCAAAATAGATTTGCAAGGAGGATTAGAGCACAGCATTGAGAAGATTTGCAAAAGCTATCCCATATGAGGTAGGAGCATGTGCCAAGTGCTAGTCTGAAACATTTCCAAGACGGTGATGGCGGCTGACGTCATGCACCAGTGAGAGGTGCAAACTGACCTCTTGATACTGGCAGAGAGAAAATCATTATGATGGGAAAAGTCAAGACAGACCACCTGTGTTTCATGAGGAAGAGAATGGAAGACAAGGAAGGAAGGCAAAGGTAACATTTAAGTCATAGAGCAGGATAACAAGCTTTGTCTTTTAGGGATGAGACCAGTTATTTTACTTTGGTCAATACTCGATTACAAGTTGTTGCAGTGACTGAAATGCAGTCGTGTCAGCTAGTTGCTTTAGTGGGATGAATCAATAGGGAAGGACTGTAGATGGTCATGTGAAGAAGACAGCTTGTCTGGTCAGGGTGTGAAGGTTTAGGCCCTGAGTCAAGTAGGGTTGCTGGCTTGTGCATTCTGATTGGCAGGGAGAAGAGTGAAGTTTTGCAGGAGGGGAAAAAAGCAAAAAGTAGAAGGTAGGAAGCAATATGAAATTAAATGCTTAGTTTCTCCTCTTGGTTTAGAATTACTGCCTAGGTATCGAAGAAACATCAAATAAATTGAGAGTTTTATTTAGACAGGAGGAAATAGCACTGTGCTGGCTGCATAGATCCAATAGTTATTGCCCACATGTAACATGAGGAAAGGAGGACAGAGCCCCAGAGCCTGCAGAATGCCAAGGGATAGTGGCTTGTCATGGAGGCAGCCTCAGCCCTGCAGATTAGAGGGACGAAGAATGGGGAAGGACTATGGGTTAATTGAGGCAATAGGAGCAGAACTAGGGGGTATAGGTAAAAAAGCTGAAGGAGGATGAAATTTTGAGAAGGAGAATGTGACCAGATGTGTCAGTGGTAACAAACCTGTCTGGAAAAACAAGACAAGGGACTGGCTCTGAATTTTGGGTAAGGATTTGGTGTCTAAGAAGGAAGTGAGGAAAAGGAATTAGAGGGAGTGAACTTCATGGAGCTTTACAGATGAAGGGCAAAAGGGAGATCAATGGCACTGACATGCAAGTGGAGTCAGATGTCAGTTTTTGGGTTGGGGGTTTGTTTGGAGATTCTGAGCAGGATTTGTTTTGGCAAATAAGAATGGGTGGGGTGAGATGTTAAAAAGTGAGCATGGAGGAAGGAGGAGGCAGATGTGAAAGGACAGAGCTGAGGCATTAGAGAACAGACAGGAGGTCAAAGATATTCAGTTTGTTTTGACAGTGGGAAGGGGTGGGTGTATGTGAAGGGCACCCGTCTGTTCCCTTGAGATAACAGAAGGAAATAGGTCATTAAGTGAACATAGAAAGCGACGGGCGTGGTAATTAATAGACTGATTGGGTTGAGGGAGAACTTGGCTGTGTGCATGGGTTTGATTTGTGAAGTGCCATATTTGCTACATAGTCTGTAAGTCTCCATTTCTTTGTTATGTGTTTGCAGTGCGGCTCCATGACAGTATTTCAGAAGAAGGTTTCCATTACCTCGTCTTTGATCTGTAAGTGTCTTTCTTCTGCTTTGATGCTTCACCAGTGAAACAGGCATGTGGATGGCTGACTAAGAGTGGAATAAAAGGCACCTGCATAAATATAATTTTCCCTTTCACTTTTGAGACCTGTAGAGACCTCTGGCCTATTTGACAAAAATCCATTGACTGTGTGGTAGGGGATGGACCAGGAAGGCTCTTGGCAGCAGGTGTAAGCAAGGGATGGCTGAGGATGGCTATCCTGTATAGGGAGGCTGCTTGACTTTTGTCTCTGAGGCAGCCTGGAGGAGGGGATCAGAGAAGGGATGTTCTGCCCAAGCTTAGCATCTACTGAGCTCTATAGAGTGTCATGAGTAATTCATACCCAGTTTGTCAGCAGTGTCCTGTACACTGTCGGTGAAATGGCAATCCAAGGGGTCAGTCACATGAATGTACCAATGCTGGTGCCACGGTAATGAGGCTCTGCCCTGGCTCCCCTGCGCTGCAAGTCTCCACACAGGCTGTGGGAAAGGGCCCATAGGTGTGGCCATGTATGTCCCAAACAGCCTTGAGCTAGATGTTCACAGACCCTGTAACTTCCCCCTCTTCTTTTGCTCTCTAGGGTTACTGGTGGGGAGCTCTTTGAGGATATTGTTGCCAGGGAATACTACAGTGAAGCAGATGCCAGGTAAGACTGTTTCCAGAGCCTTTGGTGTATGTGCCACGTGTCCTGGCAAGTGGAATGAGTTTCCTGACTGATGCTCTGTGTAGGCATTTGTTCTGACACTCTTGCTCCCCATCTGGAAAAAACAATTCCTCTTTCTGCTATTAGCATAAACTGTTGTCACTAGTCAGCCTGACTCACTGCAGCTCTAGCCCTTGCCACTTGCAGATGCTGCTGTCCCTGTGCTCATTGCTGAGAGACCCGCTGCTACCAGCTTTTTCTGCCTGACCTTTCTGGTGGGTCATGACAAGGTGTCCTCAGTGAGAAAACATAGGGGAGAGCTGTCCTGTGGCTGTCAGAGTGCTGCCTGTTTGGCCTCTGCCTTCTCCTACCAGGAGATCCAGTGATCTGCCATTGCTGTTGGGCAGACCCATTCAGTTGGCCTGTGGCTAGATAATGGTTTACAGGGCAGTGGGAGAGGACTATGTTTCTGTGGGTGCCCTCTCTGACTGTGGGCTGGTTCGCACAGTGAAAAAAGGCACAATATGTAAAAGCAACTGTTATATTTTAATATTAAAAAGATACATAGCTATATCCTTCTTTTTCTGAGTGTGTCCCCTCTCTCCCATGTGTGAGCTTCCTGAGATGGCCTGTGCTTGCACCATGCTTTAAAATGAGGCATTGCACCACACACTTCACTGTGAGCTGTCTGCTGAGGGGGAAGGCCAGTGGGCTTGTCATCTCTGATGGAGCTCCTGGCAGAGACGTCTGAGACCCTTGTAGGTGTTTTCAGTGGGGTGTACAGATGTTGTAGATACAGCATCTCAGGCAGATACATAGTCACTTGAGCTGTTCTGGCTTGAATCTGGGAAGATTTGAGGTTATCAGTCATCATCCTTCCCCCTGAGCCTCTTGCTAGGGCCAGTTCCCTGGAATAGTCAAGACCTGGCAGTGACCGACACTGCTCAGGAAAATTATGGCAGGATTCAGGGAAAAGGAGACCTGTCGATTGTTCTGTGGGGCATCATCAGGGTACTCATCCCTCTAACTGTCAGCTGGCCAGGTCTTGCAGTGCCCACAAGATGACAGAGTGAAACTCCTCCCTTTCTCTCCCCATGCCGAGCTGAATTCCAGAGAAGGCTGGGAGAGCGAGGGAATGAGGTCTGTGCCAATCCGCCGTACTTGGCTCGCCTGAGACACCTCACACTTTTGCCATTTTTGGCCAGAAAATCTCTCTCGCTCAGGCTCAGCTCTGTTCTAATTATACATTTTTGTTTTGGGAGCGGGGAGATATTCATGGACTCCAACCCTGAGGATTGTACTGCCAGCTCTGGATGGGCGGGGATAACAGATATACAGTGCTTCACCTCCTTTCCTCTTTCTCCCCTCACCCTCTTCCCATCTTTTCCAGTATTGAATTTCCCTTCCCTCAAATATTTCACTCATTTCAAATTTGTTCTGCCAAGATTTGTAGAATTTTGTGAGGGGACTGACTCGTCCTGCAGTGAGGACCATCTGAGTTGCCCGTGGCTGGGTGTGTATTGCCCAGCCATAGTTGTCAAAATCCCTACTCCATTTCACACTCACCTGTGGGAGCTGAGTAAATGTTTAGCAGAAAAGATGATTTCAACCAGAAATGTCACCCATGGGTGTGTTGCACTGTCTTCATGCAACAGGTGTAAATAACATCTTACTTTTTCCCTAGTGGTTATAGCAGTGAGAGTGGCAGAGAGAGAGAGTTTCCTGTGGGTTTAGGGAGCACAACACACTACACTTAACTGGGAATGAGTCTTCTTTTCAGATTACTAACCCCTTAAGTGGGATCTGAACTTAAAAGGCACCCAGCAAGAGGGTGTGTGCGCACATTGTGTATGTAAAGTGCTTGAGATGTTGCTCTGAAAGCTTTGCAAACTGGCACATGCCCAGGATTTGTCATCCTGAATTTCCTAGGGGAGTCTGCTGCTCTCAAAAAGTTTATTCTTTGCTCAGGACTAGCCCAGCTGAATGTTTCCTGGAGCACTTGGGTCTTTCTTGCCCTGTCTTGGCTGATGTTTGCAGATACTTGGGTACCTCGGTTCTCCTGTTTGGGGTGGGCACTGTTGCCTAAAGGAGTAAATGAGATGCTTGGTGTGATGGGGAGCAAAGGAAGGAGCTGAAGAAGGTAGGAGAGGCAAGGCTTTGTGGTCCCACTAGATAGGATGTTTAGCATCCTGTTGCTGAGGGCTCTGGGCGTGTCCAACTGTGACAGTACTGAGCTGTGGCATCCAGTGGGCATGATGAAGGGATTCATCCTGGGGTCTTGAACTATCTTTACTACAAATATAAAAATTAGGGAAATGGCTCTGGTCTGAGATGAGATGCTAGGTGTGTGTGTGTGCATAACTGTGTGTCTCTCAATTTATCTTGCAGCCACTGTATTCATCAGATACTGGAGAGTGTGAATCACATTCACCAGCATGATATCGTGCACAGGGACTTGAAGGTAATATTTCCTCCATGCCACTGAGGCTGAGGAGAGCAGCCAGGGGATCATTGGAATAGGCAAGACAGGAATACTGTGTTGCCAGCTGGCAGGGATTTTTTTACTTGAACTGGGCTCAGGGTTCCTGAAGCACAAATTTGCTCCTTCAGAGTTTTCTAGAGGGTGTACTGAACTCCTGAGAAGTTTTCAGTCTTCGTGAACTTTGCCCAGCTCTCAGCCTCTCTGAGGCAGCTCCAGGATGGAGTAGTTTTGAACCTTAGTGTGCAGTAGGCTTTCAGAGAAACTTGGGTAAGATTCATTATAATGAAAAACACTTTCTAATTGGCCGTTGAAGAGACCCCTAGAAACCTGGAGCAATCTGTTCAACCTGCCAGTATGAGTTTGTCTGCACAGGGCAGGTATATTTTTATTCTGCACTGTTGCCAAACACACGCCATTGGGCTAGGGCAGGGTGCATAACAAGAATTTTTTGTGTCATTTATTTCTTCTCTCATCAGTGGAAGCACTTCTAAAACCAAAACTGCTGGCCAGTTAAACACTAGGTGAATCACCTTTTGCCACATTGTAACACATTTGCAGACCCAGAGCCCCCACAGTGTAGTTACTGAAACCCCATCCCACACATAGCCAGCTTTAATGGGAGCTAAGCAGGCCCCAAAATGGAGAGATTTGTACAGGAAGGTCTGCTTGCCCTGCAGCTCTGTCTGTCTAAAGTGGGAATGGTGATGGCCACCAGTGGTCCAGTTAAATTAATGCAGGATGACACTTGCTGCTAGTGTTGGTTTTGATTTGACATACAATGCATAAGGGAGAAAATATAGAAATATTTTGCAGAGAGCAAGGTAAAAGTCTGTTGCAAGCTCAGTGGTAGTGTTCCCCAGGTGTTTTGATCTAATGGACAGCTGTTAACCTTTAGCATTTCTGGCAGGCTCCACTACAGCACTTTTGGCCTTCTGATTCATAGTTCTGTGAAAAGATGCAAGTGATCTGCTGCAGCACGGCTGCTCTGGGTTAGAGCTGATACCTGCTTTTGAGAAAGCAGCCTCTAAGAGGCACTACTGCCCAAAACTAGGGCCTCTATGAAAATCAGTAGTGTTTTTCAGTACAGGATGGTTTAAGTTCAGATATGATCTGTTTTGCTTCCTATGTTTTATTTGTGTGAAAGTTGTGAAATCATTTAGGACTTATCAGCTGCTAGACACTCCCCACTGTAGTTAATGTGTTTCTTCTGTTGCTTGTTCTAATTCACTGAAACTGTCCAGGCCTGAGGAGTAGCCATTCCTTTTGGCAATAAAAGGTCCCGTGCTCTTTATTTAATATTTAGCTCCTTGCCAAGAGCTTGGCCTTCAGGATCAGTGTGTAATAGCTGCAGAGCTTTCTTCAAGTGAAATTTTCTTTTTCACCTCCCTCTCATAAGCTGACATGCTCTTAAAGAACTTCAAATGTTGAGCTGCTCGTAGGGACCATAAAAGTTAGGGAATGCATTCAGATCTCTACAAAAAAAGTATGTGAAATGTGAGACAACCCGTATATTCATAAACATGTACATGGCTAAGCACCATTAGCCTTAAGGTGTTTGTAGCTGTGTTTTATAAGCAAATAGTGCTTAGCTAGCACAAGCCTGGCTGAAATGTCATAGTTCCTTAGTCACTCCAAGCCTACGTGTGATCTGAAGGTGGGAGGGATTTTCAGAAGACTCCATTGGTCTTCTGTCTTAGGGACTTGTTTGCACTGGTGAATTTTCATCAGTGTAGCTTGATTAACACAATCTTTTCCTCTTCCCATCTGGTGAAAAGAGGGTGGCATCCAAATGTATTGAATACCAGTTCCCCTTCCTTCCATGCTGCTTATAGGAAGGACTGTGACAAGCAAGGCTTTTCTCCCTTTGTTCAAAGCAGAAGAAAGGCACATGCCCAGTGAGAAAAGCATCTTGTTCCTGTCAGGCAGAGCAGGGATAGGGGGTTGCTGTGGGATGAAGCTGGTGAGCAGGCTGCAAAGAAGTTCTTAATCAGATTTCTGAAACTGAGACAAGCTCCTGTTTCTGCATTTACAGGCTTCTACCTTGCTTGGTTAAAAACTCAAATTGATCTGAGTTGCACAAATGATCAGAAGGGGTAGGATCAGAAAATGCATTTCTCCAGCTTATCTACAAGTTTGGTTTCCTACAGAACTGTTATAGCAGCCACCTTAAAGGCTTTGGAGTTTCAAAGGGTCCCATGTACCTAGCTGTTCTGGTGCTTCAGAGAAAGCTGCTGACTCTCAGCAGTACAGTTTTTGAAGTTGTGTTAAAGTCTTCTCCTTAAGTCCTATACTGGAACACAACAGAATTATTATTTAAGTGAGATTCATATGAGACAGATATATGAGAGGCCAAAGTCTATCTCCTTTTCCTGGCACATGAGAGAGGTGACATGGCTGCTTGTTGTATAGGTGACAGCAGCAGTAGCAAGACATATTTTATGCTGCTGTAAATATGTATAATGAAAAATCAGCTTACAAGAATACTCACTGCTGTGCTGCTTACACCAATTTGAGGCTGAGGCTTTTTCTGTAAGGGTTGAAAACTACTGCCTACCCAGATGATGCCTTCCCACATTACAATGCTGTATTTGGCAGCCCTTATTAGCATCATACTTACTTTTCCAGTGCTCTGGGGACTGCGTATGGGGAGAAACATCACTGCAGATTGTATATACTGCATCTTCCTCCTCTCCCCACCTCAGATTATTCTCTTCAGGGCTGACAGAAACAAATTTTGGGTTTTGTGCTTCAGGAACTGTACTGCCAGTGCCCTCTGGTGTCAGCATGTAACATATGGCCTGGGTTGGGAGATGCTCTGGCTCCCACAGGATTTTTTTTAGACTTTTCTGCCACTGTTGGTCAATGCCATTTGTTGCTGTTGCACTGCCTTCACCTGAACAGATTTAGTAAATGCCTGCTAAATTCAGTCAGCAGACTCAATTTAATTATGTGAATACTGAGGCAGGAAGCTTTAACAATGATGTCAGTCTTTCATTCTCATCCCCTTTTTTTTTTCTTCTCCCCAGCCTGAGAATTTACTACTGGCAAGTAAATGTAAGGGTGCTGCTGTCAAACTGGCTGACTTCGGATTGGCTATAGAAGTCCAGGGAGAGCAACAGGCCTGGTTTGGTAAGAATGTTTGAGCTTTCCCACTTTTACTTCCCCCTTGACTGATGGCTGGTTTAGTTGAACCCTCCCAGAGTACTTTCTCTTCAGGATAATTGTGTCTGTCTTGGGCATGAGCCTAGCTGGAAAAGAGGAAACAATATGATAGATAAAGACAGAAAAAAATGCTGTGTATTTCTGTCTTTCTTCTCAGTTTACATTAGATACTAGTATCAGAGATGAATGCAGCTGCTAAGTTTAGGCCGTGATCTGAACTTTCCTACTGCTTGGGAGTATAGACACCTGGAATTTTGTTTGGTCATTTTACAGAAATGCATTTGACCTGGCCTTCCTCAGGCACATTTGGATCTGGCCTTATCTTTGTTTAGCTAAAACATAACGAGAAACAAGACCTTCTCAGGCTGAGAATCAGCTCTGAGACTCTGCAGTGCTGTGGAGATTCTGGAGAGATGACTGCTTCTCCTGGTCTGCCTTTTGGTAATCAGATGTGTCCCATTTGTGTCTTGTGTTTTCAAACTCCAAGCCATTATATGTTAAAATTATAAAAGGCCTGGCATTTGAGTTTGTGCCTAGCTGGTTGCTCTTTCTTTTCTGTTTTTCCTGCAAAACATGGACACTTGATCCCATCTGATTTTCTTTATCCCCCAGCCCACCTCCCCTTTCTTTTGGTTTACCAAGAGGTAGTGCTAGCAAATGTGAGATGAAGGGTGGGAAATGCATTTTGGGATTTGTTGGTTACCACTAGTGGATTTTGTGATATGGCAAGAGCTCTTCTGCTTAAGTGCTGTAAATACTTCATGTCATCCATTTCCTGACAGGGTTTGCTGGCACTCCAGGCTACCTCTCCCCTGAAGTCTTAAGAAAAGATCCTTATGGAAAACCAGTGGATATATGGGCATGTGGTAAGATTCTGTAAAAACATTTTGCATTTAAACAAGACCATTTAATGTAGAAGAGCAATTCCCTTTAACTTGTTGCTGGGCAGGTGCACAATGCTCCTTCTTACTGGGTGGAGAGATAAAGGCACTCTTGAGAATAAGCACCTTGTGTAGATGGAGTTAACACTGGAGCTTGAACTTGTTTGATTCTGGCTCCTAATCCTTCCCTCAGGCCATCTATCAGATGTTTGAGACTTGAGAGATAGGACCTCTCTATGTTTTGCTGAGTTAGTTGTTTAGATAACTGTAGCAATTTCTAATTACATTAACTGTATAGAAGATGAAATACTGAAGAGACTTGTTTTTTGAAAAGGAAAAAATTAAGTGTTCAAGTATCTGGGACCAATAAGTTTAAAGATACGTGACATCAGTGTTGCCTGACATGAACTATAAATGGTTCTCTGCAGGCTAGGAATGTTAGCTTTGTCAGTGGCATTTTTGTCCCAAGACCATGCACAGTAACATCTAAAAACCTAGTCCTTCCTAAAAAGTCCCTTGCTGCCCAGCAGCCCCAGGAGATGTGGCTTCATTTTATTCTGAGAGCAGCTGGAAGTTGTGACTCACCAGCCATGGTAGCCAGAGGAGGGGGTAGGACATTATGCACCATGTTCTATCTCCTGGCAGCTGGGTTTAAGAGCTGAACATGAAGTGCTGTGGTGAGCTTCAGCAGAGGAGAGGTTTCTACTCTCTTTTTTTACCTCAGAGGGCTAAATATGATGTCTAATTAAGATATAGGGCAATCATTACCTTGGGGACTGTCAAGAGGGAAGGAAGAGGGGCTAAAGGCGTAGTTGGCATATTAGCCTAACCATAGTGTATCTGTGTCTCTCCCTCCCAGGAGTGATTCTGTACATATTACTAGTGGGTTACCCTCCCTTTTGGGATGAAGATCAGCACAAACTCTATCAGCAGATCAAAGCCGGAGCCTATGACGTAAGGGCACTTTCTTGCTGAGTACCTGCATGGGTGTAGAAGCCATCCAGAACATGGCGCTATCTTACTTGGTGTCCAGCAGGCCCCAAGCTACTGTGCAAAGTGATGTTTGGCATGTTCATACACCTTGTCTTCACTGCTTGGGATACAGTCGTGTTTGGGGCTACTTGAAAGGAAGTGGAAAGCATTGCAGTGGGCACCAAGATGTTGCTGGTCATTAGGGTGATGCAGAGCTGGAAATGCAGATGGTGGAAAATGTTGTCTTCTAGTGCATTTACCACAAAGTGCCGCAGACATAGCCATTGTTAACTCTTTCAGAGGAGCAAAGGGAAGGTTAAATGAAGGAGCCTGTCTTTGCTTGATCAAGACACCTAATGAAAATCAGAGGGAAGTATTATGTAGGATAATAGCTTAAATTATAGCCTCTGATCTCCTCAGTGCCAAAGTGGAATTTCTTCCAGCCATGCAAAGCTTGGAGCTCAGTGAGAAGACTGAATGGCAGGGGTCTTTGGAGGGGTGGCTTTATGGTGCAGATCAGCATGGTGGGTTGGAGGTTCTGGTAAAAAGCAAAGCAGTTCCTCAGAGCGTGGCACAACTGAGGTGTAAAAAGCTACCCGAAGGAGAGGAATAGCAAGGAGGTTAGTACTGGGTAGCAAAGGTGGTGTAAAATGTGTTTTGAGTACCACAGCTTGAATGTTTGACTTAAATTGTTCCACGTAAAGAGAGGCTCAGAGGGAAGAAGGAACCTCCTAGAAATCCTAGCTCAAAGCCTGTGAGCATGAATATCAAGAGGGAGTTAGGGAGTTTGCTTTGTAGGCTGTCTTATGGTTTGTATTACCAAAAATAGGGTTCTGCTGGACCCCAGTTACCTCCCAGCCTCTGTGCCTGAGACCATGAGAGCAGCAGTACTGGTGACAGTGAGAACAAAGGTCTGCCTAACCTCATGTCCTGGCTCAGTGGCTTCCTGAGTGAAAGGAAAGTTATGCCTTTGTACGTGATAGCCTTAAATGGACTTGTACTCTCCTCTTGCCTTCTTGCCCCTCTTGTTTTTGTGTTGCTTGTTCTCATTTGAAATGTTTTTGCACTGGTTGTGTAAATGGGGATTTTCAAAGCACTTCAGGGGTTAACCGTCTTAACTCCTGTAAGTCATGAGGAATTAAGTGCCTGATGCTCCCTATCTGCCTGCTGTTTTCAAATTCTTAGCTTTAAGAACAAGGTCCAGTAGATTCCTCCCGTTTTACCTAGTAGAATACAGCTCAAGTGTTACTGGTCTACCTGCCTAGGGTGTCCTTTCCCCAGCACTGAGTATGCAGTGGACTGGTCTGTTGTTACCTCTTGACCATAAAGGAAGTGGCAACTGTGAACTGGACTTCGTGCTGTTGGGTAGAGGTTTTGCAAGGCATTACCATGAATACTTCAGTCTGGGTGGGGCTGATACTGGCTGAAAGCTCAGTATCATAATTTTTTACTCATCTTTTGTAATGTTTGCAGAACAAATTGTATCATGTCTTGCTCATGCCTGAAAATGCAGGAGTATGATAACGGGCAAGTCAGTTACCATGGGTGTATTTTTATGACCTGAGTGAGAGGAGCACAGAATGGGATAAACTTTCTCTAAATGGTTGTAGCACTGTAAGGAAATGTTCTCAGAATAGATCATTCTTCCCCTCAGCCCCCCTTAAAGACAGGGGACTTCTATCCCAACAGCATATGTATCTGTGTTCTCAAGTTCACCTGTATTTGTACAGTAGATTCATAGGAGTGAGATGTACTGCATTTAATGTCAGCATGCTGTCATCTTTACCACATGCAAGCATCTGGAGGACGACGTAAATATCTTTATCATTACTTGAATTAGAGGAGAGAGCAGTTACCCCTGATGGATAACCAGAAACAGAAATACTTCAGATTATTTTATTTGTTTCCATGCTTCTGTATTCCCATCCACTGTTACATCTCTCTTGCTCCCCAAGTAATGATTTCTGATATGGGACATGCTTGCTAATAAATTGCTGGTGGGTTGCTACACCTAAGTGACTGCTATTATTCCAGAATATTATGCCTTATGGTGGGGAAAATATACCTGATGGGATGTTCTGTGTTAGCAGGTTTTGCTTCCAAGAGGTTTTGCTGTAGTGAAGTGTTTGTGATTTCACATATGCTGGTACAGCTTTTTAGCATACTGGAGAAAGAGCAAGGTGGAGTGAAAAATATAGTGCTTGTGTTTTTCATGTCAGAACTCATTTAGGAAGATCTATGACTTTACTTTTTTGACTATTGAGTGTGAAAGAAATTAGAAGGTCTGAGTGATTCCTAAAAGACTTGTAAACTGTTAATCTTCCTCCTTGTGTCTGGTGAATGGTACAGGTGTGTCCTGCTGTCTGTTACCATTTGTTTGCTGGATTCTGTACAATTTTTGTTCAGCGTCGGTTTTCACAAAAAATTAAGTATTTTGCAATTATGTTAGCCCTGATATCAAAAGGGCAAAAGCTGGGATTCAGCTGTGTAGGAGGAGAAACTCTTCTGCTAGTAGAAGATATTTTCAGTTCATCATCTGGTCCTTCTTCCCCTTTCAGTTCCCTTCACCTGAGTGGGACACTGTGACTCCTGAAGCAAAGAATTTGATCAACCAGATGCTGACAATAAACCCAGCAAAGCGCATCACAGCTGACCAAGCTCTCAAACATCCATGGGTCTGCGTAAGTGTTTTCCTTTTACTATGGATTGATTTGTGGTTACTCTGACCTGACATGTCAAGAAGACTTAGCTGCAGAGCAGCCCAGAATATTTTAAATATTTAAAAATCTGATTGTTTTGGAGGCTGACCTTCAATAAGCCAGCTTTGTCATGCTGTGGTGCTTTTATTGCCACTATAGGAAAAAAAAATAAATTCCCTTATTCTTGTAGAGGTTTTGTGGATGTCCATGGTATCTGGTTTTCCCTGCATCTCCTCTTGCAGTCCATGTCATCCTAAAATGTCAGATGGAGTTTGGCATCAGACAAAATATTTTATGATTATTTGTTCTTCATCTCTACTTCAGTTCATTGCATTGCGTCTTTGCAGTGCTGGAACATTTCTGCTCTGCTGCAGCTTAACTGACTGTAAACTTGAAATCAGCAAAAAATCTTTTGCTGTTCTGTGTATGTAGTTTCTGCCTCATCAGACCCCACATATGAGTATTTTTCATCTTTTGCAAAGTTGGCAAGGAAATCCCAGAATGCAGCTGGGAGTAGGCATAGGGGAAAACAGTAATGGTGCCTTTTTTGTCTCTGCAGCATGAAGTAGCTCCACCTACGTCTAACCAGATACTCTTGTTATACTGTAGCATATTTCTGCTATGTGTCTAGTGTGTTCCTTTGCTCATTCTTTTGTCCCAGTGCTTGTAACCAAAGCTGTATATATTACAGTAGCTCACTCCCTCTAGCAACATAATATAGAATGGTTCAAGAGAGGCTTTCCTTCTCTGAGTTACGGGGAGTTTGATTTCACTTCACAGCCGTTATAGCCTCTTAACCAAACTGCCTCCTGTTGAGTCCATTGTTTCCGTTTGCTCTGCATTATCTATGTGTGCAACAGATGTGTTCTATCTGGAGACTTACTGCTTCTCTGAAGTACATGTGGTAGGAAATCTTAAAGGTTTATCTGAGGCACTGAGTTTCTTAGCATCGCTAAGCTTTTAAAGTACGTGTCCTGACACTTTTAAGCCCACATTGAACAACTGGACTTTGCTGTTACTCCTAAAGAGGCTGAGTGAACAGTGACCATCAAAGTCATTAAAGAGGGCAGTTTAGCTACATTCTGCCTCCACACTGCTGTGTGTGCTGCAGCTGGTGGCTAGCTTCGCTGACAGGATCAAAGCAAAGACTTCCCATGAAAGTAGCTGAATATGAATATAGTTTACTGTTCTTTTGGATATTGCAGAACTTTTTCCAAGCAGGAGAAGGGTAATGGAGGGTTTGAACACACTGATCTGCCAGGTTAGTAATTCACCCGCTGTCCTTGTAAAGGAAGTTCAGGCTTGTGGCTCTGTGCGAGAGCAGCAGCCACTTTGGCATCAGTCTCTAGTTTCCTCATGTGCTCCGAATGACTTGGAACACTTCTGGGAAGTTCTTATTTTGCAGCTGATGGGATCCCAGTCTAACTGTGGGTGACAGGTGTGTGCCATTGGCTGGAGGTTACGCTCAGTTTGTTGCATTGGTACAGTAAAGCTATGTGAGCTTTCCTCTTGCACACTGAAAGTCTGTTTCTGCAAAACTGATGCAAAGATGCTGAGGCCTCTGCTACTCAAGTACTTATATAGAGGGAATTGCCATGTCCAGGAAGGCTACTGCTCACTAGTATTCACTTACTGCTTGGAATTTTCCCTTAGACCTGTAATTAATGCAATGCTGATCTTTTCTGTAGTTCCTTCAACTCAGTCCCCAGTGGGTATGCTTGTTTGCTTGACTTTGTCATCTTACTGTCTTGATCCATTTGTGTGCCTGAGGGTAGGGAAGCATTGATTCTCACCTGTACTTCAGTCATAGAATTTCTTGGGCACAGTCTTGTAATAGCCTGCTTTGACTTAACGTGTCTTGCTGTACTGGGAAGTTCTTAAGTTAGGAACTGGTTGCAGTGTTTTGCAGCCATGCAGTGGTGAGAGGCTTGGCCATGTCAACTTGCATGTCATGGTTGTGTGCAAGTGGTGCAGATGCCCCTGGCTGATAGGTTAGGGTATGTTCTTGACCTTTTTTTTTGCTGTTCCTGTTTTTCAGCAACGGTCCACTGTTGCTTCGATGATGCACAGGCAGGAGACTGTGGAATGCTTGAGAAAGTTCAATGCTAGAAGGAAGCTAAAGGTAAGTATGTTAGTTTGCTGTAAGTTTGTTTTTAAATTTGTTTTTTGTTATCTGAATTTGAGGTTGATGCTTTCCTAGCAACTTTTTTTTTTATGATTAGCTCACTAACATTAGTGAAGTACCTTATGTGTTCTTCCAGTACAAGGTACTAAAGGAATCTGTTGAGGAGCTGGGTAATTTCTTTTTTTGAAGCTGTAAGTTTCCCATGCCTCTTCTGCTACATAATCACCCCTTCTGCTTCCTGCAGGACAGTGGAAATAGCGGGACTAGTTCTTAAATTCTTTTACTCCTGACCACACTCTGCCTCCTAGTAATAGTGTATCAGTTGCCTTAGCTAGGGCAAAGCCTCTGTCCTCTGCATAGAGTGGCTGTCTGGTCTTTGAAAGTTAGGAAGCAACTATGTGTCTAAACATAACTCTTAGTGGCAACTTAGATTTCCTAGACTATCCTGTCTGGCCTCTAGCTGCTGCTCTAGAAAGGCATGACTCTGTGTGGTCCCATGTAAGGTCTAAGAGCCGCCTATGAGTATTCTGAATATACTCCAGGGTAGTACTGGAATACCTCTGCTTTGGCACTTCACATACTGTGTTCTTCATGAGTGAGCCCAGCCCCTTTCTGAAGTGAGTAACACTGTTATCCCTGTTTTCTCTTCCCCACAGGGTGCAATCCTCACAACGATGCTTGTGTCTCGGAATTTTTCAGGTAAGTTCTTACTGTTCCCATCCTTTCCTTGGTTTTGTTTTGTGTGAGTGAGTGAGTCGGGGGATATTGTAACTCTTTTGGGATTGAGTAAGAGAGAAGGAAATGTTCACAATTCATTATGGTGTAATGGTAGTTGCTTTGTCCTGGCTGATGACCTGCGTGAAATAGGAAGTGATTTGTTTGGGTAGGAGCACATGGCACTGCAGACTAGTATAAAGTAGAAATAAAATCAGCTGCCACAATCCTCTAAGAGTATTTTGTTATCAGATTATTTTGGGGACATTCTAGTTGGCATTTGTTAGCTTTCCTGTCTGAAACCAGGATTCAAGAACTCTTATTAGGTAGCAGTAATTACTTGCTTTAGACCAGAGGCAGGGGCACAGAGCAAGTAATAGTATTGTCGAGAACAGGGACAGGAGCTAGTTGGGTATTGTATTACTTTGACTCATCAGAAATGGGTCTGAAGCATGCAGCTATTAGTTTTCCTTCTTGGATTCTCAGAAGTGGTTTTAATCCTTTTAAGCTTAATAACTGGTAGTCTGGCTCCTACCCAGCTGCATTACATAGTGCACTTACTGAAAATGCAAATCTTACCATGCAAATCAGTGCTTTTTGGAAGATGATTGTCTTGGCTCAGCACATCTAGATGATGCAGTCTTATCTGTGTTCATTTCAATTTGGGTGGAAAAACACTTTTTGCAATTGCTTTTGGTTTATGGGATTGATCACTTTCTTTGCCCTCTTTGCCATTTTTTTTCCTCTTCTAAAAAGAGCATTTGTTGAGTGCATGAGTCAGACTTTTATTGCACCTGACTACAGTTACTTTCAATGAAAGTCTGCCATATGGATTTTTAAATGATGAGAAATAAAATTGAAGTGTATTAATTTCATCTGGCCATTTACTAATGGTGGATACCGATACTTATATTCTGGGTGATGTTACAATAAACTTCTAATTGTAATGAAAACCTCTGAAGTGATCATCCTAGCATTCACAGTGCACATTCATGCATACATTCTTTTGTGAAATCAAGGCAGCATTTTTAACCTCCTGTATGGTGGTAAAAAAAAAAAAGTAAAAAAAGAAAGTAAAGGATGTGAAATTAAGCTACAATTAAAGGACAGCCCCCAACAGCTTCAGAATGTTTTTTCCTTGGTTCTTGCTTTCAGGTGAACCTGTGCCAATATGACAGGACTACTTGTGGCTACGTTTTCTTTTTCCTGTATTTCTGATAGTTTGGCCTTAAAGGGGCAGAATAATTTTCTCCATTCACCTGTCCCAGGATTATGCTATTACAGGACTTAGAAATTATACTTTTTATTTTCTGAGAATGGCTATGAAATAACTATTTTAGGAGCTATGGCACAACACGGCAGAGCTTCAACAGGACTGTATGAAACTTAATATTTTCATGGGCTTTCTGCTAGTGTGAATGGTCTTTGATATATTCACACAACTAGTTTTTATTTCATTTAACTGTTGAATCTGAAACAGTCTTCTTATTTTTTTTAACAGCAGTTTTAGATTCATTTTTAGTTTGCAAATGTTGTCACTTCTAATGAAGCTGCAGAAGTGCTTGGGAAAGAAAATCTCTTGTGTCCCAGATTTGAGTACATGAAATGCCTGAGAGAAGGGTTCTCTTTAATGATGTGTGACCTATACATCCACTTATTCCCTGAGCTAGAATCAAGGAGGAATAGGCTTTCTCTGCTTCTTCTTCTCTGTCTCAAGGGCTGAAGCTGTTGGATCCACTTCAGTTAACAGCTGAAGAGAAGGAAATCCTAGGTGGCCCTCAGTGAATGCCAAGTTGTCAGCATCCCTGAGTTCTGCTTTTAATATAAGGTGTGATCTTAGGTAATGAAATGCTCTGAGTAACTGTCCAGATAGAAATGTTGTGAATTTAGATGCCAAGTATTTTTGTGTTTTGAAAGTGGGGAGATCAGCTACTCGTTTTCTTCATAGGACTGTGTGTACTACGAGCTTGAATTATTGATATTGTTTTTGTTATTGTTACTGTATTAGAGTGTTGTTGTTTTTTTAATTCTGGCAGTTGAAATGCATAAATGTGCTGGAAGTGAAAAAGAAGTGCATGCTGACTGAATGTGAAAAGTTAGAAAGTCCATGTGGGAGCTTTGGGTAGAGCTCAGACTTTTCCTATAATGGCAGGTCATCTAACTGCACTTGAAAAAATTCTGAAATAGTACTTGTTTCTTTCCCTAAAGACCTTAAGGGGTTTTTATTTTCTCTAATCAGGTGACACTGTTTTGTGGGCCTTTAAAAACCCCATTCTTAGCAGACAGGGGGCTAGATTTATGAAGAGAGAAGCTTCTTCCTGTCTGGGAATGAGATCTTCTAAAAGCTTCTTCACAGATGTTTTGAGCCAATGGGGAAAACAAAGGCTCATGTGACCCTAGTATCAATTAATTAGGCGTGATAATACTATCTGCAGGAAATATGAGAAGGCTTCTTTAATCCTCTTGTCATTACTATCTCCTCTCCAAACATTTTCTTGGTTGTTCATTACACAGTGTGGTTTTAGCTTGTGACAAATTGTATGCTTAAGGAGTCTGTAGCAGTGCTCTTTCACATTGAAAAAATCTTACTTTTTACAAAGCAAAAAAATAGCCCCTTCTGTTCTTTTGTGAGTAATCTGTTGCTTGCTAAGTGTGTGACCCACCCCAGGTCAGGTCCTAAAGGTAAAGGAATGTGATATGTCTCCTTTTCCCAGGTGTGGTATATTCAGCAATTTAATATTGGCTGTTTGTGGTTCTTTTTAAAAGGTTGTATCTCAGGTCAGCCGTTGGCTATTTGTTAAAAGCACATATAATTGCACTCCTTTCAGTATAAGTTAGGAAACTGAGACCTGGTAGGTGTTCACTCAGCTGCAAGAGAGAACATTGAGATCTAAACTTTGCAGTTGTGTTACTCTTTGGAGTAACACTAGGGTACACACAGAATAATTTGGATGCTCACTTGTGGCTTTTGATGTTCAGGTGATCCAAGCAAACACTGATCTGATCTGCGTTCATTTAAAGAATACAGAAATGTAGTCAAGGTAAATAAATTTATTAGAACATATGCAAGAAACTCCTAATCACCTTCTGAGAGGTGAATGTATACTTATTACTAGGAGAAAGTTAGCAAAATTTTCAGAGATTCCTAACAATAGCAGTATTTAAGGGTGCCTGGACTTTTTCATGTAGATAAAACTCTGTAAATAAGCCTGCTATAAACTGAGTGAAAGGATGGACAAAATTGGTTTTCACCTTAGAAACAACCATCTTCACAAAGTGCTGAGAGGTGGCTTTTATCCATAAGTTATTTTTTACACAAGGCTTACAAGTGGACTACATCAAATTCTTATCACTGTTTTCGTAACTGGCTTTCAACTGTTGATCTGGGAAGGAGTTGTTCGACAAGCTTTGATGCTCTACGAAACAGACTTCTCTCAAGTGGTTCAGCACAAGTGCTTTGTGCCATGTTGTGTTCAAACTAGATCCTAAAGCAGACATTGAAGGTAATTAAGCTTTATGTCTGAAACCTTTCTCTTTTACTGCTGCTGAGATTTTTTTCTTGGTCACTGCTTGCTCAAGTCAGTTTTGTGAGCGAGCTATTATGGCAGCTTGTGACAATAGCTGTAATTCTGTCTACAGAGAGTTAATAAGATTCTCCCATGCGAAGTTTTGGGATTTTTCTTCTGAAAAAAACCCAACACATTAATATGAGATCACTGGGAACCACATTTCCCAAGCAGAAGATCAGGTCATATTTAAGGAATTATTAAGTTGTTTTTAAGTGATTTCTCTGTATCTATTAAGTTGCTTAAGAAACAGTCGGAGGTTTCAGAGAATGGTGCTCAACTACGACAGTGTGGACCTGCTAAAGTAGTGTACTTCTGTAAGTAAGCTTTGATTTTGCAGCTTCCCAACTTTCACTGGCAAAGGTGAAAAAAGCAGAAGGAAATCACCTGGCTCCCACACGGTTTCTCCATTATTCACTTCAGGGAGAACTGGGAGCTATGTGGCTCATGCCAAGAGGATACCACTGGGTTGTGTATTTTAGGCTTTAGTTTTAATGAATGCTCCCATTTCATCTTACTATGAAAACCATTGCAGTATGCCTGGGATAAGGATGTGCATCTTCAAATATGATCTACCCTTGATATTTTCCCAAAGCATTTGAAGTATGTGCACAGTGCTAGGCATTGGCTATGTCTGATGTGATTAATTGGATAGGAAGAAGATATCTGCTATGTCTAGAGATCCTGAAGGTCCAGATCGCATAAAAACTTGCATTAATTAATTGTTTGGGGTTTTTACTGGCCTTTCCTCTTGGTTCTAACAATTTCTCTCTACTTGTTTTATAAAGAGTGTTTTGAAGTGACTGACTGCTTTTCATGACCCTTTATTTATCCTGTAGCAGTTCTTTGAACAGAATTGGTCTAGTCCTGTTGAGGAACACAGGCCCTCTTGGAAGACTTTTTATTGAGGGGGTAGATATTAAATGATGCTGTTTGTCTGTTGCTCAGGTAAATTTCTGCAACTGCGGTGTTTTTTAGGAGGAAGAGGGATTTAGTAACAAAGGAGGATTTAAAAATAAAATAATTTAAAATAAACTTTTCAGCAAGGGAGAGTCTGCATAGGAAATTCCGCCAGGCAGTTATCCCATGCAAATAGATTCTTTCATCTCTCACTTAGTGCGTAGCACTCTTGTGCAATTGCTGTTGCAACAAGTTCCCATAGCAAGTCACTGGAGAATCTAAGAGAAAAGGGAACTGCGGAGACAGAAACCAAAGTGAGATTAGAGAACATAAGACAATGACTCTTCTCTGTTCTGTGAAATCACTCTGCTGTGTTTAAATATCCACTGCTAGAGTGGCTTGTGCCTAATTATCCATCATGGCAGAGTTACACATCAGTCTTTGTTTTATCTTGTCCTTAATAAATAGATGATCTTGAAGTAACACTGCATTTACAGGCATTGTTTGTAGTGGTAGCCAAAGGTGCCTCTTTGAGGCTGGATGCTGACTGTCATTTGGTTTGTGGTGAGCCCCAGAAGTGACATCAAGTTGAGAATTAGTTAATCTGAATTTCTTTGAAGTGAGAATATCAGGATGACAGACTGCAATTGTGTGCCATTGAGAATTCTGTGTTGGTATGATACAATTTTTATTTTAATAATCAAGTCTCAGCAAAGCCCAAAATTCTCTGTGATGTGTTGGTGTTTAGAAGCCAGGACTTGATTGTCTGTTAGACTACCGTCATGAGTTAGATTTAATAAAAGCAACCTCAGTGTTATGCCTGCATCCCAAAAAAGTAATCACTGGAAGCTTAACTGAGATGGGAAATGTAACTAAGATTTGCCAGCTGGGAACAGGGCAAAGCCAGGGCAGGCTGGATGAAGGGCTACTCGTGATGGAACAGACACTCCCCTTGGCTCTGGTATATCCAAAGTGTCCAGTGCTTATTGCTGATGAGTTCAGCGTTAAGAATTTATGTTTCTGCCAGGAGCATGGTCCAGAGGCCCCCCCTTTTGCTGTGGAGGCCAAAACTGAGAGATGTGGAAAGAGGGAGGGGTATATGGGGTGTGTGCAGGGAAGGCCTTTTGTGTTTCTCTTCAGATATTAACTGGAGGGTGTCCTGTTAAACCAGGAGCAGAACTGAGATTTTAAGCTACAGGGGAAGTTGTGTGGGCCTTTGTATTGCTTCATTATGTTGGAACTCTTAACTATACTGAGAAGAGAGAAATCACTCCCTTTAATGTATAAAAGATGTAAGAAAGATGGTGAAAATAAATATTAGTATCTGATGCCTGGAAAACTGCAGAGCATGGCTGCAAGACCATTTCTTCAGCCATTAAGAATCTGCATTCATGTGTCATTGGATTTTCCCCCCTTCTGTTGTCTCTCGGCTAGGCTGCATGTTGGGTGAAGCTGTCTGTCTTCTATAATGATTCTTGTTAGAAAAAGTCTTGTCTGTTGCTTGCTGCAGAAAATCCACTTGCATCCCCTTTAATTTCTGTCTTATAACATGTACAGGCTGACCTGTGGGTAAATCTGCATGCCTTCCTTTTGTTTGAGGTGTCTGCAGTCATCTTTGTGTGCCAGTGCATTTGTCCTTACGGCTCTCCAGTTGTCCCTGCTGGTCTCCAGTTGTCCTTACAAACTACAGTATGATGCACTAAATACACAGCAGATCGACTTTGTTCTGCAGTTTTCTGTTGCAGTTTTCTTCTGCAGATGCTGACAGCCTATGGAAGAGCAGTGTGTGCTGTGCAGAGATACCAGCAGGGGAGGGGGCTAGCCCTGCAGGCTGGGGGGCACTGGGTCAGTGTTACGTAGTGCTGGACCACACAGAGAGGCTCTCAGCTGAATTTGCTTCAGCAATGTAGAATGTGATTTTAGCTTCTGTCCATGAAGACAAATGTGAGGTTCTGGGAAAACTGCAAAAAGTGTGAAAAACGTTGCTTCTCAGCTTGCGTCTCAGGCATTCCCAAGGAGATATGGTGGTGCTGTTTCCCCTCTCTGATATTTTTTATGATTTCCACCCTCCCCCACTTCAAGGAGGTCCCATTTGTGGTATACAGTTGCAGAATGCTTTACTCCTTCAGAAGTGTTTTAAGGCCGTAATATTTTCTTGTTTTCAATAGCTGTTGTGTGAGATATCTTGATGTATGTGTGGTGTAAATGTTGGACCCCTTTTGACCCTATGGCCACCTTGTTCTCCTTCTCACTTTTATAGGGAATCAAGTTGGTCTCCCTCATCGTGCTTTGAAGGTGGCAAGAACATAGCTGTTAGATTCACTCTTGCAATGCTTTAGTATGTGTATGCTCAGCAAAGGAACTGTTGCAGGGCAGCTGAGCTGCTTGGGGCAGTTTGCCCACCTTCATGTGTGCACATTGGAGCATCACATTAAGAAAACCTCTGCATGAGGTTCTTCCAGTGTTCTTAAATTGTTCCTGTGACCAGGAATGGAACAAAATAGTGATCTAGCTTTATATACTTGCATTGGGGAGTAGAATTAGGAAGACCAATTCAGAGATTGTAATAAACTTATATAGGGTGTCCCCTTTTTATTGTGAGGAGACACTGTAGTAATTTGCCCCAGCTCAGCTAATATTGTCTAGTTAATCTGTAACTGTAGGGTCATGTGGTGGGGAAGGCAGGGTGGAAAATATTTGTTGTGGGCTCCCTGTCTGTGCTTATCATGTTCTTTCTTGCTTTCATTGCTAGTGCCAGTTGTTCAAGTTGAGCACAGAAGAGAATCTTTATCTTTCAGTGAAGAAATTCAGCCTAGTGTCTGTCTCTTATTATTCTTTTCATTTTTTTCCTAAGCAGTTATCAGACACTGGCATTTGCACTTTTCCAGTCCCTTCCTTTCAGCTATCCTGATGTTTCCCCAGAGTAACTGTGAAAGCAGTACTTAGGAGGCCTCTGTGTTACCAGTGCCCTCTTTATAAGCAATGTCTGTTACGTGAATGTCTGCCCTTGAGTGTAAAGCCTTTATCCTGTTGCAAAGATCTGCCAGATTTCTTTAGCTTTTCCCCTTATAACTACTGGCATTACTGCATGGGGTCACTGTGAGGATTGTAAAAGAGGAGCTCTAAAGTCTCATTGCTGATGTGGTCTTCCTGAGATGGTGAAAGTGGGAGCATTTTTACCTAAACGGGTGACCAGTGATAGGATGAGTGACCTCTGCTCTCAGGATGGATTTGATTAATGACTCGGCCCGTTTTCCAGGTTTCTTGCTGTTAAAAAGGAATCAGCAGGATGGCTGTCATGCTGAAGTTTCATGCAGTTTCAAGGAAAGTGGGGAGAGATGATAGTCTTGAAACTAAAACCTGACCTGTTTCTCCTTCTCTCCACAGCTGCCAAAAGCCTGCTGAACAAGAAGTCAGATGGAGTGAAGGTAAGTTCTTGCTTTCCCATTTCACATTCTCTCCCACCATCTGAACAGAAGGCAGCTGCTTACCATGGTGCCCATCTCCTTCCAGAGTAAAATCACAGCTCTGTCTTGTGGCTGGGATTATGTTCAGTGTATCATTAGGAGCCCCAGGTGGGATCTTAAAGTTCCTCACATGCACCTTACACATTGCAAAACTAGCTAAGTGCACTATTGTACCAGCAAGATTTCTTTTTCCCCTTTCTCTAAAATACAGAGTACTGGTCAATTTTGTGGATTAGAATGACAAAGGACTTGGTCAAGTGTGACACATGCATCTGACTATTCTATTCAGTGCAGAATGCTTCTGGGTTTTGAAATTGCACAGAGCAATTGTCAGTCACAGAAGATATGCAGCAGACCTCACAAAAATCTCACTGTCTCCACCCTTGAGCATATGCTGAAGGTTGAGTTGGGAACAGAGGTGGGGAAGGAGGAGCCTCCAAATGCTCATATTTGGACAGAATGGAAACTGAGTCTTGTGTTAAGAGTTTGGTCCACATTCTGAGGTTCAAGCACTCTCCTGTTCCCTTCTGAGGGGAAGTATTTTTTCCCCACTTCAATTCACTTTTTGTGTGCATGGTTATCCTTTAGTTCTTGAGGTCAAATAGGCCATTCCCAGGGCTGTATGTTGTTGCAGGCAATAGCCCTTTACCATCTGGTACTGGAGTACAGATAGTTACGGACCAGAGCACTGTCTTCCCCAAACTGTTCCAAAGCTTATCTGACCTCCGCATGGGAAAGTAGGATTTGATTTATTTGCTTGCATTTCCATTTGAAGTTGAATCCTTTCTCCACAGCTATTAGGCAGAATAGTTCATCTCCTGGTTTTGCACTGTGGACAATCTTCATTCTCCCCATGCTGGGGGGGCTGACAGGCACACTGCAGGACCAGCATGCTTGTTCTCTCCTGCTCTCTCAGCTCTTTTCCATTTTAATGAGGCTCTATTTGCAGAGGACTCACAATACAAGCAGGCTACTGGAAAAAGGTGTTTTCAGGGGAGTTGTGTTCATTTTGATTATTGCATTTGCGTTCTTGCAGTTCTGCCCTAAGGACACCCAAGTCTTTAGGGTTTTTGGATGAAGATGCTACATGCTGTTCTTGCCCTAGGATACTTAACTTCAAAATGTGCCTGCAAGAGTGAGAATGTATGGCTTTGCTTATGCCTGCATCTTGTGCAAACGTGCATTGAAGTTGTCGCATCTGTTGATATGGAAAGCATTACAGTAAAATTCCAGTGGAGTAAGAACTGATCATCTCTAATGTTGTGAACTGGGAACCAGCAGATACTTGCTTCAAAATCCCAATGTGGCAGGGAGAAACAACTGGAAAAGCAGCAGATAACAACACATCTACATAGTTTTTTGTGACCTACCTAGAAAAAAATTGCTTTCTTCTCAAGATTCTTGATTTTCAGTAGGCTCTTAGTGAGTGGTACAACTGGGCTCAAAATCTTCCAGAAATAGACAGATGATATGCACACAGGTTTTGAGGCACAGCTTCCTGGTCGTGTAGTTACAAGGGCACCTGTATGTTAGAGAATTCCAGCTTCACAGAAAGCTTGTGATGTTTAGTTCATTGAGAATATGGTGTCTTCCTCTGTGAAAAGAGTAAAGCTGGATTACATGCTTATCTCCTTTCTTAGCCCTACTGTCTAGGTTTATGGTGCTACTTCCTGTTAGTCATCCCATGGAAGTGTAGCCTTTTACCTCTAGTATTTGCTTATTTGAGCAGTGCTGGCACACTTGGCTGCTGTGCAGCAGTCTCTGTGCTGGTCACTGTCTGGTTGGTGGCCTCACCATTGTGACATGCCTACTTTTCATGCATTTCTCCTTATGGAGGAAAGTTGAAATTTTCTCATCCTAGATGCTTCTGCCAAACGACTTGTGCCAATGACTGAGTTAAGAGCATCTGGTCTTGCCCTACTTGTAGCAAACTCATTTTTCTGCCCATTGCAGTAGTGCAGAGCACAAATACTATGACTTGAACAGTAAACAGATTTTCAGCTTTGTGGTATCCTTTTCACTTCCACTTCCTATATAAATAGTTTAACATAATACATAGGTTTAGAACAAGCACTGCATGTTGTTTTTTTAACTGTAGTTTGTTGCTGACCACATGCCATGTGGTTAGGCTGTTTTTCATATTCACTTCAGATATGGAGACTCTGGGTTTGATTGGTGGTTTTGTTGAGTTTTTTCATTGTTTCATAAAACCTTCTTGAAAATTAATTCCTTTTGGAGATTTGAGAGAAAACATGTTTCAATTTCTTCGCTGGCTTTATGTGGTCCAGGGTGACTGTGCGCCATGAGTGTTGCACACAGGTATCTGCACAGTAGATCAGAATAGAAAGAGTATATTTTCACAAGCTGATGATTACATGAGTATAGAAATTAATGGCTTTAAGCACATTAATAAACAAACAAAAAAACACACAAAACAAAACAAAACCCAGCCCAAAAAAACACACAAAAAACCCCACCAGTTT
Organism: Apus apus; assembly: GCF_020740795.1. NCBI lineage: Eukaryota > Metazoa > Chordata > Aves > Apodiformes > Apodidae > Apus > Apus apus. The sequence goes on along the minus strand of NC_067285.1, from coordinate 21,806,680 downwards.
ATCTTAGTTTACTTTCTGTTCAAAGTAACTTTCCCATCCTTTTGGCTGGTGTTCAGAGCTAGCAACACTAGAATCCTGCATTATTTGTCAAATACAATGGGAATTTCTATTATGTGGTATTGGGCAAGTTTAAGTGAGACCTATACATCTCTTATGCTTTATTCCCAAGAACTCCATGAAGATGTATTCTGGTGAATATCTGATGCATGGTGCAGCATATTGTTGCTGATCTATCATAAATGAGAGAGGAATGATATATTGGTCATATGTGGTGATATAAGCATTTAGCATGAGTCATGTCGAGCCTATATGTAAGGAAAAACCCACAATTTTTGTTTCTATAGGAACTGGTTTTAATCCTTTGCTGAAAGAATCCTAAAATGCTAAAGTAATGGGGATACATGTGTTTTACTGGCATCAGACCATTTGGAAAGGGAAGGGAAAGCTTGAATCAAGAGAAGAGAACAGGAAGGAAACACTTTTTTGTCCCAGGTGTCCACACTGGTGTTATTTTGACAAATTTCCATATGTATTACCCTCTCCTGCAGAATATTTATTTCCAAAATCTATTTGAAGCACTCCTGGTTTTCATTCTGCACTGCTGCTTCTATTTCAAGTACTAATTCTGCTAATTGGTAGATATTTCATCAGCTTGGCACTTGAGAACTTTTCCATTATCTTAAATAATGTATGATTTAAACTGCCTTGAATCTTAAATTGTCCCTGCTCACCAAACCTTTGGTAGGGCTGCACTCACTCTCTTAAGGCAGAGTTTGGATCCAGGCTAATGGAATAGCAACAAGGAATGCCCAGGTTTTATCCCCAAAGGAACATGCTTTTTTCTTCTTTCAAATCCAGAAAGTGAGGCTAGAAGATACTGGGTGACGAATTGCAGACCATTTAATATACCACGTATCTTATGGCTACCGCTGTAGGTCCCAGGTATTTTTTTAAGCTTCTAAATTTGTTACCGACATTGTGCAGCTGCCATTTTAAAATTTACTTTTGATAGTTCCGTGTCAAATCTCCTTGCTTTCTTGTTCCCCTTTCTATCTGTAATCTGGACTGCCATCTACTGCAAGGTGAAGCAGGGGTTAAGGAACGAGCTGGTGCAGGCACCTGGGTGAAGATGAAGGACACCTTATGCTGAATGTCCTTTCTGTGACCCCATCAGGGTCTGGGCTCCCTGTAGTTAGTGTTACAGTCCAGTTGATATTTTTTTGTCTCAGGCAGCACTTCAAACAGTTGTGTTCCCTTTTCTGCTAAAGGGGAATTTCCCTTCCTACTGATGTGAGAGGATGCATATGTTTCCGGGTCTAGCAGGGCCTGTCAGATCCATCTTTATAATCTGAATTTGTTAATGCACAAAGTGCTATTTTTAGTTAAGTATGTAATTATAAGTATTTTAAAATTAGTTTTTCTCTAAGTGCTTTATCGGTGTTGTCATCTTTTATTTTTCTTGGTTTCTTTTTTTGTTTGTTTGTTTTTGTTTTTTCCTGAGCACTTTGAGGGGATAAAAAATGATAACAATAATGTTTTTCAAGACCAGTGTAACGTTCTGTGGAAAGAGTAACTTGTGGAGAAGACTGTGGAATTCACCTGCAATGCTCTGCAAAATGTGTTGATTTTTACCTTATCCCTCTCCTGCACACACACTGTTTTCTTTCCCAGTAAAAGCTGAATAGTGTAGCTGAAAGGAGAACTCAGCTTAAAGGGTAAAAATCCGGATTTTTGGTGCCATAAGGTTAATGTTGTAAAACCTGCCCTTCATCTTGCATAACTGCAGAGAGGCACCAAATACCATCTGTTGTGCTGCTTGTAAGGAATTGTAGTAAGTATACATTTTATGCCTGATGGGTACCAGCTTTCCCTGCCCATTAAAGAGTATGTGGGGAGGGCAGGAGGCTCTGTGAGCAGGCATGGCTGGTGAGAAAGCAATTTGTGAAGGCATACCTTAAACAGAGAAGGCACAGTAGCAAGGTGAACCAACAGGTGATACTTAGAAAATCTCCAAGGGTTTGGAAATCTGCAAGGTTCTAGTAACATCCGTGCACAGACTAACAAGAGTTAATACTCCCATTTCTGTATCTGGACTTTTTATGATCTTGAAGCCATACTGTTTAAAGATTGTTATGGTGAAGCTAAAGTAGGAGGACCCAAGTTCTCCTGAACAGCACCATTTTATGCTGAGCCATTTTAAACAATATGCTTGAGGAGTGCTTCAGATCTGTTTAAGTGCTGACATCCAGTAACATACACCTTGGATGCACTCACTTTTTTCACTGCATTGTTGTAATGCCTAGAAACTCCAACTGAGATCAAGGGTCCAGGGTGCTTAGTGCTGTAGCCTACCTAACCAGAAAATACCTGCCTCTTAGCTTACAATTTTAATAGACAAGCTGACAAAGGGCAAGAGAGAAAATGGATTGACAAAGATGGAATTACTTGCTCAGCATCACACAAAAGGACTAAAGCGGAAGTAGAACTAGGACCTCAAATCTGCTACTTCAGGATTCCTCTCAATGATCTGCTTTGAGTTCAACTTTATTTTTCCTACCATGAGACCCAAAATTCTCTGTAGGAATATGAGTTGCAGCAAGCGTGATATTTTAACATGCATGCACTGTCAGTATCAGTCTGGAGGAGAACTACATGTAGAAGACAAACACAAAAAGCTGTTCTAAAAAGATATCCATGTTACATGGTCAGACCTGTGAATAGAACCTTGCCTAGAATCACTCTATTCCCTATAGCATCTTCTATTTTGTGTTGTATTCTCTACAGGTGCTTGGAATATGCTTGCCATTTTTAGTATTGCTGCTATGTGGAAGGGACAGTGATTATCCAGGGTTTCTTCTAACACCTGCTGACTTCTGTTTATTGTTACCTAAAGGAAGACTCTTCCTTAAGTTTCATTGTAGAGAATCTGTTCCTTTTTTGAGATGTACACCTGAATATCACAAAAATGCAGAAATAGAACTTTAACAAGCATTCATCCCTGGGTTTGAGAGGAAAATATTGTCTCTACTGCTTTCAGAGAATGTTTTGTTGCTCAGATGTAGTTGTTGAGTGAGGTACTTCACCTTGTCCTGGTTGGCTGCCTTTAACGATTTTTTTGCATTCCCTGGGATGTCTCTGCACTGTCTAGATATAAATGGACATGTAGTTGTGTTACGGAAGGGAAAAATAACTGTAACTAAATTTCTGTTACCTTATTTACTTTGCTAAGTTGCAGTCACGTTACAAGCACAAAAAGATTTGCTTATTCAGCAAGTCACCTTGGGAAGGTGACATAAATGGCTCTGATGTAGTCGTTACAGAGGGATCTGGGAGTCTAACCTGGTTTTAGTAATTTCTTTGTGTATGTTTTGACTTAGTAAGTTTTGAAGGTTTGGTACTTTCTGTCATTACCTCATGTTGACATTATCCAACCTGTCTTGAGTTGTAATTATACTTTCATGCTCTGGTCTTAACACAAACCTCACTCCCAACCCGTCTCTTGATGTCCAGCTAGCTTTTCTCCCCCCTGTATCAGCCAGTAATACTCTGCTTTCTGGAATTTCTACAATACATCATACTATGTTAGTAGACCAGTGCTGTTTTAAATTTAGATTGTACTCTTAATTAAATTCTGACCTGCAGAGGGTTTTGTTTTCTCCTGTGTCAGTTCTAACTGTGCCTCTAATATAGGAGGGTGTTTGTTTTCTGTATGGCTTGATTGACTCTCCTTTTATGTTGAAACTTTTGTTTGTCTCTTAACGTTTTCTTGTTTCTGTAACTCACTGGAAGTCTATATGAACTTCAAACAAGACTGTCTTCCTTAGAGATAAGTTACCCTGCAGTATCTGTGTAGCCTCTATGTGTCTGCTGCAACTTATAGGATACATTTAAAGTAATAACTCCAGTTTTGGAGCAGTTACTCAGCTGGTGTGGATTTCCACTGCTCCCAGTTAGAAGTTCCCTGTTGTGACTGGGTTCAAAGGTTCCTCTGGGTTGTTGGTGGTGTAAGCATTGCACTGGTAGTACATCCTATTTTAGCTTCAGCTTGAGGAAAAGCCTGGAGAGAATCTAAATTGTCCTAAAAGATGGTGAGAGGAATCACAAGTTTGTAAACCAGGTAATGGCAAACCCTATGTTGTGCCTCCACAAAGTGGAAGATTTGTGAGCCAAATGCTGAACAGATCAGTATTTGAAGTCTGTCTTTTCTGGAATTAAAGATCAGATGAGACAGAAGCTTTGCTAGTTTGAGTCTGTACATGCTGTAGCTGCATGATTCTGAACGGAATGGTGTGATTAGGAATGTGGGTCTGGGTATGATGTGAACATGGGCATTTCTGCTTTCAAAGACCTGTCAGTCTGTATGTGCACTTGAGCTATGATGTGAGGATAGCAGGAACAAGGGCAATATTCAAGGTAAAAGCTGTGAAGGCTCAGTAACTGTATGAAATGGGGACATACAACTCCATGGCCTGCACTGAGTTCAAGGGCTGCTTCAGTTGTGGACCACGGTAGTATGCAGGAGTCCAGAGCTACATAGCAGAGCCCACACAATCATGAGTTTTGGCTGGCATGTCCTATAGTACTCTGTGAGCTAGACTCTGTGGTACCACCCTGTGAGTAGTAAGCAGCAGAGAAATAGCCTAGATAGTACCAAAGCAGAAAGGCAGATTAAAAGTGTATCTGGAGACAGCAGGGGGAAGGAGTAGCATGGCAATTCTGCAAGACCTGCCAGGCTGAGATGGGACAGGATGACAATAAGAGTATAGCGAAACAGCAGAGAAATGCATGCTGAGGCTGTTTTACTGGAGAGTGCAGTTTGATATGAAGGTGTCTTTGAAGATGACTGAAGATACCTTTGAGCATGAGTAGAGTACAAGAAGGTTGGATATTGTTTGAGCATTGTTCCCTCTTTGTTCTCCCACTATCTGAGAGAGCAAAGTGTTCTGGCTGTTGAGTGCCTCTTTGCTTTCCTTGCCTTTCCTTTTATGTCTGAGCATGGGTGCACCTTGCCTCTCCAGTTAGCCCTAATTTCTGTTTGAGGGAGCCTTTCTCCTCCCTATGCTATGCACAGAAGTTCCCGTTGCTTTTTTTAGCCCTTGGAGATGTTCCTTCCCTTGTGTCCTCTTCCCTACCCTCTGATTCATGTTGTAGGTTGTCCCGAATGGGGCTTGATAGTCACACCTCTGTTTCCTCCAGATGTGAACACATGGGGGGTTTCTTCCTACCTCTTCAGTGTGGCTGGGGAAGCTGCACAGTGTGCTGAGGTGGGAGAGCACATAGAGGCACCCCCTTGCATCCCACATCTTGTGTATATATATTCCTCCCTCTTCTCCTCTCCTTATATCAGTTTGGGACACCTATGTTCTGACCTCAGTGTTTGAGTGGATATGGGGGTCTTTTACCCTGTTCTTTCCCCTGGAGTGTAGTCATGTTCTTTTATGGTGACCTCTCTGCACCCTCTCCTGTGTCTGTGCATTTCTGCTGCTGCTTATACCTGCCTCTAGGGGAGCATTGTTGCCAGGGCGCCCTCGCTGGCACACTAACGTGTGAATTGTTTCTGTGCTTTTCTTTTCATCTCCTCTCTTCCCTTCTCTTTCCCTCTCTCAATGGTGTGTCCAGAAAAGGAAGTCGAGCTCCAGTGTGCATTTGATGGTGAGCACCTCCCGTAAGCTGCCTGCAATTCGTGCGTCCGCCATTCTCATGCCATGCACGCTCGGCTTGTGCTCATCACCCTACATAGCATGTCTGTGCAGGGGGGAGGCTGTGGGGGGAATCATTATGCACTGAAAGGTCCATGTCCTCACTGAAAGAGCCCTGTAGTCATCTGGCCCTTGGCCAGTCATACAGTTCTTGTTTTGTGCAGAAAATTGACTGCTGGCAATGCAGTTTGACCTTGCCTGCTCTGAGTGCCAAATGAAAAAAGGCAGTGTTTCTCCTGGTGTGTCCCTTGCCTGGACATAGGGCTTTGTCATTCTGTTACAGAGGTGCCAAAAAGAGGAGCAAGTGCTTTGCCTGGTGTTGGTTCCGTCATCCTTGGTGGGAGCCCTGCAGTGTAGAACAAACTGGGAATCCCTCCAAATGTGACAGAAACTGATGGAGCTCCACTGTTCAGATCAAATGTGTGGGCACAGCACTGCTGGGCAGCTCAGACCTGCTGGTCATTTCTTTTTTTAGAATACTTACTGAAAAGGTTTGTCAGAGCCTTTATAATCCCAAACTTCCTTTTGTTCTGATCTTGTTTGTGTATCCCAGCATGACCAAATACCTAGTAACTGCCTCCCTTGTCCTATTAATTTCCTTTTTTTATCCATCCAGATGCTTGACATCCATAGAATTTGTCAGAAAAGTAGTCAAATCCACTCTCAAGACAGCAAAGAGAAAATTGGCCAGTGCCGTATTGTAAGGAGTCATACACGGCCCACTAGATGATGCCTTCATCTCTGACACTGAGATAAGAACAGTAACTAGAGTACAGCAGTTAGTTATTGCCTAATCTTCTTTACACAGGAAAAAACCACAAAAAAACCCCACAAAACAAACAAACAAAAAACCAAAACCAAACCAACCAACAAACAAACAAAAAACCAAACAAACAGGAAATATTTCTCCCTTATTGCAGGTAGGAGCAGGAATGTTATAGTACTGAGAAAGCAGAATATGTTTCTACATTGCTAACTGGAAGGTATTTCTCCTCTTCCTCCTTCAATGACAGCTTAAAACTATGTAAACACAAAAAAAGTAATCCCAAAGTACTGCTTGGAAAATCTGATGTGAGGGACTGACCTTTCACCAGCCCTGCCTTTATGAAACTCCAGGGCAGGAGTTTGTTGTGCCATTCTTGGCCTTCTATTCTGCCTACTGCCAGCAAGTCTTGAATTCCCTCTGCATGTTGTTTTCAAGCATCTGGGATATGTAAATCATGTAAGTGCCAGCCTCTAGAAAATGTGGAAGCAGTGAAGGTGGCTAAATAACTAGAGATGGTCCATGTGTTGGTACTTACTTTCTTTTAGTTGACCAGAAGTGTGTGTCCTCAGTGATATCCACTGGTCTGTTTTCTTTCTCCTGCACCCTCTGTGTTGTTTGTGCCTGTCTGTCTGTCTCTTGTCTAGCTTAGGAAGCACTGCCAACTGCTGTGCCAAAACTAATTGTGTTATATAGATCTTAAAAAGGGCCTGGCACCTTTTTAGGTTATTTGGCCTCTTTTAACTTGAGCTGTACCACTGTGCATTACCAAGGATTGTAGTCAGCCCAGTGACTATGATGTGGGATGGCAGTAGGAGGGAATGGAGGAGTAAGAGTTGGCTGTGGTACCTGGAGCCATGGGAAGGGCAGGCCAGTCTTCCAGGGAAGGGCAGTTGGTTAAGTGGCCACAAAACACGAGTGTGTGCAGGAAGCTTAGCATGTCAGATGCTTCTATCTGAGAAAGAGCTGTGAAAACTGGGCGAAGTCTGCCTCTCATGTCCTTGGGACTCTGTCCTGCTGTGATTCTGGACTAGCAAGCATGATACTCCATTTTCTTAAGCCCACTGGATGGGTTAGGGTAGGCTGTATGCTTTGGATGTGCATGGGTTTGCACCTTGTAAGCTGATGTCCCACACCTAACAGACAGTGTCTTCTTGGATGTTTTTATTTGTTTGTGGGGTTTTTTTGTGTTGTTGTTTGTTTGGTTTTTTTCCTCACATTTAGCATCAGTTATAAAGTCTTGAAAAAAAATATCAGAAGTATTTTTGTATAGCTTATTTCATGCTAACTTTTTATCTGCTTATCCCAGTGGAGTAAGAAGAGTAGGCTATGCTCTTCTCACTGGAAGAGGTTCAGAAGATAGATTTCTGCATTAGGATCACTGTTTCCAAAGAATTGCAGGAACATCAGTGCTGTGTGGAGGGGTGGGCCCAGGCATTGGCAGAAGTTTGTATTTATGCCACAAAATAGCTTAGGATTCATTTTTTGGACAATGCAGGGACGTATAGGAAGAGGCAGTAAACAGTAATTTGTGAAGTGTTTCTCCTCTCTTAGCTTTGGGGATGAGTGTGTCATATGCTCTTTTTTTTTTCCCCATGGACTTCTAAAGTATTAATTCCTGCCTGTCTCTTGTATTACCTTCCCTCTCTACCTGCCCCATCTTCTTCTGTTTCTCCTTTGTCCCTCTCCAAAAGGGATAGCTAAGGCAAGGCATGTGGCTTGTGGAGAAAAAACTATGCATTTGTAGGTGTGTCAAGTCTCGGCCTCAAAGGATCTGTTTCTGGTTGACACCTTTGGCAGATGTTTTCCAGCTCAGCATTTGACTTCTGCATTCTTTGTGGTGGTTATTGGGTGATGAGGGCCTGATGCTTTGTGGTTTGAGTTTGCACTCCCCAGGAACGGTGGGATGGAGAGCAGCTGCAATGAGGTCACACTGCTGTGAGCTCCCATCCAGTACCCCTGATCTGTAAGCCAAGGAGTTTGAGGAGGCTTCTGCAGTGCTGATTTTAACATGGTTGCTGGTGTCTGGCAGCAAGATACCTGGTGTGAGTCCTACACAGCAGTGTAACTGTGGGCCTAATTCTCCAACAACTGACTGGATTTATGAGCTGGAAGCTCTATATTAGTGGACACAGATTTGTCTTCCCGCAAATTTAGGCTCTGCTCATTCCTCACCTAACTGACGTACATGACACAAGGGGATGTTTCTTTGCAGCAAGCTGGTGACTGTCTGCCTTGCTGTTGTGCTGTGTGAGTGAAGGAAATTGTGATTTTCTTTTTCTGCCACAGCTGCAAGACAGATGTAAGAGAGGAAAGATGAAAAAGTACTGGTCACCATCCAGAGTACTTGCTACTTGGGGAACTACATGACCTTTTTCTTTCATCCCACCCCCCTTCCTTTCCATAGTTTGATCCTGAAGTCTCTCTGTTCAGGTCACAGCAGGGATACAACACATCATCCTGGACATTTTTTTACCTTTTCTGACCACGTTGCATCAGTAGATTCCCTGGGACCCTCAGCATCATCACATATCTAGGACTGTTCATGTCCCCTGTTTTAGACTGCACCATGACTATTGTGTGTCTCTCACTTCTGTAGTCTCCTTCTCTCAGGACTGCTGTCACCTCTCAGTCTTCTTCACCAAATATTTTGTAGGTGCTTGTTGCAGAATTCTCCCCAACCCTTTGGGCTGCTGCCTTTTTCCCTTCTGTTTTCCTTCTGCTCTAGCAGTCCATTCACATTTGGGTTTTGGTACATCCCTTACATCTTTTATCTCTGAGAGTAAGATGATGTCCAGAGACGTGGGCAGTGCTCCTTCTTCCTCTCTCTTCTTGGTGATTGAGACTGTGGGGAGGGGAGGGTCTGAGGAGATGGTTGGGATTGAAGCAATACTGTAATTTCTTGCTGCCTCTGCTGCCCAGCAGGGAAACTAAAACCATGTTTTTCTGTCTCAGCCACAGAGCAACAACAAAACCAGTATAGTAAGCACTGCAAAAGAAACACCCCCAGTGCAGACGTCCATGGTATCTTCCCCAACCACTATTTTTTTTCCTGTTTGGTTTAGTTTTGATTCTGTCCTCTCTCCTTCCCTCCTTCCCCCTCATCCCGAGTGCTGCTTGTGCTGCTCTGTTTCAGCTTGTGTTTTGGCTTTGTCCTGTTTTGTGTCCCTGTGCTGCTGTGGGCCCTGATCACAGCTTCACAGGCTATGGGGTGGGGGTGCTGAGCAGAGCTGTGGTTGGATATGGGGATCATAGCTTGCCTGGACTTCCCCTTGTGCCATTCCTGTATAGTTCTGTGTGTCCCGTTCAACTGTTCCTGCTGGCTTTGGGGAGTCTGGTTTGGAAGAAGAGAGTCCAAGCTCCCTCCACTTTCCAACACTGAGGAAATGGATGATGGACTTTAGGACACCACAGAAGAAAGAGCAGGCAAAGGGGTTTTAGAGGAATCCTTTCATGGCCCATTTAGCCTGCTCAATTGTGTGGTTGATCCTCTGCAGCTCACTGACTTGCTGGGCTGGCATTCTCTGTTTGAGCTGTGTGCAGTGGGCTTCATAGGATACCATGTGCCTAGCACCTTTAACGGCACAACTTGATGTGATCTGCCTCAGTGTGCTTGGAAGTTGAGGCAGCAGTGCAATAGGTGACAGGCAGATGGGCGAGTTTATATCACTGCACCATCACAGTCCCTGGTGCCCTTGCAGAGCCACCCTTGCAAGAGTGACAGCAGTGTGAGGAGATGGTGCAGGATCGTCAGGTCTTCTCCTGGTAATGAAGGGTTGAGTGCAGGAGCTAGTTAGCACCCATAGGCCTGGTAGCTGGTTTTTGTTGTATGTCTCTGGAGAGTTGGATTTGACAATTTTTCGGGGGGTGGGAGGGTGGGATTTAATTGTTTTATTGTTTGCTGTAGGATGGAGGGGTTTTGGGACACTTCATAATTTTCTGCTTTCCTTTCACTGCCTTTGTTCATAATGGTTTTGATACCGAGAAAGCCTTTCTAAGTTATTAATTATTGTTGTTATTATTTAAATTGGATCTCATTTTAGAGCTTTCTAGAAAAATAGAATTTTTTTCACAGCCCAGTTCCCTTAGCAACTCCTCTCTGGGAGGCACTGAGGTGGTCTGGCTTATCCTCTTATTGTTATGGAAATTATGAATGTCCCTTTTTTAGGCTAAAGTACCCAGCAAACTTTAAAAAAAACTGGGAGACAAAGGCCCCAGCCCAATATTATCCTTTCCTCTCCCTCTTTTGAGGCGTTTTCCAGTGAGGGTGCTGCTGAGAGGTCATTACTTCATGAACAGCTGCAGAGGATGCAGAATGACTATTCAGTTGCCATCAGGCGTTTGCGCCAGCCTTGTTCACTGCAGGCAAATTGGGAATTAGGGGCAATTGCAGGGAAGCTGGGGGCTTTGTCTCCTTGAGATTGTAGCTTGTAGTGCAGCCTCTTACTTTAGGAAACCTTCTGTGCAGGATGTGTGTGTGCACGCACGCAAGCACACGCGTGCTATTTGGAGTTTGTGGTTTGATTTATTTTTTTATGTCAGTCACCTTTTCTCCACTTGCTGGGGAGTGAAAAGAAATGAGAGAATGCTTTGGAACTGGAGTTTAATGATTCTTCCATCCTTTCCTAGGAGCCTCAAACAACAGTTGTCCATAATGCTACAGATGGCATAAAGGTAAGGGACAGGAGTGTTGTCAGAGAAATCTCCGCTTCTCTCTTGTTGTTCTAATTCTTGTGTGTCCTAGTTCGGTTTCTACCTTTCCAGCATCTGGTTTGTAGCATGTTCCTGAGTACTGCTGGCAGTAGACTGGGAGGGTTATGTGTACAGCTGTGGATCTCTGGAAGAGGCTGAGTAGGGACAACTGTTCAGATACTATAATCTCCTTCCTACTGTGGTGTGTAATCACCATTCTCTTTCATATGTGGGGTAGAAGAGAAGATACAGGCACTTAGGCACTTTTTTCTTCTGTAAATGGAAGTTTGTTCCTCTGAGAAAGCCTAGAAGCCTTTCTTTAGCTTCTTGTGGCTATTCTTCTTCCAAACAGAAGGCACTCCCATTTGATCTCATTTGACAGTTTGGTAGCTTCTGTCTTTGTAAAAGTTCTTTTGTAAAATGGTTCTGACCATTTGAATGACTTAAACATGCAAAAGCTGAGCAGAGGTGCTCTTAAGTTTTGCTTAATATTTGGCCTGCTTCTGTCCATCTCTTCTATCATCCTATCCTTGCCATCCTTGCCAGTGTTTTTGCGCTATTCCCCATCTTCCTTCACAAACAAATGGAAGTATTTACTCATTCTCCCAACTGCTGATGCCTGGTAATGCTCTGTTCTGCTGTGCAGGGTTCCACAGAGAGCTGTAACACCACGACTGAAGATGATGATCTGAAAGGTAGGTGTTTTGCCTGTAATCTCTAATACAGTTAAGTGCAGGTAGGGAATCCTGGATATTTGATCGTTGCCTTGAACTAGCTTCCCAGATTTCTGTGTCTGACTCAGTTCATAAATTCGCCGTGATGCTGTCATTCCTGTTACAGTGGGACCCATGAGTTAGAGAACCAGCTGACTTCACTGCTGTGGTAAATAAACAGTTTGCCCTGAGGTAATTTGTTTTTGTCTCAGAGTTGGAATTAATTTCTGGCAAATATCATAATCTGTTCATCTCTAGTCGATTTCTAGGCTTGGAAAAACCCTAGCAGTCCTTTGAGTTTTGGAGTCCGATTCTGGTTTTGTGCTTCCCTGTAGGTTACAAGGAGTTGAAACCTCTCTTTTACTCTGTCTCCCTTCTCATTCCTTTCTGGGAATCTCTTTAGAGACATGCACACACTTCCTTCTTGATTTTTTTTTCTCTTTGGGTCTATTTTTGTTTCTAAGATGAATATAATTCTCAGCCTGTCATCACTGAATGGAAATTATTTTTCAAGTCCTTGACTGAGATATCTGTAGAGGGGGAGGTTGAAAAGAGGTTTCTCACCTTTCAGTGGCCATATCATAAATATTCCTATCTTGTAAAACTTTAGATGAAAGAGCCCCATGACTCATATTTGCTCGTATTGTTTGAGTAGCTGTCCTTTTCCTGACCTCCCTAAAGAAGGATGAGTTGACATTTTGCTCAATGAGGAGGTTTGGGACGGGTGAATCTAGTTTGCATTCTGAGGCAAACAGTTTAAATTTTGGGGCAGAGGTACTCTCATTCTCCCTGTAGTCAAGCTGAGTTACATACCCACAGAAAAATCAATGCTGGCCCTGTGATGTAGCAGCAATGTCACTTCTTTTCAGCTGGACTAGTTCCTGATGCTTTTCCTATGGCCCTGCTCGCTCCTCTTCTGAGGAGTCATAGGGAGCAGAAACACATGCCAGTGAGTGAATGAGCTCTGCAATACAGGTTGTTTCAGGTAACACCTAACCTCATTATAGGACAATGTTCTAGCTCCCACCTTTTTGCTGAAGAGTAGTCTGTGGTTTAAAAGCCTAGCTTTGAGGAGAGGGAACTGGATCACTTTGGTAGTGTGGTAATTAGATTGATTTATCTGATCTCTGTTGCATATCCATCCAGAAGATATATTTGTCCAAATATCTGTCTCCTTGGCAGCTTGTGTTCAGGAGAGGTCCCACACTTCAGCCAGTTAAGCCAATCTGTCCTATAAGTCAGGAATACAAATTCTGTGAGGAGAGGAAGGCTAGGACTGGAAGGGGGAAGGAGAGGGCAGCTGGCCAGGGCCGAATCTATGAAGAATTGTATAGGGCGACATAGCTGCAGATCAAAACTGAGTATCTGTGGTGGTGGTTGCGTTTTTTTTGTAGAGGTTAGACAATGTAATAGAATGTAGCATTTGAAGGGTGGTTGGGAGGGAAGGAGCTTGCACAGTAATGGTTTGTCCTGTTACCAGCTCTGGTAATTTTAGAGCTTCTGTTTTAAGTGTAGCAGCGTTCACCAGTATTCCTTTTTATTTCCTGCCCCTCTATGTTTTAGGCTAAGCAAACACTCAAGCAAAACTAAGTAGACCAAAAGATTTGGAGGTGTTGGAGTTCTTGGCATTCTGCATAGCCCTGACTCTGGGAAAAGGGAAGTGCTTCTGCAATTCTTCTGCCAACTCCCTGTTTTCCATAGACAACAGGTTACATGGATCTGTTCTCCTGTGGTGTAGGAGACATCATCTTGATCCACCACTGACAGTTGCTTGAGGGATATGTTGTTTCCACTGTGGAGGGGCTAAAGGCAGAGGCCCCTGACCCCCATGTTACTGTAAATTGCACAGCAGGTCCATGTTGTAAAGCTGTCTATTTGGCTTTGCCCTGAAGGATACTCCAGCATGTTTTGTGCCTAGCATTGTGGTTTCTTTAATGTTTTTCTGTTTCCTTTCTCTTTTTTTATTTACTGAACTTGAGTGTTTTGTTTGTGTTTGTGTTTTAATTCCCTGCCATGCTAGCTCCCCCTCTCTCCACCGGGGACGGCAGCTCAGTGCTTGAAGGACGGAGGCACAGTGAAAGCAAAACACAGACTGAGTCCATGCAGTCCCAGCTTTCTCTCTGTTTCTCAGCCAGTAAGTCCAGGGGTGCAGTGCTTCATGGCATCTTTTTCCCACCCATCTCTTCACCTTTCCCATTTCTCCTTCCCCAAGATTTTTCCTTTCCTCAGCCTCCTCCCAGAACGTTGATTTTTCATTTCAAGTACTCCAGAATAAAAAAATAAATCATCTCCCTTCCTCCAAAATACCTTCCTTTGCACACTGAAAATTTCCAAACCTTTCATTACCCTTTTGGAAGGGGGGGAACCAAACAAAACCAAACAAAAAAACCAAAAGAAACCCCACCCAACCCATAACCTCATCCTAGATAACTTTATTTCCTTGCTTTCTTCTGGGTGAGATGTGGAGTTCTGAGGCACTGCCTCTCGAGGTCTCCTTGGGCAAGTCACTACATCTCTTAGTTTCCCTTGTGGTAAATGGGGTCAGTGGTGCAAGACTGAATTCAGTCTGATTTGTTGAGCACTTCTGAGCACCCCAGACATGGATGCTGCTCATGAAATATGAAAGCAACTAAACCCAGTTTTTACAGACTGATTCAAAGATGCTTTGGAAGGGAGGAGGTGGCTGCTGGAAGACTCCTTAATATTTCTGAATCCACTGTCACAGGCTCTGAGTGAAAACCTGTGGATAATGTGGGCTCTGCAGGGCATTTCTCTGTTGTGAGCTTTACCTTGCATGTCTATCTTGCTAGCTCAGTTAGCTGGTAGCATGGTTAGTCTGCCAGTAAAGTACCATCTGCCTGATCCCTCCTGAATTGGCTGCCTCCATAGAGAAGCCTGTGGCTGAAAAACTCAGAATGGACATAGAAAAAACTAGTAGGTTGGGGAAAACCTAGGTGGGATTCCCAGCCTTTCCCCTACACAGACATACTGTACAAGTTGCCTGACTGTTTAAAGCTATAGTGGAAGGATCCTTCGTGTGAGTTGAGAACATCTGGAGTATTTTATTCTGTTCAGGTCAGTCTGGAAGAAACAAGCATGCTGTCTTCTGTCTCCTCCTGTCTTCCTTCCCTGGTTTCCTGCACACAGCACCAGTATCTCATTACAATGCAGCAGTCAGAGCCTCCCTCTTACTCATTTTTTATGTAGCTCTGAGGATGTCAAACTGCTTGTTCATGAGCTGCAAGCAGAAAGGTGTTTTGCCCAGCTAGAATGGAAGGGAAATGATCTCTTCTTGAAGTCCTTTTTGCTGTGAACTGTCCATCTCTGCCTTCTTAGTAATTCCTTCCTCTTGCTCATAGCAAGGCCCTGCTTGGTACACTGAGGAGTGCCAGATCACTTCTCTGCCAAGTGGGGCAGCATTCTCCCGCCCCCACCCCCCTCCCCTCTGCGTTGAGATTTGCAGTGATTTGGGTGGCCTGCTTCCTTTGCCTTTCATTCGCGTCTCGTACTTGCCCTCGTGCTGCTCTGTCACTACTCCAACCAGTGTTTTATGTCACCCTCAAACTACCTCCAGCAGCATTAGTGCAATTCCAGCTATGCTCTAAGGGGTGTCCCTCCTGCACCGGTGCCAGGGTGGTCCCCTCTGGGCTGATGTGTGACAGAGGCAGGAGAGTCCGTAGAGGTTGCTGGGATGTGGATGTCTCTTGTGTGCCAGACGGGGTTGGGGCTGTATGTGTGTTTGTACTTCTTTGTTGTTTTTTTTTATTTTGCTTTGTTTGGTTTTGTTCCTTTTTGGTTTGTTGGGTTTTTTTTTGTTGTTGTTGTGTGGTTTGTTTTGTTTGGTTTTTTTTGTTGTTGTTGTTGGTTGGGGTTTTTTTTGTTATTATTTTAATGCTTACGTTTGTTTTGCAGCTACACAGTCTTGTGAAGAGAAGCTTCTTGCCTGGGAGAGCCCAGGGCAGACATTGGAGTTAGAGCGTGCTCGGTCGGAGCCTTTGCTAACTCCAGTAGTTCCCTTTGTACTTAACCGTGCACCGTGTAAGTTAGCAGCTGGGTAGCAGTAGTGGAGTAGTGCAGCTAATACTAGCTACCGTAGATGTAAAGCTCCCCTCCCTCTTCTCTCCACCTCTGTGCCCCTACACCCGCCCTGTTCGAGACGGCCCGGAGCGCCCCTCGGAGCTGCCCGCAGGCGCGGCGGGGCCGCGGGCTGCAGGGGCGGGCGGCGCCGCCGGGCTGGGGGACGGGGGGGGGCCGCGCCGCCGGGGCGGAGATCCCGCTCGTCTGCTCTGCCCGGTGCTCAGAGCGATCTCCCGGGAAAGGGCTGCCCCGGTTCCTGCCGCGCCCGCTGTGTGCACCCGGCTGCCGTCCCCTGCTGGCGGGGCTGCTGCAGCGGGGCTGCCTCTTCGGTTATTCGTTCAAAAGAGACAGGAGAATAGCCGTGAGTCACGCTTTTCTATCCGTGCTGGTGCATGCTTGTCTCCCTTTCGTACCCTCTGCAGTGTAAGTTCTGAGGGCCCCTAGGCGCGAGTGCCTTCCTCCATAACATCCCGAAGCTCTCTGTCCTTCGGAAAAAATTAATCACCTCCTCTGTGCTAGTTGTAGCCTGGGACATGTAGTAAAAGCAAGAAGATGAGCACAGCCTGATGGAATGGACCTGGGTTGAAGGAGATAGGGTCGATGCTGCTGCCTAGTGACCCTTAGGAAAGGGGTGCAAATCTCCTTAGGATGCGTCAGCACAATGTGGCTGTTTTCTGCAGATTTCCTTACGCATCCCAAATGCAGCCTTTCCCATGGACTCCATCTTGTGGATTTTGCACATATTGGTGTATGCGTGGCATGGGAGGGAGGTCTAAAAAGTAGCCCTGCTCCATACATAAGAAATTCCAGACAACTTGCTTTTAAACACATTCTTCACAATAGACATAGCCCCTGTGTCATTTTGATCCATTCTCTATATACATCTTCTGACATGTGGGAGTGTACACAGCCTCAGTGGCAATACTAGCTCTCTCACTGGGAAGATCCAGTTGGCCCCTACCTGAGATGTTGTGTAGTATAGTTATCTTAACTGATTTACAGCATGAGTGCAGACATCTCTCACAGCTAATGAGCTTATAATCTTGTTGCTCTTCAGCTGCATTTATCAATGGTGAGATGAGATGCACATATGGATGAAAGTTTACAGGGGACAACAATTCAGACTAGCATCTTCTGGCATTTAGAGTGGAATTTAACTTCCCTGACTTGGACATCTGAAGGTAGTCGGTTGGATTTATAAACCATTCTCCTAATGACAGGCATCTGAGATGCCTCAGTGAAGACTTCCAGAAATGCCTGTTTCTTTCAGGGTCTAAAGGAGGAATAATCAGGTGACTGGTTCCATTTCCAACACCTACATTTTAGATGCTTAAGAGCAGAAAATTCCACTTCTGGTGGTCTGAATTGCAGATTACTTGGTAACATTGAAGATGCTAAATGCTTGTATAACGTGCAGGATATTCTACCCACAGGGAAGTAGTGGGGAAGGCTGAAGAGATGTAAGGGTATGCATACAGGCTCAGGCATATATATAATGCATAGTTAGTCACAGAGCAAGAACCGTGTTATTTAACAGAGCCAACCCAAACTTTGCAAGTGTTAAGGACTCTTTAAGATGAGCACAGGTGATAGAACACCTCAGAGGGGATGGGGTCTGGGCAATGGGCTGTGGGAAACCAAGAGAAAAGAGTGCAGAGGTGCTGGCCAGAGAGGGGTCAAATAACAGTAGACAGATAACCCCTGTCTTCATTCATCTTAAAGTCCAGTGTGCTGACTTGGGTCAATAGCAGTACTTTCAGAATGCTGAAAATGTGCCACAGGGACTGGCAGAAGCTAACTGCCTGAGGAAAGGAGTGCATACTAATGAATATCTAGGATCTGTTAATCCAACACATCCATCCTGCTGCCATTGTCTCTCTAGCTTGCAGAAGTCATTCCTACATGTCCCAGTTGCTTTGTTTGCAGCATTCATAATAGCTGAGGTATTGATGATGGTGATAGTCAAGTTGTTGGGAGACTTTGCAATTGGCTTGATCTATGTGGTGGGCTTTTGTATATGACTACTGTGATGAAAGGTAGCCACATCTTAAGCTGTCAGACAAGGGCTTCACATTGGCAGGTTCACTGACATTCTTCGGTCCAACTCCCCAGAAGCACCTCAGGCTGTCATTCAGGAGACACCTCTGGTGCCTTAGACCTTTCTAGAAGAAAAAAAAATGGAATATGACATATTTATTTGCTTTCTCCCTGCATTACAGGATCACCATTCCCCTTTCATACCACTGCCACCCTCCCCTACCCCCACCCTGACTCTCATGTGGATGCCTGCAGCATCCTATGAGATCTAGACTAATGGTGCTCCACAAATTGCTTGTAGGAAGCACCCACTAGCCCTTTATTCCCACTGAAGTCTTGCACACAGTTAAATTGCTCCTTCTTTTTGTTCGCAGTGCGTAAGCAAGAGATCATTAAGATAACAGAGCAGTTGATAGAAGCCATCAATAATGGAGACTTTGAGGCTTATACGTAAGTACAGATGTCTTCTGACAGGTTGTTCATCAGTTTGTGTGCAAGTGATATTCTGGCTTCTGGGTATGAGGGCTTGTCTTGCAGTCAGGGATGACAAAAAGTTATACGCTTTTTAGCCTCCATCAGTTACAAGTAGGGATATGGTAGAGCTTTCTAAATGGACATCAAGTAGAAGCCAGATATCAAACAGCAGTAGGAGTGACAAAAGGGGAATGTCCTGGCTTTGTAAGAAAAGTAGGGGAGAGGGCAGTGAGATGGGCAGAAAGAGAATAAAAGAAAAGCCAGAAAGATAAAGGTTGTTTTATGTCAAATGCCAACTATCAGCAATTCCTGTGTTGTTGCTGTAGGACTGAGTTCTCCAGGAACTTATGTAGGGAAATCCTTAGGTGGACACAGGGTGAGTCAAATGCCATACCAGGGCTTCATTTTGTAAGTAGCCTTGGGGCTCAAATGCAGACTGTAAGCCTGTGGTGCTTTTCTTTGCAGAAAAATCTGTGATCCTGGCTTGACCTCATTTGAACCTGAAGCACTGGGGAACCTGGTTGAAGGAATGGATTTCCATAAGTTTTACTTTGAGAACTGTGAGTGGGTAGATTTGGTAACACCAACAGCTTTCTTTCTAATCTTCCTTTATGCCACATTTTTTAGGAAAATTGCCCTCTAGTTTTTATTGGTTATCAGAACCAGCAAGAAGCTGTTTGTGCATGGGTTATAATGGCCAGCATGCTTTCTCTAAAAAACCTTTTTCAGTAACAATTTTAATTCTAACCCCCAGATTCCTTCACTGTAGGCATACAGTTTTCCTGGTGCAAATATTTTGTAAGCAGGGACTGCAGGATATTTAAAAGATTGAGGCACTGGATTTCCTACTGGTCTGGAAGTGGAGAAAAAGAGTGTATTTTGATGGAAACAACATGCATGTTTGAGGTAGACATACTGAATGGCTAAACATCATCATGCACAAATCAGTCATGCCTTTGCTTTGAGTTTTGCCTGGACAGTCTCAGATCTCTAACACCTAATGAACCTGTTTCATGGATACAAGAATCACCTTGTCAGTCTGGGGCAGGAAAAAGAGTTTGGAGAAATGCTTGTCATTAATTGTAGTGGATTTGCTTCCCTTCCTGGATGTTTCCACAGGAAGAGGTAATTGAAATTTAAATCCTGAGCTGTTTGATTTTGGGGGTTAGGTCAAGGTCCTTAGCAGAGGTAATTCCTAGTGTTCTAAATACACAGAGACTTTGTCTTTCTCAAAAGCCTCTTTGGGAGTACTTCTAATACTTCTCTGAGGCTTGTTCATATTTAATGCAGGCCTAGCTTAAAGATCTCCTGATTATTGACTCTTTTGCAACAATATTCTGTAGTTAAAATATCTTTTCCTATAACTGAAGAAACAGCAACACCGATGTTGAAAAAGTGCCAAGTATGCTTTGCTGAAGAAGTGGGAGAAAAGGGCCCAGGGGATTCTAGGCAATAATAAGTGCACGGTTCCTGAGGAGAACAATAGGTGATAAGGGAAAGAATTGCTTGGATTTTGCCTGAAAAATTGCAGGAGCCATTTTTATTGTATCCCAGAATCCAGTGGAAGGTGAGAATACGATACAGGTTGGAGGATGCGGGGGCTGTTCCTTCCTAGTAGTAAAATGAAGCTGATAGTTTTGCATGTTCTGCCAGTACTGTCGAAGAACAGCAAGCCAATACACACCACCATCCTGAACCCCCACGTCCATGTCATCGGTGAAGATGCTGCCTGCATCGCCTACATCCGCCTGACACAGTACATCGATGGCCAGGGCCGGCCCCGCACCACGCAATCTGAGGAGACCCGTGTCTGGCACCGCCGAGATGGCAAGTGGCTGAATGTCCACTACCACTGCTCTGGAGCTCCTGCAGCACCTCTCCAGTGAGGATCAAATACGGGTATGGACTATCAGGGAAGGAGTATATCATACACACAGCTAAGGCTCCTCTATGTGGGAATTTAGTATTCAGAGCTGTTCAGCTGACTGTAAGAGAACCATTTTCAGTTGTCTGCAGGCTAAAAACTTCTGCTGATCAGTTGGTGTTCTGTTTTCTAAGCCTTGCCCTCTGGGCTCAGTAGGATTATGTGCCACTCCTGATGAACTGGAGTCATATGCAAGACAGCTGTTCCTAAGCATAGCTACCCTTGTAGCAGCAGTCCTTCCTCCCAGGTACTCAGCTCTGTGCTCAGATAGAGTGCTAATCCAGGGCAGAGAGGAAGAGTCATCTCATGCTGTGCATGGGTTTGCTGTTTCTGAGCTGCCAGGCATGTTACCTTTACATGCTGGTGATTTCAGAAAACATTTTTTATAAGAATGTCATGTTCTAGAGAGAATCTTTGCAGAACAATTCTTGAGAAACGTTAGAGGAAAAAAAATCTAAACAAAATAATAGTATCAAAGGATTTAAAAAGTCCTCCAGTTAGCCTCCTACAATTCAGCATTGGATTATAAAATTTGACATGAAGAAACTATTGTTTCTTGCTCCTGAAGGACAGCAGATCCTTTTACTTATGCAGCATTTAGGCATCCTTCTTTATTGCTTTACTGGTTTCTTTTAGTTAGATACAGAGAGTCTTTCTGCCTCCTTTCATTTTTATGCTAAAGTATGTATCACATTCATTTTAAAGATCTAAGTTTCCTAATCTTAAGACCGTTTTACTTAAGGTTTTCTATTTAAGAGCAAACACAAAAAAATATCTACACCTGGGAGACAAGCTTTTTTCAATGTGGTTGGTTGAGGATGAGCCACTCAAGTATAATTACTTCTTGAGTCTGAGTCTTGTGTACTACTTGGGACTAAGCCAAGAGCAGTTTTTACTCTTATGTGTTGTGGAGGAATCAGACCTACTGAAAGCAGTGGAAAAGAATGTGAACTATCACAAGCAAACTGCAGAGGTCACAGATGGAATTTGAAAAGCAAAAGCCAGTTGGGGCACCAGAAGCAGGGAAGCTTTCCAGAGAGCTGGACAATCAGCTGAATTTTCAGGGACTAAGGCAGTGAGAAGGATAAAGCTTTTGCAGGGAAACAAAAAATAACTTACTTGCAGCAGTTTTCATCCACAAAGATGTTGAGGGAAACTTCTCTCCTGGATTTAGTCCAAAGAAAAAAAAAAAACAACAGAAGAAATTAGTACATTGAAGATTGGTGTGGCTCAGTGGCTACATCTAGGAGTTCTGAAGAAGCTTAGGAATGGAGAGTCTTAGCTACTACAGAAGAAGTGTGTTTCCTTGACTTGGCTGCTGAAATGTTGCAGCTCCTCACAAAGTATGTGCTGGAGGGTTTCTGAAGACTGCAGAGCAGAAGCCATTTCCAAACCACAAAATGTTGGTTAAAACAATATTTTTTAAAAAACAACCCATAAACTAAACTGAAGTTGAAATATTTGTGTGCATTTCTGGGTTCTGAAGGAGGTGTAACCACGTGCAATTATGAGTGAGGTCAGTGTGGGCAGCCCCCATCAGAGAGCATTGAATCATTTTGGAGCACTATTGGTCCCTGTGCAGTGAAGGGCAGGGATGAAGAAGGAATGAGATGAATAAGAATGCTTAAATAGAAATCAGTGGGGTTTTTATTACCTGGTAGGCAGAGTTCAGTTTTGGGTAATGTTTCTTGAAAGGAAACTGCAGCCATAAAAGCAGTTTCAGGTTAATCAGAGGACTTTGTATAAGTAGAGAGTAGGAACCAAGAAGGAAGAAGACTGGTAAGAGAGTTTGTGACAAAGATTTGCCAACTAAGAAATGGTAGAAAGAAGATTTTGGTTACACTTCCATGGCAGGACAATGCTAAACAAACATAAAAAACCCCAAGCTTAAAACTGATTAAAATAAATCCAGTAATTTGACACAAGAAGATTAGTCAGGAGTAGTTTTTTTTGAAAGCAGTCACTAGGGCTACAACTTGCAAAACTGTAGAAAGGCTCATACATTTGTTTAAATATTAAGAACATACAGAGACAAAATAACTGAAGATTAAAATAAAAGCTTTCAGTTCAAGGCAAAAACTAATTGGAAATGAGGCAGAAACTGTTCTTAGGACCAGAGCCTTTGATCACCCCTTGGGAAACTTCTTTAGCTTCTGGGACATGTCACTATTAGATAGTGGGCTTATGTCTGCTGCAATCAAGCAAGTAATTAATTTTAGTAAGTAGTTAATTTTCATTGGCACACTCAGCCACCTGGAAGGGAAAGTGTGTGCCTCTGGTCTTCAGGGCTCTCCTCACAAGCCCCAGCCTGTGTTATGTTAGCAAGGGTTTCTGCCTGCACCAAATAATTAGCCTGTGGAAAACATGTTTTATTAATTGCATACAGCTAATGTTTGACTTTATTTCTTCCCATCTTCCATCCTGTTCTCCCCTCTCCTTTCTGGGTGGACACTACCTCTCCCTGACTGCAGCAACTTGAGGAGATACTCAGCTGGAGGGCAAAATCTTCTTAGCAAGCAGCTCTGGAGTGCCTGAGTGACAGCAACGGTCATGTCTGTTTTGACATAAAAAAAAATAAATACAAATTACAAACAGGCAGCAGCCAAATGCACGAAACCCTGCATGCATCTGATGCTCCAGGCGCTGCCTTTCTGTTGTTTTCCATGGATCCATCGTGTCTGTTTCTGCTGTACGAAGGTGTTTTTAAATCTGAAAAAAAAAAAAACAAACCCCCAAAAAAAGACATCTTGTTTGTATAAAATATTTAAAAAACAGGAATAATGCTAAATAAATGACAGATTATCCAACATGCCCCCTCCCCCAGGGCTAAGAAAATGGCAGCAGCTGGAACATCTTTCAGAAATGAAGTGAGGGGGAAAGCAAAAGTGAAGGAGAGAGAAAGAGAGGGCGAATAAAAACAGAGGCGGCTTGAGCAGCGATGGCTGAACTGTGCTCCACAAAGCTATGATGGAAGGTAACATCACATTCAGGCTGTGCTGTGACTTCAGTCCGTGAGAGGTGGCAAGGAGGCCCCAGAGGAGACGGTGAGAAGACTGGGGCTCAAGAGACAGGAGGCACTTCTCTTCCTGTTGCCTGGCAGACTGACTTCAGCCTGAGTTTCTTCTTCGATTTCTGCACAGTAAGAATGCTATGGAAAGCTGGTTGCTCAGCTGCTGGGTCCCAAAACAGACCTTTTTTTAAAAAAAACAAACAACAAAACAAAATGGGATGTTGATTTAAAACTAAAGGTGGATATAGGGAGTTAAAAAATGGGTTTAAGTGAATATAACTTAAGTAGAAGCTTGCTCTTCAAAGATACTGGTTTTAGAAGCAGCCACTACCTGGCCAAACATGGAGGTTTGAAGCCAGCTTATTTAATTCAACAAAACAAAAGCATTGCATTAAGAGCAGAGATTTTAGAGGAAGAGAGTACATGTATGGGATTTTCTATTTTATTTTTTTTTTCCTTTCTAGTAGCATAGTTGGGATCCACAGTGCTGCAGAACACATGTTCCTTAGGAAGCAGACAAAAAACTTAGTGTTATGTTCTTCATGAAGACTTGCACATACACTCCTATATGAGGCATAAATAGCGTGTGTTTTTTATACTGAAATATGTGCACCCATAGAACTAAAGGGGTTACCTGGCCTCCTGTTTGATTTGTTTGGTGTCCGAGTAAAATAGCAGTGGGCGCCAGCAGCCCCAGCCAGGTGCTTCTCCCAACCACTAACCCATCTGATGTTTGTGTCATGTTTCCTAGTGTTTATTTGGGTCATTTTTCTATTTTTTACAGTGATGTTGTAACACAGAAACTATGAGTTCAGAACCTCAGAGACTGTCTGAAGGACTCCAGACCACCTCCCTGTGTTGCTTCTGGGTGTTATGTCATGAAGCAGAGGGGAAAGGGAATTAGCACATGTGATCTGATGTTTGTCCTTTGGGCCAGTTAATATTTTTTATTTTTTATTTTTTTCTGCAGAAGGAGTCAATTTCCTTTATTCATCGGGTGGGGAATGTGGAAGTGTTTTGTTGACCTTACCAATGAGGGAGCATAGCCCCAAGAATAAAATGGCCTTTCTGGCTGACCCAATAGGATTTTCCTGACCAAGGAAGGCATCACATGCAGAAGCTGGGATAGGCTTTTACCTGGATTTCTGTCTACCCCTAATCACTTTTTGGATCTTTTGAGGGAGTTAAAGTGATTATATTGACAGCATACTAAGTGTGAGGCAACCATTTTACAGACTACACAAGATAAGAAAGCCAATTAGGAATTTTAATCCTTATTTAACAGAATGCAGAAAATAAAAGCTTTTGCATGAAGTGGAGTTCTCTCCACAGATAGCACTCTGCTCCATATGTTAGAGAGGTGCTATCCCACACCAGGATTAGGTCAGCAAACCCCTGATGAAGGAAAAAACCATCCATGCTCCCAGGCTTGTCTGAGCAAATGCCCTTTTCTTCCTCCCTCCACCATGCAAGGGAGTAGTGTGGAGATTGAACCCATTGAGGGCAAACACTATATTTTATTATTTCAAAACATTTTTTATGACAGCACTATGCCAGTGAGTGAAGTGGGAAAGTGAAAAGCCTTGATATTTTATTCAGGTGTTTTTTTTAAAGCCACGAAGAGAGAGCAAACAGGAGGTTACAATTATGCCATTTAAAAAAAGACAAATACAAAACATTATGCATGCCTTCTTTAGGTCTGATCTTCCTTGTCTCTACCTGATGATGATTAATAATTAAAAAGAAAACCCTCTGTATTAAGTAATTGCATCTTTCAGAGAAAATTTTAAAAGAACTTGAGTATTTTGGTTTTGCACAGTCTTGGAGACAAGCTCTCTTCGGGTTGTTTTTTTGTTTGTTTTGTTTCTTTCTAAGTTAATGAGAACCTTAGCTTGGTATGGCCATTATCAAACACAGCTGTACACCTTTAGCATTCTTAATGTTCTCTTATGGGGCTAATATAAGCATCTATATAATATATATTATAAATATCACATTTTAAACAGGAAATGGAAGGCATTTGATGCAGAATTTTTGCATGATATAGAAATAACTAAAGTTAGCTAGTGTTTGTTTGTTTGGTCTGAATGTTGGTAGAACCTTCATAGCTTTGTTACAATGAAACCTTGAACTGAAGATATTTAATAAAATAACATTTAAACAGTGCCAAGTTTTTAGTGTCACGTTTTTCTCTTAAACCATGAAGCAATGTGGAACGGCACTTCTGGGATAAGAATCAATCTGCAAAGCGTTATTTTTCTGTCATTAAATGATGTGATTTTAAAGAGTCATGTTTTAAAAAGAAAAAAAGGTAAATGGCTGCTCTCCCCACCCTCCTCCCACTCTTCTCAGGTGCATGTGGGAAGAACTGCAGATGGGAGGGGGTAGCTTTGCCTTATCACCTCACCAGACTTCAGTGTGCTTAATCCCCTCTAACTGCAGCAATTACCTAGCAAATAGGTGTCAGTTGCTGCTGCTTAAGAGATGATTGCTTTTGCCACCTGAAACAGGAGGAAAATTATTCTTGGTGTTTAAAGGGAGAAGGTAAGAGTTTTACAGCCCACTGGGACTGAAGGCAATCTGTTTGTGGCTGGGAGAGATAGCTCCTGCTATTATGGTATCAGAGAGGGTTCTGCTATAATTTCTGACATCCAAGATCACTCATCACTTCACTCATCAGGTAAAGTATCTTCTGAAGCAGTTAATCATATCTTAATGATCTTTGAAGAAATGTTGCAGTATGATCCAGTACGTGCTAGGAAGATACTGATAAAGTTGGTGATGATTTCCTGTGTTCTTAGTAGCTCTTAATCGGGACAAGAGTCACTTTAAGACTTACTGAAAGCACAGTAGTCAAATTAATGCTTATATCAAGAATATTTATGTGGCATATATATGGGACTTTTCTGAGGGTTCCTTTATGTGTTTGAATTGATGTAACTTGAAAAGGTGCTGGCATTCCCCTTACGCTGTACTGCATGTGCCTTCACCACTTGCAAGAGATCTGTTAGGCAGTCTTGGGTAGGGAAGCTGAAAAAAATGTACTAATATGATAGAATCTGCTCTAGAGAAGTTCCTGTCTTGGGTTTTCTTGTCTTTTAACTGACACGAGGGATTGGGAATGGTACTTACCTGCAGTGTGATAGCTGCAGTATTGACCTATCAAGCAGATATATCCTAAGAAACTTATTTTCAGCCTGGTTAAAATCTGTTCATCATATTGGATGGCATTTTACTGTCTTCTTAAGAGAAGTGTCTGACCATCGTTTTCTGAACTCCTTCCTTCTCTCCCAATATATGCACATGAATGCTTGTACACAGAGCTTGATTGCTCTGTGGGATACCTGTGATTGATGGTAGCTTTTCTTTGTGCCCAAATCAGATTTCCTTTTAAAGTAGGATTGGTCTTCTCTCACTTGCTGGGCTAGTGGCACCGAGTCTGGCAGGGTGCTTTTATGCCATAGTATGTATGAGACAGTGCAGAGAAGCACAAGCAGAAATGGACCTCAAGTTAGATACCCTTTCAGTTTTATTATGAAAACTGTTACCTTTTACGTACATGTAACTGCTAATGTAGACAAAGGGACAGCCAGGTTTGCTCTGGCTCTGTGAGGTGACAGCAGACAAGTAATTTGTGTGCTCTCTGCTTCAGCTTTCCCATATGTCCTTGCAGATAATAGACTGACCTCTGCAGAAACCACTAGAAGAGGCTGATGAGCAGTGATGCAGAGCAGCTGGGTGGTATTGTTGGTTCACCTTACAGGTGCATCACCTTCCCCCCTCCCCCCCCGGAACAAAGGTTTGGAAGGGCAGACTAATGCACCTGGAATGTTTGTTTATTTCGGTTTGGTATACATTTATTTTAGAGTTGGGAAAAGTGGTCCTTGGTTGCACTTAAAGTGGCTTGAGTGGAGGGTTATGGATTTTTCAGTTGAGATCCTTAGTGCCTGAGAACTCAACAGCAGGAATGCCCTGCCTGCCAGTAAGGAATTGGGATTTACTGATAATTATAAGTAATTTTAAGCAAGCAATTTCTTCTTAACAAGTATTAGAATACAAAAATGCATATGCTTCTGGTTTTTAAGAGAACCTAGCCATAGTTAAGACTTATACAAGAAGGACATGCTCTACTCGGGTGTCATTTGAAATTTATTGCTTTGGATTGATCCTATTTTTTCGTATATTATAAAGGCCCAAACTTTGAGATATATTGTCTTAAATGTTTTGAAGATTTGTAAACTAATTCCAGCCTTGTTCTTTCCAAAATAGTATTAATGCTGAAAGTATTTGAAATATCATGATTCAGCAAGTTTGAGCACCTAATTTGTTGCAGTATCAATAAAAATCTTTTATACCTATTAGAAATACCTAATTGAGCATCCACATAAAGAGTAACATATTTAAACTCTTAGACAGCGTTATATTTGACCTACCCTTTTGAAAGAAACAGGCTTCCTGAGCCATTAAAACCTCAATAGAAGCTGGCATTATAAATATATTATAGTGCTTTTTTTTTTTTTACTAAATATCTAAGGAAGGATTATTTGTTTACATAACCATAAGGAGAAGTTGCTTCAGAGAAATGCAGTGTTGGCAGGGATAGGATGTGCTGAGATAGGCACAGGGCAGTATGATAGCCAGGAAGATAGAAAGGAAGTAATAAAGCCACGCACTGGAGTGGTTTGGAGTTTGAGGAAGAGAGCTGGTGTGGGGAGGAGAGCAAAGATGCAAGATGGGTTTAAAGGTGTCTGGCAAGTGAGTAGAGGAAGCTATGGATGAGGTAGCTAGAAAGACAAAGATGACCGAGGGATTGAGAGTTGTGGTGAAATGAGAAAGAAGACGGGTGAATTCTGCTCTGTTGGTTTGAATAGGGAGGAAGAGTTTGGAGACATGGGACTTACTTGGCGTGGTTTCTTCCACTGTAGATCAAAATGGAATTTTAAGCCAATGTTGCAGCTTACTATATTGTACAGCGTACACTCCTGTCAATGATTCCCCTCCCTCAGTGTAACTGAGAGTGGTTGGACTGAGTGAGAGAGGGGAACTACCAACAAACCTATTCTTTTACAAGAATATCAAGCTGTGATTTGAAACAGTAAGTCCATTTTCACAGGATGTAGTACTGGGTCATAAATGTTACAAGCACATGACATGGAGTGCTGAGCTGCTGCACATTCCCTCAGTTGGCTCAGATGTGCTCAGCTGTTTAGGAAAGGGCAAGGCCTGTGGCAGACTGGGTATCACCTGCTGCTGCCATGCATAGTTTTGCGATGCTACAGGCAGGGAGATGGTATTTAGTCTGATGTAAGCACTGTGGCACGTGTTTGGGTTAATTCAACAGAAATTTAGTTGTATGTTCAAATATATGCTGCTGGGAATTTTGGCGGCATGGGGACACAGTGTGATGGGCCTGTAGCCTCAGTGCAGGTGGTGGGAGCAGCTGCCTTGCCAACCTCTGCTGGACGGGGACTGTTGGCCAGAAGCAGAACAGGCTTTTGAACCACACTAATATATGATTGCTCATCGGATTGTCTGCTTTGGTTATTGAGTCACCTGCTAACTTGGGCTTTATGGGCTTGCAAAAGCATCTGTAGTGCTTCAGGTACAAATTGATTAGCTGAAGATGAAAAGTCTTCTGTAAGTATGTCTGAAAGCAGTGACTTTCAAGCTTTTCCAACTATTCAATAGTGGCACAGGTCCTTATAAAGCAAAATTAGATCTTGTGTTGCTGCTTTTAAGGGATTCCCAGGAGCGATCCCCAGTGCCTTGGAAATCCTTAGCCTGTGGGATGGGAAGCAGCACTTGGCCAGGATGAGACCTCATTCCCTGAGCACTTGCTTTCCCTTTGCTTGCTCCTCTTTAGCCGCCAGCCATTTCTGCTGCCTTTGACCCCTCCAGGTCCGCTCCTCCGGTGCGGGGGGTGCATTCAGCGCAGCAGGTTCAAAAGCAGGACTGTGGTAGCAGCGTTACCAAACCGCTCTCCACTTCTCTATCCTCTGCTGAGAAGAAACGTCCCTGTGATGTGGCTCCCCCCCGCCCCCCATTCTAGCTTCCTACCACCTTTCCGAGTAGGAAGTTGTACCGTGCGTGTGTCTGCTTCTCCCGGGGCAGGGGAGGCCGCAGGGCCGGGCCCGCCCTGCCCGCGCCGCCCTGTCAGCGAGGGCAGCTGCGGCGCGCGCCCCCGCGGCCCCCCCAGCGCCACCAACCGCCGCGCGCGTGCCGGCGCGACGCGCTCCCGTCACGGCGCTGCCGCGGAGCCTCGGCCCCGCGCCCGCCCCGCTCGGCTCCTCTTCCAAACCGGGGCCGCGGCGCCGCTCCCCGCCGCGGGCCCCGCTCCCGGCGCACCGGGGGGCAGACCTGCCGGGCTGCGGCGGCGGCCCCCGGCGCGGGGCGGCCCTGGGGCGGGGCCTCCCGCCCCTCTCCTCCCTCGCGCGGAAGATGGCGGCCGAGCGGCGCGCAGGCGGCTCCCCCAGCGGCCGGAGGGACGCCCAGCGCCCGGCAGCCGGCGGGCCGCGGCCGGCCTGAGAGCTTCCCGCGGCGTCGGGGGACGCCCGCCCGTCCGCCTGCCCGCCCTCCGGGAGCTGTGCCCTGCCCACGCTAGCCCGCCCGGCCGGGACTCCCTGCGGCAGGTGAGATGGAGGAGGAGGGCAGCGCGGTAGCGGCGGCCTGGCCCGGCCCGGCCCGGCCCTGCCCTGCCCTGCCCTGCCCTGCTCGGGGGGCGGCGGGGGTGGTCAAGCGGTGCTGGTGGGGCCGAGGAAGTTGTGTGCCGGCCGGGAGACGGCAGCTCGGGGCAGAGGGGGTGCTGCGAGGGGCCGGGCCGCGGGAGGAGACTGGTTGCGGCCGCCGACGGGGAGGCCGAGCTGGGGCAGCCGGCAGGGTGGGCGCTGCCCCCGGCCCCTGAGGCTCAGCGCCGCTCGCCCGCCCCGCAGCCACCTGTGCGGCCGGGGCGCCCGGCCTCGCCGGGAGCTGGCTCCGTCTCCCGCCACGGCGGCCGTGTCTCTCGGCGGCGCCCAGGGCCGGAGATTTCAAAGTCCTGCCCGGCTGCTCTTCGTGGGCGCCGAGCCGCCGACACGCGGACCGGAGCAGCAGCTCCTTCGCAGTGGCTCTCTCCTCTGCCCTGGCCGCCGGCTGGCGCACGGTCCCGTGCTGAGGCTGCCCTGCTTTGTTTGTCGCACGGCGTTGTGTTGGAATGGGTAGGTGGCTTGGTATGGCGTCGACCGCCGCTGAGCAAGTCAGCACCCAGTGGGGCAAAGGATGCTGGTGTCCCCGTCGTGCGGCCGCAGCTGGACTGCGTGTGCTGCACACGCTTCTGTTTGGGACTTGTGTTGAGTGGACACCAACAACGGGTGCAGGTGCTAAAGTGAAGACGCAACAAAAATTGTGCTACGTAGGAAAGGCTAATAAAGCGTGATGAGTTGTTCCTACAGTATGTTCTGTCCTGTAGTCGTTAAAACATATTTGCAGTGGTAAAGTGATAAATAAAGCACGAGACACCCGTTTGCTTATGCAAGAGTGAATAAACTCTGTGTTGCCCAAATTAGAACTGGGCAAATGTCGTGTATCTGAATTTAACCATGTTACGCTACTCCACACTGGGTTTCTTTGTGACCTATCTTGCTAGAGAACTATTCAGAGTTTTTAATTGTATGTGCATTTCTCATTAGGAAATGCAGTCTTGCCCTTTGTGGCAAACAAAACTTGCAATGAATTTTCCGGGTTATGTGTGGTCAATTCAGTTATCTATGATAATTGGGCTGGGAAATCTTGAATGACGAAAAAATCTAGGTAGTGCCAGTACAGTGGGACACTTTGTGTACCCCAAAGCCCCTTGGGAGCCAGAAATAACGACAAGCTCACATCAGCCCCAAGAGTTTATTGGGCTGGATGTCCACACATGCTCATGTTACCCATGTGAGTTAACTCTGTGGCTGCACCGGCAACTGGTCCTGGAGCCAAACCCTGGAGGACTGCTGCACAGAGGCACCTAAGGCACTCCATCGTGATGGATTTGGGTGGTCTTTCTACAGTGGGCTTCTCAGTGCACCATTTTCATGGCATTGAGTTTATTGATCAAGTTCCTGGCAGACTGGATTTAGAAAGGCTTTCTAGTTTGTGCTTACATGCTGCACAAAACTGATCATTCTGTGGTAGGAGCTAGGCTGGTTCCAAAAGCAGCCTGACTCCGCTAGATCAGATCTGAGCCATTGGACTAAACTCTGTGCTCAAATTGGCAACCAGTGTAAAATGTTCTGAAATTTTTCTACTGTCAGCAATTGTGAATGTGTACATATCTCTTAGGGTTATTGTCTTGTACGCTTGCTTGCTTTTAAAATTTTTCTTACTCATCCCAAATTCTCTTTTTGTGCTTTCTTCCCTTTTAATTTTCCGTAAGTCTGTAATACTTTTTTTTTTTGTTACTGCTTCTCAAACATGGTTTCCTAATGTGTCTTTTCTTCCTCTATAGTTTTTTTTTTTTCAGCCCTTGTAAAACATATAAAAGATTTTGAGCTAAGGAGTATTAGAAACTTCAAAAAGCAGTTAAAAGGAGCTGCAGAGCAAGGACACAGCAAAATCATAGAATGGCTAGGGTTGGAAGGGATCCAAAACATCATCTAGTTCCAACCCCCCTGCATGGGCTCCCAGTAGATCAGATTGCTCAGAGCCCCATCCAACCTGGCCTTGAACACTTCCAGGGATGGGGCTTCCACAACTTCCTGGGCAACCTGTTGCAGTGCCTCACCACTCTTACACTAAGGAATTTTATTCTAATGTCTACCCTAAATTTCCCCTTTTCTGGTTTTGATCCATTACCTCTTGTTCTCTCATTACAAGCCCTTGAAAAAAGTCCCACCCCAGCTTGTTTTACTGTTGTGATGCCCAGCCTTCAGTCTGATCTACATCAGAATTCATGTAAGTGACCTGGTAAAAAAGCCTGAAGCTAGTTTTGTATAATTACATGATTTCTTAAAAAAAAAAAAAAAAAGGTGGGGAGGATACCCAGATACAGATGAGGCCTCAATGTGTTTTGAACCACAGCATATCTTTTCATCACTGAGCCTTGTTTCAGAGGTTTAAATGCCTTTCTCAGATCTCTCTGTGGTATATCTGGAATATGTGGTGATTCTCGGAGCAGAGCGGTACCGGTAAGATACCGTTTCATTTTAACTGGCAGAGTTGTTTGCACTCTCTCACTCATTTTCCTCTTTTAAAGGAATTCGTATCCATCCCTGATTACAGCTCGGGTCAAAATCCCTTAACACTTGTAACAAATCTCTTTTAATTGGTCTCATTTAGCTCTCAAGGTTGTGTTTTAATTCTCTCCCGAATCCTTTTCCCTAGTCTGTAATGTAATTTATTGCAGGATATTTTATAGACAAGGGAACAAGCCTCTGGCTGTCAGCAGCCTTTGCAGTGTATCGAATTTCCAGCTCAACAGGCAGCTGCAATGGAGTTTGTGAGTGTGAGGCAGCGATGCTGCAGCACTAAGCACACAGGCAGGCAGAGGTGTGGCGGCTCTTGGCACAAGTGATGGGTCTGGCCCGTATTCTGGAAATAATTGGGGTGAATGCCTCTGTTTGCTGTCTCTGCTTCTCTAGCCTTTTTGCAGCCATTGCTGATGCAAGGGTCTTTGACTTCAGTTTTTCCTTTTCTAGCTGTCTTTCTGATCTTTGCAAATACATCTAAGTTGCTGCTGTTGTCCAGTACCAGGCTTTGAGCAGCACAGAACTGGTAGAAGGCCAATGCTGGGAGCGTATCTTTAGAAGGCCCAGAGCAACATTATCTGTCTTTGTAAAATTCACTGTGACTTATCTGAACACAGTTGCTTTGGTTAATTGAAGGTAATGCAAAGAGGTGAAGCTCTGTGTTTCATCATGCCTGTGTCGAGGCACTTCACCTCTGGCCTGTAACAGCACAGTCTGCAGGCATGGCCTGATCTCCCGGTGCTCTGACATCAGCTCTGGAAGTCTCAACGGCTGGGATGTGTGTTTTGGGTTTTTTTGAGCTGTGCCCCCTGCCCTTATGCTGGCGGTTTTCCCACTGCAAAATCAGAAGGGAACATATGCCTCTGCTTCAGCTGCTGGAGTTGAGATCCCAGGTAGTATGGTGCAGCCACAAAGCCACAGGCAGACTTTCTGCTTTCTTGATCCGGCTCTGGAGGCAGGAATCTCCAGCAGAGTTGTGAAGCAGTTATGTCTTAAATTGTCACTGAAACATCTACTGGAGTATATACATCAGAGCCATAATTGTTCTTTCTGCATAGTGCTATTTGAAGGTCTCAGGCCTCCAGCAATTGCTGTTTGAGGACTGTTCTTCAATACAGACTCATATCCAAAAAGGAAATTATATAGATCACTAGACTCAATCCATATGTGCCCTATTAAAAAGGCAGTTGAAATCTCTAGACATGAACGATGAATTAATCTTCTGCACCAGAAGATATCCTCCATCACATTCTTGCCTGCTCTACTATTTTTAGTAAGCTAACTCATCTAGCAGTGAATGTGGGAGGGTTGATAAGACTGTAAAATGCAGTTTGGACCGATTGTAAAATACAGTTTGGACCTTTTCAAAATATTTGTGGCTTATGCTGAGCAGTGTCACAAGATCTGTTTTCACATAAGTGGAAATTGGTGTTTGCTTGTTTTTTAAAACTGCCCAAGCTCTCCAAACAAGGAGA
The DNA here is from genome assembly GCF_020740795.1 of Apus apus. Lineage (NCBI taxonomy): Eukaryota > Metazoa > Chordata > Aves > Apodiformes > Apodidae > Apus > Apus apus. The sequence continues at coordinate 21,772,613 of NC_067285.1, read as the reverse complement.
AAATGGATGGTCATGGTCTGCCTCTATGTATATATTCAGCCTGCTTTTGAATTTGTTGAGTAAAATGAATAGTGCAAAGTAAGGACAGCTTCATGCAGCACTTGCTTATGTACTAACAACACCGAAATACCTGTGTCTTCCAAGTGTGTTTGTAATTGTATGTAACCAAAGCTGTTTTTCCTGCTGGGGTTTCAGACATTATATATGGATAATGTTTGCAGCTGCTTTCAGGCTGAAATGTTAACACCTTAACTTATTCTAAAATACTGCCTAAAGTTTTTTTGAATTTAATATTTGCCATTAAAGACAAATTATGAATTTAAGCATTAAAACTAACAATTAGATACCAAAGTTAATGTTTTTTTCCTACAGAATCAAGATGGTGAAAAGGATAGATAGATTTTGTCCTCTGCTCAGTGTACAGGGCTTATACAGGTCCTAACACTGGTCTCTGTGATGTGTGTGTCTGCCACGCTACTGTTAGCATTTTCAGCACCTGGGCATGTTTAAAGTGTGGGATGGGAATGAGACAGTGTGATCTGGGGGTTTGGTGCGAGCTGAGTACAGCTGTACTGCACTAGTCTCATCTGTTTTCTCCCTGCACTGCAGTCCATGATTCCTGATTATTTTCATATTTTTTTTTTCCCCTTTCCACGTGTTTGATTTAGTGGGAAAGAATGTTATTGCCATTCCCTGTAAAGCAAGAGAAAGCATAGTCTGTCCCCTCCTCTCCTACCTTCCTGTCCCAGCACTGTAGCTCGCACATGGAGACAAAGACTTGCAGGTACCTCCTCAGGGAGGAAGCGGTTTCCACAACAAGGCGGTAGGAGGACATGAAGCTGCATGTATTAAACGACATGCCAACAAGTCATACCCCTATCTGGGCCTAGAGATCACTGCTGCTTTTATTTATTGATGTATGTGTTTCTTCTGTATTCATCAGTTCCCTTGGGAGCTGGGTTGGCATAGCTGATGCCAGAAGGAAGGGGGAAGGAGGACAGCAAAATGACAGTTTTGTCCCTTCTTTATGTTGTTGTGCATTTCTGGTGTGCCACCTGGTTAGTCTCTTTGAAAGCTTTACAATTTCAGCACCTTGCCCTTTCTCCTCTGTTTGTTTCTCCAGTCTCCTACATCCTTCACTTCTGCTTCAGATACTCTCCAAGAATATGGTGTCTCTCTGAGTGGTTCATGTTGGGAGGCTTCCATGTCAGGACTATTAGATTATATGATGGAGCACCTTGTTTTTCTTTGATCATGTTTAGTCTTAACAGTTTCAGATTATTCCATTAGCCTACTATTTTATTGGTCTTTCAGCTTGTCTCTAATGCTGATTTGCTTGACAGTACTTCTGAAGTAAAATCAGAGCTTGCATGTGGATTTTTAGAGCTCTTCAACAGATTTTAACTTTTTAATTTTCAACCACTTTGGTATGAATTCCTCAAAGGAAGCAGTGGGATGAAAGGCTTTAGCTGTGATAGACTCAAAGTAGAGGATATCAGTTTAGAAAAGAAGGGATACTTGAGATTTGCTTGAGAAAGGTTAGAAGAACCCCAGAACATTTTATGAATGTCTAGTTTTGTATTAAGAGCTTCTTACTGAATGGCTTTACGTTAGCACTCTAGCTCTGCCCGGTGCTTAAAGCTGTGTGGGAAATTTCATGTCAGAATGGGCTTTTAAAACAGTCAATTCTCTTGGATTATGAGAATTTGACTCATTTGACGACACATTAAGATCTACAACTAAAGTGTTCACATCTGAGCTAGGCCCTATAAGTTCCCTTTATGGTAAGGGTATGTTAAGGTGCAATTCATTTCATCCTAAAGCAGATGTCCAGATTTGGTGGGGTGAATCACATTCTGGGAGATCTTTTTTCCTTTCCATCAAATATAATAAAAACTGAGGATCTTAGTCCAGATGTAGAAAATGTCAGCAGGGCAGATATCTGAACAGAAGCTAAGTTGAATACCTCCCAGAAAGGCACTAATTTGTTTTTAACCCTGGACGCCTTTCAGTGTGGCATTTTTAATACCTGCATTGATAACTGATTTACATAAATTTGTCTTGTCTTTTCTTAACTACCTTTCCCGTCTTTACAGCACATTTTTCTAGATTTTAAGGTTTTTTTTAGCTCATGCTGATGCAGTGATTCTGTGCCACTCACACTTTATTCTGAAAGCTTTTGCAAATGCTCTGCAGCTGTTGGCTGTCTCTTTTGCCTTGCCTCTGTGGTTAAGTTGTTCAATAGCCAGGTTTTCCCTGTATAACTAGTAACCAGGACTTTACTTTGGTCCTCGCCTATCATCCCAGTCCAAGAGAAGTCAGACCAGGTCATGAGTAGGTTGAAATCTTAACTGCTGAGATTATAGTTGGATCTGGAAGAAAGCTGAATGTCAAAATGTCAGGGAATGGGCTTACATGATTTTTTCTCTTATTCTGTAAAGAGACAGACTTCACTCCTGCACAGTCTGTGTTTTGCACTGCTGGAAGTTTTAACTTCGAAGAAATGGTGAGGTCAGGCTGGTAGTGGCCTAAAGCAGTAGCTCATTGTGTCTAGATCCCTGATTGCGATAAGTGATGTAGTTTCACAGCAACTTGAATACCTCATAACATATGTCAACCCAAGGTGAATGAGAGGCACAGTAAGACTCGGAGCTCTGTGCCATCTAATTAAAGACAGATATGTTCAGCGGAGAAAAGGTTGATGTCTTGGCTGACTCCTTAAAATGCTGTCCCCTTTCATCTGTCGTCACCCGTGTCCTGGTAGTATTTCTTGAGAATCACCTGTGTGTGGGTCTGCTTGAAATGTCTTTGAAGCGGCATTGTTTGTCTCGGCTGCAGAGCTACAGAACTGAAATAATCTGCACCTTACTGTGGGTGAACTGCTTGTCCTTCCACTTTCAAGGGCTGCAGAAGTATTAAAAAGAGCAGGCAGAAACAAGTGTAAACAACCATCAATCAACACAAAGTGGCCCTGTGTGAGGACTGCTGGAGCTCCCTGTTTCATCAGCTGTATGAATTCCCTTTCAGGAGAATGATGTGAGCTATCACAATGTTGAATCTGTCTTTTTCAGTGGGAAAAAGTGGGAACCTAGCCCAGTCCAGCAGTCGTGAAGAGGCAGATTAATTTCAGCATTGAAGCCTGGCATAAATTGCTATTCTCCATGCCTAATCTGTTGTCCAGAATCTCTCCTAAACATCAAGCTTCCTCCTGCCCACCTATTTCAGTTATAAATAATGTATTTTGGTTTGTTACTTGAAATTCCATTGTGTTTATTCACATTCAGTGATATGTCAGCTCAAACTGTATGTGCTTTACTTTTGGCTGAGTCATGATCATCCTTCTCATAAGCAGAGATCTGTCACTGTCTCCTGATTTAGTTTTGTCTGCAGGCTTTCATCCCTATCCTTCCTTTATGTTCCTGTTTAAGATTTGGCCACTTGTATCAAAGCATGATGTGAATAAGCCTACTTCCCTGAATCAAGGCTACCACCAAAACTTGCTGTTACCATGTGTCAGTGTCTATAGTTTAGCATGGTGTTACCGTATGTGGAACAGCGCATGTTTCCATGGCACAAGTCCACATAAACATATAAACACAGAACTTTCTGCAGGAAAACTTACTTTGCCTCAAACAAAATGTTGACATTTGGTTTTTCCAGCAGTACTTGTAAATATAGATTCCTCACTAACAACACATGATGTACAGTGCCTGTGGTATCAGGCAGATTTTGGATGTCCCTTTTGGTATTGTGTTGCGTGTGTGGGCAGGTAAAGAACAAGTTAATGTTCAGGGATTGTCATAATTGCAGTCGATGTTGAGTATGAAGTTTCTCGGAGGTTGTTATGAGGAATTATTTTGCATATTGTATAACTATTGTATAATTATCCTATTTATATGTCAGTCCTAGCTTTTTCCCATTGCTAAATGAAAACAGGGTGAAGATGCCCTCTGAGCATACTCCTCTTGGTTTGTATTTAAGCTGATGGTACCACTGAGGAAAGCAATCCAATCCTATACTGACCCTTCTCAATAGAATCATAGAATCATTAAGGTTGGAAAAGATAATCAAGTCCAAGTGTCAACTGAACATCAACATGCCCACTAAACCATGTCCCGAAGTGCCACGTCCACATGTTTTATGTACACCTCCAGGGAGGGTGACTCCACCACTTTCCTGGGCAGCCTGTTCCAGTGCTTGAAAAATATTGGCACAGCCACTTAGCTAAGCAGGATCAGGAAACTGATGTGGAAATTAAAATAAACAAAACAAAACAAGCCTCCTTTTTTGCCATGTTACCATTCTCCAAGGAGAAAAGTTACTTTTGAGTTGATCGGTGAGAAGCTCAGTCAGGCTTAAATGTTTTTGTCTTGGCACACCAGAGTGCCTTGAGGATAGGATGAGCTGATGAGATGCCAGGACCACTCTCTTTGAAGGAGAGGTGTGACCACCTAAACACATGCCAAACGATCACCTTAAAAGTCCAATTTCATGCAGTGTAAGCTAAAGAGGAGTCTTATGCTACTTCTCTTTGCATCAGTCCAGCAAAAATTTTAAATGTCAAGCTTATCTAGGTTAGACTTTGCTAACAGTGCTCATGACAGACTCTGAAAGGATACTGGAAACAGGCAGCATGATAAGAGCTGAGCTGCTTGCCCAACAGGCTGAGCACCAGGAACTGCAGTCCTTCACTGTTGCTTGTTCTTTTCCAGTTTTAGTTGGACACTGGACCAGTTTTTATATCAGTGATTTCCTCTGAGGGGAACAATTGAAGAAATCACAGTAATAGACGTTTCTAAAGGAGACATGTCCAGGGGAAAAGGAAAGCAGTCACTTTGATCGTGGTACGGACCAGATCTGAGGTCTAAGGTTCTGCACTGTTTTTTTCTATGTCCTATTCCAAGACCTACCAGCTTCTCTGATGAGTTGTGCTACAATCTCTTTGTGTTCCTGTGTAATTTGCCAGAAAGACAGGAATTTTATGTCAGAAAACTGGATACATCTCTACAGAAAGGTTCTTGTGTTTTTTCCCTACTTTGGTGGTGGTGTTTTTTTCTTGGGTTTTGGGGTTTTTTTGTGTTGTTTTTTTTTAAAGAAAAAAAGAAGAAGAAATGTTTCCATGTTTTCCTCAAGATCTTTCCCTAGCACCCTGCCACTGACAGTCTGACCCATGATACTATTCTGGACAGATCTCTGGGGACTGGAATTGCTGTGAGTGCTCAGGCCCCTTCCTGCAATTACATCTTCCTGAAATGCATCCTGTGCAAGGGTGAAGATCAGCAAGAGGCAATGCTGAAAGACAGAGCAGTAGAAATTGATACACTATTTGCACTGAAAGCAAGGCTGTTCTTGAAGAGTGTGTCTGTAAATCATTTGGTCTTACAGCATGTTCAGTAGTTTTTAAAATGAGCAAACTTAAATAATAAAGACAAACACCTCTTCATACAGATGTGAACTATGAGTGCAAGATTCTGTTTTTTCCCATCATTAATGATTTAGAAACCTCATGCTTGCTTCTCCAGGATGGTACTGATGGCACCAAACTTGAAAATGAGCTTTGGGAGCTCTGCTGTTTTGTCATGTCTTTGCAACCCTTTGGCAGTTATTATACAGCCTCTGCTACTGGCTCTCTGTTAGCATATCTTTAACTCTTACTGTATGGAGTTCCATCTTCCTTTGCAGTCATGACCTTTTACCGTAGCTGTGAAACTGCTGACAAAGCTGGGGAAATAGCGTCAAAGCCTGTGAGCAGATGTGCCAGGACTTTCATGATGGCTAGAATAAGAAGAGGGAGCTCTCAGTCAAATGAAATATGAATGACCTTTTATGCACAGGCATTAGGATATAATCTAACACTCAAATCTTAAATTAACATTTCCTACAATGCGTTATCCTTAGGTAATATTTTTAAGGAAAATCTTGACATCTATTTTGATTCTACCTGTCTTGAAGGAAGAGGAAAGAGAAGAAAGAAATCTTCTGTTTCATGTAAAGTAATAGGAGCAGATGGGGTACTGCAGTGACATCCATCCTGTGAATGTGAAGAGACTTCTCATCCCTTTCCTCTGCCTGCAGGGCAGGCCTTCCTGAGATTGCAGCGAGAGAGATCTGTGGGGAATATGTGAAAAAAGTAGAACTGACTTTTGACTCATCTGAATCTAGCTTTGTGTTGGTAATATTGCTGCAAAATACTCTTTGTCCTATCGCTGTCACCCAAGAGCATCTTAAACAAGGGTGAAGCAGTGTCACATCAAAAATTCTTAGAAATGTTTGTTAATTTTTATTGCATTTGGAAATGGCAAATTCTAGGAAGCAGTACATGAGAGCAGCAAGTGGAGTAGTTCTTCCCCTGGTGCGGAAGCTTGGATATGGTGTCTCTCTCCTGGGGAGCAAGTCATAAAGGGTGTTTTTTTGGCTTGGCAGTCTTCCTACACAAGGTCAGCATTACCATTATGTTGGTAGCGCAGCATCATCATGCTTTAAATGTATTAGCAGCAGAGGTTATAAATGACTTTTGACTTTTTTGAATGCTGCAATATTTAAGTATGCTTGAGGCATTTTATTAAAGAAGCCTCATAACCAGAGCAAGTGCCAAGTGGTTTAAAAAATCTATGCCTATTTAATGTAGCTCATACTGGCTATCACTAGTCACTGCTATGGTTTAAAACCTTTGGTGTACAGTGCATCTGGGAACAGGTAGCTATGAGACTGGGCAGAGAATTCAATCCGCTTTCTCTTCCCTCTTCACTAAAAGCTCTTGACAAAAAGGTCCAATTGCTGCTATTTCTTGCACAGTGTGCAAAGCATAGCAGTATGTGGGCAGCAAACTAGTCTGATGTGCTCTACTGTCTAGTGTTTCATTGTTCTTTCTGCCTGAGGCTTTGCAACCTTCATCTTTTTTAGTTAAAATCTTTAAACAATGGATTATCTGTTTTCACAGACTTTAGAGGATTTGAAATAGCAATAACTTGTAGGCATTTGGCTCATTACAGCAAGAAATACATTCATCAGAGCCCCCGGCCCTACCAAGAGCCAAGCAGCCATAAAATTATTTCCACCATATTCTTCTGCTTTGCTCTAGTGAAATGTGTCAACATCTTAGCAATTCGAGGTAAGCCCTGTTCTTCCTGACCATGGTTTGGGAGGAGGAATGTGTGTGGTGAGGTTGAGAGCACCTACAATAGGGGACCTTCATTCTTGCTGGGATGTTGATTTCTGCTACCTTACCAATATTGATTTTCCAATAGATAGGAAACCTCTTTTGAAAGCCAGCATTGCCTTTTTTTCAACCCAAGTCCAGCAGTCTGAAAGTTTCATTTGGCTCTAAAATTTTCAGATTGGATGTAATTTTAACCGATACTGGCTTTTTTGATCTTTGTGTACCAGCTGCTATTTTTCTGCAAGATGATGCTGGGACTGGAAGGCCTCATACTGGAGATTACAAGACAGTTGCCACTGTTGTGATATCTGACGTGGCAATTTCTGAAAGAGCACTTCCTTGTTGTACTGTGTAAACAGTCAGAGTAATGTTTTTCTTCTGTTACTATGACATCTAAAGTAGTTTACAGACACCAGGCATTCTGTGTTGCTTGGGAGAAAGATGTCAGCTGTCAGGAGACCCAAAAGTCAATTCCAATAAAAAGCTACATTTTATAAAACAGTTCTGGTTAGAAGAACTGTTAATCATATAACTTTGCATGAACTGTGCTTTGCACAGTGGGACTTACTTTTTTATAAAGAGCAGTTTTATCTCAGGGAAGTTCATTGCATGAAAGGAGGGATCTGTGATGTCCATACATCAGGGGTCCTTTGAAGATTTCCATTCCTAACAGATTCTATTGATTTTCAGCAAGTGCTGTTTCCCAGCCTTCTGGGCTGTTCTTGTCACATCACATCATGCTGCTCATCACAATTAAATAGTGTGTGCTGGGCTGGCTGCTGGCATTATGAAAAGACCCTCCCAAAACTGGTATGTTGGAAAACAAGAAAATTTTATTCTCTTTGGTTTTCGCACTTGTGTTTTTTCTTCTTCCTTTTTAGCAAGGAACCAATGATAAATGTTTACTAAACCACACTGTGTTTTCAGATTAGATAATACACGTTACCTTTGCCTTGGAAAACTTTGCGCTTACTTTTCAGCAAAAGATGCAAATATTTGAAGTATTTGTGAATAGAGCTGAGTGAGCTTCAAGACTTAGCCATGTAAATTTTCATCAGAGGATCATGGAAGAATGGAATACTTGGGTGGAGGGGGGGCTAGTACTTACAGTGACTGCAGCATTTTCTACTGTAGTTTTAGCCTGTACCACCACACCTCATTTCTCCTTCCAGGGGAAAAGAAGTGTCACAGCCTTTTTTTTTTTTTTTTTTTTGAGTAGGTGGATAAGAATGATGACAATTGGTAACTTAACAGCATAGCAGGTTCTTGTCTGCCCCAGATAATCTGTATATTGAATCTGGTGCCTTTTTCACTCATGTGAATAGTTGGGATGGGAAAATTAATGTGAACTATGACAAACGTGAATATTTGTTACTGTGTTTTTGACTATCAAAAAGAACAGAAGTGCATACACAAAACATATAATATGTGGTTACTGGTATTGCATTACAGCTACAATACTCTTTTATGTTCTTGTGAAAATTACCTGAGTGATAAAATGTTAAGGGAGTAAGTGCAGTTTAAGCATGCTTAACACTTTGTAGAGCTGGTTAGAAATTCTGAAGATGCCCCCCACCTGGGTATGCATGAGCCTGGGTCTGACCCAGGCTTCTCCCCTGAATGGTATGTCCCTGTCCATTGGCTATGGTCAGTACTGGAGTTGCACCAGAATGCAGTTGTCCTGTAGTCTGGGCTCTGCATTCTCCATCCTGAGGGGATAGAAAGGAGCTGCTGTACTGGAGTATCCAGGAGTTGTGGGCTGGAGCAGGCCAAGGATTAGTACAGACTAATCCTTGGAGATGGAAGCTGAAGCTGGAAGTTGTGGGAAATGGGTATTGAAAATGTGTTGGAAATGACTATGGCTGTTGAAAAAAAGATGTCTGATTCTAGGAAACAAATAGGGTTCATAGAAATGGTTGACGTGCTGAGATGCTAGTAGGCTTTTGGGTGCTAATGAAATGGAAAATATTTCATCAGGAAGTACTGCCTTTGTCAGCTCGGGTTGCCAGAGGGGAAACATGAGACAGGGAACTGACAGATGACCAGCAAGGGCAGGCACATATGGCACAAGGAACATGAGAAGGTTAGATTATAACAGGTTAGGTGGGAGACAGAGGCTTTGGAGGAGAAAATAAGATTAAATACCTGAGATTCAGATAGCAAGAAGTAGATAAAAAGATTTGTAGCACCTTGTTGTGCCTTGGATGGAATTCAGGTCTCTGAATCTGAAGACCTGGTTGTCAGAGAATACCTAAAACCTTCTGGCAATGCTGCTTCCATTTTACAGTTCTTCCACACTGAGAACGACCACCTGTAGTTGCTGTAACTAGCTCAGGATCCCCCTGTGGCAGATCAGGCAATAGCTCTGCTCATATGGCATCAGTGGGTTGATTATGTAGTGGAATTCATAATTTAGGACTTTGTTTTAATGTGAAAATTGGAGACAGGAGTAAGAGACACACATGGAGGCATGTATGTGGATGTTCACCACCACATTAAGATATTTTGAAGGTTGTGAGGACAAACGCTCGTAAGGCAGAACATAGGGGAATTAGTTTTGCATATGCAATCTTAATGTCCCCCTTAAATAGAATAATTTTTGACTTATGTAGGTTATGAAGATATAGGGGGAAAACATAATTTTCCCAAACTCATTCTTTTAATTCTACCATCTGTACATGTTTTATTGTAATTACTGTAAGGAAGAAAGCATGCTATAGATTGAAGGTATTTTGTATCTACTGGTATGAATTGGAACTTTTGAAACCCAACAGTGTGAGTTAAGCAAGCGTTGTTTATGTTGTAATTCTTGCTGGTGTTAAAGAGTGGTATGTGTGATTTGCAGCCTTGGAATACTAGATCTTGGGAGCTGAATTTGCTGCATTCACTATGATTTTTTTCCCTATCTTTGGGTCATAATGAGTTTTAAAAAAACCTCATACCTTGGATTGCTTCCTGTATTTTGTCCTTTGGTCTTCTCTTCTGTGACACTAGCATTAGTGGTTTGGCCTAAAGAACAGTGAAGCTTTGCTAGCATACAGGGAGAAAAACCCATACATCTAAGTGCTTTTAGGAAAAAAGGAAGTGGAGAGGTTGAGGGTGGGGGAGGTCCTGTGAAGTAGCTTAATATACAGCTTATGAGTTAGTAATTTCCTTTTTCAGTCATCTTGTCCAGTTGGGGTGTTTTCTTTTTCCTTACCAAGTCAGCCTCTTTTTCTGTCCTTTTTCTTTAGGGAAAAAACTGCAGGAATAACATACAGTAGTGGCACAGGTGTTTTTCAGGCCATGAAACTTAAAAATAGGCAAGGAAACAGGCAGGAATTCACTGCTAGAGCAGCAGATCCCACAGATGGTAGGATAAATGACGATCAGATCCCTTTCCTGATCTGTCTACTTCATGTGCTGACAACCCACAGCTAGGTTGTCCTAACAACCTAGACCACCTAGGCCCATGAAGAGGTGTGCAGCTTCAGAATATATTCTAATGTAATAGCTAGCATGCAGAGTCTTTATACAAAACAAGTTGTTGTGAGGAACTAGTTTTAGACTCAAGACTGAAGCAATAGTTAAGAGAGGCATGGCTCCCTCTTCATCTCAGTGGCATATGACCACAGAGTTGTTTCAGTAGTTTTGCTTTTTCAGTTTTTCTTTTGAGGGGCAAAACCACTCTTTTCTATATCAAGAATTTTATGTTCTCTTTCTGGGAGGAATGCTCCTTTTGTAGTTTCTATCTGTAGGGATTTAAATCTGGGGGCTCTTAGTGGAGTTGCTGTGTTTTTTGTAGACTTGACTATCTTTTGGTACGTCATCCTGTTTGTGTTGCACTTGGTGTAGCTGAGCAGTCCTGTGATCTGGTCCTTCATTCTTAAGCAGTCCTGAAAAAAAATCTCTGTGTGATAAGGGCTTCATTAGGCACTATAATTAAAGCAGACACATTTTTCTTATTACCCAGTTCCAATCTATGTCTTCCCATTGAAGAGACCAAAAAGGTTAACAATCAGTTGATCACTACGTTAAAACAAAAAAATTATTCACCTCTGCTTCTGTTACAAGGCTACCTTTGTGGTAATTTCTACTACAGAAGGGGGAAGAGGCAGTCCTTGCATCCAGAAGCTTACTGCTTGGAATAGTCAGCATACAGATTTTGTGAGAAGTATGGAATGCAGCAAACTACTCACCCATGTCTTGTAGGGTCTTTTCACATCTGAGGGCTGCTCAGGGCTGGTTGGGAGCCAGCTCTCTTTTACGGGAAGAAGGAATGCTTCTGGTGGGAGTGGCCATCAGATCTTCCAGTACACAAGGTTGGGGTATGAGGCAGACACAGACTTTGCTGATGGATTTAAAAAAACAAACAGGAAGTGAGTCAAGTTCCTCTACCAATGTCAGTAACACCCACAGGAAAAAGTCACTGAACACGTTTTCCATATTAAAGAACAAACTTACTATGAAAGGTGTTGAGGCTTGGAAGAGAAACTTAAGCAGAAGAGGGAAAATTGATGTTAGGTCCTTTTTAAAATGTTGTTACCAGGAACTTAAAGGAGATGTTGATTTGTAATTGACCTTTCCATTCTATGCCCAACATTGAATTCAGACATTTTGAATCTCTAGGTAGTTTGTCTATGTTAGAAATTACTTTTTGGGACCAAATGGAAAATGGCATTTGCTTGAGGCCTTTTTGTAAAATGTTCATGCTTTTTATCTCATCTGCATAACGCGTATTGGTGGAAGGAGCCTGCTGTGTCTACTGTTCCCTCCCTCCTTAATTATCAATTAAGTATTTTTAGTTATTTTTCAGTACTGCTTCATGGAAAGCTAAAAACAAGTGAATTGAGCAGAGCGTATTACTTCTTCAGAGACAGTTAAGCTGAATTCTCGGTGATGAAAGCAGATAAATAGGAAAACAGGAGCTTATATGCAGGATAGATCTTTGTCCTGTCTTTGTGGGTAGATCATGTGCCTGCTAAAATGATTTTTTTTTTCCGTGCAGGTGTCACTAGATTGTGGCACAGATTCACTGAAAGTGTGTGTGCGTGGAATGGGTAGCAGTAGCTGCAGTGTGTGGCTCTGCTGCTTCAGAGAGGGAAGAAATGGGCAAGTGGGATCATCTTCACTTACGGCCTGTGTTGACAAAGAGGAACTCAGCAAATATCAATCATATTTAACTTCTTAGCATTAGGTAAACGTGACAAAGCTGATGAAAAATGCTGTTTCACTGTTGTTTTGGTGTATGACCCATTTGAATGTGGCTGGCTCATCCAGATTGAGCAGTCTTTGTCATAACCCCTCTCTGAAGGGCCAAAAGACCTTTTTTCATATGTCCTAAAAAAACAATGTCATTAATACTTGGTCACTGCCAGTGTCAAATGACTCAAAACTGTTGGATAAACTTCTCTCATTTCAGAATTAGCAGTGATCTCCTCTTTAGGCCTATCAGAGACATCCTTTAATATTTTTAAAACTGTTGAATTGTCTGGAATTGGTCTTCTAATAAATGGAGAGATTATTTGACACCAAGTGAAGCCCCAATGGCTAACATCAGGGACATAATACCAGATCTCTAACAGTATTTAGATACCCATCCATGTTTTCCAGTTGTCAGTGCATGAAAAACTGAAATAAAATATTATAGCAAAATATTTAATCTATTTCAGGGACACCTGTAATTGCAAGAGATTAATTAATGGTTACACAAGGCTTCTTAGTTGGGGAGTGGGTCCCACACTTCCTGTCAAGGTTTTCAGATGCTGGAGGGGGAAGCTAGCCAGCATGTTGAGAGGGGTTTGGCTCCAGTTTCTGTCAGTAGTTTGGACCACATCGGGACAGAAGATCGACTTCATGGCAGTGAAAAGTATAAGGAAATACCCTACTCAGCCCACTCTTAACAATTTGAGGAGGATGAGAGGAAAAATTACTGTATCAAAATCTGTGAGTGGGTTGTTCAATGTTTTTCTTTCTGAAAGTTAGCTAAGTAACCTCTTTGAGTAATTTTTAAGTATCGTTTGGCTGGTTTTTAATTATGTAAAACAGCATCATGAAGTCACCGACTGCTGCAAACTTCACGTCCTGCAGGTAGGAATTATGTCTGATGGCAAGTTTGGAAGAACAATACTCCAGTGAATAGGTAATTTATTCAGCTGTTACACTTGTTCCCACTATCAAGGGAGGAGTGTCTCTGGTAAACCACAGTTGTGCTGACATGAGAACCCAGCAGCCTTTTAAAAACTCTATTTGCCGTCATTCTTCATGATGGTGGTATTGCTGGTAATATGATCTGTTGTTCCTAGGCCTGGGTGTTGAGCTGTGAGGGAGGTGCTCTGAGCTCTGCTCTTAAAGCCCTGGTGCAGAGACACAGAAAAGGTAGTACTGCTGGTAAGAGACGTCATCTCAGATACAGAAGGTGCAGTGTATGCATTGTCAGTAGCTTTTCCTACCTATTACAGCATCTCTATGAATTATGGTCATTGCAAACTACTTTCTGTTTATGAGATAGCTTCCCTGTAAAAGAGATACTGACGATGTGTTGTTTAGAGTAGTGGTTTAGGAATAGGTAGCTTGCCATAATCAGAAAGGGAGACTGTCAATGATACTGGAAAGTAACAAATTTAGTTCTGGCCAAAGGAAAAATACTTAGTCCAGTGCACAGATTAGTCTGTGGAGATCGTTGCTGCAATATATCATTGAGGCTAAAACTCAATGGGGTCAAAAGGAATCAGGTATTTTATGTTAGGAGAATAGTAATTGTTATATAGACAAATTCTGCAAATGAAAACAAACTTTTTAAGCTCTTTTGGAAGGGACAGGTAGCTTCCTTGAGCTTAAGGTATTCCTAAATGTAAAGGATAATAAGGACCACTTTTCCTACTACTTTTGCAAATTTGTCTTCAAGGCTTTATCCTGCTAGTCTTTGAAATATCTGGAACTGGATGGTACAGGTGGTAGGATACTGATGTGAATGAGTTTTGGGTGAAGTTCAGGAGGACATTTTTATGTCCTGTATGATTTTGAAATGTTTAAATAACTATGATTCTTATTAGACCACAAAACAATTACGAATATCCTGCTAAAACTGAAGTGTTATGTTCGGATTATTACACTGGTGATAAATATTAGGTAGAAATATATTCTGCAATGTAGGCAGGCTACTTAAAATTAAATGCAGGCTTTTGACAGGATTGGGGAATAATGTAGATTTTTTTTTTTTTTTTTTTTTTTAGCTATCTGGAAAACTGTAACAGAGAGTAGACCTAGTTGTTATTTGGATGGATCAGGCAGGTGGTGGCACATCTTTAACCTGTTCTCAAATCATATTAGTTTAAACAAAGTCCAGCATTATCTCATTTTGGACTGGAGTCTATCTGCTGTTGTGTTTGTCTAAACCTTTGTCCTTGTTGAGAAATGAAAGAAAGGTTAGGGGTGCTCAACCAGTGCTCCATAGGAGCATGGCTTCTAAGTGGGCAGCTGTGTTTCTGTGCTACTGATATGGGTGGGATACAGGTGGACTGAGAAGTGCTCTAGCAGCCTGCTGATGTTGCATTTTTATTTACGTGTAAAAGGGCCATATATTAACCAGTCCTGCTGTGCTGCACATGCATGAACATGAAGTGCTGGGCTATGCTGGTGCACAGCAGCCTTGACTCAGTTTTCTGTTTGTAGCATTGATGCTCCTTTGAGGCATCAGGGCACAGCCAGGCCTCAGCAGGGCTACCTGCACGTTTTCTGGCCAGATTGCTTCTGAATAAGCATCCAATGCCATAAGCCAGAATGACAGAAATTGAGTTGGTGGCTTGTGATCACAAATACAGAACTATTTTCAAAACAGTTTTTGCCTCTCCCCAATGATTTGGTTTTTCTTTGTTTTGTTTTGGTTTTTTTTGGTGCAAAAAAGTAACGTTTAGATCTTTATTGGTTCTGTTAGTCCCAGCTTTTTTAAAAAAATTTTGATTCATGTATTTGGAATCTGCAGTTCACAAACAAAAAGAAACATCAACAAATTTGTATAGTTGATGGACATAATACTGACACCATATTAGGGAGTTATTGTTTGCTATCCATTCAACCATCCAATGTCAATAAATTAATTATGTCAGTGTCTCATGATTTGTGTAACAGCTGTTACGTAAGAATTTTGGTTTATTTTTTAACGTACTGGAGATAAAATAATGCTACTGAAAAGTTACTTTTTCTGCATAGGTACATAATATTCTTAGAACTGTCCTCTTTTAGCATATGGTCACTGTGCACAGTGCAGTATTGCTATCTACTCTCGTTCCACCATTTTGCTTCATATCCTGTTCTTAGTCCTCAATGCTGAAATTAAAATGTTTTAAATACTGCTGAAACTAGGGATTCTGTTTTTGGTATATTGGAAAATAAATTTATTATTGTAATTGTTTTCCTCAAAGCTGAAATTTTGCCTGCTTTCCTGCCATTTCTTGTGTGCTACAGTTGATAGTCCTCTATGTATTAGTGCATGTGTGGCTGGAAAGGATGTGTGGAAGCAAGAGGCAGAAGTTGGTCTTTTCTTTCCCTGTGTTTTGAGACAGAAACTAAATATAGTGAGTGTTAAACAGATGGCTGTTATTGTCACATAATAAATATTTGAAGAAAATTAAATTATGTCCTGCCTGTTTGCTGACGACAGTTCCAGCCCCCATAGTAACAGCAGTATTAATAATAGGAGGATTTACAGTGTATTTATTTTTTAATTCTCAAAGTGAGGTACCTAGGAAGGTCATGTAAGGAGATTATTTTTTTTTTTCATAGATCAAGTGATAAGCTTGAGGTCTTCCAGCATGTCAACTAGTTGCTTAAAAGAGCGTACTGGTCCCCTTGACTTCCAGACAGTACATTTCCATTTTAAACAATGCTGACTTGCAGATAATTGAGCATTTCCTCCAGAAGTTCATTGTTTCATTTTTATTTTTTTCTTAATTCCAATTGTTTGTATATGTTAACTTGCCAAGAGGAGATAATAAAACCAGACTTGCGTTCCTGTCCGGTGTACTTGAGGAACAGGATTGCCATGAAAAACCTTCACTGAAGGCTCTCCTGAGAGTTTTGTTGTGGAGAAGGTGATGGATGCCAGAAAGATGATGAAGACTTAGCTGAAATGAGAGGTTTTATTTATACAGCTGAGCTTCATCTTGTGATATTAATAGCATACAAGCATTTCTTTTGGATAGAGGGGATGGATACTGTATATAGCCAAGGTTGGCTTGTTGCTCTTTCTGGCATGAGCCAGAAAACCCCCTTGCTGTTTAGCTGCTTGCATAAGTTGCCTTGTCTTTACTGGAAGGACTCTTTCATTTTCTGCTGTAAATCATTCTGATGTTCTTAGGTTGAAAGCAGTGTGTGAGAGATGCAGGATGAGAGCAAGAACTGTAATACCACGCTCAAAGATGAGAAGGCTGAACAGCAGGTTAGATCCACGGCAGCAGAAAAGTTAATCTGTCCACCCTTTTCTCAAGACTCTGCAGATGTGCTGGAAAGCAGGTTGAGGAGTTAATAAATTGTCTCAATTACCCATTTCCTGCCAACCTTTTCTGATATTTTTCTGTCCTCTGACTGGACATAATTCTATCCCATGATGGGATGTGGAATTGGTGCTTATCACATGCTAATTTGTGCAACGGGAGTTGTGTGCTGCTGTATTGCAGCAGAGCATGTAATCTGGAGTGCAAGTGGGATCGGGTTTTTTTTACCAGTTGGTGGGGAGAAAACAAGGCCTGGGATTCTTCACTGCCTCCATAAAAACTGTCATCTGCCCCAGCTTAAAGATATATTAATAGCATCCTGATCTCTTACATGCATGGTTGGTCCTGTTGCCTGGATACAAACATAAAGTGATTAGAAAGCTATCATTAATGTAAAATGAACAAAATAGGTCATAAAAGTACCCAGTTATATGTTTTTCCTGTGGGCCCGCCGTGCACATCAGTACTTGGCTCTTTCTTGCTTGGATGTTGCAGACTATGCTTTGCTGTAAAGGTCCATTAGGCTTTTCAATAAACTGCAAGTATAACCTCAGTGATATTTTCTACGTAGCTCTCTTTGTGGTTTCTTCCTTGTTCTTTGAAATAAACCCATATCAGTTTTTCCTCACATCATTTGTACCCTTCTGTAACCTGCTATCTTTTGTGTGTCTCTGATCAAATTCGGTCTTGTCTTCTTATCTTTCAGTATGCAACTTTATTTTTAGTTTCAGTGTGGTGCAATACTCTTCTTGGTAAGTATATGCACTGTGTCGCATAAAGGAGTGTTAAACGTCACTACAAAAGGCTTTTGTTTTTTAACATCTCCCATGAGTCTTGTAATGGATTTGTTAAGGCTCTGGGGAGATGTCCTTTTCTAACATAGTTTCTGCTTCAGCTGTTCCCTTTCCCGTCATTTCCTGCAGCGTTTCCTATTTTCTTAATGAAAATATGTGCTCACTTCTGATGCCACTCTTGCCTCTTTTTGCATGCTTTTTCCAAATGTAGATGAAAATATTTGTGAGAGTTTTGGTAATGTTTCTTCACTCAATCCTCTATTTCTTAAAGTCTGTTCACATATAGTAACAATGTACTTTAACTTAAGGTGTGATGTTTTTTCTCTTTCCAGCTGTTCTAGTAGCACTCTGTGATACTTTTGTTTTAAGGGTGAAATAACAAAAGCAAATTTTAGTTCTCATGACTTAACAACCTGCTACTGGAGTTGAACTGCAGCGACTGAGTTCTTAGCTTGCTTCAGTTGTGAAACATACTGTTCACTTAAACCCTACCTTTGTAGATCTTTGCTATGAACTGCCAAAGAAGAAAAAGGAATGGAAACAGTGATAATGGCTTCCTAGATTCAGGACAGTAGAGAATATTTCTTTGCTTTCTTGCTTTCTCTTGGAGAATTGTTACATGTTATTCAGCCACCAGTATTGCTGTTCCTGAGTGTTAGGTGCAGACATTTTACATCTGTGTTTGGTGAGTAGGGAAAGGAATGCAGGAGGATTGTTTTGTGGTTCATATGCTATAACTGGGCTTAGAAAATGAACTAGGTCTCTTGCTCTACTTTGTATGAGAACTTTGGAAATTTACCTGAGTGCTCTCTCTGTTTCTTTTGAAAAGTATGTGGGTTAGGGGCTGTCTTTTGTTAGGCATAAAGAAATCTGATACTATAGATACAGTGGCGTGCTTGTGTATGTGTTTGCGTAGATATATAATATATAGCAATCCTAACCTCGGCTGAAGGCTCTCAGTGTGTGCTTTAATGGAAATAGTAATGCGACTATAGTTGAAACAAATTATATGATGCTTTCTCAACAATTTGGTGAAAAAATACACCTTGCTGTTTTTGACTGTAGGCAACTATTAAGTCTTGCCATAAATACTGTATGATAGCTTTCAGAACTCACATCCATGCACAAATACAAGAAAGAAAAATTTCTGTCATTTCTTGGACTTTACTTCTTTGATATCATAGTTCATTTTATTATAAAACTCAATCTCCTTTTTGGCTTCCTTTGCGTCGTAAAATATACTTATGAGAAATAAAAAATATGAGAATGCTGTATCCAGTCGGAGAAGTGATGCGTTCTATTTCCAGTAGTACCTGATGATCAGCTGCTTTGGAGGAAGTGATAACATCTCCATAATGGATAGTTATGTAATTGTTAATGAGAGTTTCAGAAACATTTCAGAATCACAGAATGGTAGGGGTTGGAAGGGACCTCTGGAGATCATCAAGTCCAAACCCTCTGTGAGAGCAGGACCACCATGGAATCTAGGACAGGTCACACAGAAACGTATCCAGACAGGTCTGGAAAGTGTCCAGAGAAGGAGACTCCACAACCTCTCTGGGCAGCCTGTTCCAGTGTTCCATAACCCTTGCAGTAAAGAAGTTTTTCCTCATGTTGAGGTGGAACTTCCTGTGCTCTGATTTGCATCCACAAAAGTGGATGCAACACTTGGGACACTGAAGCACACACATCTCACTGAAAGGCAAAGAGGTTTAAAAAAAAAAAAAAAAAAAAAAAATCTGATGATTTTGGCCTTGAATGCTTCCAGGGATGGGGCATCCACAACTTCGCTGGGCAACCTGTTCCGGTGTCTTGCCACTCTCCTAGTGAAGAATTTCTTTCTACTGTCTAACCTAAGTCTACCCTTTTCTAGTTTAAAGCCATTACCCCTTGTCCTATCACTACAAGCCCTTGTTAAAAGTCCCTCCCCAGTTTTCCTGTAGGCCATTTTCAGTTAGGTACTGGAAGGCTGCTATAAGGACTCCCTGGAGTCTTCTGTTCTCCAGGCTGAACAACCCCAACTCAGTCTGTCTTCATGAGAAAGGTACTCCAGCTCTCTGATGATCTTTGTGGCCCTCTGGACTCACTCCAGCAGCTTCATGTCCAGGTCTGGTAGCTCCAGAACTGGACACAGTACTCCGGGTGGGGTCTCACAAGAATGGGGTAGAGGGGGACTGTATGAATGCCAATATCTTTTGTGTTTGTGGAAACTAAGTATGTTTCTATTTTTGTATTTATTGCTAGCTTTTACTAAAATACTGGTCTGATAATGGATTACATGGGTATGCACAGCTTCTTTAATTCCTCACTTCTACTTTAAATAAGTTGACTTTTAATTTTACTGTGTGTTTTGTTGTTGTTTAAGGTAAATATCTTGTTTAGGCAAGAATTCTCAGCTTCACAAATACTGAACAGCAAAGGCTGGTTAAGTAGTAGGCTTGTGGACAAGAAGCAGGTGTTGTTGTAGATCATACCTTGCACAGGAGTCAACAATGCAAGAAATGTACATGAAGGAGCTTCCCCATATGAGACATAGTCTTTCTACCATGTACTGGAATGATGGACTGCTGAAGCTGTTTTTGCACACCATCCTTGAGAAAAGGTGAAGACCAACTGGAAGTAGCTCAGGAGAAAGCAATAGCAATGAAAATGGGGGCTACAATGAAAGAATGAAACACTCAGGATTGCTCAAGCTGGAGAAGTTAAAACAATTTAAATATTTGAAAAGTGTGCTGCAAAGAGATAAAGAACAATTTGTTCTCTGTGTTTACACAGGGTAAGACCAAAAGTAAAGAGCTTAAAATGCAGAATTAGAGTAGACTTGAAGAAAAACTTTCCAGCAGCACAAGCAGTGAAGTGGCAGACTCTGGATTGCCTAGGGACCTTCTGGACGCTTTGCCTTCCAAAATGCTAGCAGAGATAACAGGCAAATGTGTCAGGTATCACTGATCTCACCTGAAAGAATTTCCTTCCAAGCATATTGTCTGTGATTTCAAGGGTACCAAAATAGATTATGTGTAGTTTCCCTTTGGTTTTTAGCAGATTATTTGCCCTGCTGATAGTAATTGCATTTTCTTGGGGATTTTTCTTTCTGATAAATACAGTTTCAGTCGAGGTAGACTTAAACACGTTAAAGGAGAAAATATATGAAAGTGAAAGTGCATGTTAAAGACTGCTAATATAAATAATGTAAAGACTGCATTTTCTAAATGTGTTGTTTATTTTTTTACCATTGTTTTCACTGGCATACAACATAAATTCTTGCAGAGTAACTACAGGTAATTTACAGCCTATAATTAAAGACCTCCTTCTCTGTTTTTAATTTCTTTCTCATTTTCTTTGTTGCTTTGGCCCCAAGCTTCCGAGCAGCTCTCTCTGTTAGATTTTCCTAAACTAATGCACACTGTTCTTTGTATTCAACCAACCTCACTGAAAGTTGTGTTCAGTTGAAATTTTATTTCAGTTTTTGCTTTCTTTTGCACTAATAACAACCCCAAAGGGAAT
Source organism: Apus apus (assembly GCF_020740795.1). Lineage (NCBI taxonomy): Eukaryota > Metazoa > Chordata > Aves > Apodiformes > Apodidae > Apus > Apus apus. Next base: position 21,751,683 of record NC_067285.1, on the reverse strand, counting down.
AGATGCCAATCTTTGAGAGATCCACAAATGTCCTTCTTCCATGCTCAAAACTCATCAGTGATTCTTGTTTTGGTTTTTTTTTGCCAGTTTCCTGCTTGTGACAGTACTTTGTTCTTCTTGCCTGCACAGTGACTTGAGTAGCCCTTTGTGAAGGACTTGACCAAATCTTTTGAGAAAGTTCCAAGAAACAATGTGTTCTTGTATTCCTTTACTATGTTGGGTTTTTTTTCTAATCCTTGAAAGAATTCAGCTCCTTAAAAGATCTACCTTGTGTTCAATTCATCTTGTCCCCTCAACTATGCAGAAATTTTCAGTGTTCACATGCTCGGAAGGATTCTTCTTCCCTCTGTTCTTGAGAAGTCTTCAGGTTTTTGCAGACTTCCCAGTTTACAGGGTTTCAGGTTTAATTTCTTATAGTAAGGTGGTACTTAAACCAGGGAGTGCAGGACCAGTATCCCCTGAACATTTTTCAGTGGTGTAAGTTCTCACGCAGTCCCAGTCATCTGCTGTCCTGCATAATGTGGTGTGTAGTGCCATAACCAGTGTTTTTGCAGATGTACAATCTGCACTAAATCTGAAACAGAAAAATACTTGTCTCATCATGGCGTGTGCCAGCACAGGGCAGTGGCGGAACAACAAAGCAATGTGTGGCTGGCTGATGTGTGGGAAAGAGGGGGGAGAGGAAGGAAGATACCTGCTGCCTTCTGATGGTGCTGGTGGCTTAAACTGTGTATCTTACCTGGCTTAAAGTATGTCAGATTGTCTGTTTTGGTCTCCTCCTTTGGCATTAGGGAATTTAGACTGAGAGTGGGAGATTCTAAACAGAAAGTCATAGAAACATAAACACAGTAGAGCTGAGCAACAATATGTTTAGGCATGTGGAGACCTTGTCTCATTGTGTCTTACTGAAAAATGTATGTTTTTAACACCTCCATTATGTACTGTTGTTTAGTGGTTTTTTTTTTAAACTTCTAAGATGCTCAGTGTTGAAGGTGAATCAGATATAGATGAAGATACTAACACAAAAGAAATGGACATACTAGAAGTAATGAGAGACTGTCAAGATGAGGTGTTTCCCATTTGTGGGGAGGCACTGAAGAGAATGCAGTAAAAAAAAATTTAACCTGAAATTGTTTGTGTGTGTGTGTCAGGGGAACAGTGAAACTGGAAAAGCACTGGTGTTCTTCCAAGCACCAGAAGCCTTTAGGATGGGTAGCTGTGCAAAAAAACAAATAAATATGGTTTTGGGTTATACAAACAAAAAAAGTTTCTTCTTGAACAACTGTGAGAGTTAACTTGCCAAGTGTGCAGGCCCAAACATCTTGTTTCTAGACAGATGTAAACCAACTGAAGAGAGCTGAGGGACAAATGTGTAAAAGCCAAGGGACTAACAGACAAACATACCTACCATGGCTCTGTGATAACTAGAAGTGTAGCTGAGAGACATGGTAAGAGCCTACACATATTTGAGAGGCATATACCTGAAAGCTAGAAGCTAATTAATTTAGTAAGATGAGAAGGGGCGTAACTAGAAACAAGGGAATGAGATTATGAAATATATTAAACTATGAAATAGTCTGCCCAAAGGAAAGGTTGAAAGAACAAATATATAAGAACAAATACATAATATGTAAGACTGGTAGAAAGATTCAGGAAATAATCTAACATCAAAAGAGTCAGCTTTCTGATGAAAATAGATTTAATAATTTAGTAAGTCTCTTTACCCATTTAATTTATGTTTGCTTTTGAGGTATTAAAACAAGTTGGCAGCCTCTCTTAACTCTTTAATTTTGCCTTCCTAACGCTTCCTGCTGATTCAAATCTACATTATTGCATACCAGTCTTAGATGCTGTTTTTCTTTAGAGAAATGTTTAAAAAAGAACAGTTGGGCAAACAATGTTAGCAGATATAAAGGGAGAAGAAAGGTGAGTATACTTAGAGAATTACTTTCAAGAACATTTACTTGCTACATTCTGCCTAAGCGCTGTAGCTGCAAGTAAATGGGAGCAAACTAATCCCAGATATAGACGTGTTGTTGCACTGTTTTGTTCCTGTTACACCGAGGTGAACGATAATGAGGGAGCTTCCAGACTGTGAGCTATGGTTTGTGTTACGTGTAGCCAACCTGTAGTTGATGGGATGGTTAAGAAAAGGAGCAAAACCCTTTTAGCAGAGAGGAAGGCAATAGAAAGTTTTTCCTTAATAAACCAAATTGCATCTTAAATTGCAGCCAAAAAGTTGGAATGACTGCTTCTGAGAGGATGGAGAGGATCCCTAAGCTGCCCTGTTTGGCTTGTGTGATAGGGTGAATAGGAAAAGGTGTTCAGGGTCATTGCTGCTCTTGGATGGCTTCTTTTCTGTCTGTCAGGTGCCTGCACTAGGCTCTGATGTGGCGAGGAAAGACAGGAGTCACGTGGATCCGCTGCCCGAATCACTGCCTTGTCAGGGGAAGGACGTGGCTATGCTTGGCATTTGCTGGCTGATTCCTATTGGCTGGAAAGCAGCCCTAGGATTAATTTGAGCAGATTATTTAAAGAATTTGGGAAGTGTACCAGTTTTGGGGCTTTTATTTGCAAAGCAAAAAATCCTAAACTTTAGTTTTCAAACAGAAGTAAGAGAAAGTTAGTTTATGCTGCTACTTTACATTGTTGTGCCCGTTCTCTGTGTGCAGTCTGTACATGACAAAGCTGCTGTCAGAGCACCACTATCAAGGACTTCATCTGAGGGTAGATTTTAACTTTTTCATTACGAAAAAGGTTCTAAATGTGAGATTCAAAGCCAAGATTTTGGTGCCATGACACTTACAGTCATAGAAGTTGCAGCTCTCTGGTGGACTGTCAGCTCTTAAAACAAGCCAGGAGGTTCTTACCATGTTCTTCCCCATCCTGCTTTTCCTGTTATATTGTGGATCAGTTTCAGTGATTAAGAAATATTGTCTTCACTTTCAGTTGCTGTGTGTTTAAGGAAGCACTATAGTGTGCACTGTCTTGTTGAATAATTAGTGTTTAGAAAAAAGTGATTGCTTCGCCTTCTGAAATGATCTTAATACTTCTATAAAATGAAGTAGTACTCTCTGATCTTTCCTTCCTGTGTATCTCTAATCTAAACCTCTTTTACCCTTGTTTTCTTCCTCTACCCATTACCCCCTTGCAGCTGGAGTGTGTGCTTGTGAGCCAGGAGCGTGTTGGCTTTACTCTGTGTGCTGGCTTCTGAACAAAGGTGCTGCTGAAAAGGTGAGTACTTAACTTTCATTTTCTTTGATGTAGATTTATGTTCAGAGGAGCTGATAGATTTAGGCTCGCCAAACCTGTCACCTTAAAGTGTATCTGGCATTGCAGTGGAGAAGATCTAATCTACCAGTTTATAAAATTGTGAGCATCAGCTATCAAAGTACTGTTAAATTCTGGTTTAGTGTAAGTAGTGTGGCATTCTGCAGCACTGCAGACCAGAGCAACTGAAAGGTAGGCATGTTTCATCTGTTAAACAGATCTGAATTTAGAGCTAGAGAAATCTCTAAGACCCTGAAAATAAGCAGTAATAAAAATTCCTACCCTACCACCATGGGAAGGGATGGCTGAGAAGTGTCCTTGACTACCCATTTCCTACATAGCTGTATAAATTCTTCATGAAATTTCATGTCTGTCACATCATCTGTCCTCTGAAAGTAGCTGAGGTTCCTGAGCATTATCTGAAAGAAAAAGAAAAAAGGATTTTATCAAATCGAGAAGGCTACTTACGAGATGAGGGATAAGTTTAATGATACTGCCCTTCTGTGAGTACTTGAGCAGGAATTTCTCAAAACCTTTCCCTTCAGTCGGTGAAATGCTGAGTGTGCCAGACATGCAAAGGTGCTGTTTGAGGGGTGGGGGGGAGAGTCATTTTACAAGCCTTTCCAGTTGACTGTGAACAGAGTAAAACATCAGGGGATTAGCACAGAAGGCAACTCTTAAAAACATCTAGTGCTTCATGATTGACAAATAATGTCTTTTATCTGTACACAAGCAAAACTTTATAGGAGAGTATTAGTACTTCAAGGAAGTGTAGATGACAGTAAATACGTGATACTGTGAAGTCTATATTGGTCTGTCTTCCATGAAGCTGCATTAAACATCACAAATGTCATGCATCAGGTTTGAAGATTGTTCTTCAGGAGCATCTGTAAAGATGCTGTCAGATGATATGTGTGTATTGGTCTTGTGTAGATAACTTCCCTTATACGTGTTCTGTATTTAAAAATACCGGTGTTACCTACCTCTTCCTTATAACCACTCTGTATTAACTCATTCGTTTAATAGTTTAGGAACTGAAGAGAGTCTTGGGTAAAACATTCTAAAAACTTCCAACTAGTAGCCCCAAAAGGCTTTTTATATACAAGAAAGTATGTGAAGTAAATATCTTGACTTTATGCAGGAAAGTATCTTAGAATGTTTAAGTTTAAAAGCAAAAAATGTTTATTATGTTAGAAAGCTGAACTTATATTTGATAAAACTTGAACATACTGAGATACATATATTTGAATTTTGCTAGTTACTGTTTGCTTAATTTTTCCTGTAGTACTTTTTTTCATAGTGATATCACTGTATCATGTTTAGAGAAATATGGTTACAATGTATGTATTTAATAAAATATAGATTACTTTAAAAGGATTATACACATATTGCATTGTCTTGTTAGGAGAGCATCTTAGGAGAGATATGAGTAATTGTTGAAAGAGGCTGGAAGAGGTCCTGTTCTGTAATTGCAATTTGGATTGTTGTTTTTTTTTAATCCACTTGCTTTAAAAATCAGTGTTTTCATGATACTCTTTGCTATTTGTCTGATCTGAAAGCTCTTGATCCACTCAGAGGATTTCTCTATTGATGTCAAAAGACCATATTAACACACCACTATTGTATTACAATAGTTTTTCTGACCTTATAGGAATATATCATGGAGTTTAGTGTCCAAACTGTGTTACACTTTCCTAATTTACTTTTTTTTCTAAATGTGTTTTGGTTTTTTTTTTTTGAGGTTTTTTTGGACTTTGGTAATTTCAAAGCATATATCTTTGAAATCATGAAAGGCAAAGCAAGATTCTTTTCCTGGTTTTGTGCACAGAGAAATATGCCTGGTAGAGCAAGATCTCGTTCTGTGGTTCTCTTACTCTGTGACATCTATGAGAAAAACCTTTCTGACTAAGGACAGTTATAATCTCTTAACAGAAATACACTAAAATAAGTAGGTTACTGCATACAGCTCAAAAACTACTACTGTGTGTCAGAAGTGTGTCCCTGACTAACATTTGGCAAATCAGTATGAGTTGAATTAGAATTTCCAATTGTATATGGCATGTTTCTTCTGTCAGGAAGTGGTGAGGAGCAATCATGAGAAATACAATATGCAGAAGGGTTTGCAAGCAAGGAAGGAGCAAGCTTAATAGCAAGAGGTGACAGGTAGGTGTGAGAATCAGGCCTGGAAGAAGTTACAGTTATGAGGTTGTAATTTTATTAAATAATCATAAAGAATGATTCTCTGTATCTGGGAGCTTGTAGAGAATGATCATTTCTGATGAGGTTTAGTTCAGGAACTACCATGATGCTCTTTGAGACTAAGCATCTTTGGTCTTTTTACCATTAGCAGTTAAATTATGTGAAACTCCAGGGTACAGCTGAGTTGGAAATAACATTTTGGTGTGGGTTGTTTTTTTTTTTTTTTCTAAAACTTGCTGTTGTAGACAAGGTCCTAAAAACAAGCAAATTTTACATGTTGAAAAATTTAAGGGCAGTTACTGAGGCTAGTTGTGGTTTTGTGGTTGTCTCCTAGAAGGCATGGATTGCTTAAAAAGAAAACAACCAAAGCAAAACAAATCCCTCAAACAAACTCCTTTAACTCTATTTCAAAATGTGGTATTTATCTAGAAGATGGAGTTTCAGGGATATGATTCAAGTTGCTGCTTTCCTCTGGTCATTTCTCTCACCCTTTTAAATTATTTACTCTATGCCTTCTGTGATATCCGTGTAATTGGCTGAGATGTAGACACACTTTCACTTCATGCAGCTAATGAAAACAGTATATTAATACACAAGTCACATTTATTAGTCAGACAGTATGATAAGACCAGAGATACAAAATGTTTCTTCATTTGGAATTGTTTGATTTAGCAATAATTTGGGGTGTCGAAAGAAGCTGACTGCTCATCCCTCTCTTTGTTCTCCAATTCATGATGGTGGAAGGCTTGAAAACGTTCTTTTATAAATGTGGAATCTGTAGAGGGATCTTTTGAGTTCTTACAATAACATACTACGTACTCCTCTTGGTTTTCTATACCCAGAGAGCTAATGGCTTGGAGGTGATTGGAAGTACGTAAGTTTACTGGAGGAAAATCTTCTAAGTCTGCTATTCAGATCCTTGCTCAAACCAGAAATTCAGGCACAGGACAAAGTTTTCAGAACAACAAACTGGAACACGAAGTGCTCTTCTCCTGAAGTGCTCTGGGCAGGTGGGGCTGTAGTATCAGGAACTGTTTGAAGCAGGCCTTCCTTCTGAGGGTTTTTTTTTCAAGCAGACTGACACCTCCCTCTTCAGTAAGCAGTAGCATGCTTGTGATTTCTTTCAGATGTGCGTGCTGGCTTTTGCAGGCTAGAGTATATGGGGGTGGATATTGCATTGAATTTGTTTTTTCTCCCAAGCTGGCAGGATAGTTCCCAGCTGTCAGTGACTCACAGTAGCCGAGTTGCTGTCTCAGAGTTCAAGTTAATGGAATTTGCAGTTCATTTTCCCTCGAATTGTCTGGCAGAGATGAAATTTCCCATGAACTAGGAAGACCGGGAGAGATTCCGCAAAGTAGAAGCTTTGAACGCATCTTGGGTCTGAAAAATTGCTGAGAAGTGCTGTGCTTCCTGGGGGTAGCTCCTTGCCAACAGTTGAGTTGTGCTTTCAGGTGTTTCATTTTGTTCTAAATTCTTATACCACACTTATTCCTCCACATCTGTTTCCAGAACTGCATTCAAAATGTTCCCAATGTATGTCAGATGATTGTCATCTTATTCTTTCTCTTCCTGGATGGCATACTTCATTGGGATTTTGAAGTTCTTCTGTTCTCTCAGCAGAGTAACTACATTGTTTATGCCAAAGTAAGGGGGCGCAGACACTGCCACTGCAGTTAATTCACAGAGCTAATGTTTTTACGAAGCAGTAGTTTACATTTTATCCTTTTTTGGTACTTGTTCATTTTAACCAAACACGTTGTCTTTGCCCCTTATGTTAGTGTTAAGGAATATTTGAAATAGCTGTGGTATACCATATAGAATGGGGTCTTGGTTTACATATTGATTTTGACTGTTCTGGAAGTGTGTGATTCCACTGAAGAGCCTGCTGGGCTCTGATAGATCTGTGTTTGGGTGTAGCCAGTGTTAAGTGCTGGCTTCTGAACAGTGTGAAATCAGTGGGATGCTTAAGATTTCATTTATTTTATTGGAAGATGATTGTTATGTGACTGAGAATCACTGTCATTTTCTAAAATAAATGTATCTTCTGAAGTTTATTTGCCTTGTTGCTCTGTCTCAGAGTATCTGGAGCAAGTTCAGTCTGTTGCAGGTATAGTCAGTACTGACTACCCCACATTTGTGGCTTGATTATATTGCATGCACTGTCTTATTCCTTCTCTTCTGTCATTTTACCTGTGAACCTTGTGTATATGTATGAAAAGCATCCTAGAGTTTAGAGTGCTGTTTGAACATGTATGAAAGGCGTTTGTATAAAATAGCATTTTCTACCCAATGTTGCGACTTTTCAATTGTCATTAATATATTAAAACTCAAAGAAACCAGAGTAAGAAGATACTTAGTTATCTAATCACAAAAGCGAAGAGGGAAAAGGTAACAGACACTATTTTATTTTCTGCATGTATGAAGCAAGAGCAGCCTGAGAACATTAAATGTGTATGTGTTTCAGATTCCAGGTATGTTTTTCCATTTAACAATATTACATTATCTTAATTTCTATATTTGCATCCTTTTTATGCTCTTTTGTAAGCAAGAACCATAAAAATGTTCTGTCTTCATCAGTGGAATCACAGATAATAAAACTCCTCTTTTTCCAAACTAGTACTGGTTTAGCATGTTGAAAACTGCTCATGAAACTTCTCAGGTTCTCTGATGTCAATCTCTTATCTCATAAAGATCCAGATATGTTTGCTTTCTTCAGCCTTTGATGCCTGTTGATCAACTTGAGGGATTTTAAATATGGTTAAATATGCAAATATTGTGTTAGATTATTAACTGTGTCTAAACTTGTTGTGACCCTAAGAGAGCAGTGGTTTTGACTACATATGTACATGATGCATCAGGCTTCAGGGATTACTTCTTTCCTGCAGTGAGTATTTCTGCTGAAATAGCTGATAAAATTAATGTTGTCCCTAGTTTCCCAGGTCTTCCTTCCATAAATTGGAGGAATTTACTATTCCATTTTTTCTAAGAGCCTTTTTGCTAGAGGATCAATGGAAGTTATAGCCAAGTAATGGGGTTGAAAGTAGTCAGTCTCAGGGTTATAAGGGATGATACTTATACTGACCATTTTGGGGTCCTTTTCGTGTTCAAAAATAAGTTAACCTGAGTTTACTGTTCCTTAAGCTTCCTTTCCAAATGCCCAAAGAATAAAAGCTACCTCTGTGGGTGTCAAGGAGTTTTGCTACAGATCTCCCCCATTGATCTCGGTGGCATAATCGATCCAGCAGTAGTCACACAGTAAATGCAAAAGTTCTTAATATTTATCACTCAGATTTTCTCAGCTCAGTATTGTGGCATTGACTTTGATAGCTGTTCAGAGTCTCAAGAGTAGTCTTTACTAGACCTCTCATTGTGATTACTATCAGCTTGATTGGAGTTATAATTATTGTCTTAAAATGGTACCACAGTCTCTTGAAATGCACAATTGATTATAATACTAAAAATACTCTATAGATATCATATTGTTATTTGGACTAAAAAGTGCAGTGTTTTGTAGTCCCTTTAAAGGACAGGAAAGGATACAAAAGGAGAGGGGCAGAGAGGTACATACACAAATGAGCAGTAGTACAGTGACATATAAATATGACTTTAAATTTTGGAACTTTTTTAAAGAAATGACATGAGAAGTAATATATTTTGGAAGTGATGAATGCTTAGCACAGGTAGTTTAAACCTTCTTTTTTTACATTTTTTTTTAATCTATGCAAGAACAAAGATTTATTTAGGAGACCTGAGCAGAAGCAAACCTAAACTGCTAACAGGAGGTACTTTTTATTATGCCCACATTTGTCCATGGAACTCATGGCCACGCTTGTTATTAATTCTGAGGTGTAAATGGGAGTCAGTGGGACCAGGCATGCATGACTGATGGAAAAGAAGATAAAAAAGAGCCAGATAGAAGAGGATATAAACTCACATGGTATGTGTGAGTCAATTTCTGAAGACTGATCATTTCCATAAATATTTTAATTTAGGATTTATTGAAACTTTTCAAAAGGAGTGGAAGGGATTATTTAAAATAGTCCAATATTAGAGGAAGATACATTCCAGCTCTGAATTTCCTTCTGTACTATCATACAGATTTCTTATACCGTGAACTAATGTCATCATTAACTACCAGGGAAACAATGCATTGAAATTCACTCTTGTTTCTGGAAGATGCTTTTTGTGGAAGGGGAGCTCCTACAGAAGGCTCATTATTTCAGCTTACCTTGTCCTGTGTTCTTTCTTCTTAGGTCTGTAATTTATAACTTACTCCCTACCCTGTAGGTAGTGCAGGAATACCAATCCTTCAGTTGTTCTGTTCATGAAGCTCCTGTTTGGATCATTCCCAGCTAGTAGAGGGAATCTTGGACAAAGCATCTAAGCTTGCATGTGTAAGCTTGTATGTAGCTTGTAAATAGGAATTGAAAACGCATGTTTCAAGTGAGGGAGTATCTCCATCTTAGAGTACCTGAACTGCTGCCAAAATGGCCAGTCCTGGGACAAAAAGAGAATAATGTGGTAATTTTCCAACTGTCATTAAGACATCCAGTAAAGAAACGTGTTTAAGTCAAGAATACTGTAGGCTCTTCCTTTTACGGAGCCGTTTGTGAGCATCTGAATGTAAGGGAATTTGTGTGAATTCACATACACACAATCACTGAGTGGTGGGGGTTGGAGGGGACCTCTGGAGATCATCTAGTCCTTATTGAAGACAGTGGATGTGCAGAAGTCCTTCAGCCAAGAACTGAAGGCAGCAAGGAGTCTTCAGGGTGACCTGTCTAGCACTGACTAGTTGGCTGGCAAGCTATCTCCTGTATCTGAAATGACACTTGAAGCTTACCATTTGCCATGTTATTATTAATAAAAATGTGCATTTATGGTTTTTTTAGCTCTTTGATACTTTTAAGAAGTGCTTCACAGCTGAATGTTCGCAACTCTTCTCTTGGTGCTCTGTAGCTCTAATTTGTGTTTGAGCTGTTTACTCGCTGTTTTTCCTTAAGCTGAAATGTTCTATCTTGGCATAAGAAGACGTCCCTCTTGCTTCTGCTGTCTGTATTGTAACTTCAGTAGCTGAATTTGGAGTGCGATAGTGGCTTACTTTCTAAGCAGTTCAAGTGAGGAAAAGCAGCAACATGAAGGGGGTAGAAACATCACAGGAGTGTAGTGAGGGGAGAGAAAGAGAGAATAACAGAATTATGAAAGACAAAACACTTCTTGAAATGAGCTTCTAAAAAGCAGAGAGAGAATATGTATGAGTGGTGGGGAGGGAGTTGTCTCAAAAAGCTGTTTGTTCCCCGGAGGCTTCCATGTGCTATAATTGAGTCAACATGTCAAAGTGAGGTATGTGGTGAGCTTTGGGAGCAGGGGAAAACTGCTGCTTCGGCACATACAGGGCTTGAATCCTGTCTTACAGCACACAACAGAATAGTTGTCCAGCCAAGCTCTATAGCTGATGTTTCTCCAAGAATTGCTTTAAATCTTTGTTTTGTTGTGAAGATAAGAATAATTGTTTCTAACTTTGCTTCTGATGCAGATGTTAAGATGATGAACAGAAGGGAAGAGGATTGAATGTGCTCTTGAGATCCAGGCACTGCAAGTTGCAAGGGCCTTCCTTTATTTATTTCTAAATTTCAGAGAAGCAAATATGTCTGTGCCTTACAACATTTCTTATATTGATGTAATGTTTTGAGGATATACTGACTTTTTTTCACTGTCTGATTTTTGTGTTTTAAATGGATGGATAAAGGATTATTACAGTGCTTTGTCCTCTCCAATAGTTGCAGCCTTTGGGTGTGCGACGTCATGCATGATGCTGCACTGGCAGCTCTCTCCTTAGCTGTAGCTTGCTGCAGCAAGGAATATGAACTTGAAAGTCCTTTAAAGCCAGTGTTTCTGTGCTAAAGAGCTAATTTTGTCTTGATTGGTTTTTATGTGTACTCTCTACCTTTGGTGCTGTTTTATTTCATAAATTGTGCTTATTGACATAATTTGATGATTTGATTGTTTCCATAGTGATAGCGATGGCAGAAACCTGCAAAAGGACGGTGAAAGCATTGTAGTTTCAAGATTAACTGTTTTACAGAGAAGTGGTTTGAGGGGGTGGGAATACAGTACATTTTTCCAAGCAGTCACAGAATATTTAGGAGTACTTACTTGGAGGTCAGAGAGAAAAGGCAGCAGGACAGAAGGATTGGTTTGGTATTTTGGCATTTGTTTGTGTGGAGAAACAGCAAACACAAGGGCAACCTAGAAAACATAAGATGTTTTCAGCAACATGCCTATTTTCTTGCTGCTCCAAAATCAATAAAATATTGAAATGCAGAAAGATGCGATGTACAAATTATCTTCAAAGAAGAGGTGGAAGGTAACATGCCTGTGAGACAATGTGTGAGGTATCTTTGTTTCATAATTTCTCTGTTCCAACCTAAGTCCAGGGAGCTTTTAGCATTAGAAACAAAACACTTATAGAGCCATTAGTGAGAGCTTCAACTTTCTTTTTTTCCTCTGATGAAAATCAGCTGTCTAATTTTTATTTTCTGGGGAGCAAGGATTTATCCCCTTTCATTACACATCACATTGGCTGTGTTTATCAGTGAGATACCTTGAGAGAATGCAAGTGCTTGATTAGAATCCATGCTGTAGCAGAGGATTGTTTTAAAGCATTTTGTAGGAGAGACAAACCTCCCAATCCTTTTGTAGTATGTGTTGAAGGCTCTGTCTGTGGCATGGTCACTTGTAGCAATCGCCTGAATTGTCACTCCTTTCTGGTATCACACAAATAAGTGGGAGGAGATAATGTAAGAGATGCTTGTAAATTATATTAAATGTTTTATTTTGGGTACTAACTGTTTTCTGTGAAGCATTTGATAGCATTGAAAGTGTGCTTTCCTTCCCCACTGCTATCACAGTGCCTGGGATCTGCAGTCAAGTTTGGGACCTTGTGCCCAGGTAGTTCTGCCTATGAAGAGTAAGTCAGCCTGTGCTGCCCATCTCCCAGTGGCAGGCACAGCTTGGGCCTTGGGGAAATCAAGATGGCTGGTAGTAAGACACAGGTGCTACACTCCAGTTTAACACATTGTTAAATTCAGATCTCTCATGCCTTCCAGCCAAAATATGGCATCATACTATAAACTAAATTTGTGTTACATCTTATTACACTGGGGAAGAGAAGCTGGCAGCTGGAAACTTATGTTGCCTTGAAAGTTGCAGAAGTTACTCATTTTTCAGTGCCTGAGGCCTCTTTGGTCAGATACGCATTGGTACCTCAGCTGGTTCTATTGTTTCGGTATCTTGGGAGTGGAGGTGCATGAAATAGGTAATTTATGGTTCTTCTTTATCTGCAACATTTTGGTCAGTTGGCATGTTGAAAAGTGTTTTGATTCTGGATTTCCCTTCACCCTACAGAAGGGCAAGTTTCTCTGTCTTGTACCAGCTGGAATCACTATGTGTAAAACTGGAAAGTGGTTTAGAAATCGTGGGAGCAGTTAGTTGTAGCAGAAAGGCTGATATAAATTGCGACATCTGTTCTAAATACCACCCTCTTATTTGCAGGATGGTACAGAATTAAATGAAATCAGTTTCGTCTTGAGAGACAGGTTCATTTTTAGATAGTTAAGCTGTTGAGATGCTGACTTAGTGGAAAAATAAGAAGATTTAATAGGATGTATTTTCTCCACTCACCCTCCAAAAAAAATCCCCAAACCCATTGGTTTTGCATTATTTACACTGGTGGAATATATGTTGGATATAATTTGTATTTCAGTTGCATTATGAAATGTAGACAGAAGTAGACATTTAGGCATATCTCTGTCATGTGAAACTTTTATGTTAATATCTTCATCTGCAAAACTCACTTTTAACAATTTGCAGTTCTGATCCCCCTTAGAATGAAGGGCTAGTGTTTTTCTTTTCTGCACTGTTAATGGTAGCAGTTACTGGTGATTCATTTGCATTGACCCTCCTGCTGTTTTTTAAAAGATAGCTTTATTTGCAGAGGTATTGTGTGCTTTATTTGACTTGAAGAATCTTTGTAACTGCTTAGTCTTATATGAAATAGGCAAAATCCAAGAAATTGGGAACCAGAAAAAGCAAACAACAAACCAACTATTCACATGTAGATTTACCTATTAAACCACAGACCATGTGGATTTGAATAACATTATATTCATTTCTTGAAGTAGAATTTTCCTTGAAAAACATCTGCAAAGAAGAAAGCATTTCTTATACATCTTTTGCTCCTGGTTGTAATAGAGGCAGCTGTCTGATTTGTAGGCAATGAAAACAGCTAATTGTGCCCTTGTAAACTTTTCCACGTACATGAACATGTATTTATTTGCATGGCTTTTATGCAAAATAGTGGAAACTTTTCCTTCAGATATAAAATCCTCTTCTAAAAGCTTTTCCAAAAGCTCTTCCCTCACAGGCTGATAGCTTGTCACCTTTCCATGCATCATTAATGTTTGGTACTATTGCAGATTTTTGGATAACAGATTGAGATGACTTTGTGTCTTATTTTTGATAGCATTGACCAGTCATATTGCTAGGACTCTTCTACTCATTTGCTCTCTGTCTCTTATGAAACCTGAAACTCATAATGCACAGGATTTTGCATTTATTATTTTTGTTTCTAAATTGGTGGAAAGATTGTTTAGTGGATGATGTTGAATGCAAGTTCCTATTTTAGGAGAAGTTTTAAAACACTCTTACTAATTAAGAAAACAAAAAAGCAAACAAAAAAACAACAAAAAAAGAATTTTATCTGAAGTATGTTAAAATTTCAACCTCATGGGATTCAGACGATTCTTTTCCCTTACGGGCATGATCTGAATAACTAATGCTGATTCTTTTGAAGAGGTTTTTATTAAACTCTTCTCTTTGATTAATTTTGTGGCACACGTAAAGTTAGGAAGCTATGGAGATAGTATAATTTAGCTTATTAGAGAAATATTTATGATAATATTGTATGCATGTATTCCATCCTTCCCATTTAGGGGTGGTGTGTCTGCAGTGGGAAATGACTGGTAATTAGGTGGTACAGTGTGCCCTTCACTGATTACACAGGTTGTGTCATTAGGTCAGCTGAGTCTGTGCGCTCTGGCCATATTAATTTCTACCTTGATGTTACTAGTATTGACAATAGCTCAGATATTTCAGCCACGGCTGTCAATTTAAATCAAGATGCTTTGGGTTTACAGAATGATGTCCTCAGAATTTTTTGAGGTTTGGACTTCTTGTAAGTTTTTTGTGTGCTTTCTAAACATGTTTTTTAGTCTTTTTTTATTCTCAGAAACCATTTTAATGTATGCTTTGAGGGATTCATGTGTACTGTTTTTACTGGTTTTTTTCTCTGAATCTTTATAATTGACTGTCGGTCTTTTTTGGTTGTTCTTTCTCACTTCCGTATTTTAGACAGGTAAAATATGAATTTTATTCCATGATGCTCATAAGTGCAAATTTATAGTACTCTGGCCACGTTTATTAAAATATGTATTTCGTTTAGCTGGGATGAAATTGGGAATGACAAATCAAGAACTAAATGTATCTTTCCTACAGCAGAATGAACTCATGACATTGACAGCGTCTGCAAAGCTGTTAACCTAACAGATGCATAAATTATTTCCATGATGGTGAGTGATTTCTGACATTAAATCAAGATAGGTATTGATTCCTCAGATGGTGAGGATAATTAAGGTGTTGTGTAAACCCAGAAGTAAAAATTTATTTAAAGAAAAATTATCTCAGTTATAACTTCAAAGGTGTAGAAGCCTGAGACATTGCCTTTTTTGCCCATGTTATTCAGTGGGGTAGCTGTTGTCTTGGGTGGAGGTTCCTGGAGTTGAGTCTTTTGCCCTGTCAGCTTAATAAATGCCCTCATTCCCCTTCTCTAATGTCATTATTCTGGAGTGAAGTGTTCTGATTTATATGAAATAGGGAGGCACTGAGGACCAGAAAAGTATCTTAGTGAACACTGACTCATGTGGGTGTCAGGCATGGCAGTCCTGCCAGTCCCTCCACTGTTCTGGGTTTAGCTAGGGGGTTTTGCTGTTGCGTTAGTTTATGACATCATATCGATCTCTGTAAGTACCTGTGGATATGAAGTATCCGATTGACTGAGTTTCCCTCAAGACTGTGAGCAGAAATAGGGGGTATTTGATCTCCATGACTTCCACATGTCAGGCAAGTCAATCTGGGGCTGGGGTGTCTCTCTGTTTTATTAAAATATCTCTTGAGACATATTCTCTTGGATGCTTTAAATTTTGGCTCACTCTTGGCTGTGCTGGTTGGTGGATGGATACTAAAGTAAAAATTTGGCATATTTGCTGTTTTAATGTATTTATTTTTTAGTGCAGAACAGGATTCTGATTTCCCTTTTTTAATGCAGTACTTTAGGGAACAACTGTAGTCAAGTGTTCTACTGCTAAATCCTAGCACTGTTACAGTGTGGTCACTTCACATGTTAATTTTCTTGGTAGGCTTTACAAGGCTTTCTGAGCAGGCATCTACTTGAAAAAAGTGAATTTACTTCTGGATTCACAGATCTGGCTGCAGCAGCTCTATTTGTGCCCAAAGCAGGTGCAGTGTAGGATGCTATGATGTGACGTTGCCAATGGTGTCCCACTGGTGAGGCTCACCACAGGTTCAGGTTCACCACTGCTTCCTTCCCTGTAAAATTGCTGCCAATTGAGATGGTAGCTTTTGCAAAGTGAGAGCTGCATGGAGACCACCAAACTTCATCAGAACCAGTGTCAGCTTTGTTCTCAGCCAGTTTGAAGCTATTGCTGTATTCCAGCTTTAATTATCGTATGACAGGCACACATGATGGGCAGTCCTTTGAATGTTGGCTGTACAGTACTGTTCATTTTTCTGTTTGGGAAGTTGGGTAGGACCATGATTCAGTGTGGGCATGCTTCTCTCCTCACTACAGTACCTCTCAGTAGGGTGACAGCTTTAACCAATTCATAGTAGATTCATTTCCAAAATGTGCATCATGTTGGTGACACACATCCACATTCCCTTTCTGGTGGCTGTAGGAAAACACACAGTAGGACAGTGTGGTTGGTACAGCTCTTAACTCTTGGAGTGCTCTTTTGGCATGTTTCTGAGTATTGGTAACGTTTCCTAAAGTGTGCTGCCAGAATGGATTAGGGAAAGCTCTCCATTTCTATGAGTACGGTTTTTATATCACAGAAAGACAAATGGATGATGTTAGTAGACAGCAAGTCTTTGAAGTATGTTAGAATCAACTTCAGAGAGAAAGAAAATCCCCTTCCCTGAGCTACAGATAAACAACAGCGCTTTCAAACCTTCAAGAGAATCAAGGTTGAACTCAATGAACAGCAAGAGAAGAGAAAAGATGATCCTGCTTTGTGAGAAGTGGCAAAAATACCTTCTTTCCTTTTTATGCTTCTATAACAAAGCACAATAACAAAGTACTCTTGAGATTGTTCTATGAAAAGAACATAAAAAGCTTTATATGTTAAATATCTTAATTTTAATAGATGTGGGTAGAATATATTTTTAAAGGGATGGAAATATCTCCTTGGAATTCTGAATTATCTTCAAAAGTAAGTGAAAATAACTGATTGTGTGGATGCATTTAACAGCATTTATTTGCTTAGTTAGACTTCTAGGAGGCCAACATCTTCCAACGGATGTCTGTCACTCCCAGGTTAGTTGGCTTAGTTTGGCTGGTGGAGAGAGAGAACGGAACAGTCTCACTTCTCTTTTTCTTGTTAAATTATTCTGGAAAGAAGGAAAGTACTTCTAAACCATGTACTTGGAAGTACATTTCAAAGGGTAAATATGCCCCTTTTACCTAAAGAAAAGAGTGTCTCAGGAAGATGAGTTTGAGAGCAATAAAAAGTGGCTGCAGAAGTGAAGTGACTAGGGTTGTTCCCTTTGAGGTTCCCTTCGGTTTTTCCAAGATTTCAGAGTGTTGCCAGACAAAGGAGAAAATTAAACACATTTTTTCAGAGGATGAAAGTGTTTTTCAAAAGCAAGAATGTATTCACACAGCTTTGAAATGCTTGGTGGTGAATAAAGGCTGAAGTGCAGTGAACAGGGATGGGTTGCAATGTCATGAGCGGTAAATAAAGACTTAAATAAGAAACTGAAAACCCAATGTCTAAAATTCAAATGGGAACAATGAAGACAACCTGATAGTTTTAAAAGCTATGATTTTTTAACATATTTGCTGAGGACTACTGGGAGAACTCAAAACAGCTCTGCAGGACAAAAAACTGACTGTATAGGTAAGGCTATAAAGAGAGTACTGCACAACAGCATGTCCCATATGCAATACAAAAGTGAGAACAAATTCAGAATTCAGAGGTGGTGGGGGAGGGAGATTTAAATATGTCCTTCAGGAAAGAATCTGTGTAAAGAATTGAGTAAGAAGTAAGATGGCAGCAGCAGCAGCAGTCAGGATTTGCAGAGCTTTTCAGTCTTTTGTTTGGTTATCTTGCATAAGTACTTTAGCCAGAGACTCTTTCAGTAGCTGCATGGGGCCAGCTTGGAATACAAAAGTGCATGAATCCAAATGTAATTTCCCTGTTGTGCACATTCTGGCTGTGACAGCTCAAGTTATGAATGTAAAATAGCAGAAAAAAAAGTTCAGAAGATGGCCAGACCTGAAATGTTAATTAGCACTGACTTAACCCAGAGCTCCTATGAGCTCAGTGAAGTTGCTGCCCAAATTTTAAGTCTAGCCACTTCCATGCTTCATTTTGATGTGCCTTGGAATAGAAGATGTACCCTGTTTCTCTGTGCATATAAGTGATTCAGCATAACAGAAGTAATGAACACTTATTTCCAAATGAGATGCAAGACAGGCAAAGGGAATGATGCTAATTCTTTGCTCTATTTTGTGGTCAGTGCTGGCATAGAGACTAAGTTGGCATCAGTGGCTTCAATCTGTAGACATGAAGTACTGTACACAGAACAACAGTACATTTTCCCTTTCAGGTGGTTCTGTTTTCTGTGGGACAATAATCTTTCCCTAATTCCCAGTGTTCAAGAGGCATTTGTTTTTCCTCTGGGGAGGGCTGGTGCAGAATATAATGGATTTCCTCCCCCCACATCAGTTCACTGTTCACAGGAAGGGCACCTCATCACAGCTGTGGGACACCTTGTCTCAGGGACTGTGCAGGCAAGGAAAGGGCTTTTCCCTCTTCTACTTGCAGAGCAAAGAGAAGTTGCTAAGTTTATAACTTCCCCTGCTTCTTCAACATCAGATTTTCCTGGGTCTGTCCTCTTTCTCTCTTTTTCCAGCCTCCTTCCATCTCTTGTTACCATGGAGAATGAAATGCCAGTTCCATTCAAGTTGTCGGCTGAATAGGTTTTGAGGTTGATGGATGGTGAGAATCTCTTATCCCTCCTTCTCCAAACACCGCCCCTGCCTGGTTCTTGACATTTCACTTGCCAGAGACTGGCAGTCAGTGAGAGGGAGCTGAAAAGGAGGCTGGCAGTGTCCTGCTGAGATACTCTTTCAGCTCCGTGGATGAAATCAGCAGCCGTGAGAAGGTCTTAAGGGCTTTGGTGCACAGCCTTGTCCTTAAACTGGCTGAGGCATGAATGCTCACTTGAGTGCATGCTCCCTCATCTCCAAGCACCCAAGGAGAGAAAGATTCACATACAAGACTTGCTTCTGCTTATGACTCTCTCAAGGGGTGATGAAATCTCTGCAATGTAAAGGTAAGGAATGAATGTATAAAATACATGCTTAAGCATAAGCTGCTTCTTTTATATATACTTTTTTAGGCTTCATCTTAAAGCCACATGACATAAGAAGTGGAGTTTCTTTGCTGCAGGCTGACTTGCCTGGCATCCTGGCTGTGATACTGAAGTTAGCGGTTTAGTGTTTAGTGGGATTCTGAAAGCCTCTGTATGAACTAGTTGTTTACACCCAATATTAGTGCAGTGTCAAAACTGCTTTCTGAATAAGGTACCTTTGGGTACCTTGATAGGCCCAAGGTTGAAATGTGATGCTGGGGTCACTGCTGAAGTACACTAAAGTACAAAGCAGAAAAATCGAAACGACAGCACTGTGAAATTACACAGAAGATATTTCTTTGTTGTGATTTATTAATTTTCATGCACGATAGCTATGGTTTTAGGGGGAATCAGGAGAATTTTAGGCTTAAGCTGAAAAGCTTAAGCTTGTCCTTTTTACTGGAGGAGTTATTTTGACTAATGGCCACTTAATAGAGTTTGGGAGGATACCTGGCATTGTTTGATAGGTCTGTGAATTTAGCTTCTGGAAGTAATGGTTAGTAAATACTATTGCTTTGGAATTTAAATTCAGACATTTTTTCCAACTAGAGGCATTCCATGAACATACACTTGTCGGGAGAGGGAAACTATTTTTGTGAGCTTTCTGCTAAAACCTGCTGTGTCAGGACTGTGCCAACACAGGGATTTATACTGGTGATATACTTTAGCGGGTGGCATTTGAATTTGTTTAAGGTCATATGTGGAAATTTTTTTTGGGTGCTTTTGGAAAGCTATGCTTGATAAGTGATAGTGAACTTTCAGTACATCTTTTCAGAGCATTGCACTGGTAAATATTTCCACACCTTCTGTATGTTCCTAAACTTGCTAAGCAAATACATCTTTCCACACTACCACCAACAGCTTTTGCATCTGTCTTAGCTCCTCAAGAGTTCACTTTCCATTTGATGTTTTATGTCCTGTTTGTTGTTGGATTGTTGTCTCCCTGCTGGAGTTTTCCTTCTGTGCAGTTGCATTTCCTGTTGTGCAAGCTGCTTCCAAAATGCTAATACGTTAGGTGTTTGAATACTGGTGTGCTAAAGGGAAAATTTCAACTCCTGCATCAGAAGGGCATGTGTGTATGTCCATACATAGAAAATAAAACTATATATGTGTATATGAAATGCATACGAATATACCATCCCATTCCTTAATTAGTATTTTGTAAAGATTGTAGTAGTATTTTCATCCTCAAGGTGACCTGGTTACCTGTGATTTTTTGTCGTATGAGATAATACGCAGGACTTTGATTTCCTGGATTGAACCTTGTTGGCTGGGGTACTGCAAAAAACTTAGATTTTTCTAAAATACACCGCAGCAGCAGCTTCTTTTCACCATAAATACATCATCCATGTAGGATGGAGTTGAGAGAAAGTGATACAGGGAGGAAAAAAGTAGGCAAGTCCATTGGGACACAAAATGATACTTCAGGCTTAGCTTCCTAATGGACACTCAGGTTCATGCTACCATTTGTAAGACAAACAGTGACCATCTGTTTTAACATGGTGGGTTTAATTCCGCTGAAACAGCATGAGCATTAAGGCTTTTGCATGTGTATCTCCATTTACTCTGTAAACCTGCTGAGTTTTTTTGATTTAGATATTAACCTTCTCTGTAAAAAGAAATAAAATACTCCTACCAGCTTATGAATTTGCATGAAATGAAATCCCCAGTCTTTCTTTCCTACTCTGTTTGTGAACATTGTTATGCTAATAATTTTAGAGATTGTCAGAATTTTTTCTGGGTATTTCTGACAGGTTTCAATTCCTGAAAAAAGTTCTTCCAGTTTTCTACATGGATATATTGAGATTCACTTTGCCATCTGCATGCCTCCTTCTCTTCCCCCCATCAAGACCAACCTTTACTTGACTGGTTTTTTTTGTTTGCTTGTTTTTGGTTTTTTTTATGTTTTCCCTGGTGAGAATTGAACTGACTTAACAAAAATAACAACAATAAATTTTATTATTAGGTAATTTCTGTGCTTCATTCCATCTGGTCTTTGGTTAAATTATTTGTGGACAATTTTTTAATGTCCCACTCATTTTAGATTCAGAGTTGCAAAATACT
The DNA here is from genome assembly GCF_020740795.1 of Apus apus. Lineage (NCBI taxonomy): Eukaryota > Metazoa > Chordata > Aves > Apodiformes > Apodidae > Apus > Apus apus. The sequence continues at coordinate 21,730,377 of NC_067285.1, read as the reverse complement.
GGTTTTGTAACTGTTCCTCTTAAAACTGTCACTCAGATGTTTCATGGGTTCCAAGATTTTAACAAGTATTTGGTGGTCAGTACTATTAACCACCAAAGGTGACATTTTTCTTTATTATATCAAGAAATACCTCCTGGCTTCAGGGATCAGTGCTTACGTGGTGACTGCTATAATCCAGTGATCCTCCCTTGGTGCATGTTGTTCTCTTACAGAGTTTTTTTTCTGCTATTCTGAAGGCTGACAGATGCTGACACGGTTTGTTAGTATACTACTGTTTAGATTTTTCTGGAGAGGTAAAACGCAATAAATTCCACAGCTCTGGATATCCTGCAAAATTTTGTTCTTTCCCTCAGATTTTGATTATGGAGTCTAGTTCTCTCTCCTATTCATTCTTCTGAATTCACTCTTTCTGAATTCTGCAATAACCTAGCTCACCTGAGACCTGTCCTTTATGTTGTAAAAAATATGAACACTAAAAGCAAAATGCAAACACCCATAGGTTACTTGATTTAATGTCAGCTTGAACTATTTATTCAAATACAAGCTTTCTGAATCTGTGGCCTTTCTGAAATATCTTTCCTAAGCCTCAAAAATAAGTTGGATTTTGAAATACAGAAAAATTGAGGAATTCCAGAGTGGCAGGGTTGTCCTCTGCCATTGGAGTCAGCAATTTCCCATCAGTGAATTTGTTCAGTCTTCCACGGTCTCTGTTACAATAAAGTCTCACGGATCCTGAGGTGTGTGTCACATAGCACAGGGGGCCATGGATGGAGGCAGTCTGTCCTGCTGTGTGCCTGGAATCTTTGAGCACAGGAATAATGTTTTTACATAAATCATGGTTTTTAACAATACAAAGGCAGGGTGAGGAACATCAGCAGATACTGATACTGTATCCAGCAACAAGGAGGGCTGAAGAGCCACATTACTGACATGCCTGCTGTGGCATACAGAAATGAAATAATTGTGTATTGCTGATCAAGCCCGTGCTAGCTGACTTGTTGTTTAATATGTTTAAATGACCTCTTGTGAGAAACATTTGTCCCACCAGTGAGTAGGCCCAAACAGATCCTTCGTTGAAGCAGTTTGTTTACACTCTTGTGAGAATGGGTGACCTAAACAAGTAGGCACACCTGATAGTAAGGTGAATAACTGTTTATATTCCCTATTCCTGACGCAAAGTTCCTTCTCCTGTTTCCTCACTGGCTGGATAGGCCAGGGTTTACAGCCTATCCGACGCTTCTAATTATCCTATAAGTTTCCCACCCCTGTTTACACATTCCATTCTAGGAGTTTACTTTTTACCTTTTAAGGTTTAATTCTGACTTTTCTTGCCCCCTTGGCTGTCTTCTGAATCACCAGAATGATTTATACCATCTGGTGCTATCCTGTCCCAGGGAGTAACATAGGAGGAACTTTGTTCTGTCTTTATCATGACCTTCGCCATGTTCAGATATCTCAGCTCCCCCAGATGGAGCCCAATAAAGACCCTCAGTTTCTTGGCCCATAAATCACCTCAGTGTCCTTGGAATGCCCAGATATCTCCCTTCTCTCTTCAGTCACCATAAAGCTTCTTTTCACTAGGGCAGAAACAAACTATTATCTTCCTAACACTAGGGTGCGAAAACAACACTACATTTCTAACACTAAGAGGCAAAAACAACGCTACATTTCATTTCTAACAATCTCAATTAATGCTACAGCTGGTTTGAAGAGAAGTAAAATACATTTGTCAAATGTATTATTGTAACTTTCTTGTTAGCTGTCATTGTATATTCTTTTACAGAGTACCCAATCATATAGAGAAGTTACTATTTCTGCAGAAAAATGCTGGTCTAATGGATTGTTGCACTAAGGCTAGGAAAATTTGCTGGATGATGTGACTGTTCTTCATTTGGTGATTATTTGTAATCTGTTTTTTGGGTTTTATTCCTGTTTTATGCGAATTGTCCCTTAGTGGGAATTAAGGTATCTAAATGATTTTCCATGTTTTCTGAGCATTATCTGGGACTTTTATGTGTCCTATTCCTTCTGCTGCTTATGTCTTCCATAAATGTGTGTGTTCCTCCCTGCAGTCTTTCCCTGCTGTACTTTTCCTCTGCTACCATTGTTTTTCCCTCCTCCTTTCTCTTCTGAAGAGTAGCCAAAGCTTGTAATTTTCTTATGTTGCCCTAAAGCCTACTGGCTGCTGCTTTCATACAGGTAGCTGGAGGAAGATCCAGCTCGAAACCTCTTTCAGTTTGCTAGATGTTTTACTTAACCTTGGAAGGCACTGGAACAGGCTGCCCAGGGAGGTTGTGAAGTCTCCATCTCCGGAGATATTCGAACCCTGCCTGGATTCAGTCCTATGTAAAGTGCTCGAGATTATCCTACTTCAGGAGGAGAGTTGGACTAGAGGTCCCTTCCATCTCTTGACAATTCTGTGATTCCTCAGTGATCAGGAGATGGGTTTACATTCAGAGTTTTCCCAGGTGGAGCAGTGTGGAATTGACCTTGTTTGCTTCAGCTCCACTCCTGTCCCTGCTGCCTAATGCCCCGGTCAGTGAGGATGGGCAAAGCTTTGTTGACTGCAGCTGGGGAAAAAGCCCTGAGTGGATCAGCAGACTCTCCACAGATTTATGAAGAAAGCTATTCATTTGTACTTTGCAAGTTATCTTTATAACCTTAAAATCTGGGAAAATAATTTTAATTTAGCTTTTGCCAAGGCTGCTTACCTGCTCTAGTCAAGTGGATTTTCAAGCCCTTTATTATAGGCTGGTCTATATGCAAAAAATGAGCATCATGTTCTCCAGTTGCTCATTTTCTTGTCTCAAGTGTTATTCACTAGAATCTCTCTACATTTTCCTCCTGTAAAATGTAAACCAAATTACAAGCATATATTACATAATTAAATATATTAAATAATTAAATATATATAAATACAAACATATATATAAACATGTATTATATATTAAATCATACAAGTGTGTATTAAATAATCACATAAAGCATGTGAGGAATGAGATGCAGTGGGGATTTTGATGGCCATACCCACAGTCAGAATATTAAAATCTATGATATCAGGTATCTAAGCTATTTTATCATGTGTTGAGAGCACTGGTTTTGTAAGAACAATCTCCAGCTGAGATGAGATGTGTTTCTGCACTAGGTCAGCACAACAGGCTATCATTTCCCCTCACCTGGCAGAGCGGCTGCTCCATAAACCATGTGGCTGGTAGTTAAAAGACTCAGATGTGCAGTATTACTGCTCATCCAGGATGAGATTTGAATAATTGCTAAATACTTGTGAGGATTTGAATGAAAAAAATGTGACAATTTCAGGTACTCTGTATTTGCTGTAGCTTGTAATCCCTGTCCAAGTCACTCTGTTGCATCTGGCATACTTTATCCTTAAAATTACCTTGGTTGATGCCTGAGACTGATTTTCTGCCTCATTTTTCGTGCCAAAATGTTGTGCACGTTGTATTGGTTTAAGCATTATCTATAGATGTAGAGCATTAGATTCTCAGACCTGAGACTTTTTATTTATTGTGTTTATTTTACGTTATGCATAACAACTGAAGTTACTGTTGTCTTGCCCTAACCCAGATTTGGAACACAAAATCAAAATGAAAAACTGTTAAACAAAATATAGCACAGGAAGCATGGTAAGAAGTGGGATTAATCTCTTAATATAAATACTATTCCATCTAATCCTGGATTTCTGATTAGGTGTTCAATGTTGGTTTACTGTTCCAAGTGTTTATGGTTAACTAGTGTGGGATGGTGACAAATTTGGGTGCAACATGAGGGATGCCCCTTACCATTGGGTGGATTTATGCAGTGTATGCCTCAAGGCCAGGTGATGGCTATTTCAGATTTGTCCCTGTGAAATCCTCTCCTTTAGTCTTGTTCCAGAGCTGTAACACTCTCTATACCAATACATCTCTTCCTGCCCAGTCAGGTTATCTTTTGTTGACTCTGTATTGCTATTCCACAAAATCCCTGCATTTTTATTCTGTCACTGGAGCAAAAAGATAAGAGAGAAGCAGGGAGAGAGATCTCTGAAAGTGGTATTTGCTTCTGTTTTAAATAAAACTTAACATTTTTCACAGCAGAGAGACACTGTGGAAGAAGAGGTAGGGCACACTAGGGAGAGCTTTTTAAGATGCTGCCTGTATTTTGCTCTTGTTCAGGGTTTTGACTTCAAAGTTTGTTACCAAATTACAGTTTAAAAATTTACCTTGAAAATAAGCAGTGTCTCATTTGCATTGTGGTTCTTGAGATTTAGGACTAGACATACACAACATACACAAATGTATTCTAATGGACAAGGATATTCACTAGCTAGCCTCTATATCCCTTGCCTTCCCCTTTAGTCTGTATAATAAAGATACTGTTTGTGAAAGGTGATCTCAGTCTTTGCTTCTCCTGGAAAGGTCCATGTTGTTCTCACCTGCCATAGTGTGACATTTCTGTCTTGCTTCAATTCTTGCCATCAGGCAGCTGTAGAGTGCATTCTATCAGCTCATAAATCTGACCAACTGATATTTTTTTGGTTTGCTATGAATAGCCAGGGATGTATGGGTCCACCTTTTCTGCTGGTAGCCACTAGCATTGGTTTATGCTGTTGAACTCTACCCTGGAGCTATTAACCCTCCTCTGTAACATGCTTTTGGAGCAATAATATGTTGCAGATGAGTACAGGACAAACTGCAGTTTCTTTTCCTGTAAGCAGTATCTCAATGTAGTATAATGGTGTATGCGTGAGTTGTGATGTCCTCTTACACAGGGGTTTTCAGGCTCAGTAGGGCTAAGTATCATCTGCAGGAGAAGCATTAGCTCTGGCCTACGCTGGCATGGCCATTAGGTGGAAGCACACTTTTGTTCCATTCTTCTCTGTCTCTTGGGCCTAGCCCCACCTTTTCCTTATTTCCTGGGAACTTAAACTTGTGTTTCTATCTGTGCTTTGCAACAATTCGGGTGTTGCTTGAGGTTAATCACAAACACTAAACCCATGCTCTCATAGTCATCCTGTGATGCCTCTGCTCCTGAGCAACGCTGAGCAGCAGAAGCTGCCTGTATACAAAACAGTGTGTTAGTGACCTCAGCCAAAAGGCATTAACTGTCTTGGCAGAGGTGCTGGCCCCAGATGACAACCAGCAAGATGTCATTGGGAGTTGCCGTCATATACTGACTTGGACGTGGTTTTGAGATTCTCTGCTTTGACAGTCAATCTTCAGAGACAGTATGGATCTTTTATCATCTTCACCAAAATATGCTTTTTCTTGATATATGGGGAAGGGTTTTAATCAGTAAAGGAGGTGGCTTCTAGTCCCATCTTCCCATTTCCATATTTTATCTAACAGTTGCTTCAGTTGTTTGAAGTATGTGGTTTATTACTCTTGGTCATGGATATAAATAGATGCCAGTAGCATAAGGCCTTACAAGCTGTGAGCAGCTCTCCTTTCCTTTTCGTGTCAAATCTAGGCACCTAAAGTGCAGATGAACAGTAAAATGTGTTTTTCTGGAAGGTAAAACTTTTAAGTTCTTTAGAATTTTTTAAAGCTTTTGCTTCTGTGCTTAAAGTAAACTACCATTAGCCTTTTTAGGTAGGCTGCAACCTATTTATTGGAGCTCAGAGGTAAGTTTCAGGATGGTGAGTGTTAAGATCTGTAATAGTTTGGTTTTGAAATGCTGTGTATGTGTGAACAGTCATGCTTAACTAAGCATATTACTTGCATATATTGGACAGCCTAAAGAGTGAAGTTTGTTTTCCTTGAGTGTATCATCTTTATACTCTTAGCAGAAGTAGCTCTTGAGGAATGCCAGAGAGTGCTGGGAAGTGAAGAGGAATACACACAGGCAAAACTTTAGAGGACAAAATTTCAGACACTATCAGGGATATTGCAAATAACTTTTGTAAGCATGATAGGTTAATTTTTTACCTCTGCGTTACTGTGTAGGCACTGAATTTGGCTTTTATTTCATTTCTGCAACTGATGTTCTATTTTTCCATGGGCACATTATTCAGGTAACAAGTTACCCATACAGAAATCCCAGGCTCAGACCTAGCAGGAGTACATAGGTTTTTGCATGGTTCAAACCCTGAGGTAATTCACCTGCTGAGCCGTTGCTGACTTTGTTCAGAGCCACTCCTTGGCACTCCCATAACATGGGTCACTGGGAAGCTGGCTTTGGAGGAGCTAGAGAAGCATTGTGGAGGCAGCTGGGATCCACAACTTGCAGATTTGGGTTGAAGATCTGGCTCTGCAAGTCTTAGAGCCATGGAGCTGATGATTGCAGGAGTTCCAGGAGGGATAACTGCTGAAAGAGTACCATATTGAATGTACTGTGATCCCTTCTGTTTTGGGAGATTTAACAGATGGGGTTTCTCAGGGGACTGCCTTTGTACCCCAGCTAAGAATCTTCCCAGAACCTGGAGCACCACAAAGCTCAGTACAAAGATACTGGACTTCTGCCTCTGTGCAGCAGGGTTTGTATGCTCAGCGTTTTACCATTATCGGGCTAATCCCATCCCTCACTATCCTGAACGCTGGAAAGATGACTTGGTTTGTTAAATACTTGGTTGAAGGCTACATTGAGTGGTGTCTGGCAAAGCTAAGAACAAAGTGTTTAGTTCTGGTGTTTTCTCCTGGGATGCTCAATGTTCAGAACATTTATGGAAAAGATTGAGAGGGCAGATGATCCTGTACACGGCTCTGTTGCTAAATACACCTGCCCTTGAATAAAGCTTTTAGGCCTGTGTGGTTTGTATGCCCTGAAAAGTTTTATAGCAAGAGGTATTTTATGAAAAGAAAGAAGGAAATTTTCTTCCAGTAAAAAGTGTCTGCTTTTTTCCCTTTACATTCCATCTTGTCAAATTGTGAAAGTGTCCAAAAGGAGGTGTGCATGAATACAGTATTTACCATAATGTAACCTCCCCAGGAAGCAATGCTTTTTATGTCCATAGAAGGGCAACAAAGCTGGTGAAGGGTCTGGTGCACAAGTCTTGTGAGGAGAGGCTGTGGAACCTGGGGTTGTTAAGCCTGGAAAAAAGGAGGCTTGGGGAAGATAACCTCTCTTTGCAGTCACCTGAAAGGAGGTTGTAGCAAGGTGGGTGTTGGTCTCTTCTTCCATGTAACAAGCTATAGGATGAAAGGAAATGGCCTGAAGTTGCACCAGGGAAGTTTTAGATTGGATATCAGGAAAAATTTCTTTACTTAAAGAGTTGTCATGCTCTGGAACTGGCTGTCCAGAGAAGTGCTTGAGTCACCATCCCTGGAGATATTTTACAGACGTAGATGTGGTACTTAGGGACATGGCTGAGTGGTGGATTTGGCAGAGTTGGGTTAAAAGTTGAACTGATAATCTTAAAGGTCCTTTCCACTTAAATGCTTCTATGTCCCTAAGGGGTAGAAAAGTATTGTTCTGTGTTTGTGCTGTGGTAGTCTACAGAGAAGAAATTAACCCAATTTATTAGCTGTAAAATCTGTTGCCGTCTTAAAGTTTTTTTTTCTGCACCTTGGTTTTGCAACATTTGTAATGCTGGGTCTTCAGTAGTGTCATGTCACCTTGTGCAAGACATCTTTGCTCACCTAGAGCACCTTGCTGTGTGCTGGTTTTCTTCTTTCAGCTGCGATCCCAGAGTCTTTTTAGTCCTAGCCTTTTTGCTTAAGAAGTACAATAATGTTTAACAGACTGAGCAGTGGCATATGGCTGAGCCTCCTCTTTCCTTCAGGAGCTTGTGACCAGAGCCTAGTCACAGTGACACTCAGTAGTTCTTACTAACCCAGGAAGAGGGAAGAAAACAAAAAATCTGACTGTGAAAGAGAAGACCAGTATACCAAATATACAATTCTTCTTTAATATTTTTATTTTATTTGCGACTTCGGGTAGTTTCTAGACACTTGAGTTATTCCGGTTTCTGGCTGAAGGAATAACTAAAATGAGCACTACTTTAATTTCCTGAGCTGAAAACTGCAGTAGTTCAGGTGCTGAATTGAGTAAGATACCCTCACTGATGAGTGTTTGTAGCTTGGAAAATACTGCTGCCTTACACTATCAGGTACATGTATTTATTCAAAACTGCTTCTCTCTTCCCAGGTTCATGGTGTTTTCACTCAGGCTGCATCTGGTACAACACAGCTCTTTCTGAGACTGCAGATAGTCTTCTTGAGGTAAGAAGGAATTGATATAAAGGATAATTTTGACCCAGTTAGCATGGTAGACAGAGGCAGTGGAAGAGAATTCATATCTGTGGGTCTTTAATTCAGTATGTTGATGAAGCTTATAAGCAACAAGTCTTTGGTGACTTGGGACTTCAGTTTCTGTCTACATTATTATAATTTAATACTTTAGGCTTTCTTGATTGTATTACTTATGAAATGTCATAAAGTAAAAGTAAGCAACTGGACCTGAGTAGTAACTTCGAGTTTTCAGGCCTGTATACTCCTTGAGGTGATTTTTTTTTTTTCCCCCTTGGTATTGACACTGAATTATGAAAGTGTTAGAATCTGTACTAGGTATCTAGCTGTAGCACTGTGTAATTGTACTGTCATGAAGTACATCAACATGTATGTATATTTACAGATGGAAAGGCTGAGATACAGAATGAAAATTAGTATATTAGTTCTAAGGTTATTCTAGGATATTTTTTGTGGTTTTTCTGTTTTGTCCAATACGCTGCTCAAAGATCGACTTTCTGTATCACAATTATTCAAGGAGTGGGAATATGACAATGAAGCAGTAACATTCTCCAGAGTGCATCAGTAGTTATTTTTGGCACTAGCTTGCTGCCCTTTCAAAAGCAAAAATGTTCATTTTGTTTCAAGTGACTTTATACTCCAGAGCTCGGTGGAATGATTCTGCACAAGATAGGGAGCTGTCACAAGTTCCATCTTATGGGTTGCTTTGATGTTAGGAGCTGGAGCCAACTCTAGAGTGCCAGAATAAATTTAATTTCTCTTCATCAGCTTCTGGGAACAGCAGTAATAAAAAATTATGACTTGTTTTCTCCCAAGTATTCCCTCAAACATGCATCCTCGCTTGCTCCTTATCAACTGCTGTGTTGGGCGCTCTCGAGCACCAGAAAGCATGCATCTTCCAGCCCTTTGGGAATTGCCCATTTCAGGTTTCTGTGCACCTTTTCAGTTATTAAGGTTGTTTTGAAAGGAGGAATTCAGAGTGGTTACTCTTCTGAGTTTGGTTTATATGCAGCTTTGTGTGTTTAATGTGTCTACCTGTTCCTGGGCTGGGGCTTGTCACTGAGATACAGTTCATGTAACACAGGAGTCTTGCATCACCTGGGACAGGTATTGCAGAACTCACTGTGGTTGAGCTGATACGGTTTTAAGCAGGACAGGGGTATCTATATTAAATTTCCAAGTTTTATGTTAAGCCTGATGTCACTTTTCAGGGATAGACTTTTTAATCTTCTTGTTATCATGCTATAGGGGAGTTAGAGGGACAGTAACATCTGTGCTAGCTGTATAAGGCTGACTGCTATTTTAGGATGCAGTTTGTGCTTTTATCTGGTGTCTCTTAAATGGCACATAGAGTGCAGGCCTTACACCTCCCTGCAGAAGGCTTTACAGGATGGCAGTAACTACTGGTACTGCATCGTGTGGGGCCCTGGGGCTCAGTCCCTTCCCAGTGACTTGTGAGTACTTCTGAGATTCAGAGCACTCCAGAAAGTTAAGAGGCACATAGATTGCAAGTGAAGGAAAGTCAGTAGTTAATCAAACTCTGAGCTTGGTAGGTGGGCATAGATGATTGAAGAGGTTGAATTAGTGGATGGATATGGAATAGATGTTCTGGTTCTGTATCTTGGAGATCCTCCAGTGTCAACCTTCCCACGGAATTGCCGTGTTGAGAGGAAGGGGTATAGCTTCCCTTTACTATCTTCCTCTTTGTTTCTGTACTCCTTCCTTTCTTTTTATTTATGATTGTTCTTTGAAGTAATAACATAAAAAAACTCCTTACAGATTTTCATAGTTTTTAACAAAAAAAAAAGAGAGGTGCATAGGAGCCTCATTCATCACCTTTTGTCACCAGACTTGATTTGACAACAGAGACTACAGGGAAACTTTGGCAAGTGCAATGATTTCCCATGTGGGGGTAATAAGAGAGAAAAAAGCTGTCAGTTGAAAACAGCAGGAACTGCATTAGCAAATATAAATTAAACAGATGGCTAAGATACTGCAGCTGTCGCATAGAAGCTCCAGGAAGATCTTTAGCTTAGAGCTGCAGGAGGCTATTTTAAAAGAAAAGATAAAAACAACAACAAAGCAAACTTTAGCATGACGAAAGAGACAATAGAGCCATTCAGATGATTATATGAAACTTACCCAGCATTGTTTTGTGTTTTTTTTTTTTTTCCCCCAAATCTTGGGACTCTAAAATTAATCACATAAAATAAACCTTATTACCAATTTTCACATAATGGGATTGTCTGCTGATTTAGAGATACTTTTCTGTACTTCTGTGCAAGACACTGACTCTTGACACATGCCCTGGAAAGTGGGGAGAAGTGTAACACACTTTGTATGATTTTGATCTTCAACTTTTTTACAGCTCTTCAAAGAGAAACTTCTTATGAAAGAATTGTTTATGGAAAAGCAGGGTTGAAAGTGTTAACATTTTGATGAATAAAACACATTTCAAGTGTCTTGCATGCTCAGTCTTAAGGAAACTTTTTCAGGCCTGTTTTCAGCTGAAAACTTTTTGCTCTTTTCCTTTGTGAAAGAAGTGATAAAATGACATCCAAGTATGTTAAAACACAAACACATGTTTAAATTAGGAAAAATTGGAATTTCAGTGCTGTTTCTTGGAGCCCCAAAGGCAATTAATTTTCTAAATGTTGTGTCTAATAACATATTTTCCTCAGTTAGGACTGATGGTTTGTCATAGGTACCTTGTGCATAAGCAGAGGCTGTTATGCTGACTTTATAGTAAGGTGATGAACATGTGATTCATGAAATAGGTACAGCTGCATTTGGAGCCTGTATTTTACATTCGAAGAAATAGTGTGCACAACTGAGTTCCTAGTCAGTCTGATTGCTCTCCGAGTTTTGGTTTTCTGTTTGCTTTTTTGACTGCAAAAAATGTCATGCATTTATGATTGACTTTTAAGATTATATTTAATATTCAAGAAATTCTGGATTTTGATTGTACTGCAGCTGTTTGTACAAAATTAGTATATCTTCAATTCTGCATATTTTTTCCAAACTGTGTTGTTCCTCTGCAATAAGTATCTTTAGGTGCAGTTAAATCTAATACCCAACTTGATCTCTACAGATTATTTGAGAGCTACAAAACCTACATATAAAAAAATAAAATCTTGTGTTCCTGTGTATTTATCTTTTCTCCCATCATCCCTGTAAGGTGTGAGTATATAAGCCCTAGCATGCTCTGAAAGTAAGGGGACCTCCATTCTGTTAGAACTAAGAAGTTCATCAGTGAGATATTTACTGGCTGAATCTTTACCATGTCCTAGACTTCTTCCTGATCTTAGTGATTCAGGACACAAGTCATGTATGACATCAAAGGTAAAAAGCAACAAGTTGAGTTTATTTGTATGAGCTTGCTGAAAACATATAGCCTCAGTCTTCCTATACTATTCAGGGTGCTTCAGATGCCTCTCTGAATATAAGCAAGCTCCTCATCGTTCAACTGCATTTCTTTTGTGGTTGTGGCTTTGTGCTTCAGTGTAGATCAGAACAGGTGATCATGCCAAGTAACTGTTGTTTCTTAAAATTTCTTTAAATTTCATTTCTACCCCTGCAGAAACTTTGGAGCAGTTGTAATTTCCAGAAAACTAAGAGGAAAAAAAATCCTCAGTCTGAGTGATAAATGTTAAACGCATGAGAAATGTGGGGTACCTTTGTCAGTGATGGAGGAATGTTTCAGAGTAAGTGACCTTCCACTGGGAAGCCTGGCCTCAGCCTCCACATATTTACTTCTAGACTTTTATACCAAATGCTTTGCCTAAACCTGACTGCCAGGATGTGCTCAGCAAAGGAGCAGTTTTGTATAGGCAGGACCCAGGGCATACAGAAAGATTATGCACTGAACTCTGCATATTCCCTGTGAGCTCTCTGCCTAGGGGGAAACCAAGGGATCTGACTGTGCCATCAGAAGAGAGATGACAGTTAAGAAGGAATGGGAAAGAGCTGAAACAGAGTGATGAGTGGAATGGGCAGAAACGGGGGCAAGATATCCTTGCCTTTAAAGGTGGTTAACCTTAATTTTTTCTTCTAAGTATTCCAAAGGTTTTCCAGCTAAAAATGTAGTTACTGTCTAATGGCCGTATTCTGTCCTTGATCTTCACACGAACTGTCTAGTGATACCAATGGAGGATGGAGAGGTAAATGGTTCCTATGCTGTAGGTACAGTGAGTGCTATCTGGCCTATGGCACAGAGATAGTGGGGAAAATGTCTTTATAATTTTTGAAAGAAGGGTGTGGCATAAATTTTCATGTTGTATGAAGTGTTAATATCTGACTCTCTTTGATTATGCAAAATATATGCTAGTGGGAAAAGGAAACCTGATCCAGCTTTTGAAATTCTCTCATGACAAGCAAGTGCTTCTTAAATGGAAGTCAGAAAACCTTTTGGTGATGTAGCTTTGCTCTATAGCTCAGTCAATATGCAAGATTTCTTGTATTTTGGGTCTTATTTGAACCTTGCTCTTTTAAAGCCTAGTCCAGAACTGTCAGTCCTGTTTTTTAGGTCAGTGCTGTTCTTCATGCTATATAGACAGGTACATCAGTGACTGAGGGAACACGTAGCAGTTATGAATTGCTGCTTATTATTGTGCTTATTATTTCAGAGGTCACATAAATAATTCTTAGGTTTAACAAAAGAGCACATCAGGTAGTCCTGGTATGTGGGCTGTGTATTCTACAGTGCTATGTCAGTAAATAATAGGTTACTGATTAATTTACAGTAGCTACTCTTTTTCTAATTTGACTCAGTAGCAGAGAAGACTGAGTTTCATGTTTACTTCTGCTTTAAAGTAGATTTAACTTTACTTTTCTGTGGAAAGCAACTGAATACACCTGCTGACATTTTGGTAGTGAAACCATCTTCCACATGGAAAACAAACTTTCCATATTGTTGAGTAGCTTATATACCTTAACTGTGGCAATTTCTGTCTTTGGATTTTTGAGCTCCATTCCAGATTAAGGCATGTCTGATCCAATTCAGTTTGTAGGAAGATGATTAGCCACTTCGTAACCCATCACAGGTTTGAAACGTGTCTCTGCCCAAGTCTTTTGCTGTAGTTTATAATTGCAGTCCTCTAGGTGTTAAAAAATTGTGTGCAGGCAGATACAAAGACACCCTTCTAAAATAAATACAGGTACCTACTTGAGAAAAGCCTTTTATAGATGTGAAGCAGATGAGTTCCCTTTCCCTGTGTAAGCAAGCCCTTAGGTGATTGTATTTACTACAAGTTTCTAGCAAGAGGTGGAAACATTGAAAGGTAAAATGCAAATGTGCTACTACTGGTAGCTGCAGGCTGCCACCCTTAGAGTAAGGCTAAACATGACTAGAAAAAAGTGGCAAGTAGTTGTTTGGGAGCCTGGAATGATGATGCCTCTCAACCTTTGTTAGGAGGCAAATAACAACTGGATATTTCTTGTTGTTTTAAACTTGAGTGAGAAAACTGGTATCTTGAATAGAAAAAAAAAAATAATAATAGCAGGAACTAAAATACTGGTGATGAAGAGCCACTTCACTCTGACATCAAGCTGAAGCATCCAAAAAGCACACTTTGATTACTGTCACATGAACTAGATTATTGTTCCACAGTGTGTTAATCTGTTTATAGAGGGCTCTGTTGCTTCTAGTTCACTCACATGAATAAATGATTGTAGAGGCTTGGTATTGTGAAAGTAGTAAACACACATCCTTCATTTTCAGTCTCCAAAATATGTTTGTAAGAGCCACCCTTCAAAGTTCTGATAGCATACCTGATGTTTTGCTAAACTGTGCAGAAATCACCCTAAGTTAATACACAGTCTTGTATGCTAGATGCAGTGAGATATTGCCAAAAATGTGCTTCTGCCAGTATGGCTTGTTTTTTCAGGGAATGGGTATTAGCTGTTCTGGCAAAATAACTTTTTTGCCTGGGTAAACCATAGCTAGACTGGGCACATTTGCTAGTATAGCTATTTTAGCAAAGCCTTTCTAATGTAGAGAAGATAATACTGTGAGGTTCCCACAGCAGATGAAAGGCATAATACAAAGGGCTTTACAAACATGAGTTAAGCTTCACAACACCCTTGTAAAGTAAATAATTCTTGTAGCTTGCTAATGTCCAGTGTATTTTAATACGAGATGTTTTGCAAAGATGACAAGGAAGGGCAGAAGATGGAGTTGGGGGAACTAATGTCTGGTAGTATTGCAACATTGATAAACTACACAAATTTCTAACCTGTTGGAATCCCCTACCATCTCTATCTGATGTTTAAAATGTCCTAACAAAGTCAGTGGTTTAGAGTATCAAAGGTCCTAATTACTGAGGAGGTCCTAAAGGCTGAGGGAGCTGGGTCTCTTAGTTTGGAGAAAAGGAGACTGAGGGGTGACCTCATCAGTGTTTACAAATATGTAAAGGGTGAGTGTCAAGAAGATGGAGTTAAGCTTTTTTCAGTGATGACCAGTGATAGGACAAGGAGTAATGGATACAAATTGGAGCAGAGGAGGTTTAAGGTGAATATCAGAAATTATTTTTTTTTACTGTGAGAGTGACAGAGCACTGGAACAGGCTGCCCAGAGAGGTTGTGGAGTCTCCTTCTCTGGAGACATTCAAAACCTGCCTGGACGCCTTCCTGTGTGATGTACTCTAGGTGACCCTGCTCTGGCGGGGGGGTTGGACTAGATGATCTTTCGAGGTCCCTTCCAACGCCTATGATTCTATGATTCTAATTGCTAGTTTTACCTGATCTTTGCTAGTATGAGAAGTCCTAATGCTGACACTTGACAATTCATTTCTTCCTGAAATTCTGGAGCTGGCTTTTGTGTATATGGCATTCTCATACTGGTTTTAACTACAGTGTTCTCTCTTGACTGATTTGTATTAGACTCTTGCAGTCTCATGTTGTTCACGTAGTTGAGAGTATGAACAGCTTACACAGTTAAGGGATCTTAAAGGGAATGGAGAGGGGAACAGAACAGATTTATGCACAAGAATTATTTTAAAGTCAAGTAACTAAAAAATTAATCTGATACTGAATTTCCCCATGTTGTCTTAATTCTGACTTTTTTGGTGTTAATAACATGTAGTCTTTAACTACACTATCACATTATATTTCTTACTTTTAATCTCTTAGAACACAAGGAACAGAAGAACTCTACTAGGATCTAGGTTAATGCACTTCTTTACTGTTCACCAGTATTGCTTTTGAATTCAGCCTCTAAACTTTTGGGGCAGGCCCAGTCATTTCTGTCCTCCTGTTAAACATTGTTTCCTGATTCTGTATTAATGCATCTATCAAGACTTTAAGCAAGCTGTGCAATTTATCCTCTTCCCAGTTCAGTGCCTTCATGTTGTGGTAATTGATTTCAGAAGCAAGCTACCTTTCTTCCCCAAGAGACTAGTGAGCGACTCACTTTGGAAAAGCTGTCCCAGATCTTCTGAAATCTGGATGATGTTAGAGACATCTGGGCTGACTCTATTCCCTGTCCTAAGCCTTCCTGCATGCTCAGAGGACTTCCAGTAACTGCTCCGTATTCTTGATCCTCCAACAGGTACTTGATCCAGAAGTGTTTTTGTCTGGTTTCCACAGCAACAGCAAACTTTTTTTTTTTTCCCTTTCAAGGTGGCTTTTGCTTTGAGAATTAGACTTGTAGAAAAGCTTGGATTTCTTATTCCCCACTGGGATTTCAGCTTGCATAGCTCACGAGTGGAAGGAGTAGGATGGGAAGAATATGACTCTTGGCAGAGTTGGTGTGATTATGATGTGACAGTGGAAGGAATGAGTCCTACTTAATTCTGGGTTTTAGTGTTAATAAAATTATTATATTGAAAGTCATGGCTCTTTCTAAGCTCTGCAAATGAAAGGCCTGGGGCTGGGACATTGGCAACAATAATTTCAGTCCTGTGCATGTGCTCTGGTAATCATTTATGACCGTTGTCCCATTCATGCATGTGTTTGTGTGCAATAGGAAGCTATTCTCCTTTCCACATGCTGATAGACCCTTTTTGTGTGGATGTCACATTAAGAAACCTATTCTTCTGTGACAGCATTTGTCCTAACATTGTGGGGAAGGGACTTGTAATGGATGTTTTTGCTCCATGAAATAAGAAGTGATTGATAAGTCACCTCTTGGGCATGGTACCTCTTGTAGGTAGCAAGACACTTCTTTCAAACTGAAGTACACATGGCAGTGTCAACATCTGCTGCTGCATGGAGAACTAGAAAGCTTTGAATTCTTGTGTTTCCTAGCATCATCACCTTGTTATGCTTGAAGGGTGGGTGAGAGCAGAAGCATAGCGTTTGATGCTGATATCTTCTGGGGTTGGCTTTTTTCATCTATAGTTAAAAAAACAGTCTCTTCTTATGTGGATGCCTAATGCAAGCCTAAACACAATTGTGAGCTTTTTTCCAGCTGTTTCACTTTGCCTCTTCCCCAGTATTCTGGTCCTAAGACCTAAACTGCCATCTTTTCTTGCAGAACATACTATTTGTGGTACTGAGCAGGTCACTGTGATTTTTTTTGTTTGTGTTTCCTTTACTCATCTTCCCTTTCTTATGAACTGAATGTTCTAGGACATGTTGCAGCAAGTGCTGTTCTGCTCTAAACACACTCTCTGTACGTGTTGTTTGACAATTTAAAATTTAATTAAAATTTAGACAAATTATACTATTAATACACGTTTGCGGGAATCTCCCTTTAAGAGTTCATATGTAATGCAGTACCTACACTGTGTTATGCTTTTGCAGTAAATGCTTCAGCTTGATGTCAGAGTGCAGTGGCTCTTCATCATCAGTATTTTAGTTCCTTGTAGTTTTGAGTCAGGATGCCAGAAGTTTTATATTTTTCCCTGAAAAATAGCAAGTGGATGCATTGACTGGCAAAATCAATGGCTAACAGATGAAACCACATAATCTGGCATTATCATGGAGGGGCAGGTGGCTGTTTATAGCTGTCTTTTCAGTGCTAAGGCCAGATATTTGTTGTTGCTTATTCATATAAAAAGTAAAATGCTGTTCAGTCAAAAATGTCATACACGTATAAAAGCCAGAAATTCATTAAAACACCTTTTATTGCTTTCTACTTACAAACACATCTGAATGTATTTTTCTTGTATTTAGTTCAAAGATGAAGACCATTCCAGGACTGAAACTTTTAAAACTGAAAATTGAGTTTATTATTTCAATCTTGCATTGCTTGTCTTCGACTCTTTCTGGTTGTATCTAGCTCTTTTTGATTGCACATTAAAGAATTTGTGCATTTTATTGTAAGCAAAAACTTGTTTAATGAAAGACCAAGGTGTAAAATTCCATGTCTGTTTAAATCCAGTAATTTACCATTAAGCTACTTGACACAAGTTAAAATTTATGTTAATACTGCCTTGATTAATCAGCACTCATTATCACCTACTGTGATTTGGTCAAATTGGTTTCTTAGCAAATGTCTCAATAAAGGAACCATGGTGTTATAGCATATCCAAATTAAGTTGAGTATATTGCAGTACTGTTTTGCACCTACATAGCATCTCTCATTTCAAAGCACTTCACACAATCATGTATGATACTGAGAAAATATAATAGATAATTAAATGAAAAAAAGCAAATTCATACATTTTAAAGAGCTACAGGACATTTTATAACTTGAACAGATGTATTAAAATTTTTAGCGTTTAGTACAAAGTAGTTGCCTAGTGGTTTCTGACACAGAACTCAGTTTATATAGCTTGCTGAAGAATGCTTGAACTTACCCTCTGAAGGTTGGAACAGATGCCTCTATAGATATTTTATATATTTTAAACCACAGCTTAAAACCACTTTTGAGTGATCCTTTCCAGCCAGTCTTAGAATCCTTAGTGCTCTTCAAGCCTCTCTTCTTTTGTTTTCTTTTAGTATTTTTTATCACCACTGAAAATACTTGTAATTTCCCATCTTTCCCTTCAGTTATTCTTCAGTCTCTACTTGCAGCATCACCTACAAATCCTGTCATGTGGGCTTTGCAAAACTAGCTGAAAACTGAAGTGCAGAGGACACCTTTTTTCTGTATGCAATTTAGGTTCATAACTGTGGGTTAAGACATTATTCCTTAAGTCCTCACAGTTTGTTCTTTTATATTTTGTTACTTCAGTTTATGTATACAGGGAAGGCTGATACAAATCATAATTGTGCATATGCAAATCTAATTATTTTCTGTGTTCAAGCTGTTTGCCTGTAATGTGCTCTTCCAGCTTCCATTTTCCAGGCTCTCCAGCATTCGGAAATTGTATTATAGTTGCAGTGTACCACAAAGCAGATGTCTGACACATTACACCAAAAAAGTCCCTGCCTTATTTTTTTCTGTTTTAAGAATTGGACTAATCATGTTTTGCATTTACTTAATGGTTACACTTATTGATTGTATTTTACAGATAGCTTAACTGAGAGCAGACAGTGAAGACTTATTTGCCCAAGATCCCCGTATTTCCAGTAAATCTGGTTGTGTTTTCTTGATTTGATTTTGAATGATTCAATTAAGAATTATATACAATTTCGTAGATGTGTGATATATCAAGTTTGTGGCTTATCAGATAACATTCAGACTCACCATTTCCCTCTGTGCATGTGCCTGGCTGGGTTTTCTTGTAACCACAACTCATTGCCAAATTTTCCAAGCTGAGTATGACATGTCCATGTTACGTTACAAGATGAATAGTTCAGTTGGACTTCAGCCATCCTTGAAAGTAAAAAGCACTTTTTCCACATATTGAAGCTCTTGTATTTGTTAGGTCTCTATATAATTCAAAGACAATTGAAGAGATTTTGCTTAAACCAAGGATGTAATATTTTTGCCTTCAGAGCTCAAGGCAGAAGTTACAAGACACTGTGGAGCAGTGGGAACAGGCTGAGAAGGTGGAGGAGCTAGTTGGCATAGCCAGGAGGCTGTGAGGGCCACTTCCATCCTGGTGACCCCCCTTTAACTTCTAAATCTCTCTAGTCTACATTGCTGGTGAGGTTGTGCTGGATGAGAGCTTTGAGTTTGACCTAGCGCTGGTACTGTAACATGTAAAGGAAATTAAGGATACAGGCAAGTGAGAACTGGTGGGAGATTCAGTGTAGGCTTTCTGAGGCATTAATGTTCCTCCAGTGGAGTCCTTATACATTATTCATGCCCTTAGAGCTTTTAGCCAAGCTGAACACTCTGCACTCAAGTGTGATAGTAGAAGGTAAAAGAAAATTAACCCTCTAATGAGTGGTGTATTTAAAGTTTCTTGCCAAAGTAATAATCTTGATAGTGTATTGAGAGGATTGAAACATGTCTGAGGGAGAGAAAAACAGATTTCAACTCCAAACTGGTCTAAGAAAGTGATCAAGAGTACTCTGCAGCAAAGCAATATAAAGACTGCTTGAACCTATATGTGAGTCCCTTTCTGACTTACCCTTCATCATCAAAGTATGTCTTCCAAGTTTCAAAAGAAGGTATGTGTTGGAGCTGCAAGGTGAGCTACTACTCAAAAGCTTTTCAGTGATGCTATGGAAAGCTTTGCTGTAGAAGACTTCAGCATGTTAAAACTGTAGTACTCAAGATTTCTCAGTGATTTGTAGAAAAGATACGAGAAATCTGGTATTCCAGCGTCAGGCTGTAAATGTTACTGTCTTTATGATTGATACTTTGAACATGTTTAACTTCCCCTAGGTAAACTTCTTATGTTTAGGATCCTTCTTTTTTTCCTCTCTCTCTTACCTTTTTTGATTTATCCCATCATTACATACAGTAGGACTGTGTGTTCAAGGGGGCTTTTAAGAAAGGTTCAGAAACTGGATGCTTTTAATGCAATGGATCTGTATTGGTAACTGACACAGGATATTTGTGCTGGAGTGGTCTCTTTTACTCAGCTTTCAGTCCCTATCAATCCCCCAGCTCCTCTGAGGTTTCACAGCAAGTATCCAGAATGTAAAAGAGATAATTGAAAAAGAAGTGGAGAAAGTGACTGTACACAGAAGTCCTGTGCTGATGCATAAGCTTAAGGATATCTAAATTTTATTTTACCATGTATAGCTTTTGTACCAGTAGGGCTAAAATACATTACTTTTGAAGAAGGGAAGATAATTCATGGTGGAAAAATACAATACCTGTGCCAAGTACTGGTTAACTTTTGAGCACAGAACACAGATTTCCCCATGTACTCCCAAATTCTTTATATCCCGATTCCTCCTTTTTCAATTTCACATACAGAAAATCATGTTCAAGGGTAGTATTTTTAAAAGCAAATTACTAATTAGAAGCATAAGGTCTCTGACTTTTAGGTAGAAAACAATTCGTAAAATTTCACCCTGGAAAGTATATGTCTTCTTGCTTGGAGGGAGTTGTTTTATTTTTGTTGGAGCCAAGAATTTAATGCATTTGCCACTTCACATAAGCCTTAAGAATAATTTGATTAAAAGACTATGTCTTGGAGCCCAGCAGTCTGGTTTAAAAGGTCTCTGTGAACTGTGTTACCTCTACATGCTCTGATTTTCAAGAGAAAGTAAAAGTGTTTGGGCCAGAGCAGTGAGGACCAGGAGGAAAATAATCATAGAACACAGTGATTATTGCTAGGTTGGGTATCATAACTGCACCCAGGACCCGTAAGAGACAGAAAGGAGAAGAGTTTAAAAAAAGAAATTAAAAAATCCTTCTTGTGAAGATTTGTTAAGATTGTTCCTCTGGGATTGCACTCTTAAATGTGCAGCCTGATAGCTACATCTTAAATGATCTGTTGCAATTTACTACTAAACATGTATTTTGTTGGAAGATAGCGGCAATACATACTACTGAATACTCTTGAGATCCCAGTGTTACTATTGGCAGCCTTTGATGTTTGAGAAACTGTGCTGAAAGTTTTGCCATACTTCTAAGGTATGCTAAGCATTTGATAGTTAAGCAGTTCAACTTTTTTTGACATTGGTTTAACTGCAGCATTTCCTTACAGCCATTGCTGATGGCAGATAACTTTCTTAATTTGGTGGTTTTGCTTTAGTGTCAGTCAGGACTGTATGAAGATCTTTGAGCTCCTTTCCAACCTTAATGATTCTGTGATTCTATCCATAACAAATGCAGTGAAAAAGATGCTGGAAGTTCCAGAAAGTCTGTGTTGAAGGGCTCTAGCAGTCCAGGCTTTTCCACCACTTGCCTGTCATTTTATAAGACACAGCCTTTTACAGTAGCTCTGTGTCATGGTTCTTTGTTTCTCTTTCTCCTGCCTGGCTCACCATTTAATGTCATGGTTTGGGCCCAACACAACAACAAAGAACCAGCCCCATGGCTGCTCGCTCAGCTCCCCTCACCCCCACATAAACACAGTCTGGGATGAGGAAGACAAAGCTCATAGGTTGATACAAAGGACAAGGAGGGTTCTTCACCAATTAAGGTACTGGGCAAAACAGACTCAACTTGGGGAAAAAAAAAAAAAATTAATTTCACTCTAAGCAAGCACACACAGGACACAGACAACACAAAAAGCAGGGCTTTCATATGTTACCCCACCCCTCCTTTCTTCCCGGGCCCCAATGACTTTGTTCCTGGTTTCTCTTCCCTCCTTCCGCGCCAGTGGCACAGGCGGACAGGGGATGAGGTTTAGAGTCAGTTCATAGGCTGGTGGTTCTTGCCGTGCCATCCTCCTCAGGAAGAAGGATTCTTTACAGTCCTTTCCTGCTTCCCCATGGGGTCACTCCCATGGGAGAGAGTCCTCCACAAACCGTCCTGAGTCCTTCCCACCAGGTCCGGAGCTGCTCCAGCCTGGACTTCCCACACAGTCACGGGCTGCTTCAGGAACAAACTTCCCTCGCGCCGGGGTCTTCCAAAGCGGCGCAATCAGAGTCCACAGGCAGCAGATCCACTGGCCACAAAATCCAAGTCCACTGGCCAAGTTCACCCCTCCTGGCACCTTCAGGGAATGTTCCACCACATTCCTCTGTGAGTGTGGGGCGACAGCTGCCGTCTCACGATGGGTTGCAGGGAAACTTCTGCTTGGCCACCTTCTTCCCCTTCTTCCTCACCAATCACAGCACCGCTCTCTTTCCCCAGCACCACTCTCCTCCTCCAGCACAGCTCTTTCTCCCCAAGTGCCTCTCCACTCAGGAGTGATAGCTGTTCTTTTGTATATTAATCGCTGAGGCGCATCTCTTGTTCCTGTAGTGGATCTTTGGCTGGGTTTTGGAAGCAGGGGGACCTTCTCAGCTTCTTACCAGAGCTACCGAAAACCCCACCAAACCAGACCAGAACACTGTTCACAAATTATAAAATTTGTGAACAATTATAAAAATTCCTGTATTGTTTTGTCCTTCTGTAGGTAATACTGTCAGATTACTTGTATGATGCTTATATAGAGAAATCTCTAGAAAAATGGCACAAGCAGGTGCAGTCAGGCCTGAGTCCCCTTGAGGGCCCCCAGCTCAGTCAGTGGTAGCTCTCTCTGTTAACCCCCCAGGCATTCAGCAGAAGAGCTGCAGAGACACTGGTGCGAGGGTGCAAGCCTGTGACTTGAACCGAAGAAACTCTGTGCTTAGCCTTCATTGCAGTTAGTAAAAGGGGGAAGCGATGGGGAAATAAAAAGCAGTAGTCCAAGGGTGAGAGAGTCGGGAAACACCACTCCTCTCTGTCCAAAGAAGTGTGGCAGGAAAGTCCTGCTCTGGGGCACATGTAAGCTTAGCCTGGGAAATAAGGGGGAGGAACTGCAGAGGCTGGGTTTCACATAAAGAATGCTGGCTCCATTTGAGTATTCAGGAGGCCTGCTATGCTTAATAATGTTGGTATTTAAATTGTTCTAAGCAGGCTTTGAAGTTAGAGCCATGTTGACTTAAGGTAGAGGTCAGTGTGTTGTAACTGTTGGCTGAACGTTGATAACAACTCTGTAATTTTACATTTTTAAATTATTTGACAACAGAAGAAATTTAGGATATATTTAATAAAAAATAATTGTTATGGTAGTTTCATATGGAAAAAACCTGACAAATCACGGAAGACTGTTACTTTTCTGCATCCATAGTACTTTTCTTCATGGCCTCATTGAACATGTGAAACTAAACACTTGGGCCTGGATTTTTCCTCCAACAAGCAGAGAAGCATGTATTTATATTTTTAAATTTTGAACTATGCTTGTCAAGTGTATAAAAGCAAGGAAATCCCAGGCAAGAGGGAAAGAAGCATCTCCCATTAACATCAGTGTACTGGTATAATGGCTGTGTCTGGGAAACTGGTACAGAGCAGCATGTCAGGCTTCAACCCCTGCAGGCACTGGCAGCTGTGAAAGAGGAAATTTTAAAGAAGCATATCAGTGTAGACAAGCCTAACACTGCTTATGTGGAAGGAACTGGTCCAGTAGATTTTATCTTCTGTTTAATTTTGTTGTTTGCTGCTCACATCCCATCTCCTCACTGTTCTTCTAACTTCCAGGACTTCTGCCTTTTGCAGGTGAGGCTCCCCTTTCCCAGCCTTGGTTTGAAGAGGGTGTGAGAGACAATGGCAGAGAGTGGAAGAAGGGCATACAGTTGTATTGTCTGTATTGTCAGGAGTGTTTAGAACACTTGGGATGGTGATTGCTGGAGGCACAATGCTGCTTCAGACCCTTTAAGATATAGTTGAGTGGAGTTTTTACTGGTATAAAGAGGCCAGTGTGGGTTGAAAGAGCATTTACAGGAGAGCACGCTAGTGCAGCTGAAGTGGGAAAAAGTATTTCCCCCCAAACACCACTGCTTGACAGGAATATATTTACGTAATTAGTAGGAAAACTGCTCTCAAGTATCTGTAATTTTTTGTATATTCCCATGGGTAAAAACACTTTCAGAGATCTGTGTATATTCCCTTGGGGACAGTAGAATGTGTGAATATAAACCACCCTCGATACCACATCTTTGGCACATCATCTGTCTCTTCCTTCAGGTGTGCACAGCCCTTCCTTGCACTCAGAGGTTACAGAAACCAGTTAAGCATCAGTCCTGAGGATACCAGTGCCCTGAGATTTGGGGTCTCCATATGTGCACTGTTTCCCCAGGTCTCCCTTCAGCTTCCTCTTCTTCAAGCTGAACAGCCCCAGCTCCCCTCAGCCTCTCCTCATGAGACGTGTTCTCCAGACTCCTAATCAGCCTAGTTGCCCTTCTTTGCACCCTCTCCAACACCTCGACGTCCTTTCTATACTGTGGTGCCCAAAACTGCACACAGTGCTTGAGGTGCGGCCTCACCAAGGCTGAGTTGTGAGGGGCAGGATCACCCTGGTTGTGCTGGTCACACTATTGCTGATGCAGGCCAAGATGCTATTGGCTGTCTTGGCCACCTGGGCACACTGCTGGCTCATGTTCAGCTGGCTATCAGTCAACACCCCCAGGTCCCTCTCTGCTGGGCAGCTCTCCAGCCACTCCTCCTCAGGCCTGTAGAGCTGCTGGGGGTTGTTTTGGCCGAAGTGCAGTACCTGACATTTGACCTTATTGAAACTCATACAATTGGTCTTGGCCCATCTCTGAGCTTCAGTGGAGTCAGGGAAAGTCTCGGCAATCAAGTCGATATAACTTGTATTTTTATTTATGTGGGGGCTGGGGAAAGGGCTGCCCAGTTTGTAAGAACTTCATTGTGATGGATTAACTTTCCTCTTGAATAATTATGTATGGTACATCCAAATGAGAGATTGCAAATCGGGCTGGCAGCCTGAGCAGAGCAATTAAAAGGCCTTGTGTAGGCAGGGAGTCAGCAAGAGGGCCGTGCTCCCTCGGCACGGCCTCCCCCAGCGTGTTAGGCACTGGGGCTCCTTGTGCCTGCCCTTCCTGCCAGAGTGAGCCCTCCCTCCTCCTAAGTGCTCCAGCAGGTCACTAATGAACCTCAGCGGGAAAAGACAAAATGCAGTTCATGAATAGCTTTACAGTCCCCCTTCTCCCACCCACTCTGCTCTCTGTCCTGGGAATGTGCTGCCCACACAGTGACCAGAGAGGAATCTAGAGGCATTTGCAAGATAATGCAATATCAAATGTTCCATTCTCACACTTTCTTCTTGTATTTTCAAAACTGTTTGCATATTTCCTTTCAGTATGCATGAATAAGAACATCACTCTGAGACTAAAAAGGGAGAAATGCATTTGCAAATGTGCAAAGCCACATAACTGTAATAAATTGCTTTAATTACATATGGTGTGTTCAGTTTCTGTAAGCCTGTTGTGCATTGCTTCAACAAGTAGCCTTTCCTGTTTGCTTGCTGCTGTTTAGCAGGCCAGCCATCCTCCTGAAGTAATCTTCATCCTAATTCTCCGCTTGACAGACACTGAGAGCCTTTTTGATCTTCAAAATGCTCAGTGTCATTTTGGATGTTGCTTGACAGACAGCAAAAGGTAGAGACTAGGTTTTCTTCCTAGGAATTTGGTGTCTTACCATATTTTTAAGTAATGTTTTTCATCAGGTTTGTTATGCTTTTAGAAAGATACAAGGTTACAGCTCAAGGTAGAGTTCTCTCTCGTGAATACAGTTTCAGCCAACTAGAAAGCGCAAGTGGAGGTAATTTATATCATCCTCCTCAGGTCATCACAGCTCCTGAGTGTTTGAGCAGTGTTGTTGCATGCTTTTCTGTAGGTACTGGTTTTCCTGGTAAGTGCCAAATTTTTTCTGTTTTCTTTTACTTTTTGGGAGGATCAGGAAGGTGTGCTACAAAAGTGCTTTGGCTTCTCAATTTTTGGATGACAAAAGCTACAGAAGCTTAATTATGTTGTTATTTTTTTTACTCCTGGCTAAATTTCTCACTCTCTTTTCCACCATTACCTGTATTTGACCTATTAGGTTTTGTTTCAGTCTAGAAATGTTTTTTAACTTTTTCACCTCTTGTAAGGTAGGTAGTTTTGGCATTGATAAGCTTAAGTTATTCCCTACATCAGAAGTGATTTAAGATGTTACACAGTATAAGAAAAGGTCTGACTTTGAAGAATTTCAACTTGAAGTTGAAAAAAAAGCAGCAAAGATTAAAGGAAAGCTTTTCTGCTTTCTCAGTGTTCTTCCCTATCTGCAGTGGGGAAAAGCTGTTCGGTGCTGATGGGATTAAATACAGAGAAGACAATGATATTTTTCTTCCTCTGGAGAGAAATGATTTTTCAGAATGTTCAGAGTCAATTTGGAGAGCTAAAACAACCCTTTACATGATGGTGGCCTGTCTGCGCCCCTCATACCCCTAGTATTCTCTGAGAAGCTTCAGCACAAGCCAGACAAAGTGATCTTAAGTTTCTAGAAATAACCTTTGTGCAGCCCTTCCCACAACTGGGAAACTGATAGCATTCATTTATTCATCTTATAACTCATGGTTATAACTATCTGTGTGTGCAAAAGAAAGATACTTGATCTTCCTTCCTGAAACTTTCTCTCTAGAAGTAGCTATGATCTCAGGATACAATGACCGTATTAATGAATGCATCAGTCAAAATAATCTGATTAAATTGATGGGATAGAGGGAGCCAGAATATGAAGCAAACAGATTATTTTAAGATATATGAGATACCCAATTAGTGACTGACTTGGCACTGAAATAGAAGTGTTGCACAAGATTAATTAATGTAGTAAATTATACTATATGGTTTTTCACCTAAGACAGGCTTGTGTACTGTTACAAAGACCTGTAAATAAAATGGTAGCAAAGTACTGCACTTAAGAAATACAAGGTATATATTACTTTATATTTTGTTACAAGGTATTTACAGGTGTATGTGCATTTTGCTTAGTAATGGGCTATGATATTGCCAGTACTATGGAGAGATGAGCATGGATTTTAAGCCTTGTTCAGGTACTTTGGCCAGGACCTCGTGAATGTGTGTGTTCAGGCATATAGGAAACTGACACTTGAGTAGGAAGGGAGTTGCTCTGTGTCACTGAAGCTCCGGGAGCAATTCCCTAAGAGTACAGAGATAATGGAAGGGAAGCTTTCTGACAGGGAGCATATGTTTTTGTGACAATTACACTGTGTATAGATTAGGACTTCTGGGAGGGAGGGAATGGGAAGATGTGCTTGGAACATAGGACCATCTGCCAGTATCTTGGCATAGTAATTTCATTAATGAGAAGCTTATTAGCTCAAGTCCAGCTGAGATAGACAAGAAAGGTGGAAAAAGGGACAGAAAACTTGTCATCCAGCCACCACTGAAGCAGGGAAGAGATGGCTCTCATAACCTGTAAAATCTGACTTTATTAAAAGAACTGTTCCTGTTCTGCTTGGTAAGAAGGTATCAGTATGTTGCTGAAAAAATGTTTTGGTTAATTTTGTGAAGCAATGTGGGACATCCTTTGGTAGGGAAAATATATAACTGAGGGTGAGTTGGAATTGACAAGAAGGTGCTAGAAAAAAAGGAAAGAACCGTGATTTTAAGTGGGATTTTTTTTTTTTTTTTTTTTTTTTTCATCAAATGACTGCCTTTTGCCTTTGGTAAACATTTGAAGATGCCTTCTGTTGAATGTTGGATATTTAATGTTGTGGTGACTGAGAATGACACCTGGAAGATACAATTTTGAGAGCGCTAGTCCCAGCCCTCGCTATGCCAGCAACCTCAGAGTGCACAGTCTGGCCTGTGCTCCATGGGAAGCAAAAAATAAGGGGGTGCTCTGGGTGGGTAGAAAATAGTGTCTCAAAGGCAAAAAGATAGTGATTAAGAGCCTGTGAAGTCGGTTCCTGCAGCCTCACATTCTGGATTCTGCTGCTGACATGGTAAGCATCCAAGCTTGTGCTCTGTTCCTCAGCTTTGCTGTCATGTGTACCAGAAAAATTATACTTAGCCTGTTTTTGGGAGAGCTTTGCTATTATTCTGTTGACACAAGACAAATGCTATGATATTTAAACAGCTGTTTTTCTTTTTTGCAGTTGAATCAGACTTGAGTCTAGGTGAGGGTGAGATGGCAGAGCCATTGCCAGATTAGATGTAGTTAAGCTGAAAGGAAGGAATAAGAAAAAAGTGTTTCCTATGAGAAGTCCTATAATCTGCAAGTGTCTAGGTTCATGAGAGCACTGATGCATTCAGATTGTGAGGGTTATGCAATTTACCAGCAAGATGGTCTCGTAAATAAAGCTGGGCAAGAGCAATTTCTTTTTGCACTGCTAGGATAAAAAAAGGCAGTTTCCCCTGACATTTTTGCTGACTTATGAAATAACTCAGATGGGTCATTGTGTCTGACTTTGTCTATTGTATATATTTTAAAACAAAAGGAACATGCATTTTCAAAAAACTAGTAGAAAAATATAGCTTAGGAGTGTCAAAACACCTAAGCAAAGTGAGCCTTAACTGAATGGGGTTTGGTTAGTCATCCACTTTGTAAATTCTCTTTTTGTATTGAGGAGTGGGGAAGATTAGTGAGATTAAAATCTGTGTTATAACAGAGATAAGAATGGGTTATGGTTGGGTCCCAAAGGAGAAAGAAGTTTTTTAATATTATTAAAAAAACTGAACCCTTTGGAGTGATTAATGTTTAATGCTTAGACAGTTTCATGTTGGAAAAAATAGTTACAATACTGTAGAGCATGGTGTTTATATATGTAAATATATGTACAAATACTGGCACAATGTAAGTTTAAATCCTGACCCCGTGCTTGTTGAATTCAGTAGAAATACTTCTGATGGTTATGACAAGTGTTAGATCAAATTCTTATGCTGATGCATAAGTGTTCTAAAACTCAAACAGAAGCTCCTGCTTTTGCATTTTTTTCTACCTGCCTTAAAATGGAGCAGAGTTGATTGAAAGTCTTAAAAAAAATTTGTGTGCATACCAGACCGTGCTGTGTTTCATCTTCCGAAACACCTTTTGATAGTATCCTACAGTGATAATACTTAATTGCCACGTTGCATGCTTTTTAAACTGGCAGTTCATGTATTTTCTTTCTCAAGTAGTAGAAGAGTGTTGGTCCCACAAGGACATGGTAGGTCAGGGTTTTGGCTCAGTCTATGAGTCTAAAAGGCTTTCCACTTAGTGAAGCCATAAAGAAACCTCCAGCTGTCTGGATGCCTCTCTTAAAAACACAAGTGTGGCCTTACTCTGAAATGATGCTCAGGCAAAGTTGTGTATGCCTCGATCTCCCTTTGCTGATGTTCCAGTGAAGTCAGATGATTGCATGAAAACACAGGGAATTTAATCACTGATTGCCTCAGAATCACTGTGAAAGGGTAGAATAAGATGGAGGAGGAGAAAGAAGGAAGGTAGCAGAGAGCTTTTAACTTGAGCCATGAAAAGAAATTAAGAAGGGAAGTAGAAATTTTCATTTCAGTGCAAGCACAAAAGCTCCTCTAGCTGTTTACGTGAGTTGTGAAATTGCGGAGCTCCATGTAGTATTTTCCTTCCAGCAGCAGAGCTGAGGGCCTGTGTTGGGAGTGTTATATACAGCCTTGCTTTTGTGTCTTTCTGGGTCAGTGGCTCTCAAACAATGCCACACAGACCTACTTTAGTCGTGCTTCCATGAGTCAATCTGTAAGTACTGACACTTCTTCCCTGTTCATAATCCATTGTCCTAGAGAATCTGCAGGCTTTTTTGGCTAATAATCTGAAAGCATTTATCGTGTTCTTGAACTCAGGTTGGTTGATCATGTGTACCTTTTTTCAGATGCCATTCTTTCTGAAAATTTAACCACAGCCAGATTGTTGACTGACCAAGTGAATAGATGTGGCCAAGTTCTTACACCTGTAGCACTGAAAAAATTGATACTCCTCTTCACATATTGTTCTGGCACTACTCTCAGTAAGCACAATCTATAGCATTGTCTCATGGAAAATAAGGAGGAAGAGGATTACTAGTTCATGCTAAGATTTTTTTTTTTTTTCCAGGCATAATGAACAATAGGATCAAGCAGTAGCAATGTTTATATTCTTCTAAAATGGATTTGTGTGCCAGGATGCTTTCCTCTGCATCCCAAGAAATATAAAGGAAGAACGATGGTAGACAGAGTTAAAATAGTGTGTTTAAATATTTTGCTAAATAAGTTCATATGGTAGTGGAGACTTCTGTGGATGAGTCAGGTATCTATTTCCATTTTGGTGGAAAGTTTGGTGACAATTTGAGCATTTATGTAGTCAACCGCGGTGGGGATCGGGAGCCCCCAGGGAGGAGGGAACAGTCTGTTCAACACTTGTATTTTCCTCACCAGCTGACTGCACCTGCAGCCTTCACCATCAGCGGCTGGGTGTAGAGGTGTTTTGGAAGTCAGCAGCAGTGAGGGGCAGAGCTTGAGAAAACTGTGGAAAGAGAGAGAAAGCTGTCATACCTCACAGTGTGGGAAATATCCTGAATATGCACATCTTTTTGTGAGCATTGGCTAAACTGAATTTGGGGCTGAACATTGATTAAGCATGTAAAAGGTAACTGAGTAAGAAGTTTTGATTTCTTCCTACCCCTCACCCCCCTGAAAGCATTAATTATTTTTACCTGTTTTGTCTATTTCCAGGTATGCAAATTGCCTTCCTCTCACCTGCTGAGGTGCAAATACAACCTGTTAACAAGTCTTGTCCTTTCACAATTTGGCTTTGAAGTATTATATTTATTCTTCTAGATTTGTATTTCATTCAGTGAAGTTTGTGCATTTGCATCCACAAAAAAGCCTTATATCTGTAATTTTTATTTGGTTTGTTGAATTTAATATCTCCCATAATTATGTATCTTTACTGTACTGCCAGCTGTGGTGTGTCCATTTATTGGGCATCTTGGAAGTTACTACTGTGAACCTAAAAGTGCGTACAAGCAAAGCTATTTAGACAGCCCATTAGAACTGAAATTAGGGATACAACTACATTTTCATTTTTGCCATGTGTTTTACAGTCGTATCAGATGTGTTTTTTGTACCTTTCATTTGGATATAGTTTATTTGCTTTATTTGTTTTCCCCTTTA
Source organism: Apus apus (assembly GCF_020740795.1). NCBI lineage: Eukaryota > Metazoa > Chordata > Aves > Apodiformes > Apodidae > Apus > Apus apus. The sequence continues at coordinate 21,699,367 of NC_067285.1, read as the reverse complement.
TAAAAAATCAACAATATTAATTTCAGTTATAATTAGTTTCTTGGTGGGAGTGAATAATAATTTGGAATTGCCGATTTGTTCATGCCATTTGTGAGGTGAAGTGAGGAGCCATTTATCCTTTGTTTTTTCCTACACGTCATCTTAGATATTGGAGGAATCTCCTCTGTGATGTAGAGTGCACTTTGCTTTATGATAAAAGGCAGAGATAAAAGTAAGTGTAAGGCAACAATGTCCATATCAAATATTGACAATGATAAATTAAAAATGTAAAGAAGGAGTTACATGGACTTAAAGTCAGCAGACTTGTGACTTAATTTGCTTTACTTAATGGAGAAATAAAATGAGAAATAAATTACCCTCTTCCTCTTGAAATTCTCCATGGTAGCTGTCAACTTCACTGTAAATTTGGGATCAGAATTTAGGCACAAAGCCTTAACATAGCTTTCTGTTGATGTCAGGTTCATTTCTATGGGATTTGGGCTCCTAGGTGTTTTCAGGCTGTCTGTAAATCTAACACATTACTGCCTTTCATTAATCTGGTTATTTGTTTGCCCTTGGTTTTTTCTGTGTTTTGTTGGGTTTTTTTTAATGCTGTTTTTCTGAAGGTAACGATGGCTTTGTGACTGGTATTGGGGAGATAAAGCATTGCTTTGTCTGTGTGAGCCATGGTTTGTTAGGACCCTGGGAAGACTAGTACCAAACTAAGTGTCTTTTAGTTCTTTTGGGTGCTCTTAATTTTTAATGCTTTGAGGAGGTGTAGCCTAAACAAGCCATGAGCAGAATTGTTTAAATTATCTGGATGAGGTGAAAGGTTGAAATGCAGTGCTCTGCTACTTCAACCCAGTAATGCACATACTGCTCAATGCTACCAACTTAATTACCTTTTTTCTGTCAGGAGACAGTGGCTTTGTGGCAGAATGGAAACTGACAGTCTTCTAGATACAACTGTGTAATAAGTAAGTCACAATTTTTCCTTCTTCAAGACCATTCTTTGGTCTTTGAGGAACAGTCAGAAACAAAGGGAAGAAAAAGAGAATTGTAGCAGTGGAAGTTCATCAGCTGAGAAAGCTGCTTCCTTCCTACCCATGTGATGAGAGCAGAAAGCAAAAGAGAATAAGGAGGGATCTTTTCCTAATATTCTAGTGGTAGTCATTCCCCCCTTTTTTACTATTTTTTTCTCATAAAGATGGCATGATTTTAGCTGCTAGGCTGCAGCATTGGGAAGAAAGTTATTACGCTGTTATCTTTTTCCCTGTTGATCTTGATTGCAGTTGGTTTGCTTTTTTGCTTGTTGCTGATGCTAGGAGAGAGAAGGACAGAGGCAAAGGCAGATGGCATTATGGTTTTAACACTTCACTGCTTGTATTGGCCTTTCTGAAAATTGGATGAAGATTGAGCTTCAGAAGCAGTCAAGGGTGATGGGCATTTCAGAGCAGCATGGCTGCAAAGCAAGCACAGTCATGCTGATGGCAAATGGGGTCTTGGCCACATGCCCTTCATGCCATAAATAGGCTTTATAGGAAGGAATCCTTTCCTTTGTTTTGTGCAAACAAGGTGATGCCTGAAAAGAACATGCTAGATCTGAAGCAGGTCACTGGCTGAATGATGAACCATGCTAAGCTATTTGCTTTGCATTATGGAAGTGATGCTTTTCCTACCTTTGATGACTGCCTTTTTCCTGTGAAAGCTTCTCTGGTGAATTTACATATAAGGAAACCCAACATACAAGAGGGAGGAGAGGAATTTAAGACAACACTTCTAGAACTTTGAAAATTAAACTTCTTTCTCTTACCAGAAATATGGACGCACTTAAGAACTTCACTAGGTCTCAGAAGCCATTTCACTTCTCAAACCAGTTCTGCTGATTACATGTGAATGAGCCATAAAGGAGCTACATGTGTTAAGGTAATCTGTTTAGATTGCAAATGTCCTTGATTAACTATTTCAATTATATCCTTGCTGACTAGTTTCCGTTTCTTTCAGTTCCTTGGAGATCCTAACAGGGAATGCAGTTTTCTCCATGGTGCTTCTTGAGCATGTGTAATTTTTGACAATGACTTCTGATAATTTTTCCTTGGTTTCACTCTTTCCCACATAGCTCTACATTTTTTCTCTCCCCTTTATGTACATTCCCCACTTTTTTCTTGTTTCTTGCAGTCCGTCCATTTCTTCTCCCTGTACCTACTGAAAGTCACCCCTGTCTTTGCTCTGTGTTGTCTTTGTGCAGCTTTGAACTGGAAAGCTGTACAACTCTTTTACTAATGTTAGAAACTATTTGTTATCCAGGAAGACAAGCAAATCTTAGGTGCCTGTGGGTTTTATTTTCTGTTTTATTATTTTACAGAAATTAAGTTAAAATCTGCACCATTACTAAGCAGGACTTTTTACTCTCTTCATGTCCCTGTAAATTTTTTTGTATCTTGACTGTATCAAGCCACCTTCTGTTTTCCCAGTGTATGCTTTATCATTTTATATTTTCTCTGTGCTTCTGGTTTGAGCTGTTAAAAATATTCTTTTTTAACCTAAGGAGTTTCTGAGAGTGTTTCTTTGGTGTAATTACTACAGAGACACATAGAACTATTGTCTACCTAGTGTGACTTGGATTGTTTACCTCAACTTAGGATAAGATCTTAATGGGAAAATAGTTCTACTTAGTTGCGCTCCCATCTGAATAACTGTTCTTCCAACTAAATGCACCCTGTTGTATTTGGATAGTGTAAATATTGATGTTCATGCTTACAACAACTACGAACCCTTCTCATTTTCCTGAAAGCTGTTTTATCTCATAATGGTGAAGGGGACCACACACATGCTCTCGTTATGTGTCCTGGGCTTTCCAAGCAGCATTTGTTACACTCAGGTTTGGTCTTTTTTTATGGAGTAAGAAGTAAAGTGAAAGTTTCACTGTGGCTGGTGTTTAAAGAAATGAAACTGTTAGGAATACAAATGCCTTTGCCTATTGAGTCTCCATACAGCACACACCCTGACTAAAGGGAAGTCCTGCAGGAGCCTGAGTGGCCAGTACACAAGTCCCTGAGCATTACTGTTGTGGCTGGTAAATTTGAAACTAAATACAAACAGGAGAAAAGATACAATGTTCCTGTAGTTAATGACATCTTTGAAAGTAGCTTAATTGTGTGCTAGGCAGAAGGTGAAATGTCGTGTTGCCTTCTCTGTTAAGCATTTGGGATGTAGTATGTAGCAGCTGTTGATAATGGTGGTAACATGCACTTTGTGCTGAGAGCTTTCCAAACAAACAAATTTGTTTGCTTCTCACAGAAAACATAGCAGATAAGTATGTACGGAGGAGGGAAATGGAAAATTGTTAGGCAAGGTTTTTGCCACTTCACTTGAATTTCTGTGGAAATTACAGCAGTATCATCCCTTTAGTGTTGCTTTAAACTGCTTCTTTAGTTTAAGATTCTTTAAAATAAATCTTGCAGTGAAATCAGATTTGTCCAGTTTGAGTCATATTCTACCTATGGAAAAATCCATCTGCTTGATAATATCACCATATTCTTTGTATTTCATCATGGGCTACTTAGTAATTGTTGTGTTCAGTTTAAATTCCTTGTTACCCCATTCAAATGGTGTTAAATTCTGCCTCCCTCTTACTCTACCCTGTTCTTCTATTTCTATCTCTCGTGACAAGTTTTAGTGGAAAACTATGGGACTGCAAAAAGCAGAATTCTCTACCTCATTGATACAGCTGTTTATGAGCTGAAGAGAAGTGTTTAAAATTGAAGAGGAAGTTATTTAAAACTCATGTTCCTCTCTAAGTGTCTCACCTGCATTTGTGATCTGTTGATCCTTTTTTTTTTTTAAGTCCGTTGTATTCTGGAAAGTCAAACCAACTAGATCAGAGTAATACTCCATTGCCACTTTGCTAATAGTTTGCATCAGAAAGTGCAAGATATTTTACAGTGAAACATCAGGGCACAGCCATCCCTTATGAAAAATTACATTAAATGCCATTAGTTGGATTTTTGTATATCTGTGTGAGTCTCAGCAACGACTATGGAAGTGGTGGACATGTAAAGAGTCTTATCCACTGCCATTGTATATATTCTGCTAATAATTAACCTCCCAATTTGACTGCTTTTCTCTGTGACTTTCACTGGATTGACACAGTTCTGTGAAAAACATTTCTTTAGTTGCCTGTTCCTTTTATAGTGATATCAAACATTCACAGGTTTTGTAGGTTAGGTGTTTTGCTGTTGCATCTGGCTGTTTAGATGTTTACCCTGGTGAGTTGGTGTTTGTGGAGGTCAGGTGTGCAGGGGTTCTCATTCTGCCTTCCCAAACTGCTTAGTGAAGAAACATAAGAATTATTAATCAAAATAAGAGAGGAGAGTTGGGTGCTGAGGAAAAGTAGGTGCTTTTTTTCTTAACTAATCTTTGTCTAACCAGGAAAAGGGAATTTTGCTCTTGTACATATGTGAGAAAGGCAGGGAGCTGGGCATGCTTGGTTACATTTACAGGTAACACAAGTGCAGTTCTAACTTGTTTACTAATTGACTGTAGAGGTATGAAAGATTATCGGAATCTCAAAGGTCAGAGTTTTTGCTGAATCGAGGTCTGTGAGAGCTGGAAAGCTGCAGGAGAGTACTTGTCTACCTGAAACACAGCTGACATGGAAGAGCTGCCTTTAGAGGCTGTCTGACAGGTATAGTAAAATTTGCAATTAACATTTTAGCCTCAACCCTGTTCTAATCTGCGCCCTCCCTTTTGGGGTTTCAGTGACTCTGCTGAGATGTCTCATTGGCAAACTGCCCGTTCCCTGAGCTTCAGTTAGCTTCACTAGGTATTTTCATCTGTGTGCTGGCTCACCAGGTAGAAGGGTGGAGTAAGGGTGTAACTCTGTCCTTCTGTGGTTTGTTTTTATTTCACTGTATAGGTATACCTAATGGTCCTGACTCTTAAAAGCTTTGGCAGTAGCCTACACAGACAGTTTCACACCACTGAAGTTTTACTGAGGTGATTTAGCTGTGGCCAAGACTAAAGAAGGTAGCATCTTAAAGTGTGCTTTATTGGCTGCTTCAAAGGCAACAATATTAATGAGCAGCTGTGAGAAATACCATTAGAAGTATGCTGATGAGTCCAGTTCTGTCGGCTCATATCATATTTGCTTGTTCTGTGAACTTTTTTCTTTGTGGTTTACCTCTAAAACCAGGTTCCTGGATTGTTGGTTTAGTTTTTTTTTCCTTTGCACTTGACATTTCTCATCTTGCCCCACTCTCACTCTTGCACAGCTGAGCCTGCTGCAGTGCAACCCCACGTCATTGTCTAGTTGGTGCCAATAAGGTTGTTGTCATGGCCTCTTTCTGTCCTCATGCCATGATGAGTGTAATCATTACCCTGGTTCTGGAGAGCGAAGGTTCTCTTGCTAAGTAAATGTTTACAAACACTGATGGAGGCTAAAGTTAGGGAAGAGAGAGAATCACTGTTTAAAGTAGTTTCTTTTTTTTATTTCTTTTAAAACAGAACATTGTTTCTAAAAGAAGCAGCTGATGAGTATTTTTGCTTCACCAGACTGTGATCCAGAGGTAAGTGCAGCATCTTTTGTGTTTTTATGCGCTGACATCTCCAGTTTTGGTAAGGGGAAGAGCTGCTTTTATATGTACTTTTGAGTGGTGTCATCAGAAAATAAGAGGCAAGGAATAAGGCAGGAGGAGGAGACTAGATTTGTATGCTGCAGTGTGAAGTTGCACTCCTCCTTCCTCCCCTTAGAATGATTTGCAGAGGAAACAATTCCATGTGTCTTGTCTTTTGTTGCACAGTTGTCAGCATGAAGTGGCATATGAGTTAATTTGGATCAGGATGGAATTTCTGATGCATTTCCTGAGTGAGATGGGATTTGAGTGGTTGCTTATTGCTAAATATTTATTTAAATGGAGTTACTACTTCCATACCTTGTAGGCAAAATTTGGGCCAATGTTGTTCGGTATCCATTAACTCTGCCTTTGGAAAAGAATGGGAAGGATGGAGGCTAAAAAGCTTTTAAAGTTTCAGATTTTGCATTTCACCAAATCTCTGACCCATGCATAACTACTGTAAGATCCCTTTGGGAATGACTGTATTTATGTTGCTCTCAGCATACTGAAACTGCATTCATATCTTATACCCACAGGAAATATCATAAATGTAATTAAAAATAGAAATACTGGGTTGGTTTAAATTCTGTGCTGAAGGAAAGGAGTCCTACTTTTTTCTCTCAGTTCTGTCTGGATGAATAGTGAGGAAAGACAATTCTTGTTGAGTTTATTTAGAATATATATTTGAGTATTGCCCTGTAATGTAGCAAAAAAGCATCGGTCCTGTTGAGGTGCCTGGTGAAAAACTTACAGATTCAGGCTTCTGTGAAATTTATGGATTTCAGGTACTGCAATACTTGCAAAAAAGGTCAATCCCATCCTAAGACTGGAAGTTCCTCCTGCAGTGCAATAGAAAAGGTATGATGTGGTCAAGTCTTGTCTCCCTATAAATGTTCCTAAATTCTTCACTTGGAAAGAAATTATTTGGGTTTGTGTGTGTGCTGGACAAGTCTGATTGAAATACTTTTTTATGCCTGAAGAGTGTTCTCAATTATATGGATATCTCAGAGTCCTTTATACGAGCACACCGTTATGTCTCAGCTGTGCAGAAAATCAGAGGGGAAAAAAAAGGGAGGATGGAACAGCAGATTCCTTATGCAATCAGGCTGGGTTTTTCTAGAGAGGAAGTTGTTGGAGCTGGTACTTTATGCTGAATTTCAGTGTAGAGAGACTCAGGTGATGAGGAAAGGTGGACATGATAAAATAAGGACTTCAGACTGAGCCCTACACATGATACAGATCTGAACTTTTTCTGTTTGTGAACCTGATGCTGAACTTTAACCGTAATTCTCCTGAATGCCATAGAGGAGTCTGATACTGCTGACTAAATTAAAGATTTTTTTCTAGGGCTGATCTCCATGCAGCTCCCACTTTTTTGGCATCTCCTTCTTGGCTCCACTCACACTCAGCTCTATACTTTTTCTCAACCCTAACCCTGAGTTTCCTGGAGGTACATGGACAAGGGTCTTCTGGTGTTGGTCAGATAAAAGGATTTTGGAAGGTTAGAAAAGAGGTACAATCTATGTATTTGGTGTGCTTCTGTTTTCATAGCTCATTATTCTGGTGTGATTCAAATAGTAAAGCTTGTCTTATGTGTCTGTTTTGCATGTGTGATTTGCAGAGACTAGTAAAGAAGCAAAAATAACTTGAAACAGATAAGAAAGATTTTTGTACTTGGAATACATTGTTGTGAGAAATAGAGTGGCAATAGAAGCCAGGACTACTTTTGCCAACTGAAGAATAGAAACAGAATAAATTAAACAAAAATTTATCATGGAGTAGACTTACTGTAATGACCACATTAGCATTCTGTTTGGCTTGAATAGTTGTGTAATTCCAGAGACACTTAGTGTAATATTCACACGAGAATTTGATAAGTATTTATAGTTTTATAGTAAATGAGAGGGTGAAAATATTAATGGAATGCTTCATGTATTCTACTAATGTCCATATATATGTGACATCATGGCTAGAACAGCAAAGGGAGGAGACTGTTTGATTTCAGGTACAGTCTCAAGAAATTGCCACCGCACCTCTGATTTCATTCACAAAAATGCTAGGAAATGGGTGAAGTCAGCAAAAATGTAGAATTGACAGCAGATTGAAAAGAAGACCATGCAGTAGAATATATAGCCATGTAGAACCCACTTCACTGTACATGAAAGCAGTGTTACTGGAAACTAAGTTACTGTTAGTAATTCAAAAGTGGACTTTGGGCATTCATTGTGCTAACTCATTATTAGTTCATCCTTAGCAGTACTTACTTATTGGTTATCAATATTTTAATGTTTCCTTCAATGAGAAGCCTGTGCCAATAAAATCCCGCTGTTAAATTACAGAAAAAGTAAGAGAGCGAGTCACAAAATGTCTGCAACTTACTTTTTAATAAACCTTTATTTTCCTAAAAGCTTTTTTTTCCTGTGAGATATATCAACTCTATTCAGTTGCAGTAGAAGTAGAGGGACTAATAAATCCTTTTCTCTTCCATTATATTTTTTCTTTTTCTGGTTCCTAACTGTGTCTATTTTGTTCTGGCAGTTGGTTCTAATAAGGACTTGTCTACCAGGTGTCGCTTTGCAGTTACCAGTTCTTAATCTCCTTGTCTGGGCCAGGTTATAGTAACCAGTTTCTCTGAAACTTGGTGAATTGATCTAATCGTATCAGTGAGGTCCTGTCACTGAAACCTCTCCAGAAATATGCTGGTTTATTTAATGTGTTCTTCATTATATCATACCACATTTGTGCAACAAAGATGTGTTCTAGTACGTGAACAGGATTTGGTCTTAAACATTTTAATTAGTTTATTGTACTAAAGGTCAGGAGACCTGGCAAGTCAGTGGTGGATTTTTGCCAGTTAACTATTTACATAATTTGTAAGGATTTGCTGTTGCTGAAGATGAGCCTGTTGGATATTAAAGATGAATACAAAAATGAAATAACTGTCTGAAATTGTAGGCACTACTTTATAGTGTAAAGACTATTTAAGGCTAGCAACCTGCATAGCAACACCCGGTAACCTCAGTATCTTTTCCTCTGTATAAGCTTACTTTATCCCCAAGTGGACTTTAGAGATCTTTTGTGAGATAAGAATTGTGAGTACAGCTGAACAGAGACAAAAAAGTAATTAAAAAGCAGAAGGGCATGACTTAGGGTGATGCAGCAGGGGCATGTTCCTGTCTTCTGAATGTATCACCTATTTGTCAGTTGAATGGTTTAACTCTAGTCCTTTTCACCATTCTTGCCATGCATTTTAAATTAATATAAGCTTATGGTTGGAGAATACATCAAAAGCCTTTTTCCTACTTTAATATGGAAGAGGAAAAGTAACATGATAGCATTCAGTTTTCTCATACAAAGGCAAACACATTCTTCCGTTTTTTATCCAAGTACCTCACCAAACTGCCAAGTTCTGTCCAAAGGCCTTGCATAAAGGCTTGAATATAAATTTAGATTGCGATTATGGACAACTACAGGGCTTCCCAGAAAGCACCTGTCCAGTCAGCAGTTGCAGTAGATTAATAAATCCGTCAGTGTTTGAATCTGTTCCTGCAACCAATATGTATCAGCCTCTTGTCAGGGCAAGACAAGGGCTGGGAGCTGAGGCAAGCCAGGAGGCAAGGGTGACCCCAGTGCAGTGCTCTGGGGTCAGTCCCACAGGGGCTGAGCATGGCAAGCAGAGCTGGGTGCTGGTAACAGGGTCTATTGACAGTACCAGGCAAGTGAGAGACTCCATCCAGGAGTTTAAAAGACAGGCAGCACGGATCCTAAGTCCACCCAGGAGACAGGGCCAAAGGCAGGTCCTGCACACAGGGTCACCTACAGCGAAGTTCAGGCAAAGAGTGAAGGCCCAGGCCTGAGCTTGAATGGGCATGCTGGGCAGCAGGCAGAGAGCGTGCGTGAAGGTCCCATGTGAGAGTGGTCTGTGCAGGTAAGGGTTTTAATAATACAGCTGGTACCTATAGTAGAGCCCCTTTGTTTTGCTGAAGAGGCAGAAAAGGATTTTCCCTTCATGTGCATATTCTGGCTCCAGAAATTGACAGGTGTTTCATTCTAAACAGTGGATGATTGCTCACTTGTCTCCTGGTGTAAGAGACAGAGGCATGTTTTTAGGAATAGAGAACTTTTACTATTTTTTGTTTGGGGTCTTTTTTTTTCCCTTAATTCCAAAGTCAAGGACATGGAGACATTCTAGAGAACCACTCTGGTTTTATATTTCAGTGGTAGGCTAAAAAAATGATAATATGACATAGCTGTCTTCAGTTGACTTTCAGGTAGGGTAGATTTCACCTGTGACATAAACATTTGAGCCAGCTAGAAATGTACCAAAACCCATGCAAATAAAATGAGTTTATGGGAACTGAACAGATTGTACCTACACAAGTCCATCCTTGCTTTCCATCTCCTTTCTCAGCCCCCATCTCTGCCTCAATTCTGGCTATGTTCGTGTGGCTTGTTAGTCCAATAAGCTATTGTTGAGTTTAACTGTAGTCTTCCTTGTGTTATTGAGTGCATCTCTGTTAAATTAAAGGGGAAATTTAGGATAGGAAGCTGTTCCTATGTTAAAAAACAGGTACTGGCTCGGTTAAATGCATCCTTAATCTTCTATCCCTTCTGTGGCTGCTAAAGGGAATTAATTTTCCCTCCTCCCTTGGTGATCCCAAGAAAATCTGCTTTATGGCCAAGTTTTTTTTTGAGAAGAGCTAAGGTAATCTAGAGTCTTAATATTTGGGTGAGAAGGGATGGAGTTATATATATATTTTTTTCAGGTAGTTAATACAGTATTAAAGCAGCTCAATAGCAATCTGTAACTACCTGCTAGCATTAGGACATAGTTGATGTACTTGCCCTTAAGTCATAGTTAACAGCAATTGAGGTAAATTTTTATCTGCTTGCCACTGATCTGGGGAACAGTATGGAATAGTTTTGGGAGTTGTGGGAAAGTGCAGGAGGTGTGGATAGGGAGGATGGAGGAGAGGGTATCTAGGCTTTTAGAGGGATATTGAAGTTTAGACTTTCAGCAGGAAGCATAAGTTAATTGTCTTAATATACATGGAGCTGCAGTACTTCTTCTCTCTAACATGTTCTAAGTGAATAAATTTGAAAAGGCTACCAGCAAGTGTCAGATAAACCTGAATCTCTAGGAAACACTGGAGGTAGGAGGAAAATGTATTAAGTGTATGGTGAAAACTCATAATGAAAATCTTCCTTATTTTAAAAATCAGTTCTTTGTTGTGTGGAGTCAGGATTTTCTGTCGTCTTTGTGATTAGTGGAGTATTAAGACATTTCCAACATTTTTTTTTGCATACTGCAGCTTGAGTGAAAAGGATTTGTTTACTGGTAGAGATGGGGGCTGGAAGCTAAAAATTTAAATCGTTTTATGTTATGTATAAGTGAAAATGTTTGTCACCGTTACTCATTTGCGCTTTACAAAGAGGCTTGCAAGCTTGTAGTGTTGCATTGTAGCATGACATGCACGTGAGAAGATTTTCTTAGACAATGCAGACTACAGAGTTGTCTGCCGTTAGAAGTGGAAATCACATTTTTCAAAGGTACTCAACATCCATTTAACTTTTGTTGATTGATTAGGACAGCAGTGCTAGCTTCATGTGTGTAATACTTATCCCTCAGCACCTTGTCTTTTATTCTCCAGTTAGCAATAAATATCCTAATGTCCGTATGCTTTTCTTTCTGAAAAACTTCAGGTTTTTTCTGTTTTCACATTAACCTAAGTAAATAATTTGGTATGTTTTTGTAATATATCTTCTAGGGTTAAACAGCACTGAATAAATCATTATGCTGTTATAGGACAGAAAGAATACATAATAGTATGCCCATTCTGAATTAATTTTATAGTTTATTCAAAAGTAAAATAATCTATTTATAATTAACAATGTAAAACATTTTGTACCTTAGCTTCTGGGGCTTGTATCCTGTCAGAGTGATGAGAGAGGAGAAAGTATCTTTGAGACAGATCTTGCTGCAGCTACCAGGTCAGTTTAACTGTGAGAAGCTAGACATTCTGCAAAAGCAGATTGAGTCATAGTAGGTAACCCCAAGAGCCTGATAATTAACCCTTCTTTCTGATTTTAGTTCTTAGCTTGTTACTGTTGGGGTAAAATTTTAAGGAGGGGCTTTGTTTTTATAGCAGAGATAGCACTGAGATTCAGGTCTCTTTCAGGACACTCTCTAATACCCTGGAACATTCCATCACTTTAAGTTTTCACTGTCCTATTACAGAAGTGTTTGCTGTGCACTGTCAGCTTCTGTTAACATAACTCCTTAAGAATTGTGTGCTAGTATGTCATCTGCCTGAAAACCCTCTTCTCCCAGTCCCTGACTGAAGAAGGATACAACTTCAGGCATATCTGGGGCTTTGCATCTTCAAAGAGAAGCCGGGTATGCTGCTGTGGTCAGCACCTCCTTTCCTGCCTGCCTGTACACTCCTCTAGGACACCTTTTTCTATTATGCTTTGAAGTAGACAGCCCCTCTTGTGCCAGTCTTTCAGAGGTATAAAGAGAGTTTAGCTCCTCCACCATCACTGTGACCAAACACACTTAGATAGGGACAAGAACATAATACCAGGTTTATGTATTTTTTCTTTTAACATGTTAACTTTTTGAGTGGTGCACAAGAAGGTGATTTTTTTGTGTCCTTCTGCAGATATATTCCAGTCTCCAGATTCCAGTAATAGTGCCTGAGTATGCTTATCTGGTGTGCTGTTGGATTGGTTTGTTCCCCCCAATAACGAGATCAGTTCACTGAGTGAAACTGCAAACCACATTAGAGCAAGATAAGCAATTTACTGCTGCTGAATACATTTGCTGAGTGTAGTTTTCCTCAGCTTGTCAGTCTGGAGGCATCCATAAACCTGTGACAGCTTCAGAAGCTGAACTCAGGCAGCAAGCTGTCAGGGTCCCAGGATCTGCTGTCTGTGGGTTCCCTTCCTTCCCTCCTCCCCACCTTGCTCACCCGTTTGCCCTCTCTCTGCCTGCCTCTCTCTATCTCCTCTTCTTCCTTGTTCTCCGCCTCAATCTACCTTATCAGTGTGGGTTTAGGTGCCGCTGTTCTGTCTTCGTGGTGGTGCCATTTTGCTTTTCTCCTTCATCCTCTTGCCGCTGGAACAAAAGAAGGGGCTGCCCGTGGTGCAGCCCCTGCAGCCTGGGGACCGCAGGGGAGGAAAGCAGGGCACTCTGCATCCTGCTCTGCCTTCGCTGGCAGTGAGCTTCTTCAGTCACTCCACTAGAAATACCTTTCAACTGCTGCCAGATCCCATTGTCTGCCGTGCAAATAGAGCTCGACACCCTGCTGTGATGAGATGCACAATGTGTAAGAGGAGGAAGGAATGGAGCTTTATCCCCACCCTGAAGGAGCATCTCAAATCTGCCTTGTGCCATGATATTCTGAGTACTGGACCATGCATCTCTACCTTCTTCTGCACACTGTTCTGGGATTTCAGGGAGTCACATGGAAACTTTTCAGAGGGGAGCTGCAAGGCAAGATAGTTTGTGGGGAGGAAGAGGGTTGTGCTTTTGGTCTGTTTCTATGAGATTGTGCTTTGCCCACCACTCACCTGTAGCTGCAGCATGCTGTGCCAGCTAGTGGTACATGACATATGTGGTGCTTATGCTCAGCAGTGTTGTGCTCTCTTCTAGCATGAATTTGTTTTCATTTTTCCATTTGTTTGCTCTTAAAATTCCAGCATCCTTAGATTTACAAAATTATCTGAGACATTTTGGCAACACTGAGTGAAGGGAAGGCAGACCCTGCTACTAACAGTGATTCAGCTGTCTACCAACTCTGCAGCCCAGCTGCCGTTCTCCTGAAAGGCCAACTCATTTCATAGATTATTTTTGTGAAGAGCAGTTATTAGGCCTTCTTGCTTTCCGTTTGGCTCCATGTCTTTCCTTGGATTGCTGGCTGTCAGACCCTTCTTGAGAGAGTAACTTCACTTGAGGATTTCACTTTTAAAGGTAGGAGTTTGAATCTTTGTGCTTATCTTTGCTATTCCTTATCTAATTCTTACCTAGGTTGTTACAAGAAAAGCATGTTTTCTTTCATGCCTTGTTACTTTACTTGTCAACCAGTCATCATCTGCAAGGACAGTGCTTTCAGGAGGGGATGAATGAGCTGCTCTTCAGTGACTGTACTAGGCAGTGCACTAAGTGGAGTTGTCAGGGCTTGTAGCTTCCACTGATATGCCTGCTACCTTTCTTGCTCGTTAAGCCCTTTGTTAGTTCCTTCTCCTCCTCCTGCTCTCCTTCTTTTCCTGTTTGGAATGTCTGCATCTTTCCGCTGGGTTAAATTCAGGTTCTGAAATGTGCTAGAGGAGGATGAAACCTGGCCTGTGAAGAGCTGGTGGCTCTGAAACGTGCTTGAAAAATACAAGGAAGCTTGTTATAGCTGCATGCCTTTGCCTAGGCTACAGCTCACACTGCACTATAAATAGAAACTCCCTTGAGCCTTTGTAGTCACTTTGTTGTGCGTACCTGACTGGAAGATTAACAGGTATCAGCAGTGTCAGTAACTGGTGAAGTCGTCATAAAGATGAAAGCCATTACAGATAGAACATTTTAAAAATCAGATTATATTCCTTGATGCAGCCGTAATTTCTAGTGGATTGTCACACATTGATCTGAATTCTCATTTCCATCTCAAGAGCAAAGCTAGTGGTGCTAAGTTAGTGTTTAGCAACTTCAAAGCTTAGAAATGGAAATTTCTATTTTCTTTTTCCTTTCACCACAAACTAGTGAAAGAAGACCCTTTGGTTAACAATGTGTTTTATATTTATTTTTTTAGTTCCTTGGGAAATAAGGTTCAATTGGAACACTAAGGTTTTTCTGGTCATTAACTAATTCCTTGCTTCTCAAGCTGAGATGCAGCTGCCATTCTCCTATTCAAGCACATTACACAGAATTTGGGCCTTTAAAAATGTTCTTTAATGAACCAGTCAAGTTCATGCTGATAGTGTGGATGCATCTGCAATGTGGCCAAACACTGCAGATGAAGGAAGCAAGAGCTTGGCCTGGAACACAGACCAGGAACTTCTCACAGGGTCTCTTCTCTTAAGGGTCTTTGTTTTTTCCTTTTGCAGTAACAAATGTAGTCAGATGGTTAGGCTGCTTTGTAAGTAACTGTGTAGATGTCACTTCTGCTGCCTAAAACCTTCCCTCTACAATGTGGCTATATGGACAAGGGTACACAATTTTAAATTCCTTCTCTGCCCTCCCTCTTCACTCCCCAGCTTCAGCTCATGAAGGATGAGGAAGGGTGGTTGTTTTTGCTTATGTGATGTCATACGTTTCAGATTAGCTAAAATATCAGTGAAATTTTTTCCATATTATATTAGGATCTGGCTTCTCTATAGGCCATTCAATTCAAGAATTTGAATTGAATGTTAAAGATGACCTGCTGCTAACTCCAGGAATCCTGTTTTACCTCACTGCTGGAATTGTCAGGCAGTCTCCTATGTAGCTTTTCTGCTTTCATGATTTCAAAGATTTCTAAAAAAAAAATGCAAATGGTCTTTCAATAAAAATGTTCTCCATTGTTTAAAACCACTTGAAAATTATGTATCAAGTCTGTTCACCTTAGGTGAAACACAATGTAAAGCTGTTTAATTCCACTTCCGTCCATCATCATAAACCAACCATTTTATGTGCTCAGTAAAATGTTGCAGTGTGTCAGATGCATTTCTTGAGTGGATGCAGCCACTTGCCTGAAACTGCAATTGAAGTTTGGTTGCACAAGCTCCCATTCAGCCAGGTGTTGCCACTTCAATGTGTATGGATGTGTTCCTGTTGTCACAACTCATTCCACGCTTCCTGCTGAAGTTTTCTTATGGGAGGATGAAGTGCCACCTGTAGTGCAGAGCTGGACTGGAGCAGGTATTTAAATAGTTACCACTTTCTGGGGCATCTGTTTTCTAATGCTTAGTGATGGGAATCACCTAGGCCAGTAAAAGCACTCGGGTGTGTTTGAAAGCTGGGAACATCATTGTAGTCTATGAAATACTCTAAAGATGGATTCAATAAGGTTGTTTCATGAGAGACAGTTGGTAATGCTCATTTATAAAAAATGTTGCTGGAAAATAGGAGGGGAAGAGATTGAAAAGTCTGCAAACTAAGCCTGCCTACACACATTAGGATGAGCCCAGGCATGAAGTGAAAGGAAAGCTTGGAGCTCTTCATTATCTAATACTCCCTTAGGGCAGTAACAAACTCACTATACAGCCAGCAAGCCAGGCACAAGGGCTGGTGGAGAGAGTGCACACATTGTTCTCAGAAAATGGCTGGTGGTGGAATCTTTCATTGCAAATTTGAAGCCATCTTTAATGCAAAATATTCCTCAAAGGGATCTGTTTTGTTGCTTACCATTCCAAAAGCTGCTTTCAATCCAGTGTGCTGCCGCCTTCTGCACAAAAGGTTGTAAAGTTGGGTATTGTACAACAAAGGAGGCATAACCTTGCTTTTTCATATCCCCATATATGAGCTGAAGTAATGCAGAGACCCTCCTTTTGGAAGTGAAAAAGACCAAATGGAAAAGCTCACTTCTCTCTGCTTTAGTGTCTTGTAGCTTTTCAGCATTTCTGGGGTGCTTAGTGGCCACTTCATATTGTGTGCTGAAGATTCAAGTGCAGAATATATTTGTGTAAAGGCCAAATGTTTTTCCTGAGGTGAAGGTGGTGGGGAATGTGGGAGAGCACATAACACAGACCTCCAGTGGCTCCCACTGATACATGTACAGTTGCTCTGGTTTGGATTTCTGTAAGGAGTGGGGGACAGAAGTTAAGGTGTCTCTTCTTAGGTGGTAGGATAGTTTAGGAGTAGGATTTGTGACACCAGTTGTGCCTGTGTACATTAAGTTGGTTGATTGATATTAGTCTGTTTAGGATTGTGAAAAAAAATGTGCCTCTAAAAAGGTAGAGGATTCAAATATCTTCTCGTATTTGTATTCCTACCATTTGAGGAGTCCAAGGTGATTTTTCATATAAGCAATTTGACCTAAAAATAAATTCACTCACTTTCCCCTTCCCAGTAAATTAAATGCTATTGCCAGTAGTTTAACCTCTGTGGTGGCCCTTGCTGAATGAGCATGGTTCCCCCGTATGAAGCAAATAGCAGCAGTGAAGAAAAATAAATGTATGGGAACCTGGCAGATGCAGTGGAGGGGAAAAGAATTTTCACCCTTTCCATGGAACAACCTCTATGCTGTCAGCAAACCAAACTGAGTTACAATCCTTCTGCTAATTGAGAACTGCTGGAGGGTTTTTCACCTTCTGTCTGTCTCTAATCTCATTCTCTGGGGTGTCTGCAGTAGGGCAGCCAGAAGTGGCAGTCCCACTGTTTTGTAGTTTGTGGTTTTTCTCAGGTAACATCAGGATATCCGTTCCTCTTGATATTTTCAAATAATGCTCTTGAGGCCTCACTGCTTAGTGTCTTCCTATGTAACATGATCCTCGTTTTACAGATGGGGTTCAGGAAATGTGTAAGCCTAACAAGTTAAAAGTGGAGTAAAGGGCTGAATTCAGTCTTACTCTCAAAATTCCCTAGCTTTTAGGATGATGTCTAGCTCCCTCCCAGAGGGTACATGAAGAGCTCTCTAACTGTTTTAAAAATGGTCTTTAAACCTATTTCTGATGTTTGTGGACCATTGTGCAAAGGGGAAGCTGAAGATTTTGTTATCCCACGCTATCTCATGTCCCATAATAATGCTGTTCCTGTTTCTGCCCCTTCTGTTGTAAGTATGTGAGGAGAGAAAGAAGCCAAAAAGGGCACTAGTTTCCTTGGTAGTTCCCAGTGTTGGTCTCCTAAACATGAAGCCTTCTCTTGAAGCTCAGCTGTGGAGTCTTCCTGTCTGAATGCTCTGGAAAATTGGTGTCTGGATGAGGGGACAGAATTGGGTCCTCAGTGTACATGTGTTGCAATGAGTTAGAAAACTGACACCCTTCCTTAACTCTGGAGGAGCTGAATGAGGACATGGCTTGGGAACCCCTACACATGCCCATTGGCACTGCTTAGGGATAGTTATCTCTTGGCACTCCTGCCAGTGGGCTGCCCCACTGACCAGAGGGAAACAAGGGACTGAAACCAAGAGCTGCATCTGTGGGTTTCCAGAGATTTAATGAGTGATGTATTTGTCAAACCAGCAGATGTGATTAGCCGAGGATGAGGGGGGTGTGCAGGTCTGCTCTCCTGGCCAAAGTAGTGGGACAGTAGTGAATTTGTGCATTTGCCTGTGCCCTCTCAGCTGAAAGGGGAGTCAGGCAGCAAAGCAAGTGCCTGGCGAGCGCAGAGGTGACTGGGTTTGCATCCAGCTGCCTTGAGGTGCTGCCTGGTCATGTCAGATAAATTGGTTGGGGAAATAACAGAGAGGCAAAAGGGGTTGTGGGCAAAAATAAGCGTAAAAGCACCGAGGCAAGATTCTTGCTGCAGGTATTAAAATGTCAGCAGGTCCTTTGAATGTGCTTTCCATTAACACTTGCAATAACACATGTTCTGCAAGCCACAGCACTTCATGGGAGAGGACAAAGTCAGAGCATTTCAAATTATTGCAGAAACTCTGCAAAAACCCCAATTCATTTGCCATGGTATATTTTTTAGTAACATAACTATAGCTCTTTGAAGTTGCTGTCATGCTGAAAATTATTAAATTCTTGTGTTTTGGCCACTGTGACAAAGGTAAGAAAAAACAGAGTTTGGATATCCAGCCTACCTTTACTCTCCCCTTTGCAGCAATGTTGAGTAGAAAAAGAAAAAATCTTGTCTGGAAGTATAATGTCAATCTAATATGACGCTACTAAAAAGCAAAAAATAATTACTTAGTTACAATGTTTCTGCAAAGTCAAGTGTGAGTTACTGAAATGCTCTTAAATGTGGTTGTTTCTCTCCCATCACATCTGTGCACAAGATTTTAGTGTTAAATGATCTGAAAACTGTAAAGTATCTGTTACCTCACTGAGATCAATTAGCACATTTGTACTTGAGATTTCAACATTAATGCTGGAATTTCAGCTTCTATAATGTTTTATTGTGGGTATTATTTAATGTAGGTAATACACACTGTGAACTAGCTAATACTGCTTTTGTCTCTGTATGGGAAATGAAAGGGCAAAAAGCAAGAATGTAGTTGAGGCAGCTTCAATGCCTAATGCAGTCCTTGCCTTCTTTTGCTCCCAAGCGCTTTTCTCTGGACAAAGGGAAGGGATGAATGCAGTTAAACAGTACTGCAAGTGTATTAGATTTTCGGAATCGAACCGGCATTGGCTTTAGTCAGGATACGGATGAAATAATTATGTGGCGTGTTCAGAATATTGCAAGACATGGTGAATTTTAGACTCTGTGGGCACTCTTTCATCAGCATTAAATACATAAGCTGTAAGCATGCTGGTGTATTTCTGCTGGAACCCTGTGTCTGAAGATGAGCTGTTAAGCTTTTTCGACTCTGCTTATTTCGACTCGGCTTACCTTTTTAAAATTAGGCAAGCTAGACCTAATGTCTCAAGCAAATTCTGTCTTTAGGCTCTGTGTTTCTGCCTCCTTAAGCAATGTGAGCTGTCATTTTCTCCTACTCCCCTCTGACTCCTTGTACACTCCTCCCTTTATCTCTTCCTCCTACTCTCAGCTTTTGCATTTTGTTTTGTACTACCTCCTATTCCTGGAACAGTCTTCCAGTCTCTGCTGCCAAATCCTCCATCCCTTTCTCCACTCTTGCGAACCTGTTTCATCCAGCAGTCATTTCCAAGTTGTTTACCTGACTAATTGTCTCTCTGTATGCTTTCTTTCCTATATTTATTTTTCTAGATCATGTTTCTTAATGTGAGATAGTAGGTATGGTGGGATAAGGAGTGTATTTGCCACTATTTTATTGAGCATTGTTTGCGTTAGCTCTTTATACAATGATTTGTAATAAATCCCTCTTCTCATTTTGGGTGCAGAATTTTTCACTTAGTTCACTATTTTCTATACTGTATTAGAGAGCAGCCATGTTTTATCTTAAGGTAATTGCTAGACACGGGAAAATTAGTGTTTGTATTACAGCAAGTGCTATCAGCTAGCCTGTCTGCATAGGCAAAGGTCAGCTGGGATATCAATTTGCATGAAACGGTGGCAGAAAACACAGGGCTCTGGTGCTCGATGATATTAGTGTCATTGCACAACTTCACTACGGTGGTAGTTACGGTGCTGTGGCTGTTATTTTTCTAGCATGGAGAAGCTCACAGAGGCATGCATGGAGATGCATCTATTTACTGTTTAGAAAGCATTTTGTTTCCTTGTTTGTGGAACAAGTCTTAGTACAAAAACATTGCAGGGAAGTAGAAGACCCACCATGTTAGTAGAACTGTTGTGTTGGTAAGTGGTTATGTTTTTGGACACGATTGGTGGATCAGGTCACTGGTTTTTTTTGCAGTGCATTTCATAGGCTGAATGCCTTCTGCCAGGCTAGACCAGGATAAGTGGGTTGTTTTTCCTACTAAATGCTTTGCCATACAGGCTGATGCACATTTCTACATGGAGAGAATTTCTAGCAATTGTGTTCTTTCCATTTCAACTGAGAAAAGTTACTGGGATTTTCTGTTTTCAATTCAGTTACCTGAACCAAGTTGAAGATTTATTAAGAAAGGGAAAAAAAAATAATATTATTGCTGCTTTAGACTAAGTATCATATAAAGTGTTACGAATACTTCTATTTCTTAAGTCTCACTTCTGATAATATGTGACCTCATATCTTACTGCTACATGTGAAACAGAAATAGTTTCATAATTGTTTAAGCCTATAGATACTTACACAAGCTTGCAAGATGTGAAGGTTAAGCATATGTTTTGCCATTATCAGAATCTAAAACTAGACTTCAAAACTAAATTTATGAATGGAAAAATTTTCTTACTTCAAAACATAAATAGTTTCTATGTTAACAATGAAAAATTAATCATATTTTCAGTAGTTGAATGCATTTTATTGTGAATTTTATTACCTGTAAATTTTGGAAAACAGTCTCCAAGATAGCTTGTTTAGTCTCCAAAACTGGTAATTGGGTATCTTCCAGTTTTCAGTAGCCAGATTCTTTTATCTTCCTCTGCAGTCCTCAATGAGGATCTACATTTTCCTCAAAGTTTTTAGCTTTCCTGACAAAACTTCAGCTTTATCAGAGGGTACATTTGATTACAAATATAGCAGCTTTTGTTCCTGAGTTTGTCTGTAGTGTTACATTATTAATGAGGTCCTGAACAGATTCTGCATAAAGGAGTATTTTAAAGATACAGCCTCATAGTAGAGAAAAATTATACTCTTTATCAGTTGACGAATGAAAAATGTAAGAATGTAGCACCCACTTTAGGAATTAAGTCTATAAAATGGGAGGAATGTGAAGAATTATTGATGTAATTACAGCTTAATTAATATATTTGAGAGTTATGTCTTCTAAAAGTCTTAATTCTCTGTTTAATGTCTAGAAGCACAGTTTCTACACTGGGAAACAGAAGGTACAGGGTTGAAATTGTTTAAAAATGCAGTGAACGTGGCATAATGTAAACTGTCATGTGGAAATAAGTGTGCACTCTGTGTGTTGCTCTGACTTTGTAAAAATTACAAACACAGATGGTTTGAGAAAAAAATAAATAATTCTACCCACATTAAGACAGGGAAGTCTAACAGTAGTCATAACTCTTCATCACCCTGTTCCTCTAGCAGATTCCCTCCTGCTGTCACTTAGACATCGTCATGCATTGAAAACTTACTAGTGTGGGAAGCTGCTGCAGAGTCCATCAAGGCCATAAGGAGACTCCAGTAGGCTGGAGTTGTCCTCATCTACCATGCATAGGGTCTCCATCCACCCTCCTCCTTCTCTGACATAGGCAGCATCCTCAGCAACAGTACCCAAACATGACAAACTGAGGCAGTCAGTGGCAGCCACCAAGTTCAGCCTATAATCCAGACCTTACCAGATGAGTCCATGGGGCCCTGACAGTTGTCTTTACAGAGTTCCCCCTCTTGAGATCTATTTCTGCCATAACCCTTATGAAAAAACAGATTATGGTTTTCATTGCACAGGTGAGGGCATAGTGAGGGCAGTAGAACACTTTGCGTTTGTTCCTATCTTGCAAAACCCAGGCCTCCAAACCACTGTCTCAGCCAGCCTGTGTAATCAGCCCTTTTCCACTCACTCCCCTCTTCTTTCCTTTGCTTGTTTTTACTAATTTTGCTTTTGCTAGGCCAGATTCATAGCTTGCTTATATCACTTTCCCCTCTTTTTTTCTGAATTGAGTTAAAAGTTGTCTTGCAATAGCCAAGCCAGCAAAAAAGTGAATATTTTGTTTTCTGAAATTTGTTTTGATTACATCGAAGTAGTAGAGAACTGAATATTAGAAACTGCAAAGACTGAGAAATACACCATTAGCTTACACTGGATGAAAAATGTTTTGAATAGACAAGGCAGCTGAAGGCAGGCAGGAGGGTGCTGCTGTAGACACCTGTGGAGCCCATTCTTTTACAAGCCCAGAAAATTCAGACCATGTGAATATTGGTGCAAATATGCAAGAACAGGTAAGCACAAGAGCATTTCCTCAGGTTTTATGCTTTGATAGAGCATACTTAGAGCTTTCTTCTGATGTCGGTTTGGATGAACTTTCACTGTAACACTGTGAAACCTGTTCTCTACTGTCATATGTTCCTAGACAAAATAGATTGGAAAATATTAGCTCCTGTGTGTTACTTGACAGGAGGAAGCAATTCAATATAGAAGATCAACTTCTTGCTAATTGGGGTGAAATCTTAAAAGTGTAGCTCAAAGGAAAAACAGTTAGGCTACTTTCATAGCAATTGCAGATAAACTCTCATAAGGTACATTTCTATGTTAAGACCCTTCTGATGACATGGAGTTGTCTTGTTTTTGCCACAGTTTGACCATATTTCCCCCCTTTATTATGTTACTTAAGACAGCAGAGAAGATGTTTTGCTTTCTGCAGTAGGATTGTTTATCTGAATTGTGATAAGCAGGGTGCACGAGTGAATGGAAATGAGGTCATTGTCAGTATCTTATGTGGAAGGAGCTATATTTCTTTCCTGTTCTCACAATTGAGTTGAAGATGTTCTGCCATGATAGAGTATACTTGTTGATTACTGATGTAAAGAAGAGGCTGAAGACGGTGTGTTCTCACGATTTGGGGTGACTGAGATACTCTGAGTGGGATTGGAGAGCAACTTGGAGTACCCTTTGTGTGGTAAACTCTGAGCTGTGCTAACTTTAGTTCTCTGTGCTACAGCTTCAAGTGGCTGTTTGCAGAAAGGAGCTGGTGTCTCACATGATCACCTGGTTTGAGAAGAGGGTTAGGATCAAAGCATGCATAGATCTATGTGTCAGGAGAGGCAAAAAACAGAAGGAAGGGCATGGCATGAATGGAACTGCAATTCTTTTGATGGTTTTATACCTGGGCATTAGAGCTTCAGCAGCACGTAAAATGGAAAAGTGAGGGTGCCTCTTTGTTTATCTCTGAGGGAGGTACCTCCTTTCTTGCCTATGAGCAGGTGCATTGCTGAGACCTGTGAAACCTCAGAGCAGTTACATCCCCTCAGCTGATGGAAAGCACCTAAAGCAAAACCTCCACTGCCACAGTACTCGTACTCTTTCCTTTCTGCTCCATCAAAGGTGTGCAGCTGTCAAGCTATGTATTATTTTTATTAAGTAAGTACTATCAGCAACTATTGAAGGCTGAAATGTTGATTGTTTGTTTTTTAAACAATCTTCAGGTTCCTGATTTGCACATCTGACCTTTAGGCAAGCTGAAAAACATGGCAACAACTGTTTTCCCTTCCCAAATGTGTACTGTGCCAAGATATGCACGTACATGCTTCTGGTGCTGACATTCAATTTGAGGGAATACTTCACTTTAAAAATTTGAAATTCCCTTGCTTCTAATACTTAGTGAGGTCAGTTGTAATGACTAAAGCAGTGAGTGTAGTATGGTGGGGAGAAGGCAGGGAGCTGAAAACCAGATTTCCTGGGAGCTCTTATAAGGATGACGTTTTCATTTTCAGAGCAATGGATTGGTTTACATTGCCAGCAGATAGTGCTGGGCCATATTTCTGTCATTGGCATGGGAAGGACAAAACCCATGTTTCTCTTCTTGTACTGTAAAGGAGTAAAAGAACAAAGATCTGCTGCAAGCTAGGTTGTCAGTGGAAGGGATACATAATGTATCCCAATAGCAAGTACGTTGTGGACAGTCATGAAATTCCTGTACAATCCTTGTGGGTCTGGCCTGGCAGCATGAGCCAGCCTCTCCAAGATCTGTGCCTTCATGGTGTCTTCAAACCTCATTGCACTGGCACAAGGGTAAACTCAGGTCTATGGCTGCGTTTCCACCAGGCTGGGTTGAGAAGAGTTCATGCAGATCTCTTTAACATGGACTGCGGTTTGTTGCTCTTGCAGAAGGTGTGAAGTTACATACCTGTCTGGGGATGATGTTAAAAAAAATAATAATAAATGTTACTTCATCTCCCGGGTCTTCTCCTCTTACATCAGACTGATGCGTTTTAAGCCTGCTGTGCTGGCCAGCTGGCAGCTTTCTGGCTTAGCACAGGTCTGTACCAAAAGAGGCATAGCTGACACACACACCCAGAGCCCAGAAATGAGCTTGGTTGGCAATTACATTGCAATGTGGCTGTAACTGCCACAGTAATGATTTTTTTTTTTTAAATCCAATATGTGGAATACAACCAATGTTCATTCTCCTGAGGGTCTAATAATTCTTCTGCCGTGTGCTTCACTGTGCTCTGCTGACATTACTTGCCAGGTTCCCCACCTTCACAAAAGATGGGGTCTGTTCCTGGAGGCCTGGCATACAGACACCACCACAGACAAAGGAGGGGTTTTGGTGCCTCGCAGTCAAGCAGATGAATGAGGAATTTTGTCACGATGACACCATTAAAGTGGAATGGATTGGAAAATCACTCAGATTCCATCTCTGATTACAGGCTAACTCACTTACTGCAGTCCCTCTGGGACCCAAGGCAACAACCATGCTGAAGATCCCAGAATTAGAGCTGTAGTGAACAGGGGCAAGACTCTGCTGCTGTGTGTTCCAGAAAGACGTTATATTATGAATAATAAAAAGGGGTGGTGAACTGTACCTATGACACTGGGTTCTAGGGTGGTAAGACCTTCTGTGGGTCAGTTAAGAAGCAGCTTGAATGACCAAAGTTCTTGATAAAGGTGTCAAGTGACATCCATTATCTTCCATGTGCCTTTGCATGAATGTACCAGTAGCCCCAAATAGGTACATTCTGGTTGCTAGTTTTGGACAAGTGCTGGTCTTGAGTGTTTTTACTGATACCCCAGAGTAATTTCCAAGCATTGAAAATACTTGGAGATCAGACATGAAAACCACACAATTCTGATTGCTATCTTGCTTTCAGATCACATCAGTTACCATGTGGCTTAGCAGCTGATAATTCACAAAACGGTTTATGTTTCACATTAACACCGTATATCACTAGGAAACAGAACATCTATGCTTTATCGAGTGTTTGTCCTAATGCTGATGATTTGTGAGATAAATGACCTTAGAGCTGGTGCTGTCTGATCCAGCCATGCTTCTCTGGCAGGACAGGAGCCTGCTGAGCCTGCATCCTTGCACTGGTGAAACACTCCATCCTTGCTGTGTATACTGACTGCTGCCTCCTGCAATTAGCACTCAAGCAGTCCTGGCAGGAGTTTGGAATAGACCCTAATTTATCAATAAACCTGGAGTTTTTTGTGGTGTTAGATTTCAAGGAGTATGATCTCAAAAGAGGACACAGGTATTTTATTTTCTTTTAAGAGAGAGGAATTTTCAGTGTGATTTATTTCTTAATTATTTTTTTTTCTTTTAGATCTTTCTGGGCTTTTTGTTTCTGGTATGGGTGGTTTCTGACAGCTCTCACACCTTTTAATATAAATTTTAGTTGGTATATTTATGTTGCTTTTTTCTCTCTTCATTTGAACCTAAACCAGCTTATGTGGTCCCCAAAGAGCGAAATGCATACTATGCCAGCTGGCATGCCCTCTGGCTGTGAAGCCTTGTTAAAGAGATTGGAGCTGACAGATTCTTGAGCAGCAATCTGATGCAGGCCTTTTTTTCTAATTTGTTTTTTTGAGCTCACCCATGTAACAAATGGGGGCTTGTTTGGGAGCTTTGCTAGAGGTTTGAATGGAGTCATTGTTATCAAAACACTGCTGTGATTCAGAAGTGTCCAGCAAAGGGGGTTCCTCTCCCTCTTGCCCTTCAGCTGGGCAGTGCAGGTGTGGCAGCCTAGGTTAAACTCTGGTTTCATCTTTATTCTACAGAATGATCCTCTTTTCTTGTGACTTTCATTTTTATACTGATAACCAGGAAACTGAAGCTACAGCTCTTTACAAAATACTCAGTTCAACACTTAAAATGAAATTGGAGAGGTGAGTTGAGTGTAACCAGGGAAGAGAAGTGTTTTCCAGGTTGATGTTTTGGGAGTAAGAAGTTGTAACAGTAGTGTGGTACTTTGCCAGGTTTTTGCATAGATGCTCTCGGTATGTGCTTAGAAGTTTTTGCAGGCAACACGTGGGCTCCTGAGCTTGTAAGTCCCTCTTTACATTATTTTCTCCTGCAAAACCATCTTCTTGTCTAATGCATGTTAAGATAGTGAATCTTTGAATCCATAATAGTTTAGTTACTCTATCCAGTGAGATTAAAAAACAAAATTATGTGAGCTATTTGCAAAAGCACTGACTTGCAGTTCTCAATCCTCTCAGTTGAAATTGAGGATGTAGAAATCAAAGTGCGAGTGTTCTGCATTAATTTGTTGCACAGGAATAGAACAAAGAACAGTTCTCATAGTAGCTGATATGCATGGAACTGTGTACATATTATATCTTATAGGGAGTTCACCTCATAAAAAAGATACAGCATTTATTCTATGTTTCTCTGCCTCTCTCTGCCCTGCTGAATTCTGCCTCCACTGGCTCCTGCCTCGCTGCAGTTCAATGTGACTTTGGAGCTCTAGTTCCAAGCACCAGGTTGGTAACATTGGAGCCTTCCTTGCAGAGTCAGTGAGATGGGAAAGGCTCATTGTGGAGATGAATAGGTAATTTTCCTGGTTGCTTTTGAAAGGTGTCATATGTTTCTGGTTACTGTCCTGACACACTGGCAATCCCGGTGTATCACTGGGACTGAAGTTGACTTGAGCTGGAATGAGAAACCATATCCTTTACTCAGTCCATAGAGTCATGTGTTCAAAATCAGTTGTCACTTCAGTAACAAAAACAGGAGAAAAGCATCTGAATTCTCTTCTTTACATCTTCTCATAGTAATTTCTCCCCTTCTCTCCCTTGCCCTTTTTCCAATAAAAAGTTAACAGTAGGTAGAGACAAAAATGAAAGATGATTGGTTGTCTGTGTTGAAGAAAACACAGCTTATTGTCACTGACTGAGGTGGATTTCCAAAGCCAGCCCTGTCATTACAGAGTGCCATTTGGGAATGGAGACTCAATCCATTTGGAGGCTGGGGAACAGAGTTTCTTCGTTTTTTAAAAAAATCTTGATTAATCTGTTGCCTTGCAGTACGACCTTCAGTAAGATTTGCTATGTCTCGGTTTCTCCAGTGGAAAATTACTTCTGTAATATACTTTACATTTATGGTGTACGGCTATTCCGAAGACCTCATCAAGGCTAAGGTTTCATTGTGCACTACACAAGCTAGTCCCTGCTCTGCTGAGCTTACAGCATAGAAGTTATTTGAGATAATGATCATTATAAGGCTTGTGTGAAGAGCGCTCTTGACTCTTGTCCATCTGCTGTCACAATATTGTATCTCTTCATGTAAAATCTGCTTGGGTTTTTTTGTCTCTGCTTCAAGCAGCACCAGCAGTTTGGAAAACAGCCTGTCAGGAGTCTTTAGAGTGGGACTTCTGGCCTCATCTGTGAACTGATATTTTCCCTGAGTCAGAGGATTTTTTTCTGTTTAGTAATACAAATTGCAAAATAATCATCTGTCTCACTAGTAATTCTTTTCTGGTGGAGCAAAATAAGCATCTGTCTCATAAGTAGGTTGGTGGGGGTTTTTTTGGTGCAGCTGGTTGATAAAACCCTGCCTTTACTATATGAAAGCCTTGCATCTGTGTTAAACTCATGGACAAACTAGTCTTATAATATTCTTTGTTTTATCAGAATGTTAGTAACAAAAAGACTCAAAAATATCAGGAATGGAGAAATGATGTAGAACTGTTTTGGTCGTACTTTTAGTTATCACTGTTCTTGTGCCTCCTGGTGTAAGCTGTGCCAGTTGAGCAGGCAATTAGAGGGATTTTATGTGGTGGAGCGCATCTTCAGGAGTGTGGGTGTGTGAGTAAAGAAGGTTTTGAGAGAAAGGTTTTTTTGACTTCTACAGAGACCTCATTTGGGGCCTGACTGACTTGGTGAGCAACATCTGGCGTTCAGGGTGTACTTGCACTCTGCTGGCAAGGGCAGCAGGCACTCTCCCATAATGTGTCTGTATCCCCAGTAATGCACACCTGGGTATTCTTGCTGTAGATAAGTCACATTTCTGGTAAGGGAGAGAACTACACGGTGATTTTGTTTTCTTTTTAAATCACAGAGCAATTTAGTTACTTTCCCTGATGTTTATGTTTTAGATGGTTTCATGTTTGTTGGCTTTGTTGAGCATTTTATCCTAGAAAAATAATAACATATGGTGAAATAGTGTGCTGTCATAAACACAAAGCAGGAGGTGAGGGAGCTTTTGTACCAAGCTTTCACGCATTTGAGACCAACCCAAATTTATGTTGTGCTGTTGGTGATTTGCCACTGATTCTTCAGTGGCATATAAGGGAAGGTTTCAGATGATGTTTCCTCTCCAACTGCCACTGAATCAATTGGCAGCAATTAGGTGTGCAGTGCATGGGCATCCTGTGCCCCTGGCTCTGTGTTGCCTGAGGGGATGATACCCCTCCAGAGCCATATTCTGAGAGGCCTGGAAAAACATTAGTTCCTAGGACAAGTGAGGCGGCCTTGTAGAGAGGAGTGAAACCATGGAAACTGGGAGCTGTGGGGCAAGAGAGCTGGTGGGAATTTGAGACATCTTGCTGGGTTTGGAACAGCCATATGCCAAGGGCCTAGGAACTCACTGGCATGGACACATCATCATAAGTATGAAAACAGGACAAGTCAGAGAATGTGAGGGCTCTTGGTAATTTTGAAATATAGGCTAGAATAAAAGGGGTGGGGTTCATGTGTTGTGTTAAGTGGCATAAAGAGGAGTGGGGGACAACCAGGTACACTGGCTGTTTACTGTAGCATGTGAGAATCTCACCAAGGCAAATGCTGGGTCCCTGTGCACTGTTCAGGACCTTTCTTCCAAGGGCTAGTATGGTGTTTCTGCCATCTTCCACACAAATGGTGTGCATTGCTTTCCAGGGAACAGGTCTGTCTGCTGACAGGCAAGTGATGCTGCCCACCCGGTACCTGTTGATCCTGCCATTACATCTCAAACCTGTTAAATACCATTAATCCATACTGAGTGTTTACTTTTTCTTTTTAAATTGCAGGATGCAAAGAGAAAGTGCCATGATGTGAATGTGAAACAGCTAAATGAGAAACAGGACACCTGGGGAGGCTGAGCTGAAACTGCTTGTTCACAGGATGACAGACTGATTTGCTGTTGGAGACGAGATTCAGGAAATCTCACTCCTCTGAAAGACTTTCCTGAGTGAGAGGAGAGGACCAGGAGGAAGCACACAAAAGAGCGATGGGAATTGAGGGCCATGGTTACTTGAGATAAATGGCAGATCCCTGGGAGTCTAGCCTTGTAGCTGTTTGCTTTAGCTTTGTCTCTCTCCGCAGCTGCTTTTTCTTTTTTGCAAGCTGCTGCTGGGTACTGCCGCAGCAACACTGGAGATTTCAAGAGCAACGTGGGTGCAGAGTGTGAGGAGGGGGTGGGCAGCCCGCCTCACCATGATTCAGTTGTGGAAAGTAGTGCGGCATGTGCGTCAGCTGGAGCTCCACAGATTGATCCTACTGCTCATTGCATTCAGCCTGATCTCCATGTGCATCCTGGCTTACTACGTCACTAACAGTCCCAAAATCAAGGAGCCACCACCCCTTCCCTTCAGTGACTGCAGCAACCAGCACCGTGTCTTGATCCCACCACAAGCCAGCTGGAGGCTCACGAAATCTGTGGACACCTCACGCACAGATCCTGTGGTGCTGGTCTTCGTGGAAAGCATTTACTCCCAGCTGGGGCAGGAGATAGTGGCTATCTTGGAGTCTAGCCGGTTTAAATACAGGACAGAAATTGCCCCTGGCAAAGGGGATATGCCCACCCTGACAGACAAAGATCGAGGACGCTACGCTCTGATTATCTATGAGAACATCCTTAAATATGTGAACCTAGATGCTTGGAACAGAGAGCTGCTGGACAAATACTGTGTAGAGTATGGAGTGGGGATTATAGGCTTTTTCAAAGCCAACGAGAACAGCCTGCTCAGTGCACAGCTCAAGGGTTTCCCCCTTTTCCTACATTCCAACTTGGGCCTGCGGGACTATCACATCAACCCTAGTGCTTCCCTGCTCTATGTCACCCGGGCTAATGAGGTGGAGCAGGGTCCACTGCCTGGTGATGACTGGACTGTATTCCAGTCAAACCACAGCACTTACGAGCCGGTGCTGTTGGCCAGCACAAAGTCCTCGGAGTCCATTCCTCACCTGGCCACCCACAAAGCGTTGCATGCCACAGTAGTGCAGGACCTGGGTCTGCATGATGGGATCCAGCGGGTTCTCTTTGGCAATAACCTCAATTTTTGGCTGCACAAACTCATTTTTGTGGATGCCATTGCCTACTTGACTGGCAAGCGCCTCTGTCTCACACTTGATCGCTATATCCTCGTCGACATTGATGATATATTTGTGGGAAAAGAGGGCACTCGCATGAAGGTGTCTGATGTAGAGGTAAAGTCCGCAGAAAAATGTTGTGTGGTGTGCCGGGAAAGTCAAGGTTGCATTTAATTTGAGTGAAAGTGTTCATTGCTGCAGTTGTTCTCATCTTAAATGGAGAAGTAGCCAGCAAAGATGCTTGAAGCACTGTGTGTGATGCTCTCAAAAGTTTTGTGAGTTTCAATGGGGCATTTTTCATTCTGGGACCTCTAGCTGGCCTCTCTGAACTCTTAAGAGGAGGATGCTTGTGGTGGTCTGTCCTGTCTCCTCTTTAACATAGGCAACAAATGTGCAGATTTCCTCTGTCACCTGTTTGTAGCTGTAAACTCTACCTTTCAAAAGGAAAAGGCAAGTTGTGTTAGAATTTAACAGAAAAACTTTATTATCTTATTATTTAATATTATATGTATAAACTGTATATATTATATTGCAAAGCTGGAGGCCAGTCCATGTGGTGTAAACTGATATAGTCTATGTTTTAGTCATTAATCCTTTTAGGACATAACCAAATAGCAAAAAGAACAGTTTTCCTTCACCCTTTATTACACCCCCCACATATCCTCTACCAGCAAATTACTTCCCTGGGCAGTTAGTATCCAAAAATTCAACAGGCAAATGTGCTCAGACCAAGCCTTTTTGAGAGCAGTCTCCGTGGCCTTCCGACTAAGAAAGAGGGATGCCGTCTTGATAGTTTGTTTTCTTTGGCAGTTCTTTGAGTAATATAGTGACCTCTTAGGAAAGGATATGGGAAATGCACAGAGAGAAACATTTTGTGGAGAGGGAAGCAAGACAGGCAAAGGAGAAAACAAGTAGGAAGAAGGTAAGAAACTTAAGTGCCCCTTCTAATTCTCTATGTCCTTTAAAGTATGCGATAAAGTGTTCTTTGAAGCCTGTGATATGTGTACATCTGCTGCTTCATGGAGCCAAGGACTTGCCTTTGTATCTTCTCCATCAGTTCTGGTTTGTAGCCATTGAGGCAGGTGCCTCAAAAGGTGTAAAGGTGTAAAACAAAATACTGTGGTACTTCCATGTCTCTTACTTGAACTGAACCTCATCTGTTACATTTCCATGACCATTCTTCAACCTCACTAGGAGTCTTGCCACCTTTTTTACATGTTTTATGCATCCAGGCAAGACGTACCTTAGTTCATCTCGATTTTTTCAGGTCACTGAGATTTTAAGTTCTGCTTGTGATCCCAAATTCAGCCTGGAGAAACAGAAACCCTTACATTCTGTGTGGAGCTAGCTTTGTCATTTCAATTCACTTGAAGCAGGTCTAATTGGATGCCATTATTTATTTTACTCTCTTTGTTGTTTAATGATTTGTTAGAGTCACCTTTGACCATAACTCTCTAAGCAAATAGGTATAGAAAAAGTGTTTCCAAGCAGACAGGTATAGAAAAATGGAACACTTGGACATAATACTTAAGGAAAATACTAAAATTTAATTGATTTTACTGCAGTGTCCCTGTGTTTTGAGATCCTGAAATGCTCTGAAAGATATTCTTTTTTAAGAATCACAACCTTATCGTGGTCCTAAGCAGGCCCTACACCCGCTAATCCAAACCAGCAGCAGAGATTCTCACCTGTGTAGTGTTTGTGCAGGTTACAGACCCGTGTGAGAAAACAGGAGATAGGTGACCAAAGCTCTTGGAAACAAAGGGTGCTCTGGATGTTAAAAACAAACCCAGACAAGATAATTCCAAAAGATGGTTTGTTTGGGTTTTAACAGGGTGAAAATAGAGAAATAATCTGTGATCAGTAAGCAGAGAATCTCAGGCAAAGCGGATAAAACCCAGATATATCAATTTAAAAGAAGCTCTCTGATTGCAGAGCTACATGAGGTTAATGAATTTTTATTTTTTTAAAGCGAGAAATAACTACATGGATTTGTTGATAACTTCTCACCACGGGGAGAAAAGGGGATATACTAGTGACAGAACAGCTGGAATTTTCTTTGGCCTTTTATATGAAAGCTCTGTTTCAAGACTGTTACCGCAACGCACAGCTCCTTATCTTAAAGCTTAGATTACAGTGGTCAGGGTAGCGATTTGAAGAGGGGATTCTGTGTGAAGGTATAAAATTGACTCTGCTTGATCCATTGAGTCTCTTTGCGTTATCCAGGTCCATGTTCAGAGAGCTTCCCACACAAAGTTATTATTAAAAGAAAGTGCTGAATATAATTTGATCGAATGTATGCCAGTGGTACGTGTTCTGCGTGAGAGGATAAATGTTCTTATTTGTGATGCTTAAAGGACAGCTGAACAGCTTTCTTCTTTGACAAGAAAACAAGGCACCATGCTTGCTTTAAAGGTGATAATCCTTGAGTTCCTCTTTCTGCTGAAGGGCTGCAGCAGGAGCTTGCAGCCCTCAACTGAAGTGAAACAGAAGTTGTGTAAGGAAAATGTTTTTCCCTTGTAAAGTTTACCAGAGACTTGAGCTGCACATAATTAACAAAACAAAATCTTGGAGAATCCCTTCTCAATTATTCTACATTCAGTCTCTTCTAAAATTGTAATCCTCAGAATTTACCAAACCTTCCTGAAACTGGCCAACAAAGACAAGCCATTTCTACTGCAAAAGGATCTGGCTTTTATGATCTTTCCTGGTTGTCTTTAGGTATGAGGAAAGAAGATTAAGTAGATGAGGTTTTGCTTCTTTTGTTCGTAATCTCTACAAAGGCATAAGTAGTGAGTAATCATTGCTAGCAAGTCTGAGAGCAAGATGAATGAAAATCAAGGACAGTAGTTTCATTTTGGGTTATGAATGGTGACGGTAGAAGAGAGATAATCTAGTGAGGGTGGCTGTCGGCCAGCTTCTGCCTTTCTAAATTACAGAGGATGATCTTGCCTGAAATTAAAATACTCAGCAGTTTCTAACCCTGATTCTAACATTGTAGGGGAGATAGAACTTGCAGTATGTTGAATGCTTTCTGACAGCGCTGCTGTGAGCGACACCAGTGCTGCTGCCGAGCAGTGAGACAACTGCAGAAAATGTGCTGCCCAGTGTCCACAGGGATAGTTCCTGTGGAGAAGGTGTTTCTGCAACGTTGCTAGTGTGTTTTGCATGAGCATTTGAGGAGAGACTGTCAAAATACTCTGCTTTCTTCCTCCATTTTTTAATATCTGCTTCTTCTTTGTCCATGTACTGTTTTCCTAGACTCACAGTATTCTCACTTCCCAGCATCCTCCAACCTTATTTTTCCCCCTTTCACCTTTTTTTAGAGGGACTAGAGATAGGGGAATTAATATTTAGCATTTGTATGAAACAGATAAAATCTCTGCAAACACTTTTGGAAGTGAAAAATTTAATATCTGAAAAAGCAGAGTTGCATTAAGGGTTAGCCTGGTATTATTGCTATGCCAAGGACACCAGGCCAATTTAAAAAAGGATTAGATCCTGAAGAAGCAACCTGAAGTCAGGGTGCTGTGGCTTCCCCTAATTTCTTGCTCACTCCTAGAATTTTAACCCCATTGAGAGAGTTTTTATCTTTGGCATCAAGAGTTCATAGTGACTCTTGAGTAAATCTTTGCAGACCCATCAGCAAGATTATATAGATATTTTAATGTGTTGCAACAAAAGGCACCATTTTCAACTATTTTTCCCCTGGCATTTTCTTAGAAGTAAATATTTATCATCATTTCAGTGATGGACATAAAATACCAGGCTGATGCTTAGACCTTTTTTTGCATTGTGTCCAGAAAAGTGCACTGGAATGCAGATGTCTGTCACTTGGGCCTGAAGCATGGCTGCTCCAATTAAGGAATAAAGGCCTCCAGAAATACAGGTCATGAGTTGCAGAGGTTATTCTCTGATAAACAGTGACAAGCGTGAAGCAGGTCTGGCCCTGATGTGGCTTATGAGTAGTTGTGGCCAGTGCTGGGAATCTCTTGGAGACCCCATCTGTTCCTTCCTGTGGTGAACCTTGCTGAGCTTCTAGCAGAGAGCTTAGCTGGGGAAGGGGTCTTTCTGGCTAGCTAGTGGGCTTGACTGCATCTTGGAAAGATTTTTTTAATGTAAGTTAGAAAATATAAACAGAATTACATGGAGAGACTGGAGGGGGAGTTTTCTAGGGGAAGAAATTCTGCTTTTTGGAGATGGGGGGATAGCTAAAATGCTAGCACTCTATCCCATAGCACCTGAGCAACTAAATTTCTTAAATATGCATATTTGGTCTGTTTGCAGATTTGATCTGTTTGCATCTGGCTAGCTATTTTATGTCTTAATGGATAGCCTACTCCACATTTTTTTCATTGCCCTTCATTTAAGAGTCTCACATTATGGTTGTAAATGAAATGCCACTTGAGTCACCTGTAAGATATTATTAGTACTATCACATTCATCCTACTTTATAAAAGAGAAACATAGTGTAGAGGTGTCAGAGCAGAGAGGAGTGCCGTCTTCCTGGCCTGTTCCCATGTCTGTATTGTTTCATCTTACTGCAGCTCACAGACATCCCTAAACCAGTGTGCAAGGAAAGAGTGAATGCATAATTAGTTAAAACAAATTTTCAAATACTTTACTTGGCACCTTAGTCTCTTTTATCCTGTGCAGGGGAAAGACATTTCTTGAAATCTATGTCATTGCCACCTTGTGGGTGTGGCTGTAAAAAGGACCCAGCATCAGCAGAGAGATGGCACATGATTACCAGTGAACCCACCAGGAAAGCAGGATTCCATAAGGCTCCATAGTCTTAGAATTTCTGGGACCTCCACAGTTCCTCCCCAGTCCATCCCTGAACACAAAGGATTGCTGCCTGCTGGAGCAGGGCTTTTTGGGATTTGTCATCAGACAGATGTGTTGTCATGGTAACCCCAGTCAGGCATTAATCTCCCTCTGTGTGGAGGAATGCTAAGCCTCTTAACTGCTGCCTTTTCTCCCTCCACCCTACCCAAGAGCTGGAGGAACTGGATATGCCTTTCAGGGCAGCAGAGACAAGTGGTGAGACTTGGGACAGCTCTGGAAACCAGGGGAGAAGGAGAAAGTGGCACTTTTCTAAGATACTGGCTGATGTGTTCAAGGTGCTGGTCCCAAATTCAATGCAGCATTGTCATCCAGCTGGGCAGAGAGGTGCTTCTCTGTAGAGATATGCACTTAGTCTGTGCTCCCTGGTGTGTGGGATGAGTCCCTGGGTCTTGCAGGGTTATGTGAGGGGAACTTGACCTCCCATTGCCTATTCTGCATCTTGTGGAGCACAGGCTGCACATTAACACATAGGCACAGAGAAAGGGCAGAGTTTCAATTGCAAAGTCCCAGCCAACATGGGAGAGGAAGGGGGCATTGAGGTTGAGCCTGTAAAGAGTGAGCGATCTGTCACCTGGGAGTGAGATTTATTGTCCCTTTGTCGTAGCACAGATATTCTGCATCCTTCATGTTAAAGTGGAGGGCACCATCTGATTGTGGTTGTGAAGTGTCATTAGTTAGTACAGTAGGACTAATTCAAGTAAAGACTCTGCGTGGAGCACTTGGCTACTCTGCTTCACTCCACAGGCAACAATGCCTTAGCTCCATCCCCTGTGATACCTCTCCAGACTGAACTGGACACCAGTAGAGCACAGAGAAACATTACATGGCAGTTGAATATAAACATTTCTTTCTCCTGTCATTCAAACAGGCTTTACTGAGCACCCAGAATAAGCTGAGAACTTTAGTCCCAAATTTCACCTTCAACTTGGGCTTCTCAGGGAAATTCTACCACACAGGTAAGCCCCTGGCACACCTTCACCCCAGCACTTGCGTACCCCTGTGTTCTTGTATGTGTGTGTAACACCTTAGAGAGAGGATGATTCTCTGTTGGAATGACTCAGCATTGCAGGGGATTAGCCACTGCTTTGAAACATCGAGCCCCTCTTGTGCCTTGTCTTTTTGCACTTTCTTTTCTGCTCTCTGTAGGTACGGATGAGGAAGATGAAGGGGATGACATGCTGCTCAAACATAGGAAGGAGTTCTGGTGGTTTCCTCACATGTGGAGTCACATGCAGCCTCATCTTTTCCACAATGTCACTGTGCTGGCTGAGCAAATGAAACTCAACAAACAGTTTGCTGTGGTAAGTGGCATCACAGTATATTTACTTTACAGCTGATCCTACATACTAGTCTAGTAACAGTTGCATTTAAGAAAGGCAGTTCTGAAATTTTAAATTGCTGCATGGCTCATGCTGTCTTCAGGCAAGAAACACCATTTGTGTGCCTGCCTGTGCAATGGGAAGTGCTTCCTGACACCTGCATGGCCCCAGGCAGCTCCGCTACATTCCAGGGTGCAAATCCCAAGGCTCTTGTTTGCTGAGGTGTGAACTTGTAGCATTACCATTCAAATGCAATTAATTTACAAACTCTGGCAGTGACAAAGCATTTCCCTTTCCATCCTTATTCACTGTGGTTTTGTAAGGAAGTCACCTGATCAGTAGTATAAAATACTCTCTGTGGTGCTAACAGCCCTACATCTGGCCTCCCCAGACAATGCTGGAGGGAGTTACTTACCTAGGAAGTCCAGGGTAAATTCCCTGGGTTTTGGCAGAGGAGAGGGAAGCCTTGAGCAATGTGTTTGGTGCTTACAGCCCAGAGTTGAATATAGCATACGTGTTTCTCTGAAATGTCCTCTTCACATCTAGTTTGGTTCTTGGGATGGTAATCCCCTTGAGAATGGCAGGCTGCTGTCTTGTGTTCCTGTGATACACACAGACTAGGAATGATCTTAAATTTAGGGCACAGTTGCAGCATTATAGAAACAATTTGGGCTCCTTCTTTTCCTGGTTAAATAACAGTGCAGACTTTGCAAAGAGAGACAAAGCACAGAACACAATTACACACACTTAACGTAAAGCAGGCAAGCCGTGGGAAGGAGAAGGTTGCTGCTTCATTTAGGGGCTCTGGTTTTATTGTACACCACAAGGACAAACCTGTCGTCATTCATATTGTTACCAGAACCACATAATGGAATTAAAACCTATGAAATTCAGATATTTCCTGTCATTTCAGTATAGCTCCAGGACCTATATCTGTACCCTCAACAGTCTCTTGCTTCATGTATGCTTTTCCTTTAATTGCTAGAGACAAGACAGAGCTTTGTTATCATCTTTCTTTCTGTATCAGTTAAGGAACTTCTTTTTCCTCTTCCAGTAACTCACATCTAGGCATGTGGGAGGGAGATGTGTCACTTAACAGCATTGATTAGTTTGTAGTAACCAAGAAACCTGATCTGAAGCTTGTGAATTCATCTGATTTGTCACATCTGCAAGCTATGAGATTATTCTTACAGCAGCTGTTACCAGTGCTGGACATCCTTGTTGGTGTAGAATCACCCTTATATTTCTATAGATGCATAAAACAAGAGGTAAAAGTAGTATTTCAGGTTTCCCAGTCCAGAGAGTTTTATGTGACCGTCACTGTGCTCCAATTTGGAGCCTATTGCTAAATATAATCCTTTTTAAGGTTATTAGTTAAATATTGAATGATCAAGCTGCATATTCTGCTTTCAGGAGCATGGGATTCCCACAGACTTGGGCTATGCAGTAGCCCCCCATCATTCTGGGGTTTATCCTGTCCACACACAACTCTATGAGGCATGGAAATCTGTTTGGAGCATCCAGGTAACGAGCACAGAGGAATATCCACACCTACGGCCTGCCCGCTACCGGCGTGGATTCATCCATAGTGGAATCATGGTGAGCACAGCCGAGCAAGTAGAGCCCACTCTCCTCCTGCCCAAGAAACAGTCTCCTAGTGACCTCTATCAAAGACACTATTCTTAATATTATCAGCTAAAACCAGTTCCTGTGTTTCTCAGTACAATTCAGAGGTCAGTACTGAACAGAGAGCAAAACCAAGCACAAGACTAAACTAAGATCCCACTGACTTGTTTGCACTGTGATCAGTAAATGGTCGGGAGGAACATCAAGGGAGTCCCCTGAACCTACGTCACTTACGTCTCTTACTCTTTATATTGATTCATAGAGTGCTGGTTTGACACATTCATGTGTAGATTCTGCTGTATCTGCCTCCTACCTAACTTTGCTTTTCTCTGATATTTCCAGGTTCTGCCTCGACAGACCTGTGGTCTTTTTACTCACACCATCTTCTATAATGAATATCCTGGTGGTTCAAAGGAATTGGACAAGAGCATTCGTGGTGGTGAACTCTTCCTGACGGTGCTTCTGAACCCAGTAAGCTCATTCAGAAGTGGAATCAGTGCATGTGTGTCTGAGCTTATAGGCCTCCTGTGGGAAAGAACTTGATCTTATGGGAAATTCAGTATAACCACCTGTCACAGTGTGGGCATCTCCAGTGTGATGCTAAGGGGATGTGAAAAAGAGTGCCAAGGAAGTGCTTGCTAGTTAACGCTGCTTTGCTTTACACACTGCCAAGGAAGCATCTGTATTGAGTGCTGTGCAACACTCAGGAGACAGAAACTAGCCAGGGTGACATGCTGAGCATGGTCCAGAGTAGAGTGGGTGTTGCCTAGGTGGCTGCATCTTCGTGAATCAGAAGTGAGATGTGCCTTGGCTCCTTCTGTTTCATGCACATCTGCCGCTTGTTGGCTTCTCCTTGGGGCTAACTGATCTGTTTTGTTCAGAATAATTGCTTTCTCTGGCCTTTCCTTATGAAGTGTTCTCATCTGTTTTTCCATATGAATATGCTCAAAACAATTTCTGCATGCTTTCTATGTGATGTAGCTGTCACCGTAGGGCATTTTTGGGAGATCTGGGACTAACACAGGTGTTTCTTTTTCCCTTTCAATAATTTACAGTTCTGTCAAGCCATCAAGCTAATGTAGTACCCTCAACACTCGGCAGTCCCTTCCCAGTTCTTAGCCAAGGGTGCCAAATCGCATGAGTTTCTCACTTCCCATTGAAGTGGGTAAGATGTACTAGGTGGCAAGAGACGCAAAAGAAAAAGCTGTCAATTTTTGAAAATCCTGAATGGTTAGAACTAGGAGATGAAGCTTTGTAGCTGTCTCCAACCACAGATCACACTTCCTCTCATTTCTGCTTGTTGGCTGCAGCAGGAAGACATGCTGCTCTTTTTTGATTGTACAGTAGCTTTCTCAGTTCCCCACCTGAATTAATTTCTTACTAAAGCTGGATTGGAACCTGTAACAGGGAACCTGTTTGGAACCATCCTTTCTGTAAATGGACATTGCTCTGCAAGGTTTAGAAAGTGATTTTAGAATGTCTACCTCTGTAGCCACTCCTGAATATAAAGATGTTTAATCTCCTTTTCTCATTATTTCCAAACTTCTACCTTCTTCTCCTTATATATCTTTTTCACCAGTGCCTGAATATTGGCAAGAAGTCACGCAAGCAGATTGGAGAGAAAGAAGGTTTGTTTCTCACTAGTTTCCTGTGTGGGAACCCTTGAGTATTAGTCTCAGTCAATGAATTCTTGTTTGTGGGATTTCTCTTGTGACATCAGTGGCTCTGTTCACTGTGATGTTTTATTTTATTCCCTCTTTCTTTTGCATCTTGATTGCAGGGTTGAATATGCAGCTTTAGCTGCTTTTCATATGAGCTGTAGAGACTCAGTGAATTAGAAAATCAAGCTTTTTCCCATAAATGAGCTTCATTTTTAATTGTCTTTTGCTTTTTCTAGTGTTTAGTGCCTCTCTATTCCTCAAAGTAGAACTGTGATAATGAAAACACCCTCGCAGCTTGCTCTGGGTGCATCACACAAGGCTGTAGTTTGCAAACAGGCCCTGTGTTTCTGAAGGTTAGCCTCTGACCAGCTCTGGCTTGGTGTATGACCTGCAGAAGATATGGGTCTATAAAAGTCCTAGCTAAAAAGCTGAAGGGGTTAATACTTTCAGGTCTGGAAGCCAACCTTCTGTCCCTATTACCTGTGACACAATTATCTTTACACACAACAAACAATCTACAGAAAAGCTGGGGGGGAACTTCTTACAAGGGCAAGTAGTGATAGGACAAGGGGTAAAGGTTTTAAACTGGAAGAGGGGAGATTTACATGAGATATGAGGAATAAATTCTGTACTGTGAGGGTGGTGAGACACTGGGACAGGTTGCCCAGGGAGGTTCTGGATGCCTCATCTGTGAAGTGTTCAAGGCCAGGTTCAATGGGGCTTTGAGCAACCTGGTCTAGTGGGAGGTGTCCCTGCTCATGCAGGGGGGTTGGAACTAGATGATCTTTACAGTCCCTTCCAACCCAAACCATTCTGTGATTCTATGGTTAATAACAGTCTGTAGTAAAGAACAGACTGTTCTTTGCATTACATGTGGAGTGATGGGTCAGATGGAAAGAAACTGCTTTCTTTTTTGAACTTCTCTTCCCATATGTTGGGTGAATTCCACCTTGTCCTACTTCATAATTGTTACATCTTAAAGAATGCCTGCAGAAATAGCCATTGTGAAACTTAAGAGTTCCACGTTTCTCTTGGAAAACCAGTTGCCAGACTGTAATCCAGAGATCATTGCTGGTCTAGGATGCTGCACCAAGGAATTTGTAGAAACATAATTTCTAGAGCTACCCATTAAAATTTGCTGATAAGTTTCTGACAGTCAAAGCAGCTGCTAGTGTTTTGTGATCCAAAAAGTTTGGGAAGATTGTGCTCTGGTCCAATATGAGCTTATTTGCCAGATTTACTGTTGGCTCTTCATGGTGACTTTTAAAATTCTTTCAGGCACCTTCAGACGCTTCTGATGTTTACAATTTTGCTTCCTTTTGGCAGGGGAGCGTTTCTCTCTCTGTAAGCAGTGGAGTACAGTGCTCTAAGCTCCTCTTCATTGCTCCTGTTTGCACAGTGACTCAGACCCTTGCATTCCTCCCCTTGCTGATAGAGCCATCTCTTGAACCTGATAGAAAGCTGGCCAGCCCTGCAACCCCAGCAGTGATCCGTAGCAGACTTGGACCAGGTTCTTTTGGTCCTTTTTGGTGCTTCCAGCTCCCTTTGAGTGGATATACGCGTGCAGGAGTCTCCAAGCCTGTATATGTATGATTAACTCCACAGTGCAAACAGAAGATGTTTGATCTTCTGACTAGTGAACAAGGTCTGATGTCAGGAAGGAGAATAGCTGTTGACATTCAGCAGTCAGGCTGCCATGTGCCCAGTTGCTGCTTCCCAGAAGCAAAGGGCATCTTTGTGATCACTTCTCACAAACGCTGTGCCCACGCTACACAGGCAAGTTACTGCTGTGCCCACAGGTGCTCATTGCATATTGCAAAGATGCTCATACTCTCCTATTTTCTGTATTCTAGGCTCTCTGTGACCTTTCCTCTCGTCTTTCCTCTGTGTGAAGGAAGGGAAACCATGGCATGCTAACAGTGGAAGGGAGGGGGAGAGGAGAGAGGTATCATTACCAAGCCAGTTCCTGGGGTCACTGGGTGTGGATGGGACATGATTATATCTTATGTCAGAAGTAGTGCTTAGAGCTGTTTTGGCAGCAGTAGCTGTGACGAGGCAGAGCAAGCTGCCAGGCCTTGTTACACAGTGCATGTGTGTTACAGGACATGACTGCAGGCTCAGAAGTACAAGGAAATGGCTCTTTGGTTGGGCTTGTCTTACCTACTTCTAAACCCAGTTGCTTGGGACTCTGCAGGTAACAGCTTTACCTGTGTGAGCCATTTTACTGAATGTAGTCATCTTGAGACACAGTTGCTAACCTGGGTCACATGCAGGCTTTTTTCATGCTGGAAATCTTGAAGGGGCCCCAGGTTGTGACCTGCATCCTCCCTGCTGCAGTTCTGGGTTCATACCAGAGAGCCAGATACTTAATGCAGCAGATTTTTCCTCTAGATGTTTCACTAGCAATTCAAAGGGATGAGCCACCCTTTGGTGTCATGCTACTTCGCTGATATCTCCCAGAAATGGGCAAAATACATGAGACACATCCTTTTGCTGCCTTGGGTGCTCCATGGCATGGCCTTGCAGTTACAGAGAGGATCTTTCTGTCCTTTGTTCTGTGTTGTATTTAGCACATTCTTTTTACACAACAGCACCAAGCACAGGCTGCTCTTTGAAGTGGAGGTGCCAGAGTCTGTCTGGCAGGGCCTCTCTGTCAGCTCAGTAGGAAACCAGAAGTGAAAAACTCACAGACAGATGAACATGATCAATCTTTAACAGTGCTTACTTTCCACATGTCCCACAGTCCTGCCACTGTTTTCTGTTGCCTACCTGAAGACTGGGGGTGTGAACACCTTATGGACAGGATTAAATTAATTTCACAGTATCTTGGGGATGGCTTAGGCACAAAAAACTACTATCTGTCACTACCTCTTGTCTCACTGAGACCAGTCCACGGAGACACTGGGCAGAAGACTGAATTCAGACCTCCTGAGTGCCAGCAAATGTCTTAATCCCAAGACCATTTGTCTCCTGCTTCCCTCTTTTGCTCTTCCCCTGCTGTGAGTGGGAAAGGCATTCCTGACATATGTCAGTGAAGCCTGTTGTTGCCTGCTGACCTTACCTGGCATCATCAGGACTAAGCTCTGAACTGTTCAGCAATGGGTACTTCTACTATGACTTGAGGTCTCTTCTCCTCCCTGCTCTAGGAGACACTGGGCAGAGAGTGTTACATCATCCACATAGTCATTCTTCCCTTGGCTGCAGTGTTCTGCTATTGGTTTGGTAACTTATAGCCATGGTGTGGTTTGTGTCTGGAAAAGTGCTATTGCATTACAGGCACTGAGATGCCCAATTCCATGGGACCCATCAAAGCCACACACCAGAGTGAAGCTGACAGCAGCCTTTGCACTCTTTTTCCAAAAGTTAAACTACTGAAAAAACAGACAGGATGGAAACATACCTGCTTTAGAGAAGTGATGGCTTGGCAAGGCAGAGATAGCATATGGGCTCCTGAGCACTGCAGTGCTTGGAGGGGTTCCCATGGGTGCTCAGTGCCACTTTGCCCAAGGGTTTATATCCTGAGGCTTGGCAGGATATTTTTCAGGGACTGCTTATGCTGTGGGCTCTTTCAAGCTAAAACTTTATCAGCTGGTGTTTGCTTCTGGGACGATGTCTTAGTGCCATGTCTCTTTGCAGTTCATGTTTATATTCCCAGGTGTGCATTTACTTTTTAAAGTGTGAATTGCCAGATATTCCTTTACACTTGAGACATCAACTCCAAAGTGAACGAAAGTTGACAGGAAGTGGGTCTAGAAATAACTCCTGTGAAAACTGCCCCTTGTGCCCCTCTCCCTGGCCTGCTCCCCTGATGGAGCTGGCACCTCAGCTAGAGAGGTCACCCTGATTGTGTCTTGGGGAGAGGACGGAAAGTTCCTGTTCTCCAATGAAAGAGACTTTGTGAGGTTTTGACTAGGAGGGAGTCACTGACTAACCATTGTTTCCCTGAATGTCCCAGAGCCACTTGAATGGGATTTTAAATCATCTTCTAGACTCACAGCCAGGGCTCAGTTACCATTCTCAGGCATTACTGAGAGGTCTGTGTCCTTTGTCTCCCGAGTTCCTCCTGTCTTGCAAGTGCTACATTTCTTTCATTTTTTTCATCAGGGCATTGCTGCATACTGGCTGATAAACATTCATCAACCCAGACAGTCAGGGCAATCTAAGATCTTTGAACAGACTCTTGCTGACAGTAGAATCTAGCTAGGAAGAAAAAGTACTGTTACCAGTACTGATTTACCAATATCCCATGTTTTTCCTGTTTTCAGATCAGCATCTTCATGACCCACCTATCCAACTATGGGAATGACCGTCTGGGACTGTACACTTTTGAGAGCCTGGTCAAGTTTGTGCAGTGCTGGACCAACCTTCGCCTGCAAACACTGCCCCCTGTCCAACTTGCAAAAAAGTACTTTGAAATCTTTCCCCAGGAAAAGAATCCCTTGTGGCAGGTGAGAAGGCAGCTTTAACTGCTCCTAGTCATTTTCCAAGAGATACATTCCACATTTAAAGTGTGGTGAGACTGCTGATCCAGAGCACAGAGGGGTAATGCATAAAGCTTTTAGGTTTCATCTTTGTGGCTTGAGGGTGTAGGTGGTAAACTGCAAGGTGGAAGGGATGGGTGGTAGGAGCTGTAAGGACACAGTCACGGTGTGAGCTTAGGGACAGGGATGGCTGTCATTAGTGACTGGGGGGCAACTTGCAGGCATCTGGGTTATTAAAGGGCTTATATTAGAACAAGCTGCTGTGAAATGTTAGGTGTGTGAGGA
Source organism: Apus apus (assembly GCF_020740795.1). Classification (NCBI taxonomy): domain Eukaryota; kingdom Metazoa; phylum Chordata; class Aves; order Apodiformes; family Apodidae; genus Apus; species Apus apus. The sequence goes on along the minus strand of NC_067285.1, from coordinate 21,654,719 downwards.
AGAACACTGGTGCTGGAGGAGTTTGCAGGCATGTTAATGTGATTAATCATAAAGTAATTTCACACTGCAGAATTCATATTGATTAAATAAAAACATCCTTATTCCATTTTATCCCAGTGCAGCAGTTCTCTGCATGGTAATGAGCAGATGAAATTAACAGGAGGTGGTAGAGTTGTCTCTCTGCCAGTAGTACACAGATGTCAAGCTGTATTATCATGGTGGCCCAGCCTAGCATGGATACACAGGGCAAGGCCTGTGGTTAATGCTCTCAGAGGGACTTTGGCTCCCATCTCACTTCATAGCTTTTGAAAACATTTCCCCATGTTTTTTCTTAACTCTTCTTGATGCCTGGCAGAGCAGTGATGTGGCTGTGAAGTGTTCTTCATATGCTAATGGCATTTTCCCAAGAGGACTGGCCTTCCAGCTTTTCCTCCCCTTTCTGTTAGCTCCTGTGGTAATGCTTAATCCCATCATTTGTGATACAGAATCCCTGTGATGATAAGAGGCACAAGGATATCTGGTCCAAAGAGAAAACATGTGATCGACTTCCCAAGTTTCTCATCGTTGGACCTCAGAAAACTGGTAATGTGAATATTTTAATCTAAAGATAGATTGCAGCTTCCATCTCATTCTGGCAGAGAGGAGAGCTGGAAAGGTCCATGTTGTAGGTTTGTATGGCTGCACATGGTGCAAGCTGCCAAATGGCTGCAGAGGACATTTCAGAGACTCTCAGATTTGTTCTAACCTAAATCTGGCAAGTCTGTCAGTACTTTGTGTTCTGGCACTTTGCTTGGCTCAGTCCTGATTTGCAGGGAAAAGCCCTACCTGCAGAGTCCTGTGTTGGCCTTTCCACATAAGCTCAGAGAAGCTGACCTTTCTTAGTGTGTCACAAACAAGCTGTCAGCAGGACCAACACACACGCTCAGCAAAGGTTATGATTAATTCCCCTTAGTGCTTTTATTGCAACAGATCCATGTATCCACTGCACGTCCCATGTCACTACCAGCAGGAGGTAAAGGTGCTCTTTTGTCTGACCTCTGTCACCACTTAACTGTGGTGGCACTGTGGTTGGCAGTGACATGGCTGTATATACTGTACTGAGGAGTCTCTTCTAGGCTTAAGGGACTTCAAACCGTGGCTTTTTCTGTAGTGCAGTGAAACAGCAGCCACCATCACACTCAGGAAACAGTGATCCTGGCTTTAGGAGGAAGCTTGTCCCAGCCAAGCTGCTGCTTCCTGCCTGTGTCACTGTGAAGGTCTGTTGGTATATGTGCAGTATGAGCCCTCCTGTATCATTGCCCAAGCTGCTTGCAATGGCACAGTAAGAAAACCCTTCTCCTGGCTGATTTCCTGGCCTGCTGGAGGCCTACAGCTGTGTGCAGAGCAGGATTATTTGGTTTCGCTGGGTAAAAGAAAAACATCTGCAGCAGAGGCAGGCCAAGGTATCTCTAGGTGAATTCTTATCCAGGGACACAAATGTCCTTAGCACATCTCCTTTCCAAACACGATACTGTTCTGCAGTGCCCAGGCCACCTCCTGTTTTGCAGGTACTGGTTCTGCCACATGACAATGTGGCTGTGCCACCAGGGAAAAAACATGTGAGGTAGCCCAGCCATGGTGAGAACATAGGATAGCTGACATGGGTGACAGCTGTCATGCTAAGGAGGTGACTTAATTCAGCTGTATGAGCTGAAGTGAGGGATTGAGCAGGATTGAACTGCCGAGTCAAATTCAGTCCTGACATGCTTGGTGTCACTGCTGTTGTAACCTGCATGAGTTAAGGGGTGGGTTAGCCATGCATGGTGAGACTGCGCCTGCTTGGGGACTGTTCTTTGCAATGTAAAGCCTTTCATTCAGCCAAGCATTATCTGTGACCCAGGTTCTGTTAACTGGTTTATTTTGCAGGCACAACAGCTGTACACTTCTTCTTGACCATGCATCCAGCTGTCACCAGTAACTTCCCAAGTCCATCCACCTTTGAGGAGATCCAGTTTTTTAATGGACCCAACTATCATAAAGGAATTGATTGGTAAGAACCCTGACACATGTTGTTATATGATAAGGTGCACCCATGTTGTCTTCTCCTGAGTCTCTCTGTATGTCCACTTCAGCCACCTGAGTAGCTTCTCCATTTCTGAGCAGCTCTTTTCATTGCTACTGCTCAGCACATGTTCTCTGTTTTCCTGCTTAGTCCCAGGAGCAGGACAGGTAGTTTCTGATATTAGTGACTGTTCACCAGGAGACTTCTAGGCATAACTTAGCTTTACAAAATCACTTTGTTGAATGTGCTGCTGTCATGGAAGTTTCTTCTCCTTTGACATGCAAAACAGACAACAGTGTGCTCATTCAAAAATTATTCATGGTTTTTGAGTTAAGACACAAAGGACAGAGGGGATAACCTCCATACTGATCTGAGCCCTTTAGACTTAACAGAGACGGCACTGCATTCCTTGCAGTGCCTGCATTGTCTCTTTGGCCACATGCATACCCTGGCCTTTTCCTGTACAAGGGTGCAATTTGATAAAAGTGTTTCATGGCAAGGATGTACTAGTGTCACTATGGCACTATTATGGCAACGTGTTTCCAGGCAGAGAAATTTCAAAGTTGTCTCTTGCTCAAAGCATGAACTTTGGGTCTGCTGTGGCACTGCAGTCCCTTGTGTGGCTCTGAGGGACAGCTGTGTGGCAGTAAGGCATTCTGCCATGGTATTTCTTTGTGCATGAGTTGTGGGAGATTTTGTCTGAGTTTTCTGATAATTTAAAGGACTATTGAGAAGGAAGATGGTTGGTACCTGAGTGAAGCTCAAATGAGTCAAGCACTACAGAGCAGTTGTACTAGCTGATAGATGGGCTTAGAAAGTGTAGGGTTTTGCATCCATCCCCTAGAAGAGTCATCCAACTTGGGTGTAGCATCACATGCAAGAGGAGAAACTTCATGTTAAGGATGAAAAACATTTAAGTTTGTTGTACAGCTTAAATTTCAGCAGAGACCAGTCTTCCAGTGTTTTATAGTGCCTTGTACCCTCTCCCCTCCTGTTACTTGAATGATTTACAGTTTCTGCATTACTCATTTTAAAAGCTCCTGTGAGGCATAGCAGAGCTCTTGACCCAGTGTCTCAGTTATGTATTAAGGTACAAATAAATATATAATTTAGATGGGTCTAAACCAGAGGTCAGTGGAAGGGCAGGCAGCTGATTCTGACCTTATTCTTTGGAAGAGGGTTTCTCTTTTCTCCTGGAGCTTACAACTAGTACCTACCCTCCTCCTTTTCCTTCCACTGCCCAAGGACTTGGGGAACACACTGTCAGTAACATAATTTCTCCAGCTTTGTGTATTGCACTCCAACACCCCTTTCCAAGCCATGCCTCTGCCAGCACTGCACCCGTTTGCCCATCCACTGCATTACTGAGCAGGTGCAGTTCTGCAAACTGTGTCTGTTGAAGAGGAGCAAACACGTTGTTTTGGCATGGGCCATTTTTCTGTTGGGCCATGCAGCTCACCAGTGTCCCATCTGTTCGGCAGGTACATGGAATTCTTTCCTATCCCATCCAATGCCAGCACAGACTTCATGTTTGAGAAGAGTGCCAATTACTTTGACACAGAGGTGGTACCAAAACGTGGTGCAGCTCTGCTGCCTCGAGCCAAAATCATTACAGTTCTGATCAACCCTGCTGACCGAGCCTACTCATGGTACCAGGTAACTTCCCTGCATTGTTCTGTGGATGAGGGCCAGCAAGATGTTCCAGTGGGGTGAGGTGGCAAGCCTGGGGCAGAAAGCTGTGGATCCATATCCATAAAGGGGCCAGGGGAGATGATGCAGACTGCCTGCAGAGTGTGGAGAGTGTTATATACAAAGGCATTTGTGGGTGGTTGTGCCGAGACACTGGCGTCTGCACAGAAATGTGCAAGGTACAATTTGTGTTCCGGCTCCTAAACTCAGCTTATCTTTTTCAGCACCAGCGGGCTCACAGTGACCCTGTGGCACTCAATTACACCTTCTACCAAGTGATCTCTGCAAAATCCCAAGCCCCTCAGGATCTGCGCAACCTGCAAAGCCGATGCCTGCTCCCTGGCTGGTATTCAACTCACCTAGAGCGCTGGCTGACTTACTACCCCTCTGGGCAGGTAGGTCTGGCAGCAGAGGCTCTCGTGTAGCCCTTGTAGGTTTAGTGTAGAGGAGAACAAACTGTAATGCATACACATCTACTTCCTTCCCGGCACATTTTCATTTCACCTTTTGTCTTGTCTTTTGGAACAAGAGCCACCACTTGCTTCCCTCTGTTACGAGCTGGGAAAAAATCAGCCTTGAATACTCCAATTTTGCACTTTATTGTATTTGTAAAAGTAAATGAGTGCAAGAGAATACTGTGATCTCCACAATATTGAGAAGTTCAGCAAGAACAGCAGTGTTAGCACTCCCTTCCTTTATCTTGGCAGCCTACAGCCCAGGGACCCTCTTCAAGCCTGGTAGGTGTTCACCTACTTGCTGTGGTTTCATTGCTTAAAAAAGAAGCTCTTGGTCTTGTCCACTTCTAAGTTCCCATATTGTGAGGCCTTTAGTTGTCTGCTGAAGGGAAATTCTGATGCAGAGATGTCAGGATTCTGTTTCGTGTATAAATTTGCAAAATGTCACTGAATAGAAAATATAGAATTATTGTCTCTGAATTCCCAAGAAGTTTAAGTGTCTAAAACTGTATGAGTAACAATATATTTTTTTCAAGTTCCTTTCTGCTTCTGGGGTTATCCTCAGTCTATAATCCAGCAGTTTTATAATCCAGCAGTCTTATTCTCTGCCAGAGCAGTAACCTAAACGGTACAGGACAGATCTGTCAAGACTGAGAGAAACATGGGAAAACATTCTTGGGCTCGTGTCTCATTTTCTTACTATTCCTGGAGGTTATTGCTGTGAGGAATGACAGAGCCAGACTCATCATCCTTGTACTTATTATGGGTCAGGGTCTTCTACCTTCCTCAAACTTCAGTTAACATGACTATTTTTCTACTGTGCCTTTTAGAATAGGTAATTTATTAGCACAATTGTTGTTCATTAGTGTCTATTATACACATAAAGAGAGAATAATAATAGGTTACAGAGGAATACTTAAGACAGTGGCTGCTGACATCTACAAAGAATACATAAGATTTCCAGAGATGATCTCTAAATCATGCCACTGCTGGGACTTAATGACCATCAAAGGCATTAGGTGTGGCCAAAGGCATATTTATTCAGTGAAGCCTGTCGTGATCTATTGTCTTATAGTACTTGTGGTCCATGTCATAACTCTTCTGCCTGTGGTGACAAATGAGCCATGTCCCCTCACCATGTTGCTCTAGAGTAAACAGGCTTTGACAGTCTTTACTCACATATGCCAAGGCCAGGGGAATTTTTAGGTCCAGGAAGCTCATGGGTGTATTTAAGCACAAGTTCTCAGAGGCTAAGGTAGCTGCTGTCTTTTCAGCTTCTCATTGTGGATGGTCAGGAGCTGAGACACAACCCTGCCTCTGTAATGGACAACATCCAGAAGTTCTTGGGAGTTACGCCGCTCTTCAACTACACCCAGGCCCTCAGGTAGGGAAATCATTTTTGGGAAGATGCTTTCTTAGACAGCTGTGATACTAATAATCACTTGATTGGAATAATACTTCTTACCTCTGGCTACAAGACCTGCCAAAGTTTGAGAGGTATGCCTAAACCTAAAACTAGGTTCAGATAGCATGAGGTGCTGTGCTAAGACTGGAATCATACCTTAGTCTTTCCAGAAATTAAAGGGGAAGGTGTAGGTTTGGTTGTTGTTTTTTTTTTGCACTGTCATGGAGAAGTATGAGATTGCTCTCAGCAGTAATTACAGTGTTTTCCTTTTGGTCTTTGTGATTTCAGAAAAGGTGCTGGAATTACTAGCACTCCTTATGCTTTGTGTTATACCTGTATCTGACAGAAAGTAGAGGAAGTATGATTAAAAATGTATGACAAGCTGCTCATATCTTCAGCTAGGGTGAGATTAGGGACACATCACTCAGTTTTGAGGTAAAGAACCTATTATTGCAGAAGACATGGACTTGACACGTACTCAGAGGAAATGTCTGAGAAAATAAAAGTGGAGGCACTACTTTGCTGCTACTAAGTTGAAGGATGTTACTCAGCCATTACTGTGATCTTGCCCACACTGCAAATACAATTAGTCTGAATAGATTAAATGCTAGCTGAGGGGAAAACTATGACTATCAGTCTTCAGTGGAAACTCTACAAGCCCACTGGAGATCCTGAATATTATTCTTTGCAGGTGAAGCAGCCTATGTTAGCTGAGGGGAGTAAGTGGTGTGTATGTGTGTGGGCATAAACCAATTGCCCTTTCTTTTAAGAGTAGAGGAGAACCAAGTCAGTTCTGCTACAGTAATTTCCAAGAGGGCGGCATGTTACTTGAAAGCTGTACTTGGTGAAGCACATGTGGTGATGGTAAATTAACTAGTTCCAGTAGTGGTACTGGCTGGTACCCTTCAGCCAGGGTCAGAAAATAAATGGTATTGGTCAACTTGCCTAGGAGTTTGGTAGAGGAACTTGCTTAGAGACCTCAAGGTCACCTTTGGCTAGTTGCGGGGACAGAACAAACTAGACCCAGACATAGTTCCTAGAATTGCCTTATACCTGTGTTATAGCAAGAAGAAAAACACTGACTCTCTAAAATGATATGGGGATTCTCTAATACTTCGCAACTATAAGGAGAGTTGGAAGAATTTACATACACTACAACATTATTATTCCTTCCCAGCCAAACAGACAAATATTGTAACACTGTGTTACCTTTGAAATTTGCATAAAGCTGAAACAGTCATAGTTGTAATGGATCTCTTGTCAAAATAGTCAAGTTCTAAAAAAATAAAACGAGCCAACACTACAAATAAATATATAGAACCTAAGCCCAGTTTGTAAAGTATTGAAACAGGAAATACCTACAGATTCACTTAATTTCTGCTGCTACTAATTGGGCATGTGGCCATATCTTTTAAGAATAAGTATCCTTTTCAGGTTTGATGAACCAAAAGGCTTTTGGTGCCAGCTGCTAGATGGAGGAAAGACTAAATGCCTAGGAAAGAGTAAAGGAAGAAAATACCCTGATATGGATTCCTCGGTGAGTAACTGTCTCGATCTCAGTAAAACAGATAGAAACATCCCAGCAAACCAACCTGGATTTTCATACCATCTGTGTCCTAGATGACTTATGAAATGTGTTGAAGGTAACTTTTTCTTTCACACTTAATGTGGTCTCTGTCTTCCACAACACAGTCACGGCTGTTCCTAAGAGACTTCTACCGGGAGCACAACATTGAATTATCCAAGCTGATGAACAGACTTGGGCAACCCCTTCCAACCTGGCTCCGAGAGGAACTGCAGAACTCCAGCTGGAGTTGAGAGGAGCTCCCTTGTCCCCAGTGCCATTGGGATGTGTGGTGCTCCAATGTGTGCTATGATGCCATCTGTCGTCAAGCCAAAACAACTGGACAAACCAGCAGGAGCAGAGAATGTGCATGTGGAGCCTTTCCACACCATTAGGAAGGGCTGCTGCCTCTGGCACTGCCCTGGGACACAGAGTGTGTCACGTTCTTGAGTATTAATGGTGTGATACACTTTGACTTTCACTTACAGGAAGGATTTTGAGTGCCTGCCCTACTTTTGGCAGGGGAGAGCACACAGTTAATGCTTTATGTCTAAATTACTCTTCTCAGTATATGAAACAGGCAGTAGCTGGAGGGTAAATGTGTTACTCCTCTGAGTCCAGAAGACTTAAGAGGTAAGTTACTGTGCCCACTGCTGCAAAAAAGAGCAGCAGCTTAATAAAGGGGGAATCTAGCCCAGTGAGCCCCAGCTTTTTATCTAGTAGTGTATTTGGCAACAGCAAGGTTGCCTTCTACCAAGACTGCCTTCTACCTCCCCATGGAAGTACAGTGGCCATTATCATTACTTACAGTGCCACTGTGTGCAGCTATTGGGGATTGCATCTTCTTGGAGACAGATGTAACAGATGTAAGATTGCCTCTTCTATCTGCAGCATTGTTAGTGTGATACAGTAACTTGGGTAATGGGCAGTGAGAGATAAGGCAAAGCTGCAGATACTGACACACACAGAATTAATTTGTTATCTTAGGGAAAGGTTGCCATATGTGGCAATGGAGGCAAATATTTCTCTGCAGGGACTCTACACATTTCAAAAGATAACCAAGGGGCAGTACGTCCCCTTAGAACTCTTTGGAGGCATGTGGCAGTGCAGCACAGCAGCTGGGGGAGGTAAAACTTGGGTATTGAAAAATAAGACTGATAAATCTGAAAGCAGACAACTTAGCTCCCCAAGTCTGATCAGCTTAAGAAAATTAAAATTAAAAAGCAAAATTTTTCTCTTTCCAACAGCTCCAGGGCCCCTGCCATCTATGCTGATAGCAAGCACCTGTTTTAATCCCCCTGCAGTCCAACAATCCAAGGAGAAAAGCAGAAAACAGTTAAAAGCAAGTATCTCAGAAATAACTGGAAGGCTTGGAGCTAGAAGTGGTGTGTTGTATCCAAAAGGGAGTGTTTAGTTTACTACTGCACATAGTCAAGTAAGTACACTAAGGTGCTGTGCCTCTTCCTGCAGTTTCTAGATAATTATTCTCAGAGGAAATCCTCCATCATGGTTGTACATGTTTTCTCTTGCTGAGCCATGGGCTTCTGGAGTTGTGTGGGCCATCATCCCTCCTTCCCAGGTACAGCTGTTCCTTGGAGGTTGCTGCAGTTCCAGAGAAGAAGATGGGCAGTATCCATATGAACACAGATTATGGAACCTTCCACAACTGTCATGAGTTACTTTTCTCCTATCACGGGAGAGAAATTGCTTAAACCAAGCTTTTCCATTGAGCCTTAGGTATTGTGTATTTCTGAATGAATGGTGCATTTACCGTTGTATGTAAATGTATATAGTATGCAATATAGTATTTTATTTCATGTGCCCTTGGAAAGGGTTCTTTTGTGCAGCCAAAAAAAAAAGGACAGAAAGACTAGAAACCCCTCTCTCACTCCTGTTAGAGAGATGAGCCTGACTTCCTGCACTGGATTCATGTATAGGATCATTCACATTGAATGATAATGAAGAAATTTCTTGGCTCTTGAAGCTGAGCACAAGTGTCTGAATAAAGGCTAGAAGTAGTAGTAAGTGGATTCAATAAATGTACTACTTATTTTTCTTCTTTGTGATGTTTTGCAATGATGTCATGGACCCTAAGCCGGTAGAAGCAGAAGAAAAACTGCAAAACCTACTCTAGCCCTTACAGCTGATGTTGGGAGGGGCAACAAAGGTGTTTTACCTTATATTTGTAACAACACAGAAACAGTGTCCTAAGGCTTCTTCCTCTGCAGGTGCCACTGCAGGCTTGCAGAAGCTGCCAGAGCTCACAGCCTGTAGTCAGAGACTCACACTTACTGGTCTGCAGTAGTTTCCAGCTGCTGCGCTGCAGCAACAGTGCTGCTGTGCACCTCCTGTCCAGGTGTGGTCCAGAGCCTTGCCTTGGCCAGCAGCCTGTGACCTACAGCAATAAGCAACCTTACATTGAACTGGAAGCAAAATAGTATTTCAATAGGCACAGTTATGACAGCATTATAAAACAGCCTTAACAGCTCTCACTTCACCAAACACAAGTAAACACAGCAGCAGTGCAGCTGTCACAGGAGGATCCCAGGACCAATGACGTTACTGCTGCTCCACTAAACAGTTTCTTCCTCTTAAGCCATTACAGCTTGTGACTTACACAGTTACTTCATGCTTAACCTCGGACTGGTACATCTTTGAAGAGACAAACTTAAGACTTCAAAGATACTCAAGGTACCAGGAATAAATTTTGGGAGGGGCTCTGTTTACTGGTGCTAGCCTTTTTCACTCAAGGCAGCTAAGGACACCTGTCTTCTCACTATTTATTCTTTTACTAGCCCCCATTGCTTCATTTCTATGCTTTTCTTGTTCTTACTGCTTATGCTAACATCAAACAAATTACCTGCTGTGCTCAGATCCAAATGCGGGATGTCCTTATCTGATCTAGCTGATAAAAGAGTCATCTTCAAATCTGGTAACTCTGACAGCACATTGCTGCAGCAGCTGCCCTCCCTCCAGACATCCCTTCAAAGCTGTGGAAACAAACGAACACCCTCTTTTTAAGAGGAGCTCTTGGAAAAGACAACTGAAACATCTTTTCCAGTGAGGTATGTTTGTTACTAGACACTGACCCATTAGGCACTTACATGTTACAGACCTTCATACTTCATTTCCACAGTGGAACTAAACCTCATCTTCTTATCTCACTGTTTAATAACAGAAATTCATGGTAAGCAGTTTACTTCTCAGACGAGGAAAATGGTAAGTACAAAACATTACCTGAAAACTTTTTGTAGTCTGGTACATAGGAAACTGACCCAAAGGAAACCTTAAAAAAGGTGTAATTTGATGCAGGTATCAGCAGCATGTAATTGTAATAGAAACAGTATCCAGGTCATGTCACTGTTCAGAAGTGGAAGGATGTCCAACAGGTGAGAATTGGTAAATCAAGTTCTAGGAAACAACTTCTGGGTTTTTTTTCAGGCTTGGTTTGCCACAAAAAAGTATTCCCAGCACTCACCTATCTCCTACTCTTGAGAACTAAGTAAAAAGAATGTATTAAATATATTTTTCAATTCCAAGACTCAATTCCCCCTCATTCTAATCCATATAGTCTTACCGACTCTCTGGGATCTCCAAAATGCTTGTAAACCAGCATGTCCACAGTGGTGACTGCCTTGCCAATACCAGTCTGAAACCCAGCTCCTGTAGACAGACAGGACAGATGGACGGGACAGACAGATGGGTTAGACAGGAAAGGACAGAAGGACAGACAGACAGGACAGATAGAACAGACAGGGTAAACAGACAGATAGGACAGACAAGACAGGACAGACAGACCTGTCTGTATGTCCTGCCTGTCTGTCCTGTGTGTTCTGTCCGGTATGTCCTGTCTATCTATCCTACCTCTTCTGTCTGTATGTCCTGCCTGTCCTGTCTGTCCGTCCTGTTTGTCCTGTCCGTCCAGTCTGTCTGTCCATCCTGTCCGTCTGGCCTCTCCATCCTGTGTGTCCTGTCTGTCTATCCTGTTGGTCATGTCTGTCCTGTCTGTCTGTCCGTCCTGTCTTGTCCATCTGTTTATCCTGTCTGTCCTGTTTGTCCGTCTGTCTGTGCTGTCTATCCTGTCTGTCCATCCTGTCTGTAGTGCCTGTCATGTGTCTGTCTGTCTGTCCTGTTTGTCCCTCTGTCCTGTCTGTCTGTCCTGTCTTGTCCATCTGTCTGTCCTGTCTGTTTGTCCTGTCTCTTTGTCCTGTCAGTCCTGTCTGTCTGTCCTGCCTGTCTGTCTGTGCTGTCTATCCTGCATGACAAGACAGACAGACACGGAAAGCAGGACAGACAGGACAAATAGACAGGACAGACAGATAGACTGGAGAGACAGACAGGACAGAAAGAGAGGGGACAAACAGGACAGGCAGACAGGACAAACAAGACAGACAGGACTGACAGGATGGACAGATGGACAAACAGAATGGACAGGACAGACAGGACAAATAGACAGGACGGACAGGGCAGACAGGACAGATGAACAGACAGAAAGGACAGGCAGGACAGACAGACAGGACAAACAGGACAGAGGGACAGACAGGACATACAGACAGGATGGACAGGACAAATAGGACAAAGAGACAGGACAGACAGACTGACAGGATGGACAGGCAGGACACACAGGACGGACAGAACAGACATACAAACAGAACAGACAGGACAGACAGATAGGAGAGACAGGACACACAGGACGGACAGACAGGCCAGACGGACAGGACAGACAGCACAAACAAGACAGGATGGACAGACAGGACAGACGGACAGGGCAGATGGGACAGATGAACAGACAGAACATACAGACAGAAAGGACAGGCAGGATAGACAGGACAGACAGACATGGAAAACAGGACAGACAGACAGGACAGGCAGGACAAATAGGCAGAGACGACAATGAGGACAGACAGACAGGAGAGACAGGACGGACACGAGACAGACACGACAGAGAGATGGGACATATAGACAGGACAAGACACTGACAGGATGGACAGACAGACAGGATAGAGGGACAGGACAGACAGGACAAACAGGATGGACAGACAGGACAAACAGGACAGAGGGACAGACAGGACAGGCAGGATAGACAGCACAGACAGAAGGGCAGACAGGACTGACAGGACAAATAGACAGGACAGACAGGGCGGATAGACAGACGGACAAGACAGGACAAAGAGACAGGACAGACAGACAGGATAGAACAGACAGGCAAGACAGGATAGGACAGACGGACAGAATGGGCAGACAGGACAGACGGGAGAGACAGACACGACAAACAGGATAGACAGAACAGACAGGACAGATGGACACGGAAGGCAGGAGAGACAGGACTGACACACAGACAGGATAGACGGACAGGACAGACCAACAGGATAGGCAGGACAGAGGGACAGAACGGCCAGAGAGACAGGACAGACAGACAGATAGAGAGGAGAGACAGGACACAAAGGACGGACAGACAGACACGATGGACAGACAGACAGGACGGACACACGAGAGACACGACAGAGACAGGACATACAGACGGGACAAACAAGACAGGACTGACAGGATGGACAGGCAGGCAGGACAGACTGGACAGACAGGATGGACAGACGGGCAGACAGGATGGACAGACACAACAAACAGGATGGACAGAGAGGACTGACAGGACAAATAGGACAGACAGGATGGACAGACAGACAGGACACATGGACAGACAGGACAGACGCACAGGACAGACAGGCAGGACAGACAGGCAGGACAGACAGCACAGGACGGATAGACAGGACGGACACACGGGACAGACAGACATGGAAAACAGGACAGACAGACAGGACAGGCAGGACAAATAGACAGGACAGGCAGAGAGGACAATGAGGACAGACAGATAGACAGGAGAGACAGGACATACAGACAGGACAAACAAGACACTGATAGGATGGACAGACAGGATAGACGGACAGGACAGACGGACAAACAGGACAGACGGATGGGACAGGCAGTACAGACAGGATGGACAGACAGGACAAACAGGACAGACAGACAGGCAGAAAGGACAGGCAGGATAGACAGGACAAACAGCACAGAGGGACAAACAGGACGGACAGACAGGCCAGACACATGACAGACGGGCACTACAGACAGGCAGGACAGACAGGACAAAGACAGGACAGGCAGAGAGGACAAAGAGACAGGACAGACAGGACAAAGAGACAGGACATACCGACAGAGAGGATAGACAGGACAGACAGACAGAACGGCCAGAGAGACAGGACAGACAGGAGAGACAGGACACACAGGATGGACAGACAGACACAACAGATGGACAGGACAGGCAGGAAAGACAGGATAGACAGCACAGACAGGACGGATAGACAGGACAAATAGACAGGACAGGCAGAGAGGACAAAGACAGGTCAGACAGACAGGACAGAAAGACAGGAAAAACAGGACAGACACGACAGGACAAACAAGACAGACAGGATGGACAGGACAGAGGGACAAACAGGACAGAAAGGACAGGCAGGACAAATAGGACAGACAGACAGGACAGACAGGGCGGACAGGCAAACAGAAAGGACAGAGGGACACGACAAACAGGATGGACAGGCAGGACTGACAGGACAAATAGGACAGACAGAACAGGACAGACAGGGCACACAGGATAGACAGGACAGAGAGGACAGAGAGACAGGATGGACAGACAGACAGGGTAGACAGCACAGAGAGACAGGACGCGTAGACAGGACAGACGGACACGACAAACAGGACAGACAGGACATACAGACAGACAAAAAGGATAGAGAGGACAGAGAGACAGGACAGACAGACAGGACATACAGACAGACAGAAAGGACAGGCACGACAGACAGGACAGGCAAGACAGACAGACAGGATGGACAGGCAGACAGCACAGGCAGGCAGGACAGAGAGACAGACAGACCAGACAGACAGGACAGACAGGAGCACAGACAGACGGACAGGCAGACAGACAGGATGGATAGACAGGACGGACAGACAGATGGACACGACAAACAGGACAGACAGACAGGACAGACAGGATGGATAGACAGGACAGACGGACAGGACAGATGGACAGACAGAACAGACAGACAAAAAGGAGAGACAGGATAGAGACAGTACAGACAGACAGCACAGACAGGACAGGCAGGACGGACAGACAGGGCATACAGACAGACAGAAAGGCAGGACAGACAGCCAGGACAGACAGGAAAAACAGGACGCAGACAGGACAGACACAGGACACGCAGGACATACAGACAGACAGAAAGGATAGACAGAGAGGATAGAGAGACAGGATAGACAGGACAGGCAAGATGGACAGACAGACCGGACAGACAGACAGGATAGACATATAGACAGGAGAGACAGACAGGACAAACAGGACAGACAGACAGATGTACAGGACAGAGAGGACAGAAAGAACAGACAGACAGGACACATGGACAGGACAGACACGACAGACAGGACGGACGGGCAGACAGGACAGACAGACAAGACAAACAGGACAGACAGAACAGGCAGGACAGAAAGGACAGGCAGGCCAGACAGACAGGACAGATAGAAAAGTCAGACAGGACAGGCGGGACATAAGACAGACCGACCAAGCAGGACAGACAGGATAGACAGACAGGAGAGACAGGACAAACAGACAGGACGGAGAGAGAGGACAGACAGACAGGACAGACAGACAGAACAGGCAGAACATACAGGACACACATACAGGACAGACTGACGGACAGGACAGACGGACAAGACGGACAGGATGGACAGACAAGACAGGAGGCACAGGACAGGATGGATGGACAGATAGGATGGACAGACAGACAGGACAGGACAGACGGACAGGACAGACAGGATGGACAGTCAGACAGGACACACATACAGGACAGACAGACGGACAGACAGGATGGATGGATAAGACAGGGAGGACAGGACAGACAGACAGGACAGACAGACAGGACAGACAGGAGGGATGGACAAGACAGAGAGGAGGGACAGGACAGACAGGATGGACAGACAAGACAGGAGGGACAGGACAGACAGGACAGAGTCAAGGTTGAGTCGTGAGGACATCTATTTTGCACGACTGTTCAGTGCATTACAGCACGGTGTAGCAATACCCAAGCTAGCACTAAATCAGCTGGGAAAATTACAGCCAGTAATCTACTCCAAAATACAACGGTGCTAGGCTTGATAAAAAACAAACCCACAATAAGAATTAAAAAACAGTTTAGGTTCAACAGCTTTGCAGCAGGCTATTTCTGAGTGGTTTCTCAGAGACAGAAAAACACATATTCCAAAAAAATATTAATGTCAGTAAACAAAATTAGACAGAAATACACTTTTCAGCTAACTCCAGCCATACCTGTTGCTAGGCATGTTGCTTCATCAGACAACTCCAACTCCTCTTGTTCTTGGCCTGTAAAGACACTGAAGTCCAAAGGCAAATACTGTTCTGCTAACTCATATTCCTGGAAAGTGCTTCCAAAGAGAAACCTTCACAGGCAAGTAAGATGGCTGAAGGTGGACATGTCCAGAGAGGGCACACCTGATTTACACAGAAAAAGGGTGTAAATAGATCTGCAGCAGCAGATCTATTTGAAAGAAAGAGGCTTGTAATGACTAAAACCTTTATTTTATCCATTCCATAAGAGCAGAAATATCACACTATTCCTTCCAATGAGCCAAATATCTCAAAGTCCAGGTGCAATCTTGGCATGTCTTAGACCAACTACACTAATGCCAAGATTTTCCCCCTGAAGACCCAGAAACTGTAGGGTTCAACAGTTTAAAGTCTAAAAATTCTGCTGTCCCAGATGCAGAATGACAGTGCACAGAGACAAGGGATAAATACCCTATAGGAGCACCCACTAATGTCCTGAGGGAGGGAAGGGATTCACTTACAGTACCTGACCTTTATCTTCTCACATGCTCTCCCTTACATTTTTTTATATATGGCCCCCACTGTATATATATAAAATGAGACACAGAGAGAATCTCTAAGGAGTTGATTTTAAGTATGAAACAGTTAGAAGCAACTGAACACCATCTGTTTTTATCTGCATGTACTGAGCCTTGGACAGAACATCAAAATGCACATCTATGCACTATGCCAGATTGTTTAGCCACTTTTCAGATGGTTTCATCTGCACCTGTAAAAATTAGTCTTCTCCAGCTGTCCACTGAAGTGAGCTGTTATCTCCAGAGATAGGAAAGTATATTTCCTGCAGTCACAAGAGGAAACAAATGTGGCAAGTGAAAGCAAGTCATTGTGAACAAGGGACACAGGAAAGAAGCACGGTATAAAGACCTCATTTGTCTTACCTTCAAGGAACCAACAGTGAATTAGACTTCAGCAAATGTGACAACAACTCATTGCAAGGTCTCCCATCACAGAATATCATGTCTTCATGCAAGCTGGGGCCAGGTCCTATCCTATCCAGACATATCCCCATAGCCATCAGTACTGACTAAATTCGGCATTTGCTACCCAGCCTGGGAAGAGGTGGTAGCCAACACAGAAAACAGCTTCTCCGCTATGTAAAACCATTACTACACTGGAAGAGCTCTAAAGCATCCAGCTGCTGCAGCATCTGGCCATCACTGCAGCCACTTCATGCATTGCTGGTAAGGATAAGGACCTAGAGAACATTTACTTTAACTGAAAAAAGCAAAGGGGTTAACTGAAAGTCAAATGAAATTTGAGTTGCTGCAACCGCTGCTCTCTTACAGGCCTTCAGCTGAAATGTCTTTTGAATCTCTGAGCCTCAGTATTTTCTTCATTCCTAGAATAGTGACCGAACTAACAAGAATGCACTGGGTAATATTTTTTCTGCTTTAATAGATTAATGCTTCTGGAGCTACCAGGGCTCATTTCATCTCCTATAAGGGAAAAATACCTCCCAGCCACATGGCAAGAAAAAAGCACCATCACCTCCTTTCTCACTTCCTCCTTTCTTCTGGCCTTGCTCATATATATTTCCATGGCATACAGCTCAGGAACAGCAACAGATTAACAGATGTGGAAGATCCAGGACTAAAAGAGTATTCCAGAATATCCAAATAAATGAGCGTGCAGCACCTCCACACAGCTCCCATCTCTGTCTGCTCACACCAATTATTTTTTTCAGAGAAAATATTGGAAACTTCTGAAACTACTGACCTTGCCTTGTACCACTGAGCTACTTGTTCGGTCAGTGTCAGCCTGAGGTGAGATTCCCTGGCTCTTCCTCTCTTTGGGCTCTGCAGCTGCTGGACGACAACTCTGACAGGGTCTGTCATATGCAAGCAGTGCAATCTGTATAAGAACTAGAACAGGTTAAACAGCCAAAGAAAGTTCTGAGCTCAGTGAAAGCTAATGGTCATTGGCATTTCTTTTGTTTTACAATCTTTATGGAGACTACACAGAGTGAAAGCAAGTACACTTCCATTCTAACCTCACAGTGAACAGCTCCACTGTATTTTCCCAAAACAAAGATGCTGGTGACAGTACTATCTTGTTCCTGATGTTTTTAAATTACAGTAGCCTGAAAACTTGCCTGCTAAGGATCTAAGTGTATTCCTCCAATAGATATCACAAATAAGGCTCTGCCATTTCATTTCCCTATTCAGTTCAAATCCTCAATGCAGGAACAGTCACCTCTGCTCCTGATATTTAACACATTCAGCTCTTTTGCTCATTTCCCTTCTGCTTCTTTCCTTCTAGAAGATGCTCCCTTCTCTTCCCCTAGTTTTATCCTATAAGCAATAGAAAGCAAAAGATTAGACTTTATTAGAAAACTAATTTTTCTCCAAACTCCCTTCCCAGTTCTGAACATGCAAGAAAGTGCTTGAGGAACCCAAACCTTCCAGACATCAGGCTGTGCTCTCCAGTCAAATCCAGTTTTGTCCAATAAAAGGCAGCTCATCATCAACATAGAGTTTAGTTCAAAAACCAGAAAACTTAACACATTCTTACCAACACCAGCATTTATAATTAGCATGTAACCAGACACCTTATGAAGGAATACAAGGGGCTGTAAGGAGATCTTTAAATAGTTACTGTTGCACAATCAGAAGTAGAGGAACCTCAGTCATGCTCTCTGACCTGTGCAGTACGTTACTAAGTGAAATCAAAGGAGCTTGTACATCTGTTTTGCCCTGTGCCTATGAGTTACTTTCTTTAAGAGTATCGCTGAAAATATCAAATACAAACAGGCACATATTTCTAGCTTGTAGAAAGTAAAAGCTTCCCATTTTCATTTGCTAAATCCAAGTAAGAATCAAAATACATTACTTCTGAGAAACTGGATTCTTAACATCCATCAATCCTCTGACTTCCCACTTCAAAAGCCCTGAAATTTACAGGCTTGTATGCTTACAAATGGCAGCAGCCTTTTAAATTTCCTTCACATACAAATAAAAGCTTTCTGAAATTCATTTTCTGCAATGCTGTCTCTATTGGATATCTTGCACAGTTGACCAAACATCTCTCTAAATGCACAAGAACAGACCACTAGCCTCCTTTAACAATTACATCAAGGGTAAGCAGCACAGTTTCACCTGATACTCTAGAAATACATAGTTCTGCATTAACACACAGTATCACTGGTGTCAAGACCAGAAAAGGAACCTGGTGGCTGGCAGAAGTGTAGGCAGAACATCCCAGGCTTACCACCAGCTCCCCTGACACCCATCAATGACCCAGTCCACAGGTTCCTCAGCCTTTGCAGAGGCATGTCACTAACAGAGCTGTACCAGGCAAGAAAGCTTTGGCTCACAGCTTGTGTAAAAGCTCTGGCCACCTGCCTTGTGCTGGATGGACTGCTGTTCCCCAAGGCAGGACTGCTAACTACCAGAGCTCAAAGGAGCTCCCACTGACAACACAACTGGTCAGCTCCATCACGCTGTCAACATCAGAGAGAAGAGAGTCAGCCTAAGAAAACGAGTGTTTAATCAGGAAACGAGAAGAGACAAGGGATAAGAAACTGATTACAGGACAGCAATACCCCAGCCAAAAGAAACGATTGTACAACTCAGAACAATCAGGATCAAAACATCCAATAAGCCAGCAGTGTCCAGTGAGAAACACTCCTGAGAAAGAGTCCAAGCACTCTGGCAGTCTCCAGGCAGCTCAGCACATTCATGGACTCTAACTGCCCAAGCTCCAGCCTCTGCAAGCCTCTGCCCTCAGCAGCTGCTGCAGAAAGCTGCAGAGGTGGCCCTGGCCCTGCTACTCCAGTCTCAGCTTCTCTCAGCAGGAGGTGCTGAAAGGAATGGAGCACTGGCTGTGGACAGCAGTCTCAGCCTCTCCCAACAGGAGATGGTGTGTGGAGTAAGAGAAGCCCATACCAAAAAAAAAAAACAGTTTACATATTTAAAAATGCCAAAATAAATATTTAAAGACAGAATCCCCCACCCCTCTAACACGTGCGCAATCACACTGCAAAGTGCTCGCAGGACAGCCTTCAGGGGCCCAGGGAAAAAAGCTGTGACTACACCACAGGGCAGCCAGCTCAACTTCCTTCTTATTTCCTGATGCTTCTGAAGCCTGCAGCCCACTGGCAAGGAGGAGGAAGAGCGAGCAAAGCAGAGCACCAACACGCAACAGTGCTGGAGAGGAATGTCATAGTATAAATACATCAGATCAGTGGTTTCCAACAAGTTAAAATGAAAATTAAAAAAAGACACCAGAAGGGAGGATGATGTAAATGGAACTATAACTATGAGGGGCAAAGGGTTGTATGTCCGTGTAGCTCGGCCTGCTGTCATGGCGAGAAGGTGGTCATTTCCAGAGAGACCCTTTGCCACAGCTCCTTTGTCTGCTTGCTGCGCTTTAGGTTCTGGAGAATATCATTAAACTGCATCATTCCCATGGGAGTCAGGCAGAAGGCGCTTCTGGCGCTGCGGATGGCATTCACAAAGTCATCATAGTCAGCTGGAGTGAGATGGATCAGCCGATGATGGATATACTGGATGGGAACAGGAAAAGAGCCTTAAGATATTTGCTCACCACCGTCCTGCTGGTGACACTCAGAGGAGGACTCAAGAGCTCCCAGGCCAATATGTCACATGGTCCTGTCACCCCAGACAGGTTCCAAGACTCAGAGACTCTGACAGGACAGCAAGCTCCCAAGACAGCAATGCTATTTCTTACTCGTAACATGGCCAAGGCGAGTGTCCCCTCAGAGCACCAAAATCCACCCCACATCACCAGCAGGTGTTCCCTCCTTCACAACCACCAAACTGCGCCACAGCACGAAACAGCCAGCTAGCACTCTACCCCACCACCCACCAGCATCTAACCATCATACCATTCATTCTACAGGTTATTCACAGGGACCCTGCAGGTTCACTGGGCATCTCCTTTGCTAAAGGGTATGGAAGAAGTAAGGCTAACACTAAGTTCCTGCAAAATATCTCTAAGGCTTAGCACTGTCATTTCCAACAGCTTCTCAATCAAGGCCCCAAAACTGCAGGTCCAGCTTTTGAGAAATATATTTCCCCAATATAGCTCAGAAAAACAGTTTACACGAAAAAGCTGTAACTTCTTAAAAATACCACTTAGGTGATAGGACAGTTAGTCCAACCCAGACAGTATGGCTACAGAATCATCCTTCTGGCCATTTATTCAAGAGAAGGAGATACATGTGGGGTGTCCTGTTTACACTGTTTTAAGGAACAGGCAGCTCTAGTACTCCAGCTGGCTCACTGAAACACACTTGTCCTCGTTTCAATAAATCCTGAGCTATCTCATCTGTACTAATAGCTGACCAAGCCACTTCCACTATTAGTGCCAGCACTGGCACATCAGACAGCCATGCTAGGGCTTCATCACAAGGGGAAGACAGGCTGCAAACAAGGAAAGAAAAAAGAGAAAGGCTAGGACAGGAGGCGGGCAAAGGGCTTGAAAACATAGCAAAGAACAAGTACAGAAGTTAAAAGGCACAGCTAGCATTTGGAGATAGAATGAGGACAAGGAACAGAACCACCCCATCCTTTGTGGTAAGCACAGGATGTGAGAGGCCTTGGAAGATGCAGTACAATGAGGTCCTTTGTATGCAGCCTCCATACAGACAAGTGATGCTTATTCTAGTCCCTGCTGAGGGAGCAGGATGCAGCAGGCAATGGACCAGTTCAGCTATCAGTGACCAAGGCCTCTTCCCCTCTGCACACACACACACAGAGCTACCTGCAAGGCAGCTTTGACAGGCAAGACAGGCCACACATTACCTGTATGTAGGCCTGCTGGCACCTCTGCACCAGCTGGTGGAAGGCTGGGGTGCGCAGGTGGTTGTGCACATGGGCAGGGTTGAGCCTCTGTAGAGCTTCCATGATGATCTCCTGGAGCACAAAAGGGCTCAGCACCCCCTTGGCTGCACCAACACAAAACTGATGCACATAGTTTACACCTGCAGGGGAAGGAAAAATCAGAACAATGTTAAGGTAAGAGAGACAGAAGAAATCAACTACTTCCAGCAAGAACCTGGATTTGGGGCACCTTCTTCTCCATGTTATGTACCCTCCAGCAGGCTTGGGGACAATAGTCTAGCAAACTCATGGGGACAAGAAATCACTCTCATTTATTCTGATAAATTCATTAGGTCTGAGACTAGGTACCACCTCAGTCACAGTTCACCTGTCTTTGAAGGGGATATGAAAGAAAACCAACGTGGCAAGGTAACTAGAGAGGCAAGGATACACCACGTGTCCTCCCACTGCTTCATGCCTGCTTGTGTAGGAAGCACCTGCAGCCCCAGCACTCAGGTCTTAGCGAGGCTGGAGAAACAGTCAAGCCCACTGCAGCCTACTGTGCACGTCCCCCAGCAGCAGCAGCAACAGCCATGCCAATAGACAGACTGTTTGTAGAGGTGTTTTTTTTAAAGTTCTTACTGCTGATGAAATAACTAAGAAAAAAAAGAGCTGACAAAAAAGATCCAAGAGCAAAGCAGAAGTAAAATAAAATGAACAAATGGTGGTTTGAGTGCCCGTTGCTATACAAGGTCTTCACAGAAGGAGTAAATATATACAAGAAAGAGAAATGACTACAAGGTAGTGGAAAGGGAAAAGAAAAGTTGTTATAGAATGGAAGAGATACAAGCTTTGAGTCCTGTCCAACCTCATGCACTTCATCCAGTGCCTCAAAATTCAACAGCATGCCTACAGAACCCAGAAATGGGACAACTGCCAGGATGAAAGAGCAGGAGGGATCTTCTGGAACATTCTCAGAAATGGAATCAGATGTCAGGTTCACCCAATCTTTGAAGTTTCACTCTTTAGAGAGCTTTTCCCCACCATAGTCCAAATCCCAGCAAGTGGATTTCTGCTGAAATACTGCTCTGAGCCTTACCTAATTTTGCAGCTAACCCAAGGAGCCATTTTACATCCTCTGTGTAGGGTGGGCTGCGCGAGAAGTTGTTGGGATGGTCGTTGTGAGCTCTTCGGCCAAGCATCTCCAGAGCCAGCATGCCTGTGAGAAAGGGGCAGCCAGAGTCAAGCAGGACTTCTGCCCTGTAAGGCTCAGTCTAGCACTTCACTCACTGCAACACAACCTGATTGGCCTGCCCTTCATCAGCAGAAAATTCCCTAGCTGCAAAGAGTCCAGAGCAAAACAGAAGTCCCATCTTGGAGCTTGTCAACACAGTAAATATCTGGAAGAACATACAGATCTGCTACTCTAGGCTGGGAAATCTGCACAGCCATCACACCTCACTAGAGCTGCAAAGAGACTCCAGTAGCATCCACAGCAGGGTCAAGCAGATAGCCCCAAAGGCTGCACTGCAAAAGATGTCCTGAAAGCAAAACATTGGCACCAAATTTTGCAACAAAAAAGCTACCCTAATCAGCTTACTCAGCTGCAAAGACAACAGGCCAACACTGAGCTGCAGCATCATCAATCTGCAAACATTTCACTTACTCCATTACAGTTCTTAATGCAAATCCTCCCATTTAAAAAGTTTTAAAATAACAACAGGAACTGTGTCTTGATCTACCAGACCCTCTTCCCCACTTCTCCATTAGTCAGGCTATCAAATACCTTTCATGGCTTATAACTTACCACTGCATGTTTCCAATGACATCTGTACCACTTTCTGGCTAACAAGTACTTTCTTCTCTAGCTTTCAACAAAAAAAACTCAAGCAACCTCTAGATAGCCTTCTTTCCATTTTCCTGCTATTTCTCCTCATTTGCTGCCCTGAACTGGCTTTGCTTACATTAGAGGCTTCCTTTCCACTCCCTCCACGTATCCACTGGGTCAGACCATGACTATGTATAAGTAAGATACTGCAGTCTAAGCTCAATCAGAAAACCCAAGACTGATAGACTTGTACCAATGGCAGTTCAGGCAGAGATTATTTCTTCATATGCAGTGCAACTGTGAAAAGAACGCTAATTACTTACCCACTCTCCACAAAATCTAAGTTTCCCTCCTTGTCAGTCTTCAACAACCTAGCTGGAAAGGCACAGGGCACATTCCTGTGTGCCTCTGAAGACTCAGCTACACTACAAGTGTGCCTTCATCATCCACGAGCAACAGGAGCTAAACTCCATTTTTTTCACACAGTCACACAACTTACACAACCACATCCTCAGAGCCCTGTCCAGACTCCTTTATATACACCTGCTGATAGGCAAGACTCTTCCCAGCTCTAACCCACTTAGCTTTCTCTTCTGTTCTGATGGCTCTCAATAGCAACTGTTCAACCTTCTATTGCTCGGTCTCAGTTTTTAGCCTCGACATATTATGAACTGGCTTTCCCCATGTAACTAAGATGTCATAACCCCCCACAGGTGCAGCAGCAAATTGCTAAATGACAGTGAAAACCTGCAGCCCTGCCCTGAATCCCTCTCGAGGGGGCCACAGAAACCCACTTGGCCATCCTTACCAACTCGGTATGCGGAGTGGAGGTAGTGCAGACCCTGGGGGCTCACAGGCTGACTGTGCTGCTCATCCTCGGCAGGAAAACCCCCTGTAACAAGGGAGTTGGGCTGTGAGGACAGAGTTGTCAAGGAAGCCCCCTGAATCGCTGGGAACGTTGATCCTGCATGGACACTTCCTACTGAAGAGAGCAAAACAGCAGCATTAGGACCCACCACCAGCCTAAACAATGGTTTTGTTGGGCCATCATCTCCCTCACCTGACAGTCCCCTGACAATGTAGTGTTCTGCGCTCCTAAACAGAACAATACAGCAATCAAAAACCACAGACTTGCAACTGAAACACAATGTGCTAGGAATATCTCTGTTTTGTTTGCAAGCAGGACTACATGCTTGACCATCTCTTTTGCAGTATACCCTGAACATACATGAGCCATATTTTACATGTAAATACATGTGTTGACTCAAAAGTCTTTGCTATTATTAAATGACATGTCTGGTTCTGACTTCTTGTCCTCAAAAACAAGCATGTGAATGTCTACACCTGATGAGAAACTGCTGAGGAAAATAATTGAGTCACTTAATACTGTCCCTGCTCAAAGATCAAGTCCAACATTGTCAAGTTCCTTCATTTCTGCTGCAAGACAGCTAAGACTCTACCCAGCCACCACATGGGAAGACTAGCCTCCAATCCATCCCTGGAAGGAACAACCATTGCATATGCTGGCAGTACATACCAACAGTAAAAACAGCAAGGAAACTTGAGAAGCTCCATCACCTTCAGACACTTAACTAGTATAGGCAAAGTCAACCACTTACACTTGTACAGACAAGCCAGTAAGCTGTACAAGGGACTCAAGTTTACCTTATGTTCCCTCTCAAGAAAGGTACGGAGAGGAAAGAGCAAGGTTTGCCTGGGAATTCCAAGGCAGAGGTGCCATTAGGTGTGTGCACATTGTTACCCTTACTTCACAGCTTCTCTATGGTGATACCACACCAGCCTGGGTAATGCTTCAAGTTCCTATTTCTCCTCTTCCCCTGCCACATCCAGCCTTTTTTAAAAAAGGTTTACTAGTGAATACTTGAATACTTGAGCACCATGTGCCTCCCAGGAAAGATCGGTCTGGCCTTCTCAACCAAGCAGACACACAGTGCCAAACAACCCACAAAATGAGGCAAAATCCATGCTGCATTTGAAGCCTGGCCAAAGAGAATAACGTGCAAGAATGAGCTGAATTGTTGCCAGAGCTCAAGCATCATCACATGATTGTGTACTCCAGGAACAGTATTTTAAGAACTGAAAACAAAGTTTATACAAGTTATAAACAATGGCAACTGGAAAGGGTGGAGTTGTTTTTTCCTTTTAAGTGCTCTAGGATGAGATAGAAGTTCTGGAAGATTCATAACTCTTTGGAGGAGTACAGAAATTGTTTCTCACAATCAAGAGTCACAGCATCAGCCCAGGACTTGTGACTGTCAACAAAGGATGCTCTTCAGATCCTGAAGCCTTCAGGACTATTCTAATTGATTTTGCAGTGGCTTTTTGGCATGAAAATGCAAGATAAAAATAACTGAAAAGATTCTCATGATAATCTGGATATGACAGAGACCAACAAAGCTTTTAAGTGTTTTCCCATGTACCAGTTTTCCAGAACCCGGTGAGTTGTGAAGTATGAATAAAAAAACATACAAACAGGCAAACACTGCAGCCTCTCCCATGAGGGGATAACAGAACCCGGGACAGCCATGACCCACTGGTGCAAAACCCCATGGCAATGGGAGCACAATCACAAATCAGTCCACATCTGCTGTTCCAGTGCTGCACACTACTTGATGGGGCTTCACCTCCACTCTAGCTGCAACACAACATGCAAGCAATCCTTCAGATTGCCATTGACATGATCCTGCCAAAACATCTGTACATTCTACACAAGTTCCAAGTTTTGAGTACTGGCTGCCTCCAGTCCCTTTGGGCAGGAAAGACATCTGTTCCTACTACTGTAAGCAGAAATCTGCTTGCTTGCTGCACTCTGTTCATCTGACCCAAAGGAATCACAAGAGCCTGCTTAAGATCATCTATGCTCTCCTTGCCCTGAGCAGAGGGGGAATAAAGCTCTAATAAGTTTTACGTCAGAAAGGCCAGGAGGGCTCCAAACACACTTTAGTCTGAGAGGCCAAAATAATCTCATACTGGAAATTAAGAAATTAAAGCTCCACTAGCTGACACCCTGTCACGAGTCCCAGTACACCCGAGCATGCACACCTTTAGGCTGGGGTAGATTTGGTCAGAATTTTTCAGTGCAAGAACCCTGGTTCCACCTGTGGTTAAAGAGGCACAGTAAACAAGTCTATGCTATGCACAGCTCAGGGCTGTAACACTTACTTGCGACATTGGAAGACAGTGACAGTCCTGTCTCACTGTGATAGGGATGCACTGCAATCTGCGTCATGGATGGGACTGGCACACCAGGGAACGACACTGCTGTAGCTGCCAATGACGGCGTTGTTACCGAATACGGGTACTGCGCTCCTATGAATGCTGGGTGGACACCCTAAAAGAGAAAATAAGTAACAGTCACGTCTACTTTGAGAGTTTAGAAAAAATGGAAAACACGATGCCTCCACACAAACCCGCAAGCATGGGAAGTCCAATCTGACAGTGGGGAGGAAGCACAGGAAGAATCAG
This sequence comes from Apus apus, assembly GCF_020740795.1. NCBI lineage: Eukaryota > Metazoa > Chordata > Aves > Apodiformes > Apodidae > Apus > Apus apus. Next base: position 21,628,019 of record NC_067285.1, on the reverse strand, counting down.
CACAGAAACTACATTGCACCACACAATCATTACATGTTCTTGCTCCTCATCCTTTTAAATCTAATCAGTTTGCAGAAAAGCACTCCAAGAACTTTCAAAATACACAGAGGTTAAAATAACTTATGTTTGGTTCTTCTTCTGTAGGCTCTTAATTACTTTGCAAGCTCTCAAGACAAGCTTCCTGTCCAGTGCCTTCTGAGAAAACAGAGCAATAAAAGTTAAAAACTACTCATGTTTATATTTTATATACTCGAGACTTCACATGCACCCACAGAAGGTTCCCTGTAATACAAGAGCTGAGTAAGTAACTATCAAAAATCAGCAAGTAAGAGCAGAAGCTAGATGTCAAGCCACAGCAGGTCTGAATGCCATGCTCTCCCCAGTCTGACATACTCCGACAGCAGCTGCACAAAGTCACCGTAAACGAACACGACACAGGCAGAACTCACCTGGGGGTACGCTGAGCCAGGCACGGGAAAGACAGCTGGGCGTGGCATGTGCTGGATAGTGTGTCCAATATACTGAGGATTACAGGGGATGTGAGTCTGAAGGGTGGTGTAAGGGTGGAGGCCCTGTGTGTGTGTATGTGCCATTGCCGGCCCTGCCATGGTGTGCTGCTGGTACATGGTTGACCCCACAGAGATCACTGGCATGACGGTTGCTGCCGCGGTTACCGCAGCTGCCACTGTTACAGTGGTTGGCTCAGATGTCACCCGGTTGTCTGTCAACCCACGTGCTGCTTCAGAAGCAGCCCGTGTACCACTGGCACTGCAGCCAGTGGCACCTTCTCTCTGGGCTGGGGTCCCACCAACAGTCTGTTCATAAAGCCAGTACCACTGGTGAGCTACTTCAAAGAGGACTTCTGGATACACGCCACCTCCTTTGGCTGCCTCTTCTACTGCCATGCAGGCCTTTTCCAGCATCAAATTGTCCTGGGACAGTGGAAGAAAAAAGCAGAAGTGAAGAACAGAAAACCAGAAACACAAAAGACAAAACTACAACAGGAGGAAAGTGTAAGACACTCTTAAATAACTTACGCTATCGGAACCAGACAGATCACAACTATGCAACAGAACAACCACAGCTATTCATTAAAAATAAAGAGAAATCCACAGAACTAGGATTAAGGCTGTTCAGTAGCACAGAACAGCCAATCCCACAGCACGACCTTGACCCTGGCAATGAGCTTGTGCTAGCCAGACCCCATCTGATGCTCACCTGTTCCTTACACTGCACCAGAGCCCTCTGGATCTCATTTGGGTTCAGGGCATGGGCATGGGGCAGGCAGCTGAGTGCCAGTTCAGCAGCTGCCCGCACCATGTTGGAATCTCTGGCCCGTGAAGCTCTGTCTGCCAATGATGCCACCTCTGGGGGAGTCAGATGTCCATCCCAACACTCCACCAAGATGTTCAAGGCTGCACTACCAATCTCCATGGCCTGCCCTAAGAGGAAAACAGAAGACTCTCACACCACTGTATGTCCAGCACAATTCCAGTCAGCCTTCCCTCACCAGGAGGTGCACTCCTCTCTGCCTTTAGGAACAGTAACAGAGCCCAGTTGCTTCCCTTTGGCTTCAAGTCAAATTCAGGCTCTTCCTTCCAAAACACAGGAGAGGCAAGATCCCTCAACAAGCAATCAGTGAGCAAAGGCACCATTATTAAAGTTAAGCCAAATATGCATTTGAAACTGACAAGAACTTGCTACAGTTGACTTTAGTACCCACAAACCAGAGCCTGGACTGTCCATTATTTCTATTGTGTCAGGAACACAGGCATTTACAAGGGCATTTTTCAGGCTCCAGGAGCCACATGGATAGAAAGCAGGTAGTAGGTCTAGGTGCAAACAGAAGGAGGAGGAAAGTGAAATGCTGAACACAGCCAAGAGAGTGTTGAGACTTGACATGTGTGTCTCTTCAGCCAGCCTCTGAAGGAGGAGTTAAGACCAGTCTCTGTGTGAGAAGTGGCATATGGCTCTGAAGCATGTTGCAGTACAAACAAGAAGAAAGAGGTTGCAGTAACTTTCAAGGCCAAAACAAGCACCACTCTGTAAAATCACAGGTGCTCAGTTGTGCCCAGAGCTTACATGGCTTCCACAGCACATCAGCATCACCATTTTGGGGCATGAGCTCATCTCCCTCCCCTCTTTCCTGCCCAAAAGCAAGCTTCCCAATAAAGCTTTGCTGTAACCTGTGATCCACGAGACATGAGAGGAGTAAGTTCGAGAGAGCCAGTTGGGAGACACGAAGTTGTGCAGCCCTAGTGCATACAGCCCAATCTCGAAGGCGCAGAGGTGAAGGTTGCGGTGTGGTCCCTGGTGCCCACCACTGGAGGAAGGGTGGGTGAAGATGGAGGTACTGCTGTTTCCACCTGCTTTGATAAGGACTGTCTTGGCCAATTCAAAGTAGAAATGAGCAGCTGCCTCTGAGGGCTGGTTTGGGACATGAGGAGCATGGCTCTCCAGCCGCCTCCCTTTATACCTAGAAGAAAAAGACAGAGGAACCCTTCAGACAGCAACAAGTACTCCAAGTTCACTAGCTGGAATGCAGAGTTCCTGTCTTTAGAGTCCAGAAAAAACAAAGCAAACAATTCCAAGAATTACTTCCTGATGCACATGTGCTAGACATCAGGCCTAATGGTTGCCTCCATGCATTGGTATTATTCCTTACCTGCCAACTTCCACAGTCTTTGCACGGGCTCCCCCACTGGCTCTCCTACTGCCACTCGAAGAGGAAGATCCCAGCGAATCACTTGAAGAACTGCTGATACTGTCACTGTCCTGTCCTCTGCCCCAGGATGTTGTTGCCCAACCCCCACGTAGCGGACGCCGACTGAGTGTTGGAGAACTGTCAGAAGTGGTTTCAGGAGCACTGCTGTCAATACTAGCCATGCCTGTAACACCAGAACCAACACAGTAATGTCACCAAGGTTGGTAAATGCCATGTGGGTAGGTAAACTTCTAGCCACATCACCTATAGTCCCAACTATTGTTCCACATCAAGTTAGCCTTACAGCTGCCAGGCATTCTACTTTGCAAATCAAGAGAGATTAGTCAGTGTGGCCATAGATATCAGGGTTCATTCTGCAGTTCTCAGATTAAACAGCAGAAGAGCCCCAAAACAATGTATTTTTATTTTCCCCTTCACACCATCCCAGTCTCTCATTCCATCTGCCGAACTTTTTGGCAGAGTGTAACAAGAAGTAAATATACATACAAAGTCAAGTTCCCCAGATCATATGAGTATGAAGAAAACCCTTCTGGTATACACTGCATAGTTTACATAAAGGTTCTTCACATCCTTATAACCCTTTCAAGAGAACTGTAGAGGCAGCAGCTCCTCTGCATTTGTCTCTGGACCCATGAGCACAGTGCTCTGCTCCCAGAGTCCAGCAGTCATTCAGCTCCAGAAATCTAATCCATCATCAAGAAAATACCTGGTGTCAGAAAAGTATGGCAACTTGGCATACAAGTTGCATACAAGGCACAGGGCAGGAAACCTGTGGACCAAAACCTATTTCTCCATGCCAAACACTTCAGAAACTATCAACTGCTTCTGTAGTTCAGGAAAGGCTGACAAGCGCAAGGGAATTGCTGAAAGCCCAGCAAGACTGCCTAGTACAGCACTAGATGCTGTATGAACAAATCAGTTTCTACCTGTGTGTTTCTTCTTCTGCCTGACAGGCGAACCCCAGCATCTCCCATTGTATCCACCTCGGTTTCCAAGGGCCAGACGACTGGGGACCTTTCCCTCTTGTTTCAAGACAGTGGCCTCTGTAGCTGGCTCACAGGGTGACCTCTGAGAGCTCTCTGCATAAACAGACAGTGACAAGGTAAGCATTCTGATTTGTTTCTCTATCTCTGAAACCAGATGTGGCCACTTAGAAGACGTAAAAATTGAAAGGTGCAGGATTTTTATAAAATAAGTGGTATTTATGACCAGGATTATCTCCATTTTCTTTCAGTATTAAGCATATAATCTAGTATCAGGCCAATAACATTTAATCTTAACAACTCAAAATTCGTAAAATTTGCTGCAACTATAGAAATTTTTTTAGAAGAAAAACCCTTCAGCAATCCTAACCTTATCGCAGCAATCCTCAGCTAGTATTGATCTCTTTGGGAAGAGTTAAGAGAGCATCTGCTTCCCACCAAATGCTGCTGTATGTGATGTTTGCCATGAAAGTGGAGGAGCAGCTTGAAGAAAACCACATTTATCTCTAATGCCCTTCAGCAGTCTTAGTTATTTATCTTGCATTAAGGTACCTGACTCAGTGTGTAACCTTTTGAAATCTTGCACTTCTGTGATACAAACCAAAAAGATGAAGCCACAGTAGTTTTATGTTAGCTGGTTATACAAGCAGCTCAAGATAGGAAAACCTGAAAATTAGCTTGACTTTCTGTGCAACAAGAATGTGTACAGAAACAGATCCAGCCGAACAGATAAAGGGGGAATGACATTCTAGTAATCATCAAGCAGTCAGATGGTAATATAATCACTGTGACAACAACCCAAACAGGCAAAAATGTGCAGTACTGGTTTTGCAGTGATAACAGAAGGATGTCAGCATAGCCCTTAAAAACACCTCTTACCCTGTGCACTCTTGTCCACAAAGTTCTCTGGACTGCTCTGGACTGCAGTGCTTACAGAAGCTTGCTGTGTGACAGAAGTCCCTGGAAGCTGCTGGATAGCTGCAGTGGACTGGGCAGCATGTTTGGAGGGAGATTTTTGATTTGCTACTGTAGGCTTGCTGGATGAGTAGAAGGAACTCAGAGTCTGTGGTTTGTGAGTTTGACTCTCTCTGTCCAGGAGTTTGTCCAAAATCTTTAACAGGAAAGGAAAAAAAAATAAAGAAAGAGCTTAGCAGAAGGGTAAGAACAGGCATTACATTAAGACAGAAGAAAAATTTTAAATCAGCTTCCCAGTGGACAATAAACTCCATTTGTTGGAGAAAAAGAGAAAATGCTTATTTTCTAGAAAGCAGGCATCATCTTCCTGCACTGAAGACCAGCAATGCACAGTTGAGAGCCACATGGTCTGTATTACCGAGGAAGCGGAGATTCACTGGGAATATCTCCATTTTCAGTTCAAATTACCACTGTCTATACTTGAAACTAACTGACCAACAAACACCCAAAACTAACTATAAAGAAGTATTTCTTGTAAATCAAGAACAGAATGGAGGACTCTGTATTTAGTTCTGCCAGTCATTAGATGTTCTTGTTTAAGTCACCAAAATTCTGTGCTCATCATTCAAAAAAATTCTGTGACACCATTACTGAGAAACTGGTAAAGCCACTAGAGAATCTGCCTTCTACCAGCCTACAGTAACACTTCCTTGTCCTTATTTACTATGTCATTGGGGAACAATGCATGACCACGTTTTATGGGTTCATCCATTTCTGTTTGTCATTCTCCATATGAAGTAAATACTACGCAAGTGACAGAGAATTTATGACTGATATCACCATGTCCCTATTATTCCCTGGTGAAGAGTACAGCAAAAAGGGCTTCTCTTTTAGGAGACAGAAAGACAGGAGTAATATTTTTTGCTGGAAACAAAGGTTTTGCTAGATATACTGTTCTGCAAGCCAACATCCCTGCAGCAAAAGAGAATTAATCCCCAGACCACACACACAGTGCACACTGAAAATGCCTGGGACAAAGGACTTGTTTTAGCAGGTATGCAAATGCATCTCCCAACTGGACCTTCAGAAACCTATGGAAAGAGTGCCTCTTACAGGCCAATGCACACTCTGCAATCAGACTTTGCATCAGTGGAAGAACATATATACCACACATAGTTTGTAAATTATCAGCACATGACACAGCCATTTATGCTCACTGGCAAAACTACCAAATCCATCATAACCCAAACATGGCTTGCTCTGCATCTCCCTTTCCCCTTTTAAAGGAAAACTCACCTTCTTCAGCTTAGACTGATCATCCTTGTATGTAATCATCAGGACTAGTGCCAGATCCCCTTTCTCCCTTCGGGTGCCTTCACACAACAGAGGATGTTCTGCCTCACTGACAGTTGTTTTCATGCCTGCAGGCCATAAAAGAGGGGATGAAGAGAGAAGTGAGCCCACAGGACTGTACTACATCCTGAGCACTATCTATACCTCAGGCTATTTCACTCACCTTGCTGTCACAGGCAAAAGAAGGTTATTTTTTTTTTTCAATATTTTTCTGTTACTTTCAGAAATAGGCCATGAATAAATAGGAGCTGCTGTCTGTCCCCAGAATACTAAGTTGGCTACAACTGTCAGAACAACCAGATCCTAATATGCCATGGGAAGAGTCCAAGCAAGCCCACAAATCCATCTTAAAACAAGCTTTTCCAGTTTCTGTAGATGCTACACAAGCCAGCATTCCCACAGCATAAAAAGCTAATATTCCTACTTTCAGAGATGGGACAACAGAGGACAGGTCTTGTTTAATCCATTCTATTCCTTTTTGCATGCTGCTTTAAGGCAGGCATACAGTACTGTCAATATAACATACATAATCACTACTTTGTTTCTGAAGCTGATAAATGGGGCAAGAATTATGCTAAGATCCTGAATTATATGGTAACGCCTGAGAGTACTTCTGCTAGCCTTTCACTATAATTGTCTAGTCTTTGGTTCTCCAAAACCGTCCATCTCCATTAAAACCCAAGCAATACATCTTCCGCAACAAAACAGCAAGAAAAAAAGCTAGAATTAATGTTACTCCTTTAACGTTCAATTCCTGTCCTGTAACCTTCCATTTTCCACAGCTTGCAAAGGAAGATCAGCCCTGGCATGTAGAATTCTTCCTCATCTGGCTATGACAAACTGTGCATACACTTTCATTTCTTCACTGAACTGGAATGAACTACTAACTCTTACCATGCAAAATGAGGTAGGATGCAAAACATGGATGAAGAAAGACCTTTCTTGTAAAAGATTCTTACCAAGAGCAGCAACAGCTGCCTCAAAGCCAAGCTCTTCGTCTCCAGGCATTTCATTATTCCAATTACGGCTTGGGGGTCTAGAGCCTGTAGGAGAGACCACTGAAAGAAGACAACAGAATTAGTGCTCAACTTTCAAAACTAGGATCAGAAGGCAAAAGTCATTGCTGAGAACTCTCTGAATCTGCAGAGCTTCCTGTGGTCCTATTCTTTGCTTTGTACCTGTTTCAAGCCAATGCAGACAGTACCTGGAGTGCACAGGACATCAAATATGAAGCTAGCCAACATCAGAGGCAGGACAGGGCGGTAATCACATAGTGTTCCTTCTCGTAGTTCTTCAGCTCTCCCTCGAATAGTGTTCATCTCATTAGTGCCCAAGGGAATCTTCTTCAAGAGGGCTGCAATCTCAGACTCCTGGTATGCCAGCTTCACCTGGTAGTATCCACAAGGAAACAGAAGTAGCTGTCATGAGCACAGGCCCTGTGGGCAGTCGACTATTTTTCTATACGTAGAGTACAGCAATAGTTTTTATTGGATCATTAAATTATAGCAACTCTTAGTACCTTAGCCTCTTACTGTTCTCTCCATAACAAACAGATTTTCCAATCTGATACAAGACTTGCCTCATATTTATACATTTTCTTCTTTTACTCAAATATCAGTCTTGAGCTGCATACAGAAGAAACCACTTCAGCTTTCATATGAGAATCGGGAGAAGTGTTTGACTGGGTAAGTCAGTGGAAAAGGTGATTACTCTTAATTGTAGAAAGAAAGGATGCTATGCTAAGTAATACACCCATTGGAGACCACAGATACTGACTGGTATAAGAATGGGCACAGGGTGGCAGGACACATGCCACCTGGATGAAGACTGTTAGATTTCACTGCTCTGTGCCATTCTTGCATTCCCTCCATTCTTAAAATGTCAAAAGTGATTCTTTTCTTTTTGGTCACAAGTGACCGGCAATCTCACCATCTTCTAATCAGACCGTAAGAAGTACAGATAATTAGTGTAACAAACATAGCTGGTGGATACCAAGGGTGCTGAAAGACTTGGCAGACATGATCAAGAGGCCACTTTCCATCATTTACCTGGCTAACTGGGGAGGTCCCAGTGGACTGGAGGGTAGCAAATGTAACACCCATCTATAAGAAATGCAGAAAGGGGGATCCAGGAAACTACAGACCTGTCAGTCTGACCTCAGTACCAGGGAAGGTCATGGAGCAGATCATCTTGAGTGTACTTAGAAGACATATAGAGGATAACCAGGGGATCAGCCTAGTCAGCATGGGCTTATGAAAGGCAGGTCCTGCCTGAGGAATCTGATCTCCTTTTATAACCTGATGACTTGACTGTTTGACAAGGGAAAGGCTGTGGTTATTGTCTATCTGGACCTCCAAAAAGCATTTGACATGGATCCCCACAGAACTCTCATAAAAAAACTGGCTGCTCATGGCCTGGATGAGCATACGATCTGTTGGATCAAACACTGGCTGGATGGTCAGGCCCAAAGAGTGGTGGTAAATAGACTCAAATCCAGCTGGGGCCAGTCTTATGAACACTTGAAGGAGCTGGGAATGTTTAGTTTGAGAAAGAGGAGGCTGAGGGGAGACCTCATCAGTCTCTACAACTACCTGAAAGAACATTGTAGAGAGGTTGGTGCTGGTCTCTTCTCACAGGTAATTAGCAACAGAACAAGAGGGAATGGCTTCAAGCTGCAACAGGGGAGGTTTAGACTGGACAGCAGGAAAAATTTTTCACAGAGTGGTCAGACACTGGAATAGGCTGCCCAGGGAAGTGGTTGAGTCACCATCCCTGGATGTGTTTAAGGGTCGTTTGGATGTGGTGTTGATGGATATGGTTTAGGGGAGAACTTTGTAGAGTAGGGATGATGGTTGGACTCAGTGATCCCAAGGGTCTTTTCCAACCTGAATAGTTCTATGATTCTATGATACACATCTTCAGGAACTGCACAACCCTGCAGTGAAAAGCAAGGTGGATGCAAATCACACAGACAAGATCTTAATTGGACACTTCTTTTTTCTAAATAGAAAGCCTAATAGTAATCAAGCAGTGTTCAAAATAATATGCCTGCATAGTGTTTGCCTGCAACAAATGAGCTATGGGCAAGAGTAACCATTTTCAAACATGTAACAATTACACCTATTCACCCATAGGAATAAGTTTCAAACTATTTCAACAATGCAAATATGAGCAATTCCGTTTACAAATGGCTTTACTTTTCCCAAATTAGCCAAGCAAACTGGAAACATATTTAAGATAAGTAAGCAAGCTTTTCTAATCAAAATAATATATTAATAAAAGATTCTGTACTCATTTAAATATTTTCAAGCCTATCACTTCACATGAAATCAAAGGCCTGATGGCACCAGATGAAATGATATTTCTAATAATTCTTCTGGTAGATCAACATGTGCTAATGGGATGTGGAGACAATTCATTTAGTCCCACTGCAACCAATTTTAAGGAAACAAATATAAGCATAACCAAACTTCAGGAGTTGAAATGGAAACCAGAAGAGCAAAAACATTCAAGCAGAACAATGTTGCTTACAGATGCTGTACAGATACCTTTTGACACATTTCATACCTCCAGAGCCTTTGTAGAGGCAGGTGGTCTCTGCAGCTCCAGAGCAAACATTCCTATTTGGAAGGCCAGGTTGTGATACTCCAGCCGCTCACTTAACACAGTCAGCAAGAAAGCAGCTTTAGACAGGGTGTTGGTTGCCATCCATGTCTGCTTGCTGGTTGATACCTTGTTCTTTTTGCCCTGTTTGAGGAGGAATATTTAACAGGACACTTTCCTAAACATCCTAAATGATTCTATGCTTGTCCTCCTTTTCTTTGCAATAATGAGTAGACAGAAGAAATAATAAAACACATTTAAATTTTATTCCCTTTTTGAGGAATCAAAAATCCCAGTGGTAACTGATGACCATCATTATTTCCCCTATCTCACTCCAGTTCAACAGAGTGGAAGAGCTGGCCGGTTGGTAAGCAGTATGTCCACTACTGGACATGCAGGCAGATGTTGCATGCCTATCCCTTCCAAGGGAACCCTTCCATATAAGAAACACTATTTAGTGCCACTACAAGTGATTTTCCAGAAGTTTATACTTATTTCCTCTCAAACCCTCTATCCTGAAATAGCAAAATTTCTAACATTTCCAGTGGTGGACATTATGAAGTAGGAGACAAGTGGTTTTGGGAGAATGACATGAAACAGGGCCACTTGCACAGACCTGCACAAAAATCAAAACTTCTTATGGCTGCAGTATAATCTCATAGCACACAATAGCAAGTATATGTTGAACAAAATAGCCCTTGAAGTTGATGTTAAATAGAGTTTTGTTCAACTGATTTAAAATAGATTCCTAAAGCAGCTGCAGTTTTTAACAGATAAACCAAGCTTCTCTCTGAAGCAAAACGAAGAGAAAAGCGAAGAAGCTTTTAACTAAAGTTGAGTTTTTGAAGACTCCTGAAGTCCTGCTGAATGGCCAATTATTTTCTTTCTCCCTTTCATTCACCCACACATGCACAGTGATAAAACACATTAATTACATCCAGAGAAGTTCAACCCAAAGTAAGTGAAAGGCCCTTAATCACAGCAAGTGAGAAACGCCCATGAAAGCTGTTGTATCCATCCCACACATTGCTTCTAGCTGACTTTCTACCCCCAAGACTGGACAAGCGTTCTCTCTACCTTAGTTGGTGGCTGCTCGACTTTGAGATCTGGAGGGTTGGCCAGTAGGTCCCTGGCGAGCTCTACAGTTAAGCGGCATGCTTCACTGCTGTATCCATGTGCATACAGGGCCTCTGCACAGGCAAAAAGGATCTGCAAGAAGGAACAGACGGTCATATTCCAACCACATTCATGAAGGCTGGAGCTAGGCTGCTCAAACCACTGCTTGCAAAGACTCTGCAAACATAGTTCAGAATTAACTTCAGCAGCAGATACTCTGAGTCCTCCTTGCCCAGACATTAATGACCATCCTTTAAGTACTCCCCTAAAAAGCTTTCTTTCCATTATTAAGTCCCATCCTTCCTCCAAGTGCTATAAGAGATCAGAGAGTAACTCAAAAAAACCTAAACCCCAAACTGACTGACTATTTCCATGCATCTCCATTTCAGCAGCTTGTTCATAAAGGTGCAAGCTCTAAACGTATTTTGAGGTTATTACAGGAATGTGACATTGTCTGGTTTTCCAGAAATTTTTTGCTTAAATGATTGGATTTAAAATTTTCCTGCTGGCCATGTCTTGGTCTTACTTATTTTTAATATCAACTCAATTTTGCCATTTTCAAGAGCAAGACTAGGAAAAAAGCAGAGACTGTTTTACCTATCCTGGAGTGTGAGGTGGGATGAGCTAAAATTGAGGCGCACTTGAGGTTAGCACAGAAATAGGGAGTCTAGCTTGTGGGAAATAGACATGTGCGATACCACTGGATTAAGTCTGTAGATACCTAACCATATACCCTTATGCTTAAGCACTTGATTAAACAACATACTAGGTCAAGTGTGACAGCTAGGAGGGTGACGAGATCATGATGTATACAATACACAAAACTGCAAAATAGTCTTTTGAACCAGATTCTGCTCACCTCCATCCGGTTCTCCTGCTCCAGAGGCTTTATACCTGCAAATATATCCTGCTCCTCTTCATTTCCCCCTTCAGCTTTGTCATCATCTTCCTTGGCTACCTCTTGTGGATTCAGATAGTATACCTGGTAATCATCTTCCTCTTCTCCATCATCCCCTCCACCTGCTGCACCATTCTCTCCCACTTCTTCTGGCTTCAGGCTCACACCACCACTGTTCTCATCTGCAGAAGGCAGATCATCATCACCACTACCCATTTCCCCCACAAGATCCTTGGACGATTTCTTGGCCATGGAACTGCTTCCGATACTGGGTTCAGGTCCCTCAGAGAAGTATACCCCACCATCCTCCTCAAAGGTGTCCCTGTAGCTCCTGCTCAGTGGGCTTTCTGTAAAACTAAATGTGTTGCTGGCTTCTGCCCCCAGAGCCAAGCTGCTGTCATCCAGGCTCATCTCTGCCAAGTCTGGCTCCAGAGAGCTGTCTTCACTGCTCATGCGGCGTTTCCCACTATGTTTACTGGTCAAGCCCTTGCTCACTGGCAACTTTGCTTTGCCTACTGCAGTCTTATACACAGCTTTATCACCTTCTGCTGAAAGTCGTCTCAAAACCCTCTGTGGTGTTTCAGAGACAACTTTCCGCTTTCCAGTAAGTTCCTTTGGACGAACTGCTGGCTCCTGGGGGGAGGGACGCAGCCTGTCCCCAGGCTGCAGACATGGTCCCCCAGGCTCCTGTCCATGGGTTCTACCAGCCTCACAGGCAGTTTCTGCACACTGCAACCGGCAGCTCCTCTGCTGGATGGCCTTTACCCAACAGAATGAGTTCTTCTTGTCAGTGCTGCTGTATGTGATCCCAGGAATAGGATAAGCTTCCTCCCAGTTGAAGTAACAGGCTTCCACAGCTGGCTTGAAACCCTGGAAGAGCTTCTCCAGTGACTTCTTGTGCTGACCTCTCTTAACATTATCTATGACTTTCAGCTGCCACTGTCTGAGCTGTGAGCAAAGGTCTCTGCGCCTAAGAGAAGTAAGAGGACACGTTAGAAAGCAGATACAAAATGTAGCTGCAATAAACTCTCTCTTACACCTCCTCCTCTTTGTCAGAAACATCTTCTGCTGAATGAAGCAGACAACACTAGTATGAAGACAGGTGGATAAAAGGAAACAGATACATTAACAACCAAGACTCTTGATACAGAAACAAAACATGAACAGTACCAACATGAAAGCATGATACATGTTTGCTTATCTCCCCCTAATAAGGTATTAGTTATGTGAGACTCAGCACTCTTGAGACCAGTCAGTGCATGAGGAACTGCTCTTGGAGACATTCCTGAAACAGTCTGCAGCAGCTGTGAAACAGTCTTGTGAACAACTCCAGTTAAGACATTCACAAGTACAATCTAAACAGCCTTCACAGGGAAGCACAAAGCCAGACAGGTCCACCTAATCTACCTCCCAAGCACTTACCTCTCTACCCTGATATGCCTATCTAGAGCTTAACAATTTAATTTAGGCTTTAGAAGGCCATCCTCAGGAGAATAAACTGTTGCAAGCCACAGGCACAGAAGAAGCAAGACAAAATAATTGATGTTCAAATAATTCTGACTAAGAAGCAAGCTGGTAGGGTTACAGAGACTTAAACTACACAGCAATTAATTCCATGTCCCTTATTACCATGGGAAAAACAAAGCATTTTTGTATTTCCCAGTGCCAAATCAGATGTAGGGACTAAGCATTTGAGCAACATAATCTAAATGGATTACACATTTGGGTGATCTAATTCAAGACGAGGAAAAGACATTTCTAGAAATTGCACCAAGTGTCTCAGTCAACTGCCATTTTGTCTCTACCACAGGTTTCAGAGACTTCAGATATAAGCCAAACACCTCAATCCTCTCAGATTCCCTATCAAAAGCAAAAGAACAAAAAATCAAACAGGGTGACTCAATTTAGGTGCAAAGGGTATTAGGACAAAAGAGGCTAAAGAAAATGGACTGCTTCCTTTTGTCCATAAAACAAAAAACAAACCACATTAACAAGGGAAGAGACTGGTAGGAATTAATAAGGAGAAGATTTTCAGAATGAAAAGGAAGAAGGGAGAACCCCTCAGGAAAAATAAGGATGAGAGCCTGCAACGAGTTAGGAATGAGGGAGCAAGTCTCCTTACGATTCACTGGAAAGAACAGCAAGGATGGGTAGAAGGGCGTTGTTCTTGATGACTATTCAAACTCCTAGAGAATAAGAAATCAAGCAGGAGCATTTCAATTATGCATGAGCTCAAGTAGGAGATCTGAGCAAATCTGAACTGTGCCAAGTAACTGAAATGTGAATACCCATAGCATAACTTCATACTTTATTAAAAGCCAAAATCTTTTATGGTTTTTCTATGTGATCTGATTGATGTCTGCTTTTATTTTGAGTCCAATTCCCAGTTTCCTACAGTTTTTTATTTGTCTTAATCTGATATATTTAGCTACTTCATATTATAAACTGTACAAGACAGAAACTGCATCCATTTTAGTGTCCCTGATGTATCTTACACAGATAGGGCATTTTATTAATGTTACACAACAATTCACAGAAAGCAAATCCTGTTAATGTGTAATTATATTGAAAATGCCACCTGTTTTAATTTGTTCTGAAAAGCTTTTTCTGAGCATGTGTAGCACATTAAACTAATTCAGTACATTCTACACACCCCACTTTGTAGACAAGATGTACAAAACAAATTACTTCAATGTCAACCACAGTATTTCAACATAAGCCCTCAGTACCTCCGGTGCTATTCTACTAGTGCTAAATAAAGATAGCAGTGATTTACCAAGGCACAGTATGGTTTAGAAACCTGCAAAAGCCTCAGAATTTTGCCTCAGAGAACTGAAAATACTGCAAAACACGTGGGTGACACTGTTTACCAACATACTGCAGAGAACACACTCCCTAAGAGCACAGAAAGCAAGAAATGGTTCTTGAAATAGACATCAGTGAATCACTGAGCTAAACAGAAATCCATTAAACTGCTGAAGAGTTAAATTTAGAAAGCATTAAAACGTATTGGTAGCCAGTGTAACCATTCAAAGAAATGTTCTCCACTGAGACACTGAAATGCAGAATTACACCCATATGTAAAAGAGAACTCTCAGGAAAGGAGTTATCCACACTACATGATGTTGCAAAAGTAAGCAGCCTATAGCAAATACAGTTTTAAGTAATTTTAGTGCTCCTGAACCATACACAGCACATAGAACAGAAGGACTAATGGTTGAACAGGTAATGATACAAATACAAGAAATCTACAGGAATAAACTCCTGAGTATGCCTGAATATCAGAGAATGAGAGAGACTGGATCTGATCCTGGCACTCACCTCTGTGGACTAATAGTTGGGTCAAGGACAGCCAGCCTCCAAAGAACCACCATCTCATCACACATACTTGCACAGGCATGAGCAGCTACTTCTGACTGCCCATTGCTGCGTCCTGTGTGCCCACTAGCACTGCTGTGTGATGCAGATGTTCGCACACTGTACCACCAGCCAGTTATCTGCAGAAGAAAACGTTCAGTTGAGCTGCACTGTGGCCAACATCTCATCCCCTGCTCTCACTTAATCACACAAGGAAATGGCATCTGTAGCTAGTGCCATGTTTTCACTTAACTCCAAGATAACTACAACCACTAAAGCAGTATTGGTTTGTGAGAACTAAGGGCCTCTCAAAATTTCTCTGGTAGAAAGCACATGCCCACAGAACAAAACACTCACAGCAGGTTCTCTTACTAGACGCCTTCACGCTTGGAGGAAAAAAGTGAACAAATGTCATAAATGAAGCATTTCCTTTCTCCTGCTCAAAGATGATGCATGTGATAGAGCAATTAGGAAACTTCCATTGCAATTTATATTACAGAGTGAGATCAGTGTCTTGAACTATCAAAGGAAATCTTCCTCCCAATATTATTTTTTTTTAAAGATCAGAAAATACGTTACTTAAGCCCATCAAAGGTACCTTCTACAAAAATAACACAAGAAATCCGAGATTCTACCACCCAACATATCTTCAGTTTTTACCAAAATGGCAGTTCATGTGTGATGTACTTTGTTTAGGGAAAATAAAAAAAAAATAATCACCTTGACTGGGCAGAAATCAAATGTGCTGAACAAAAGAGATCAGACTCCATATATTAATGTTAAAAGGACTGACATATTTTTGGGACATGACTAAATCAGGACAGGAGCAAACTGTAACCTTGTTTTAGCACGGAGAAGCACAGGCTCACAATGCATACAGAATGTAAAAAAAAATAAAATCATTTCAGCCATGGACTCTATAGGCACATGGCACCAGTCACTGGCTCAGCCTGGTTCCCCAAAATCTTCTCCCACGGTAGAGAGATTTGAATACCTGCTCATAGTTGAGACACTGATCAGTTAGAATCTCCAGCAAAGGAGCTGCATTGCTATCCCGTCTCTTAAACATTTCCCGCACAATGGAAAGCAGGTTCCAGATTCCTTCAGGCTCTCTTCCTCGCAGGGGACGCAGGAGACAGGCCCACTCAGCAGCAGCTGGTGGCTCCGTAGAAGAAAGATACATTGAATTCACATCACTGTGGATAAAACAGAAGAGCAGGCATGAGAAAAAATATTAAGCTAAGCACAGCCATACAAAATCCTGAGTACATTCTACATCCAGAAGTATATTTGTACCTTTACACAGACATGCATAACCTAAAAGAGAAGATGCATAACGAGACCAAGAACACCACACAAATAAGGTATTGTG
Source organism: Apus apus (assembly GCF_020740795.1). Taxonomy (NCBI): domain Eukaryota; kingdom Metazoa; phylum Chordata; class Aves; order Apodiformes; family Apodidae; genus Apus; species Apus apus. The sequence goes on along the minus strand of NC_067285.1, from coordinate 21,611,697 downwards.
CAAATACACTGTGCTCTACTGAAATAACACTGGACAAGCTATGCAAAAATACAGTCCAGAAGACTGACCATGAAACTAAGCATCCTCAGTCCATGGATCACACAAAGGTACAGGCTACACGGTGAATGAGCTTACAGATTACATTAATTCCCTTCTACGGGAAACAGTTACCTGAACACAACAGGAGAGGGTCCACAGAATTTATGAAGGGTTTTCTTTATGTTGTCACTCAGAGTAGATTCATCTAAGTACCAGGTGCTTTGATCTGATGCAGAAGGTCCAGCAGTGGGATCTTGACAATAGAATAACACAATATATAGTGTGCAGGCTTTGAAGGTAGTTTCCTCTGTGTGCCCAACCACAGAGATTATAGGGAGTACACAGGCAGCATTACTCAGTTTATTTCACCTGTTCCAGAAGTCACTATACAGAACTATCTTAAAATTCTACCATTACATTAACCAATTACAAGACTAAACTGGGACACATGACTGGCATGCTTAATGGTAGCACGACAACCAGAGGAACCAGGAGAAATTCAGGGACTATGCCAATAGAAACCTCATCAAGTTCATTGAGGAAAAATTTAAACTTCTGTACCTGGGACAGAAAAGCCCATGCATCAGTACAGATTGAAAACCAAATGGCTGAGTAGCTGATAGGATTTGACGATTATGCTGAATGCCAAGCTGAACACAAACCAATGGCAAACTTTAACTGAAAACACAAAACAAAAAACGAGCCTGCAAACTGGGCTCTATTAAGAAAAGCACAGCTAGCAGATTTAAGGAAACTATTTTATCCCCCTCTACCTGGCAATGGTAAAGTTACACATGGAATCCTGTATCCAGTCTTGGGTCCCCCAGACCAGGAACAACTCAGAATCCAGAGAGGATACAGTGGGGGGGTATCAAAGATAGCTGGGGGCATGGAGCCCAGGCAAGATTGAGGAAGATGGGCTAATTTAATCTAAAAAGGAGAGGGTAAGGAGTGATCATTACCAGTCTACAGCTACTTACAATCACAAACACAGTGCAGGCAAACTCTTCTTTGTAGAAAATTATAAAAAAAGGGAATTCATACTGGACATTAGGAAAAAAATCCTTAACGAAAAGGGTAATGCAGCAATGAAATAGGAATACCCCCCCGTAACATCTCTGGTAACCAAGATTCAGCTATGCTAGCCCAAGCCACAGCTAACCCAAGTTAGCGCTGTGAACAGTTCTGTTTCAAGTAGGAGGTTGGAGAGGTCCCCTCCAATCAGCATTTCTAGGAGTCTATAATTAATACTCACTTTAAAAGAAAAACCTTTTGCTGAAAAGGTGCATTTCCTGATGCTCCCTTCCCCTGTCTACACTCTGAGGCATCCAATATACCAGCAATTGCCCATTGCTGTGCCATATATACATGCAAGTGCTAGCAGTTATCCCTTTTCCTCCTTCTACCTCTCTTCACCTGCAACCTCAACTACATGGAAACAGAAACTCAAAGCAATGGAAATATAGCTAATTTCTATCTGTGACACAGATTACTGAAATAAGATATATCCAGGTTACCCGGGGCTCCGCACACCGTGTTGATGGCAGTAGACTGAGAAGATAACAACTCATCCAGCAAGCGCTGAGCTGTTGGAAGAATCTGAAAACACAAAATAAACTTTCAATATACACTGTATTTCTTACCCTGATGTACCCAGCCAAAGATCTGCCTGGATTTTCATGACTGACACACTCATAATTTCAGAAGTATCAAACACACACAGTCCTGTTTTCAGAAAGGACGACAGAGGGTGCTAAAGATTATACAATAGCAAACCAGCTGTTACATGTCTCCTCTCTCAAAGCAAATATATATGCAAGGCTTACTTCCTACATTCATACCCGAAGAAGTAAACAAAAATATCACAGGATATTGGTTCCTTTCTCATTTTTTGATAAGTAGTAGCCCACAGAGAGTGATACTGCAACTGATTTTGAGGAAGACAGAAGTGACTGCGGTCAAGGTCACCATTTTCCTGCAGTTTGAATGTTCTTAGTTTCTTTTTCCTAAAGTAATTTCTCTAAAACCCAAGCCAATTGGAACAGAGGAGCTAACTATAAATTACATCTATACATAACATTTTGGGCAGACTTCACCTTATTTACGATCCTGTTAGAGCAAAGGGACCATCTATATATTCAACTCAAACTCAATAGTAAACTAATGCAATTTCAGCACTAAACAAATAGCTTCTGGACAGTTCAGGGCATAAGCAGAAAATGCTCGTAGCTGACTGCAAAATCCTATGCAGATACACCCTTAGTTTACTCTTCTTCAAAGAAAAATGCACACTGGAAACACTTTTTCCCAAACTATGTCTAGGTTGAAACTGCAGATCCACTAGCCTTTAGGATGCACTCTTACAAGAGGTTAGTCCATACAGTTGGGATTTAAATGCCTTGCAACAGAACATCTGATATCCTCCCACCACTCTGAGGTTTCCACCACTACATATTTTAAGTCATCACAAAGCAGAAAAGTCACAGGTCTAGGCAATGTCACACCTTAAGGTTGAAGCATCAGGGACCTACAGTGACTGCTTCAGGCATTTTTGCCAAGATATTCATAATTAATTTCAGGAGTACTGGCTTCATGAAGAGAAATAGCTCTTGGTAGAACTGGGTAATAAATTCCAGCTGCTCAGAACCACTGACATTTTCATAGATACGGAAAACACTTTCTACAGAGATTTTGAAAACATCTCCTTATCTAGCTGCATTCCTACAGACCACCATCCTTTTTCATTCAAAAATAATTCATCATTCTATTACTGTACCATAATGTCATTCACAACCTGGAAATTAGGATAAAATAGAATCATGTGTACAGCCTACTCTGATTTTACATCATGTAGTCAAAATATGAGGTCCCAAGGTATCAGAGTATCTATCTCCACTCAGAAATCTTGAAAACCAGGAATGGGACTGTAGGAAGAGTTTGAGGCATGCCTTGTGTTTTTCAAGAGAATTACACAACACGTTAAGATGCACGTGCCAATAAAACCCAAACTTTTCTGTTGGGCAGCATCCATCAGATTATCTGACAAAATAGTCATAATTAAACGAAATATTCTACATGTTCCTGGGTGCACAGCTGGTACACATGACAGAAGGAGAAACAAACTCTGAAAAAGGAGCAGACACAAAATATTTGAAAGCAAACACCTTGCATGTCATTCAGGAAACAACTACCACCACTACTAGCCTTTCAAAATCCTCCTTTATTAAGCACCAGAGTATGTGACACAAAGCTCTGAGCCCTTAAGGAGAGAAGAAAAGCTTTTTCTGTTACATAATGAAGCAAGCAGCACATACTATTGGTGCTGAACATTCAGCAACAAAAAAGCAGTATTTTGATATCACTTTCATATTATATGATTCCTCTGTTTCCTCTCATAAGAAGATCAGAATTTCTGTAGAATATTCAGAAGACATTTTAGCAATAGCTTAGTGTCCCAAGCACTGCACCATAATATGAATTTTAGGCCTATGCTGACAGTAATCTAACTCCTATTTAAGACATTGCACATGCACAACTGAAATGTGATGGATACCCAAGCAGGTCAGTTTTTCTCATCCTCCTCCAGTTTAACCAACACAGAAGAGTTGCCAAGGCCTTATAATAATTTAGGTATTCTTGTGTATTTTGTGCAAACCTTTTTGGCAGATGAGATCAATGACCTGGCCTTGACCAACACAGATATCTAAGGAATAAGAGAGCAGATTTTGCCTTTGACTAATAAAATTTCTTGTCTGTTACTTTTCATAATCTAAATTATTCTTATGAATCATAAAGAAACTACACTGAGTGAAGTCAAAGAGTTACCAGCTGGGTCCATTAGAAAGTGCCCGTATAAGGTACATACACCACATCCCCTGGGTAGTCTTCTCCACTTAAATAACCAAACACACAATAAAGAAGCAACCGGATTTGTTCTGACCTAAGTTTTTCACCATCGTGCCTTTATTTTATTGTGTTTGGTCTTCCAAAACGCAAGTGTATATTCATGTTAACATGAATAGCTTCCACTCCTCTTTCTCCTTTTAAGACACTTCTAATCTTTTACTTGGCAACAGACAAATGTCAAATAATAGAACAGGAAACCTGAAAAGGGCAAGAACTGAAAGTATTACCAGCAACATAAAAAAGGAAATAGCAAAACTGGTTAACTTGCAACAAAAGACACTATATAAACTGACCCAGAATTAAGATAGCTGAATTTAATAAAAAGCCAGAACTAAGGATTGTCCCCATTTACCTGTTGTGGAAGTTCACTGATTAGGTATTGAGCAAATTTTTGCAACTGGTCTCTTTGCAGTCGAGACAAGGACTCGGAAACCGGTGCTCTTAAGCATACTGCAGATGCCTGAAGAAAGAAAAGGAGACATAAACTGCTATTGACAGGTCAGACAATGAAGCTGTGTCCACTGAATGGATCAAGTGTCATGAAAAGTAGCTATGCTGATGCATCTCATAAGTGGTGTTGATGGACAATTATTTTTTTTCTGTAATTATACAGCATGTTGCAGATAGGATGCAAATAAGCTGTCTAGTCTTTTTATAAAGTGTTTTTAAGAGCTTCTTTTCAAGGAAACTGCTTTAACAGCCGTGCTTAAGATCTGTTGTTGCTAACAATTGCACAAATATTGGCAGGGATTTCACAAACAAACTTCTAAAATAGGACATTATTCTTAAAGCTCCTGCCAAATCAACCAGCGCAGTGGGGGTTGTTCCACAGAAACACAACCATCTCATTAGCAGGTTTTTTTTCTTCAATCTTAAAATCAGTCTCTTTCCATATCTTACAACAACTTAGATGATAAAAACACCACTAGCTTCTTAATCTTTTTCACTCTGCAAAACAAAATATGCGCAAATGGCACCTACCTAAAATTTAACCTGGAAACAGGCAAGAGCAGTTTGATAATAAAGATGGTTCTGATATTGATTTGTCTACATAGAGCAATATACCTTGGCTTGAAACTTGCTTGTGTCAGCAGTCAATATATCCAAATATGAAAATCGTTTCACTATCATTTTTCAGGCAGAAGAAAGTATTGAAGGGAAAATAATTATTCTTATCAAACACAGGGTCCAAACTTTCTGAGTTTAAATAATATAAATGAAAATTCATTTCCTATCTTCACTCTCTGTATCCACGTTTTAAAACTGGAACTAATAATTTAAAACAGAACCCATTTTTTTGCCAACTCTCTGGTCCTAAGTACAGTAAGTATACTGATATTCAGATTATTTCAAAAGAGTATCAATTTAAGCCTACTATAATTTTTAATTGTGAAATATTAACAAGCTTCATCAGGTTATTAGCACTTGATCATAAGCATGTTAGCTATAAAATGTCCTGTGACAGCAGAAATTCTTCTGTTCCTTTTAATCATCCAAGCTTAATCCTTCCTGAAGATGCATTTCTCAGCTTCCCAAAGACTGAGGAAATTAATCCGCATGCAAGACTGAACCCTCAACTTGTGTATTTCATGTCGATGCTATGCATTTTTATTTGGAGTTCACTGGAATAAGAAACACCTACTTTTCACTCTATACAAGCAGTCAACTAAGAACATAAACTTGCTTGAAATCTGCAAGTCAAAATGACACTTACCTGCCTCAGTATGTGTTAAAATGAACTGGCAAATATAAGGGACAACAGTGATCACAATCACTTTCCTTCTGCACTTTGATCGAACAACCTAAAGGAAGCTTACAAATCCCATATTTACAAAGACTTAACAAAAAGACTAACTATCAGTGACTATTCACTCCTTGCAGAACTGAAGAATGAGTAATTCTAGCACTTAAATGAGAAAGACAAAGGGACCAAAAAAAGACTGTATCTACCCCTTAGCAGTTTGCACATCATCAAAGGACATTCTGCAGTTTAGTGCCTCTGACAATTCACTCCTCAGACTGCAACTGTGAGTGCACATTTGCAAAGTCGGTAACCAAAAGGAGTGCCAAGAGCAACTTCCCTAAAGAGAGCGCACGTTCTGTGAAACTGTAATGAGAGACCCTGAGAAGACGCTTAGGGGAGAGCAGAACTGTATTTAAAGGCCTACGTTGTGTATCCGGAAGAGGCAGAGTGCCACAACGTGAGCACACCACTTGGCTCCAGCTCCACAGGTGCAGCTGCACGAGGTGATCCTGCATCGGTCAAACATCACTGCCACGTTGTATGCACCTTTGGGTGGCACCATTTGTGGGGGTACCACAGTGGCACTCAGATGGAAACCTGTTAAAATTCAAAAGTCCAAAGTTACTCCTCTGGTTCTTGGAAGACAGATTCAGCTAGCACAGAAATTTAGGTATATACCATTTAAACAGTGAAGCAACATGTCTAGCAACAACCACCATACAGGGACGGACATGGCTCTTGCCATGTCTCCAGTACTTGTTTCTTCCCAGTCAGCTACGGCAGTACATTAGCAGAGAGGCATAACATTTTACAAGAAGCTAAAAAATACCAGCTTTTAATACATTGATGTATATATTTCTTTCTATTCATATTTAACAAAGGAAAGCAGAACTGGAAAAGTGTGGGGGGTGTTATCACAGGGTCAAAGCTAGGCTATAGAATTTTAGGCATGATTCCTGTGTTAATTAACTCTGGCAACAGTGTAGAACAGCTAGGTGACTTCTTCAGAATTATTTCCAAGTTGGTCAACTTTCACAATTTTACAGTGAACTAAAGAAGGCAGCATTTACTGAACACTTACTTTCACTTTGTGGCTTCCGAAGCTACCCATTTCTCATAAATTATGTACCTCCTTGCAATTTTGCAAATATCCCATTCTTGTAAACCAGGTACTCAGAAAACAAACAAAAAAACCACCCTCTTTCTTAGACTAAAATCAATGTAAGAGAGAAATTTAAGCCATAACACTTCAGTTAATCCAGCCCCATTAATCTGCGATCAAACAAATAAACTATTCATCTCATCTCAGGCAGGATGACAAACAACTTTATCAAGTTTAACTGTAAACTCATGTACAATGCATACAAGTTGTACTTCTAATGCAGCTTCCTCTACCAATAATGGCTAGTCTCAAATTCAGTGTTAATGAATGAAAGAGAGCACTTAGGGTATCAAAGCCATAGCCAAAATTCAATCCAACAATCTACCTTGAATGAAAATATATGGTTTGGGACAGATGATTGAAATAGTTTCTCCATCATCAGCAGAGGGAAGCACATTATAAATCCACACTACTAAGCTTTTATTATTATATTGCAAGATTATAATAATGATGGTGTTCAGGAGTGCCCATGATCTACTAAATACTAAATTTAAAACAATGTGCACTATATCTCTTCCTCAAAATATAATCCCTGTGCCAACACAAACTTGCTTAACCTTTCTATGCCTCCTGTACATCAGAATTCAAATCCTCTTCTTGATGTGGGTGATTATTTCGATTAGTACACATAATGCCACTCTAATTCTTCAGCCATTTTAGCCATTGAAACAGCACCAAAACAAAATAAGGCATTCACACAAAATTACTGCACTGCTTAATACTAGCTACAGTTTGAATTTACGTTCCACACTTGAATAATGCAACCCAAGCAATTCAGCTAGTCCTTCTGTTACACTAGAAGCATCTCTGATGCCAAAATGTCCTAATTTTCACAAAAGCACAAAGAGGGACAAACAGTTGTAAGAGGACAAAGAAAATTATGGGGCTTCAGCATGACTTATCACAAGCTTCAACTCGAACTGTAGCCTGAGGAACATTTCTGCTACTGACACTGCCATTTCAAGCAGCTCTGCCCAATTCTTTTGCACCACCAGTCTTGCTATACCGAACAACTGTATGTGAGATGGTACAGGAAACCATTCCAGGAAAAAAACCTGATTAAATTACTGGTTACTTTTACCAGAAAAAACACCACAATTCAGTTCACTGCACAGCTTACAGAATTTTGCAGGGTCCGAAAACACTATTATGAGGGGACCACTCTGCAGTGCTGTAGCCCAACACTACTGTTTAAAGTAGTGGTAATCAAATTGTACCAGTTTACAGTCAAAGTGCAACTATTTTCTTCTGCAGACCAGAAGTAGTTCTTACCATCCTGCTTAAATGTGAAGACATCTACTGCACATCTGCATGACATGGCCACCACACAGAGACTGCAAGAATGTTTTTCCCTCCCACTCACCCCACTGCTCCCACTATCTGATAACAGCTTATCTACTCTATGCATAACAATACATTACAATAACGTGTCTGCATGTACCAGCAGCATTCATTCTGCAAGTGGATGTAGCCCACCAGAAAAAAGACTTAAGATTGCCAAGACTATTCTTGGCAGGCTCCCCTCCCAGAAGACCTCAAGAAGGGACTGCAGGCCAGAGGAACTGCTCTGCCATGAGTCTTACACCCCTGACTACGATTTTTCTTAAATGCACTGTGGGCACAGAGCAAGCTTTGTGTTTCTGTGAAAGCACTTCGGCTTTCTACACGGAAAGTGCATATTACACTTCTTACGAGCACCAGATTTGCTACTCATGCATGGAACGAACATGTCAACCAGCCAGCACCCAAGCTTGAGAGGATGTGTCAGGTACATGCACTGTACAACACACTTGCTATGCACAGAGAGCAGCACCAGGAGTGATCTGCTGCACCTGTGAAGCAGTTTTTATCACATAGAGAAGAAATAGCAACATGCTGTCCTCTCTGATCAATTAAGACACATAGTTTGATTGTAAAAGCTGGAAATAATCAACTGGTGCCTAATCTAAGTTCTACAAAGTAGTGATGGCTTCTTTTTCAGTCCATAACCTATTTCCTTTTCAGTGTTCTACCCATGAAACTTAATCTTTCAGGAAAAGTATCTGAAAGAAATGTATGCTCCCCACCAGAAAAATCGAGGGGGTTTTATTTTTAGAACAGCTACCTCAATGTCTTTTGCATTTAATATTTATTTTATAATGAAAATTATTTATTGTGAAATTTCAGGTCTGTTTATTAATTTTTCTGAGGTCCTATTAGTCCTCATTATTTCAGGTGGAAATCATAGAATCACAGAATCATTAAGGTTGGAAGGGACCCTAAAGATCATCAAGTTCCAAGCCCCCTGCCATGAGCAGGGAACCCTACTGCTAGACCAGGTTGCACAAAACCTCATTCAACGTGGCCTTAAAAACTTCCACGGATGGGGCATCAAAAACCTCCCTGGGCAACCTAACCCAGTTCCTCACCACCCTTATAGTGTAGAATTTCTTTCTAGTATCTAACCTAAATCTCCCCTCTCTCAGTTTAAAACCATTACCCCTTGTCCTATCACTATCTTCTCTGATGAAAAGCCCCTCCCCAGCTTTCCTGTAGCCCCTTTCAAGTACTGGAAGGTGCTATAAGGTCTCCCCAGAGCCTTCTCTTCTCTAGGCTGAACAGCCCCAACTCTCAGCCTGTCTTCATAGCAGAGGTGCTCCAGCCCCTGGATCACCTTGGTGGCCCTTCTCTGGATTCTTTCCAACCGGTCTCTATCTTTCTTGTGCTGAGGGCCCCAGAACTGTACACAGTATTCCAGGTGGGGGTTTCACCAGAGCAGAGGAGAGGGGCAGAATCACCTCCCTGGCCCTGCTGGCCACACTTTTGATGCAGCCCAGGACACAATTGGCTCTCTGGGCTGCGAGCTCATACTGGCGGCTCATGTCGAGCTTCTCATCTGCTACCACCCCCAAGTCCTTCTCCTCAGTACTGCTCTCCAGCCATTCTTCCCCCAGCCTCTGTTTGTGCCTGGGGTTGCACCAACTCAAGTGCAGGACCCTGCACTTGGCCTTGCTGAACTTCATGACGCTGGCACTGGCCCACCTCTCCAGCCTGTCAAGGTCCCTCTGGATGGTGTCCCCTCCCTCTACAGTGTCAACCACACCACACAGCTTGGTATCATCAGCAAACTTGCTGAGGATACACTCAATCCCACTGTCCATGTCTCAAATGAAGATGTTGAACAGCACTGGTCCCAATACTGACCCCTGAGGGACACCACTCTTCACCTGCCTCCATTTGGACACTGAGCCATTGACCACAACTCTCTGGGTGCAGCCATCCAGCCAATCTCTTATCCACCGAGTGGTCCACCTGTCAAATCCACGTCTCGTCAGTTTGGAGACCAGGATGTCATGTGGGACAGTGTCAAACCCTTGCACAAATCCAGGTAGATAACATCAGATGATCTGTCACCATCCACCATCTCTGTAGACTTGTTGTAGAAGGCCAACAGATTGGTCAGGGATGACTTGCCCTTAGTGAAGCCAAATGCAAAATTTGAAATACCTCAAGCTACTCAGTGAGCAACTGGAGTGAAAAAAATTAAGTGACCTATGAGTTAACAACATCCTGATAATAATACTTCCTGCAATACAGGTTCCAAGCTTCCCTCATTGATATTTAGTACTTCTGATGCCCCTACAAAAATGACAGCAAACACACCTTGTACAGAATTGAAGTACTTCTTCTCTGGCTTTCACAGGACTAACAGAAATGGGAGAACAAGAGTTGAACAAAAGCTTTTAGATAGGAAATAAAGCAAGGTAATTTCAGTTATTTGTTGGTTGTTTGGTTTTGTTTTTTTTAACCAAGACAGGACAATCTCTAAAAAGTGGAGAATCAGAGACATTATTTAAGGAGATGCAAAGTTAGAATCCAGACTGAACCTGCTGATGCCTTCTTCAACTGCTAAAAAGAAATTATGATATAAAAAAGTCCTGTAAATCAGCAACTACAATACACCTATTTGAGAAGAGCAAGAATATTTTCAGTTTAAGGAGGGAGGTATATGACCTGCTACAAAAGGAACATGCAGGGGGTCTACACAAGCAAACTCTTTGTGTATATACAGTAGAACACGGAAAAAAACCTGAGGTTTTGGAATGTGGTGAAGAGGTGCTTTTGTTCAGAAATTATGGATTTGCATGTGGGCAAGATGATTGAGATTACTTATGTTTTTAAAAAATAATAATCTTATACTGCAAAGGGAAATGGCACAAAAAGAGGCACAAGCTTTTAAGCTTTGTTCTACTGATCACAGTACTACAATGCACTGCCCAATCCCTCTCCAAATCAAATTCCCTTTCAAGGGCTGCTTTACTTCCTGCATTTCTTTTCCCATTTGTCAGTATATGAAACTCAAAACTGTAATAACACACCTTAAAATCATTTGTAGTAGACAACTGAAATTATATCCACCCCACCTGCACTGCCCAGCTTCTGGACTGCTACTCATTTAAATAAAAATAAATCAAAACAAAAGAAAAAATCCAATCCAATCCCTCCATTAGATAAAGTTCCTCTATTAAGGAGGAATTATAAAGTTTATTAAAAGTTACTTGCTTCCCTTCCACACACACAATCTTTTGTCAAGAAGCTCAGTTGCAGTACATCTACTTAAGAAGTTCTTCCTTTTTATCATTCGCTCCTTTTTCCCTACTCCTCTCTTCCTCCTCCAAGCACAGATTTTGCATCAATATTCCTAGCCTTTGTTCATTTACATCACTTTAGACTTCCTCCTATTTTTAATTTATTACTGAAACATGCTTTGACCATAGTTTAAGCACAGTATGCTAAATATTCTGCTCTTTTCCATTGTGAGAGCCCCAGTTGCATTTTAACTTATTTTGCCTCTCTTAAACATTTACTTTCCTGAAGTCCACCAGATGCCTTAGAGTCCTCTTTCAGCATTTCAATCCTGACATCAGGAGCTCATGAATGCACTCAAAAATCAGTTTAATCCTATTTAGATCTATTTTGTTGATGTTCCAAAATTACTATCTGGTGTCACTGACAACTCAATATACATTATGTATAAGGAAGTACTTAATTTTCATTCCCTAGAATTCCTGCTGTTATTATTGCAGTAGACAAAGGACTAGGTAAAACCCTTTAAGATGCTTTATCCTGCATTCAGGTAACAGTTCAGTCTGTTGCAATTTGCTTATCTCAATTATTACCTCCTTCTCTTCTTTCTCCCCAAACTTTTATAGTAAGAGTCCCTTTTATTCCCTTTTTCAGTGTCTTTATTTCACATTAATGCATTCCTGTCTAACAGCTGTGACTGGAAAAGCCAGCTCAATATTCTTTTTCACTTCAAAGGATTTAATGAAAAATCTATGGTCCGACTCATTGTTTAAGATAAGATTAGTTTCCTATAACGATAAAACATAAAAAGAAGATAAGTGGAGACACGATAAAATCCACTGTCCAGCAACAGGGATTTCCTTCTGTCAAAATACTACATGAGTAGTTTTAATGCAACTCTTTTGCTACAAGAATTATTAAGCCTTGCAATCTTCCTCTGCCATACATGCACTTCAGGCAAGGCATTCATTTGACTGGACCACCAGAAAACCAAGTTCTCAAAAACGAACTTATGCATTATGGAGACAAAGGCATTCTACAGTTTTCTCCAAAATTGCTGAGACAGATTCAGGATCTAATTTTCAGAACATTTCTGGCTTTTCACTTAGTTTCACAGCAGAGCTGATGTATGCTGAAATAAACATACTGTTTAGCTCAGAACACTACAAAGAATACATGTGGGAGGGAGTTTAGGATGTCAGAAGAGCTGGTTTTGAGACATGGTCATACCACCTGCAGATGTGGTTTTGGGAATCTGAAATATCTAGAGATGTGGAGCTGCAATGTTCTTACCAATCTGCAGAGGGTCTTTGACAGCCCTCACCCGAAACAGCTGCTCCCCTCGCTGGAACTCATCTGCGCTGCCATTCGCCAAACATGAGTACAATCTGCAAGAGGTACACATAACACGACAAGATCAGCCTGGTTTTGAGAAACTTCACAGTATTATCTTCTTGCATTCTTTGTTGACATGACTTTTGAAAAATCATTACTATCTTCAAGATGAAGTCCAGCTCTTTTCTGCTATTTCTCCATTACAATCCAACCATAAAAATCGTTAGTCCCTTCCTAACTGGGTTTGTGTATAGCCAGTGGAACCTGAGGCTCTGAAATATAAATTCATTCATAGTCTAAAATTAAGATTTTATATACTGTATAATATCAATTCAAGGTTCAATGTTAGCATGCCACTGAAAAATTCCTTTTGCTTCTAGATGAGTTACCCACATGATCAAGTGAGGTTTCTTAACACCTGTGCTCATCAGAATAATGAACAAGTTCAACCAGCTGGCTGTCTCTTTTTCCTCCACAGGTGATCTTACAAATTACATCAGCATGTCTGAAATTATGCCCCCCCCCCCCGCCCCCCCATACCAGAATATTAGATGAATGCATCTAAAATTATTCTTTCTAAAAGAGTGTAATATCACTACTTTACAACAAAAGTCTGCATGCACAGTTACATGGGTAGGCCTCCTATACTATAAAAGCTTCAGCAAAAATACTTTAGTGAAGTATCTAAAAGCACAAAGTATTTGAGTAGGTACTCACAGAATTGATGTGGAAACATAAGAAATATAGTCATCTCCCTGTCTGTATCTACTCTCATCACTGATGTACTCAGCAAATTCTGATTCTCCTACAACAGGCTTACATAGCACATTGAGCTAGCCCTCCCTGGCATTTTCGGAGCCCAGTTAAAGCTCTGACTCAAGCAACAGATTCAAACTGGAGAGAATACTGTACAAGATTAACATAAGGACAAAACTCTACAAACTAGTTACTGTCAGGCAAATTAAAGTGTGCATTTATTCTCCTATCATTTACACACAGAACCCACATGTACATTGTTTTCCTCAGATGTAAGCAGGGCAGCTCACCCTGAAGTAAAACCCCATATCATGCCATAACCCACAGTAATCCATCCACATATTACAAAATGCACCTGAAAACAGCAGAAGCAGCAAATATACAGGACATCAGATGGACAACTATTCTCCTCTAGTGAACAAAACTTTTACCTAAGCATTGAAGAAATACAAATAGTATGCATTACCTGATATCTTCCTCATTTTCTGGGAAACTCCAGAAAGCGATTCGAAGCTGCAGTTGCTCAGGCACTGGAGGATAAACTTTCTCCACCACCTCAAATGGAATGTGAAATGCAACCTGTTTTGCAGACAGTTCCACCAATGGGATCACCAGCCCATCTAGCAAGACAAGAAACAAAATGCAATTTGCCATTCAGAGAATAAAACTCATTAATGGCTAAAGAGATAGGAGCAGGGAGCTCTTCCACTTTTTCTCTTTTTTCACCAAGTTCAAGGACCAATTTTGATAAACAGTAAAAAGCAGCAGAGAAGCTTTCTGAAGAATTGCCTGCCAACTTTATGCTTGTTTGCAGCACCCTGGGACATGGGTACACATTCTCAAAAAACAGTCCTTTCATCAGGAGAACTACATTCACCTAGCAGACATCTGTCCTGGTTTGAGCCAGGATGAAGCCAATTTTCCTTTTTACTGATTTTTTTTTCCTTCAGTGAGCTTTCTTTTAACTAGCAACACTCTGTTCTAACTAAAACTGATAAGACACTGGAATGTTTTTCTAACTGCTGGGGCTTCAAGGTCGCACCTTCACTCTGCCGGCTCAGACACTACGGGGAGATCTATGACCCCCCCGTAGGAGTCTGAGTTAGACAGACAGCAAAACTGGCCAGAGATATTCCATTCCATATATCTACATAAGATCAGAGGAAGGTCAGGGATCGCAGAAGACAACTTCCTTCCTTCTTCTTCTTCCCTTCTCTCCCATCCATGGCTGGTGTCCGGGGAGGACTCCGTCCATCCATCACCGTCGACCCTTAGGCTCGAGCTCTCCTGACGCTCATCACTCTCCACCTTCTCCAGCAGCAGCTCTGGGATTTCTCAGGACTGTTCCAGCTCAGGGGAGTGCTGTGGGAGTTGCTGGGGGTGGGGGAAGGCAAGAGGATTTTGCACATACCCGAACATATTTGTATATAATTGTATATATTTTCTTATATCATTAGTGTTTCATTAAAGCTGTGTAGGTTAGTTTTCAATCCAGCCAAGTCTCTCTCTTTTTCTCTCTCTCCTTCCCTACCTGGGTGGGAGGGGAAGGGGATCGAGAGCATTGCTGTCAGACCTGAGTCAAACGTTGACATCAGTGACTTGAACTTTGTCTTCTGAGAAAACTGAAGCCATTTAGTGAGATTTAAGGTAAACAAATATATTTCTGTTGGAATATGGCAGCAATATCTTGTGAATGCCAGGTGAATACACAGAGAAGAACTATTACAGTGTATATGCACAAGACATTAATGTAAAGGTTATCCAGGATCCTTAGAATTGAAGTTTTTTGTAACATTCAGTATTCAGCTATTTACAAGATTTTAAACAGTGTTTGTTGTTTTATTCCCCTCACCACCACCTTTTGTATATGTCTTTATATTTCAAGTTCTTTACAGAAGCAACTGGGCTGACTACACTGAGCCCATAAGAATCTTAACTGAAGACGCCAAGAGCTTCATACAAACACATTTAACCATCACCTTTATAGAAAATTAACTCCCCTTTTACTGCTTTAAAGTGCAGATGAAGATTTCTTGTCAGAAGACTATGCGAGCCTTATGTTTCTGCTTCACTCTGAGCTAGATTACACTCTAGAAAATGCCAGACCTGTCTCATTTGCAAGCACCTCACTGCTTTACTAAGATCACCTCCTGATCTAGCAGCCTTGGTTCCCCTCTCTTCCAAACCCTGCTGCCAAGAGCCTTATTAATTCTCTTTCAGATATTCAATGTTATGTCTCATCACCTTCCTAATCAGCTTCTAAAACACCACTGGAAGCCAGAATATAAACCAATTTGGCCCTCAGCTTTCCCTCCCCACCAGCCTCCAGGCAACATATCAAAGGAAAACTTAAACCCTGATGCCAGTGAGCACTTGCTCACCCTCTGCCTAGAGATGCCCTCCAGTCTCAACAGCTGGGAACCAGATAGGAAGGGAGAGGGCTTTGAAAGTGCATGCACACAGCAAAGCAGCCAACATCCCCCCCCAATACTAAGCCGACCTCTCAAATGGAAGGATTACATAAATATGGAAAGAAAAGTTTTCAAACATCCACATTTATAATTTTTTTTATTGCCGTGAAACCAGATTAATTAGGCAGCATTCCCATCTCCCAGATACAGTCAGTCTTTTATTGTCAGTTTTGTTTCTCCATCACCAGTGACTTTTACAGTGCTATAATCCCATCCACAAATGTGAGAGCAGCAGACTGTAAAATGAACAATGATGAAAAAGTGGAGTGCCCCATTCTCCACAGCTAGCAGACAATCAAAATCGTGGCAGAAAAGTTTCATTTCAACTTTTGACAACCAGAACAGGTGTAAAGATTTCATCAAGTTAGCAAAAAAAACAAAACGATTTTTCATTAGTCACCAAAAAAAACACATTCTTTTTAATTAGTGCAACATAAACACCATTGCTGCTACTGCAGTAGTAGTAGATACCACAGAAGGTGAAAACTGAGGCACTTTAACACTTGAAATTACTTTGAGCAATGAAAGGAGAGGTATTTCTTGTGGGTTTAACTGCACTTTTTCTAGAGAGGCACTTTATTAAAGTATTTCACTACACAATACTGGAAAAGAAAGAACACCTAAACACCTTCTACAATGTACAAAACTCAAAAAATACTTCAGAGCCAGGTAATACACCTACACATTCTTCAAATAGCTGCAAGCCTGCAGCCTGGCATTGCTTTTTACAAGGATTTAGTGCTGGGTATAAAGGTTAGATTAGAAATGCTGAACAGACTAAATTGACAAAAAAAGCAGCAAAGGCAAATGCATTCCCCTTACTATTCTGTTAGTACATCTCACTCTTAAAGAGTATTTTACTTTACTGGTGCAGTGGACTGCGACACACAACCAGTTACTAGGTCTCAATGGTTCTAGCAGAGTAGCACAATCATTGCATTTACCCCCCAATCTCTCCATTACACTATGTGGCTGTTCTCTTTCAAGCTAAACTAAACTCACTCAAGAATAATACTCTGACAAGTGTAATTGAAATTACCTCTCCTGAGAAAACATTTCTTCCAAGTGAGAAGACAACATGAGCCCTCCTCATCTGCTCCAGTGCAGGTCCAGTGCAAGTCAGCCAGCCTGACTGCAAGTTTTACACAGTGAACTAATAAGGTAACAGGGCTGACTTTGCATTGAACTCATTAACTGATTCATCAGCTGCACTCTGTTAGGAATCATCAGCAGAAGACAGGTGGCTAATTATCTTGCATATCTAACAGCACAGAGCTTAGACATGTTCAGAATAAGGTGAAAGCAGTAAAACCTAGTAGAGAAAAATAATCTAAAAAACAGTAACTTTCTCTGTGAGACCATGCACTTTTCTAAAATGCTGAATTTTCTATAAAGGGAAAGAGACATGGAAAAAAAGTAGAAAATAACTGAAAACTAGAGTATAGTTTTTCAAATATACTTTAAGGGAAGGTTAATCCATGGTAGCTAACTTGGCACACAAAATTAAGTTAAACTGCCCTGAGTTTCAAGGGAGTAATCTCCTATGTAGCTAAGGTGAGAAACTTATCTAGAATTTGACTCAGAGCATCAGAGGGTCTTTTCTCTTTAGGCTTCCCATAAAATCAAATGGACAGTGTGAGCAAGGTGCTTAGACACTGAATACTCTCCCTTTCAGTCCTAAAGAGAGATCCATTCAAAAAGTTTATTTCTAGATACACAAATCCAGGGTTGATGGATTGCATACCTACTTGTATCAAAAGGTATTATCAATAAAACAGGTACTCTCAGGTTCTAGAATAATATATTTTGAGCAAGAAAAATAAAAGGAAAAGTTTGCTTACAAAGAAAAGGAGAAAGGATCACAGCTTCTGACCAGAAAGCAAAGGTTAAGACAGCAAAGAAGACAAAAAATTTAGTATAAAACGTTATTCAGTAGTGAAAACAAAGATGTGATACAAAATTGACAAATCTGCAAGATAAATATATCCAAGGGAGAAGATCTGTTTAAATTGTGGAGCAATACTAGCAAGAATCACTGCTTCTTCTTGGGAAGCAGACATGATGACCCAACCAGAACAAAAGAAACACCAAGACTTGGAAGAATAAGGTCACAGGAAAAGCATAAGCAACCTCAAATAATCTCACAGGTTAAATGACTAGCAAAAAACAGGTCAGGAAGGGATATTGAGAGGCTGCCTAATCTACACCTTCTACCTAAGAAGCAGTATCAAACAAATGTAAACCATTCCGAATAAATCATGTCTCATCTATTTACTGCCCCACAGAACGTGCAGCTTTCATGAGGACTATCCTAACCTTTTTGCTACTGTTTTACGTGAGTTACGGGAGGGGGGGGGGGTTTATAGCCATTTTGTAACAGTGAAAACTTTAGCATAGACATAATTATTCCTACCAGAACAAGTACAACAAAAACCCCAACCCCAAAACAGCCAACACAAGCTATGCACACAAGCGTGCATTTTAACCAATGGAAACAAGATCTGTGCCAGCAGGGCTTACTGACATAGTGATGTATGTGTAGCTACATTGCTTAACCTTTCCTAGAATAAGGCAAGCTGTAACAAGTTGCAGCCAACAATTATTCATAAAAATAGATCATGTGCAAACTGGGCTATTATCCCTTCAGTACAATAACTGAGTTTCCACAATAAACAAATAGAGAAGAAACTGCTTGAAAAATAGGGGCCATGAGAATATGAAAGTTATTAAATAGAAGTGAAAGATAAAACAACTGGGCCAAACATTGATTGTATTTGTTAGCTAATTATATTATTTCCATTGGGTTACTTTCATCTCACACACATCTCTAAAAATAAACTATATGTACAAGTGAATAAATACAAATGCAAGTGAACAAATCTCACAGCAAGATACAAGACAGCGCAAAGACAGGAAATTTTGCTTTTGTTATATATACACCTTAAGAAAAATGGTATGTTAGGCTGCATTATGTTTTTAGAGATGGTTCTATAGCTCTGATTCCCCATCTCACATTTCCCCCTCACCTTTCCTGCCGGCTTCAGTCCAAAATGTAACAGAGCTGAACAAAGGAATACAATTATACACAGAACAAGGAGATAAAGAAAATTAGGTGAAGCACTTCTGATATCAAAAGTTAAACTGAGAAGAACAGTAAAACTAAGAGGACATACACGGAGTGCAATCTTCACCAGTGAAGGAGGTCATGCAAGGTGTTATAAAACCTGTTTCACAGATATCATTTAAAAAACGGTAAATACTACATTGCTTTTTACATTATTTGCCAAGTAGAAAGATAAATCTCTTACTGTACAATGCACTTCAAGTGTTTTTGCTTGTTTTATTTAAGTGACTATTAGTAAAATGTTTCGTCAGTGATTTATTCTCTCTTTGATACCCCTTTAAACTAAAAAGTGCTGAGAACTATGAAATATGGGGAAGCACAGCAAGCATTACCTTTAACCGTAACGTACCTAAATAAAAACTCTTAAAAATATTTGGCTTCTTACTATTTTCTAGTTTTTGTGCACTTCCTTCTAAAATTCTGCTGTAGCTTCTGTTCTTTTTTTCCTTTCTAGAATTTTATTCTGAGTTGATGTCCTTAAGAAGTACGTGCCAGAGAAATACATACCTTCAGGTCTCAAACTCTCAAGCAAACATTAGAAAACATGACCTTTGTCTTGAACTCTGTAAATACTCAAAGATTAATGCTCTGAATGTACTTTAAAAAAAGTTTCCCAATGTGAACACTGCAAAATGAAACATTAGCTTTTTAATTAAAAATGTATGTTAAGTTAAAATAAATGGGATCCAAGATACTTAGGTCATTACTTATACCTCTTTACTTGTTCTTCTTCCATTTTACTGCATAATCAACATCCTATAGAAAGCAACATGTTTTTTGTTGTGTCTTTTTTTTTTTTAATAAAATTTATCCCTGAACTGAGGATAAGACGCATAATGTGTAACAGAAGCATGTTGCAAAAGTCTAAAATTAAGATATTTTATCTTCCTTCAGAAGCATTTCTCATTGAAAGCTCTGACCACAAGACTCATTAACTTTAGTTCCCTTTAAAAAGAGGCATTCAGTTAAGAGTCAGAACTGATTCAATGGGTTACAGACACATCACCAGCAGCTGGCTTTCTGTCACGTTAACATTTTGCCCAGGTAGGTCCCAGCTCTATGAAATCATCAGAAAGGGATTATCTTCAGAAATGTTTAAGTAATATACTTGCAGTCTATATAAGCAGCAAGGGTACATTTCTGTCTGCTTACTGGTTTGTGGCTTTCAAGCACAGACTTTTTAGTTGGGTAGCTAATGTGTGTGCCGTATAATTTCCCAGACTTCAGGCAACATTGTACTAAAAGACCCCACACATCTATAACGTAATAGTACAAAATACATGTACATGGTGGAATATTAAGAGAATTTTAAATAGTCTTGGGATTCCAATCTTGAGAGCAAATCACATTAAGCACAGTTAAATGTAAGCTTCACGATGCACTCACAAATGAGATGGCTATGTTTTCAAAGAGTTAAAGGAACAGTTTTCTATCTGAGTAGAAGAGGTATTACAGCCACTCTAGTCTGTGCCTGTAAGACCTGGAACATATGAAGACTTTACTTGGAACATAGGAAGTACTGAACCACAACCAACAAGCTCCAGAAGGAGACTAAATACATCAAAAAAGCAAGTGAAAGAGTCAATATATTTTTAAGCATAGAGAAGAGAGAGAAAAAACATACAAGCACTTAATAGAAGTAGTATTCATCTTTAAACACCCATGCCCAAATAGGCCCAAGGTAAGGGAGAGAAGATTTGGGAAAAAAAGAGTTAAAACTAAATTGAACAGCATGAGAAACTTTGGTTATAAAGGCTCACAGGTGAACTGCTGGAGCAGCTATGAAGCCATGCCATGTAGTAAAGGAAAGATTAGCTAGACATATACTGAGAGCAGACTATTTAATAAAGCACATTAGATAATGAAGATAAACCTCCCTCAGTGTGACTTCTTTTCAGGCCTGTATTCTGATGCTTACAAGTAGGAACTTATTTCCCTTCAAAAAAATCATCACTCTCTGGGTTGTAGAGTCTTTTCAAGCCATGTAGGTGGTCTAAGTGGTGTTGACAGTGGACACACACACACATCACCGATTGCTTCAGCACAACTGGAGCTAGTGGGTGCTCTTACGGCAGCCCAGCAGACATGCCAAGTACTGACTATGCACCAAGAACCAACTTCCTTGCTCCAGATACAAGCGAAGAAACCAAACTGGCAAGCCAAGGGGTAGGGACCTCAAGACTGAACCAAGACTCTGCAATGCCAGACCCTGACAGAGGAACAGACACAGGGAGCAGCCGCCTCGCATCCAGTCCTGATCTAGCTTGACTACATGAAGAATGAAGCATCTGAAAAGCTGAAGACACAGTGCAACATTCAAATACTGACTTCCAGTTGTCTTCAAACAGCATTCCTCTGCTTCAGATTAATAATTCCATGCCATCTTACACCATAGGGAAAAAACCCACAACATCCTTTGTAAAAAACAAGCAAATCACAGTGTTGCTAAAAAGTAGTTTATTTTACAGATTAAGGAAACTGATGAGAAGACACATTTTCCTGG
This sequence comes from Apus apus, assembly GCF_020740795.1. Classification (NCBI taxonomy): domain Eukaryota; kingdom Metazoa; phylum Chordata; class Aves; order Apodiformes; family Apodidae; genus Apus; species Apus apus. The sequence goes on along the minus strand of NC_067285.1, from coordinate 21,590,091 downwards.
TTCCTCAACTATCCAAGTAGTGTCACTCTTAAGAAAACAAGCAATTCCTTTACACTGGAACACCTGCTGTACCAAGTCAGAATAAAGTTTCAGCTACTTCCTTCTCAGATACTACCCACTCCAAACCAGTTCCCTGCAAAACACCTCTGCATTCACAAAGCCAGCTGCAACAACAAATGGAGAACAGTAGAGTCTGGATTAAAAAGCCTTTGGTGGAATTTATCTGTGCTAGTTTTTCACATGCTGTGACAGACCAAAAAGGCTAGGTAAGACTAGAATAGGGATCGAGTGATGGAGAAAGTATGCTAAAAATGCTGCTGATGATTGACTGTTAACCAAGCTTGCTCAGAAAAGACGACTGGAAGGAGCATCTGCACTTGAGGACTCCTTTTGTTGTTTTCTCTCAGTGTTTTTCTATGTTTAAAATGTCCACATACTCACAACAGACTGTCAAGTGCAGCTAAACTGATTTAGAAAATCAGGAAGGACAGGGCACTCTAATGCAATCATCAGGTATTTCAGGCAAAGTTAGCCACAGGAAAAACTGCAAATACAGCTTTCTCCACTAGGGTTTGTACAGCAGGATGATGTTCTTACTACACAAGAATGAAAACAAAAATTCAAAAAAATTTATAAACACAAACACATACATACACACTTTGATTTTATAGCTGAAAACACAGCCCTAGAGAGAATTAAGCAACCAATAATGCAAAACGCTCCAAAGAACAAATCAAAATTAAGTTAGAGTTGCTAGTACATTGATTTTCCCACATAGGACAAAGCAAACAAAAAAGAACTATAAGGGTTATTTGGTTATAATTTTCTGTTAATAAAAAGATTCACCTGCTAAATTTGCATATTACCTTTCTTACTGTCTGTAAAGAGTGCTGAACTCTAAGGATGGAAAGTTATCGACTAAATGTCTTTTTAAAATTTAGGAACAAGTCTGCTTCTGATTAAGACCTAGGGAACTACAGGTTATTCAGTCTCAACTCTGTGCCCAGCAAGATCACAAAACAGATTGCCCTGGAAACTGTAAGTGACAGTCAACATGGCTTTGCTGGGGACAAATCCTGCCTGACAAATTTGATGGCCTTCTACAATGGGGTTACAGAGTTAGTGGATAAGTGAAAAGTAAATTATGTAATCTACCTGGACTTGTGTAAAGTGTTTGACGCAGTCCTACATGACATCCTTGTCTCTAAACTGGAAATACATGGACTATGGACTAGATGGATGACTCAGTGGATAAGGAATTGGCTGGATGGTCACACTCAAGTAGTTGTGGTCATTGGCTTCACGTCCATTGATCCGGAGATCAGTGACGAGTGGCACTCTTCAAGGGGCAGTACTGGGACCAGTGCTGTTTAAAATCTTTGCCAGCAACCTGGACAGTGGGACTGAGTGCACCCTCAGCAAGTTTGCCAACAACACCAAGATGTATAGTGTGGTCAACATGCTGGACGGAAGAGATGACATCCAGAGGGACCTTGACAGGCTTGAGAGGTGGGCCAATGCCAACCACATGGAGTTCAACAAAACCAAGTGCAAGGTCCTGCACATGGGCTGGGACAAGCCCAAGCAGAAATACAGACTGGGCAGAGAATGGATTGAGAACAGCCTTAAGGAGAAGGACTCGGAGATGCTAGTTGATGAGAAGCTGGCAATGTGTGCTTGCAGCCCACAAAGCCAACAGCGTCCTGGGATGCATCAAAAGAAGCATGGCCAGCAGGTCAAGGGAGGTGATTCTTCCCCTCAACTCCACTCTTATGAGACCCCACCTGGAGTACTGTGTCCAGTTCCGGAGCTCTCAACACAAGAGGGACATGGAACTGTTGGCATGAGACCAGAGGAAGGCCATGGAGATGATCCAGCTGGAGCACCTCTCCTATGAAGACAGGCTGAGAGAGCCAGGGTTGTTCAGCCTGGAGAAGAGAAGGCTCCAGGGAGACCTCATAGCAGACTTCCAGTATCTGAAGAGGACTACAGGAAAGCTGGGGAGGGACTTTTTATAAGGACATGTAGCGATAGGACAAGGGGTAACAGTTTTAAGCTGAAAAAGGGTAGATTCAGATTAGATATTAGGAAGAAATTATTTACTGTGAGCGTGGTGAGACACTGGCACAGGCTGCTTAAGGAAGCTGTGGGTGCCTCCTCCCTGGAAGTGCTCAAGGCCGGGTTGTATGCGGTTTTGAGCAACCTAGTCTAGTGGGAAGTGTCCCTGACCATGCAGGGGGGTGGAATTAGATGATCCTCAAGCTCCCTTCCAACCCAAACCCATTCTATTATTCTCTTGTTTGCTGTTTTTTCCTCCTCCTCCTCCAGAGCTACTATCCCCACAAGCTTACTATCAGTATTAAAACCCTAAGGGAATCTGTGTTTACAAGACTTTCTTATACCTGTTATTTCCCCACCTAGAATTATACAACTCTATCTGGATCCCATAATAATTTTGCAGCAGTGAAATTACACTGAGAATAACGTCAGGGTAACAAATGCGGAGATATACAAGACCACATTGAAAGCGAAAAGAACTGGGGGGAGGCCAACATCAGCTCTAAGCCACAGAATGACATTTTAATGTCCAAAACAGTTGAGAAGATGAATAAGCAACAGAACTTTTTCATTAGCGTTCAATGGGTAAGGCTGATGAGATTCATAGCCAAAAAACAATAAAAATATAAATCCCAGATGGGCAGATTACAGTCCAGAATTGGAAACCTCAAGCTTAACTGCAGCAACTATTACTACACAAATTCTGTTACAACCATCACAATAACATTTTAAGAATGGCTTTTTTTTTAATCCAATACAAATAGGTTAGTTTTATCACAGGAGGGTGTCCTATTTACCCACAAAGTCTTCACCATCTACAGCAAAATCCAGAGCACAGAGCCAAATCTCAACTCAATTTGATTTCTGAAAATTGTTTAACACTACATCACAAATAGCTCATACATGAAAGTCAAAATATTTAATGGCTCAAACTACCTTTTTCTTACTGTGTTTACATTTCTCTTCAAAACAAAAGAAGTATATTATCTGACTGGCTGCATAAATATATCCTGCCACCATTACTTCTGCCTCCAAGACTAAGACATTTTAGGAAGCAAAAATTGGTTTCTTCTGTAAGGCAGAACTTAAAATACATCAAAATGTTAAAACAAATACTAATTTTTTATTTTGTACACAAGCCCTGTAGATTTACAGAATACAACATTAAATCACATTGTGGATTTGGAGTGGATGAGTGGGTTGTTTTTTTCAAGTGTCAGTAATTTTAAGGCTTGCAGTTTCCCTTCTGTTCACCTGGATGATTAAAAAAACATTTCTGATAAACCCATTCCACAATGGTTTTCTGCACTCACTTTCTGCGTGCATACAGAGCTAAAAAATCCCACCAAAAACTCTCTCACTTAACTTTGTTCACCTGTGAAGAAATGGCATCACTATCATGCTAACATTAAGCACAGGGACTGCATCCCAAAACAATTTGTGTTACAGAATCTTAGCACCTAACAGAGGAGAGGTCCCACATAATCAGTTCAACTCCTGCTGTTTCAATCTTAGACTGAGTTAAAACTACTTTATGTTTACGTTTTTAAAATGCCATATTTTAAATCATAACATGTTCAAGTATTATGCCAACTGCTGGTGACACTTCCACAAGACTTCATGGGCATAAAAAAGCTGTGCAAAAAAAGAATACTGCTGAGAATTTATGATGCAAAGCAGTAACTAAGAGATAAGAGAACTAAAACGTAGAAGATGCACAATGTTTGTCTAAGGTCCAAGAGTCCTAACCCACTAGGAGTTTAAATCAGTAAGAACACGCCAAAAAAACCCCATAGTCACATCCCAGCTTTCTCTAGAGTAATTAAAATGTTCCTTCTGTTAGCAAAAACCTTCCACAAGCAGCGAAACCTACTGCCTTCTACTGCTCAAGAAGTGTGGGGTAAAGAGTGGAGAGTGAGATGGATTCAGAACTGGCTAAACAATAGAGCCCAGAGGGTGGCAATCAATGGTGCAGAGTCCAGCTGGAGACCTGTAACTAGTGGAGTTCCCCAGGATTCAGTGCTGGGTCCAGTCCTGTTCAACATTGTCATCAACGACCTGGATGAGGGGACAGAGTGTATCCTTAGCAGCTTTCCTGATGACACAAAGCTGGGAGGATTGCCAGATTCACCGAAAGGCTGTGCAGCCATTCAGCAAGATTTGGACAGGCTGGAGAGCTGGAAAAAGATGAACCTAAATGAAGTTCAACAAGAGCAAGTAGAGTCCTGCACCTGGGAAGGAACAACAACATGCACCAGTACAGATTAGGAGCCGACTTGCCAGAAAGCAGCTCTGTAGAGAAGAACCTTGGAGTCCTGGTGGACAACAAATTATCCATGGGACAGCAATGTGCCCTTGTGGCCAAGAAGGCCAGTAGTACCCTGGAGTACATTAAGAAGAGTGTGTCCAGCAGATCGAGGAAGGTTCTCCTACCCCTCTACTCTGCCCTAGTAAGACAACATCTGGACTATTGTGTCCAGTTCTGGGCTCCCCAGTTCAAGAGGGACATTTACTTGAGAGAGCCCAAAGGAGGGCTTTGAGGATGGTTAAGGGACTGGAACATCTGTCTTATGAGGAAAGGCTGAGAGACCTGGGGCTGTTTAGTCTAGAGAAGAGAAGCCTGAGAGGGGATCTTATTAATGTATATAAATATCTGAAGGGTGGGTGTCAGGGAGGAGGGACCAATCTCTTTTCAGTTATGCCCTGTGATAGGATGAGGGGCAATGGATGCAAACTAGCACACAGGAAGTTCCACCTCAACATGAGAAAAACTTCTTTACTGTTAGGGTGATGGAGCACTGGAACAGAGTGGTTGTAGAGTCTCCTTCTCTGGATACTGTCAAGACCCGTGTGGATGCGTTTCTCTGTGACCTGCCCTAGATTCTGTGATGGTCCTGCTCTGTCAGGGGGGTTGGATTCGATGATCTCCAGAGGTCACTTCCAACCCCTACCATTCTGTGATTCTAGAAATTTGAGGGGAAATGGTTCTTTTTTCTTCCCACACTCTCTCCAAATGTGACTTCTCTCCTGAGAATCAGACCTCTCAGCCTTGTGCCACATGGCATGCGAACCCAAGACACATGGTAAGTGAGTTCAACATTCTGTGACTGCCAGACTAGCTACTCAGATCATCTTGTCAGATGATCCAATACAACTTTGTCTGGAAACTTCCACAAAATTATTCAAAAACATTCTTTTTTCCCCACAAAACACCAGTGCCTGCTATAAACCTACTGCAAGAACAGCCAGAGGGGATACTGTTAACCTATGCCACAACTGAATCAATAGGGAGAAATTACAGTTCAAGTAATGTAGTACTGGCATTACCAGGGGAAATCTTGGGTGCTTAGAACTTGCTGAGCAGATCTATGCCAGAAGAAAAAGGCCAGTGCTTTCTGCTACGGGACTTTCTAGAAAATGACATGAGAAACAGCTTCTTATGGCAGGAGGCTACAATGTACATGAAGATGGAGGCAAACTTCTCAAGACACCTTCTGGGAGCAGCTGCTTGCTTGCTTGCACCCCAGCTTCATCCGCAGTTTCCTGTGTCAGCAACATTTTTTAAGGCAAAATATCTGAAGAGATTCTCTCTTCAGAGCAGCCTAAGATGTTAATAAGAAAGATAACCACCCCTGCCATGTTATTTCTCCTTTCATCACTGGTAAACATGGCTACAAGAGTTTTGATATGCCCAGTAAATTTTAATTGCCAAGCAGATAACCTGCTGTGTAATCATCCCATAAAGGTCCTCTTGCAATTAGTAGACAGACGAACACATGTGAAAACTTTACCTGCACTCCAGAAGTCAGCTGGCTGAAGAACTCATTTGCCTTCTTTCTTTACAAACTTGTCTCCCTTATGTCCTTAAAGTATGAGAGCTACAACACACTTACTATATTTCTAGACACTACTATGTATAGAAAGATATATAAACTATATATTACTATAGTAATAAATATATTTCTACATATTACTATATATATAAACCAGGTGTCTAGAAAGAACCCACTTGAATCAAGTCCTCAGATATTCAGGACAACACAAAGGTGGAAAGCTAGAGTTATGTTTGGGACCCAAAAAGACATTTGATGGGGGAAGGGAGGAAAATAAAGATGAAACCAAAATCCTTTTTTTGGTTTCATGACTCCAGGACAGAAACACTAGCACGTTCCTCTATCACTGAACTCTAATTCCTAAGATCCTAGTCACCCATGTTCTGCCTCATGGTTCACAGATTTTGTTGCAAACATATACAACATACCTACAGAAAACATCTGCTGTGAGCAAATGCCAGAACCTCTCCAAACACAAGTCAAATCCAGATCAGAAAGGCATATTTTATATTTAACTCTATTGCTTCTGCTACGCAATATGTGAAAATCTTCTGCACAGGACTGTGCTGATTAAACTGGAGTATTTGATGTTACATTGATGACCTATGGCAGATGAGATCTATTCATGTCTTTTTAAGCTCTGCATCTCAAGAGCAAAATGTCAGCAAGCTCTTTTCTCAACTCTCACCCACTCTAACATGCCTGAGATCACAAAACTGAAATACTAGCATTAGGCAGGCAATGCAGCATTCACAACTTGATAACCTCCTCTGGAAATTCAGACAAGAAAATCCTTAATCCCTTCCATTTCTCTCCCTCCCCAAATAATTAATTTTTTAAAAAGAGCAGCCTGGGCAAGCAACCAACAGCTGTTAGAAATCCTAAAATGAACAGCAGATTTTTGTTAAACAAGACAGACAGTGCTACAAAACACTGTATTCATGCCAGTGCTGGCCAAGGTTTCATAACAAATTGGGCAGCTTGCACTCAGAATAACTCTACAGCTGATGAAGCAGATCAGCTTCAGGCAAGTCATTTCCCCTGCACTGCTACTCCCCACTCTCTCAGCCCCGTGCAGAAAGCACACTGCATAACTGGGATTCTGCATTCAGAGCACAGACATCAAACGGCTCCTGTTGCCTGAAAGCAAGGCTCAGGGCTACCAGTTATTCCCACTTCTACCCCACACAAGGTATTTTAAAAGGTCAGAATTCAAAGTTATCTCCAGTGGTCTATGACAAAAAGCAAGCTACAACACCAAGAGGTACCAGATATTTTTCTGAATGTAGATGGAACATAAACACAAATCAAAAAGACTGCATCACAACTGAGTACCTATTTCTACCAAGATATGTTTTCAGATGCTGAAAGAAGTCATACAAAACACCACAACTTCTGGTAATTAATGAGCTGCTCTCTGCCATTAGTATCCATCCTGAAGTATTACATACAAAATTAATCTCTAACCAGCTTTTTTCCTGTGTCTAAATCCCAGAGCAGTATCACTTGGCCTCCAAACAAATGCACTGGCAAACAGTGAGGAGCTGCATTACTGAACGTATCAGACTGAGATCAGGCCAGTTTTGCTGGGGCTGATGGTAAAGTTATTGTCTGAAAAGAAGAGATCAACGATGAGGCATTCTCACCTCTAGGGTAAAAAAAAATAATTAAACATCTGTCAGGAACTAAAAGAAGATACTCCCTCTTAATATCACCAAAACGAAACCATTAGAGGTTTAAAAATCTGTTTCATAGGCAGGAGCCTAAGGACGTTAGGTACCTAAATGCTTTAGAAAAATAAAATATTACCCAATTCCTATTTTTATCTCATTTGTTTTTCTAAAAATCTCCCCAAATCTAACCCTATGTCTATGACTTTTCACAAGGTTACAGAAACCACTCTGCAATGCCCCTCAAGTTCTAGTTTCTCCACCGCAGCTAAAAGGTGCAGCAAAGCAGCCCCTAACCAGTCTGAGCTGCTGCTGCAGGACACAGGCTTCCAAAGACACTAGTCCTCAGCCTTCCTCAAGTGCTCCACCCTGCAGCAATTACATTTCCTCTCACTCAAAGTAAGACATCCATCTGATCATTTCTTAGTACCCTACGGTTGGAGCAAGATTCTTCCTAACAATAAATAAATTCTCTTCCATTTCTCCCTCATCACCTATAGAAAGAACAAAAGGGGAGAAACAAAACTGCGTACCAAGGAATATATGAAACAAGCAGGCAGCTACAGAACATTTACAGAAGTAGAAATAGTAACAAGCACATATATCATTTTCAGTGCACAAAAATTATAGCAAAAGCAGCACTGGAAAACTGTGATTAACTACAGCCCATTTGCTTAGGCGAATGCATAGTATCTCCCAAGATCTCTCCCAACACCAGAAGACTGAAGTGAAGTCAACTGTCTTCTGAAAATGTCACAGAAGTCTTGAAACACTGGCTGCTCATACACCTGACAAGCATAAGCACCTTAGATGACCTCATGAACTACTGCTTGAAATGTAATCAATTAGTCAATGAAAGCTTCCAGAGGCATTTTGGGTCAAATACAACTAACTTCTCTTTGTCATATCACCTTCTCTTCAAGCCACATGTGAAAGTTACATGCAGGTGTAAGTTAAAAATATTTTCTCCTGGCCCATGTTGCTACCCCTGGTCAACAAATTTCCTGCTGCATTTCCCTTTTTTGCCCATCTCAGCATTTACTGACCTAAATATAAATGAAATTGCACACAATGCACAGCAAAAACTGTAAACAGCAGAAAATAATTACTAAATTATGCCCTATAGACTTCAGAAAGGCACTAGATTCTCAGAAAAAGTTGTCATTTCATTTGTGTGCCTATTAGTTACATACTAACCCACCAGCAGGATGACCATCAAGCTTAAATGTCAAATACTTAAAATAATTTTTATATCAGCAATGAGTTTTTCCTAATAGCGTGGACCTTGAACATTCAAGCCATCATCAAGTCATTTAATTAGCATCTAACATGGATTAACAACGATTCATGTTGGTACATTTTCCACAGGGTGAGACAGATGCAAATCTACCAAGTACAGGGACATTAAAAAGAAAATAAAAAAATTAAAGGGTAAGTCTTGAGAATCACAATGTGTGATAAATGAAGTCAGGCAAATATGAGCACATATTTTGAGATCAGTAAACCTGAATTCCTACGACTTGGACAGATTCCATGAAGTCATACAATACTCAATATTCCCAGCTTCCGCAATTTTTTCTGTACTTCAAGGAAGACTCCTGTTCTGTCCTATACATTGACAAAAGGACAGATTTTTTTCATACTCCCTCCATCTTATCCATTTATTCTTCCCTCTTTTTCTATATGCCAATCCTTATTCCATCTGAAACAGAAGCTTGAAAGCTCTACCATATATCTCAAAGCGACAAACTAAACCTAGTGGTCAACAGAAAGGTACAAAATTCATTGAGACATCAAGAAATAACACTCAGGTCCCCTCCTTCTAGTAGCCAAATGAGGATGTTAAGAATTTGTTTAAAGACACTAATCCTGCAACCTTTTCGGGTTTCCCTCTTCTATGGAAAGAGAATGTCTTGACTTCCACTTTTTTTCAGTGCTAGCCACACACCAACAGAAATTTAGGATTCTTAGGATTTTGTTGCAGCAATCTAGAACCATTAATAATGATCCATAATAGCAACAATATTTTATTAAAACCAGACACTTTCCACAGCTTCACTGTCCTCAAAGTATGCCATTCTAGAGGATTTTAAGTAGTAGGTATATCACAGCCTGACAGAGCTCCTTTGTTTCATTCTTTTCAAAGATGGTATATTCCCAACTGCATGGAAGCAAATACAGATGAATTAAGCATAATCAAAACCACAGTTTCCACAAGCCCTGCCCATAACCTTTAAACCACCATTAAAAAAGCGTGCTCAAAGACATAATTTTCAGTATTTTCTGCTAAAAATGCTAGACAACTACTAAGTGGCACAACACCTACAGTCTTGCCAGAACTTTACTGCCATTCTATAGGGAAAGAAACAAAGAAGAAAGGATGCAACAAAAAGCACACAAATCATGAGGAGTATGAGCATCTTCTTATTGGTAACCCTGTATTTATTGCTGGAGACCACACTGCTTCAAAGAAGGTAATCTAGAAATGTCTGATATAGTATTTTGAAATTAGAACCAGTATTTTAATTTTTGTTTATATTATGCATCACTGCTCTTTAATATTTAAATAAAAATTCCAGACTAATATTTTAGCTAGTTGATACATATGTGCTTTGAATTTTACTTTTTCTGGGTTTGGAAGGATGTTACAAAGAGAAGGAGGAAGGAAGGAGATTAACAAAGTAGATTTAAATAAAGTTGAAAAGTTAACTTTTAGACATGACACTTTTAAATTACTGTTATAACTGCTATACAGTCTTACAATTAGAAAGGTGACAGAAAAAAGTTGTCGCTCTAAAAAAAGCAACAGAATCTTAAAGACATCCTTGCATTTTAACAACTATAGAATAAATTGGTTTTGACTCTTTAGAAACATTACTCAAAAGATATAAAACCAAAACAAAACAATTACAGATATGCTAAATAGCCAAGTATTTACTCCAAAAGTTCATTACAGTATGTAAAACATCTTTTGAAGCTGTACATTCCTTTCTTCCTCTGGAACAAAGTACTGTACAATAACTAGGACACCAGACAATTAAGAAGAGATAGTCTCTGCTCCCAGTTTTGTAACTGGCGTAAGAGATGTTGTTCAAATCACTGGTGGCCTTTTTTGTTCCCTCAAAGGTATACTGGGAGAGGAAGAGAGGTTTTTTGCTTGTATGTTTAAAAGACTACCCTACTATTTGTGCCATTCACTTTCATTTTCATTTCCTTATTTCTGGTTTCATATTCCTTATTCTTAGCATTTAACTCACTGTGATACCCTTTCCTCAGCATACTAGTATAAATTATATTACCCAGCAACCACAGACTATCAAAAACTTGACATGGACAAGAAAGCTCTCACCTAATCACACTAACATTGACATGTAAGCTTCTCCCTTCAATTCTACGCGAGTTTAAAAATGTGTAAGGACAATTTTGTTAAACCTAGTAGCTAGAAGGGTAACTTCACTATATTAAAAACCCAGACTTCATAACCAAGCAAAGATTCAGAAACCAGGCTATAAAAAAGGAACTTACTTAGTTACTCTACAAAAAAAAAAAAAAATCGAGTACTTAAGCCATCTATAATCTACAACTTTTCATAGTAACTGAAATAAATTAACTTACATTTGCTTAAAAATGAACGTCACCATAATCATAGAATCACAGAATCACCTTTTAAGCTGAAAATAAAAGCTGTTTTAACATATTATTCTGAGTAAAATACTCAGTGAACAAAAGAACTGTAGCATTACATTTGCTGAGATAACCACCCACTTCAAACGTGAAGTGCAGCTTGAGAGGAACCCTGAGATGTTTTGTCCTCACTTTGTTTTTATCTCAGGAGAGAATTAGTTACCTACACGTTATAAAATAGAGAGACAAAATAAAACCTACTTTTTAGCAATGAAGAATAGGCCAAAGAAAAAAAAAAAAAAGAGGCAAATAACAAAAGTTACAGGAGACAAAGGAAAGCACAATCCAGAATCCAGGATCAAACCTGAATCCTTATTATTACTCCCAAAAGTAAACATGCCACAGAGAAGAATAACCCCTATAGCTTCAGTCAGCCTGAAATGCAAATACAGCATCTGTGATCTCCAATCATCCAGCAAGTCAAGTATCAACTCAAGGTGAAAGGAAGGAGAAAAACACAAAAAGAAAACTCCACGGAAGCCAGGAAGAAAGATGAGTAGAAAGATGCGACAGGAGAAAATTAGACATTTCCCACTAGAAAGATGACACATGAAAAGAGGGAAAGAATGTGAAAGACATTTTACAGGGGAAGAGAAACTTATCTGAAGGAAGAAGCCAGATGATCACAACAGAGTTGAAACTGCATTGGTCATTTAAAATCTCAGTAGTAAAAAAGCATCTTTTCCTGATAGCTTCTTTATGTGGTTTCTCCTGTATACATTTCTGAGAGAGGAGTACACACATTCAAAGATCTTAGGTACAGGAAAATGTAAATAAAGAGACAAATGTGTGAGAGTCATTCAACTTGTCATCCTTCCAAGATAGAGGTATGACTGCATTATGAAACCACCTTTTCATTGAGTAGAAACTTCTAGACCACTTCTGAAATCTACATGCCAGCTCTGATGCAGTTCATTTAATTATGCCAATCAATCTTCATAAATTACTGTCTCTAGAGCTTCTCTGTGGTGTCTTCAGCTCTAATGAATCAATGTCCCCTTTTGCACACTGTATTACAACCCAGTAAGTCCTTTCCTCAACTTTAACATTTGCTATATGGCAAGTCAACACTATCCGCCATTACTGAAAAAGAGTAGAAAAGTAGATGAAATTCACATACTAGGGTGAGAAAATATGGAGAAACCTCATTTCTAATAGCATCTAAACCTTTACTTTCATGTTACATTTACTCCCTGAACAGCTGATCTCTTTTTATTTCATAAGCATTTGTAGCATCTTCTCACCAACATTTGTATTTTTTAAATTATGTTACCTCTATAAAGAAACTCATTAGGGAGTTACACAATACTTTCTGCTCAGCAGTTGCTGGTTTGGGTTTTTAATGTTAGTGGTGAACTTAGATATATTAAAACCAATGTATTTGGGCAAAAACAGATTTGTCATGTGTTGTACTAAATTAAAAAACACAACAAACAAGATGCATTATACCTGTATCTACCTGAAGCGTGAGCTGATACCATAATCTCCTTCTTAATACCAGAAGCACATATCAAGTAGAAAATAAATCAACTGTAACTTTATAATGTGTAGTAATAGCCTGTAACAAAACAGCAGCAAACCACACAGTCTTCATTTCCAGCTTCACCAGACTCAAGGAGAGGAAACACTTCGGATGACATTATTCTCTGAAAAGAGTAAGAATCTGAAGAGCACAATATGAATCTGAAAGAGACTACATGCTTCTCTTGCTGTTTTCCGCAGTTACCGCTTGAGCAAGGGTTAACTTTCATTTATTAAATAGTTACTGGCAATCCTGAGGAAGAAGTGTTGCTCTCTAAGCCATTTATTCTTTATGCATATAAATCAATGAAAATCAGTTGCTGTCATTTTACCAGTGTAGACACTGCTCAGATTTTGATCAGGTTGTCTGTCTAAACTGATCATATTCTCACTTTAGGCTCTTTCTAGTCTCTGCCAATGATTCCCTCTCTATGGCTTTTATTTCTGAGGCACTGTGCCGCCCAGAGCTTAACATTGTGGGCACTCCTAACAGTTTGGAAGAACATAAACTGTCTGGGGCTGGATAATAAGAGCATTTTCTAGGAGATCGCTGCCTGCATCAATTCTCAGTTAAGCCCAACGGACTTTTGCAATACAGTGTGCAAGGGTTCAAGCTCACAGCAAAGGAAAAAAAAACACAACAGGTTTCTCACTAGCTGTCTATTGAAAATAGTTTCAACACAACTCATCAGCACGCTTCCAGCAGAAGCTGGTGTGAATGAATAAATACAAACTGAGCAAAAATATTGTGAACACACTGTTTAGCAATCCTGCAGTATTTATGACAACTTCTTAAGTGTTTGGTAAACATTTACGCTTCAGAAACTGTAAAATAGAAAGGGCTAAGGGTGGGAAAGAGCTTAGAATCTTTCAAGAAGAAATAAAGCCACAGGGGGTTTGGAGAGATAACAGGCATACCTGAACTTTTACTCTAAGACCACTGCCACAATAATCCTTATCTGAAGATAACTGACAACAAAACATTTGCAGAAACATTAGACTTAGTGAAATTAGCAATGAAAAATACAACTGTTTTTAAAGGCAAGAAGGGAAATGAGGGGATTTCTCAGGGATTTCTGGGAAAGAGAACACTGTCCAGAAAAGTGGGAAAAGGCAAGGGGGGCATTAATTGGTAGAAAGGTAACAAATTTGTGGAATGTAATTTGATATGGAAGAAAGTGAGTTACAGCCACAAACCAACTCAGGGAACCAAATGGTTCAGAATACACTGAAAGGATGTTGTTCTTCAAAACATCCATACCTTAACTCCAGCGCTGAATCCCTTCCTGCCCAGTACAGCTGAAAGCTTCTAATCAATGATGTACACAGGCAATGGCCGAATATCAGTTACATGCATTACCTCATTCAAAATGAAAAAAAACAGGAGCAAAACCAAGCAATTGAAGCAGTTTAATGTGAGAAGAAGTAATTTCTAAAATAAACATTGAAAATTATGACGGGACTCTTGGTATTCCCAGAATTTATATGCTTTACTTAAGTTTCCTCTGGAACTTCAGTACAGGTGAATCAGTGGAGACTGAGGAGAAAAAAATTAGAAAATCTAAGGGCATCCATAAAGTGGACACAATGCATCCCTCCTTCACATTAGCAATTCCACATTTAAAGAGAAAACTTCTTTCTAGAAAGTAATACAAGAGGACTATAAAAGGACTTAACCACAGTGAAAATTAAATGAGGGAGAACCAACCAGTTACAATTCTTCTGATGTAACTACTCAAGATACAAAACTGTATAAAGAATTTGGTTCCGAGGATCATATTAGAGAAGTCAGACATTTTTCTCCACCTTTCATCATCTTTCTAGCAAGCCAGTAGGGTGACTGACAAACAATTGAGTAACTCAACTTTTTGGTGACCCTCTGCAATGAATACTGTGCATATTTGCACAAGCTACTTCAAGTCTTATTGTTAAATTTGCAGTAAACATAATAATAACATTAAAATTACCCAAAAACAAAATAAAAAAGTTGCAAACAGTAAGAAAGCCGTAACAGGGGTGCGTGCAGGTACTTGCTTTGTTTGTTTGTTTAAGAAGAGGACTCCCCAGTCAACAGCACTACCATCCGTTTCAGGGGGATTCTCTTTGAACTAAGTAATTGGATGCTCAGAGAGACAAACTCAAACCAGTTGAAAAAGCTGAAAATCCTTTCTATTACATTACTTGTAATACTAGCTGATTCAAAATCAAAACACGGGCTGAGCTCCAAGCTGGAGGAAAAGACTAACAGAATATAGTTCCTCCTGTTAGCATTTAACTTGGGGCCTATCCTCATTTTTGTTTGCATAGGCCACTGCAAAATGGTGAACTGTAGAAATAAAAACACACAGCTCAATTCAGAACAAGCACATTCGAGAAGACCCACTACACCTGACAACCACAGGATCTGGCAAGTTCTCAATACAAACTGTTTTTTCTAACTACAAAAACACTGTCAAAAAGAAGTGTTAAAAATAATTAAATTGGTACTTGAGTTTTAAAATCCAAGGAGATCTCAGTTCACGACAGATGCCTCATCAGACCAGAGTTGATGACAACACACTTTGTACAGGAATGTCCTTGCAAGTGTTCCACGTTGGTAATACCATATGTGACTTCATGAGTAGATAAATAATTATTTAGGCAGCAAATCCATGCTCATACTTCTTAAAATAACTCTGCCCAGACCCTGGGAATTTCCAGCAAATGCATGTAAAGCAGACAACAGTATCCTTTCAGAATTACTCTCTTGCTAAAGTGACACTTTTGTATAAAGGAATTAAGTCTCTTTACAGACAAAACCTAAAAAATATTAAGTAAGAACAAGCAATACAACCCTTGCCAATGCAGGCCTCCAGAACCCAGAACAGCAACATCTCAACGTGGTGTCAATAATTACAATTATCACAACAATGTTACCTATTGTTTTTCTCATGTCAGGAAAGAGACTGAGGGTTACAAATACGCATAATCTACTGAAGTGATTTTTCATTTTGATGCAACAGGTGCATGACAGAAGAGAGGGCAACTGCTGCTTCCTTTTAATTCGGTCAAGAGAGCTAAAGGAACTTGGCCAAAACCCAGAAAAACACACAATCATACACTGAGCCAGTGGTGAACAGTCAGCTAAAAGCATCTCAAAAGTTGAAGAAAAAACTATTACGTTTTCAAACATCAGTTGAACCTGTAAATCTGTACAAACCAGTTTTATACATTTCTACCAAACTAGACGTGTCTTCCTTCAGCAGTATCTTTTAAAAACTTCCACTTCAGTCCAGCAAGTTAACATATGCAAAAGGACTTGGAGCAACACAAGTTTATAGATTATGGCCCTGTGCCCAACACTTACTTCTATAACTCAGGATTTGTAGCTTTAAAAAAACACATCACCAACACTGTCCCTATTCTTTACACCAGCAGAATGTTCCATACTAAAACCAATGTGTCCCAGCAGTGTTATCCCAGAGAGCTATCCAACCTGGATACGTATTCTGCATTTCTCTCCCTCTCTTCTTTTAGGTTAGTTTTTTTTTAAAGTTTCCAACCTACTCTCAACTGTAATCCTCACTATTCAAGAGACACAGGTGGTTGCCCATCTTGGACTAGAGACCATTCTCAGATTTATTAAAAATGTAAAACTTAGGCTGCACTGGAAAACCTATGGTTCAGGCAGAGTGTACTTTCTGGTCCTAATCCAATGATGAGTGAGCATTTGTTCATAACATAACACAGCCAGATTTCAGCACAAGTCAATATATATTGCATTCTCTGTTCAAGTAAGGCAAACATTCAGAAGAGAATGAAGTTTTGCAATTCCAGATAGAGAGATATTAACGAGGCAGCTGATGGTCATGGAAGTCAGCAGTAACAGGAAAATTACTGACACTGGATTTAAAAAAAAATACAGGAGATAAAAGAAAGTGTAGAAAGGACCTGTGCAATTTCTGTTAACTGTATGTCTGACTCTGCTTGGTGTAAATGCCTCCTGAATTCTAGGGTCAAGATGCATCAAGGATAACAGAGAAACTGTTTCACTTTTTAAAAAATCAAGCTAAGAATTAGAAGATATGTGAAAGTTTTCAATAATTTGCAATTGCTAATTTTATCTATTTTCCTGTCTGCTATTAAAAATAAATTACTATCAAAAGAAAGGAAATACAACTCTTACAGCAAACACTGTAGTTTGCTGACTTCTTTATGAAGTCTTAAGGCCCCCCTTGCTCTACTACTACAAAAGTTAGTTTGCTAATTTACTAGAAAAGTGAAATACCAATCGACAAGGAAAAGTGACTGTTCTGTACAATGATGGTTTACATGCCTCTACATGAGTAATTTTACAGCAGTTACAAAACCTCCATAAAAACGTTCATGTATTTCAATCAAAGCAAGTGGGAATGTATGTATAGTTATTCCCAAGATATCTGTACTTTGTTTATAGAAAACTGATCTCAGAGTTCCAAAAGTAAGCCCAGAAAATCTTCTCAGAACCGCAGTACTACAATATGACAGAGCACATACAGGTGAAAACTCATCCAAAAGACAGCTTTGTCTTATGATCTCCGGTAAAATTTCAGTTACCATGTCTGGTCAAAACCTATTCTGACAATGACCCTACATGTGGCTTCCCTCTGGAGCTCCTACATTCCTCCTGCAGATCTCCTCTACCCACCAACCCCCACTGCCCCACACCTTCCACAAGCCCAAAGAGCATCCCAATTAAACTGTGTGACCTCACCTTTCATTTTGACAGTGGGGGAATTGGGCCCAGCTGATTGCTTCCTCCATCCTCTCCAGTTCTGGCAAAGGCTCTCCGCCTCAGAGATGAAGGAACAAAGAGAGTCTTCCTCAAAGCGATCAGAGTCCTCAAACGAAAACCTCTCCCCGTCCTCCCACTCTGCGAACATGAGTTCCATCACATCCAATGGGCGACGCGAGGGAAAACAGAAGAAAGACAAAAACAGCGCTGTTGACGTTTAACAGGTGGATGGACTCGAGGGCCTCTGCAAGACTTAAAATTTCAGTTCCGATCCAAACCCCATACTAGAGTACCAGGAACACCAGAGCCAGTGCTATCTGAGGTGGGAGAAGCAGGAAATCAACTAAGGGGAAGCTCGTAAAAATTCCAGGAAAAAAAAACAACCTCAAGTTCTTTAAAAAGTTAAAAAAGCGCTGATGTCCACAGGACGACCTGGAGGCGCAGGGGCCCGCTCGGCCCGCGGGAGCTGCTTCCCGGCGGGACAGGCGCCCGCCGGCTCTGGAGCCTTCCGACGCCAGCGGCCCGGCGCTGCGGGAGGAGAGGGGCCGGCTCCTCCTCCGGGGCTGCCGCTGGGGGACAGCAGGTATCTGTGCGCAGGGCCAGGGGTCCCTGAGGGTGTGCTTTTCTCACTCTCGGTGCAGGAACCGGAGGGAGGGCGGGAAGGGGCAGCGGAGTGGGGGGGACAACTTCCCTCCCGCTGGCGGAGGCTTAAGAACGGCCCGGCGGCCGGAGCGCCCGGGGCGGGGGCAGGCGCGACCTCCCGGCGGGTCGTCACCGGCGGGAGCGGGCGGCGGGCAGCGGCTCCGGCCTCACGGGGGCGCGGGCGGCGGCAGGCGGGGAGAGCCCGGCTCGGGTGGCCGGCCGGTCAGGAGCGAGGGCTGGGGGCGGTGCAGGCAGGCGCCGCCGCCGCTCCCGTCGCGGCTCGGACCCCGCGGATCTAGGTGCCCATGGCCAGCGGGGCCCCGCGCGCGGACGCCCCCCGTGCCCGGCCCGGCGGCGCTTCGCGGTCCCGGCGGCAGCGGCGGCGGCGGCAGCGGGTCCCTGCCCGGTGCGGGCAGCAAGATGGCTCCGCGCTTCCCAGCTTCACCTGCGCCACCCCCCCGCCAGCTGAGCCCGACTTCCGCCGCCCCGCTTCCGGGCCCCAGCGCCGCGCCGCCCGGAAGCGCCGCGCCCCGAGCCCGGTCCCAGCGTCCGGGCCAGCGCGGGGCGGCGGGGCTGGCGGGGCTGCGGGGCGGGCCGGGCCGGGCTGCGGGGCGGCGGGGCTGGCGGGGCTGCGGGGCGGGCCGGGCTGCGGGGCGCTTTGTGGTTTGAAGGGGCTGTAACGAAAGGGCTTTCCTGCCGTACCTGCGCGCTCCGCCCAAGGCGGCGGGAGAGCAGGAGTTACGCCAAAAGGCGGGATTTTTCCCCCAGGACGTGCTGCACGGACGTTGCGTGAGGCAGAAATAATTCCGTTGTCGATCGGAAAGAAATACTAAACTTGACAATAGCACTTCCCACTAAAACTATTTTAGTCAGGAAAGATGACAGAGGCGAGAACACAAAGGAGATGAAACACGGGGCTAATACAGCTCTTGCAAAAACACCAGTCAAACCCCACTAACCACCCCGCTCGGGCCAAAGAAGCCGGTCCCAGGGGCCGGAGGGAGGGCGGCAGGCTCTGGGGACTCGCAGGAGTCCGAACAGCGCCGACCTGAACGCGGAGCAACGCGTGCCTGCTGCTTCAGTCGTGGCGCGGGTTAGGTAAGGTTTTCAGATCTACCCACCCTGAAAGCAAGGGGCTTTTTTCTTCTGGTTGAGCTTTTTCTATAATTCTGTTTTAGTTTGGAGATATAGTTGATTCAATGTGAGAGTAAATTTGTAAAACAGCTCATGGTAAGTTTTCTCCATAAGTTGAGCAAACATCGGCTGAACAACCACAGGCTGGACCTGCAGCTCCCTTCCTGTGTTGGTACCAAGGGAACCAACCTAATGGTGGGGAAAAAAGGAAGAGCTGAGGAAAAAAATAATTAAATACTAAGTCATGGTACTCTTAGAGCTGAGAGAAACTGAACTGCTCACCCTGGGAACACTTAACATCTCCCTCATCTTAATTCAACACAGTACTTGCTCCAAAATAATTACGTTAATTGATGGGTCCTCCTATTGGATCTTAAACACCACTGAGACCTCCAGGGAAACTTCCTACCTGGCTTATCCTTACACATATAATACTTAGTAGTTTATGATCTTGAACACAAAGATGCATTCATAAAATGTCCATCAGTGTAAGAGGTATATTTACCTGTGTGAATGTCAGATCCTTCAGTGCCTCCTAGAGTAAAGGAACTTTTGGCCAGAACCCCGAACAAGGGCAGGCAGTGACTTTCCTGCCAACAAAGTAAAAGGGAGAGTCTGCAGCCTTTTAGTCATCAATTCTCTAGACTTTGTCCAACAATGCATTGCATGTCTAAAACTACTGTTCTAAAAATACTTACACAATTACTTCCAGGGATCCTCTTGAGGAAATAGCTGAGGTAATAGATCTACAAGAGAAGTATTTGCTTCATGTATTTTTACATAAATAATTTTTAACTGAATAAACTCTAAAGAACATTAATATAATTGTTGTGCTTTTTTCTCGGACATTTTGCCATCAGACTATATACATTTTCATTTCATAGGAAGATCTCATGCACACATACCTATGGTAAGGCTTGACAGCTGACACCATCTTTGATACTCTGTTAAACAAGAATATGTGTATTAAAGCCTATTAAATTAATTCAGGATCTCTAAAATTTAGAGACTTCCTTGGTGAAAATAAAATTATTGCCTATAACCTGTTTTTCAGCTAGCAAGAAATACTATTAATTAACAGTAGTTGTTGTAATTACCCTGTGAGCTAATGACATGCAGTCAGGCAATTAAGTAATTACTGTGCTCAGTCCCTTTGTACAGTGTGCAGGGGCAAGCAGAGAGTGATACTTAGGGGAGCCTGGGGATTTAGAACATCAAATAGAGTAAAATGCTTTGCCCTTAGCTCTGCAAAGTCAAAATGTTGAGACCTTGGTTTCACAAAGGTAACAGTGATACCACATATCCTCCAAGCCACCATGGCAGCACATCAACGCTGAGCTGGTGCAAAGTGACTCTACTGGGACAAAGTTCTCCACAGATGTCTGAAGAAGGATCTCTATAAGTGTAACTCTAGCTGGTGCCACACCATTCTCCACATGTGGTACTTCACTTCCTAGCCCCTGCATTCTTTTTTTTTTTTTTTTTTTTAATGTTGCCAGTGATCTGAGGTTCAGGACCCTGAATATAATTTCTGGGTTTTTAAGGTAGATGCAGTCCTGGTTCTGTCTCATGGATTTACCAGACTTGAAGTTTTGTTAAGCTTCTATCAAATGACTTGAATTAAGACTGTCTCAAAATTCATTGTAACACCTAACCTTTGCAAACAACAATTTTGACCTCCTGATCAGCCCAGCTCTCTCCCAAAGGCATACCCGAGGTCAAAACAACAGTTAGTCATAGCACAGCATGCAAACTTGATGTCTGTCTTCATCCTTCTGATAAAGAAGAGTTTTCCTCAGACATAGCCTATTGCAGTCTTACAAGACAGAGGTATGACAGTTTGGTGTCAGGAGGAAAAAATTACTGTGCATGGGCTCGTAAGAGAATTTGAGGAATGGTGCAGGTTGCTACAAAATCTCTGCTCAGCTATTCACGTGGACACCTCAGTGACCTGAGCCAATGCAGAGGACAGGTTCTGACGTGGGCTCACAAGACAACTGTCAGTAATCAGTGCTTCTTGCCAGAGGAGCTTCTGTTCTGTATGGATTATCACTTCTTAAACTAAGATGCAGAAATAATTCCCAAATTCAGTAAGGATCCTCTTAGGGCAGTGTTTGGGACTCCCAAGTTCAAAAACAATTTGCATCTTCAAATGGAAAGGAAGAAGAACAAGAACACTATGAGAGGAGAGACTGGGGGGGAAGCAGGGTGATGCTCTCAATGACAAGCACCTGAATCAAATGCTCCAAGAAGATGCCCAGTCTCTAGAAACCAGGCGAATGATGTGGTGGGACTACTCCAGGTAAGAAAGCCTTGCTTAGTGCATCTCTGCATTAATTGGGGATGGTTCTGTTTTGTCTAGATTTGTTTCTGAGTGCCCTGCCAAGTGCTGGGCTCTTTGCCAAGCAGCAGCTCTCAGGCTCCCTGCTCCCACAATTTCTGAGCACATTCTACTGCACGCCACACTCCCAGGCTGTTAACACAGCCACAGCTCCCCAGATTTGCTAATGTAACATGCTTTAAATGACAAAGGGGCTTCAGCACATTATGTTTAACTGCATTAAATTGGAGCAAACCTCATTCCCATTCCTTCTCCTTTCAGCTTAGGAATACCACAAATTGCAGAAATTTCCAAAGAAATCTTGCTTTTGACTTTATCAACCACCAGATGCTGAAAGCACGGAAGAGGTGATGAAAGTCAGGAGGCAAGCAAAGCAAGGTGAACATTTGCACTTCTACCTTAAAATGTATTTCAAGAGACTGAAAAAAACCCGTGTCTTCTGGTTTGTGCAGACCAGACGTGTGTGCTGATCCCCTGGCCAACAAGAGGGAGTGCAGGTGTGATTATTTGCTTTTCTTTGTCCTTTGGGCTATGGCTTGGAAAGGCACAGGAGTTCATAAACACTCATCTATTATTTTTTTTCCAGCCAACTTATAGCATGAGACAGGCATGTATTTTTCCTTGTGGATGTCCCAACACACAAAAGCTGCAGTTACTGCTGAAAAGACCATGAAAAATAGTATCTGACAATTTCAGCAGTTCTCTGCTACGAAGAAACAGGTTCAATAAGAAATCCTACAGAGATTACAAGATTGCCACTAAGATGGTTTCTCCCTTACAGGGATGTACTTCAGGCCCCCCGCCTCCTGTCTTATTTTAGAGGAAGGAAATTGCTGTTAAAAATTCCTCTGCCTCTGTTATACACAATTTTCAGAATGTGGTATTTCATATGAGAGAGACAGGCTCTTGCATATACCCTGAAGCAGAACTGCAACATTTTCATTTGTTTCCTGTCTTAAGCTCTCGCTGGGGACTAAAAATCAAAGAGCGTCTGTGTTGCACCCTAGAAGTGTCTGCTTTTCAGTGCTGAGTCATGTGGTACCCTAGAAGTCGTATCCAGCATGGTTTTCTTTCTGATTGCACAGAAAGTAAAATGCACCCTTGCTTGAATCTAACACAGTCTGAATAACAAAACAAAGCACTCTAGAGATTTTATCACTGCTGATGCAGTGGGACCCAGCTGTTCAGCTACATTCTGACTTGCCAAAGATTTAATTGTCATTTCACATGCAATAATGCACTCAGAAATCACAAACAAAGGCAATTTTTAAAAGCACACATATGGCTTTTTGTCTAAGTAATAATTGGATGTGCAGAAGAGCAGTTTCTCATGCTCTGCCACTATGACACTATGGCAAACTGCAGGTAATTCTTATATCTTAAGTTCCTCTTCCTCCTAGAAGATCACTGTTTCACAGTATACTGGTCAGTCATACATACTAGGCACCCCCAAAGAAATCACAACAAACAACCATTGTTATTTGTTCCAAAACACTGAGCCTGTGAAACAGACAGAGCAAATACTGCTTTAGCACAAAGGAAGGGACAGCACACAGCTGCCTCCTTTCCCCTTGCTCTGCTTCTAACTCAACAGGGCACTGTGCAAGATGCATGGAGCTTTCCCAGACATTGAACACTGGGAAGCTGAAAGCAAAGCTGCCCTGAGGAATCACGAGCTCTGGAAAACAACTTTCCTCCATTTGGATTGAGCGCTTTCCAATCTTTGGCTAATCCCTTCCACAAGAGACTTTGAACTGATGGTGTCCAAAGTTTTCTCTTTGCAGTCTTACAGCCTGATATTAAAGCCTTATTCAAAAGTGAATTAATTGTTTGTGAGACAAATCGCTGGTACATACATACATACATGGAAGACAGCGTCAGTAGGGAAACACTTTGCAACAGCTGTTAACATTACTTGCTATAAAGCAGGAGACAATTATGGCTAAGACCTCATGTGTGAACATAACTAATACACTTCAGAAGGCAGAAGATGCCTTTTATAGATAACAATGCCTGCAAGGACTACTGAGGATATTTTGTCTGGCCTCCCCTATTTCTCAGGTTACAAGTATATTTTCCTCCTGCTTTCATAGTAACCTGCAGGAGCATTTTTTTTTCTTTTTCACACTTTGTTCTTTTTTCTGCCATTACCAAAGCTGACAGTCTGACAGGCTCTAATATGCACTGTAAGTTCACAGATAAATTAAAGGAGTAGCATCAAGCTAAAAGTAAGTGGAAAAAAATGTTCTCCATTTCTCAGAGGGGAACAAAAACAACTGTTACACTGTAAGTCCTCTTTTTTTCCATTTCGTATCACATTTGGACATTTCCTCAGCTAAAGTTAAAAGATTGTGACATTATTTTGATATCCCATTTACAGAAGCTCAGCAATTGATAATTCAGTTTGTCTAGGGAGTATATGACACTAACTAGCTATGTTATATACTTGAAAGCTTCCTAAATACTCTGAGCCTCTTTTGATGCAGGCATTAAGCAAAGCATAGGTTTCTTGGCTTACTTTCAGTCTGTCAAAAAGTAATCAAGCAAAGTTTCTGAATGTGACAGTCCTTCTCTATCAAACTACAGTTAATGTGACAGTCCTTCTCTATCAAACTACAGTTTTACAAATAAAAAGTGGTAATCACAGAAAAAAGATGCATGTGCTGCAGTAGCTGACTCTCAACACACCTTTGCTGCAGTCAGGTTTCTGTATTTGCTGTTGAGGGTATAATCAGTTGGTAAGTAAAGAATCACTGCTAGGGAAACAGGAAATCCATTCATTCATGTCAAGACCAATACACACTATTCTGCAATATATGTAAAACAGATCTTGAAGGCAAACTGAAACAATACAACAAACTCAAAGGTACCTTGCTCAGCTGTGTTTACATGCTTCTCACATCTTCAGAAAAGGAAGCTTTATCCATCCTATGAAACCTGCTCCTTCAGATGGAAATGGCCACAGCAACACTTGCACTATAGCTGCCTCTCAGCATGTTAGTCTTTCAAAATATAAAGACAATCCCACACCAGCACTCAAATTAAGAAAACATACCTTGACAAATACTGTGTTCATGAACAGGGGTCAGGGTCAGCACTTGCCAAGTTAAACATGCATAACTGGCATCTTTTGTGTAAGAGAAGAGGAAACAAAAGTAATGTGCATGTCATGATGACTGAAAATTACCGTGGCTGCTAGATACAGACAGAACACCTCACAGTCACTTTTCTTTTTCTGTAAAAAATTTAGAAGAAAATATTTTCTCTCTTTCTTTTTTCTTAGGGGCAAGTAGGACCTCTCACAGGGTTCTCTGTAAAACAAATCAGTCGATCCTTAGAATTGTCTGGATGCTTATAGGTAAAGAATGTTTGTCTCATTCTATTTTACCTGTAGGTCTCATGGCCCTGATGCATTCAGGAAGCAAGCTCTTTCAACAGGATCCTCCTCCTTTAAGAGACTTAGAGATTCCCAGGTTAAATCAGATGCTTCTATTTTCAGCTCTCCTCTTAAGGTAGGTGACCACCCCCTAGCAGGTACTGACAGCTGTTTGTTTTGTGAGCTGGCTCAGAAGCTACCAGATTTTTTAGGCAGATAATTTTCAGCCATGTGCCTGCAAAATGCTGCGACAAATTCCTGTAAAACTTACCATCCCAAATTTAATGCATTTCCCGAGGTAATTTCCCACATCTTCTTGGGGGAAGAAAAATACATCTGTTTAATTCTATCATCACGGTTGGTGTTGAATCTAGCAACCTATGTTTATTCAAGATTGTTAAATATAATATTAATAGTAGGGGGAATTTAGTGAATAGTGGCATGTGCTTTGATTGTTTCTTCTGGCACTTCGTGCATGGACACTCCTGCCTCAACTGAACAGAGACATCTGATGCAAACGGTGCATCCTCCCCAAGTGGCAACAACAAAGTTGCATCAGTTTAAGCAAATTGTTAAACCCGTGTAACTGCAAAGACAAGTCTTACAGGATAATAAAGATTTCTCAAGTCTTAATCAACCTAGCTGTGGTATAAATATCTGGAGAGTGAAAAGGGTTTCTGTAGCGACATCAGTACAGTTGTACTGAATCACAAAATCTCCTCTTAGTCTTGCTAGAGATAACAAAATGGTAAACCTGAAGCAAAGAACTTTTCCTCTGGTGTGTTTGGTTACTGGTTCTAAACCCCCCCCCTGACTTTCAGTTGTCTGAATAGTACACTTGTCCCTTTTAAATACATCTCTCCATCCCACTGTCGGAGGTTGGAATCTTTATCTCCAGCTAGCCTGTACATGCATGCAGGGAGGGGGGAAATAGGAAGAGACTAACATCTAGAAGCACATTTTGGTCTTTGCATACAGCTCAGTTTTAAGCAGAGCAGATTAATTAAATTGCAAAGAAGGTTTTGCTCTTTTTGTTTGAAAAGGTTTTGCTTGGCTTTTGAAAATAAAGTAATAGAGAAGTATAAGTGTTTAAAGTTGTTTTAGTTGAGTTGTCCAGTTACATGATAAATCTTTCCCACACTCTCCATCTTCACAGTGACAAGGGCCCTGACCAGGCTAGCACATCAGGAAAACATTACAGCAAGGAATTGCATGAGCTCTTCCCATGGAAAATGTTGATAGGTACCTGCTGCTGGTTCCTGAGCCCCAGGGCTGGCATGGGCTGGGAATCTCAACATACTCAGTATACACTTCCCAGCAGGATTAATTTGCTGCAATTTTAATTCCTGTCCCTGTGTTGTGGGTTTTTTTTTGTTGGGCAGAAGAGTTGAGTTATACCTGTTACCAGCTTAGCCCTTTGAGCCTTGGCTTCCTCAGTGTTTGTATGAGGGCCAGTCCAGCTACAAACAGATAGAAGAAACAAGGTCTTTTGTTTGGCTGACATCAGAGCACCACAGCTTCAACAACTTCTTTTTTTTGTAAAGTTGATCCAAAGCAGTTGTTTCTTCCTTTTGAGAGACAGGCTTGTTTTGAAAATCTGTGATGAGAAAGGTGCCTTTTATTTCTGGCAGAATGTGTGGGATTTGAAAAGCAAGGAGGGCAAGATCATGTGGTGCACCAGGGTTTCATCAATTTGATTGCATTTTTCTGCCCTACTCCTCCATCAGCACTTCTTAAATCCAATTTTTTTAAAAAACATAAATGACTAGCTGGATCATCCACATACTTAGATGCATTTTACTGACTCCACTTCCTCTTTTCACTTTTGCACATAAACACAATGGTAGGTGCCCTCTCTAGACATGCCAGTTCAGGAGTGGCACAGCACCCAGCCCAGAAACCCACTGTCATCTGAGCAGTATAGTGTCTTCCTCCATTGGAAAGAAGAAATTGTGCTCAAGTAAGAATATTTTTTA
Source organism: Apus apus (assembly GCF_020740795.1). Lineage (NCBI taxonomy): Eukaryota > Metazoa > Chordata > Aves > Apodiformes > Apodidae > Apus > Apus apus. The sequence continues at coordinate 21,563,103 of NC_067285.1, read as the reverse complement.
AGGCAGTGGTGATACTTGAATGCCTGCCTTCCTCTCTCCCAATGAATATGGCAGCTCTGCTAGTTAGAAAACTGTGTGTAGTAAAGTCCAATTTCTCCTGAACCGTATTTCAGTTTCAAAATCCAAAGCCAGCTATCCTACAGCTGGCAATCTGAAATGAGGAAGCTAATGCCATACACTCCTCCCAAGCATTTCCCCACATTAAAGCAGTAGTCAAGTGCTTTAAATACAAAGCAGAACACTTGACAGACTTTTGTCCTTACCCACTATTTCGACTTTGTTTCTTTCCCAGGCACTGCCTACCAAAGAGCACTGCAGAACTGACTTGGTGAAACACTGCCCACTACTATGTGGGCGGATGGCCATTTAAAATGCCTGCACTCTACTTCCTCCTGTTGATACACATGCCATCCATTTTCACAAAACCTTGGCCATGAACTCTCAGTTTTGCACAGGCAAGAAAGGAAATGTAGGTAGGTACAGAAAAGCCCAAAGACAGACATTAAACAAGGGAGATATAAACCACAAGCAGCTCTTTTCTTCAGTGAGTGCATGTCACTTCCCAACAGCAGGCTGGAGCCAACACACACAAACTTATATGCTACTTGGAGTCTGGAGGCATCAGCTACACCAGCCCCAGTCTAACTCTAATGAAAGTCTGTGCAGTGACCTTGCAAGGAGCTGAACTATTTTTCCAAAATAGACTTTATACAGCAATGCAGATTTCAGAGGTGGGGAGCAGCAGGACCTGGGGAGGCTTGAGTGTTCTTGCATCACTGCTTCATTCAAACTGCATTTCCCTCCTCCTACTTACACTTTTCCAGAGACTGGCTTTGATTTGTAGAGTGGTGATGCATGAATCCTAGACTGAGACTAAATCACGCTGAACAACTTTGTTCAATGGTACTACAGAAAAATCAACCATACCAACAAATTATGAGGCTGATATATCAAATCCTGTTAAGTTTTAAGTGTAATGAGTTGATCTGCAGATACCCCACACCTGTTCCAAATAGCCACAAAATGTGGCATTTGAAGAACTGTTGCCTTTAGTTGTAAAGGTAGCTAGCAAGATGCTGACTTTGTAACATGCTTTAGCACATTAAAGCTGCTCTAAAAATAACACTAATACAGAAATTTAATTAGTTTAATTCAATGCTGAAAAAATCCTAAAACCTGCCTTTGAAACAGGTTCCTTTATTAAAAAATAAGTCAGAGACCCACAGAGTCACAGTGTAATTTGTTTATTAGCATACCTTGTGAGCAATGTGTTAATCCAGATGACATGACAGTTTTGGCACTTGATTGATTTCAGAGATACTCAGCCTCTGGTTTGTAGAAAGGGATTTTAATAGGACTGAGTGGGCTACTACACAAGTGAGTGCTTCTCCTTGATACAGGGAATTAAATATTTTTCTTAGCATATAAAAATACAGCCCACAAGATGTGCATCAGTCTGGGTCACAATGCCTCATTCCACAAGGAGTGGTCCCAAGTTGGTTACCTACATGGGCCATTCTGTTCCTTCAAAATCCCAGCAAATCTATCAACATGGTGTTAAATACCACACTGTGGTTTCATGCGACTGCTGAATATACACATAAAAATCTGTCTTCAAGGGGTTGATGGATCACTGCACCTCTTTTCTGGGGTGAAGAGACTTCAGGAAGAAAGGAAGACAGACAAAAGGCAGGCCCACCTATTTTGCCCCTGAGATAGCAAATATTCATGTTCCTGGTTTCTCACCAGTGCCTCCACTAATATATTTGAGGAACCGATCTGTTATTCTCTGCTACAAGGGTACAAGGATTACAAGGGTAATTGGCATCCTGTTCAGATTAATAAACAGCTGCCTGATTAATTACAGCATAGAACATAATTCATGGAAATCATCAGAACAGTGTTCAGCTACAGGAAATGAATAAATCTTTAATCCAGGTTCAGCCAGCCAAAGCCTGGACTGGTGTCAGGACAGGGCTCGTAAGAGAACCAATGCAGGCTCTGCAGATCAGGAAGACACCAGCACTGGGTCAGCCTCTGCAGAGCACTGGGGTATTCCTTCAAAGAGGAATACCCTGAGCTCTAAGAGCTGCTCTGTAGGCCCTTACTATAGCCATGGGTCTACTCTGCCAATGCTCGCAGTCAGAGTGACATTCCCTTTCTCACACAACCAGCATGTGCCATACAGCTATGGGAACTTGTTTCACAGCATCCACATTGCACAGCACAGCCACCACCAGCTCTCAGCTCCTGGAAATAGTGTATGAGCATTAATCTTATCCAACAGACCAATGCTGCAAAGAAGGACTGTATCAGCCTTACAGGTGTGTCAGCCCAGGCAAAGGTCTACCCTGCTATTCAGGTGCTCCCTGCCCAGAGCTGCGTTATGCTGCTACAAGCCTTGGCTCTGGGCTCAGAGGGGCTGTTCCTGAGCCATGGGGGGAATTAACCCTGGCAGGTTTTCATCCCCTTGCAGCTAGGCTGCCACCAAGGCCACACTGGTAAGTTTAAAGCTAGCTCCAGCATACATAGATAATACTCATGCAGCACTGAAAACACAGCGTTGCCTACTATAGAAAATAATACTTGAAATAATCAGCAGATGGCACAGCCTCCCCTGGCAAGCTGCATTCTGTTCTGGCTACCAAAGCTTAAAGATCCAGCAGAAAGAGAGGACATGGGGAGACAGTCAGCATGTTATCAGATACCTAGACATACCTAGCCACCGTTTTAGAAAAGGAACTATCACTAGAGTAATGGACATCAGAGAATATAAAGCCAGGCCCCTTATTTCCTCACATAGCTGAGAACACAAGGACAGATGGGATTCAATGAAAACAAAAGGCAGTTAATTCAGGAACCATAAAAAGAAATTATGTGCTATAGAGAATAAAATTATATTGGTTCTCATTGCCAGAAAATATTGAGGCTGAGAGTTTAGTTGGATTAAATAAGGGATTTAACATTTTTCTGGAAGATGAAGGCTGGTTACATTAAATTATTTTTTAAAGTGAGTGATATAAATGTTCAGGCTTTAGAAAAAGAAGGATCACAAAAAGATAGCACATAGTGTTTGTACAACACCTAAAGGATCAAGTACTTCTATTTTTAATAATAATAGTAGTAATGCAAGTAAATTAAATGGGCCAAGAACAAAACTCTCCAAAAGGAAAGGCTGTTAGAACTTGTTCTATACAAATTCACACTTATTATCCTTTGAAACATCTCCTGCTGGCCAATATTAGGTACAAAATACCTAGGCAGTCCTAGGCAGTTGAGTGCTGCTCATCCAACCAGGAAGTTCAAGTAAATGTGAGCTTGGTTTGGGCCACAGTCCAAGTTTAAACAGTAAAGAGTAAGAGTGGTGCTCTGAAACAGGCTAGGACAATTGAGGAGACAATTGGCAGGCTTGCCTATAGTACCAGTAAGGTGTAAAATTCGGTGAAGATCAGATACCTCTTTCCCTCCTCCTGGCTCATGCAGGACTTATGAGAATTCCCATAGCTTTAATGGCGACAAAATCTAGAAGAAAGAAATATTTTGACCTATAACATGGGAATTTCAGAAGACAATGCCAGGTCTGCATCTCACTCATGTTACATGGCAATTTATTCTAACCTCTAAAAGGCAACCAGTTAAGTGGACTTACTGAAATAACCTCATAGCTTCAATCCTTTGGTTGTTTCTATGCCTGTTGGGGTTATGAGTATAAGCTGAAAGATCATACCAGGTTAAACTAAAGATGTGACAGCACCCAAGACACAGAAGCTTCATTTGAGCTCTTGTAGCATGCTGGCTTGAGGGAGGCTGAAGCCCAGTTCCTCAATGTTTCCCAGACAGGTACTGTGACTGACAGTGTGGAATTTGGCTTTTAGTCCCCTGGAAGACCAGAGGTCTGTAACATAATTGCCCTGGTCCTTCTGTCATTTTAATTCCTGGGAGATAAAGAGAAGTCTGCAGCTTGCACCTTAGGGCCTCCCTGCGAGCAGCTGTGGGACAGCACCCCCAGCGTGGAGCCAAGCACAGCGCTGCCGAAGGATCCGCCTGGCACTTCAAACCGGGTTATCAGCACAAGCAGCGCTGCAGACATTCAGCCCCTCAGGAAGAGGCATTAACAGATCTGATCTGTCTTGAAGGAGAGTTTGCAGGCGTTCTGACATTGCATGTTTTCAAGATTCCTTAAATTCTTTTATAAAATAAAGTTTCCACTGTAGTCCATTGCAGCATTGGTAACCCAACTGTCCTATAATCCCTGGAGGGAGTAAATTGAACTGCTTAGTTTAGCATGCACACACAAAAATCAGCCACCTAGCCAGGTCAGCACCTTTACATTAGGCTGTTTTATAGAAGACAAATTAAAGCTTTAGGCAATCACTGCTTTTTGAATCTAAGGCAATTTCTAGGATGCTGTCACCACCTGTCCTGTAATATGGCATTGCTAACCCACAGGCTGTGGTCTTGTCTGTTCTTGCCTTTGTAATACCTACGTTCTGAACACCTCAGTGCCTCTAGTGCAGATCTTCCAGGCAGCAGCCCAGTGCCTGACCCAGTCATTGCCTACCCAACAGTGCATAAGCGAACCCAAAACATGCACATCTGGCACAAATTCCATATGTCCCATTCTGTACAACTACTCCATGTTTGGGTCCTTGGTTCTACATCAAAGCTTACTGCCCCTGCTCCTGAGCAGACCTGCCTTTCCTCTGGCTTTTCTATACACAGTGACAACACACTGTGCACTGCACAACTGTTAATGCACTTAGCCTGCCTATTTTTATATTTTTCTACCTACTCAAGAATAATAATTTAACTGACAAAAGTGATTAAGGCCTAAGAGAAAACTCTTCACTTATTTGGATGAGGGGGAAGGAAGAAATCGAAGCATTCGGCAACTGCTGCTTTCTCTCAGCACTATTAATGTTCAGGCTGAGAACTACAGCTTGATGGCACTGCTTGCATACCCTCGAGTCAAGCCAATTTACTCCCACTGAGAGGAATGAAAAGAGAAATAGTGCAAAGAAGAGAAGAGAGGAAGCATTGTCCAGAGGTTGCAAGAATAGGACACACTTCGGGAAAGTGGGAAGCTGCTTTGCAGCACACTATTGTACACCTCAAGCAAATTACTCATTCCCTGTGTTTGTTCTATATCTATACCCTGGGAGTATTTCCATGTTTCATGGGTGAACTGTGAACGCAGGGATATTAAAGACTAACATCACATATAAAGGACAGGTAATTACTATGGTGACTAAGGTTCCAAGAGAAACTCCCCGCAGTGTTGTTAAATTTTGACTCAGTATCTGAATGTTTGAGATTAACATTACATTTGGATTTAAAAAAAATAACGTGTCTATTCAGCCTTTTAAGGTCACATATTTAAGTTCGTTTTACTAATCATGAGGGCAAGAAAGCTATTGTCTCTTAAAAATGAAGATTCACTCTCATACCAACAACTGATTCTAGCAGATGCTGCTTTAAGGGAAAAAAAAAAAAGAAAAAAAAAAAAAAAAACAAACACAAAAGAACCACTATACTTAGAAAGCAGCAATAAAACCATAGCATCTGTCAGCTGGATGTGTGATACAGGATTAGAGCAGGAAGGACAAGCATCTCTTAGCAGGGACAAATGCTTTGAAGGGATCATATGGGAGCAGACCTACTATTCAGAAGGGAGAAGGTTCCCCCTAGAGACATAACAGAGAAGGAAAAAAACCTCCAAGAAAAAAAACCTCCAACTATTGGCCTGTTTCTCAGGTCAAATTTTCTGATTTCTGGAATGGAAGAGAGCTGTTATGAAAAAATATCTGAATATTTCCACTGTGTCAGAGTCTGATGCCATCCAAGCATCTCACCTCTCCTTGCAACATTTTTCAAGTGTGCGAACATACAGAAACAGAAATAGATTTGCAGAGGCAGGTATCTCTCCACTTCTACTATTTCTATGTGCCAGGGCAAAGGACAAAGTGTGATTATATTACAGGACTTGGATAGTCAGAGCAACATAGACCTATCATTCTTACCGGAGTGCACTTGCTTTCTCTACTCAAAGATTACAGACTAAAGTAAAAACAAAGACGCTAAAGAATCAGCCATAACTTTTTCTCCCAGTTCTACATTAAAGTCTTTTCCAGGGTCCAAGGACAAAATAAATCTCCAGTCAGTCATAGGCCAGAAGCTGTAGCTTTCTGCTGCTGCAGGGTAGAAGGATCATATCTTGAAGTTGCTACAGCTCATTTTCATTTTAGCTTTGTCACTTTCTTGATCCAGGGTACGTATTTGCTGACCTTTGTGTACACACCAGGGGAATCTTTCCGACCACAGCCATAGCCCCAGGAAGTGATCCCCAAAATGATCCAGCGTCCATCTGACCTCTGACACATGAGTGGCCCTCCACTGTCACCTTGGCAGCTGTCCACCCTTTTATCTTCAGAAAGGTTCCCAGCACAAATCATACGGTTAGTGAACTTCTGCCCATAACGGACCTCACAGTCTTCCCGTGGGAGAAGAGGCACCACCCCCTGCAGCAGGGTTCTGGAGTAGGACTTCCCTGGAACAGAACAGATCAGCCAGACCAATTCACGTACATTCAACAGCAGCGACCTAGAACAACAGTGCTCCACACAAAGGCAGATGTTTGCACATTTAGCGTCAAGACAGCATCACAGAAATAGGCCAAGCTCAGCATCTCTGAGCCACCATCACTTCAGAAAACACTGCTGCCAAGCCAGACCACAAAAAAGAGCTGTAAGATCAAAGAAGTGGGAAGAAGTTGGATCAAAGGATGAGTCTTACTCCTGGTTCTGCCAACAAGTAAGTTGAACCATCTTACATTTATTTCACCTCTCTGAGCCTCCATTTCCTGCTCTGTAAAACAAGGACAGTGTTTTTTTTTCTCAAGAGACTAAATGCAGTAATATTTGTAATATTCCAGATAAGTTTTGGAAGATGCTTTAGAGGCATCCAAATGTTATTAAACGGGACCTCACTTCATCCTTGGCCAGGTTTGTCTCTGTGTACTCAGATCTCTTTATTACCTCAAACTTGCTCAGAACATAAGGTTCCCATGCTATATTAGAGTATGACCTTTCTGTGCCCAAGGTTTACTTGTAAGTTCACAAACTAGTAGGTAACTGCACCTCTTATTGGGAAAGCCAGGTTTGGTGCCTGGGAGGGATTCTAGCCATTAAGCTTCAGTACTGCTTAAGGAGTTACATGGCTAAATTGCTCCTTGTTCCTCCCCAGGCATCCCAAAATGACACATGCACCTGCCACAACTGACTTCAAAGGCAACTATGTATCTGCAGTTAAACACTTGGGGTAACCAGCTAGGGAAACAGCTGGGAAGGACAGGTAACTCCAAAATCAAGGGAGAAGGTCCTGGGGCTATTTGCCTTTTGGTAGCAAGTCTTTCTCAACATATGGCTCTTCTCCAGCCACAGCAGCCCCAGAAAGGCCTCCTAGCCCCAAGCCCAGCATTACATCTCTGAGCCCCAAATGGGGGAGGACTGGATGGCTGGTTTTAAAGCTTTGTTTAGAGTTCAAAGCTGTCTCCAGATCTTGCTAATGCATGCATGTCAGGACTTCACCAAGCCCAGCATTTTAAAACATTACCTTGATTTATGTATTTAATAATTAATACTTTCTAGAATATTTCCTTCTCCATTTTACCTAGGAATCTCCATAGCAATGTGCTGCAAGAGGACAGATACAGGCTGTCTTGAATCTATTGCAGAAATCAGCCTCAGAGACCAACTGTCCCTGTAGCAATAGCCGGGGAGACTAAGAAACACAGTCTGAGATTCCTTCCACCTCACTACTATAGTATCATGAAGAAGGCAGGAGGTCCTGGGGGCCTCCCTGGGTAGTACATAGGCTTTGTAAATCAGCTCTGTACAGGCTGCTGCCTAAAGGGTCTGCTGTGGGCAAACATGCATGTAGAAGGGGGAAGAAAGATACCAGCATTCCTCTCTCCCACAGCTTCAGAAGGATGCTATGGCAATGAAAACTTCCATTATGGACAGGTTCAAGAAGCCTCAAAATCAGAAAAAAACACAATGGCACAAAAACCCCCACAGCTCTCTGGTCCTTGACACCATACACTGGCACACATAATAGAAGCAGTAAGAGCATGAGCTTGACTTCTGCAGACATAAATTAATGGCCACTTAGGCTCCTAAATACAGACTCCTCCACTGATTTTGCTCCTCAAAGCCTCATCACTTACCTGTGTCTCCCCAGCCAGAGATGATGCAGGCTTGCCTGTTGATGTCAGACTTCTCTTTCCTATCAGGCAGGCAGATAGGTAGAACATGACGACTGAAGGAGAGACAATGCCCCTCTCTGCCCCGCATCCGGACCAGGGCGATGTCATTATCATTGCTGCCAGCCCAGTAGTTCCTGTGGAGGACAATCCGCTCCACGGGCAGCTCCCTCTCAAACTCGTCCTTCACGCCTGTGTGGTAATCGCCCACCCGCAGCACGTAGCGCCGCACATCAACGCCAAACCTGGAGAGAAAGATACAAGACCTTGACACTCCCACCAAGAGAGAAACTGATTCACCAGAGCAGCAGTTGCTATGAGATTGAACCACCTCCTCACAAACTGATCACAGTGCCAGCTACAGGACTGTGGGACCTTTTTAGCAGATGTGATAATGCCAGGTGTTGGGATCAATGGGTGTCCCACACACAAGACATTTTTCCGATAAAAAGGGCTACAACAGTTGCAAAAGGCATGTGACCTCGTGTTCATAGTTCCTCAAAGCAGTGAGAAATGGCAAAATGCTGTTCCCTTTAAGTTGTAAAGCCTCAGAGTTAAGAGGGCAGGTGTCAGCAGTGAAGGATAAAGCAAGCCTACGTTGAGTCATCCCCGTAAGTCCTTCAAGATCACACACATCATAACCTGCAAGTTTTGGTTTAGAAACTTTGTTAATATGGTTCCACTGGCCTGGGAGGATAGCCTTGCATGAGGTTATCTTGTTCATTGCCAAGTATCCCTCAGACCTCCCCACTCAGAAACACACCTTTTGAAGCAGTGGGCTGCAGTCACTACCCAGCAGCTGCTGATCAATGTAGCTCCACACAACAGACGAGTATCTTGATGAAAACCTTTCAGCCGTAGTGAGGCCTGCCATGGCCAACCACCTCTGAAGAAGAAACAGGGATAATAGCAGTCACACACAAAGGAGCTGTTTTCCTCTTTTCCTATCCACTCTGTCCCATCTAGGATCGAGCTGGTGTGCATTCTCCCCTCAACAGGCACACCAGTTCAAATCAAGTTCAAAAATCATCAGTGAAAATGTATAAATGTATTCAGCATTGCCAGTTCTGATTCCCTGTCATAGGGTAGTACCTGAGAGACTTGTTTCCACCTATGATCCTTTTCTTGCGACGGTGAAGCAGGCGCATCCCACACACACCAGACTCTGGACCTGCACAGCAAAGGGGCTGGGTAGGTACCTTCAGCTTAACTATCAACAATTGCTGTCCCAGAGCCAAATACCATTTGCCTTCCCCAAGGGCATTAATCCTCACGGTAACTGACTTGATTGTGTTGTGCATATGCAATTCATAGAAGATTTGATCCTATAGGTTTCCTCAGTTTGGTGGAGGTGCTTGCCTCCAGTTACCTATAGTCTAATGCCAGGAATGGGACCTGTACAGCTACCTCCTCAGTGCTCTAAACCCCAAAATATGCTCATGGCTACAGCTCCAAGGAAGGGTATGGTGACTTGGCTGTGACATAGCTCAAAGGCCTGACATGGGTGGAGCTCCTCAGGCTGGAGCACCCTGTGATCATAAAAAGAGACAACTGAAGCAAGGACAGGACATGGTTATTCTGTAGGGAAAGTTTCAGCCAAAGAAGAGAACTATAGGGAAAAAGAATAAAAGCATATGGAGATTCTACATGTGGAGCCCCAGATTTTTGGACAGAGGAAATGGGCACATAACCTGTTCTTCTGATGTCTTGGACCTTCTCTTCCACATAGTCACAAATCACACCAGCATCCTCACTGTGCCAGCAGCTGTGAATCCTGGTGTCAGGCCTGACACACTGCCCCAGGGTGTGCTCCATGCCACTGCATTCTATGTTGTCCAGATGGATGGGCCCATGGCCTTCACCAAAATAAGCCATTGCCCTGGCTTTTGCTGTACCACTGCAATTAGAGAGAGGGTGGCTAATCTGCTGTAAGCAGGAGGCAGATGAACCTGATGCATCAGCACACTTTAAAAGAAATAATATTTAAGTGTCACTCTGCACGCAGTAGTACAGTACTTGCTGAAGGCACTATCAGAATAGGACCCTACAAGTGCATGCAGGTATGCCAAAACTAAGAAATTAAGCCCTCAACAATAGGTCCAGAAAGAAGTGATGCCTGCTGAGAGGTGCTTCTATCTGTAAGATGGATGTACCAGATCTCTCACCTGAATCCCAGTTGCCTGCAAACGACTGCAGCATCTCTGTCTGTCCAGCCTTCATCACAGACACTGCCCCACTGCCCATTCAGGAATACCTCAACCCGTCCCTCCTTGGTGCTTTCTCCATCCACCAACCGCACAGGAGGTCCTGCAGGAGCAAACACATGGGTCACTGTGAGCAAAAACACCAGAGTGTGAGGTGCCCAGAACTTGGGTTCTATAGGAAAAGATTATCATTCATTCTGGCTGGAAAAGACCTTCAAGATCATCAAGTCCAACCACTACTACCCTAACTCTGCAGCGTCCACCACTAAACCCTGTCCCCTGGCACCACATCTGTCTTCTCAGATGTCTCCAGGGATGGTGGCTCAACTGCCTCCTGAAACAGCCTGGATCACCCAGTCCAACTCCCACCCCAGAACAGGACAATCCCAAAGTTCACACCATGTCCCTGAGGATGTTGTCCAAATGTTTCTTGAATATTGTCAGGTTCTGTGCCATTACTGCTTCCCTGGGAAGCCTATTCCAGTGCTCCACCACCCTCTGGGTGAAGAATCTCTTCCTAATATCCAACCTAAACCTCTCTCTGCACATCTTCCAACCCTTCCCTCAGGTCCTATCGTTGGTCACCAGACCAGAAGCGGTCAGTGCCTACTCGTCCTCCTTCCCCAGTGAGGAAGCAGTAAGCTGCAATGAGGTCTTCCCTCAGTCTGCTCCAGACTGAACAGACCAAGTGCCTTCAGCTGCTCCTCATATGGCATCCCCTCTAAACCCTTCACCAACCTCACGGCCCTCCTCTGAACACTCTCTAGTAGCTTCATATCCTTTTTGTACTGTGGTGCCCAAAATTGTACACAGTACTCAGACATCAGTATCTTATCAGAATCTCAGACATCAGTAAGCTTAAAAAAACAAAAGTGTTTCTGTATGAAGACTATTTCCCTCATTTCACCTGGGTGCTGAATCAGAAGATTATATAAATTTTAATCTATTTAATACATCCTGGAAATCATTAGTGGATCATATTATGAAAGCTGAGCAAAGAGAACAAGAACAGAAGAAAAGTTATTAACTCCTGAGCCAAGAGTAGACAAGCTTAAACATGCCTTGGAAATAAATCCATTAAATTATAAAACTGTTACATTATTCTAGGCAAGAGAAGATTTCTACATCCAGGAAAAACAAAAAAGTTGGACGCCGTCTAACAAACTGGAAAGTCTCTTGTAGTAGGGAAAGTGGAGAGTATCAGGAAATTATGCTAGCTTGAAATACATTCACAGTTTTAATTAAAACACAATTAATCAACACAAGAGTGTGCAAATTTCCACACAACAGCCCCTCACTTCTGAAGTCCTCTGGTCTTGGCAAGGTGTGACACTAATATAACTGCATCAGTTTCCTAAGGGATGTCATTACAGGGGCCCCACGTACCCACAGACATGGAGCTCAGGCATTTCATCAGTAAGCAAAGGCACACTAAAGCCCCTCAGGTTTGTTTTAGAGACTGCCAACATAATTCTCTGCAATTCCAGGTTCTATACAGGTATTGTTCCTAGGAGTCCCCAAAAACCAGTCTCCTCACTGAGACAGCACAGGGATGACTCCCACATTTGACACAGCTTCCACAGAACAGACCAGCAAAAAGCACTTCCCTGCTCTCCAGAGTAAGAGGCAAGGTGAGTTACCCAGGCTGCCATCCATGACTGTGTTACATTCAGGGGAGCAGCGGACTCCCACATCCTCAGCATGTGAGCAGTCATGCTGCCCCCAGTTGCTGTGGGGACAGTCCAGGAGAGACAGTTCTGTCCCCACACAAGCCACATCGTCCAGTAAGATAAAGCCTTGGCCAGCAGCATAGTCCCCTTCAGAGGCCAGAGTAGCAGGACCACTAGAGGAAGGAAACACAACATAACATCAGATGAATTAAAACTCATTAATCTTGCAGAGGGACCCAAGCTCAGACGCAAAGCAAAACTCCCCTAGAGAGCTCAGCTGTGGTATTGGTGGCCTCTGGACTTAAACCACTCAGTAATATGCAAGATGGCAGCCAAGCAGCTTGCACATCTCACCACCTTCAGTTTTCAGGGAAGCCCACTCAGACCAGTCCATTTTCAAAATGGTGAAAGGCACAGTCAGAGCAGCACAGAGAGCAATAGCACAGCGGCTCCTTTACAGACGTGACACAAGGCACATCAACTTGGGAATGAGCTAGCAGGGGAGGCATTAAAAACCCACATGTAAATAATTCTACTTCTTTTTATAGAAAGCAGCTACCTGGAATTGAAATGCAGAAGGCTGCAAACTTTCAGACACTACAAGAGGCTACAAACACAGGATGCAGCTGAACTCAAAGCGAAGAATTAAGCTTAATATTTTTTTAGTCTATAAAGATGAAATTTTACAAGGATACCCTAATAATATTTAAAAAGTCATAAAAAGCTTTACTGGCTCCAAGACTAGAGTATCTGATTTTAAGTCTTCCCCAGAATTATACCCAGACAGACAACAGTCCAGCAATGGACTCAAATAAAAGCCTTATGAAAATTGCTGGTACTACTCTTTTTTTGCCCTGGTAGTCTTTGTTCAACAATTGAAGCAGGTGATGTGTTTAGCTGTCAGAGCAGATGGATGTTGTCATTCACCTGACAGGGCAGGGGTGGTGGAAGTGCTGAGCTGATACACTTGCAAATTTAAGGAGCACTGAGAGGACTTTCTGACTTTGGTGAGGGGTTCACATAGACATTCTCAAGCCTGTTACGTGCTTTCAAAACAGGCTGAGGCAAGAGATAATAAAGATTTTTATTTTTTTTTCCCCTGGCAAAAAATGTGGATACCTACTGACCTTTTCTGAAAATATTGTATAATGTGGATAACAAAGACAGCATTGAAGTGTTAAGGTCCAGCCTAACCCAGTGAAGCAGCATGGAATCTAATCCCTGAAATCAGGAAGCACAGACACAACACACACTCTCAGTCGTCCTACCTGAAGCCCAGCTGCCTGCAGACCACCTGGGCACCGAGGTCTGTCCAGCCATCATCACAAACTGTGCCCCAGTCTCCATTGTAATAAACTTCCACTCTGCCTTCACTGGGGCTGCGGCCACCAGCCAGCCTGACAGTGCCCTCTGCAAGGGGTGGGAGAAGGGAAGATCAACACCCAGCAGAGGAAAAAAGAAACAGCCTGTGCCCCACTGCTGAAGCCTCTGTTCAGACCACGAGTGAAAGACACCAAAGACACAGATATCTGTGGGTATTAAAAAAATAAACATCCATTCTTCTCAAACATGCCTATCTGTCAGAGCAGGATTCAACCCCAGCCTTTCCATGCCACTTGTGGAAAGCCATGGGGACACCACCAAACCAGGCTCTGATTTATTCCCTCCTGCTGCTTGCTTCTGCCTCCACATCTGGCAATCCTTCTGGGAACTATACATAGAAACTGCAGGATCCTGAAGTAGGGGAGTTATCTGCTGAGCAAGTTGTGTAATACAGGAACAAGACTGGCTGTATATGACTGGCATAGAGCTGTAGGTCTGTACCTGTGAAAGGGTCACATGAGACTCCAGCATCCTCAATGTGGTCACAGTTCTGCCTTCCCCAGTCACTCTTCTTGCACTGGTCAAGCGAGAGTTCATTGCCTGAGCACTCTACTTCATCCAACAGGATTGGGCCAGATCCCTGCCCATAGTGAGCCCATGACAAGGCTCTTGGGTTCCCACTGCAGATGGTAGAGGTACATACACTCAGTAATGCAGGTCTTGTGCCCGCGAAGTCTGCCTTGCACAGGGTTTCTCCCATAGAACATCTGATAATTTCTGACACACTGGTGTTGCTCACTGTTAACCAAAATACCTTACTGGCAAGTTTTGCAGCAAGACTTTCCAACACAACAAAAACATGCCCACAATATGAACAGTTCAAACACCTGGGAACTCCTGAGGACAACGAGATTTCAATCTCAGAGACAGGCAAAAAACTGCCAAAGTTTGAGGGATCTCAAACTTGAATCATCTACTGCAAGCAGTTTGGTAATTATGTGATTTTCAAGAATGCTCAGTATACAACAGCTCCCATGTTAAGTGTTGAATGGCACACAGGAGAATGGGGTGTGCTCTCTTGCTTTGCTGACTGGAGTGAAAAAGGGCAGCCAGTTAAACTGGAAGTGTTTAAACTTAACTAAGTAAACAACTGCAGTTCACATATGGAAATCACCATGACAAGTTATCACTGAGGCCAAGATTTGCACTAGAACATGAGTGCAAAAATAATGAACAGCGATAAACACAAACAAACTTTATAAAGGGATGTACACACTTTTTTTCACAGCGTAAACCCATAAAACTGCCAGGAATTAAGTATAAAATCCCGTTATGGGACGATTGCTTCAGAATTATATTATACATCCCATAGAAAGGGCTGGTTCTCTAGTGAAAGGATGTGCTCTCACATTCTTCATTCTGCCTTCCTCTGTTACCACTCCATGACATACAGCAGGGAAGTTACCTGAGTCCCAGCTGTCTACAAACTACTTCAGCATCCCGGTCGTCCCACTGGTCATCACAGATGGTACCCCACTTGCCATCATGGTAAACCTCCACTCGTCCTTCAAAGCTCTCCTTTCCCCCAACTAAACGTAGCGGGGCACCTACACCTGTGCTTCAAGAAAGTGAAAGAGAGCACAACAGAGCAAGATAGAGACAAAGCACAGCCAGCAGTTCTTGGGATACACTTGTCCCACTGTACCACATCCTCCCCTCTAAGCTCCCCCCTTGAAGCATTCATGATCGCAGCCCACAGCAGGGGGACCTGCTGGTCCAGGAACAGCTTGTTAACTGGCTGCTGCAGTGACTAGGACTTTGCTGCCTGTCTGTGATTATAAAAGTATGCCCACTCTGAGTATTTGGGATTAGGAAATGATGGATAATTTTTCACTGGAAGGGAGATAACCACCTGTATAGCAGGTGAAAGAAGAACATGCTCCAATTATTTGCTCTCCACAGTTTCACAACCTTAGATTTTATCAGTGACACTGATATGACAAACAGGGAGCAAGCCTTCCCTTTAGATTTACCTTCTGGAGGGACACATGTTACCACAGCACTCCCCTGCTTACAAGCTCCTGACACAGCTTCCCGGTAGCCACACTGCAGCAGGGCTTTCTCATCCCCATGGCAGTTTGCTGACTGCAGGTGCAGGGGAACAGGCCACAGTCCAGGATGGCTCTTCTTCCCGGCTGTGCCGATCTCACTGGTACAAAAAAAAGCAGCAGAGCCATGAAATGCTGTAGTACTTCTTGATTTATAACTTCCCCTCAGTTCTTGTGACTCTCCAGCCTAGCTGTGGCATTTCACATCCCAGTGAACCTGGCCGATGGGGAGTGCATAATGGGAAAGTACAAGCAATTTCAAAGCACTTTCCACCATCTAACCCATTCTGTCTTTCTGCTTACTGCAGGGGATTTGATATGGTCAGAAATGGCACCATTGTTTGAGAGTGATGAGCAAACCCATCGACAGATTCAAACATCCAAATATCTGAATCACCTTCTTCCTTCTTTGTGTTCCTTATCCCCTTGCTATTTGGAATTTTGAAGGTCCAAATCCCAGATTCCCAAGAAGGCTTCACACTCTCAAAATTTCTATTAGTAACTCCAGCTGGTAATACTAAAAAGGGGATACAATGTCACAGCTTACTCACTGTAGCCTCCAGCACCAAGTAGAAACTACTGCTTTTAAATGTTCTTGGGAATGCTGATTGGGGTTGGGCATAGCCAGAGAAAGAAAACTGTAGAAAAGGACCCTGGTACTTGGGAAATAAGCCCACAAAACAAACTGCCGTCCGTCAGCCAATACACTATGCCAGAGGAACTGTAACCACAAAGTCCACATGAACATGTAACTCTGGCAACCAGATTGGGAGGTTCCCACCTGAGACCTAGCTGCCTGCAGACAACACTGGCATCCCAGTCAGTCCAGTGGTCAGCACAGATGGCGCCCCAGAGTCCACTGAAGTACAGCTCCACACTGCTATCTTCAGCCAACCGCACAGCACCTTCCAAAAGTGGGAAAAAAATAAAAATGAAAGCTGCTATTTTCTGATGGAGGTTTCAGATCAACAAGTCTTGAATTTGAACTGCACTTGGCTTTTCTCATCCCTGTTTTGCTGGTGTTCTCACTGAAGTGACTTGTAGGAAGTAGTGCAGGATGTGACACCTCCCTCGTTCCAGCAATGGCTGCTCAGGAGGATTGGCTGGTGCTATGTCCTTTCTAAAGCCATGGTAATACTGGCAGGAAACTTGGCTTCTGCCATGGCTCCTAGATTCTCCTGTGAAATGTGGATGATTTTACATGCTACCTTGAAAAGGCATATGGAAATGGCAGGCTCTCAAATTCCTTCTGGCACTCCACTGATTTATTTTCCATCTAGCACCTCACCTATGAGCATCACTGTTGCTATATCTAGATGTTCAGTGAGAGCAGGTGAATCCTCTTTAATTTCTCTGAGAAAAACAAGTGCCAATGTAGATGTTCTTTCAATTCCCACTGTGCCACAGATATCTATCACTGTTTACAAAGCACATCTCAGCTCAGTTATGTACTGGGAGAAGGATACACCTTCTCTCTGTAGTACCTCGATGCAGGCATACAGCACAAATACGCTTGTATCTTTCACTTTAATGAAGCCACCTTTGCACTTGCACTTGCCACTTGCACTGACAAAGGAAAAGACTTTGTCATGTCATTTATTAAAGTGGTACTTCATCTGTCCTGCAAAATGTGGGAAAAACAAGGACAGTCAGAAAACAGGAGAACAAACAAAACATTTTCAAAAACGTTGCATTGAAGTCGGTGCATTGAAAAAGCTGAGCTCCCTTGTGTGCTTCAAAGTTAGCAGTAGTCTGTGTCAGCACTGCGAGGAATTTTAAAGCAAGCCTATGACCTACCTTGCCACAGAAGATTTAAAAATCTAGCCACAGAAGATTTTTCCTTGTTATATTTGAACTGCTACACTTACATCAGGAGAGCTTTGATACAGACACTTAAGGAGCAGGAGTGGGTTGTTTTCCACATAACTTAAACTGTTTTCAAAGTGGCATAAGTTAACAGTAAAAAAATAAAGAAGTCTCCTTGTATGAGAATAAAACCTCTATACAAGGCATTATGGCTACATGGGCTTAAATCTACCCCCTACTACACACAGATGTTCTTCTCTGTTCACTGCAGAGGGGTTGGAATAGATGACCTTTAAAGGTCCCTTCCAACCCAAACCGTTCTATGATTCTCCCACACAGGCTAGCCTCTAGTCCTAACTATTTTGCCAATTCAGGACAGTTATTGTACTGTGCTTCTTTTACTGGGTGCCCCACAGCTGCTGCTTGCAGTTCTGTGCAGCACACATTTCTGGGTTGGGCCCCCCGCAGCAGTGCAGCCCAGGTGCTGGCAGAGGCACACAGCAGCCCTTACCTTGGTTACAGTCGCAGTTAGCCCAGCCGATGGCCCCTGACGCAAGCCGGTAGAAGCACCAGGGTGTAGTTCCCCCGTCTGGATTCCTGCAGTGGTTGTGGTCCCCCAGGCCACGGTCTGGGTACTGCTGAACATAATCAGGGAACTCTGCCCAGTTGAGGCACTCTGCCCCAGCCTCAGTGACTGCCAGTGAGCCATTGTAATACCCCAGAGGTCCGACACCACACACGCTGGACACTGGGCACAGGAAGGGAGCTGTTAGCATCACGCTACACATCACACATTGAGGCTCAGACAACATGGGAGATACAGCTGATCTGAAACACCTCCTGTGTCTACAGTCTTGATTGCTACTTGCTTGGCTTCAATTCTATCACTCTTCAAGACAGCTGCTCAAAGAATCTTTATAATATGCACTATCTATCCAAATTTATCTGAAAGTCAAACTGCCCAAATAGATCTTTGAAATGTGTTAACTGTGAGTGCAAATGTGGACAATTTGAACTGGTTCCCATTACAATTACTCTTGAGCCTGGCACACACTCCTCCACTTCCTCCCCCATCTGCTTTGGCAGATGTAAGACAGAGTAAGATACTGTTGTATTCAATCCTAAGCTCTTTAGAAGATTGTCTAAATTGACTGAAACTGAGAAGAATTTGAAATTGGCTATAATGTGATTCTATAAAGCACCAAGTTGAGAAATGACATTATATTTCATTGTATGTATGTTCCCTATACACATTAGCATATCACCTGGCTGATCTGAACTTGGCCAACATACAAGAAAGGAAACCTACTTAGGGGGGAAATTACAGGTGCCAATGTTCCAGGCCAGTACCCATGCGAAACATTTCATGCAAATAAATCCCAACAATTAATTTAATAGGATCTTTAAAAAAGATAAAAACTCTCCATTCATGACCCTGAAACAAGAAAGAGAACCAGATCCTCTGTGAGGGTGGGCTTTTTAGAGTGCATAATACAGGAAGAGCAGACTCAGAGATAACAGTTGTAGCTCTAGTTGCTGAATAAACAAAAAGAAGCCAATACTGTCAGAAAACCCCTCTGCCATAGAGACACATAGGGCAAACAGCAAGGGTACAAATAAACTTTGCCTCATGCCATTTTTCTTCTAGCCCGTGCCAGCGGGGGTGAGAGCTGAAGGTTAATGGCAAGGTACAAAAATGAGAAGCAGCTACAGGGAGGTGTCTGGAAAACACACTGTGCACTTTGCATCAACTGGGACCCTGGGAGACGGACGTTTCAGAATTCTGTAGTTATTAGAGTGGAGGAAAAGTGAGTGTGCAAAAAAGACTGAGGCGGAGAAAGAGATGAAAGTTGAAGAACACCTGGGAGGAGTAGGGAACTGAAAAAGTATTAGAGAAGAAGAAAGTGGTTTGATCATTTTGGGGAAGGAGATAAACTGATATTGAGGCAGGAGAAAAAAACTGAACAAGTGACGGAAAGAAAGAACGAATACCAGGCAGCAGTGGCTCATCATACCTACAGTCTCAGATCACCACTGCTGGAAAGAATCTGCTCGATGACTGAATTAATAACTTCTTGTTCTTACCTGCACTCTGCAAATGGTTTTGGTTGGGCTGGGATCCCAGGAAAGCCTGGGAAAAGAAACAGAGCAAAAGCAGAGATTATTATCCAATGAAATAAACATGGGCATGTCCTAGAAGAAGCTTGGCCTTTTGCTGCTTTAGGCAAACACACCCTAGTAACCAGCCTCTTCCCTGCTCTCCCATTGCTGCTCTTCAAATCCAATCACAGCTTTGTCCACTAACAAAATGGATAATTACTGGCTGCAGAGATTTATCCTTGATCTAAGCACTACATTACAGAGCTCTGCTTGTTCTTTTCTAATACAATTGGTAATCTGAGTGAGATGCCTATGGAAGTAAAAGCCAGAAGACAATAATTGTTACCAGTTAGAAACATAATTAATAACCATTCATTTTCTCTCGATTTGTAGGGCAAGCCATCTATGGCCACAGCTGTGAACATACAAGAAATACATCTACATGATGGGATGATGCCCCAAGGGATCCCTGTTAAAATAGTACTAAACAACTACGTACAAAGTGGGCAACACCTAATGAAGAAAATCCAACATGTTTTTCAGAGGGTTTTGTTTCTAATTCATGAGAATGTGATATGACCTATGGTATTATTATATAAAATGGGATTAAATAGCTAAAACCAAAAAATACGAAACAAAGCCCTTAGAATTTCAGCATCCTATCTGTCCCCAAAACTGCATTTCCTCTTATAGGGAGTTTATTTGATCATTATAACTTGACTGCTGACTGAGAGATAGGGATCTCCACTCAGCATCATCACATGGTGTGCAGGCAGGTGCAAGATCTTCACAAGGCCAGAGTGAAAAGCTAGCATGCTTCTGCTAGCTCCTTGTAGTTTAATTAATTTCTAAATACTTTCTACTGAACATTTCTAGTATTTTTATATGAAGAAGCTGTAATTTACAGAGCAGTGCGGTCCATACAAAGAATACTAGCTATTGGAAATGGATCTGTTTTTCTTCAAAATGCAGTAATTTTGCTTCTGTCAGCTTCACCTCTTCCTGGAAAAGGGGAAGAGTAAAACTTGGAATTAAACCAAATCCACCTCTGGAATAAGCAGAGATAGTTCCCATAGATACCTGATGAGAATGACACCTACTCATAGCAGATGTCATTTTCAAATCAAGCTTATGAATATGAATCAGCAAGTGTTGACTACCATGGTCAAGTTCCAGCATCACCCTCCAGAAGTCAGAATGTGACACCGCACATTGAACATGAATTCCTGACAAGGTTCAGAAACAGCAGCTCAGATCTCAGGTTTGTATGCACAAGAGCATGCACAGATAAAACAGCATTTAACTGAAAAAACCCTTTTCAGCCAGAAATCCATCTATCTGCATGGTATCAGGCTGTTGCAAGCCCACGCAATGGTCTGTGAACCAACATTACTGAAGGACTTATCTGAGAATCTCAAAGCTCTTTGCAAAGAGAGGAAAGTGAGCTAATCTATGCTTCTGTAACTGTACCAAACAGGTGACTGAGCCATAATCCCGGTCCCCCGACTCCCAGCTTTTAGTGTGCACATGCACACACATAAGCCTGCAGGGGATAAAGGGATGGGTTGGGCTAATAACAGGCTACATATGAAAGCCTGAACCTGCTCTTCTTGGAGGTGGACCATAAACAAAAGAACTGCAGTCCAAGTAATATGCTTTCCTTCTAATGAAATATTAGTTGTTGCCAGTTCCTATAGCAGTTTCCAACATCCCCCAACACTGACCATCACCACCACCAAATTTTAGTGCAAACAGCCTGTGCTGCAGCACTGTCCCAGGTCTGTGCGGCTATAAATCATTTGTCCACAACAGCAATAGGGGTATCAGTCAATCAGCAAAGAACAGAAACAAAGGATCTTTCCTGCTAGGGTCACTGCAGTGCTTGAGAAACATAGGAAGCCTGAGCCAAAGCATCTGCAAGCCCTTCTGCATCACTTTCCTGCTTTGTTTCCTTTCTTGACTTTCATATGCACGATGAAATAAATCCCTCCCCAAGCTCCCAACCTTTCCCAAAGTCCACACCTGCCTATATGCTTTGGAAAACATATTCAAGCAATAAAAAGATCCCCTTACAGTGTAGATATTGAAAGCCATGACTTCTTACAAGCAGATAGAAGAATATCAATTTCTTACCTCCATGCAACTGAGACAGGATAACAGACTCAACAGCTCTACCAGGACCCCGAGTACTTTCGGGATCTCCATCCTTCCTGTAAAACGTGGCCAGAAGCTTCTTCAAGCATCACATTCTCTCGTTCAGCTGCTGGGCTCAGCGACTGCCGTCTCCCCGGGATCTGCAGCTGTTTTTCCCAGAGAGCAGGGCACTAGCTGCTCTGCACCGGAGGGAGTGGGACGCCTCTTCCATGCCTATGCAGGAAAAGGGATGTAAGGGAAGGGATCGAAGTTCCCAGCAGCATCTTAGAATTTCACTTTCTCCTTCCTCTCCACATCTGTTTTCCTTGACTCTTCTCTTCGAGAGAAATACAGGGGGGAGAAACAAGGGAGGAGAACATGCCCCAGAAATTCTCTAGGATACAGGAGGCAGGCGGGTGGGGCGCAGCCCTCAGCCCGCTCCCCGCTGTCCCCTCCCTCTCCCCGAGCCCTCTCGGTGCCCCGGGGATGCGCTTCTCCCCGTGCCAGCCTCCGCCTCTCCGCCCCTGCCTGCCCGGCGGCTGGGCCAGCCGCTCTCTTCTCTCCTGCGATACCTCCTCCCCACAGCTGCTGCCTCCTCCTCTTCCCGAAGCACAGAGGTTACATCTACGTTGGGAGCTGGGGCTGTATAGCACTGTAAAACTTCCCGCAACAACACTGGGAAACAGCTCGTGCGCTCACGTTTGCCAGAGATTAGATTTGTTGGAAGGAATCTGGACTTTATCCCCGCCTCGATTAGCTGCTTGCTTGCAGCTTCCTGAGGTCAAACTGCTCTGATTTGAACCCAGGTAAATGGGACTCAGAAAACTACATGAAGCCGGTTCCACATCTCCCTATGGAAAACCCACAGGTGGCGCAGCCCTCTCCAGGGTGCCTTCTCAGTTTTCAGCCCTGCACCCTGCTGTCGTGGGTACTGCCTCCAGAGATCTTTTCCATTAGGTGTCTCCCTGACCTTGGGCTGTTACTCAATCGGCTAGGATGCTTTCCAGAGGGTTGATCATTATTGTATTGCTATGAACAACCCCACGGGGCTTTTTAGTGTTTTCAGCTTACTGCACCTTCATATAAATCAGGATTAGAGGCTATAATAAAAGTTTTAAACATTATTAAATCTAAGAAGTTCTTTCTATTGCTCCTCAACTCAGCCTATTGGGCATTTCTTAGATTCTGATTTTTGAGGGATTAACACCTGGTGTTCTACAGCAAGAAACATGAAGGTCACCTTAAGAAATGAGCTCACTTCTGGCCAAGTCTGCCGAGCAGCATTTCCAAAAACACCTTCAGCATAAAAACAAGGAATGGGCTGATGAAAATCCATTAGCTTGACAAAAAGCCTTTTGCCCATTCATTACTCACTTCACATGACAGGTTTGTGTTGCCTCATCCTCAAGTCACTCATCAAATAAATGCGAGGAAATTCCACTACATGCTGGATCTTTTACAGGAGTCCCTGAGGGGTAGGAGGGAGCTCTTTCAGGAGTGGATTTGTAACACAGTGCATTCTGGACACAGTGGATTTGGCCACAAATTACAACCAGTCAGTTAGGAGCAAATCTCTTGTATCCTTGCAGCCAGGGGGGAGATAAGCAGGGCCAACAGGTGATGGAAATAGCTTAGATGCTACAGCATGCTGCAACTCTCCAGGTTGGCAAGGAGCAAAATGAAATTAAAGATGGGAACACAGTGGAATTTTGAACGAATTACTCTACTGAAAATATGAGGATATACTGGAGGCAGGAACATAAGATCTATGAGCATTCAGAGAAATACGCTTAGTAAGGAGCAAAGAGGTTATCGATACCCCTTCAGAACTCCAGTAAGATGCTCACCTAATCAGCACCCTAGTCCTGGGAAGAAACAGCTGATTGAGCCTCTGCCACACACTAATACAGTTTAAAACCTCTATCAAAATCCTGTAGTGGATTTCTCTGACAGTAGCTTTTAAGTTGCTTCCCTCTCAACACAAGGCTTTTCTACATAAAGCAGTTTCCTAAAGAAAGTGATTTGAAAGGAAACAGACCAGTGCACCAAAAGCAATGCAAGTCCAAGTCTGGAATTCAGTTTCTGGAGTAATGACAAACTGTACAAAGACACAGTGGGTTTTGCAGAGGTCTCCTCTGTAGCAGGCTCTCTTCTAGAACTGTATTTCCTTCTTGCCAATACTCCCCCTGGTTTTCTGGAACATGTCATTTTTTTCTTGAGAGAGGCAGATTTCAGATTCTCAGAACCTTCTCACAAATACGTGGCCCTCTCCAAAGTGGAGAAGAAGACCAAGAAGGGAATTTTACCAATATAATTACGGCAATTAGATAGGTAACATATCTAAAGATATATAAAACAGATCTTGAACTTTCTTGCGTTGGCAAGTTTGAAGTAGTTGTAAATAACCTAAGTACGCTATTTAACACAAATCACCTTCTCACCCTGATATAAGCAGTTCTGTAAGTCTATGATTCTCTGCAGAGTCCTTCTGTACTGATTGTTCTGAACAAGAAGCACCATCTTCTATAATGCTCTTGGCTCTCTGGAATTCAGCATATTTCTCCTGAACTGGCAGGACTACTCTCCATAAAAAACATCTGAAACATCAATGCTTCTTCCATAAGAGATCTACAGTGAAAACCTGAAAATAGAGGTAGTTAATAGCAATCGTACCCAGAGCTGGTATAATACTCAAGCTGTAAGGAACAGGAGTAAGATCAAGGAATTCTAGCAGATTTGCTTAAATCCTGCAAATCTGACTTAGCAGGGTAGAACACCTAGTCAGCTTTTGTTTAATGCTTTCCCCACCACGCAATCACATATAGGTCTTTGCAGTAGTGTTCTTAACCAGTGGGCTCAGCACCAGAAGTCAGTTTTCATTTATTCCCCAGCAACAGCAACATGGGCTGGTACAAACCCTGAACTCAGAGGACAGCGTCATTCTCTGCAGTTACACACATGAACTATTAATGGGGTGACCTCCAATATGAGTGTGTCACAGGGCACATTTAAACACCCAATATAAGCTTAACTGAGTTATGGGGAAATGGCAGCAGCTCAAATTGCCAAGGACAATCAGTAACTAGAGATTTTTTTAGGTTACAGCATGGCATCCAGAGCCAAAATAACTCCTAGAGTACTGTTAAAAGAAGCACTGTAAAACCTGGGTTCATCTGAAAACCATTCTCTTTCCTTCCTCCTTCCTTCACAAAGAAGTGTTAGTTTCTCTGTTACAGCCTCATATGAGACAGTTCTTTACAGACACTAGAATTTGGCACATTTAGCCCAGCTGCTAGCTTAAGAGGTGAAAAACTGTACTAGAAAGTTTTAATACAAAGAAAGAAAAACCACCAACAGAAGTGAACTTAGAATTTCTCAGGTCCTCTACAGCCTGGGGTCCCAGAAGTCAGCTCCAGCTCCAGGCAAATTCTATACCCATATGTTGGTCATCACACAGTCTGTGTGTGCCTGACTCTTCTCTTACTCTTGCTTTATCTTCATGCCCCAAAGAATTACTGATATCAGTGGAATATTCTTAGTTATCTGAGTCACTACATTTTTCTTACCAATTAGGTACTGGTCCTAAAACAGCAGGAACGTGCCTGCAGTTTTGTGGTAGTCTTGTGAAAAAATAACAAATCAAAACTAATAGTTACTTGCATTATCTCAGTATCAGTCCATGTTTGAACTTTCCCCGTTTTAGTTTTACCAAAACAATGCAACATTTTCTTGTAGACTGAGTTGCCCAGGGTAAACAACAGTCCTGCATTATTTTATTATAGTACACACAACAGCTCTGATATGGCACCATAGTTTTCCCACCTACAAATCAAGAGGGCCTAAACCACAAGCTTCTCCATTAAAAATCTATTTGATCCTTACCAATGTACTGTGTATTAAGAAGGTACTTTGCTGGAGACTTCTTCCTCATTCTACAGCCTTCTTGTACAGCAGCAGGAATTAAAAAAATTTCAAGAGGAACCAAACTGTGTATACACAATGCAGAACTACAAGTCATGAGATTACTATCGGTGGTTGGCTCCATGGCTGGGCCTGAGCACTTTCTGATAGCAGGTCAGATGCTTGGCAGAAACCTTACACATGAGGAAAAGTCACCCCCTAACTGTCAGAAAAGGCAGTTACATGCATTCCTAGAAGATTTTATTTCACAGTGAAGATCTGACTCCACACTGTGGCCAACTGAACAGTACACTGCAGAAACCCTAAGACTGCAAGACCCGAGAACCTCATTAACAAAGTCAGCTGATGGTCAAGATGGGCGTTTTTCACTCTGGAAACAAAGGTGCAGTCGATATCCATGCAGCAGTGCTGACAGATAACACCTGACATCAAATGCTCACTCAAGTCTGCTTTTCACTTTTTTGCAAAAGTCTCCAACTTTAATTGCTTGTCTGCAGTCCCTTTAGCAAAGCACATTACACATAACGCGTGGCCTGAGGAAACCTCCTCAGGAGCTTGTTCACTTTGCTTGAAGTTAAGTTTCCCTTGGGTGACAGCATGTCCTCGTCATTTTGATCCTTGCGCTCCTTCTGAAACAGAAAAAGAAACTTCAAGGTATTACCTCTGTTTATTTGCAGAATTGACACTCACCAGAAAAGACTACTACTAATTGTACTGGGAAGTTCTTTTCAGAATAATGCTGTTTCTTTAAGGAACACTTACAATACCACCTGGCTCAATACTAACAAGAATTTAAAAAGCTGATTATCTTTAAATGGTGTAATTAATGAATGACTGATGACCTGTGAAAGTTATATTCTTTCCCATTCTTAGTTAACAATATTATAAACTATAGTAACAATGCAGATTTTTTTTTCTTTTTACTTTCTATTATTCATTTCCTTTGTAATCTACCAAATAAATTGTGGACAATTTTTCATTTATGCTTTCAAACAGCAACAGTAAATCACTATTACTGAAAGAACCCAAAAAACAGAAACCTGAAATCAGTTTAAGGACAGGTTTAGTACACGTCTGTACCTTTAGTCTACTTTTGAAACTGACTTGTTTTCAAGTTTATCCTACAGCTGGAAACCTCCAATTACTAAACAATATGAAATTTATTTTTCAAGAAAATGTCTAGCCTTCTACAGCAGAAACAGCCTAAAATAACTCCTTATTTTCAGAGAACCAAGAATAGCTATAGCTACCTCATGTATCCTGAAAATTTTGTTTGTTACAAAGATTACTGAAACCACTGGTTATTTCTCTACCATCTTGTCTTCACCCTCACCTGTGCAAGTACGGAAGTATTTACAGATTTGTGAGACTGGGATGTGGAAATCCTAACCTGCTTTTTCCCCCACTGTATAGATATTACAGGTATTGGATCAGTACCTAAATGAGCCATTTCTTAATTTTATGAATCAGAGCAGTTGTGGAAACTTACGTACACTGTACATCTCCCCAGTTACAATGTAATCCACATTTCATAGTATCATAGAATACCAGATTGGAAAGGACCTCAAGGATCATTTGGTCCAACCTTTCTAGGTAATACTATGGTTTATAAGTGAAATCGCTGTGCTACTTAAGAGCTCCAAACTGTACTCTCCCTCATCCTGAACTATTACGGAATATGAAGAGCAGTGACTATTATTGCTCCAGTAGTGCTGAAACATTAGAGATTAAAACGTTTTAAAAATCAAAAGAAATGGCATAGGTTAGGGTTAACTGAGAGCAACTGAGCTCTACTACAAGAATTTGACAACACAAGAAGGACTAGATGTAACTATTTTTTTTCCATCCTTGGTTATAACATACCAGACATCCAGTCCCTTTCCTACAGTCCTTTATTTTAATCTGACTTCTGCATTGAAAAAGGGAGGACAGCATGCTTGACCTACATCATCCTGCATCTCCCCTACAGCTCAAATGAGTTACAACATCAGTCACATTGTTCAGAGAACATCATTATTGTTGGCACACAAAAAAGTATTGAGGACTTCCTCTTTCCCTGCTACTAGCCTTTAAGAACACAGAAGAGGTGTTAATTACTTCTGCCTTTGCCACGCAGTCATAGAACATCCGGATCTCCTCAGCACAAGCTGCATCATTGAAGTCATTCTGTTTCCAGCAGGCCATCATTACTGACATCTCCGTAATGCATGTTGCCTCTAGAAAAAGAGACATAACCCAAAATCTCAGGTGTTTGGGATTTCATGCTAACAGCCTCCACGGCACATTAATCTGTAGAAAGTAGTTTAAGATGGGGTAGAAGCAGGTGAGAAAAAGTTACACTGAAGTAAAGATCTCATCTCTGTTTTGCAGAGAGAAGATGCTGCTAGCACAGAGCAGAACCATTGCGGCCATCCAACATCTGACTGAATTATTAAGATAGATGCTATATCGAGCTGTAACAAAGTGTCTTACATGTGTGATTCCCATATAGAACACCACAGAATCACAGAATCCTAGGGGTTGGAAGGGACCTTGGAAGATCATCTAGTCCAACCCCCCTGCCAGAGCAGGGTCACCCAGAGCACATCACACAGAAACGTGTCCAGGTGGGTTCTGAATGTCTCCAGAGAAGGAGACTCCACAACCTCTCTGGGCAGCCTGTTCCAGTGCTCTGTCACTCACAGTCAAGAAGTTCTTCCTGATATTCACATGGAACCTTCTATGCTCCAGTTTGCACCCACTGCCCCTTGTCCTGTCACTGGACATCACTGAAAAAGCCTGGCTCTGTCCTCCTGACACTTGCACGTCACGTATTTGCAGACATTGATGAGGTCCCCCCTCAGTCTCCTTTTCTCCAAACTAAAAAGAGACCCAGCTCCCTCAGCCTTTCCTCATAAGGGAGATGTTCCACTCCCTTCATCATCTTTGTGGCTCTGCGCTGGACTCTTTCAAGCAGTTCCCTGTCCTTCTTGAACTGAGGGGCCCAGAACTGGACACAATACTCCAGATGCAGCCTCACCAAGGCAGCAGAGAGGGGGAGGAGAACCTCTCTTGACCTACTAACCGCACCCTTTCTAATACACCCCAGGATGCCATTGGCCTTCTTCGGGTCATTGTATGAAAAAGTAATCTTTTCAAAACGCCGTGTGTGCTCACGCTGCAGCACAGACCCTCTGCTGCCCCCCGGGGCACAAGGCCCTTTCCAGCGCCCCTTGCTCGGGCAGGGCCGAGGGGAGCGGCGGGACAGCTCCGGGAACACGGGCGGCCCCAGGGCCTGAAGGGCCGCGCCACCGCGGGGACGGGGCGTCTAACAGCCTGGCGGCCGCAACTCACCTCCCGCCTGCTCCCTGCGGTTCGCTACCTTGTCGGCCAGCACCAGCGGCCGTGTCGGGCGGATAACCGGCGGCCGCTTCTTCTGCCGCCACTGCCCGGAGACCCAGCGGGTGACCCAGGCCGGGTAGCCGGGCGCCGCCATGCTCCGCGCCGGGCCCGCCCCCCGCACGGCGCCTGCGCAGCGCGGCCCGCGGGCAGGCCCGGCCGGCGGGGGCGGCGCCGTCATGGCAGGGCGCGGCAGGCCCGCCCGGCCGTGGCGTCACCCGCTTTCCCCCCAGAATCACAGAACTGTCGCGGTTGGAAAAGACCACTAAGATCACGGACTCCAACCGCACACCCAAGGGAAAAAAAACCCCACACAGCCAAGAACTCAGCAAAACACACAGAGCCGCAACCGCGCACCCCACAAAGGCAACATGAAGGCAGGACCCACAGAACTCCCCACCGTGCCCCCCGGAGCGCGCCCCGAGGGCCGCAGCTGGCCCGGACGGAGCAGAGCGGTCAGGCTAGGCGGCCTGGGGAGCTCCCTGCCAAATTCAGCCGTTCTGTAATAACACACAAGAACCTCGGAAATGTAACTCGTGTAAGAGTGAACTACTAGAAGAACTTCAGCAGTCTCTTTCCCTCCTCTCTTCATCTGACCAGTAAGGCAGGCGATAAGAACTAGAAAGATACATGGGGAAATACTAACGTGGTGGGGATGTTGAGGGGAAGGTGGGTTTTTAGGCAGCCAATGCAAGAGAGTCAAAAAGGATAAGAATGAACAAGTGAAGTAGCTTGTCAGTGTTACAGGACTGATAACTTTCATCGCTAAAATAAAGGTGTCTTTGAATACACACAATCCTGCTCTCCAGACAAAGGCTGTGAAAACTGAACTTCTCACAGCTTCTGTGTTACAAGGAACCACCCAGTAGCAACTGACAATCCACATGGCCCCTCATCTCTCCCCATCACATACTAACAGCTGGATCTCTCCTGCATTGTTCCTACCCTGTGTTCCATGAAGATACTGAAACTTTTTTCTGACATGATTGTATTCTCACAGCCTTGTACCCAGTAGTGGAGAAACCCCTTGTTCCCAGAAGTTTTCTTCCTAATATAGGACTTAAATCTCTGGACGACTTCAACTCATCTGGCTGGTTCTGGATGTCTCCAGCTGAAAAAGCCAGGTCGTAACAGGAGGCACAGTAACATGTCAAGGGCTGGGGTGCACAGCATGAGGGACAAAGGACATGTAAAGAACTGAGAAGTAAAGATACTGTACTGGGGACCTAAAATACTCAGATGCTTGACATATAGTGGTCACTAAGCCATCCTACCACCATACCAGGGCTCCTTCAGGCACCATCAGTTTCCCTTGTGCACTGGAGAACATAGGAAAAATCAGTTTTCTTCCACAGCAACGCTGAAACAATTTTATGGCACATTGCTTTGGATGAAAATAATATATTCAACCTCCTAGGTACAGACATCAAAAACCAGCACTCCATTTGCCTCTGCACTGTCAGGGAAGTTAACATGACATTGGAAACTCTGTTACCTTGATATAAACATCACTGGATCTATACCAGACTATTCTCAGTATTATTACTAAATTTTACTGCATCTGATTGAATATGTATTCTGCTATGTCTGAATCTGTATTTTTGTTAATGTTAAAATAGTATTTTCTCAGAGTCCAGCTTAAAGAATATGAGAAGACATTTTCAAGTAAGCAAAATACTTCTTTTGGTCTTCTTGAAAGCAAATTTCCATCTCTTTAGCTCCAAATTCAGACATCTGTGTGGTAGTTCTGAAACATTTTGGTAAGAGGGATGTTTCTCTACTTCTGTTTCTTCTGAGAGGACAGGAAATGAGCTACCATCCTAGCTTGGTTTCTAGTGGATAAGAAAGAAAAACTGACATCTTCAAATTAGTAAAGGACTTGAATCCTGCAACTCTCAACACTAGAGACCTTGCAAATTCAAGACAGGGAGATTGTTTTTTTCAGCATTCCAGTTCATGTGAGGTTCAGCTGCTCTTGGTTTTGCCTCTTCTGGTTACCCCTACTGATACCCACTTTGCTACATTTGCCTGCTGCAATCACTAACTAGACTTCCACAAGAACAGTAACAAGGAAAGATGCAAATGCTAGGATGTAAGATAAGCTGAGCTGCATTCCCTCTAAATCAACCTCCCTTTTACTAAATTACATTAGCTAATGGTGGCAGCACCTTCAGATACGTTCACCTTCAAAAGCTGATCCCTCTTCTAAGTAATTATAAGAAAAATGGGGAGGAGGGAAGGCTGAGAAAAAGGCAAGCAACACAAGGAGAATTGTAATAGCTTCCTGTCAGTTACTGCTGTCTGCATTAGTTTCTTTTTTTGGCATTCAGCCTGGGATTGGAGCATCAGCCTAAGAAATTTCTGAGCAGACAGAACAACGTATGTGACGGTGTCTGCACACAACATACAGAGATGTATGAAGCAAGACACAAAAATTTGTTTTAAGGGAGAATGTGGAACTACAGAAGAGGTGTGTTAGTCAGAAGCCAAGTCTCTTTATGGCCCATATTTTATATAGCTGATAGCACAGAGTCACTAATGGATGAGACAGAAGTGCCATCTTTATAGGGACAGTCAGAAACCCAATTCCCTGAACACATTGACAAATGAACCCCACAGATACTTCATTGTGTATCCTCAATGTACAACCGTAAAGAACATGTAAAATTGTAACTGCCTTTACAACTACTTTAATTGGATCAACATTCAGTTAAAGCTGAATGCTAACCAGCATTTTGGCTAGTTAAATTTTTTTCCAAAATGTCACTCCCTGCCCCAACTCCAATGCTAGCCGACCTTATCTTGGGCTATCTCATGTCAGATGCATTATTCTGTACACCTGACTAGTTCTGAGCTGCCATCCTCAATCCACAGATCTACCCAAATCCAGCCTGTTCCACTGCAAATTACCTGATGCCTCCTTATTTGCTCAGAGATGTCACAAAGTACCATGATCCGCTCCGATCCATTCCAAGATCCCCAATAACCATCTCTAGCTGAGACACTTCAACATTAGACGAGTCTTTTCTGCAGAAAAGAATGTATATAACAGCATACAAATTAAAATGCCAGTCGTGTTGGAGCTCTGGAACAAATCCTGCAGTTCCATTCTTCTCCACTCTTCCTAATTACTCTGCAGGGCCATGTATCTCTCAGTGCCAGCTCTGAGACACTGAATCACAAGAGAAGTGCAGTTTCTTGGAGCCTGACACAGCCTTTGGCTCAGCTGGATTTTGTCTCTGATTAATTTCAACCTGTCAGCAGAAGTCTCTGGGAAAAATGAAGGAACCTGTCACCCTCTATGTTCCTGATGAATACACCTTCTCAGAAGGTGTCTGGAGATCCATCAACAATCTTAATTAAATCCAAACAAATACATGACAGTTAATCATTAAGGAGTGGCTCTCTTGGGACAATGGCTGAAGAGTGAATATGCAAGAATGGTAAGGCAGATGACTGCTTGTCTAACACAGCAAAGCATGTTTAAACAGTGATGCCCTGATCACTGTGTTTCAATTAAATTTATCCTGTTCCCAGTACTTTAGGAGTTATTTGTTCTTCCACACCAGTTAAAACTACCCTCTGCCAAAGTGCAAGAAGGGCATTTCTGCTGTGATTCTCCAGCTGCTGCACTCTACAGATCACTTCCAAAGAAAGAATCTCATTCTCCTTTCCCTCCAAATGCACACATCCAGTGTTGCTTGGCTCTCGTTCTACTTACCATCACAGGGGACTCAGAAATCCTTCAGTTTGAAAGTCACTACAGTGACAGAAATAAGAAAAGGCAGGTTTTTTTGGTTCTAGATATTATCAGTGTATTGATAGGTATTGAATCAATATTTTTCAGTGAGGTTATTTAATTCCTAGATATTGCAGTCATTGTTAAAGGACAGAAAAGAGACTACTAGGTTCAGTATATAAAATACCCAGCTTCTTACTGGAAAAATAGGCAGCACCTGGTATCAGTTTTTGCAGGAGAATGAGAATTTCAGCTTGTCTAATGCAATTAAATGGATTGCTAAATTTTTAATCTTCTATTCGACACTTGTTTCTCATCTCTCAGAGGGTATATATTTATCCCTAGCTTGTCAGTCCTTAGACACAGCACCAATAGAACCTACTAGCATTTCATATAAGCAGCAATGAGAACTATTCTTAGAACATTAATGCTAGTGAATAAAGCTATACTGACAGCTCTGGAATCTTCTCTCTAGTCACACAGTAAACAGGAAAAATGCATGACAAGCAGCAAAGTGACTCACCCTAGGTAGTAGAAACCTACCAAAAGATTTAGAGAGCTTTATCTTTATCATCTTCAGTATTTTATATATTTAACCTCTCAGCCTCAGTTTTGTGTTTCTGCAAGTACAGACACCTGTGCTATAGGAACTTAATGAAGAAAGATGTTGTTTATACTGTTCAGAGTATTCATATCAGCCTTCCAGTAATCACAATGTAAGTGATGACACTGAACCACTGCCTAGCTGGTTTCGATTCAAAGCAGTGAAGTGAGAAATCCAGTTAGCACTCAAAAACAGAGATCAGAAACCTCTTTCCAAAATATTAATAGTTGCTGCAATGACCTTCCCCCTTGCCTGTATTCACATACTTGTACTAGTAGAAAGACATTTAAAATTGTAAATTGAATTAATTTTGGCTAAGACTGGCAGCAGTCCTTGGACATTATATAGCAATCCTTTCAAATGCAGTATTATGTAAATTAATCTCAAACTCTTCAAGGGTAGGACACCCAGCTTCTCCTCCTGCCTCTTCCAAATAGTAGGAGAGAGATGAAAGCAAAACCCTAGCTGTAGAACCACCTTTAGTCAACATTTTGCAGTCCTTGCTGTGCAGCAAAGTGGATGTTGTGAAGGTCAGTCAGCAGCCTGGAACAGAACTACAACCACAACTCCTTAGGTAGCTAGGGAGGATTTCCACCTCTCCTGCCCCTTTGCCTGGCAGCCATATGAGTTATTCATACTGTGTACTGTAAGAAACCCTTCAGCCTTAATTCCTGCACACCATGTGCAATAAGTGAAACACATTTAGTATATCAATGTAGGCACCAGACACACTGTTGGACATGTTGTGGCATACAGGAGACAATAAAGCTAGTATGTTCTATTACCACAGAAAAAACTGCTGTTACAAGAGAAAAACAGGCTTGGTTGAGCACGAAGGGTGTGAGGAGTGGTAGCAGATAAGACTACGAAACAGTTAAACCTAGGACAACACTGAAAAATCAGAAAAGAAAGCTATTGAAACTGGCTCATTACTCTTAGCTACAAACTAGAAGTTGTACTTTGAAAAACTCAAGACAAAACCACAGAATATCTGTGCTAAAGTTACTTTCATACTTGTATTAAGAAGGGATATAGCATTCACAAATACTCAGGCTTGGCAGCAGTCATGACACTCAAAACACCAGCCTTCTGCAGTACATACATATACAACAAAAAAACCCAACAAACCAAAACAAAAAACCCCCAAACCCTCCTGTAGGACTAAGAAAAAAAACAAACAAAAAACTTGTTGATTGTTGAGTGTAAAATATTGAGTACAGATAATAAAGGAGTGGAGAAGGAATACTTGGCTGTGAATTAGCAAATTAATGAATCAGGGTTCCAAGGAGTAAGTTTTTATCTAGTTTACTAGATACTCGTAAGTTTGTACCTCCTGTTACTCCTGTAAGGAGAATACATTCAATGTAACATGTCTAGTCTTGGCAACAGCAGATAAATGTAACAAATACCGTGACTCAAGTTACAAATCCCACACTTAAGGAAAATCTACTTAAATTACAGGATAAAATGGCAAAAGCAGAACGTGCTGGTATCTGGTTCTTATATTTTATGTTTAGTTCAAAAAGCAAGATCAGAATTTCTCTGACTATGGCAACAAACCCTTGAATAAGAGAAGTTTTGAGATACAGCTAATCAAGAGAACCATGCAGTCAAAGACTGAATGACTTTCTGAACAGAAACATGAAGTGAGTATCATCTGAGGTAACTGCAGGCATTAATTCAGACAATTTATTTAAATGTCATTAAACTGTTCAGTAGAAGTTGACATTCAGAACTAGAGCAGTCTTAATTTGTTTTATCTTAATTTACTTCTCAAGCGCATTGTGGCCACTTCAATCCTGAACACACATACCTGTAATCTTAATGTGATTTGAGTAATCCACTTCAACAACTAAATCAGGTATGTTCATTTAGGTATTCATGCCTCCTGAGTAACTGAAAAAAAGGAATGTAAACTGATGAATGCATTGTAACTTAAGATCCATTTGTTACTATTATTACAGAACAGACAAAGTAATTTTCTCCTAACTTTTATTAACAAGCTTCAGACTTCCCACAGCAATGCCTCAACTGCCTTACAAAAGGAAATTATTTTACAGACTCAAGATCTTCATTACCAATATTCTGCTTTGGCAGGGATAAACCCTGGCTATTTAGTCAGGAGCTACTTCTGAAGAGCGAGAACTGGAGAAATAAAATACTATTATATCATTAGAGACATCACTGCAGTGTGGCCGTATTTGCCTGTGCTTTTAAACCTGTGACACTAAGTGAATTATTTTCCCTCCAGTGCAAGATCAATTATTTCAGAAAGGTACCTAACACAGCAGGGAACAGTGGACTTCATTTGTCTCTGTAAGAGATACATGCTATGCAACCAGGAAGGTCTATCCACCTATCATCCCTTTTAGGAACTCCAGTAACAGACCAGGATCATACTGTATTATCAGTAGAGATACAAAACCATTTCAGTGCACCTGGTTCTGATTATCTACTTCAGAACAGGAAGACTGCAAGGTTTTTATCCAAACTGCAGAAACAATCCAGAAAGGCACCATTGTTAAAACGTATTTGTCTTTGCAGAAAGCTGCAGATACTCAAAAAGAACAAATTAGAGGACACTGAATCTCTGGTATTAAGAAGATAACAAGATGACAAGATTATGACTGGGATTTCAGAACCAAAGCATACTAATTTTACTCTAGTTCTGCACAAAACCAGGCAATACACTTTCTGGTATGAAATACTTTGTTGAAATTATAAATTAAATAACTTAATCTCTCATCCCATTGTATGTATCACCTGGAAAGTTAGCAAAAGAGGAAAATTAGGCAGTAAGCGACCTGCCCATAGGTATTCAGTCAGCCTGAAAAGTATGAGCACTTGAGGCATGTTTCCTTGAGGAGAAGTGACTTTATTGCTGTAATTTCATAAGGCACAATTGCTTTCCACAGACATTTGTCTTCTGTAATTCCTTCACTGGAAAAGCCATTTGTTAATAGCAGCTAAAAGTACACCTTAGTGAGAAGAATAAATGACTGATAAAATACTTATAAAAAGCTATTAATATTTTGGAGAATAAAAAAAAAATCCCTGAAATAACTGAGGGCATTTGAGCGTGAGTTTGAAGAGGTGTTCCTCTGAAGTCATGTAAGCCACAAAAACTATAGCAAATGCAAAAGGAGAGTAAACTCCTCTTTTTCCCCATGTGTGTGGACACCTGCAAGTCAGGAGCAGCCTCATACCATGGAGCTGAAATTCAAATCAAAGCAGTTGCTAAGATCCCACTGCTAAAATCCAATCCAAACAGAAACTTACTTAATGCACCAGAGAAAATAGTCTCTGTGAAAGCTTTAAGTCCATTTCAAGGCAAACATTTGGAGCGAGGTAAAAATTCCTAATCTCAGCTTTCAATGCAGTTTTCAAATCAAGCTCTTACAAAGATAGGTCAGTGTTGCCTTGTTCTCTTGAGGAAAATCTCATGCATATAGTCCCAAAATCTTCCCTGATGTGACTCATTGCGATGAATCATAGCAGTGAGGGCCTCACCCTGATCAAGGCTTTGCCAGTAATCCTGCAGCCACATCTCTTTCCAACTGAAACAAAAAAAGAGACACAATCATAAACCATTAAAAAAACAAATGAGTCTGCAGCTGGTAATAGCACTGAATCATGTTTTTTCTTTCACATATGAGGAAAATAGACCCTGAGATGGTCATGACAAAGTACGTTATATCTTGCCATTGTACTCCCAAGTCATTTAGAGAAATCTGCTGTGAAAATTGTCTACAGAAAATACAAGTTCAATGCTACCTTTACAACATTCTGGAAATACCAGCATGTGACTTCAGTGTTAACCAAAGA
Source organism: Apus apus (assembly GCF_020740795.1). Lineage (NCBI taxonomy): Eukaryota > Metazoa > Chordata > Aves > Apodiformes > Apodidae > Apus > Apus apus. Next base: position 21,526,032 of record NC_067285.1, on the reverse strand, counting down.
GATGAAATTATTAACTGTAGAGAATAAAAATGTCTATTAAAATAAAATCTAGCACAGAGTCCTTATACAATTTTGGTAGTTGCCTTCCATGTCCAGTATGTATTTAACAGTTTGCCTAAGAATTGATTATTTTTTTTTTAAGATAAACCATTTAACAATTAGAGAATGACAGCTACTTATTACAAACTCAGGTGATACACAGCAGAGACAAAAATTATTATCTACCTCAACCCTGACTTTGTTTCCAGACTACATGGTTGCTCATAGGCTCTTTTTCAATGTGTACATTCAGAAACTTTTCATAGCACTATATCACTGAAACCCTCAGCGATTCCCTTCCAGTTCATCATCATATGGACTACTTCTCTCATTTGTGTTATATTAAGGTACTACAATAATTTATTTATCTCTTCTCCATTATATCTGCTACCCAGTCAGATAAGGCCATCACAAATTTTGAAAAGAAGAACCAAACATGCTGCTCTTTTTAAATCTACTCATATGAGTTACTCAATACCCGTTAACTTACATATGGAGCTTTGGCTTCTTCTCCCTCCCTATCACAGGAATAAGCACAGTGCCCTTCATGTTATAAATCACATATTAAAGCAAGCACGGCTGCACTGCTCAGAAGCAAATCTCACCCACTACACCAGGAAGACCAAAAGAAATGTACATGCATGACATGTAAAAAACATTTTGTGGAGCAGCATACAACTTGTACGCCATGGGAATTAATTTTCTGTGGTCAACAGCATCATCTACAGTGGGACATTTCTGCAGTGTACACCAACAGAGACCTCAACATAAACTTTTAACATAGATTACAATATGAAGGATCACAGAGGCTTGCTTCTGCATTAAAAAAGCCTGTCAAAAGGTTCCTTTGTAAAATGCACGTACTGTGAGATCACATTGCTTAACAGCTAAATTCATTAATCTTTGTTCAAAGACTGCCAACATGAGCTACTTGTTTTTACAGCACTGAATTAGGGCACATGTTAGGAAAAGGAGCATGCTTGCTTTAAGTAGTAGACACCACACTAAGTGGCAGCAGGTAACAGGAAAAAGAAAAAGTTTTCCAGCTGAACTCTATAGAAACAACGCTGAAAGGAATCCCAGTATCCAAGTGAAGATTTTTGTCAAAAACATTAAATAAGGGCACTTTACTATTTTTATTTTTACATTGCTGTTACTGTTTTTTAAGAAAATAATTTCACTCTGATTCTGTAGCTTGGAAAAAACTGGTATCCCTAGGTGAATAGGACTGTACAAATATCCTGAAACTACCAACTACATACACCTGAAATGTTATTACCATGAGGTAGAGATCCAACTTTAATCCTGACAGACTATTGGATTTTTACACCTTACAGTGTACCTGTGGTAAATCTGATAAGCTTTTAAGATGAATTTTCTTGTCATAAACAAACATTGACAAAAAAAGGAACTTGCCAAAAGAAATTAAAACTTCAGGTAACTGAAAAGGTATAATTCAGTCACCTTACAGCTATCCTCTCAAATGCCTCACACTTTTGGAAAATGAATCTTTATCAATGAAAGAAATTAAACTTTTCTCTTCACAAGGGTGGAAGTTCAAGGATACGTGGATATTCTGGTACCTATTAAACAGATACTATTTTCTGTAAAAAGCAGTCAAGAATTCAATATATTATAGTGATAACTTAACACATACAAATGGCTGTTTCACAGCCATTCTTCTAAGTTTAATGGGGCATGAAGCCCAGAAATCCAAAAGTCCCAATACTAGAGGCTGCAAGCTAAGGATTGACAAGCCATGTCTCCACAGTTAGAGCTAAAGGACAGCAAGGTGAAGGTGTAACAATGTGCTCCAGCAACACACACCTACACAGAGAGAGATTCTGATGCCAGAGTTCTGTCAACTGAGAACGTCAACACTAAATACAAATTATATCTGGGAATAAGGGTTACAGACCACACAGATGCACAGGGTAACCGTACTGTAAACGGGCACTTGCTATAAAAACATATAGTTAGACCTTATATGTTGCATAAATTCTATTGTTTGTAACCCCACTAGGCTGCTTATTTTTTCCACGATAATGCTTTCTCAAGTAACAAAATACACAATTGACTGGCTCAGTAAACAATAATCTAAATGGATCATACCATTGGCATAATATTATTCTCAAACTCTGACAAATATGAGCATGTTTAGCTAATACTTTGGTGGCAATTTTATGTTACTGTCACATCATTTAAAATTCTAAGTAATCATGTTCAATTTTGGAAATAAAACAGTGAAAGCTCAGATGCTTACAAGATAGAAACTACTGTTTCTCTTTTTCACTAGAGATCCCCTTGGTCATGCCTCAGAAGTTATAGACACCTATCTTTCTAAAGTAGATAACAGACGATGTAAAAGCTTCCTTGGTACAATTCTTCCAGACACATCTCATGTCTATAAACATGAGAAGAATAATACACTATGGTTGAACGAGACACGGAAACTTCTGTGGGATGCAACGGTAGCTTGGACTATGGACCAACTGTTGAAAACCCCTTGCTGATGACCACTGCACAGAATAATGGAGTATCTGAGCATGCAAGTGAGTGGCACAGTCACCCTTGCAGTGCCTTCACAGGTACTTCTCTACAACCATCTGCTGTTCAAGCAAAAGAAAATCTGTGAAAAAGTAGAGAACACTCTCATGGAGTAGGACGCTGGCTAGCGCACTACAAGGGAAACGTGCATTTTGCTACCAAGACTGAGAAAAAATATCACTATAAAAAAGTTCCAATAGATCGAGCAACCAACACAAAGGACTATAGGCCCCTTTTACTTACAAGCATAACTTTTCAATTACTAAATATGAGAATTAATTGTACTGTGAAAAAAGCTTTTTAATGACAAACGTTCAGTTTTATGAAATAGGCATTTCCTAAAGAACCTTAATGACCTCAGTCTTACTTTCCTTTTTTAATTTCAGCCAGCCATTTTTGAAAGTATCCAAACATAGGACGAAGTAGTTCCCCGCACTTACTAAATTCTTTGTACTTCTTTGTGGACGGATAATGTAATAAAAAATATTTTTGAGCTTCATATCTACTTGGAACTGGGAGGGTGTCCTTGAAATTATGGGTTCTACATTTTCAACATACTGTTTCTTCTAACATTTTAATACTCTGAAGCACTAAATTTCTTATTCTAGGAAATTATTAACAGAGATATATATTGATATAAACTAGGATAGAGTATATTGACAACTTCTTTCTGGACAGTGCATGAGAACTTCCCAATTTAAAAAGTAATTTATTGAATGTTACAGTGGAGATTGACATCAGACCATTGAAATCTTTGGTGGAAGTTACAAACATAGGCAAGATCTGCTACTGCTGATGTTTTCTCTTTATGACAGCTGTCTGATGGCTCATAGAAAGCAAACTGCATGCACTTGAGTAATTGCCTAAAAAGACAGATTTTGTTGCAGGCAACACAAAGAAAAATGATAAACCTGGGGGATCCAAACTTGTTACACTAGTAATACACACTACAAGAAGGGCACACATTTCATGAACTGCAAGAACCCTTCCTTCTAGCAACTGCAACTTCAAACGCTGTCAGTGGAAAAATTCAAGGTTGGGAACACAAGCACTGATTTTTTTTGTACCAATGCATGTATAAATACTAAGCAGACCATGCAAACAAAACTTAATTCTGCCTGTCAGAAGTGGCTGTCTAAGGGTTTGTGTGGTTAACTCCCTGCTGACAGATTTCAGGGCCAGCTTGCACCAGAACTGGTTAACACTGGGCTATAAACCTGGGAGATTCCAGAAACACTTGCAATCCCTGTGCACAAAGTGGGGCAAGAAACTACTCAACGTATTCTCTGCCCAGTGTGGCCCCTTCTAAATAAATGGGATGGCATCCTTCAACACAAGCAGGATTTTGTCACACAAAAACCCAAGAAGTCCTGTAAAGTATTCAGGGTGAGCCTAACTTCTGCTCTAAAGCCAGTGGGAGTTAACCAGGCCTGTGTTACCCAACACTGTGGCAAAATCATTCCTAACACTGTACTTTGTAACGAGGCAGAGAGCTTCTTTCACCCAAGGGCTACCAAGTGCTTTACCATCACTGTACTGAAAAACATCCCTCCTCCAAACAAAGAGGCTAAGATAGACAAAGCATCATCACATGGCCCAAGGTCACAGAGCATTATGGGTGCCTCATGCTTCTCATTAAGCCACTAACCAACACCAGTGTTCAAACCTTTTTCAGCCTCAGTGTTACCCAGTATCAGCAGAACTACCATAACTCCCACAAGACATAACAGGAAGTGTAACTGGAAATATACTGAGAGATGCTTTAAGTACTGGGCATTATTAAAAGCTACAGCTACTTTTGTGGTTTTTTTCCTTCAAAAAGCATAGTATTGGTACATTACCTGTCTCCTCCAGAGAGGTCTTCAACGCTTCCGAAACCAGGGGTTGGCATAGGACATCCCATATGCTGGAACTGAGCTATGTGAGGTCTGGGAGCTGGAATCTTCCCATGAGACTTTTTGTGTTCCTGCTCCCATTTGACCCGGGTGTTCTCCCTGTCACAGATGAAACACTCAAAGCCATTCAGATAATTGGGCAGAGTCATGTCATTCACACCCCACTCCCGCCTCGCCAAGCTCTCTAGCAAGAACTGATTTTTTACTCCACCAGGTTTTTTATACTCTAGATACTTCATATACTCCTCTCCATTCTTGTCCAGGAAATCAAGATACTTTGCCAGCTCTTGAGGGCTGTCAAAGTCGTCTATGAGAATGATGGAGAGGTTGTTTGGCATCCAGTCCCGCACAGCTGGGGAGCCTCGGTATACTGGAACAGCACCCAAGTGCATTGGACGCCACAGCTTCTCTGTCATGTAGTCATCACATATGGCATTCTCCATGGCCAGATGAAACTTGTACCTGGCAATAAAAGTCATAAATTCAGAATCTTCCGTAGTGGCTGTAGAAGTGTCGCTCAGTCGCTCACTGGGAAGCTCACGGTTATGCAGGCATTTCCCGTAGGAGTCAACCTAAAATACCAATGGGCATCTTTACAAAGTGATATGTTTGCTTGAGCTTGTTTTCAGAGCTCGAAGTTCCTGTAAAATTCCTAACTTTGATCAGCTCCTATCTACCTACCTTAGTTTACCTTCACTTTGACTCCAAGTTTTTTCCCTTGTGACTATTCCAAAGTCCCAGTTCTAGCAGCAGAAACCAACTGCTCAGTTTCAAAGGCAGCATAAATGATGCTACACTCTCGGGGGAAGTGTGCAGAAAGGAAGCTGTCACCCAAAAATTATGACCAGATTAATCAGAAACTGAGAGGTATGGAAGGACATTCAACCCTGTGTTAATTTAAAAGTCATGATTCTATTTAACAGAGATCCACTACTTTTCCAAAGAGTTACTGCACACAGTTCCTGCCATCCTCAGCAGACTGGCAAAAAGTTTCCATTTGTTAGGCTAAGAAAAACTGATGCAGAGAGCTAAAAGAATACTGCCTAAAAATGGAAGACAAGGCACTTGATCTCAAATATGTTTCATACTTTGACAATTCAGTCACATTTAAAAAATTATTTTGTATTTGCTTCACTGCTGAGTACATGACGAACTTGCACAATAAACTGCTATCAGTAGAAACATCAGAAACAACTAGGAAAAAGACTTTTCAGATAAAGACTAAAAACATGTACTACCCTTCAAAACTTTTACAAAGTAAAAAAAGAATAAAACTTTTTTTTCTGCCTGAAACATTATTTCAGTTTATAAATCCACTCTCCAACAGCTGTGCCACAGCAGTTCAAACCAGCACAGAAATAACACGGTCCTATCACGCTGCAGATTAGGAGCAGATTCCCAAAACACCATAACCTGTCTATTCACTTCAAGCCCGTACTTTTAAATGGGAGCAAGGCTTACAAATGGATGACCTTCCTGTACAATGACTTAAAGGCCCACAGATTTCAGCAACTTCTTGCACTTGGTCCACAAAACCAAGCTTATCTGGGTTTAGCCCAACTTTAATCTCATCCCCAGTCTGGCCAACTCCATCACTAACAGCTACCATCAGGCCTACCTACTGGCATAAGGTGTAGTCTGGACCATGCTTTGGGAAGGAATACAACTAGATTTTCTGTCCAGCTCGTAGTCAGCATGCATCCCGTTACGATTCGTGTGCTGGCTAAAAACAAGGACAAACACACCCCATTAAAAAGAGGAGCTGGAGGGAGGTGGGTGGCCCGGCAGGCCCGGCTCCGCAGCAACGCCGTGCCAGAGCTTCCCTGCACACCCCACCTACCTGGATGTATTTCATGAGCTCCCGCACGTAGCGGTCCCTGTCCGAGGGGACATCGCAGTGGGACTGCATGTACAGCACCGGGGCATAGCCCTTCCGCCGCCACGCGTCCTTCTCGGCCAGCGGCAGCGCCGGGCCCCGCAGGTACTCCGCGCCGGGCAGCCACTGCAGCGTCAGCGGGTAGTCGGACTCCCGGCGGAAGGTGGCCGTGTAGTTGAAGAGCTGGATGCCGGGCGGGTGGGAGAGGAGGTAGTTGTTCATGGGGGACTCTTCGTGGAAGAGCGCCCAGGTCTGGTGGGCCAGGCGGGGCAGCGGCGCCTCGTAGGCCCTGAAGTCCGTGCCGTAGAAGATGAGCGCCTTGGTGCGGCGGTGCCGGGCCGCCCGCCGGCTGCGGGTGACGAGGCAGGAGCCGCGCGGGCAGTCGATCCGCTCCGTGTCGCCGGGGAAGTGGGGAAAGAGGCTCCCGCTCCACCACAGCAGGATAGGCAGAGCCTTGTTGCTCCGCGTGTCGTTGTTGCCGGGACCGCGGTATGAAGCGGCGGCGACGAAGGCCGCGCCCGGCGGGACGGCACCCGGAGCCCAGCCCTCCGCCCCGCACGGCTCCCGGGCGCCTGCCAGCCCGGCCGCCTCCTCCTCTGCCCCCGGCCCCGCCGCCAGCGCGCTGCCCGCGCCCCAGGCCAGCGCCACGCTGACCCAGAGCCAGGCGCGGCCCCGCCGCGCAGCGCGGCCCGCCCGGCCGCCCTCCATGCCCGCCCGGCCCAGGAAGAGGCCGCCAGGGCCCCGCCCCGGGGCGGCGCTGCCGGGCGGGCGGGGGGGGGGGGCCCGGGAGCAGGCGGGGCGCGCCGGGAGCCCCTTCCCCCATCCCGGCACTTGGGAGCCGCAACGCGACTGGAAAGGGTGGGCCAGCGCAACACAGCACAAGGCGAGCAAGGCCACCGCAGCACTTGCGGATTTCTGCAGCTGGTGTAAACCCTGCCCCTAACGCACCTGCATCCGGCTGCGAGGACACGTCCGTCAGCAGCACCCGCAGCTGACAAGGAAACACCCCAGCTGCTTTACCGGGGCACTGAGCGGGCGCAGCGCCTGCTGAAAACCATGAAGGGAGGGAACAGAAAACACGTTTTAGTAACAGAAATTTTCCTTCTAAGAAATATCTACAGGTAGATTTAAAGCTCCCTCAAAGCTGCTCTACTGTACCTACCTGCCATAACTCATTTAGTATTAAAATATTCTGTAAATGGGAGTTTGGGCTACACTATAAAAATCCAACAGAAGTATGCTGGAACTACCATTCGGTTAGGGAATTGCTAAAAGCTTCAAATAAATTCCTAAAGAAATAACTGAATCCCAATCACAATACTTAAAACTGATCAATCCTAATACAGGACATTAGCTACTATGGACAGAAGCAAAGAAGTATTCTCTATCTGCATAAGGAACAGGTTAAAACCTGGGAATCTTTTTGCTTTTCTTTGACTTGTTAGGTCTTGACACTGCTCAGGCATGAGCCAGGAGCACACAACAGTACAGAAAGACTACCCAACCTCATACCATCCCCACCAGCTCCTTCACTTCTGTCCTGATAAAATGCCAACAGACGTGCTCTGCAAAGTAATTTCCACATACATCAGAAGGGGTGCTGCCACAAAAATACCCACAAGCACAATTTACTCCACATGATTAATATACAAGGATCCACAAAGCCCATTGTTATTGTTCCACAGCAGATTCTGGACACAATGTACATTCTGTAGGAGAATAATCTCAAAAATATTCTACAGCAAGGTAAGGCTTGGTGGATATTTAGCAATGATTGTCTTGTGCTTTCATACAGATTGTTGTAATGTTATCAGCACACTGCACAATATCCATGTTCTAGGCTAAATTACACTGCCAGTTCACACTGAACTTTATTTTTGAAACTACCACTCTCCTGTTGGTAAACAAAGAACAACCCCACCCAGCATCCCCTGTATCTTAACTCTGAAATGGGCACTCAACTTCTCTGAAAAATTAAGACTGCAGAAGTCTTAAAGTTAACATTGTCACAAGGTAATACCTCCCAAAGTAGGAAAAAAATAATAATCCCAATCTGACTCAAGCTATTAGAGAAAATGGAAATGTCTTTGCAAAATGAAAGTTCAGAAGGGGTAGTAAATTAAAAAATGTTCATCTAGGTAAAGTAACATTGAGATTTAACAGCACCTTTTGTTAGTTGACTCTTGCTGAATTTCTTATCATGGCTCACTGTGATTAAGGAGGGGAAAAAAAAAAGTGACTGAATTTGGTCAGCAGAAGATTAGACTGTAACGGAAGAATCAGCTACTTTAGCCTTTCCCACTTCCATCCTCCCGCAAAATACAGGATTTGGAAAAATAAGCAGTGTTTATTTACTAACAATGACATAAAATACATCTTAATATATTTTTATTTCTTTACAAATTAAAAGATGCATTGGAAAAACAAGTGAAGAAAATGAAAGGGTCATTTATTGATTTCATTTCCAACCCCCACACCTCCCAATATTAATACTAGAAATTAGTATTTGTGGAAGTCTGTGGTTGCTACACCTTCTATTCCTGGGAAGTTGTTGTCCTCTCTGGTTAAAAATCCTCTAGATTTTTTGGTTGGAGGCAGTATGTAGAGTAAAAAGTCAGCCACATTCATACAAAAATGCTGAAGGTTCTGTCAACTACATCTTGAAAAGAGTTTATCCATTGCAATTTTCATATTCCCCTTTCTGTGTAGTGATGGGAGGGAAGACAAACTAGCAGCATTAGAAGAAAAATGGATTTATATACATGCTACGGGATATGGAACTAAAACCACAGCCAGATATTTTTCTGATCTTAACAAGGACTTTCCTCTGAAATATCAAGCCCTCTATTCCACCCATATTTTTCCTTCCACTTTTAGTGCGATTGGTACCTTAAACTCCTGGTATTGTAAGAACAGTTGTTAAGCGTTCAAGCTAAAATATACAAGCCCCTTTCAAAAATCAAATAAACAAAGCCCTTAGAATTCTGAATTTGAGATACACTCACTCCCTCTTCACAGGAGTCTTCTCATCCACCCTTGCAGAATAGAGCAGCAGAGCAGCCAAAGCAGATGGATTAGTCTGTCTGAGGTATTTTAGTTTAACAAACAGGCTTATAAAAAAAGGTTTTGTGCAAGCAAGATGATCAGCAGGTAGAATGGGGGGAGCGTATAAACACCCAGTAATGAAACTCCTCACTATAGCCCAGATGCTTTCCATAACCAAAATCAAGTACTTGCAATACCTACTACAGTCCAGTCTAAATCTTAGGTTTTGTATCCCCTTCCTTGTATGCTGGGGTACAAAGCAGTCTCAAATTTGCAATCAGTATAAATCAAATTCCTGCTTCTTTACTATGATTCACAATAATATGGTTGAAAATGGCTGCTTCCTTATCATCCAGTTCCTACACAGCCCCATATCATCTTGTTAAAAAGTATTTTCTGCTTAAGATTAAGAGGCTTTCCTTCCCACTACCATCTGGATAGATAGGGAAGTTCTGCAGGAGAGGCCATGGAACATGGATTGAGTAGGACATTACAGAGCCATGCAACGAGAAGGAAAGGATTCACCACACACACCAGCAGGAAGCACCATCTCTACCCCTAAGCTGTTGATTGTTGCTCACTGAACTATTACTTACTCCATTACAGATCTGCACAGCAACTTACAGTACAGGGAAGATTGCGGAAAAAAATTTGCCCTGCTTCCTCCTGGCTTTACCACTCATTTCCTTTTTCATTGATTTCTGGTTCAGCCAGCCACATGATACATCTGCCATATTTCCCTCTTAAGAGAAGACACAAAATGTTTGGCTGCTTCAGCTCCCATTACTTGACCTGCCTCTTGTCCTCCCCACCTGTGCATCCTCTTCACACCTGGAGCATGCACACGCGCCCATACAAACACACAGCAACTACCAGAAGTTTTGAAGAGTTATCGCTTTTTCACCCATGTTGAATCATGTACAGTGAACTGAAAAAAACTACATTCATTACAACAGGATTAGCGAGCATGGGGTGGGGGGGTGAACTCCTGCCAACCACAGGAAACAATTTAGATACAAGTAAAAGACCTGGTATCAAAAGCCTTTTTTTTTTTTTTTCTTTTAGCCCTCACCAGGAAAATTTTTCATCTGTCATATGGGACTGGGAGAGGTTGAAAGGATTTCTGCTTATGCAATATGTATTAAAAATTATGGAATTGTACAGATTTCTATGTTGTCCTTTTTGAGGGCGCTGGGCCTTCTGATCAGGTCATTAGTGGAGACTGAAATGTCACTAGTGAGTTCAGCACCACTCCCTCCTCTAGCTCAGTAGCTGCCGAATCTCCTTGTGCATGTGACATAGGAAGTCCACATATGAAGCCCCCCCACTCAGGCTCTTGTCCTCCACTAGAAAGTGTCTGAACAGCATTTCCAGCTTATCTTCTTGCTTCACAATTATTAACTATAAAAAACAAAAGAACAAAAAGAGCAGTGACTAGTTAGCAGAATTAATGTTCTTAGAAAAAACAGCAAAAAGCTAAGTAGCTCGGTAATCCAAAGATAGATAATCAGTTACAGCATATATGTTTTATGTGCTTTGACTTCCATAACTAAGCAGGGTTAAATCTCAGCCCTTTCTAAACAGAAGGAAAATAGCATGCACGTGGTTTGTGCAGTCATATATTATAACAGGTATGAAAAAATTTAAGTTCAGAACCATGGTAAGCACAGAACGCCAAAACCGGTAATGATTTTTTTTTTTTTCCAGAGCCTTGAAAACTTGGAATCATATTTATGAGATTAGGAAGAATAAATTCAACATTGCAGCATTACCAGGCATCCCCTGCTCTGCTAAAAGGGAAGGGGACTAAAAGCTATGAACAGGGAACAGCATTTTTACCTTCATGTAGCGGGATCTCTGCATTTGAAGCATGTCAACAATGGATCGTACTTTCTTTGAAAAGGGGTTTTCCAAGACAGGCAGGGTACTCTGGAATGAAAGATATCCAGTCCTCATTAGTCTCGCAAGGTAGAGCAACATTAAACAGAACTCAGCAGTTTTATCATATTACATGAGGGTAGAGATATATCTGCTCCCACTAATATACCACCTCTTTGACCTCAACTAGTTAAAAGAGAACACACCAGAATTATCTGTTCCATTTACATAAGAACTGCTCTCTCAGTGGAAATGTGGCTTGTCAAACAAAGCTAGGCAAGGAATGCCCAACGTGCTCACTTTTCCACTAGTTTCACATACCTGTGCTTCTCTTGTTCCTAGTATGAAAAATAAAACAATGAGAAAGCAAGTTGAGAAAACTGTTACAAGTTTTAGGTGACTATCACAGACACTAGCTCCTAGACTGCCATCCAGCTCACCAAGGTGTTGCTAATGTGGCCGAAGGATGACACTCCAAAGAGGTTCTGGAGCAGGCCTTGCTGCACGTTGACTCCCACCCACACAAAGATGTTCAGCCCATTCTCCAACAGGTATATGTCACCCTTGGAGAGACGTTCTTCTGAGTTCCGGATTGCTGCTGGCAAGGAGTCACTGTCAACATCTGCTTTGGTCTGGTTTACAGTGAAATAAAAAAATAATAATTCAGGGTTATCAAACAAAAGCATCTTGTGAAGTCCTGAAAATTTCTGCCACTAAGATCCCAATAGTTTTCTCATTTCTAGGACCCATAAGACTGCAATAGCTACAACTGAAGTATCATCTTCCTTAGCTTAGTTTTCTTACTGAATATGACACAGAAGCAGATCAGAGACCCTTGGTCCGCAAAAGAGAACATAAGGCTTCTATGAAATTACTTTATAGTTCCAATATTGCCTCCTGAAGTAGGAATATAATTAGTTGTTAGGATTATTCCAGCAACTATGGTACTGAAAAGTCAGTATGTGGAGTTGCCCTGCAATGATTAAAATTACTACAAAAACTTAGAAGAAGCTTTAGGACTTTTATGAAAGGGTCAAAAGTGTCATCTTTGCCACTAGTCATATGCTCACAGCTCAGGAGAAAAAGAATCCCCCAGTAAATTCACAAGATGCAGCAATGCAACTATCACTGAATGGAATTAAGTGAAGTATCCCACCAGATGGCAGATCCCAAATCCTTCTCAAATCACTTTCCCTTGCTAAACTATAAATGCCTGTCCTTACGAAAACTCAAGACAGCAGCAAGTCTCAAGTGGTAAGAATATCCTGAACTACTCACCAGGGGCAAAAGCCTGGGATAAAAGAAAACATTTGTTTCTGCCACGTCCATGGATGTGACTAGCTGACGAATGTAGGCACGGTCATCTGTTGTGACATCTGGGCCAGGCTGAAGGACATCACTCTTCAACACACAATTCAAGTACACAGGAAGCAGCTTCATGCATTCAGGGAGGATCAGCTACAAGTCAAAAGCAGACACAAGCTGGTCAGCTGCCTTGCTGTATAAGCAAAATGAGACTTGCATGGACCAGCAAAGCATGGTACAGCTGTGAGGAGCAAAAGCTGACAGTCTAATTATACTGTGGACTTGCAAAAGTAACAGAAAACTTTTCCCTGGTGCAAACAGTGCTTCCTGGGCTCCAGACAGAAATCCAAGAAGCCGTGCTCAACTGTAGTTCTGCTTGTGTCTCTTTACTTCAAGTCTCCTCTTCGCAAATTTCTGCTGAGTGAAGCAATTGACTTTTTTTTGAGTAGGTTAAGTAGGAAGAAGCTCTCATCACTTTTAATAAACAGCCTGTGATTCAAGTGAAAGCACTAGAGCTTACCTGGCCAGCAGAAGAGGGACTAGCACAGTTCTTTCGATAGCAAGCTAGGATCTGGGCACATTGGCTAATCAGTGCATCTCGTACGGCCTTTACTGGACTACTCAGAACTCCACGATACGCTGCATAGAAAGAGGAAAGAGATGAGCAGCTATCAAGTGATTCCTCATGAACAGCAAAAAACCAAACGCTACTTCCACAAAGTAAATCGAAACAACTATTGTTTATTTAAATATTTCTCCTCTCTCCTTCAAACTTATGAGAGAGATTATACATTCCTACTGAATAAGGTAATTTATTCCATTTTACTGTGTATTCTTCAACTCTACTTCCCATGTACTTTACAATCCACTTATTCATATTTGAAAGCATGGGGTACTATAAAGACTCCATTTATAGACTGGCTGTCTTTCTTTAATGGACTGGAAATGGACCATTTCTTGTATTTTAATGGCAATAAACACACACATATCTAAATCTCTGCTGGATTTGTAGGCTTGTACTGCAAAACAGGAAGGGCAAATAGGGTACAATGCATTAAAGTATGATACGAAACCCAGATCTATAAGCAAAGGCTGTAATTTCCTATTCCCAGAGCAAAATTCTCAAACAGTTAAAGAATTAATTAAACCAGTCAAAAATAAATACAAAGATGAATTCAAGACAACCGTCAATACAAACCTCTATTAAAGAAAATTAAACAAGAATTTGTATGAGGGATGAGCCTACACTCTGTATTTTTACCTCTTGTCCTAAGCAACAATACTATCATCACAGCTTTATGCTCTTTCCCATAAATGACTCAATTATCAAGATTGCCACCTGACACTTGATGCAAGGAGCATGAACAGGTGTGACTGGATGACAACAGGCATTTTAACAGCAGTTAGAGGTTGCAATTCTTGTTACCATATTTACCCTTACCATATTTAGCCAAGTAATTGATGAGTGTGTCTGTCTCACAGTTGCGATAGAGGTCAGCAAGCTGTGTGCAACAGTTTAAGGAGAGGTTGTGAATGCGGAGTCGTCGCTGTCCCGCACAACTGGTATATAGCAGAGCACACTGTGGGAGACAAAGATTCCAAGATATAGAAAAATGAGGCCCTGCTACAAGAAAGGAAGGGTCTGAAAATACTTCAGTAAAAACGAGGATTTGGATACCTAAACAAATAAGATAATTATGTAAAAGATTCACATGATAAGTGAGTCGCTTATGCTTATGCTTAAGCAGCAATATTAGCAGTTTGTACTAAGGGAACTGGTCTTGGAAAATAGACTGTAATTTGAAGCAGTCTACTTCATCCTGAGAACAAATATGCTGAAAGGTTAAGGGTATAGTAAAGGGCAGAAAAAAAGAACAAACAGTTCCTTGAAGGAGTATCTGATAATTCAGTTCAGAGTGAACCTTGTCCTCTTCTGCAACTGGCACTCTCCCCAGAGTTGGTTCTGGGGTTGAGAATTGGTTCCACCTTGACACAGTTTCTTGACAACTCAACTGTCAACTCACTTTTTTCTCCTGGAAAGCCCCCCCCTCACCTGAAGGAGTGCACCACTGTCTTCACTCAGTTTGTCATCGTGCTTAAATTCCACTGTGATTGTTTTATCACAGTCCAAACCTGCCATCTCTACATCAGTTGTGTTGCTCATATAGAAAGCTCCAAAAAAGTCAGTTGCTCGAATACCTAAGAAAGAAAAAAACCCAACATGAACCACAGTTTTCAACAGAATAACAAGACAGTGAGTCTTTGGAGCCCTGAAAATCCTGACATCAGTGACACGAAGTTATCTTGACAGATTTCAGCAGGGATCTTTGATCAGTCTTGACAAAAGTCTTAGAATTTCAACGCTTTAGCAGAGCTTTTAGCATAGCCTAATCTCAAGATGTTTTAAAATGGGGAAAAATCTGTTCCTTCCCATACTACATGCTTGAAGTGGTCAATTTATTAAGACTCCTCCTGCTATCACCCACCTGTGCTTGTGCGCACTCTCATTACAGCATCAAATCCCACTTCTTTCTGGACATCTCTTCTCAAGTCATTCAGGAACCTATCCTGGTCTGTCTCCAGCTAGAACACAAGCAATAATTCAAATTCATAATCACATAAATCAGAGCTGCTCCATAAACCATAAAGTAATTTTAAATCAGATCCTATTTTCTGCCGTCTTACTTTAGAAATCAGCCATCATACAGGGCTCAGTGCCCTGTTAATAAAATACTGTGCTGAAAGGTAACAGCATAGCTTTTCTTGTTGTTGCTACTGTTATTCATAGAGATAGTTTGTGTAAAGACAAAAAGCTAACAAAATTATTTTGGTGAAAATCTTGAAATTTAAGTAGCAATTTATTTCCGAAGAAGTACTTGCTCACTAGGGTTCACACTACAGAAAAGAACTCTTTAACTGAACAATAATCTTTATTTAGATCAAATACCAGTCTGAGCCAATGTCACTCTTACCTGGAAATATGCATACTTATAAATGGAGCCTCCTGTCTGGTAAGTTACTACACCCAGTGTTGCCACATCTAAATACTGGTTTGGAAACAGGAAGAGATCCACACAGCAGCCCTGGGCCACACAGTCCTTGGCCAGGTTGTTGTAAAAGCTTGTCTGTGGTTGAAACAAAGTCTAAGAAAGAAAGTCAGAGATGAGATCAGAAGTTTGTGGTAAGGAAAGGAAAATGAGATCCAGTTTATAATCCTAGTCAATACACTTTTATACTTGAAGTCTCTTTTCAGGGAAATTAGAATAATATAAATTCTTCCTGACCCTGCTTTTGAAGAACTGTTGGAATGTTACAAAAATTACTACATGTCTTGCTTTAGCTTTAAGTTCAGCATATTTATTTTAATCCAGCTATGGTATTTAATCGTGTGTAAGAATGTACATCTATCTCTTCCTGTTCTCATCCCAGAGCTGTCCTTATGATGTTAAATCTACACAGCTCTGCTTGTGAACAAAAGAGAAAAGTGCAATGTTAAAAGGTATTAGCTGAGAAGGTTACATTATGTGCTACCCTTGAAAGTTTTTTAATGTTGCTTCAGAGTTATTTTATCCCATAGAGTATAATAGAGACCTGCTACATAAGCATCATGCAAGTGACTATTACCTTCTCTTTATCTGTGTTGATCAGTTTCCTGTCGTCCCTGTTCTTTAACTTTCCTGGTGCCTCTGCAATGGGCAGAGAGGTGTGGAAAATGAAGAGCTTGCCAGCACACTCAGCTGCCTGAAGGAAAAGGAAGTGCAATAGCGCAGGTTAGAAACCATTTCTAAAAATTGTAAGAGAAACTGTGATTCAAGAACAAGCATTCAGGCATCCTCATCACTTCTTTATGTCAGGAAGGCTCACTATCAGACATGCAGGTTCAGTGATCACTTGGTTCCTTCAGTGGTATCCAACACGGGGGGCACAGCTTACTGGTCAGTTACAGAAAAGCAAGTTTCAGTTCTACTGGACCTGTCCTAGTTCCACGACAAGGAGAAAAGGACTGGCTCCATGGAGACACAGACCAGTAAGCAGGACTCAGCTACAAAAGGTTTTATGCAAACATGGTAGACAGCTTTTTTCTTTGATTTGCAGCTACTTAGTTTGTGGAAAAGAGCCACAGAAATGGAAACTGCTTTTGTAATCTGAGCTTCAAAAGATCATTCATTTTAAACAAAGAACCAATGTCAACACTAGCCAATGTTTAGTAGGTTATTTTCTCTGATGCATGCAGTATGTAAATAATCAATTAGTAATTAACATTATTTCTTGATCGAACAATTGTAGTGAAAACTGAGTTTAAGAGAGACTTCTAAGGACTTAGATGACAGACAAATAGAGCTATATGGACAGTTTTGGATGGAATCATACAGGCAATCAATTCAATCTTTATATACAAGTAGGAGTTGTATTGTGTGTGTAATTATCTGGATGAAATACTGGAATGGAAGAACTTTAGGGAAGGTTTACTTGGTTAGCATGTTGTGGGCAATTTCAGCAGATTGCATTCCTTCATTTTATTTAACATTATACCAGAGCTTCAAGCACAGGATCATAAAGCCATCACATTACAGAACTCCTCAATGGAGATATGACAGACTTCAGCACTTGATTTTAATGTTGGAGGTTTAATTTTTTTTTGTGTAGGTTCTGTAAACTCTTCAAAGCAAAACTCAGCAGGGTGAGAGTAAGACCCATCTTGTACTTTGAGAAAAAATATTTTAAAGAATGGATAGAGAACAGATAGCTAGCTACATAGAAAAAGAGGTACATGCACTTGAAGAATGAGCCAAGTACTCCCTACATGTAGCACATTTACCACAAGGAGACTTAGAAGAAGCTTTGGAACAGTCTTAGTGTGTGTTAGCAGAACTTCAGAGTACTTAAGACTGAAAACAATTTGCCCTCACAATGCATTTACTAACCTTCAGAGCCTCCAGCCCTGCTTGAATGACAGGTGCAAAAACAGTTTCTGTTTCTCTTGTGTCTGCAAACATTTCTGGAATCTGATCCAACAAACTAGCAAAGAACAAGAAAAAGGAGGAATTCAAGATTTCATTTAATTGGCAAAACCATACAGTTGGAGGTGATGACCTATGAGACTAAGATGGTTAAATAGAAGTCCCTAAGGTGTCAGTAAATTTGCGTAATTTTTACAGTAGTTAGCATCTCGTAATTTATCTGTGAAAAAAATGCTTTGTCATTCTCCATTGGCTTCTCTCATCTGTATCCTCACTGCTTGCTCTATAGCCTCAACTACTTCAATAGCTCTTCTGTATTCTGCTCTTTTAATATGTTCCAATATACATTAGTAAGAAAACTCTTAGGAAAGACCAGCGACATCTGGCCTCTGTTTGCCAAGCACGCTGTGTACTATTTAAAGATTAATAGGTTTAATCCAAAGTTCTGTATTTATGTCTGTTAATGCACTACAAAACAGGTGAGACATTTTCTTTAAAAACATGCAGTAGCCAGGTCTAGTTCCCTAAACATAGCTACACACCATAGTTTCATTACAGTTCAAGTATCACATTAATAATTTGCCAAAACTTTGCTAATTTCTCTTCTAGATTTAATCTTTTTTATGCCACTCATTCAATTTTCTGCACAGAATCAAAATCGGACAACACTGTTGTCTCAGTTTAGTTATTTAGGCAGTTGCCTTAAAGACAGTGATTCAGTATTCTTAATGACTTTCAATCTGCAATAATCTTGTTTTGTTCTTTCCCAGACATACTGTTCTATACTAAATCCCTGTATATATACATACCTTCTGCCAAGCTGGACTAGAAGCCAAATATATCCTTATCCCATGAATTTTCCTATCCTACTTTGCCAGCTTAATCTCAAAGGGTATAGGAAGTTAAAATACATGGAGTGACTTTTCAGTGAATAACATGACAAACAAGCATGCAACACTTGAATCTACCAAACAAGAAGTTTACTACACACGTTGTAATTAAATTTCCATTACCTGGCAATAACTGTCCTGGACTCGTTCACATTCACCAGAAAACCATCCAGGAGTGGCACAAACATATCTGCCACATCTGAGACAACCATCATTTGTGGCTGTGCCAGTGAGCTCTTCACATTATAGAAGTGTAACACTTTGTTGTAGGTGACAAATCCTACTCGAATGGCTGATTCTTCCATGTTGCCTTCCCTGTAAGAGATATACTTGCCTTCACATCTAAGGAGACAGTGAAATCATGACACAGAACCCATCAAAATAAGGTATAATGGGAAAAATACAAGAAAGGAAAAATTGTTTTCACCTAGAAAGTTATGCAGAAAGATGGCCTTTTCCTGAAGAAAAGCTTGATAGGGTTATAAAATAATTTTTTAGTTTTTAGCTTTTTTAAGAGGCAAAAAGTGACCCCATTTTGACTGGCTACAGTAGTACACAATATACCTACCTGGGCAGGTAATCTAGAAGTGACTTTAATTCTTCACATATTAGCCTCACTAAGCCACTCTTCACAGCATTGTAAGACACATCAATCATGAAAATGAAAGCAGGTGGACTGGGAAACTTGTTATTCTGTGGAAGAGAGGGAGGAACTCACATTATGGTCATGTAATGCAGCCCACGTAACAGCTCTGCAACACAGACAAATGAACGCTGGTCAAAACTCAAGAGCTTTGACCGTGACAGGCTGGAGAGGTGGGCCAGTGCCAACCTCATGAAGTTTAACATGGCCAAGTGCAAGGTCCTGCACCTGGGTCGGTATAACCCCAGGAACAAATACAGGCTGGGGAGAGAACGGCTGGAGAGCAGTCCTGAGGAGAAGGACTTGGGGGTGGTAGCAGATGAGAAGCTCCACATGAGCCTCCAGTGTGTGCTGGAGCCCAGAGAGCCAATTGTGTCCTGGGCTGCATCAAAAGAAGTGTGGCCAGCAGGGCCAGGGAAGTGATTCTGCCCCTCTGCTCTACTCTGCTCTGGTCAGACCCCCCAGAATACTGTGTAAAGTTCTGGGGCCCTCAGCACAAGAAAGATAGAGACCGGTTGGAGAGGCTCCAGAAAAGGACCACCAAGATGATCCAAGGGCTGGAGCACCTCTGCTATGAAGACAGGCTGAGAGTTGGGGCTGTTCAGCCTGGAGAAGAGAAGGCTCTGGGGAGACATTAGAGCGGCCTTCCAGTACTTGAAAGGGGCTACAGGAAAGCTGAGGAAGGGCTTTTCATCAGAGAAGATAGTGATAGGACAAGGGGTAATGGTTTTAAACTGAGAGAGAGGAGATTTAGGTTAGATATTAGGAAGAAATTCTTCATTATAAGGGTGGTGAGGAACTGGAACAGGTTGCCCAGGGAGGTTGTTGATGCCCCATCCGTGGAAGTTTTTAAGGCCAGGTTGGATGCGGTTTTGTGCAACCTGGTCTAGCAGTAGGGGTCCCTGCTCATGTCAGAGGGGCTGGAACTTGATGATCTTAAAGGCCCCTTCCAACTTTAATAATTCTATGAGCTTTCATGTACTTTTTTTACACATAAGCAGTAGTTGTTTCTCCAAATCACTCTCCCATCCCTGTCCAATTAACAGACATGTAAGCACACTCTGCTTGAAATTGACTAATATTACATGCCCTAGACTGATTTTGCCATTTCTCAGTGAAGAACAGGCTAGTTCTAACTAAATCACCCATTTACAAAACACAGCAATAAACACTGTACCTTGCAATAGTCAACCGTTGCTAGAAACTCGTAAGACCCCAAAGACAACTCAGGTCGGTCATAGAAGTCTACGCGCTTTCCAGTATGATCCAAATGCTGGAAGTAGTGAGGTGGCACTGGAGAAGGAAAAAATACTGAATTCAGTAACATGCCCATGATAAACACTGTGACTGGAGAGCTAATGTGACAACAGCTGTTTCAGATAAAACTCCAGGAAAGCTAGTTAGCACTCTGTGCTAGCATTCAAATATTACTAAAAATACGAACACAATTTAAGAAGCATCATTAAAGCCAAGAAATACAAACTGCTTTCAGTTTGCCTTATGTACCAGGTGGCACATTTTATAGTCACTGTTGTACTTCTCTTGAATCTGTGACATTGTCACGTGAAGTTTCACTTCAGAAATGTTACTACAATATGCTCTTAGGATTCTTCTGATGGATTTAGTCCAATCACTGACTTGATTCAGGCTTACTAAAAGACAGAGGTCCTATATGAGTTACCTTTTACATGCTGCATGAGTAAAGCCTTCTAGGCACTCTCAGCTGCAGAGACTGCCATAATCCTTTTGTCAGAATAGACAGAGTACTTCCTATAGTGGATTGTAAAGCGTTAAGAAGGAAGACTCGGAAGTGTAAACACATGCCCAGCATCTAGTACTTTTGTGCTAGTGCTAGGTATCAGAAAGTAAAATGGAAGTTAAGCTAAGTTTTTGCCTACAAAAGTCAGCTGTAGAAAGGAAGAAAGCATTTCCCTTGTGCCCCAGAAACTACATGACAGAGTCCCTCCTGCAGAACTGCAAAGGCAGCATATTCCAGCAATTGCTACCTATATAGCTCCAGGGGAGACTAAAATGAGATAACCTGTAATGGCAGTATTCACCACCTTTAAACATTCAAATGTCAGCAGTTCAAAAGAAAACAAGTGATAACAAAGTGATATCATTAAGGCTACGTATGTAAGCATCTATTACTTCTCTCACAAGTACACAATCCAGTATGACCTAATGATCTAATTGTTTTTGCAGAGAAAACAAATTGTTCTCAAGCATTAGGTACAACTATGCTGTATTTTCATAGCATTGCTTTCATCAGCACTCTGAGCATCACTCCCTTTTCTGTCCCTGCTCAGTTGTTACAGGTACAGCCATTCATACAGCTGCTGAGTGAGCAGAGACAGGGAATGCATGCAGGGTGAAAACCACCTGACAAAATAGGCTTTTTCAAGTTGGCCATTTTAACCCCTCTCAGCTTCCCATTTTTCTTTATACAAATAGTTGTATAGCATAACTGAGGTGATAAGAACAAACAGTTCATTAAAAGCCATCAGTGCTACCAAATGGAACACTCAAATCACCACCACAGGATTTGTTGTACCTTGCATTCCACTATGCCATCAAAACAAATCTATTGATGTCAAGCTATAAGCAGCACATAGTGACTTCTGCTTAAAAGGCAACATGTTTTATGTTAATTAGAAGAGCAATTAAGATTAACTGGCATATATTGAACCATTTCAGCTCTAGCAAATTTAGCTGCAATCTCATCTCTAAGCAGTTTAATCAGGCTTTATGAGCAAAAAAACAAATCTTAACTCATGCTACTGACTAGATGTACATCTCAATCTGTCATAGCAAAATCAAAGTTTGTAATACCCTATGAAAACAGTGTAATTTTTCAAACCACCATGCATTATGCTAAAGTACCTCATGTTAAAAAACTGGTATAATAATACTACAATGCAGAAGCACCTACTTAACTTGAACATAATTTCAAAATTGAGCACTGCAATGTTTTATTTTTTGTGAGATTAAACACACATACAGTACACATTATAAATCATCATAACATGATAAAGATTTATCTGCTTGCATCTTGTTCACAGATCACACCAATAAAGCCTAGACACTGATTTCCAGAAGAAAGCTTACCCTCAGTAACACAGCTGCAGAAACAACACTGGAACCTCCTTCCGCCCTCAATGAATTGCATAAACGGGCACATGTAAGCTTTGCACCTATTACATCGCACTGGGCCAGATTCTCCATGGTCTACCAAATAAGGAAGATTCTGTGAAAGCAGGGGAAAAAAATGAAACAAAAGGTCACATGGTGAGAAAGAAGTGACCACACATGTTGCAGAGATTAAAACTACCTCCCTGTACACTGTATAGGGTTTAGCATTTTGACAGCAGTGTAAGAGAGCGCAGGAGGTGGGCGATGCCTCAACAAGTGTTTCATAAATGCTTTTCAGCTCAAGCCCTAGCACAGCAGTTCTCTGGGGGCCGCAGTAGTCAATGTGCTATCCCACTTAGACACAAACAAGTACTTCTCCAAGGTGCTGCACTACCTTATATAGCAGCTAGCAGGAATAGCACACTGCATGTCACAGATGTGTGCCAAGTGAACACAAAAGACTGAAGCCATGCAAAGAATGGCTGTGATAACCTCATGGGTGTGAACATCCAATTTGCATTTCACCACAGGCTAGGTGTTCTAAAAGCAACTCTTCGTACTTTTTCCTTGTAGAAAGTAAGCTATTTTACAAAACACAAGCCAGTCATTGCAATCCATATGATTAAGAGCATAGAGTACCCAGACTATTTTAAAAAATTTCAGCTGATAAGGCTTATTTTTGAAGTCCACCACAAAATACATATATTGTTAAGTTCTGCTTGTCTTGACGCCATTGTATAGAAAGTCCTCAAAACTGTTACACAGCTATGCCATTTTCTAACTATTACTGATGATACATTATTTTTGCAAACTAGTCTAAGATTCTTGGCAACTTCTGCAGCTTCTCAACCTAAGAACACGCAGGAAACACATAAGAGACAGAGCTTCTGCAAGCTGCATTCATAGTTCAAAGCATCTTTCAAAACTAAGAATCTAGCTCGAAAGTAAGTTTAACTAAAGTTTTCTGACACTAAATGTGCCCAGTCTTAATTTTCTCAGTCACTCTAAGCCTCTAATCATGTTTAAGATATGATATATTCATTTTGCAGGAACTGAGCAAATGCTCCAGTCACTTTCTTCCTCTTCACACTGCACATGCGTCACATCTCTCATTCAACCCCAATGATAATTTTTTAACAATACAATGGTTTTGCAGCCACCATTACTCAGCTCCTATCTCCCTGGTTGACATCCTCAGAGGAAACAAAATTTCAAGTTTTCTGACTACCAGGCCATGTTGGTATTATACTTCCACACAATAAGCTTTTTCCTCCGCTCCTTCCCCAATAACATGCATCCAAACAAGCCAAAAACATGCTGTAAACATGCAGTGCTATGCATAACTTGTCAATGAACACTTAGCTCCAGAAGGCACAGAGATACTTCTTTCTGAAGTGTCAAGCTTTGCTTTCTGAACTGTGCTTTAACATAGTAGAAAGATGCTAGCAACCAGGTGCTGAATTTGTGTATTTTCTGAATTTATTTGAATGCAGTACTTCCATGAGACACTTATCCTCTCACTACTGATACATTAATCTTCAGTTCTATTTACAGTCCTGTTGCTCTGAACAGCAGAGCCTTCATCTGTTGGATCGGCCCCTTCACAGGCAGTTTGCCCTTGCCATAAAGCACTTTGCAATGCTAGAAGAAGCTGATCAGTCTCCAAGGCAATTTTACATTCCTAGCCATGTTTTTTCTGGATATCACAAGTGTTTGTTCAAAGTATAAACACACCAGGACATCTAACAACTAGTTGTTTGTAAAGCTTCTATAAAAACGTGCAGCTCCACAAGCCTCTGGGTTTTTCAAAAATGACCACCTTCTCCTGTTGGACTAGATGATCTTTCAGGGTCCCTCCCAATCCCTAACATTCTGTAATTCTGTGATTCTGCTCCTTTTAAACTCCAGCCACAGCACAGCAATACAGCAATTAACTTCACAACTCAGTTTTATCACAAACCACTTTTCAAAACCCAAGCCATAGTTTAGGAACATTAATGCAATGCAACACCCTTGGAAGTCCAGAGGTATTCCTTCCCTCAGCAGAGGCTAAGTTTAACAAGGCACAGAATACTGCAACCAGACACATTTGAATTTAATTAGTATATTTGTCACAGTTCCAAGAAGGCTGACACTACACAGCAGCCAGAGTACTTAGCATATTTTATAAAATTCCTAGCTCTGTAATATTCTCAAAGCTTTCACGTTCTCAGCAATCAGACAATGTGTCACAGGCCAGCTAGCCACACGTTACATCTAGAAGGAAGGAAGTGCTGAGCAGAGCAAGGGCAGAAGTACAAGAGCAGCTCAGCAGTGCCCAGTACTCAGTCCTGTGCTGTCATGCCACACGATGCTGTGCATATACATTTGTGCTAGAGAGTTTAACCAGTGCTGCTTGATACATTCTCATGCAATTCCACAAATCAACATCCTAGGAAAGACTTAACATCAGTAATTAGTAACTACTTAAATACTTTAGGCCAAGAAAGAAATTGAGCATCAGATGGAGGTGTATGCATTTGTGATCATCCTAGTGTTGGTCACTTGATCATACTGCTTGACAGTTAGTGGGAAAAACCTGAAATTATCACAGCGCTCAAATATTACATGTTTTGAACACAGAGTGCATATGTAACTCCACATACGGTTCTCACCTCCTCTGGGGGCAAAGTAGCCAGTGGTTTTATGACAGCAGCTAGAGGAACTTGGGACTGTTTGGCCATATCTGAAGTGCAGGGAATATTGTAAGATGTGCATCTTATGTAGCGGGGGCTTGCATTACCTGAGGAACAAAGGACAAATCACTGTGAATTTCAGTACAAGGTAAGTTTATATTCAAGAACAGAAACAAAGATAACTTCATTTGTGTTGTTAAGCCACAGAGACTTTGAGTCTATAAAAAAAAAAATAAATTATTACATCTATGCAAACTTGAATTGTAAACAAAATGCTTCTTTATGATTAACTACATATAATAGAAGTCTTTAATTTAAAACAAATTAACTTGATTCCCCATCAACTTAAACCACCAAAAAGGGATTCCTGTTTCACTCTTTGCAGACTAAAATGTATTATAGGCAGAAAACTCAATTCAAACATTTCTACCATTTGATTTTGTAAATTTGGCTGAAGAGTAAAACAGTTGATTGTAGAATCAGATTCTGAAGTTTTAAGAGAGATTTAAATCTCCAAAACCATGTGAGAAATTAGATTAAATTTCTCAACAAAGCCCATGGACCAACTGACATCCCACTTGATTTAACAAAATACAGTTCCCAGTCCAATTAAAATGATATTGCTAGGAAATTTCAGTTCTTAACTGCTGCTCATACAGCTCTACAGAAGAGACAAAATTTGCTGCTTTTTGATATCCCTGCTAATGCTAGTCCCAGGGACCTGTCTTGAAAAACTTTTTTTCACTTGTGAATTGGCTAACAGCTACCAAGCAATCAGGAGAATTTGAATTGAGATCAAATCAACACATGACTTGAAACTAAGCTTCTGTTGGTAAAACACACATCCCTAGCCACTGAAATAATTCCTCAAACTTTTCCTTTAAAGACACAGTTCTGCCACTGACAGAACTTTGGGGTTTGTGTTTTGCTTGTTTGTTTAGGAAAATAAAAATATTTTACCTTGATCCTTGACCAAGAAATTTGTGGTAACAAGAGGTGGGACCTGCCCTCTCACTCCAGTGACAAATGGTTCTGATCCACGGTTACTTCTGTCATCTTCAATCACTTGAATCTATGATGGACAACACCATATTAGTATTTGAAGGTTTGGTTTCAAAGTACTGTAAAATACAAAACTTTTATTTGTATGGAAAAGAAAAGGGAACCTGAGGCAAACATGATCTCTAAAAATAAGAAGTCTAAAGCAAGTAAGTTTTGTAAAGCAGTCACCTCTCAGTTTGATTTTGAACAGTACTTAATGACTAAAAATAAATCACAAGATGCAAATCATATTATTCCCCAAGTATTTTTAGTAGCTTATTTTGTGTTTTAAGGCCTGATCTAAATTTGCAAAAGCCAAACATGGATCAAGAAATGAATTATTTAGTAGTATTCCCCTGTATACTGGTCCTAGTCAAATGAAAATTAGAAGCTTCTTTAAGCTTCAGGCTGAAGTTCCATAGATAATCTGGCTTTTCCTTTCTGTTATATTCCCACTTTTTTTTCATAGTATACACTTCTAACCACTGTAACTCTGACCTAAAGACAGATACTTGCAAGCACGGGTGGAAGTCTTCATTACTCCATGATGCTCAAGAGTTTGTGAATTCTGGGGATGTGGAAATTGAAGTTTCAACAGACTTGCCAATGAATTAAGCTTAATAAATTTCAAAGCCAGTAAAATTCTTAAATGTCTTAGTATTTCAAATTCTTCATTAATGCAAATATGCTTAAGATAATGGAAATGCATCAAACAGTTTTCCTTGACTACAATACCCACTGATCTTTGCATATGAACAGAAAATTGTAGTTATACATCGTTTTAAGTATATTTTAATACTGGTGCCTGAATGAAAGCACCAAAGCTAGCAATCATTCTTCTGATACTATTTTGCCACCAAACAGATAGGCCTTTGCTTAGAGTAAACTGTGAAATGCCAAAGTTTACGTGGCAGAACTTGTATCCTTACTAAAGATCCCAAGTTGCCAGCAGAAAGCCTCTCACAGCATCAGATGGCGACTACTCTAGGATAAATCTAGTCCTGTTTCAAAAGCCCACAGACTGACTGATGTTGGTGATCTCACTGTTGGTACCTATGACATAATCAACTCTGACTAAATGAGGAAGAAGTGACCCAAGGGTAATATAGGTCAAACGTTTTTTTTTATTATTATTTCCAGTCCAAAAGGTAGCTGCTTTTTTCTTTGTTTAGATAAGATTCTCTACACATAAACATTAAAGTTACCCATTCAAAATGTAATGGTTATGTGTGAGGACAGATAATGAGAGAATGTTTATAGCTCCCCATGTCTCACATTAATCTACTAGAAGATTTATAACAGGAATTAACATAAAACCAAAACGGTTCATCTGCAATTCTAGAACTTCAGAGAATTAGCCCCATACTGGTATATCAACAAGAAGAGTAATCAAACTCTGCTCAAAACTGGTAGAAAACATGGCTACAAATGCGCATGCTGTACATATGTAAACATGAGACACACACTGTATGGACAATTACACTGATGGCTTACAATGAAAACGCCAGTTTAAATTTGATAAAGGAGATATTCTAAACATGAGACAAAGGGAAGGGAAGACATTCTTCATGATCTGTTTCTGAAATAGTCTGCTTTCTATTGCCTCACCATTCATCACAGAAGAGAACATTTTAACAACCTCTTGTGGTGTAATGATATTCATTTCGATAAGGCAAGCAGAAGACAGCAAGGAAAGGGTAAAGGATTAATGATGGAGGGTTAGTGACATGAAGTTCAGGTTTCAGGCATGCACAGATAGATGGTCACCAACACACTACAATCGACATATATACAGCACTTACTGGACTAGGAATTGCATCTGGGTCTATTCTGTGCCTGGGTTTCTGCTGGGGTGGCAGCTCATTAAGCTGCTTTTAAAAATAAATAAAAAGAGTGCCACAAAAAAAAAAAAAAAGAAAAAAGAAAAGGAAAATAAAAATAAAAGAGAATAATAAAACAAAAAAGTAACAGTGTTACTTCTCTCTACCCAAATCTGTAGCACTGGAATTAGATACATTTGGACACTGGTTCATGCAACTGGAAACATCAGCTTCTGCAGCACACATGATCCCAAGACCAGCTTTGCCAACATATTTAGCTTGGGCTCTGAACAAATTGCTAACAGAGGTGGGGGCTCACGTGCTCATTTTTGTTAGAAATTGGGGATTTATGCTTTAAGAACATGCTAAAATGAAGGCAACTAACACAAGCCATTTGAGTTCTCATTTAGTGGAAGAAAAGGAGACAAGCAGTTAAATATTTCTCATAGTCTAAAAAAAAAAAAAAAGTTCATAAACTTCACATAAACCTAGAGTACTAGCAGATAATATTTTTGAATAGCAATAACTCCTGAACAGCACCAGCTCAGATCTATGATGTAAGTCAAGACTAAGTTATTTTTATAGTTTTGAAGTAAACTGATTGTAAGCACTGCCCTAGAAACGTTTCCTATTATAAAATGTGGCCTTTCAAGACAATGCCAGAACAGCAGCAGCAGAAGGAACAGTAGACCAGCAGCAATAAGACTGCCAGGCTTAATATTACACGTCACTGCTTGTCCTTTCTCAGAACCTCCATTCTGAAAAATAATCCAAATCAGAGAAAGGGTCCTTATTTGACTGAAGTAGTGTTGTGACTTAACGATCCAAAAAAACACTAACCAGCTTTTTGATAGATTATAGGAAAAGGGAAATGAAAAGCACTACAATTGTCTCCTATTAACCATACTTTCAACATAGATCATACAGTTCATAGACTATCATCTCAAAATCCAAAATTAGTTCACCTTGCAACGTTATTAAGTGAGAATCCAGAAATGGAGAAACAAGCTTAATCAAAGCCCTCAAGAACTCTCAAAGCATAACATAGTACAGAAAAAGACCTGAGGAATTAGAGCATTTATTTGCATAGGCAGTGCTCTTCTTTGGTGACCAAGAAAAATACTGCTTCTGGGCTTATTCATAACCAAAGATTGAAGCTGGATATATGAGAGAAAAGTAAGCAGGAAAACAGACGGATGTTCTTTGGAACAAGAAACCTGTTTTCAGATCTGGTCTTCGTCAGTTCTGTTCTATGTAAAGACAGTGGAAGAATTCACACTGGTAACAACAAAGTAAGCTTACAGGGCTAGGAATGGAATCTGGATCCAAGCGTTTTGGTGGAGGCGGTGGTCCGGGTTGACTTCCATAATTTGGTACTCCTGGATAGGCTCCTCCATAGTTTGGTTGGGGACCCCTCACCTGCCCAAAGGAACCTTACAAAAAAGGGACAGCAAAATCAAACAATGGTAAATAGCAGGCATTTCGTCATTAGGCACTTCCCACTTTTTCTGTCATCACCAAAAAAACAAGAAAAAGAAAGTCACATGCTTTTCAGTTAATAGGATTAAATGCATTTATCACAGTGTTTCAGCTTAGATCTGTACATCTCTCTCAATGATCCAATGAACTGATACAGTCATCCTTAAAACCAGACTTAACAAACACGGGTTTTTAGACTAACAACTATTTTTAGAGTAATACAATTACAATACACATTAACATCATGCACTGAACAAGAACATTTAAATAAAATTGCAGAACAGCTTAGCAGAAACTGCACACAGACGAGCCAAATAAGCTAGTGGGTGACCCATAATTCCTCAAAGTAAATGTATGCAAGAAGTCCTTTCAGGTAGTTTTGGCTTGTCTGAAATTACAGTAATGTATGACTATCCTTTTTGTTTTGTAACTACCAAAAGTTATTTCATATTACTTTAGACAATTTCAGTCAGTTATGGAATATCACCATGATTTACCCCATTAGAGTTTTTACAATTCATAGCAATTGGGCAGATATTTTTAAGTAATTCACCTGGCCAGTTGTGCAAAGCTGCATGGATTCTCAATCCTGACACTTGCACATGATTACTTTATCCTAGCTATCTGTAAATGTTATTGACTAAAAATCAGCCACAAGTGTTCATAATTCAGAAAGCATATACAAAACATGAAATGTTCTACAGGGAGAGAAATACAGCAACTCCTTTTCAACGTTTGCCAACTCCTCTCATATCAACACGCTGGCTACAACTTTTTTTTAAAAAGGCTCTTCAGGATTTCAGATCTTTATTTTTTAACAGATGAGGTTGCAGACATCAAATTGAAGTTCATGAT
Organism: Apus apus; assembly: GCF_020740795.1. Classification (NCBI taxonomy): domain Eukaryota; kingdom Metazoa; phylum Chordata; class Aves; order Apodiformes; family Apodidae; genus Apus; species Apus apus. The sequence continues at coordinate 21,495,951 of NC_067285.1, read as the reverse complement.
AAAATTTTCATCACAAATTCTTGCAGCATTAGGGCACCAATTACTAACCTTTATGGACAAGTAAGCTAGAATTCCTTCAGTTACACTAATCTAATCAAAACCCGCACAACAACTATCTAAGAATGACACATTCGATTGTTTATCTTGGATTTGTCCTTCTGACATGAGAGCAATGAAGCAAGAGGGAAGCTCTCAAATGCAGCCAGGGGCCCAGAGGTAACAAACCCAAAATCTGGTTTTCAGTTTGCAGCACACAGAGAACTCACATAATTTACAATTCCTATGCTAGGAATACTCACCGTTCTGCTGCATTTGGTATCCGGGCTGAGGAGGATGAGTGGGAGGAGGTGGTCCATGGAGGCCACTTATGGGAGGCCCATGGTGTGGCCCTGACATAGTTGATGGAGGTGGTGGTGGTGAGGATACATGGTTAGGCTGGGACGTTGGTGGTCCAGCAAGTGTCTGTCCAGGCAGTGGTGGGCCTGTCATGGTAGGTGGCCTTGGGGCACCTGCAGTAGGAGGGTAAGAAGGTCCAATCCCTGTAGAAGGAGGTGGGGCAAAACCAGGGACTTGAGTAGGTAAGCGCTGAGTTGATATTAGTTGACCAGGAAATGGAGGCTGTGCCAAAGGAAGACCCTCCGACACACTCGAAGGAGGGGGTCCTTGGCTTGCAGTGTAAGGTGTGTAGAGACCAGATCCTGTTGCACTAAAGCTTCCTGAGACTGGGGGAACCGATGTTGGGGGACCTGGTAAGAACAGAAGGTAAAACAACATCTTCTATTATCCTCAAGAGAATTAAGATGCAAGCAAAATCCATTTGCTCTAGAATCATAAAATGGTTTGGGTTGAAAGGGATCTTAAACATCATCTAGTTCCAACGCCCCTGACACACATTCAGAGTAATTTCAGCCTTTTGTGATTTACTGATCCCTTCTTTTTTTTTTTTTTTTGACTGGGCTGTTGAACAACAATGACAAAGGCTGTAGTCTCTCCTACAGCTTACTTAGGGATAGACTGGTTCTGTGTTTCATACTAAGATTCACCTAGTTGAGGAGAAATAATTACTCTTTTGTCACTCATGTCCTGCAGTACTTCCTGCACTGTCCCCTACAATAGTCTGAGTTCTGTTTTTCCCTATGACCTTATTAGGCAAGGAAACTACCATTTACTATGGCTGATGTCAAAACCCAGAGAATTCTCATCACCATGTGAAAATGAACCATTGACAAGAGCAAATATTTTATGAAATTACTAATATATATTTAAAGCAAAAGTGTATTTCTGCAGCCAGGAAATCTCACCATAGCCCAGTCCAGCTGGGGGAGGAGCAGAGACTGTAGTACTGCCAACTGTCATCCCTGCCACGTGATTGATGAGCTGCTGTACACTGGCTGGAGGAGGACCATATTGCTGGAACGTAGATGTCTGGCTGACAGGCGTGTGTGCTGAGCCCGGCAGAAACGGCTGAGAAGCAGGTGGCCTGAGAAGGAAGATGAGAAACTTCACTGGATTCCTCATTATATAGTTACAATTCCGTGTCTTTTTAAATTTTTCTACCACACAAACACTAGCTAGGTCTCCATTATTTACATGAAGCATGGCAGCTCAGGTTAAGAATAATTAAAAATCCTGTGTGAATCTGAGTTCCTTTAATAAAAAAAAATATTGATTAGTTTTTGAAATAAAAATTCTATGTTTATAGCATTTTTTGTTAATTTCATTTTAGTTACTGCAACAAACCAGAATTACTGCAGACTCTACAGGGTGAGTAATGGTAAGGTCTGCACAGCTATCTAAGAATGTTCTGTTGCTCAAAGGATTTGAACTGTACAGCTAACAGTGATGAGCATACCCTGAAGGAAACAAAAGCCAACCACCTTTCCCCATAATCGCAATGAAGCAGTGAGCACTGCTGCCTCTCACCACAGAGGGAATGGCAACACCTTTCTGGAGAATACATCCAAGAGATTTTGATGAAGGTAACTCAGGGGCACATAAAAGACAGAAACAGACTCAGAAGCAATACTAAGGAATTATTCAATAATGCCAGACAGCAACATACTCCAGAGAGAGATCAATTCACACTGCCAAGGAATCAAATACTATGGCTGTGTGGATGCATTTGTTTTAAAATAAGACAGATTACGGGAATCAGAAAACTCTTCAGGAGGAAGATGACTACCACACAGAAAGTCTTTGTAAGAACTGGTTTTGATAAGTCACTGACATCTGCTCGTATCCTTCCAGTGGTTTTAATCTCCAGTATTCTTACTATCTAACAAATACCTCTATGACAAAACGCTGCTCTAAAGCAATAATGAAGCCATAGAGAAAGTCACTCCACCACAGGAAAAGCAAAGTATTTAGTCTGTTTATATCCTAAAAGGTCTAGATCTAGTATAGGCCTACCAAGGCAGACCTTTTTTATCATTTGCTCTTCTTGTATGTACCTCTGCACTGGGGCTGTTGAGGTTGGAATTCCATTCTGCACATCTCCATGTCCAAGCTGACTGTATGCCACGTGACCAGAAGGAACAGATGCTCCAGAGGCTGGAGGGGGAGCTCCAGAGGCTGGAGGGGGTCTTAATGAACCTACAGACATAAGGGGAAAAAAATATCTTAAATTTTTTTCAAAATAAGAAATTACTCCCAGAAACAAGGGCTTGAACCAACTAACATGAGAAATCCAGAAAATTAAAAAAAGTGCAGAAACAATTTAGTGGTGGCTGAATTGATGTATCAATACTCCACAAGCAACAAATAATTTATACAACAATATTAGAAGCAGCAAAAGTATAAATATTTTCAGTCTGTCAACTAGTCACCATCTCCATGCAGATCAAGTAGGAATTATGTACTGTGTAAGGTCTTCAAAAGACTATTTCATGTTTTGATGAAGAAAAAACCATTATCTTGTCAGTAAAGTATGAAATTCTTCTCCTTTCAAGTCTAATTATTTTTATCCAGATGAAGGAAAGTATTCACATAGAACCTAATGGTCATTACAGGTCAGTTTTCTCTTCTTGAAAGGTAAGCAGGTTCTCTGAGTAGATTCAGTCTTCAAAAATTACATGCAGCTAGCTGCTTTATATATGTAACAATGGAGGGCCATCACAGACTGTTCTTTCCAGACCCTCAAAGTTGGAGGCTAATAAGAGTACTTTCTCATCTTTCACACTGAGCTAGCTGGTTCAGTCACAGCCAAAACATATTTGCCTCAGGAACAAGTCTTGATACTTTCCACAGATGGCACAACGCTGGGTACAATATTAGCAGACCAACTGCAGTGACCACTTCCAAAAAGGAGAATATAAACTTCTATTTTAATATTATGTTAAAAAATGCTGATAATTAGAACAAACATTGACCATGCCTGCTAGCCACAAGGAAACATAATTTATGTATGGGCTATCAATAAATATGCATGACTAAATAGAGTAAGCTACCCCATGAGATCAAGGCAGCATATATACACTGCTGTGTCTCTGACAGTGACTGGCATTACAAGTTTAAAAGGGACTCTGAAACCTTGAGAAGGACCATTACAAAATAAGAAACCGTTTCTTGATTCTACAGTATGATTTATACACCAAAGCCTAACTTTTAAACTTAAATGTTTTTATCTTATCTGCTACATGTTATTCTTAGTAGGCTTGAGTATGTGAATTCAAGGAAGGAATGAACTAGACGTTTTATGAATAACCAGTAATTTCTTGGGGCATTTTTCTGTATTACTAAACCTCCTCCTGCTTTTTGTTTTGAGACTTAGGGTTTGATTTTTTCCACAGATATTTATTATTTTTACATACCTTCAGTGCATTAGGCCTTGTCTTTTCTAAACTACTGTTACAGAAGTTTCATCTGACTCTTCATCTGGCAAAGCATTTCTTGATCTCTATTTGTATATTGTCTAGTATTTCTATTTCTGAATGGTTTTTGTGATAGCTTTTCAGTTAATTTTATATACTTCCATCTATTTTGGCATCTCTTTCCTCTGACAGCACAGGTAAACTGTTTGGCATTATCTTTTGTCTTTGAAAGAATATTTAATCCAGTTCCTGGAGGGAATCTACACCTTTTTGATTCTTTTTTTTTAAACATTAAGTAAACTTCCTCCCCCCAACTTTAACAAGCATATAATTTGACAAATACATGCTTACTTCAGATAAAGCATCTCAAGACCTCTTTTTCTAGTTCTTGTCAGAAATACACTTCAGTAACCATTACCACAAGCTGCTCAAATAGCCAGGGGAAAAAATTCTCTTGAACAAGTATGACTCTAGTGGTTTATTAGCTTAAGATTCATTATTCCTGAAGAATCCTGAATTTTCCCTTCAACACCTTTGACATACTGTTCTTACTCATCACAGACCTCAAAATGGAGATAGATTACAGCAAAATGAGATTTTGGGATTTTACTCAAAGCCCTGAGACTATATAGCCTTGGTCCAGTTCAGACTCCCTACTCTTCTAAACAAATTAACACTGCTGGAAATAGCTCTATCAAAATACCACTAGTTGGGAAGAAGGAAAAATACAGTAAGATTTCTTGCAGTGTTTCTAATTCTTACATCCTAATTGCCACAGCTTTTGGAAACATAATTACTCCTAACATATATTTGGTTTCTGTGCTATAGCCAAGGAAGCTAAAAACTTATTTTTCCCTTAAATAAAAGCATAAGTTACAAAAATCTTGTGAGTTCCAATAACAACCTTCTGGTGCTTGGGGAGATTTTTCATTTCTTCATTGCAATGCTATAATTTCAAATCTCATGTTTTAGTTGTCTCTCAAGTAGGAGACTGCATTCTTTTAAACTAAGGATTCTCTCTGGCAGAACCTGAATGAGCCACTGTAGATTTTGAAATCAGTTTTCAGAAAACATTAATCACAAGTCAGGTTTTATCTATGAATCTGCAGGCATAAGGGATTTCTATTAGGATTATTTCTGCATATCCTATTTATGTTTCTGGAGTGCTACCTACAAATAGATTGGCAAGTGTCCCATACACCTCTGTCTGAATAATCAGGTACCCACATTTTTGAGATAAATATCCGTATTAAATGGGAACTTGGCACAGAAGAAGCAGCACAGCACAAACACACAGAACAGATACAGTTTACCTATGGAATTAGGTGGAAGAGAAGAAGTGTCAGAGTTGAGAGATACAGGAGAGCCCTTTGAAGGAAACCCCAAGGAAGGAAAGTAACCTGGAAAAACAGAATACACCAGTAAATCAAGCCTGAGACAAAGCACCAAGGGACAGTGTTTTCAATGCTGAGGATAGTCCTGCAGTGCAGAATATACCATATACATAAAATCCACGTCACATCTACCACAATATTCCTTAAGTTATACTTCTTCTCACTGTTATACTCCTTCTCATATTACCAACACAGTTCAGACATTAACATTAATAGAAGTGTTAATAGTATCAACAGAGTCTATGCAAAACAATACAGCAGCAGCCTAATGGTTATTCATATTCAGATAACTGCATCTGCACTTTCAATGCATGATCTCATCAAAAGGAAAACAGAAGACTGACTGAAAGACTAGTGCAAAAATATACTGATTCTTTCAACATTCTCCTAGCAAGAAGTAGCTATTTACAGCTAGCAGCACAATATTCCACTTCTGGTCGCAAGCAAGACTAACATGACTGACATAGCATTTCCATGTTTCCATTAGTTAGAGCTAGGGTTTGTCCATAAATACTCCGTGACAGAGAATGGTACCTGCTCCCAACATTTCTCCACTCAGTCCTCCAAACAATTTTATTGTTTTTACAAGTAAAATCCTAGGACAACTACTTTGAGATAGCATAATAAAACTGGCAGTTTTCCTTTTACCCTTCAATGTTCACTAAATTCCTGTTAATCTAGTGCCTCTGAAATTAATTATCTTTCCTCTATATTACGCAGCTACAGCAGGTCTTGCTACAGAGACATGCAGTAAATGTGATGGCGAAAGAAAGGGCAAGTCACTATCTTCACTACCACCCATCAGCCCTATTTGATAACATATTTTGTTTGCCACTCTCTTCTATCCAGATGTCATATTCAGCAGCTACTAACAGGTCAACTTTTGTCTGTTAAGCTAGTGCTCTGAATTTTACATTCCTTCCTTCTAACTATAGGAATCCTGGATTTAGAGCAACAGGTTTAAAATGTACAACTTGTCAACTGATATGTCCTTAATACAGGCTGCTCAATCACGGAAGGATGGTCTCAGAAGAAAAGATGGAAGAGAAATCTCCACAAACCATAAGTGGCCTTTGGCTGATATTTAAGGAAAGTACATGAGATACTCCTTAAAAGCAGTGTAATACACTTTTGTTGTCCAAATGGAACCACCTTGTTGCTCTCAGTATCACATTACCTTTCAAACATTGCTGGCAGAAAAAAAAAAAAATCTGTCTTTTTAATCTACACAAGTTTGTAGGCAAATTATCAAGCATTCTAGGTATGTCCTTACTGAGTTGTCATGAACTACGTTTGTATTGTTCTAAAATTAAAAAATGCAAACCAGAAACAATTCAGAAGGAAAAAAGTTAATTCCCTTAAAAAAGAAACACTTTTCAGACTTGTAAAGTCTGAAAGTTCTTGAAGTATCTGATGGAAGATGCTCATCAATTTCTTGTTACAAACATCCTAAACATTCTTCACACTGTTCACAGCCAAAACCCATTTACTATAAATAGCTGCACTGATTAAACTTCTCCAACAAATCTGTAATCTTTGTCCTTTCAGTCTCTCTCACTGAAGCAATTCCAATTTCTCCCCATTCTTTCCATGGGACAGGAAACAGTAGTTAGTCAATGGCTACACTGAGGAGACAGAACTCAATGGCTGAGCTCTGTCTTCCCAGGAAGCAGGGTTTTTTCCTCTGCCCAGTTCTGATTTTCATTACTTTTACAGGAATTTAAGCTCTCTGTCAAGCGAGTTCAAAACTCGCAGATTAAAAGTGCTCTTGGAAGAGATTTATTGAGAGGAGGGGAGGAACAGGATTAAAGAAAGAAAAGGAAGATGGAGCAACTGAATAATCCATTCTTCAGCACATTATGCTTATGCTTCTTCTGCTCCACTACCCTGCTAACTCCAGATGAAAAACCCAAAAGATTAATTATTCAGCTCCCAAATGTCAGTCCCCCATCTATAGGTGTCTTATAGGCACTTTGATTGTTCTGTCCTTTTCATTGAGTTCGGTTTAAAATTCAAAAAGTTTCAAAAAATTCAAGATGTACTTGGAGGGGAGAATAATACAGAGCATGATTAGCATATTCCTCATTTCCTTAGAATACAAATTTGAAAGCTAAACAAACATTTCTGCATGGAAGTTTGTGTTGCGTTTATCTCAGCAGAATTTAATGAATCCACATTATTGTGAAAGGCAGAAATACTTTCACTGAAAGCAGTAGTATTTTCTCCTCTTCATTTCAGATATTAAAGTCACTACTAATCCCCCACAACAATTTAGGTACTTGGAAACAAAGGCTCCTAAAGTTCCTTAATGATTTTAAGTTAGCCTTTCTTTTGAAATGAGGGGAAAAAAGTGTAACTGCTTTGCTTTGTGTTTTTTTTTGGTTTGGTGTTTTGTTTGTTTTTTAAAAAAACAAAACCAAGGGATATGATCCTGCACAACCAGGAAAATTCTGAAAGACATTATCTTGCCACATATCCACAAACTTTCCATTGATTTTAAAGGCATAGAAGAAACAGCAACCAACAAACATTCTGCCTAGAGTTGTATACCCTACTCTTTCACGTCTTTCTATGTAATAATGTAAGGCAGTCTCAATTATAAATCTATTATAGTCTGTAAGTGCTGCCCCACAATATAGCCTCATCATGAGGACTGTCCTAGTCAGGTTCTTCAGTACCACAGAGGCAGGGACATACAGGAAAAAAATGCAGGCTGTGCTTCTCAATGTGTCAATTTTTATAATTTTTAATATATCCATTATTAAGTGGACAAATGACAGAACAATAACCTCAGAATGTGCAGGAAGAACGTGATTTTTAACATCATGAAAGCTATACATAGAAGATAATTGCTACCACAAAACAAAGAGTAACAATAGGAGACAAAAAAAAAAAAATGCCACGCACACAATAATTCATGGGTTATCAATCATTAAGTGTTGACTGAGAAGTACCTTGTGGAGGGGCTGGCTGTTGATATCCTGGCATCGGACCATTATAAGCTCCATATTGCGACTGAGGAACCCCTGGCAATGGCTGTCCTCTGTAGGCAGGCTGCTGGTATCCCTGATATCCAGGCTGAGGTTGCCCGTAAGGAGGCCCTGTGTGAGCTTGCTGGTTTACACTCATTGTATTGACATCCCCAAACTAATCTCACCTGCAAAAAGGGGGGAAAAAAATGGCTTTTAGCAGACATAAAACCAAACTGGCCAACTTCCCTACTGTTTTCACATAAATGAGAGCTCCTGAGATACTAGGGAAGGTAAAACATGAATAGTAATTCACTCTTGCAAAGCAATTTTTTCAAGCAAGATAAATGGTTTACAGGAGCTAGTGAGGAAACAGTATTTTCAGAAACTGTGTTTTCTAATAAATTTATTACCTGCTTCATCCTAGCTAGACTTGTGATCATCTTAGACAAAAATAACATAATTTGCCATTCCAAAGCAGATGAGTATCAGGCTTCCTGAGATACTGTATGAACTACTTCCACCTCACAGAACATCAGATCAACAGAAAACATATTTCATTACAGAGATGAGATGCCTTAACATAATGACTCAACAACACCAAACAAGTTCAGCTTTCATCTCTGTTAGTCTACTTGGTAATGTCGCCTTGCTACAAGCAACACACAGTTCATCATCCACAAAGGTTGCTTCTTGAAGTGTTCGCCAGAATAGAATCCAGAACAGTACGAGTATCAGGGCTTTTAGCTTTTTTTTAAACAAGTGATTATTTAAAGTCCTTGTTTATGTACATAAATTTCAGAAAACTAAGATATTCCAAAAGCAGCATGTTCACCAAAGAAAGATGTCCAAATATTGAAAAGTATCACAGGAAAAGATGTCACCAGTTACACAAAAATGTAAGATCTGAAACAGAGCTCCAGAGACAGGTTTTTTGGAAAAGGTATGGAAGAAATCTGCTTAATTGATAGATTCCCAACTCCGCTAACTATATAGACTGACTAAATTTACAAAGAGGAAAACAGAAATGGCATTTGGAAATCATAGACCAAGCAGGCCAACTGTTACAATACCACAGAACTGAGCAGGCAGGTAAACCACAGAGCCCTTGAGTTGTGAGAGCCAAGGAGATTATGTCACAGGCAGGAGACTCCCTGGGTGTCTGTTGCTCAAGGATATTTTGCATCCCCTGTACTCCTTTGAACACTCCATATGTCACTGTTACCCTCTTCAGCTAAGACAATCTACACTAACACTGTAAATAAATGTGTGTTCAGAGAAATTTTATTTTTTACTAAAAACCTCCAACTTATATAAATATGTAAAGTTAAGGTAAGGCAAATAACTAATGTTGCCTTCATATTTTGCTCCATCATGCTCCACACGAACTTGTGAGTTAAAGAAAATCCTAACACAGAGGAATCATATAGCTGCAACAGCCACCAGCCAGTTGAGGCAAATCCCAATGAAGAATCCACAGCTTAGCTCAAACAGGTAACAGCAACCAAAGCTGTTTTGCCTAGATATCAATTAGAGTATGTCAACCAATGCTAAGGTTAGTTCGTCACATTATCAAAAATATGATGTAAAATAATTACTTCAACAAATGACAACACAGTTGTACAGCACAGGCACTGAAATAACTACAGCTTTGTAAGAATCATCCACATAGAAATTCTTTCAGATCTATCTATCTATATATACATGAAAGGAAAGCAAATACCATAACAGAGCAACTTAATTATTCAAAGAAAGCTAGCATAATACATACATACTCTTACAGTCAGCCAACAGGATAAATGTCCATATTAAAAAGGCTAATGCTTACTCCAAAATTATTTATTAAACTTTATATTAAAAGAATTAAGTTTAATCTTTTTATTCTTCAAGCTGTATAAATGTAATGATGTAGGGCTTTTGTTTAGAAAAATAACTTAGATATTTATAAGATCATTTGCTCTTGAAAGCAACACAATGTCATATGCAACAACTTACAAGAATGTGACATTTTCTGTGCAGCCTGCTGTGTTTTTCAACATGATTATACATTATAAACATGACAACAAGAGAGTCACTTCTAAAGATTCTGGTTTTTCACATCACCTTTGACTTAGTTCTACAGAAGAGTAGAAGAGTCTGACCTGAGCAGCCACGGGGCCAGGAAACCTGGACTTTGGGACCTGCTCCCTTCCCAAGTTCCCCTGAAGGTTAACCTCCTCCTCCCCAGGTAGGCAACCAGTGTCACCACACTGCAATCACAGTCTCCAACCACCTCCTTCCTGTTCAGTGCAAATAGGAGAGTTCCTGTTGCAAAGGTGGAGGTAAAGGGAAAGAACAGGATGAGAAGACTGCTCTACCGACACATCGTGCAACACCTGGGCAGGGCTTTCTGCCAAGGAAGGAGGGCTGCTTTCTCTCCTTCCTGCCCCTCGCAATTGCTTATTGGATTGTGAGGAACTTGGCCTCTAGTCACTGCTCCTACAAAAAGATCCTTCCTCCAGGAAGAGCTACAGGCAAACTAACAGCATCCTGCAGGATACCTCCTGATCTATCATCATTAAGACACTCTTCACAAGTTACACCTACAGAAATCCCTGAACAGAACTAATATTTGAACAAGGAATTATTACAGGGCAGGAGAAGAGCAACCCTTTATGCCTTTTTTTTTTTTAATTAAAAGCATGATGACACAAGAACTCAAGGATGTCTCTTGGAAACCACTTCTGACTTACTGTTAGGAGTGTACATGCAGTGATCTTTTACTATTCTCTTTTCAGCCTTCCCCCACTCCCCATGAACATCAGTATTTCCCACTTGAGCAGATAATATCTGTCGGCTTGTTGCTTTCTCTGCAATGATGCCAAAACCAAGAGGTAAGCTCACTTCACACAAATCTTGCAGAAGAAAAGATTTCTGAGCAAGTTCCTACAGTTTCTATGGAAAAAGTAGCTACACAAAGGAGATGGTTCTAACTGAAAGGTAGATATGCCTCAGACTTTTAGTTAGCCCATGTGGCAGCCAGCACAGGCTAATCTCCACTATAGCACAAGATGATGCTTGCTCTACAGAGCAAGGAAGGGGCAGAGGGTCAAGGAGGGAGCTGGAAAGGAGGAAGAGTCAAGAACAAGCTTGGTGTTGAAATTGTGGAAAAGGCTTCTTCATTATTTTGGTTGCTCAATTTGCTCTAAATGTAAGGCTAGCAGCATGCTTGCTCATCACTGATGTGGAATACCATAAAGGGCAGGGCCAAGAGTATTCACCTCAGGGATAGTGGAAGACAGTTGTTACTTAATGAGACCATTTCCTTCTCCCCCAATACAAGTCATTTGCATCTAACAGCATTCATTTTGTCTCCAATCAAAATATAAATATGTAAATTAGAACTTGGCCACTGGAAGAGATCTGGGAGAATGGGAGATTTTTATGTTCTGTCATAGGACATGAAGAAAAAAAAATCATAGAAAGAATTAAATATATACACCAGGTAGGGAGAAACGGAGAAAATACACGTTTCACTTGATAAAAATACTGAGACTATTCCTTTGCATGTAGTAACACATTACCAAATCTAAACCAAGAGTAACAGTAAAACATGCTGTTGAACATCATATTACTACTCAGCAGTTAAAATATATAAAGCTCAAATAAGCAGGACTCGTGCTATTGGGAAAATACTATGAAAACAAGTGGTCATTACTACAATTAACAAACAATTTTCCTGCAAAGCACAAAACAGTCACTCTGTGCTGTTTTCTGTTCCTCTGTATAAAGGCAATTGACCATGAAAGTTTTGCCCAAAAGAGCTACACAGCTAAAATTCATACTGGAAAGCTGTTATACAAGACAGACAACCAGTGCTGATCAACAACCAAATGATGGAAGAAAAAGACATAGTAATCCTGGGGTGAGGGGGCTGGGATCTTTTAACTTTTACAAGAGTTTGCAAATTACTTAGTATCCAAACAAAGAAGACTATAGAGCAGTTTTTAAGGTTGTTTTTTATTTAAAAAAAAAAAAAAACAACAACCAAACACAACTAGTAGTGGATATGAGTTTGTTTCAATCAGCAAATCTCTGAAATAACTGAAAACTGCATATTAATCATTTTTATGGTCTGCATTCACTGTTAACTCCCCTTTGAAACAAAAAAGCTTGAGTTCATCAGCTCTCGATCGCTTTCTAAAGGAGAGAGAGCAAAATTACTTTCCTTCAGAAAGATGCTAATGTCTTTTTTACTGGTCCCTGAGAAATAAAAGGCTTGTTTGTTTCGGCTTCTGGGAGACTGATCCTTAAAAACAAAACAACAAACAAAAAACCCCAAACAAACAAACAAACCCAACCAGTATGGCATCCTATATTATGCTGAAACAGAAGGAAATAAGTCTACTTAATTTCTGAACACAGAAATCAAAACTGTTTCCAAAAGCTGGGACAAAAAGGGACAATCAGCCTCTTCAGAGACGAATTCAGAGTATTTTGTACAGGGCTTTTAATGCTTCTGTCCCGCAGCTTTCTGGAGAAGCAGCAAAATTATACTATTATGAAGACTTAGATTCTGAAGCTAAGAACACTCATCTGAAAGGCAGATGTCTTTGCTTTTGTTTCACTGACATCTTGACTAGTTCCTCTTAAAAGCACTCATGGAACACTCGATTCTTTTCAGATACGAGAAACTCTTGTTTTATTTTTCTACATAAAATCCTGAAAAATAAGCTCATATTCTGGAAGTCAGAGATTAGCAACTGATCTGGAAGCACTCGGGTCATTAGTACAAATGCTTCCCATACATTTGTCCAAATCAATCCAAGTGGCACTACTGAAACTGACCCTCCAGTCTGGTGGCATTTTTGTGGTGCTCTGTCTTTCCACCTGGGCAAACTCTCAATTTGTCACACCACAAGTACAATTTCCTTCATCTATGCATCTATGCTTTTCAACACCCTGGAGGTGTTCAGAAAGACAGAATCATAGAATGTTAGGGGTTGGAAGGGACCTCTGGAAATCATCTAGTCCAACCTTCCTGACAGAGCAGGTTCACCTAGAACAGGTTGCACAGGATGGCATCCAGGCAAGTTTTTTATGTCTCCAGAGACTCCACAACTGCTAAGGGCAGCCTGTCCCAGTGCTCTGCCACCCTCAAAGTAAATAAGTTCCTTCTCATGTTTACACAGACCATCCTATGTTCAGGTTTGTGCCCGTTACGTCTTGTCCTGCCACTGGGCACCACTGAAAAAAGACTGACCTCATCCTCCTGACACCCACCCTTTAAGTATCTATTGGCATTGATAAGATCCACCCCTCAGTGTAGATGAGATGTTTAGGAATATGTTTTAGCACTGGACTCTGTTGAGTTAGGTTAATCGTTGGACATAATGATCTAAAAGGTCTTTTCTGACCAGAATGATTCCGTGATTGAATCACTCCCAGAAACACCTGTTTTAATAGTTCATGAGAAGTATAAGACACAGTTTTCAAAATGAATCTTTACAATCAAGTATCAAAGTCCAGAAACCACCATATTTTCACTGAAGACATTTTCAGGAGAAGAAAGGATAGATTAGCTCCTAGAAGTTCTTGCCACAACAAGTACTGGAGCAGATTCTTGCAGTCCAGTCTTTCCTGAGCTAATTCAAAGAGGTCTTTTCCAGCTTGAGGACATAAAAATCATGCTTCACATTTAAGATGTGATCACTCCTATGTTCTGCTAAAAAAGAGCCATGTTAAGTCCTGTTTTGTTAGACTGATTCATCATCTTGGGCAAGGTCCAATATAACATGCAAGTTACCAGAGTGAAAGTGGTTAAAAACTGGATACAAAAACACCTTAATCTTGACCTAACCCTAAACCTACCACTACTTTCAACCCCTGCCACCACCACATTTTTACTTTGATAACATTTTATACTCTTTGTTGACTTAAGTCTCCTAGTAGGACTGATTTACCTCTCTATAATAACGCTCTAAGAAAAGATTTCAGAAATGCTCAGTTATGAACATTGTTTCTGGAGGACAACCCTGTGGAGGCATAAGTCATTGAAAATATGAAAATTACGAACTCACAGTGAAAGATTTCTCCCTTCCTTAGCTACCTCCACATACATGTTACAACGTGTGAAGTCATCTGACTCATTTCTGTGAACTTTGCACAAGTATAATTGATTAGGAAAAGTTACAAGAGTAGTTCAAAGTTTAGAGAAGAGGCCAGAAGGAAGAACGGATTAATAGCAATGCATATAACAAGACTAAAAAACCGTGTTATAATGTTTTCTTCACATACATTGCAACACTGACGATCTTTCATCCAAAATGTCTGCACCTGGACTTCCTCTAAAAATATGCATTATGGAATTCCCATCACTCACAAGAAACAAAGAAGCTCTGGATTAGCTTTTCCTAATGCATACTGCCCATTTTATACTGTCTTTTTACGTTAATAATTAATTTTGCTGAACATATACGAACAAACTCTATCTTCACACCAATAAAGCTTTTAAAACATAATGAACAAAAAACATTCACCTTCACTCTTCTGTGGAAACCTTGTTGTTGATCACTTTTAGCCACTCTTTGTACCTTGCCCTTCCTTAGCCAACTATCAATTCTTTCTTGGATTTTTGACCCTCCTTCTGATAATAAAAATTATAGGAAGAAAATACAGTCCTACAGTAGCAGGAGAAAATATTGAGACATACAAGCATCAAACAACTCATTACAGAAATAATCCTTTAAACACCTGTTCACCGCTATAACTCAGCTTTAAGCCATGAAATTAGAACCTGAAGCAAATGTCACAGCATATTAAGAAGAAATATTACTTATATTTATGTCCACTTCATATACTCTCTATGGCAATACAGAATGCTGAGTGGTACAGCTTCAATCAGAACCTTTTCCACACAAAGCCAGATAGAAATGGTTATGCTTCCACAGGTAGTATGTATACACAACTGAAGGTAAGTCTCCTAAAGGAGAGACTCTGGAGTCTTAGGCCACATACATTTCTATCCATCCCATAACAAGAACACCTAATCTACAAGAAAGGGGGTGGTGTGGGGTGGGGAAGTTTAAAGCCAAGATTCCCTAAACATACACGGGACAACTTCATACTAACATTAAAGACTCAAGGACAAAATCAGCAACCAGTCACCTCCTATTCTAGTAGCGTGCTTTTATACTGCTTGTAAACAACAAGAAGACATTGCATGTTATATCTCAGATGACTATTTCTCTCCCTTTAACATTTCCTCAACGTTTGGTAAAGTTGGCTGAGGAATCCTGTAACAGGAAACAATCTGTAAGTATTTGTATGGAACTATCACATTAATGGCTAAAAAAACAGAGTGAATATCAAACTGAAAAATATTTTAACATGATAGTATAAATATTAGCTCTGGTGAATGACTTTTGATGTAGGTGTAAAGCAAGACATTTATGATTCAGCAACCCCTTCCATCAGCCAGTAAGTTTACACCAAACTTCCACTATAGTGTGTCAATTACCAAGGAAGCCCAGTTTGGATGGTTTTGCAAAGTTTCTCTGACAAAGGTTTCAGAGCTAAGAGACCACAGACACACTGAAAAATACTCAAGTACATCAAGAAACTACCCTTCATTCTATGCCAGAGCATTGCCCAGGAAGAGTGAAAGCAAACTCAAACAATACAAATGAAGCACTTAAAGAACTACCTACAAAGAAAGCAAGAGTCCATCTCACATAACCACTTCTTCAAGACTACACTTGTATTTTAGTCATGCCATCCCTATCCCTTTGCTCCTTCCGTTTTCAAAGCCACAGGCAGACAACTGTTCAGTTTCACTATCAAGTGCAACCAAACTTAGCCACCGGGTCTCCACTCGGGACGACGCTCCTCTACCAGCCTCGAACGAAGGGCAGCTGGAACAGCCCCACACAAGCGCTGGGGGAAGGACCCGCAGATCACAAGGGACGCTGCAGAGGGGGCATCTGCCACACAGCGCACCCGCGCCGAGAAAAGCGCTCGGGCGACGGTCCGACTCGTAGCCCCCGGGGCTCGCCGCACCACACCGGGATGCCGACGGCTCGCCTCGGGAACGCCGGTGCCCTAGGGAAGGCCCCGTCAGCCCCGGCCACCGACACCTGCCGGCTCGGGCCAGGCCGCCAGCGGTGCGGGGCGCTCCCGCCCGGACACCTTACCGAGGAAAACTCGGGCCCCTGCAGAGGCCGAGCCTAGCCCGACGTGTCACTCGGCCGGGCGCCGCAAGGCCTCAACTCCTTGGCGGGGAAGGAAGCGGCGGCGGCGCCCCGGGCTCAGGCCCCAGCCGGGCCGCCAGGCGCAGCGCCAGCCGCCCGCCTGTACCAGGCACCCGTGCGGCGGCCACCGGCAGGCCCCGCGCCCCCGGGAGCCGCTGCCCGGCCTCACTCACCGCCGCTGCCCGCTGCTCCCGTCGCTGCTGCCGGGCCCGCTTCCGGCTGCCGGCCCCGCCGCTCCCCCGGAAGCGCCGCCCCCGCCCGCTGCGCCCGCGCTCCCCGCCCCGCCCGGCAGGGCCCGGATGCTGCGCAGGCGCGTCAGGCAGGGCGCGCGCGCACCGCCTCCGCCCCCCCCGCGTGACGTCAGCGCGGGGCGTGACGGGTGGGCTCGCGCCCCGCCGCGTGGCTGGGGCGGTGCCCGGATGTGCGGGCCCTGCGGCGCGGGGCAGCCCCGGGGGGCGGCTGGGGCGGCTGGGCCTCCCGGGGGCTCCCGCGGGCTCCCGCGGGGCCGCGGCGGCGGCGGCAGGGCCGTGGTGCCCGTGTTCTCCGGTTGCCTGCACAGGCCGAGGAGCTCCCCGTGTTTTGGCGCAAGCGTCGCCGAGTTGTGGACTCGACCTGGCTGGACGTTAACGGGCCTCAGCCGGTACCCCCTGCGGTGCTCCCGGCCTCGGGTCCCGCCAGGGGCCCGTGGGAGACCAGGAGACGGCAGCACGGGGGCCAGTTTTGTGCAGAAGTGCAATGGTGGTGCTGGAGTTGTTCGCTGCCTGGTAACCTGTGGTTGGTGCGGGCCCACCAGCAGCGTGCAGCGGCCGTGGAGGCACGGCGTGACAAGGCTGGAGGAGTCAGCCAAGCAATGGGGCCACAGCAAAACCGTGTCCTTTGAGTGTTGTGGTACAGGGCACCAGAGAGACTGGTAAAATGACTGTTAGTCAGCGAGAGATAAGCACAGGATAAAGCAGAGAGGAGCTTGTCCGCAGGATCCTAACAGGACAATAAATTTAAACCCCTGTAGTGAAAGGGGAAGCCTGGGTTTTGTTTCTTCTGTAACTCCAAGGGATCAAGGTGGCTTGGGATAGCCAGGAGTTCTTGCCTGCTGTGGTTCAAAAGTGAAGAAAGTGAAGGACCTGGTTGCAAAGCTGTTCTCTTGGCTGTTGAGTTGTCTATGCATGCAATGCCCTGCAGAGAATCATTTGAATCCCATCTGTGTAGCTAATCCTGGCTATTCTGACCCCAGTGTCTAGTATTAGGAGTGGCTCTCAGGGATGTCAGGGAGCAGCAAGCTGCAGAGGGAGCACATTACATCTGTGTGGTTTTCAGGGCACACCGATACTGCTACTGTGTAGTAACACAAGCTGCACAGCTGGAGAGCACACCACTTGGAAGATGGTTTTGTTCAATTTCCTGGAGTCAGGTGCCACCACCTGATCTTGTACAGGTTTCTGCCTGTGTCATGTCCTTGCCTGAAACTCACCCTAATTAATCCCGAGTGCTGAAAGATTCTAGGGTTTGCATTTGGAATAGGAAGTGGAAATAACTCTTTTGCTAAAATGCTTCCAGCTTTAAGTGTCAGGCAAAGCTCTAGAGAGACTGGAGGTGTGCTATTTTCAGCTACACTCCGGTGAGAGATCCAGGGTGTATGTAGGAGGGCATGGAGGGTGAGATTGACATGACATGTGTGTAGGACAACTCTGGCGCCTTACCAAGAGCAGAATCAAATGCTTAATCATAAGCAGAGCAGCAGCTGAGAGTCCAGAAGAACAGGGAAGGCTGGGCTTAACAGTCTGAACTCTCCTCCTGCATGTGTGAACTTGAAGGGGAAAGTAAGCAGAGGCCCTTTTGGGGAACTGGAGAGTCGTGAATTGTGAAGATGGGATTTGAAGATACCACCTGTTAAGAATTGGAGTCTGTTTTGAAGTTTGGAAGAGAAATTATCCAAAGCACAGAAATCATGGGAGCTGAAGAAGAAATGCTCATCACTTTGTCTGGAGGTGCCCCCTGGGGCTTCCGGCTGCAAGGGGGTTCAGAGCAGAAAAGACCCCTTCAAGTATCAAAGGTAGGACCTTGAGATATCAACTGTGAGAGCGCAGTTGTTCTGCTGAACTCAGATATGCCCACTTGGGCATCTTTCACTGCTGTTAAGGAATGCAGGAACTCCTTACTCTTGCAGCAGATTTTAAAAGGATAACTTGGGTGGAGTGGTCAATGCTTGGGGTGGAATACAGGTCCTGAAATAGGTGCTATTGGGGTAGAGACAAATGTCAGGTGAAGACCTGCTTCAGTGCAGGTCTGCATAGCTCAAGACACTTTATAATCTGTACAGCTCTCCCCAGTTGTCAGCAGAGATATAACAATAGTGACAGTGCAGAAAAAAGGGCTTAAATATGGAAGCTTTATTACTTGTGTAAGACACCCAACTTAAGAAAAAAAAAATTTAAATTAAAGCAACAAAAGCCATATTTGTAATTGAATTCAACTGTCCCAAACACTTCATTACTATATTCCAGCTTTCAAAATAGATGCACATTTCTTAGGTTCTCTTCTGATGGTGAAACTTTATCAATACTGTCCAAAATTAATATTTTTGATGCTCTGAGCAGCAAGTATTTGTTCCATTTCAAGAATTAAAAGAAAAGCAATTGCTTGAGTGGGAGATGAAATAATAAAGAAGGAATAAACAGGCATCTTGAGTTGCACTACTACTGTTATACAGCTGTTGCTCTTCTTTTTTCATAAAGACTACTGAGTAACTTAAAAATTAGGGGAAAAAAAAATCCTATGTTTATTAAACTCTTAACAGCTGCATTAGCCTTGACACAAAGGTATCTTGGGATGGCTCACTGGAAAGCACCCAACAGCAGGAATGAAAAAATGCTATTCCCAGCTCCTTCTGTTTCTTTAAGTAGACTGTGCCTCTGACAGAGGATTTTAAAATCAAATGTTTTTTGTAGTTTAGCTTAGCCCAGGTCAAAGAATGTTTTTCTGTAACTTCTGCCAACTGGTTTGGAATCCCATAGCTTGGCCCTCAAGTGGATGTTTCTTACATAGAGAAAGATTGTCTCCAGGAAAACAACTTCTGCACATACTGATTGAGCTTCAAGTGCTGAAGAGAAAGAATCAATATCCTTGAAACAGGTATCTGGCATCAGTGGCTGTTAGGAAAATGAGATTTTCAGTGGCCTGATAAACTCTTTAAGGTCTAGGATTATTTTGGCTCTTGTTTTTTCCCCAACAGACAAGAAACTGGGACTGAAGAGGGAGGAGATTCTGAGTGTCTTATAAAGGTTATTCAGAATTGAATAGCAGCAAGAACTAGCCATTACCCAGGCTAAGGTGCACCTTAAGGTGAATGGAATATGGCTCATGGATGAGTATCACTTCCAGAAAGGTATTATCTAGAAGTAGCTCTCGCACAGAACTGAGTATCATTACCTTAAGTCTCACAATACAAATATATATTTTACAATACTTGGATATTGCATTAAAATAATTATGGAAAATATAATTTATACAAATCCATTTGAGGCTCAACATACACATTGTTCTTTAAGCATCACTTTTATTTTATAATTATCATTTGGGGCTATTTTTGTCCAGAATTTAATGGCATCCAGGTGACCATATGTACTCCCTGTCTTAAAGGCAACACCTTTTAAACAGTCTCCAAATAAAGGATTTCCAGATCCTTACTGGGAACCTAGTAAGATCATATCTGAATGTAAACTGCTTTGAAGAGAATAAACCTCCAGGTGTCCTGGAGTAACCTAATTTTCCTCCTCTTACTGTGCAGAGAGTAGAAGTTTGAATCTCAGTTTTCGGCTCTATGAGTTGAAAGATCAACTCTTCATTTTTCTGCAGTTAGGATTCTGCTGTTGACACCAGCAAGTTGAAGTGTGGGCCAAAATGCTCCCTGCGAAGAGTCTTCCAAAACTCTTAACATCATTAGCAGTGCACATCTGTATATTTTAGGAATCAAAGATGGGAATGGTCCCTTCACTAAAGAAGCCTGACCAGACATAGTGGCCATACGACATAGCATAGAGAATCAGGCCAGTATTGTCTGCTTCTCTATTGGTTTGTTTAAGTGGGACTTGTGTGGATGAGCAGTTTGCTCTGTTCAGCCTCCATCCAGGAAATCAACACTAGGAAGTGTGATTAGAGGGAGGCGTCACTGAGATTGAGTTTGCCTGGCAGAGGTAAGGTCAAGTAACAACATGATGTTCATTAGTATGGAGAAGAATGTGTTGTGCGTGTATGGAAAGACAGATTAGACAAATGAGAGTCTATGTGTAAGCTGACTGCTGACAAAGAAAGGACTCTTGGGGAGAAAGAGAAGTGTTCACATGAGTCCAGGGGAATTTTGGCTTAGCAGAAGTGCTAGTGCTTTGGTTTTGCTGAAAGGGGAAGGACAGAACAGGAATGGATGAATCTGGAGAATATGTGATATGATAGGAAATACAGGCAGTAATATCCAATAGGTGCTGGTTAATACCTGAGTGGATACAGTTGGTGTCTCAGGGGATTCCAGTGTTGTCATTTTAGGCAATTTCAACTTGTAGACTAGAAAAATCATGGTAGTAAGAAAATATGCTTACCCTTGGATACCAAGTCAAATTGTTTCTGTACACCTTTCTGGATGAAAAAGAGTGATAAAAAGCTAATTTGGGCCTAGTAAGTGGAAGGGAATCAAGTACAACAAATAAGTTATGTATAAATTATATACATTGTACTTATGTAGAGATGCTGGAATTCCTAGATCAGACTAGGTTAATGGTCACTCCATCTCCTGCTTCGTGTTTCCTTTTTGTTTCCTGCAAGCTTTTCAGATGAAGCTGTAAACTTCACCAACACATGTAATTTTCCAGTGATGCAATACAGAGGGAAATTCTTTCACTCCAGCTGATTTATCAGCATGCTCTATTAAGTACATAAGAATTGGCAGTCCTGTTGGTTTGCCCTACACAAAACCAGATAATTAGTTGTGAACAGCTAGTGCTCTACTTGTCTGACTAAATTTTTCATGGTTTCCTAAGGAAGATTTGGTAACATCAAGCAGCCAGGCATTCCAAAGACTAAATGTTGCACCAAATGGGATTTCCTGTTTGAGTCTCTCTTGTTGTGTTACAAATTCCTGCATATTTCATCATCTTACATGACCAATTTACACAGTCACAGGTCTTCTTGCCTTTCTTCTTTCTAAAGTTTACACCATCATCACCTTTGTATTATTTCGCTGTATCGAGATTATGATAAAATCAATCACTAATTGCTGTTCTTAGTATCTTTGTTTGTTTGTTTGTTTTCCTGAGAATTCTCTTGGTCTGCTGTATGTTTTGTTGGTTGTTTTTTTGGTGATGAGATGGTATTTAATGGCATTAGAATGTCTTCACCATTAGTCTCTCTCCTCTTCAAGTACATTGGTGGGCCACTATTGGATTGTTCTTTCTAGCACAAAGTATTCAAATGGCTGCAACTAAATAAATGGACATGTTTGAAGCGGGGTATGAACCCATTTCTCTATAGACTGAAAGGACACACAGCTGTAGTTTAAACCAATTGACCAAGCAAGGGATGAATGCTAAACCTCAGTCTAGCCAACACAAAGAGGTAGAAAAGCAGCTGGATCTTCACACACTGGATCCAGCTGCCACAGAGTTTCTGTGCCATCATACTCCCTGTGGGTTAGGGGTTCAGGGACACACCTAGAGCAAGATGCTGGAATTACATTCCTTGTGGACAGCTTCTTGGGTCACACCTAACTCCTTGTGTTCAAGTAGCCTTATGGAGCCAAACCAGCTCTGCCTACCCTCAGGATCAGGGTAACACATTGCTTCTTCATGCAGTGCCCAGCAGACATTGAAAGAAAAATCTCAAATTTAAATAACAAACAAGACTGAAATGCTAGTATTAACGCTAACTAATTAAATGGTTCCAGTTCTGTAGCTGTCTTTTCCTTTCATCTTAAACTCACCTATAAGAGCACATACTGACTATTTTGTTCCACCCAAACAATCATTTGCAGTGTCTGGGTGCTGGAAATGCCTTGGGTATATGAAGGATACCACACTGATATGTATATGGAAGAGGTACCATAAAAATTCAGTCTCATAAAAACAGGTACTGTAAGAGCAGAAGGTGAGGCAGAAGAATAAGAAAAAAAAATTTATTAGTGTCTGGGGAGCCCTCTGTGAGAAAGCATAGATGATTTTAAAATTAGGGTTGTATTAAAATACCAACTCAGTCATGAGTAAGCTGAAAGAACAGCAGACATTAATATACTTAACAGGCAGATACAAAGTAGATCAAACATCAACAGAGGACATGAATATTTTTGTAGAAATTAGGAAGGATTGGAGTATGGGTAACTAGAGAAAAAAATAAAGAGGAAAAATTAAAAGAACACAAAAAGGAAAGGAAAATTCTCCATTTTGTTCTTAGTTACAGCAATGTCCTTTTAAGCTAAATCAATCAAACTACTTGACTTACTGTGATTCCTAATGAATCTTTTAACTCAGCAAAGGAGATAAAGTATAGCAGGATTTTACACTACCCCTTACTCAAATAGAGCTGATTTGGTATAATTCAGTAGCTGCGGTGCACACAGCAACACAGCACAACAAATATTTGGGCAGAAACAGTCAGGAGAAAGCAAGCAATCAGGCATAAAAGCAAGATCAAAAAGGATCCATAGATGGCAAGATTTTTGTTTAAGAAAGGCTGAGGGGAAAAAAGTACATGGTCCTGTAGAAGCCATAAATTATGAGAAGGCTCACCCATTCTGAAAAGAGAGTAAGGGCAGAACTAAACAAAATGCAAAACAGCTAGTCTGAGAAAAGTCAGAATCACAGAAGATTGTCATAAGATAGAACATAAGCATTATGTCCATAATCAATCAAATAGGAACATAATATGGAACTACATTAGGGAAATAATTTTTACAAAGATGCACAGGGAAGTTCTGAGGTGGTGCAAGTGCATGTAAAGCTGCCGTTAGGGATCCTGCTACAAAAAACAAGATTTATTACATGAGTGGGAAACCTATTTGCTTACTGTACAAAGCAAGGCAGGCACTTACACCTCCACCATGGTCTGGTGCACAAGTAATAATGAAGAAATACGTGAAAACTGGAGGCTTTCCAGCTGGTACTGATAGTTGAGGAGAAAGACCTGGGAGTTTTACAAGAGGATAATGAGCCAGCAGAATGATGCATCTCTACAAAAAAGGCAAACATAAACAAATGAGCCTTGGGTAACCGTATCTAACTGAGATAGGACAGCACTGATGTTACTATCTAATGCACAAGTGGGAATTCACTGGAAATATCACACCTATGGAGCCAGTCACTTTCAAGGAAAATTAATTTAAGGTAGAGCAGCTATAGAAAAGGAGGGGAGGAGAGAAGGCTTCTTTGACCTAGAAGAACATTGAGAGATATGATTGCTGTCTACAAACAGATGTTGAGCAACTACCAGCAACACTGTTCAAATATAGGACAGCACTGTCACCTATCTAATGTGCACAAAATTACTAATCAGGGAGGTTCAGCAACAACTTTCCAATCTAGAAAAAGAATAGTTTATGAAATGGAATAAACCATTTAGCATCTGAAACAACATGGTATTGGCCCTAATAACTCAGGAGCCTCCTTTCAGTTTCCTGTTCTGTACAAATACTCCAGCAGTGGAGTGAATTGTTAAGGGAAGAAGTGACACAGGATTGCATAGCTTCTAAAACCAAGAATTGTTTTGTTGTTAGAGTAGTTCATCACAACCTCCTTTTTACCTCTTTCTCATATTCTCTGCTTTCTCCTGTATATCTTTTGTTGACAATTCACTGTTTCTGCTGCCTCCTCTGCCAGATATCCTTGCTGCCTTTTTGCCACACCGCTGGTCCCTGTGACCCATGGTCTGGCTGCTTTGTCACATTCACCTTTCCTCATATGACATTATTTTTGCTGGAGGCTGCCCAGCTCTAATCCAGATAGGTGTGATGACTTCCAGATTTACAAGCACCTCTTCCTCTTGCTGTGAAAGGTGGGCAGGTTGTTGTCTGTCTGTTTTTGCAAACGTTTACCATCACACCTAGTGATGCACTGGTGGCAGCCTAGTCTATAGCACGCTGGTTTTGGTGTGCTGAATGTGTCTAGCAGGGCTGTGAAAGGAGTGCCTCAAGCTGCTTTGGGAGTGCTCCTGGGCATGCTTTATGGCTTGTCGGCACTTAGACAGCAGGTGCCTCTCTTGGCTGCCAGCGACAGAGCACAGGCAACAGTGCCAGTGGAACTTTCCAAGGAGCAGCTGGGCCCGGTGGGGGGGGGGTTCCAGCACTGCTGTCTGGCTGAGAGGCTGCAAGCTCTGCACAGTGCTGGGACAGCAGTGAGCAAGGTGCAGAGCTTGGAAGAGGAGCTTTGCCTTTCCTTCCCAGCAGAGATAGGGGGACAGAACCTCGAGGACAATGATAAGAAGGTGGCCTAAACAGAAAACCATGTTATCACAGCTGCAAGTCCCCACCGCTGATTGTATCCACTGATGATCTGTTTCACAATTCCTTGTGCCTCACTGGGACTTGGAACTACGTGTAAGGGAAGTAGCCTTACACAGAAACCTCCACTTGAAAAAAGTACAGAGAGGAGACTGTGTGGATGGACTGGATCAGTGCTTATGCTATTACCTCTGACTTAGAATCTTGATTTATGCTCTGTATTTATTCTCAGATATATCAGCAGTTGTGGTCAAACCACACAAGCGACATCTGTACCTGGTGCATTAAATGTATCTAGGACTACTCCTTGGCGCTGATTCCAGCTGCTACAGAGTGGAATGAAGCCCAGCAATGAATCTTCTGTTCTTCCAAACAAGATAGCCACATGCAAGCTGTCTACAGGCAGTGGTTCTGGGAGTGATCTGTTATAGCACCCAAATTGTGCCTGGGAATTTGTTCTGGAGAGTATTAGAAGGCCTGAACCAAAGATGTGCCAAGGATCATTTCAGCAGTTTAATGCTACAGGCAATTACAGTCCAGATCCAAGGTTCATTCACTGGCATTATTCAGCCTGTTACTTGCTAGAACTACTATCACATCTGTGAAGGCTGAGCTTGTTTTTTCCTGTTCGTTCATACCTGTAAGATACTACAAAGACGCTGCAAGGCACAGGAATGTCTCTGTGCCAAAGTTCCCCTCTAATCCTTCAGGTGAATGCAGTAATTTTCTAATCCCTACCTGTGGCTGATCCTGTCCTTGCTGCTTCAGAACAATGGTGCTTATCTGCCTCAGACCATTGCTGAGAGGCTCTCTTAGGGTTCCTGAGTGCTGTGTGTTGGTAAAGTAGCCCACACTTGCAAATATGAATGCCGTGTACAAGAACTTTTTGCAAATGTAAATTTTTTTGGTCTTTGATTGTGTCCTTATTCTATTAAAATAATAGTAGGTATTTCTTCTAGTTTGCCTTCTCTCAGCATAAATACTGTGGAGGCATATTATACTTAAGACTGCTGCTGTTCAACAATGGGTAGCAGCTGAAGAGAGTCCTCTGTTCTGAGTAAGGGTTTATTCAGAGCTTGCATATCCCCACTGCCTTTTAGATCCCAGTACCAGCATGAAGTGCTAAGGCTGAGAACACCTTGTTCTGAAGGACTGAAGCCATGTCTCTGGATGACTCTGCTTTGTGTTCAAGGCTCTCTCACTCCTTCTGTCCCAGTTCAGTGTCTGCCCACATAGAGACATTTTGGTGGCTGGATTTACTTATGAGCTCTAATTCCCTTAGATTTTGATCCTAAAATCTTTTTTGTCAAAAGGAATAAGGCTTAGTCTCTAGAAAAGGACCTACATTGGATATGTATAAGCATGTTTCTTCTGAGCATTCAATTCCTTCTATCCCAGCAGCAACATGTGGGCACTGTGACTTTTGCTTTTCAACAAACATATCTGTTCCTTTTAAATCTTGCTCCATATAAAAAAAAAAACAAAAACAACACAAACCCTTGATATCCTGCAGTTTACTCTGTTGAGAGTACAATGCTTATCAAGTACTTTTAGTATATGGGACATTATTCCCTGTTACTGGTATTACACTTCATTCACTTTTCAGCTAATCTCCCACCAGGTAACAAAAGGCCATGGAGATAAAGTCGATTTTTATCAACCTGCAGTCATCTCAGATCAACTGCTAGATACATGTTAGCCCTGTGCTAAACTTTTTCCTTAGG
This sequence comes from Apus apus, assembly GCF_020740795.1. NCBI lineage: Eukaryota > Metazoa > Chordata > Aves > Apodiformes > Apodidae > Apus > Apus apus. The sequence goes on along the minus strand of NC_067285.1, from coordinate 21,469,354 downwards.
CAAAGAAAGTCGGTTGTTTGGGGTTGTTCTTATCTTCCTCTCCATGTATTATGAAAAAATGCTCATTTTGAGGTGTTTGGTTTCAACTGAGAGAGAAAACTAACAATCCCTGATTGTTTGCATTTAGTTTTTATCAGCTTGCACCCCCTGGCACAAACTAGAATTAAGTGGACAGAAGTTATTCTCTCTTTCCCTCACTGGGATACCAATATACCTCTCAGCAGTAGCCTGCAGGCAGTAACATACTGCAGTAGTCTTGTATGCACTTTATCAGTTGGTCAGCACCAGCATTCTCTGCTACTGCCAAGTTTCATCTTTAAACCCCTTGTCCCAAGGCCACTCAAATCTGTCCTGCACCTTAAGATACTTTATTTCACCCCTTGTATTAATCACAGAAAGACTCTGTTCTCTCCCTTGTCTCTCTCTCTCTATAAAGACACCCTAATTAAGCTTCACTGTGGATCACCTGTGAAGTAGGTCTGCAGAGACACTGGACTTACTTTAGCAAGAGGCAAGTCATCCAGTGTCACCTCTTAAACTAGGAATATGGCGTTTGGTCAGGAAATTATCTGAACTGAATAGAGAAGTGTAATTTTAATGGTTAGTGTGATTATAATAGACTAAAGTAAATATTCTTCTGTAAAGTAACTTCCAATAAAAATATGGCATTGCCAGGAAGATGCAATGTTATTCACATACTTAATAGACAAGTATCTAGTATAATAGAAAAAGTATCTGAGACAAAGAAAAATTAAGAGCCGGAGAAAAAGACTCTTAAAAAATGTCCTAATTTCCAGGCTGCTCTAATATATGACCCACAGTCTTGAGTGTTTTCTCCAAGGTCACACAAAAGATCATCCAGGTCTCCTGAGTCCCACTCTAGTGCTTAGCCACAGAGGTATCCTTCCTTGAACAAGTGCCCTGGCTGTGGAGGAAAACAAAACTGTTCCAGTAACCAAGAGATGTTCAGAAATAAGAGATGGAAGGTGTTTGTTTCTGCTCTTGCATCTGGCAGCTACTGCGTTTGTCATTCTGCTGAGCAGGAAATTCTGGAATGAGCAGACTCAAATGCTGGTTGGCACTTGCCTGAGTCAATTCCTTTTTGGTGATGCTCTATACTGCTTTTTAGTACAACAAGGCAGTTCTTACTCCTCCATGGGAACCTTGTAATAGGACTACTTTTCACATAAGGCTGGGAATGAAATTTTAAAAACTGTCAGGTTTCCATGGAGTGTTGGACCCGATGGCATTGCAGCTGCTGAGGGAAGGGGAGCAGCTGTGATGAGAGATAAAATTAGAGAGTGGAAGGGGCATTGGATGGGAGATGAATAGTATTCAGTATACAACTCTGACTTGGCCTCAGTTTGCCAGGTTGCTGCTGGAAAGATTTTAGGGGATTAGGGAAAGACTGATAATGTAATTTGTCTTTCTACCTTCTAGATTGAGCTCTTCTGATGAGAGGAGGTGTGAGGTACCTTGTGGAAGAAAGGTGGAAGATGGCATAAACCTATTACATCTTATTCCTGAAGGGCACTGCAAACCACTTTTGATTACCCACAGCATATTTCCTTTCTCATAAAGAAGCAGTGCTGGGCAGCAGGGAGGGTGGTTGTGAAGTTTCAAGACAGGTTCCCTAAGCTGTACTCAGGCAAGATGTGAAGCCACTGAGTTACTATCAGGATTACTCTATTCTTAGTAATCCAGTGTGTGTTCACCCCCCACATACCATTACCTAAATATAGTCCCTACTGAAGGACACATGCTGCCAAATTGCATCTGCCTCCCTCCTCTCTTGCATTCTGTTCCCAAAAGCTAGGCTAAATTCCCCCAAGACACATCCAATAAAAAGTATGTCCTTTGTTTCTTGAGGGCTGTACAAGGAAACTTGTACTGTGAAACACTGGTCCCAGCCCTGGTCTTCTGGCCTCTCCTAGCACTGGCCTTCCCTTTGACACCTTTTCTTCTTCCTTTGCCCCTTCTGTTGCTTTCACCCTTTTCCTTTTTTACCCTCAGCTACTTCTGTCCTTTCCCTCCTGTCTGATTTAACATGATCAATGAAAGGAAGAGGGCAAAGTAATGAAAGAAAACATGCACATCTATGTGCACGAATCTAGGTGCTGCAAACACCTAAACCTTTCTGACAAGAGCTCAAAAGAGCTCTTGTGACAAAAGGTACAACAGGAGTCCTGGTAAGAGGGCAGTGAGATGGACAATTTTCTGAGTAAGTGTGTTTCATTACTTTATAGTTCCAGTTTTCCACACTGATTTGTATTTCCAATAGTATAAATTGGTAAGGTCCTGAAACTGGGATTCCCTAAACTCAGCTGAAATCTGAACAGGACATTCCTCCCATGTGGGCCGTGGGTGAGCGCGTCCACTGAGGCATGGAGTGCTAAGGGTAACAGGCAGTTAGTTACAAAACACTTGGAGAATTTGTCTAGTTCTCCTCCCAAATCGAGTAGTCAGTCCTTGCAGTATATACTAGGAGGTCAAACAGTGCAGTCCCCTAGGACCAGGTCTGAGGCTAGCCCTGATCACTTACCAGAGTTCCTCCATGATACCTTTTAGTCACAAAAGAAAGCTGTCCAGGATTCTACTACAGGAAGCAGAGAGGATATCTCTTTGAAATGCTGCTTTTCCCATCCTTTCCCATCTCTTCAGAACACCTCCTGGATGACACCTTCCAACCTACCTGCAGCCTAAGCCAAAACTGTTAGTGATGCTTTAAGTGGCTCATCAGCTGCCCAGGAGAGGGCATCTTTTGGACATAGGGAGCAAGTGGCTGTGCCTGAGGACAGCCCGACCTTCACTGTGGTGGGCAGAGAGCCTGGCCTTCAGCCTGGGCAGCCACCCTGGTCTGGGGCCTCAAAGGCTGAGTGCTGCCCTTGCTGTGAGTGACAACCCATGCATGCTACGGGTTGTCATTAAAGGTCTCCACAGCACCGTGATGGCAGTCATCTAAAAAAGTGGCAGGCTTGTGCTGGTCTGCGTCCAGAGGCTTTCCAGCCTCTGGCTCACTGCACTCTGCTGACAGGATTGTGGATTAAGTCCTGTCCTTTCTGTATGACATGCTTTCTTTCTTCTCCTTCTGCACAATCCTCTTCTGCCTTTAACCCCTTTAAGCTTGCTTTCCTCCCTGGCAAATGCAGTGGGGTAAGGGTTTGTCATTAAAATGAAGCTATGAACAGTTTGTTTCCCTCTGCCTCTGGGAATCACATTCATAAACTTCCAAGGAGGGATATATAAACCTGTGGGAGACTGAAAGTCAGGAACATTTATGTGCTATTTTCAGACACTGTAGGTCTCTTTCTGTGCTGGAAGAGACCGATCCTGTTTTCCCAAAGAGGAATGGAGACATGAAGAATTCCCCTTTCTAGGATTATAGAGCTAGTTTTTAGGCTCCTGCAACAGCACTGGAACAACTAGTTGCTTTAGTGCATGGGCCTTCTGCCATCCTGGTAAAATCTGAGCACATGCCAAGCCAGAGACAGCATCTTCACTAACCACAAAAGAAATGCATCACCTGCTGACAATGGGGCAGTTTGTGTCCAACCAGGCTGCTCTGATCTAAAGGTGCCTGAAGCAGTAGCATGCAGTGTTGTGAGCACAGGCTGACCCTCCCTGCCTGGGAATCCCAAACACTTGCTTGCAAAGTATTGTAGGACCAGAGGATTGCAGGAAGCTTACTGGCTCTGTGCTGGGTGGTCACCAGCCCACATCCAGTTGGTTTCCGTGAGCATGGAGGAGTACGATGGGATGTGAGGAATGCTCTGAGCACCTGCTGACAGCTTTTAACCCCCAGTCCACTCACTCCATAATTGGGAGAGGTACTCAGCAGGTGTGTTCCCATCCAGTGCTGAGGACCAAGCACTTGGCCATGGAGCAGTAGTTGGCCTTTTGGGGAATACCAGAAGGAGACCCTCTTTCTTGCCTCGCTTCAACTTTCTGACTTTCTGCATTAGCTGCTGTGTCGGTAGGTAGCACTGGCAAATGTGTCAGCTATCTCTTCTCAGTTAACAGCTGCACCTTGAGGGAGTATCAGGAAGCAGAATTTATACTGTAACAGCAGAAAAGTGGTTCTTCAGCAGTAGTTCATTACAGACCTACACGTTCTCATTCCAGGCGTATATTAGCAAGGAGGGAGATAAAGGACTAAAATGACAGAGGCTGATAGATGTGGCAGCTGGGATGAGCCAGTCCCTATTTTAAGCATGCAGGCAAAATTTGGGGTCAAGCTGGAGAGGTTACAGAGTGATAAAGTGCCAGTGAACACACAAACAACTCAGATCATAGCCCTTCTCTTTCCATCATCTTCTCCAACACCTCTCAGTCCAGCTGACAGGCTGACCTGGGAGGAGTGCTGCTCTTGCCTGCTCAATACATGCCAGCAGGCCTGAGCCCTGGACGTGCACACACCCCATGGGTGCAGAGGGTCTTCTGGGCACTGAGGCCAGCCATGCCATGTGACCTCCTTAGGGCTCCAGCTCTCTTCTTTCCCGCTCCCTTCCTGCCCCTGCAAGAACAATGACAGGGCAGCAATCTTCTCACATCTACTTCTCTTTCCTGTGCTTGCCGTGGGCGCACGGGCAAAGTAGCTTGTGCAATTTTGTAGCTGAGTCTGGTTGCTTGAGCAGCAGGGCTCTAAGATATGGGAGAAGGTGTCTTGCTGTGTATTATCTGCCACAGTTAGTTCACTGCACCCTCTGTTGAACAGTTCTGCACTGCTTTGTCTCTCACTTAACTGCAAGGTCTGAAGAAATATTCTAGAAGCATCTACAAATCCAGCATATTAGTACCTTGGGCCTGGCTGTGTGATTCTGTGTGATTTGCCCTGACACAATGTTTTTGCCTAGCTGTGCTTTTATGTGCAAAATGAGTGCATTACGGGTGCCAAACTGTCCTACAAGACTATGCCATTGCTTGCCTATATTGGAGAGGTCTGTGGTTTTGGGCTTAGTGGGCATTTGGTTTGCTTGCTTGTCCTAACAGAAAGGCTAGACTTGGTTGCAGTTTTCAGTAGGCAGTTTAACTGATGGTTGATGGAACAAAAGGGAGAGGAAACACTCGATAGATAGATGGCCCTGAGAGGCCAGATCTAGGAATTAGCCCAGAACTAAAGACCCAGACTCCTTTCTCAGATACAGCAATGCATATCCTGCACAGCTCCTGTTAAGGCTATAGATTTACTCCTACTTTACACTTGTGTAACAGGACAGCATACAGCCTGATGCAGATGTCCAGAAATACATTGTTCAAAGACAACAGAGCAGGAATGCTTGACAGCAGGAGGTGTCTTGGAGCCACCATCTCTTCCTGATGTCAGCATCCCCAAGGATGGTACCTGGATCATACCAAGAAAGCACAGTAGGGGCATACAGAAGGACACACAGGCATGTACAGGAATAGTCTGGAAGAATTCTTGTTCCCTCTCTCAAACACAGACTCCCTAAGCAACTTAAGAGATAAAGAATGAGAGAAGAGCACATAGGTGCTCTTGAGCCTTTCAGCTGCACTGAAGGACTCAAATTAGTTTGGTGATCAGGCCAGAGCTATGATAAGCAGAGTGACTCTTGGAGTTAACAGGAACACAAGAGACTGAAAGACACAGCCAGGGCTCGTCTAAGAGCTCTGGTCCTCCATTTTGGCAGCACAGTAGTCTTAGGCCTTATTTTATTCTGCCAGGGACAGAGCAATAGAAAGGCCAGCAGGAGACAAGCAACTGAGTAAATAGCTGCTGTTCTTTCCTTCATCCTTATCCCCTCTCTTCTGCTTTTCCAGATCCGAAAGAGAAGCAAGGCGTGCCACGGAGGCCTGTGGGAAAATGATGTGCTAGTTTCTATCAATGGGAAGTCATGTGCTGGCCTCTCCCATGCTACTGCCATGCAGATCATTGACTCCTCCAATGGCATGCTCAACATCCGTGTGAAAAGGTAACCTGCTCCCAAACACTGGTGCCAGTGCAGGCAGCAGGGCAGCTTTATCCATTCACACCTAGCAAAAAGAAGACAGGCAGGAAGCCTTTGGTTTCTCCATGCTGCAAGGTGTACTAGGAGGATTTCCCCATGGCTATGATGGCCATCCAAAAGTTCTGCGCTGTCTCTGAGCTGTGTAGAGCACCTGATCCTGAGGCTGAATTGACCCCAGACCTCCCTGCCCCTCAGGCAGGAGGGAAATGTTCACAGTGTAAGGGCTGTGCTGCAAAGAATGAGCAATTTAGAATCCAAGGAAGCAGATGCCATAGGGCTGTTCACCTCAGCAATTAACAGAGACTCCAGTTTATTCTGGGTAAATGTTCCGTAGAAATGGATTTGACTACACATTGGATAATGTGTAGGGACAATTGTGCCAAGACAAAAATTACTCAAGTATTTACTACAGCAGGTGATTGTAGTCTAACAGGCTGTAAACTGACTTCACAAAGATAAGAGTCTCTTTTTGCAGGAAGAAATATGTCTGGCGAAGTCTCTAGTCCAGCACAGTACTGGAGATCAGGCTCAAATTTAAGCACAAAAATGGTCCCATTAATGATCCCTGGTTCTGCCTGTGTTGATGCATCAGTGCATGCTGGATGAGGCCCAAGCTGTAAATGAATCATGTAAAGATTAAAGCAACAAACCTGTGTGAGGTCTCAGCTAGTCCACACTACTGCCAAAACACCCTCAGGAAATAAGGCCCTGGTGAAGGGGGCTGAGAGATGTGATCTTCTACAGCCCTGAAAAGACACAGCACTGTGAGGAGGGGAGAGGTAGAGCTGTGCTGGTTGCTGGTATCTATAAAGTAGGGGCAGAGGTGGTCAGCACTCAGAGAAGGAAAGCCTGAGCATGTAGGATCTTCCCCTTGGCTTCAGGGAAGGTGCTGGCACCTTCTGATGTGTTCACCCCATACCCTAGCTGTGATTAAGTGGGATGAGTGAGCCCTGCATAAGGTGTCCAGAATAGCTCCTGGTCCCTTGCCAAGGCCTTATCTCACTCCATCAGAGCCTATGTGCAGCCAACAGGTGGCTAGACAAATTCCATTGGGCCAAAATCAGCACACTTTGAATTAGCAAAGTGACAAAGACAGGCTTCTCGTATCCCTCTGGGAGCCAACACTGGTTGGTTTGGAATAAAATAACTAATTTACTTCATCTTGGGGTAGTGGAGAACTCATAAAATACTGCTTTCTGATCACATCTCTATTCCCACTTCATATTTATGTTCTCAGATAAAACACCACTCAGTCCTGTTCAGAAATAAAATGTAGCTGGATGGCTCTGGAGCATGCAAGGTCATATGTGTATTTCTCTTATTGTGGAATTCTGTTAATATCTGTGAAGAGAGACAAAGAGAGGAAGAGGAATAGTGACCTGACAGTGCAGAACAGGAGAAACTGGATTACAAGCAGTTATTCTTATCAGTTATCTGGTTGAGTACGTAAAGAAGAGGAAAGACTGCTCCGTTTTGTTTGGGGAACTTTGGGTTTGCTCCCCAGTGAGAGTTCATAATAGTAAATATTATTAAAAAAGTAAATGGTCAGAGAAATTGCCCCACCCTTAGCTTCCACAAAGGTTTGCATTTGACATGAGGATAAATTTTTCACAGTTCAGAATTGGGATCCAAGTCATTAATGCCACAGCTTTACAGAGGCAATGCTGTCTGCTTGGCTTCCCAGTATCCATGCTTAGAGACAAATACTTAGGTCTCCTTTTAAGTCCAACAAGCCCTGGTGACTCTGGCAAATGAAGAAGTTCCACACCCCATCTGTGTGGCCTGGAGTCAAGCCATCCTTGAAATCCAGATTCACTCTTTAGGAGGCAGAGAGCAGAGTTGGCTCTGTCCCCATCAGCATAGCCAGTTCTCCCTCCCTCTGTCAGTCAGCAATCAGGCTGTCTGCCCCAGTCTACCCTGCCCCTACTCTAGTCATCCTTCCAGCTGACTTACAGATGAGAAGTTGCTATGTCTAAGCCAAAGGCAAATCCACCATGTATGAGGCTGGCTATCATGACTATAACATGGTCACCAAAACCCTGGCACTGTTAGCTAGCTTGCGAAGCAGTCTCACAGTGAGCAGAGTGGACTCATACCACAGGATAGCAGAGTCCAACCCCCAAAAAACAGTTGAGCCATTTTCTCCTAATTATTTGCTATTTACTCCCATGTAGAGGTCAGGGTAAATAAGCAGCACCAACTTCTTTGTTTCAAGCCCACTCTGAACTAAAGTGGTTTGGGGAATGCTGGGTCCCAGCTTCAGAAGCAGCTGGAGTGCAGTGTAGTGTCTGAGGCACCACACGCTGCTCCCTGGCAGCAGGCTGTGGGGGTACATCTCACTGTCCTGGGGAATGTTTGCTATGCAGGAATTTACCTCCCCAGGAGAAATGCCTAGGGAGCCAATTAAGCTGGATCAGTAGATCTTTATGCTCTCAGGGCATTCTGATTTTCAAGTGTTTAACACCTGGTTTTCAAAGAGTCATGAAGCCAAAAATCAGGATGAGAGCATGTAGCTGATGTCAGAGATGAGTCTGCCCTTGGTATTTGCAGTTTAGGTGTCTGTGCCATCAGAAAGACACCTGAAACACTAGCTCAATCCTTACCCCTCTCTCACATGTGGGGGTTTCCTTCCATCTCAGCCCCACCAACCAGACCTCTCTCATCACTTTTCCTTCTCCCCACAGGATAGTTGGTGGGGACCAGACAGGCCCACGGCTCCAGCGCTCCCCTTCTCCAGGGCAGCGAGTGCTCTCCCCCCTGTCCCCCCTCAGCCCCCCGGCACAGCCTCTCAGCCCTGATGCAGCAGGAGCCCCAGCCTCTGTGCAGCCCTCACAGCCACGGAGGTCACAGAAGCACCTGGAGAGCCTCACCTCCCCGCCAGACAGTGAGGCCTACTATGGTGAGACAGACAGCGATGCTGACAATGTGGCCCAAGAGAAGCACCGCCGGGCTCGCAAGAAGAGCCCACGCTCCCCGCCCGAGAGCACCAACAGCAAGGCAGATGCGCCTCAGGATGAGGTGTCCCTGTCCGAGCAGAGCGGCTATGAGAGCATGCCAGAGGCTGCTGCACAGGGGGGAGCTGAGGTGGCCAGGTCTGGCGGGGTGGCCAAGAGGGAGATTGCCTGCCTTCCTGGCAGCCGCACAGACACTCCATTCTCAGACAGCGAGGGACAATTGCGGCCACTGTCAACAGATGGACGGGAGCCTTCTCCAGAGGCAATGCTCCTGCCCCATGCCACCAAAGCTATCCAAGCAGAACGCCACCTCATCCCCATGGTGGGGCCAGTGGAGCACCCAGTTGATGAAGACCTAACCACCACGTATGCAGAGAAAGCCAAGCAGGCCAGTAAGTCCTCCGTACCTTGCCACTCACCATGCCCTATTCCTGTGTTGGATCTCCTTCCCAAAAGCCTCATTCCTGCAAACATCACGTGGGTTAGCTTCTCTAGATTGGGAAGAAGCGGAGTCAAGTCAGACCTGCAGTAACTGGGGCTTCCTATTGCAGCTTTGGCACTAGGGTATACCTCATCCAAGAGGTGTCCATGTCTGGCAGCAGTTGGTGAGCCCTGGTAGAATAGATCACTTTTTAGATAGCAGTAGTGGATGACTGCCAGCAAGGATAGGCAGGAACTGGTAAATCACCTGTTGGAACAGTTCCTTTGTAGTGGGACCCCTATTAGTCAAGACCTTCCCAGGCAGAATACAGTACTGAAAAATATAGTGTAGTACCTGGGTGATGGACCTGAAGTGACCTTAACTGTGAATATCTTTCCTGGTTTTTGCTACCCATGGAGTATTTCAAACCCAAACATGAAAGCAGAACAAGGTGGTACCTGACTTTACAGTTGTAATCTATGAAAAATATTAAAAACAAGGTAATCAAAACCTTGTTTTCATACAAATATATCAATGTGCTGTATGATTGACTATTTTATACTTCTCTGAGCCTAGAAATAAAGCAGGTTTTTAAAAAGTGAATCAGCTGGGGAACAGAATGGGAAACAGACACAGAAAAGTTACTAGACTGAATCAGAAATAAAGCACACAGATTCTAACTTCTGATTCCCTGCTTCAAATGCTAGACATTTTTCCCCAGACCAGGTAATATTGCAAGGCAATTGTTAAGCCTCTCTTTTCTTTGGGCTAAACATTCCTTTACCTGTTTTGCCTAAGGGATCCTATAGAGGTAACTTTCAAATCTAGGCTGCTTCTGTCAGGCAGGGCACTCTCTTACTGTTGAGAGGACAGACATGTCTGAATCCCTTACATCGGGGTCTGCTAGGCAGTACAACTGATCTAGTGCCTTGTACTGTTTCCTCCTAGTCACTTTCAGGACACTCCCTTTCCTTAGAACTGCAAAAAAAGTATTTCAGCCTCCCTGAGGATAAAGCTATTTTTTCCCCCTTTGAATAACGTACAAGCATGAGGTGAATGTTGAGAAAGGCATGTTCAGCTGCTCCATGCCACCTGATAGTTCTAGCAGTGGATGGGCATTCCTCTACATCAAGACTTATTTCCATGGACAGCGTCAGTACAGAAGGCTCCCAGGAAAGCCATGTATTTTATGCAGAACATTTCTGATGGCAAAATAATATCCTATGGCAGAAGGTGATGCAACTCTATTGCTAGCTAGAGGTAGGGTTCCAGAAGCACTGCAGACTGAGATAATATTTTATTCTTCCATTACCCCTCCACCACTCACCCCCCTTCTGGTTTATGTTTAGCTATGGGTGTACTTGTGTAAGAATTACTCTGCCATGGATGGCAACTCACATGGCCAGCTTGGCCTTTTCTTGGGTTAGGAATCTTGGCAGTAAATGTGACAGCAAAACTCTATGTCCTGACCATGCTGGAGCACAGCAGCCTTTAAAACAAAAGCCATGATCAGCAGCCAGTAACTCTGTGGAGAAAGGAAGCAAGAAAGGAAAAGGTATGAAAGGTGTTCGTTATGTGGTGAACAGAGCTAAGGAGCACTCATACCTGGAATAAACACAAGAAGATGTGGGACTGCTGAGCTGCACTGTCTCCATGGGGAGGCTGCCTATGGAGAAGTTATCCCCATGGGAGGAACACTGTACAGCATCTTTTTCCAGAAAGATGTAGCCTTGTCCAGGATGATTTGGCTTGCATTGGTTCAGCTCCTCCAGCTGCTCCAGACTCCCACAGAGCCATCGGAGTGTAAAATTCTGTTTCCCTGCCTTGCCTTAGCAATACCCACAGCACAACAGTCTGCTCTGGAACATCTGAGACCCCTGGGTTTTGCTAAACAGGAATGCAAAGTCAAGCTAATGGTTTAGAAGCTAGGCATGTTTTTAAAATCTAAGTTAACTACAGTAGGTGATTTGGACAGTCAGTTGTGGGAGCCTCATGCTTCATAGATACAAAGTAGATGTTTAAGATGTTTAGTAGATGACTACCTAAGCAGATGTCTGCCTTTAGGAGCACTATCTATCTAAAGATATTCACATGGCTCCCACTGCTGCACCATAAACATGTGAAAAACTACATTTTGGTTTGTTGGGACTTTTACTCAGGTGGTTCTTCACATTTTATTTCTAGAATATACTCCTTTCTCATGTCTGCTCTGATATTTTCTCCAATTTTGGAAGTATTTCTCTTGTCCTTTGTATTCATTCTTTCTAGCTGTTCACTGTAATTTTTAAGCAGAAGAGACTTTCTCCCTTTCTCACCTATCCCTGCACCGTAGGCAAACAGAATTGCAAGTAGAGTATTTCTAGATGAGTATCTGGAAACATCAGATTTCTAAGTGAGTAACTGAAATCCCTGTACAAGAACAGACATACATAATAATAATTTGGAACGCCACCAAGAGTAGAAACTGACATTCTTCACAGCTGTATTGTCCTGCCAAAATCTCAGTAACACTGCTATCACCTGCCAGCTCTTGGTTTCTCTCAAACTTAAGAGCTGTATCTCTGCTGTTTTTTTCATATTTCTTGAGCTTTTTGTAGACCTTTGCCCTCATTGCATGCTTTCCAGAGCTCTGAGCTTTCCATGTCATAGAAAAATTTATTCAGCCCCCCTGCCTCCCCTTTTCTGTATGATTTTCCTTTGTTTCTGGTATTGTTGGCAAATCTGATCAGGGCTGACTGTATGCTGTCCTCAAGATCATCAGTGAAACTGAGAGATGCTTCCTGTACTCCCTCATCATCTTTCCTAGTCTCACCATGACGGGTCTTTATGCTCTGATTGTTACTGATTCATTTTCTTCTAATTTTCATCTGATTGCCATTTTTCTACTACATGTATTTTTTTGCATTAACTCCACCAACTCCTGACAACTACAGCTGCTTTCCCTGCCTTTGCCAGGAGGATGCAAGTCATGTGGCGATTGCTGGAGGTAACACTGCTGTCTGACACCTGCTTTGCATTGCTATAACACAGAAGCAAATGGAGCTCACTTATTTACACCAAGTAACGATTTGACTCCCAGAGCAGAACACAGTGTGGTGGCAAACACTATAGTAATAGCCTGAGATGAGGATTTGGCAGTGGATGAGGTAGAGCAAAATAAGTGTGGGGAAGAGGGGGCAGCAGCTGATAGTGCAACTCACAATGCTCTGCATGTCCTCAGCTGCTGAGCTGTGCCTCTCCTTCCCCAGTGAAGACAGAAGACTTTAGAGCTCCTCAGAGAGCCAACAGCCCTTGCAGTGAGGTTTGGGCCTGTGTCTTTCCAAATTTCCTGCCTTATTTAAACATTGGTATTGGTTAATCTTTTTCAACCTGTGGGATAACCACGTACATCATCCCAGCCCCCCACAGGGCACATGACTTGGACATGCCTGCTCAAAAACCACTGCTGGTTCAGACTAGTGGGTAGCCATGCACAATCCAAATGTGGGGAACCTGCCCTACAAGTAACAGGATTTCAGTCTTCATTGCTACTCAGTGGCTACTATGCACACTGATGTTTTGCTCAGTAGGGCAAGAGAATAGCCAGCAGACACTTTGCTGTACTTTTAACTCTAGGAGAGCATTCATACTTGTGAATAGTCAACATGTTGCCTAATCTGAGGAAACAAAAGTACAAATTGTTTCCTTCCCAATAAAAGAGGAACTTGCTCTCTTTAAAGAGGTATTAATCCCTGGGGAAACTAGGAATCTTTAGGGCCTCAGTTTATCATCATTGTGAAAGGCCAAGCCACAATACCTCTTGAGATGATTTCTATGCTGCTTGGACAGCACAGAAGAAAAGGAAGAGATAAGAAGATAGAAAATACAAGTTTAAAAATCTGAATGAGTTTCAGTAGGTTACTGGAAAGTGGGAGCTTGTGGCAGGGAGAATCAGACTATAGTTGTCACAAGTGAGGTTCTTCAGTTCCCCATAGCTCCTGCAGTATCCTCCTCTGCTCACCCTACCCTCAGAGGCTTAGGACCCATCTGTAGCCAGGGCTGCTTCTCCTCAGCTATCTGTGCTCCCTGAAGTGTACTGTATTTTCACCCCATCCTAAATCATCTCCCAGGAACAATGGGCTCAGGCTTTCTCACAACAGGACATACCAATTGTTAGCAGAAGGCAGACATACCAGGACAGCAGGCTAATTTGCTATCACACTGCAGGAATTTGTGTCAGTGCAAGAAGTGCTTCAAAATATCTCAATTTAAACTTATCCATGGAACTATTTTTAGTTCCTAGGAGTCAAGAGCCTCTCCATGTATGGTAGGGGAAGGGAAGGAAAAATGGGTGGGGAAATTTCCTCCTCTGCTTTATATGGTCCTGGCTGCCTGTGCAGTGTCATCAAAGTTACTACATTCCATATCAGAAAAGGAAATCCTTCTTGTTTAAAGCGGATGTACAGCAGCATCACTTGACAAGATAGGATGCTTATAAATAAGTGGCCTATTCATTGGAGGGTCATACAGATTACCTCTTCTAAGAGCAGCTGCAGTCACATTTCTCTGCAGAGAGAGTGCACCCAGACATCTATCAGCCTATTACAATCACTATAGACCACAGGAGCTGTGAACAAGATAAAGTACATGAATGGCAGTTTGAACTCACTGCACCTCATTTTCTACTTGTCTTTCAGCTTTGACAGATGTGATTCTAATGATCATAGTTGCATAGTTGTTAATCTAGCTTACTGGATTTGCCATTCACTGCCATCTGGAAGACCAAAAGTTTACAATAGTCATAAACTGCCCCCATCCTACCTGCTTTAAACTAGAATAGAAAAGCATTCTGCTCAGACCAGGAGATTAAAATTAATTTCCTGATCTACTGATTTTACAGGAAGTCTGTTCCTAGCATTATGAAGCAATACTTAATAACCCTTGGCCTGTGCTATTCAGTAAGCAGCCAACCACTAGGAAAATGGGGACAACTGCCTCCATGGTAGAATCATAGACCAAGTCTGATCTAACTTCAGCATGCATTAAACTAGAAATTGCCTCCACTTGAGGAATCAGTTTACATATACAGGTGTATGCATTTACTTAAGAATATCCCACTAAATAACTAACATTCAGTTTTAAATTCTATGCAGCTTGGAAGACATTTATAAAGAAGACAACAGTGAGATAAATACTGTGCATCTGGAGCCCTGTTCCTCCCATCTTAGGCTTGAGTATGGCATTTGAGCTTATGCCTTCACTTTATGTTTTTCTATCAAAAGCACAGAGGTGTTTTTTCAAGCTGATGTATTAACTGGGCAAAAGACAGAGATTTTCTGATGGTGTTGTCTGTCTTGGCTGTGTGGCTCAGTGTGGCTGAATTTCTCCTTTCTTGAGCTGTCTCAGAAATCGTCACAAGTCATTGGCCATCTTCCTCAGGTATTCTTATTGGAGCCTTCCAGCGTCGTTCTCTTGGGCATCAGTCTTACCCAGCATTTCATTGCAGATGCTGTGAGTTGCAGCACTGGAAAAGAGGCTGATAGAGCTCTTCTCTGCTTCACCTTTGCACCTCACTGCTATCCTGCTGCCCCAGAGCCTGACAGAGACATCGATTTAGCTGCACGTGTGTTAGCTCAGGATAAATCTAGCTGCATATACTATTGTCTGGGAGGGGAAAGATCTTTAGTATTTGAAGACGCTTGGAGGAAAGCTGTATGTGATCCCTGAAATGAAAAGTTATATACTCTTTTTTGTCCATTTTGACCATTTTGAGCATCTTTTTTAAACTATCCATTACTAAGACATTACTTCCCTTTGTTATTATTGTCAGCACAGGGACTGTGACTCTGGGTCACAGTTCCTCAGACGTGGTCAGAGCTCATTCATCATCCTGCTGCTGGTGAAACAGTGTCAGCAGTTCTCTTCCATACTCATGCTTTCAGTCCTTGCAGAGCTCCAGCTAGTGATTTTTTCAGACTATGCTGCCATACACATTAAGTTAACATAGCTTGTCTTTGCACATGCTCTTCTGGAATGACATAGGATGTGTGAGGCTGATGGGGAACAATGGGATTCAGCCAAAATTTTGCCAATAATTCAGATCTGAAGGTGATTAGAACAATAATCACACTGAAACAACTATATATGTAACCCCACAGACTGTCCTAGCCAAGCTGAGAGTTTCTAGGTTCCAGGATTTTGAGCGCTGAGTTGAAAGAAATAGTAATGCAAATAGGCAGTGGGAATCCCTCTCCCTGTCCAATGTTGTTTCCATCAGTTCTGAAAGTGATGTGGAAGCTGCTGACCAGGTTGGGACAAGTTTGGTCAGAGACAACTCTGAAATGAGACGAAGTGATAGTGATGGGGGAGGGAGAGTCATAAAAGGGTGAGGCACAAGAGGACTTTGACAAGGCATAATTAAACAACAGAGTTATTGCTCAGCAAAAGTGAGAGAAAAATTACAGCTAAGAAGGAGAAAACTGTTAACCTGACAAATAATCATTCTTCAGTTTCAGTTCAATCCATCGTAAGAAGGGAGATCAGTTTTTTGTGAAATCTGTAAAGTTTCACTGTCTTCAGTGTATCTACTGCTTATGTTAGCCAAGAATCTAGCCCTTTGTATAAAAGAAACAGGAACAGGAATGGGGGTGAGTATATTCATTTTCATATTAAAAGAAAAATAATAGTAAATGTTAAGCTTCAGTTAGGTGGACAAAGTACCTTTTTTGAGCACACTTTGTGGAAAACAAAATGATCAGTAAAAACAGCATGGACTAAAAAAAACTAGAAAAAGAGATAGTCTTTGACCTGTTCAGTAAGATAACACTTTGTGGCTAAAGAAATAAGCATATGTCGGCTTCTGTATGATATCTGATATGGTTCCACATGACTTTTCCATTGAGTGCAATATGGATGAGATAGGACTACTGTAAGGTGACTGCACAATTGGCTAAGAATAGAAGAGAAAACATACCTATTAATGGCTCATGATGTCAGATGAGCTAACTGGCTAAGTTGGTCGTAGTGTTTCACTGGGCTTCTGAATCTAACAGGACTACCTCTATATTTTCACCCATGCAGCTTTAAACACTAACATATGTCAATCAAATGTCCACTCCACCTCAATGTTATATGACTGGTAAGGAGACAGATGATTAAAAATCTCAACCCTCCTCTCTTCTGTCAGTGGATCTTGTCCTCTGGCTGCATCTAGACAGAACAGGCAGTTTATGCTGTGGGACACCCCACAGCCCTGAACTGCTACTATTCAGAACTGGGACCTGGCTGGGACACTTTGCAGCTATTCTCTCATCTTTCTTCCCATGAAAGCCCAGGTGTGTGGGGGACACAGGGGAGGGAGGTGGGTTACCTGGACTGAGGAGGTACACCACTATTGTCTTCCTTATCTGCTTTTTCACCTGGAAACTCTGCTAGTGGAACTTCTAAAATGTTTTTTGTTTCTTTTGAGTGTGTTTTACTTAGAAGCAGTAACAGGAAATAACAATAACATGGCCTGAGGATTCAGCAGAGATTGCTGTATATTAATTAGCAGATGACATAAGGCATGGAAGGTATACAGTTGTTTTGTGAAAGGCTCGATTTTTAAATCTAGTATGACCTTGGCTGATAGCAGAAAAGGACTAATATAAATTGGGTAAGAAGAATATATGGCAAGTGCTACGGGATTAATCAAGTCCATAGACCCACATGGTGAGTCTATGCTTGTTGGTATTACTAGAGAGTAGATGCTGGAAACACTAAAGGATAAAGAGAAGATGAATCAGTGGTATCCTGCTGTCAGGCATCAAGCAATTTTGTGAGCAGCAGAATTAACAGATCCTGATGTAATTTTAATTTATGTCTTGTATTTGATATCTCATTCTCTCATGTCTAGTAAAATGCAGTTCTGTCTGATGTCTCTCACATTCAAAATGAGAACTCCTAATCTCTCTCTTGTGTGTGTTCTTCAGTTTTTGGTGCCTAATTAAGACTCAGGTTTCCTATGGTGGGGTATGTCTTCTCTGTCCAGCCCCCTATTTTCATGTAAACTTGTAGAAGCTTGTGTCTTTGTGACTTCAGACTCTTAAAATTAGCAAATAATCTCAAAAGCTATTAGTGTGAAACAGGTAAGATTGAAAGACATGCAGCATGACCGCATAAACCTTTCTGAGGAAACTGGGCTAACACTGCAAGAGACAGATTAATTAGTGCATTCAACAGGTGCTGTCCTGGCAAAAGAAAGCTCTCCTTCAGCAGTTGTGTTGAAGAAATCTTTGTAGGTAATATCCAGGGCCCGAGTGTGAGCTGTCAGCACAGAAAAGCTGGCCATGTGTGCTGCCTTTTGCACTAAGGACACATTTCCATCCAGCTCAAGAAGAAAGGCCAACTCTCACTCAACTGAGGGAGATTTTTTTGAGTGAACAAATTATTCAAGTCTCCAGCAGGATAGCACAAGGTTAATTCATTGTGGCCACACATAGCAAAGCCTCTGCACCTTCTTGGCCCAGCAGAGGTCTTCAGTTGCAGTGTTGGAGTTGCAGAATGGCTAAGAATGGTCAAAGATCTACAAAATGACTGGGCAAGTTTTTTTTTTTTTCCCATGGGCTGTTGATTAACCTGCAGAGAAGCTTGAATTCTGTTTTTCTAAAACCAGGAGACTGCTGGTTTACAGGTATTTAACTATATATTTAACTTCAGATGCAGGCTTAAGTGTTCCAGACTTGAGTAAGACTGATGTATTTGCCTGTAGCATTCTAAATTGGAGCTGAAGCCATATCTATGTTTTCTATTACGCACAGATTATGTGATTGAAGTGTGCAAATATCCAAGAATGAGAAACAAATGTTATCACTTTAAAACAAAGTTTTACCACTTCTTTCAAGTAAAAGAACATAGCCTCCTCTGCTTCACTATTTGCAATTAAAACATTGGCCAAAACTTGAAAGTTTGAAGCTTTCAACAGGAAAATACTTAGAAGGCCAGTATAACCTCTCCAAATCTTGTTTTGAAAGGACTCCAGGTATGAGCAGTGTGAGATTTCTATAGCCTCTAATGACTTACTGAGATATTTACAACATTAGCCATGGAAAAATGACCTTGTCCAACATAAATATCTTGATGAACAAAATTCTGGTTGATCCCATGTGAAAAAATAGTAGATAAGTAGTGTTTCATCACAGAGGAACAGGCTCTTTATCTCTGAAATTAGCAGTGTGCTTATTTTCTATGGTAATGGATTTTCTAGAATTTGCTCACTGGTAATAAAATTTACAATTTTTTGTTTCCTAGTGAACATGAACCGTATCTGACATAATGCAAGCCTGCTTGTTCAGTAGTTTTCCTGAACATACGTTAAAATGCTTTCTTTTAATAGGGCCTGATCTTGAAAAGACTACTATGTGTCACATTTCTCTTTACTGTAATTAGTAACATAATTATTTCACTTCAGTGAAATTTAGTTAAGTTGATGGAAAAATCTTTGTGGCTTTGCTTAATAGAAATTTTCCCTTTTTCTGGATTATTCCAATAGATTTTAGTGCTTTAAAATGAAAATTGTTCTGTAGAAATTATCCACCATACCAGCATTTAGGAGAGTTTTATAACCCTTCCATTTATTCTTTTATTTTTATCAATTCAATAGTAATGTTCTTAATAAAGAACTTTTTCTCTACTGCATAGAGCTTTTTCTGTACTGCAGTGCTGTATTTTCGTTTCCAATTCCATATTGTATATATCACATTTTCTGTGAGGTTTTTCCAAAGAGATTGTGTCCCTATATATGTAAATATTCACCCAAGCAGAAAAGACTGAACCACTTTCATAGCTCTTGCTGCAAGAGCCTTTGTATGGGGCATGACAGGTTTCGCTTACAGCAACATTGCCTATGGAAGTTGTCTTCCCTTGGCACACAGCGATGGCAAGTGGAATTCAGGAGGCATGGTCAGACCTTCACTTTTCTAGACTCAAAACACTGGAGAAGGTCTGCTTGAGTTCTGGTTGCTGAGGCTGGGACTGCTGAGAGGAAGAATCACAGGCAGTGTCCCTTGGTCACAGCTCTGGGATTCTCTCACTGGACCTATAGTGCTCATGTACAGAAAGAAGCAGTAAGATGAGACCTAGCTGAAGTGTGAGGAGATGCTGAGCAGGCCATGATTGCAGAGATTTGTAGACTCCCAGCACCCTCTGTTCCCTTCTTCCCCATCTATCCCAGTCCTCACTATCAGCATCTGGTCTTTCAACACCTCTCAGTTATCAACACTGGAGCTATGAATGGTGCTGCCAAAACACCACTCCTTGGCCTTGAAATGCTTTGTCACCCTCCATGGGCACTGCCACACTCTTCAGTGGTGTAAGTAACAGCCTCTGCCATTTTAATTCAGCAAAACCATTTCACTATAGGCATCCAGGATTCTAATGCTCCTTGGTTAAATACTTCACAGTCTTGGCACACAACAGGAATCTGTATCATGGACTGGTTCTCCTCAGACATGGAGGAAATTGATAAACACAGGAAAAGAAAGCCTCTCCTCCGTCTTTCTTCCTTGTATTTACCTGGGGCTGGGTGCTCTCTGAGCGTTTCAGACAGGGAAGTTTCCTCCTGGGTGAATTTCTCTGCCTGTCCCTATTGGACATGAGCACTGTGTTAGTCTCATATCTTTGACGGATGCTTTAGCACAGAAATGCTGGACATTGAGGCATTGGAAACATTAACCTAAAGCTTGCACCACGGAAACAGTGAGAGTACAGAGTATGTTTTCTTATTTTAAAATAGAAAATAAGAGTTTATTCTCACAGAGAGTAGAGGGTGGGGGAAAGAAAGAGGATGGTTAAGTGCCAGGTGACAATGTCCATCACACTGCTCAGTGATGAAGCTAAGAAGACAAAAATAGACAAAGTGACCTCATGGCTTTCGGCAGCAATGCCTATGAGACAAAAGAGAAGCTTTAAAAGGCTTGTAGAGCTGATAGCAAAGGGCTTGGACACCTCAGAGTTTTGGTTCTGCTCCAGCAGGGAGCTGCTTTGCTTTTCTCCTATTGCCTCTCTCTGTTTATGGGGAGTTGTGAATTAGACGGGCTTTGTGACATGCCCAGTTCCCCAGGTCTGGACTCTGCCTTCTCAAGCTTGGATCAGCCTTATGCAGGTACAAATGTCTGGTCTTTTCTATTTTATTTTTTCTTCTGTTTTCTTTTTTTTTCTGTTTTCTTTTTGCCTTCTGTTTCTCTTCTCTCATCTTTTCTTTCCTTTTCTTCTCTCTTTTGCTTTTTTTTTCTTTCCTTTGCCTTTTTTATTCTGTTTTTCCCCCTTCCCTTCCCTTCCCTTCCCTTCCCTTCCCTTCCCTTCCCTTCCCTTCCCTTCCCTTCCCTTCCCTTCCCTTCCCTTCCCTTCCCTTCCCTTCCCTTCCCTTCCCTTCCCTTCCCTTCCCTTCCCTTCCTCCTTCCCTCTCCTCTCATTTTTCTTCTCCTCTCCTTCCCCTATTCTTTTGCCTATTGTGATTTCACTCTTGCTCTTTACCTTCAGCAAATAACCTCAGGAAGATTCCCCTTTCCCTTTTTTCTTAAACTGTTGTGGGAGACTGTAGCTTTAATATCATTATAATTTTTCTGTTGTGAGGATTGGTATAATTATTTATATGCTTTGGCCTTTGATGAGAAGGAAAACGGAGGGAGGCAAGTGGCAGGTCCCAGAGGGCCTTACTTGCCAGCTGTTTCAGAGCACAGGGCAGTTGAGAGCAACTTCCTAGGGAAGTTGTGCATGGATGCTAATGCTAAGCCAGGATCAGGTGTTGGTGGAGGCATAGCAAAGACTGTTTGCTGTTATATTTTCTCTGACAGTATTTGCTAGCCCATAGCTGAGCACTTTCATAGTGCTCTGCTGCCAGAAGAGGCTGCACGGAGCCTCTCTTCAGACAGTGTAACTCCCTGGCTGGCAGTTCTCTATGCCAGAAATTCTTCTGTGAGTCACTCAGGGCCTAGAGTTTACATAGTCTGGACTTAACTAAGATTCTGTAGTGCTGCTCTTCCTCCTTGTAAATTCTGAACCAAAATATGAGCCAGGTGAGGTGTAGTAGCTTGTAGCAAGGATGCTTGTAGCAAGAAGAAATCTCTTCCTCCTTTGTGAACAGCCCTCAGAGACACATGTGTGCAGATTTCTAAGTGGAGTGGACAGACCTTCAGGGACTGTAGCTCATTTCTACCATGGACAGCAGGTCTTTGAGGGCAAGTCTATGACTGTCCTCAAGAGCAGGCAGTAAGTGTCCACAAAAACCTAGAAACTACTTCAGTATTATTTCAGCAAGGTGAAGTCATTCTGTAAGGCAGGTTTTGCAGAGAGCCTCCCCTTTGCAAATGTGTGTACAAATAGTGAGCCATTTTTTCAGCACTGTTTTTGTTGTTTCTAGTATTCTGGGTGCAAAGGGGAGGAATGGACTGTGCAGCCATGTGAGGTGATCTAAAGCCACCAAAGTGCCTTTGGTGAAACCCCAGAGCCTCAGAATGTGCTATGGAATGGCCGCAAACCTTAAAAGTCTTTTCCTTGTATTTTTCTTAAGCTTCCCAGAAGGATAACTGCTCTGCAAATCAACACCTTGTTTTCAGCATGAGATGAGACAGGGAAGCTCTTTCTGCTGTGGTTACACTGGTGCAGTATAGAATGATGACACCTGCCACAACTGTGCAGCCTAGCCAGGATCTGGGGGACTGCTGCTTTCTGCAGCTCTCAGGAAAACTAGTAACCTTCTTAGCAAAGCTCCCTGTCCCCCACTGCAGGTCACTTTGCCACATTAGCAGATTCCTATTGAATGAATGTTCTGTAGTAAAGTGGTGAGAAGTGAGATCCTGAGAGAACTGAGCAGTTTCCATTCTCTCCTGACCTAACACCACACCCCAGCACTGCCTGAAGCTCTCCTCTTCGCTCCTCTCCCCCTGAAGCAGGACATAACTCTGTACATCTTTCTTAAGAATATCAGGGCTAGACAAGGAACTACACAATTTTTTTACAAATTATTAGATGCAGACAAACAATGAATGTTTCATCTGTACTGTCATGGTGGGAAAAAGACACTGGGAGTAAAGGAAAAGATGAAATGAAAGAAATGAGAAATTAGTCTGTGCTTTAGGCATGTTTGTTTATTTATTTATTTGTTTGTTTGCTTGCTTATTTCCTGTGCAAGGTGAGTGCTGATATCTGTTACACTTTCCTTAGGGCAGAGGAGTTTGGTTTTACTATTTGATCTTGCTCACCCCATGCTTTCCCTGCACTCAAGGTGGAGAACACAGTGTTCATCCCTGCGGCTTTACTGACCACTGCACTGGCAGAGCAGGTGGAAAATTATTATGCCACACTTTCATGCCAGTGTCCCAACAGGTGCTGGGCTTTTCCAAGCAAGCCTGTCTAAGTGGATTCCTTCTGGCCTGGCTGATCAGTTGTTGAGGTCTGGGATTCTTGCTCAGGAGCAAATGTGCTTTTTCCTTGCTGGGCATGTGGCACAGACAAGAGACTGCAGCAAGAGTGATAACACACTTCCTGCTGTTGCAGGGCCAGTGCAAAGAGCAGTGAACAGCTCTCCATGCAGTGCTGCTGTATGGCACGCTGACTGTAGCTGGCACTGCAGGGCCCTGTGCAGGAGTAGCCTGGCCGTTTCTGCAGAGCACCTCTCCCATTGCATACATGAAAGGTGGGTGCTAACAGTAGCAGCAGCTGCTTCCCAAACTCTCAGGGGGGTTGTGTACTCCTGGGAATCTTCCATTTGTAGGAGGAAGGTCTACAAAAAAGCAGGGCTCCGCCTTCAGGGTGATAAGTAAATGGTAAAAATTCCCAGAAGCAAAGGTGTGCACTGTACAAACACTGTGAGAGATGGCCTGGGACTCTTAGCCACATACTGCAGAAATAGCAAGATGCAGGTCTGATCAGGAAACAGAGACCTGCCATCAGACTGGAGGGAGTTCCTACTCCACACTAGCATGAACTTCCATTGTGTTTGCAGGGAAAAGGGAAAAATGCATCTGGATTTCTATCCGCAGTTCCTAAAGACACTCTCAGCAAAGGTAGGAAAGAAAAAGAAGGGCAGGGGGAGACTGCTTCCTTGTATGGGCACTAGAATAATTATAGCCATATCACTGTCCATCTCTCCCCACCCAGCCTCTTGCTGAGCTCTGAGCTTGCCTCTTTCTGTCTCTTGCAGAGCTTCACCGCCATGAGAGCATCCAAGAGAAGAATGTGAAAGAGGCCAAAACCAAGTGCAGAACCATTGCATCCTTGCTGACAGACGCACCCAACCCCCACTCCAAGGGGGTGTTGATGTTCAAGAAGCGCAGGCAAAGGGCTAAGAAGTATACATTGGTAAGCTTTGGGAGTGTTGACGAAGATCGCTCCTACGAGGAGGAAGATGGATTTTTTCCAACTAGTGAGTCTGAATTTGATGAGGAAGGTTTCTCTGATGCCCGAAGCCTAACTAATCACTCAGACTGGGACAACACTTACCTGGACATTGAAAAGTCCAAGTCTGACTCTGAACAAAAGGAAGAGAAGAAAAAAGGTTTGAGTGAGGCCTCAGGTAAAGGAGCACGATTATTTGAGCAGCAGAGGGAACGGGCTGGGAAGTACACAGTTGAGAAAGTCCCAGAGCAGAAGGGCCCCCAGCTTGCCCCAGCTGCCCAGCCACAGCAGGGAACAGTGAACGGAGATATGCCTGTGCCACAGAAAGAAGACAGCATCCCCCTCAGCATCCATGTGGAAGGCATGCAAGTGCCCAGCAAGCAGCCAGCCACCCTCCCCACTCAGCTCCTGGCTCCCCCTAGCCCCACTTTCTTCCTGCCTCCCCCAAGCACCCCTGACCCCTTCCCTGCAGGCACAACAAGCATGTTCAACAGGTCTGCACGGCCCTTTACTCCTGGTTTTTCTGGCCAGCGCTCAGCAACATCCGCTGTCATCTTCAGGCCATCTGCACCCAAAAAACCTAGTGAAAGTCTGAGTGGGCAAAGCACAGTGGTTCCTCCTTTCTCACCTCTGGCTCCAGGAACACCTGCCAATGCACCAGTGTCAACACATTGTGGTCCAGTCAGCTCTTCCACGTCTCTCTATATTCCTGCACCAGGAAGGTCAACACCACATCCGGAGTCACAGCCAAGAGAAGGAGGAAGAGCTCCAGAGACTAAGCCTTCTGCCAACACTGCTCGGACATCCAGCACCTCTATCTTTCTGTCACCTCCCTCAAAACCAGGAGGTGAAATGGCCTCCACAGCATCCCAGCTACGAGTCCCTGGAACAGCCTCTTCTTCTTTGTATATCAGTCCAGCACCATCACAGCACACAAAAAGCAGCTCCCCTGTGCCAAATCAGCCTTCTCTTGCTGTCTCACCAGCAATGCCACGACCTCTTTCTGAGCCCTTAACCTCCAGAGAGCAGAGGATTTCTGTGCCGGCTCCCCGCACTGGCATCCTGCAGGAGGCTCGCCGGCGGGGCAACAAGAAACCCATGTTCAGTAAGATTGAGGAGAAGAAGAAGAATTCACCCAACCCTGAACTCCTGTCTCTGGTGCAGAACCTGGATGAGAAGCCAAAAGGTGACCATCCTGGGGCAGGCTTTGAATCTGGGCCCGAGGAGGACTTCCTAAGCCTGGGTGCTGAGGCCTGCAACTTCATGCAGTCCTCTAGCCGCAAGTTCAAGACTCCACCTCCAGTGGCTCCTAAGCCTCAGCAGCAAGATGCTGCACTGGTAAATGGGGCCCAGGACATGCCTCAGCTTAAAGGCAAGGGGGCAGAGCTCTTTGCCAAACGCCAGAGCCGCATGGACAAATTTGTGGTGGAGACAACACTGAAGCCAGAGTCCAAGCCCAGGACCCCTTCTCCTTCCCCTTCTCTGCCCTCATCCTGGAAATATTCACCCAACATCCGTGCTCCCCCTCCAATAGCTTACAACCCAATGCATTCCCCTTTTTATCCCCTAGCAGCCAGCAAATCTCAGGCTAGCAAAGCAGAGAGCAAAGTGAAAAAGGCACCTGGCCAAAAATCGGGGATCAAGGTCATTGATGTAATGCGCCACCAGCCCTATCAGTTAAAGTCAGCCATGTTCTGTTTTGGGGATCCCCCAAGCCCCAGCATTCAGGAGTCTCCTGGTAAGCCAGGGCCACAGCCTAGCTTGTCCTTCACAGCAGCCAAGCAGGTCCCCGTGAAAACAGCCAAGACACAGGAGATTCGTCGCTTCTCCACTCCGGCTCCCATGCCAGCCTCAAGCAGCCTGGCACCCACTGTGCTCATGCCCCGCTCAGCCACCACATTGGATGAGCCAGTGTGGAGAACAGAAATGGCCTCTTCTGCCCCTGCTACACCAGCACCCTTCCAGGTGGAGCTCAGCCAGTCCCCTAAGCCATACCCAAGCTCCCCAGAGCCTGGTAAGGTGGGCCAGGGGCCTTCCCCAAACCCAGCCTCAGCCTCTCGGTTTCAGGTGGCCAGGCCTAAATTCTCAGCAGCAAGAACAGGGATGCAGGCCAATGTGTGGAGGCCAAGCTTTGGCCACCACTGAGGCAGGTTCCCCTCCCAACCTGTATGTGGCCCTGCAGAGATAGTGCTTGTTTTGTCTTTCACGTCAGCTCAGTATATTGGGATGAATGACACAAAATGAAGAAAAGAGAAAAAAAAAAATTACTCCCCTTCTGCACCACCCTCTTCCCCAGCCTCCCCTTGGTCTCAGATGAGCAGCTTTCTGGCAAGGCTTACTGGCTGTGACTACAGCAGGAGGAAGAATGTGGAGAGAAGGCATATGTGTCCTACAGACTGGGAACTTCCACGCAACAGCAAAACCCACCTACGGAGGGCATGAATGACCGGGGTTGTCTCACATGAGGACATGTAGGTGGTAGCAGTTTTCCTATCTGAAGGGCTTTGGAGTCACCCCATAATGGAGGCAGAATAGGAGGCAAGAGCCTTCCAGGAAGAAAGTGTCAGAGGTGGGATTACAGTACTGAAACTCTGTCTACCCCATTGGACTGCTTTTTTCTGAGCCTGTCAGCCTGTACACACGCACCTGTGTGTGTGCACACACACATGCACACACGTGCATACAATGACACTCAGCAGGGAGTGAAAGTAGAAGTGGGGCTTCACCTTGGACACTTCTGAAAGCAGGGTGGCCATGTGTGGCCATTCTTCCAGCCACCAGGGCTGGGAGTAAAAGTGAAAAGGGAAATTCATCCTAGCTGGTGCTAAATATGGTTATCAGATCTGGAAGCAGTTTGTCAGAGGGGTGTTGAATGGTCTTGGTGGGGCTGTCACAAGCTGGAGGAACTGCAGAGGAAGTATAAATTTTTGAGGATACAGAGTCAAAGCTAAGCTCAAGGCAGTGGCAGGCCGGTGCAAGGAAGGCCCTGCATCACTAGAACAGGATACAGATGCTGTAAGTATAAAGGAGGATTGTGTAGGAGAAGATACGGTTGACTTTAAAAGGAGGCAGGATTGAGTAAGTGTTTGCACATCATATTTTTGTTTCGTTTAGGTCAGAAGCATGGCTAGATTAGAAATAGCTCATGACATAAAACTTCCTGAAAACTCTGACAAGCTGGAAAATGGAGCCCCTCTACAGACGCTCTCAGTATGGAAGTGGAGCACAGGGAAACAAAGTCACAGGTAGAATTTCATACTAAATTATTTAAGTATACTTGAGGTCTATTTGTTAAAAACTGAAGTGCTCTGAGAGTCCCAGAGCATCTGCACTTACACACACATACAGAGCTCAGTTTGCTGGCAATGCTGGAGAAACATGACTGGTTATTTCTTGAATGTCCCAGGTCAGCCACAGACTTAATCCCTACACTAAGGGCATCTAAGAATAAAGCAATTGCCTTCCCAAGGAAGAATTCAGGATATTAGTAGGGACTGTGGATGTGTGTGTGCATGTCATACGTGCTGTGGTTTGCACACACCCCTGCTCTTTGCCTTCTGCCTGTGGTCCCCTTTTTGCAGTGGCCACTTTTACGTTGTGATCCCACAAGTACACACAGAAAACATTGCTCCTGAAGCACTGGCTCCCAAACACAGCACATGCCCCAGCTGCAGGGAAGGGTTTTGCTGCCTCTTCCAGGGCAGGGGTGGCCTAGCCTTTTGCTAGGCCCTCAGGAATAAGTACTGGAGCCAGGATGAGGGTGCCGTAGCCCTGCTTGAGACATGTCTCCATCTCATTAGACTTGCTCCTCTCCTGCAAGCAGAAGCTGTTCTCTAACTTGCTTGAGAACAAACTTTGGATGAACAAAACTGTAGGTTTTGGGGAGAAAAAAGGAGTGCAAATGGGGTTGGTGCCAAGTCTGTAAGCAGCATAGCTAGTGTGGTTTCACGCTAAGTCCAAGTCAAACTTCCTCCATGCAGCTGGAGCTTAGGATGTGTAGCTCTTTCCGTGGAAGCCTGGGCTCTACTTATTGTTGGAGACTCTATGGTGCTTCTCTGCGTGCACCTGGAGATTTTGCTTGTGTGCTCTCCCACAAAGAAAAAAGAGGGCTGGGGAACCTAGCTTCCAGCTCTAGTCCTGGACAAGCTTAGGAGGGAGAGGATGAAAGAAAAAGAAAAGTAATAACCACTCCTGCCTTTGAATCCTTCAGAGTCTGGCTGGGCTTGCTCTGCAGGCCTGTGTTTAGAGTGCACATTCCTGAGGGCCATGAATCATAGGATGAGCATGCTGGGGAGAGAGGAGGACACCTCACTTGGCAGGCTATCAGCCATAGGAGAGGATGGAGATAAAACCTTTGGGAATGCCTTGAGTTAATGAGCAAAGGGATGACTGGCCAGAAGAGGTGCTGCACATGGTTGTATGACATAGGAACATGTGACCTAAACAGATGAGGTGATTGTATTGTGTTCCTGGAAAGCCCCAGAGGGTAGGTTTTAGGACAAGTCACCACACAGTTAATTCAGATCACCACAAACCACTGAGCTCTGGTGAAGGGGAGCAGCCATGCTACAAAACATAACTTAGAAGATTGCTTTCTCTCTCATCCTGTGCTGCACTGTGTTACCAGGGCTTCTGGAAAAAAAAAATCCTGTGTGCTGTGGCAAGATGATTTATATGATTATTCCCAAACATGAAAGGAGGAGTCTTCTGTTTCTGTAGGAAAGCTGTGGGAAGGAACTAAAGGACTAGGAGTGCTGGAAAAGTTTTGTCTCTAGTCTCCTTGTGGAGTGCTGTCACTGGCTAGTTATTTTAGCCATTAGGCTTAGACAGACAAGCCAGCCTAGGTTGAAAGCGTCACTGAATTCAGGTGTAGAGATGAGTTGTGTGGACCAGAGAAAGTCTGCTTAGGATCATTCAGCAGTGACAAAATAACCTCAGAAAGTCTGAATCTTACTCCAGTGTCCCTTTCTTTCAGGCCCCTAAAGGTAAGTGCTCTCAGAGCCTGAATGTCTCAGGAAATTAATTTTGCAACTGGAAAAAAAGAGAGGTCTGGCCTTAATATATAAAGGAGACTGCAATGTTAGTATTTTAGGGGTCCCACTCTGGATTTCTAAGACACACTGATGCAAGCCAAGGAGTGATGGCCAAACACACTTGAATGTTAGATACCAGGACACGACTGGAATAGCTGCATTTGGCCCATCATTTCTGATAATGTAGTGGGTAGGAGATGGTTAGGTCTGATTGGAGAATGTATATTAAACATCAGAGCAAGGAAAAAAATCAGGAGGTTTGGGGTCCTGCATTTCACTTCTAACATTCTTGGATCAAAGCTATGTTTAAAAGGAAAGCCAAAGTAGTTTGAGGGATCTCAGCCTCTCCCACTCTTTTCTATATCCTATGCTGACACAGGACTTGATCTGTAGAAGGAGAGGGTGTTGCAGATGAGGCCTTCTGTTCTTGTGGAGTATCCCAAATAAGGCCCATGGCTACAAGGCGTGTGAGATGAGAAATAATACTGAGATGCATCTGCTAAGCTATAAGGAAGAAACCTGCACTACTGCTGGCTTCAAGCAGCTCTGCTAGTGTCTGCTCATGAAAACATCGTGGCTGGCCTGTTACAAAGGTCACAGATCAGATTACAAGGAATACTTTTGAACCATATAAGCTTGTCTTGAGCCTTTCTCAATTTTTAGTTCCTGGGCTGTTGAACAAGCACAGACATAAACAGTTGTTTGTCAAGTTTTAGCTCCCACCTGCTAAGCTATAAGCTGCAGTGGTAGGCCAAACCCCAGTATCCCCTTGTTGAGCATTTGAAGATGTCTGCATGAGCTCTGATTTAGAACTGCCTATCATCCCTCCTCTGTAGCAGGCTGCAGGTTACACATTGCACCTATGGCAAGTCTGGCGGTTTTTCTTTACTTCAGAAGTATTAGTCCTTTCCGTCTGAATATATGGGAACACTTGCCAAAGATAACCTCAAGATCCTGCAGCAGCTGAGAGGAATAATCTTGAAAGATACTGCAGTCATAAGTCACTGATTGCCGGACATGAACACAGTGTAAGCCATGATTGTTGTTTGGAAAGAACATGCTCCCTTTCTGCTATAATATCCAGCATCCCCTAGCAGACCCTCTTCCTAGACTCATCAGTGCTCTAAAAATGGCAGCCCAGCAGCTGTGCCTTGTCTGGTGGAAGAGGTGACCCCAAAAGGAGAACAGAGTTGGCACCTTTGTTTATGGAAATACTTTTTTTCCTTTTCTGTTTTGTCTTTTTTGTTGTTGGTTTGTTTTGTTTTGTTGTTGTTTTTGTGTGTGTGTGGTTTTTTGTTTTGTTTTTTTGAATTTATAGTCACTTTCTATTTGTGCAGAAGAATAAACTTGTGATACGCACTTTACATGTGGTATTTTGTCACCTTCTTCACTTTGCACCCAGAAGGAGATGCTATGTGTACAGCACATGCACTTAGCAATACCAACAAACTACTAAGGCCAAGAGAATACAAGAAGTCCAAAAAAGGATGTGATGTCTGAACAATAAAAAAAAAAGGTGGTCTTAAACCTTCTATACATTAAATAAGCCCCATGCAAGCAAAACATTAAGTGAGATCCAAAACTTTGGTACTTCAAGCTATAGAACACTCACTTGCTGACAGGGTGAAGAAATTTCTGTAGGCCTGCCTGAGCCCCGCCTCTCAGTCTGCACTAACCTGAACCCTACCCTCTGACAGTATATCTGGTATAAACAGAAATGTGTCAGCTCTGGTAAATCCAAATATAAACTTATGTTGAACTATTCAACTTATTCTTCAGATGAATCAAGAGATCAGACAACCAAATCAGTCAGAAAATAAAATATCATCAAATTGTAGAATGGTTAAGGTTGGGAGGGACCTTAAAGATCATCAGGTTCCAACCTCCCTGCTATGACAAGAGACACTTCACACTAGACCAGGTCACACAAAACCTCATCCAACCTGGCCTAAAACACCTCCAGGGAGGGTCATTCCACAACCTCCCTGGGCAACCTATTCCAGCACCTTACTACACTAATGATGAAGAATTTCTTCTTGATGTCTAATCTAAATCTACCCTCTTTCAGTTTAAAACCACTACCCCACGTCCTATCACTGCCCTCTCTGGTGAAGAGCCCCTGTAGGCCCTTCAGGCACTGGAAGAATGCTATAAGGTCTCCCCGGAGCCTTCTCTTCTCCAGGCTGAACAGCCCCAACTCTCTCAGCCTGTCTTCATAACAGAGGTGCTCCAGCCCTTTGACCTTCTTCATGGCCCTTCTCTGGACCCTCTCCAACGGGTCCATGTCTTTCCTGTGCTGAGGGCCCCAGAACTGTACACAGTACTCCAGGTGGGGTCTCACCAGAGCAGAGTAAAGGGGCAGAATCACCTCCCTGGCCCTGCTCATCACACTTCTTTTGATGCAGCCCAGGACACAATTGGCTCTCTGGGCTCCAGCACACACTGGCGGCTCATGTCAAGCTTCTCATCAACTAGCAGCCCCAAGTTCTTCTCAGGACTGCTCTCCAGCCATTCTTCCCCCAGCCTCTGTTTGTGCCTGGGGTTGCACCGACCCAGGTGCAGGACCTTGCATTTGGCCTTGTTGAACTTCATGAGGTTGGCACTGGCCCACCTCTCCAGCCTGT
The DNA here is from genome assembly GCF_020740795.1 of Apus apus. Taxonomy (NCBI): domain Eukaryota; kingdom Metazoa; phylum Chordata; class Aves; order Apodiformes; family Apodidae; genus Apus; species Apus apus. Next base: position 21,438,004 of record NC_067285.1, on the reverse strand, counting down.
CAAGGTCCCTCTGAATGGCATCCATTCCCTCTAGGCAGTTAACTGCTCCACACAGCTTGGTATCATCAGCAAACTTGCTGAGGATACACTCAATCCCACTGTCCATGTCTCCAATGAAGATGTTGAACACCGCTGGTCCTAGTACTGACTCCTGAGGAACACCACTCATCACTTGCCCCCACTTGGACACTGAACCATTGACCACAACTCTCTGGGTGCAGCCATCCAGCCAATTTCTTATCCACCAAGTGGTTCATCTGTCAAATCCATGCCTTGTTAGTTTGGAGACCAGGTTATTATGTGGGACAGCGTCAAACACCTTGCGATATATCCCATTGTATCCTCAGGCTCCAAGCTAATCCTAACTCTAACTCAATTTATGTTAAAGTCCACTCAATTTCTGTGTCCTGAGAGGTTCATTGTTCTCAGTTTAGGACAAGTGTGAGCAAGGTTGCCTCTCCCAGATGTATGTCACTCACAGCATGAGCACAGCAGGATATGCTGCAGTCTGCTGTACGATTAGACTGCAAACTCCAGACATTTGTCCAGGTATCATTTTGTGGATGTTTTTCAGATTAATTACAAAGAGGGGTCCCTTATGCAGTGGGTCTTGGGACTTCTCAGAGTACTTCTGATTTGCAGACAGGAAATGCACAAAGGGGCAGTGATATTTGCTGATGCCAATCCTGAGCTTTCTGTTCAACCAGAAGCACAGCTCCTAAAGAAAAAAATCTACAGATGCACAGTCTGCAGATTACGGCTGCATCTTGTTTTGCTTAATAAAGCTGGCATAGTAGGATTATGAGCTACTCCAGATGGTTTGACACATTGCAGGACAGTTGGTGGTGGCCAGGGCTCTGATTAAATTCCCTGTTAACCTCTACAACCTTCTCAAGTGAGAGTAATTTCTTCTCACAGCAGATTGTGTCAGAAGGAGCCAGACAGACTTTCAAAGGTGGAACAGGAGCCAGCCCTGACCTTACCGGCCCAATGCAAAGCCCAAGGATTACTGAATAGCTGTGCAGCAGGCTAGGGCTGAACTTGGACTTGAGTGCACTACTCAGAGTGCACTATTTGCACCAGCAAATAGTAAGGTGTCTGGTGGGCATATCTACCCACAAACAATTATTTCCAACGGAAGAAGTGTCTGGCAAAGAGCAAATATGTGGCATGTAGGAAGAGTAAGGGCATTCCCACGCAGTACAGACCTATAGCTTCAACGGCCACTAGATGTTGCCACTGTTCTCCGAGTGACTTGGGGTTCTGGCATTTGACTGAAGTGGTGTTAAGTCTGGAGGGTTTAAAATCTTAGGAAATCCTTTCTTCCTAATCTACCCTCTTTGGGCGTCCACATATGGTGTTGCTCAGTTCCACATACCAGGGGAGAAGGCCAGCCCCATACCAGGGAGTTTTGGCAGTGAGGCTTGCTGCAGCTGAGCGGGGAGTCCTGGGGGGTAGCATGTGGGGCAGGCAGGCAAACAGGCTTCTCAGCAAGTAACACACCATGGGCATGCCAGCTATTTCAACACACGCTCCAGTTCTGTGATCAAATTCTATATATTTCTTTCCCAGTCCTATATCTCATCGTGCATCAAGCCCACTTAGAGGCAGGAGGGAGCCTGGCATGAACTGTTTCTCCTATTTTGGTGCTACAAACTACTGGCAAGTCTTCCTGATGTCTGTGTGGAAGTGGAAGAGATTACATGTATATGAAAAATTTTAAAATAACAAATGTTATATATGATGTATTTCAAAACAAAAATCAACCACCCCCCAAAAAAAATCCCCAAACAAATAAACCCTGAATTGAGAGGTTTGCAACTTTTTTCAGAACAGATTGAATCATGCTGAAATCCACTGCTTATGAATACTTTAAATACAGAGAAGTCTTGCGCTCCATGAAAAAAGGGGAGCATGGTCAAGGTTACACTATCTTTGGAAAATTAAAATTGTGAAGGCTATTTACCAGACCAATGCTGTTTGCCAGACTTCCACATGATAAAAATGAGCTCAGGAGACAGCCCTGCTGATGACGGCTGTTTTAGTTACTGCTTATGTCCATCTGCAACAAGGCAGATCTCATCTACTGTTTTTGAAATGATTTTGCAGTTATCAGTGATTTGAAGTTAGACCATTTGAAATTAGATGTGCAAGAATTCAGTGCAAAACTAAACTAATTTTCAAGATACAAGTCAGAGAAAGCAAAAGTTTGTGCAGGCTGTTCCGAAGGCCACTTAAGCGAAGGGTATGTATGTGCAAAGAGGGAGGTGATGGCAGTGAGATACAGCTCCTTGTATGATTAAAAACTCCCTCCTGAAATGTCCTGCAGGTACCACCCTGATTACCTAAGTGAAAACTCCATGTAGTCAAGAAACCTCATTTAGCCACCAAACCTCACCACACTCCAGATAAATCCCTGCCCCACCCTCCAACCCGAAAGTAAAACTGCTCACCAAGCAAGGCTTGTAATGATTTAAACCCTTAAGAACTGAGTAGCATGAGGGGGTAAGATAAGAGTAAGAGCCTTCCATAACTTCTTGTCTTTGCTGATTTCATCATATTACATATGTCAGAGATACCAGATTGGGACAATATTCCCAGTGGAAAAAGCCACTGAGCTATTGAACCTGACACCATAGCAGGGCACAAGTGAAGTCTCTGCTAGACTCCTCATTGACATTTCTATACTAGTGAACAAGACATTTATATCTCTCAGGAGAAACTGTGCATAGAGAGGAGAAAGGATCAGGATTTAATTCCCAGCCTGGTAACTGAAAATGGAGACATATAACTTTATTTGAAGGTAGAGTAGGACATGAGAATCTCAGTTGAAGATGTGCCTCGGTGCGTAACTGTCAGATGCAAGACAGCTTTATCCAAATCACCCTATAAATCCCAGTGCCATACTAATAGGATATTCCCTCTCTTACATTCCTTCAGGGTTCAAGGTTCAGGCTCTATGCACTACACTCCAGCAGTACTCTTAAATCCTGTGTCTCACATATGCATGTATATATGCACATCCAGATGAAAGTAACCTCTGGATTATTAGGGTTGCAAGGACAGAATGGGACTTCACATAGCACTGAGTGATGGCTATGGATAATCTTTAAAAGTGTAGGTAGCAAAGGTTTCTTCAGAATTTGAGCCTGATGACAGCCACAGGCACAACAGCACTGAAAAAACTGGCCAAAAGGCTGGTCTAAACCTCAGATTTTGCTTCTGGAGTTTCTGACGAGTCCAATGTTTGGCCTAGGAACCTAAATAGTACTGATCAGCATCTAGGAATAAAGGTATTTCCCAATTAGATCATTTCAACTTTCAGATACTATTTCTGAGCCCTGGATAAAGATTCTGCCCTGTACTCTCTACTCCTAGCTTACTTTCCTTCATATGCCTGCTCAACTTGTCTTGTTTCGAGTTGCTCACCACCTTGCCTACTTCTCACACAAGAACTTGCCTTAGTGTACAAATGCTTTGTTTCCATCAAACCACAGCTCCCATCAGTCCTTGAAGCAGAACTTCCAAGCTATTATACTTGGCTTTGCCCCTAACCCTACTTGCCTCTTGCCATTTGGGATGGAGATCCACTGAGGGGTCTTATCTCTTGGAGCTGGCTCACCCTGAATCGCTGGCAGTGCCTTGTTCCTGGTCCTAACTGTGGGACACACCTGCCCATTTCCTGATTAAGATCCTCACACACCATGCTACAAATTCCTTCTCTTCATCTCCTTGCTATTGTTTTCACTAGTTTCTCTTGAGCTTTATAAGAGGGATCACATTCATTTCCTGCTCACCTCCAATTACCATGCGCCATGGGGCATTCTCCTCCCTTCCAGCCTGCTTGGTTCCTCTCTTCCTGCAGCTGCCTGCAGGAGCAGCTGTGGACCCCTGGGGTGGGTGGAAGCATGCTCATGGCATAGAACAGTAACTACATACTTGCCTGCTACATCATCTTTGAAGGTACACCATGCCTCAAAATCCAGCAGGTTTCCATATGATGTCCATCTGGCACAAACTGTTCCCCTAACATGTAATTTGTGATCAGGAAGGCATAGGAGATGACTGGAGAAATAACAGACCAGCTATAAATTGGTCTGAAAACAGCTGCTGGAATCAAGCAGAGAGAAGGCAGAGTTTAGCAGCTCTCTAGTGACTGCAAGGAGATTCCATAAAAATGGTAGCTGCATTTCTCAGCTTCTAACCCATAATATAAATCACATTAATTTCTGAGCTATTATCAAAACGGAGCTAGAAACTTCCTAAAATTAGGGAGTAACTGTATCTCATGCCTTTGGGCATGTTAAACCAGTCCAAGGGAAAGAAATATGGTGAAAAAATACTCCTCTCTGTACAACCTTCAGTGAGCAGGGCTTGGTCAACACCAAGAGACTTGCTCCTCGGTGGCCACCTGCACTTGTTCAGAGTGGGTGTGAAGTGTGGATGGATGCTCAGCTGTGACAGTAGCATTTGACAGCCTCCAACTTTGTGCAGATGTAAATGCCTTCACCAGGCATGAAGCTCTGTGCCCAGAGCAGGCAGCGGGTGTTTAGTTAATTGTGCTACCCTCTACACCTGTTTTACACTGGCACAGCTCTGGGAAGTTACTCCCAGATCACTAGCATGGGAGTGTGGGGGCAAGATCTGGACCATCTGGCCCTCACAAATCATTCTGGTGCATCTGCTGGGCTCAGTGAAGGACACAGCACAATGGAAACTTACAGTGTGGTGCTACAATAGACATGAATGAGGGAGAATAAGAGTGGTGCTGTAGGCACAATGTAAGGTATACATAGTGGTTATATGGATGCAAGCAAGAAGAAAATGGGAAATGAGAGGAAAATGGGAAACTTTAGGTCAGGAGATTGCCATACATGCCCTGACTCCAAGCAGGGTATAAAGGCTGATTATTGTCCATAGCTATGTTACAGCACTCTTACGCAGGATCTTTTAAATAGGACTGGGGTGTTCAAGCTTTGTACTTTCAATCCACTTATCACACTGGGAAGTTTTATATGCATTTGGTGCAGGCAAAACCAACTGCAAAATCTAGGTAAAAGGGAAAGTTACTATCTCCCAGTGCTCCTTTACATCAAACTTCCTTGCGATTCTCTGTGCAGATTGTTTTCTACTACAATCTCAGCTGTGTTTTGAGTTTTCTTCCCCCCACTAGACTCAGTGGACAACCTGATTTTGATCCAATGTGAAATACGAAGACAATGTTTTCTGTAGGATTTCTGCTTTACATAGAAGCTGAAAGGTACATGCATCTTCAAGTTATTCACTAAAATGAGGTATGTTCCCTTCATCCTAGAACCAGAACTCAACAGGGTATGGGGAAAAAACAGGGAGAGTTCCCTCTTAATGAACAGAAGCTAAAGAAGGGGAGTCATCTGCAGGCACAAAGCTGTACCAAATACTTGCAATCAACCCTATTTCTGTCATGAATCAGGAAATTTGTTTCCTTGCTGTTTCCATCTGCTGGGTTTCCCATACATATTTCACAGCTACTTTCTAGAACTCTGTAAATAGCTTCCTAGACTTCTTGCTTCATGTGTGCAATTATTTTTCTTCTGTGTTTTCTGATACATCATTTGAGTGCCTTGCATTTTAGGAATTATGTATGAGAGCCTAAGGAACACTGGGTTGAATGATGGAGTGAGGAGGGGGCAGAAGGAGAGTGTAAAAGAGAAAGACCCAAGAGACCTTTTGAGGTATTACTGACAAGCAGGATATTGAGAAGGTTTTATGAATTGCATTAAAATGTAATAGGAGGAGGAAGGGGAAGGTCATGTTGATTTGAACAGAGAGAAGGAAGAAGTGAGGCACTTGTGGAGTGCTTGATCTTCCTGGGAACTGAGACGGCGACTACAGGAGGCCTGAGGAGCAACCTTTTCCTTTCTCCTCTCCTCCAGACTGGCAGTGGTGCTATCTGAGACCCTGCCCTCTGGGCCACTGGTTATTAATAACCACAGGATGCCTGTGCAAGCAGCCTTAAGGAGTCAAATTCACAGCACTTTGCATCAGCACTTTGTGCTGGGCAGAGCTTCCCCTGCACCCAGGCAGCCTGGGTGAGTGGGGCATGCTGGACAACCCTCAGCAGCAGCACCCAGAGACGAGCTGGGGGGAAGCAGCCCACTGCTGAGCTCTGGGGCAGGCACGTGAGCTGGACTGAGTCTGGCACTGCAAGCCTGAGGTGAGTTGACTGGGCAGCAAAATACTTTAGAGCAGGTGCTGGAGAGGGTAAGGTTGGTTTCGTTTGCAGCAAAACCAAGGAAATGACCGCTGCAAAAACTGAGGCAGATAAAGGCAGAGGAGTTAAACCAAGGAATAGAGCTTAGGGGAGAAAAAGATAGTAATGGCCCTGGTTTTAGGTACAGGATAGTGGGGACAAGGAGACTGAGGCTCCAGCAGCCACCCCATGGTGGGGTGGCTGAAAGAGCAGTAGCCCAGCGTAGCTCTGCTATCATGAAAGACTGCTGCCCTTTTCTTTAAGCCAGCCCAATTGCATGCAGCAGGTTTTCCACTCCCCAGTCCTGCTGGATTAATACAGGACAGCAGAATGGGACTTGCCTTTGCTGCTTCTTGGGAATGGGTGTGCTTGAAGAGCATAGTTCTCCACAAGGGCCAGCCCTTTCTGCCTTGCTCCAGGGAGTCCATGCTTGGGGCATACTGATGATTTCCCCCTGTTTTGCCAGTCTTACAACCCATCACATGGGCCATAACCTCGCACTCCCCCTGCCTCCTGGCACCATTGCCCCTTTTCTGTCAAGCAGGGCCTGCTTCTTTTACATAGCCAAACAGATGTCCATCTGCTCAAGCAGAATGTGCAGCACACACTTTATGACTGCACCTGCTGATGCTTGCTTTGGGAATATACCAGGGTGGGCTCTTTTATGATGTGAACTACATAGGCAGCACCTCAGTAAAAAGAAAAGCTTAGAAATCTGAAAGAAAAACTAATCCAAGAGAGTATCTGCCAAAGTGATTTGAGCTGGTTTGCTGTGGCTGGGCTTCTTTTAACAGTCATCATCACCTCATCACATGAAAGTCATGTTGCAAAAGGAGCAACGATGCAATGAAACTGCAAAATACATAGGAGATAATGTCTTTATCACAAGGGCAGTGTTCAAACTCCTGGAGCCAGCTGTTTGCTTACTAGTTTTAAAATTTAATTAATAGTTCAATGTCTTCAGTTCTGAAATTTTAAGAAACTTAAGTGCAAAGAAGCACAAGGACAGAGATGCTTACTTATTGATATTGCTTAAGCCAATGGATCTTTGTTAATTTTTATTTGCATTGTACTGTATTAGGTGAAGATCTGTCCCCTTATATGCTGTTGTTTGGGCACGGATAGCATTGAAGTGGAGCCAAGACATTTTCTCTAGTTACATTATGCATGATAACCCCCAAGAAGGACTCTGAGAATTTGCCTGAAGCAGAATTGCTGAGATTTCTCCTAATTTTCTCTGACTTTGCAGTCCAGCTCTCTCATCCTGTCCTGGGACAGAGATAGAAAACCCTGTACCAGAAGAAATCTCCCTCCTCCCCTCCCTCCTCAAAATTTTGAGACAAAAATATTTATTATCATCTATTGATAACTACATGATCTTGTAATATGGTATGACAGAGCAAACTTTCAAACTGAAATTCTGTTGCTGCAGCACAAGGGGATAGCAGAGTACAACCTTGGTAATGCTTCTGCTGTGATCCGCTGCTGTACTTTGTGTCATAATGCTCCGTATCCAGAGAACACCACAATGGCCTGCTGATGATACCCTGTATGGAAAGATACCATTCACTAGCTCCTTCATGTGGAATGGACAGAAAACTGTAGATAGCAGCTAAAAGAGAGGCAAGAAATACCTTTCCAATATTTCATTCTCTATTTCCTTATGTTTAGAGCAAAGCAGAGAACTCTTTGTGGGAATGCCCCTTGCAGGGACTCCTGCTCCTGTTAAAAGGAAAAAGTCCACTAAACTCATTGGGAAGCTGACACAAGAAGGTAAGATATGTAAAACTACACACATGAGAATTGTTTGGATTTCAACCTGAATTTCAGCCTTTAAAATTTCACACCCTGTCTGACTGAACTCCCAAAGCAAGACCTGCAGGGGACACAGCAGGAGGCAGAGCCACAAATATTACTAAAGCTCAGCCTTCAACCACATCACAGTTTCTAATTTACTGTTCAAAAGCATTGCACACACACTCAGGTCAAAGGTTGACCTAGATTACACTTTGTAAACCCATGTTCTCCTGCAGCATTAATTTGGATGCACACCAATGTGAATGGAAAGAGAACATGGTATTTTAAGGGTATCAATATTGCTGTGCCTAGTGATAATCTATGTTATTCTCTCTCTTATAACCTTTGTGTCTAATATTTGTCTGTAGTTTAACAATTATAATTTTTCCTGTACGTGAAAGAATTAATTTTATTCCAGCACTCATTATTTGAAAAAGTCAAAGTCTCTTAGCGGGAATAATACAGCAGAAAGAATATAACTTGGGACACTTTTAATTCTACAGACTATCTGTGTTCCGGGTAGGGTGACTTTTAATTAACTGTGATATCCTCACTTTTTCTCTTTTGTTTTTGACAGCATGGGGAAGGTTTTTGGAGTTTTTGAAAAGTAATAATTCAGTGCTGTCCCTTCCTTCAGTCCTCCAAAAGGGCTGTAGAAACTTCTTTTCTAGGGTATAGGTATATATTTTTCTTTTTGTCCCCAATCCTTTATTCAAGTAAGTAAAAATCCCATTTGCAGTTAGATGGCATTTCCTCTTGTGCTATGAAATAGTGCTATATAAACTGGCTTGCTAAAAAAATAACATTTTTTAAGAGAATGGCTAAGAAAATGAATGAACTTACACCAGTTATAAACTTATACCAGTTTAAGGATGGAGATTCACTCTCCGTTGTAAATGAGATGCAGAGGTGGAGTAGGTGATCTTAATCTTGTTTAATAAAGAAAAAAGAAAGCTTAGGAAAAGTTGCTTGTTTCTGAATGAAAAGCTTTAACTTCATTTCTGCAAGATTTTTACACTGAAAATGTCTGAATCCATTGCTTTGATGGAGAGTTGGTTGCACCAAATCAAATTGAAAATGACTTATCAAGTAATCAGTGTATTAAGACTCGTAGAGAACTTCAACTACTTTTCCCTTTAAAAATTCTCCTTAAGATAAATAAAAAGATATAATATCATTGAATCTTGCCATGGTTTCAAGATAAAGTTTAAACCAAAGCACACCATTATATTTATTTATTGTATGTCAGCCCAATCTGAAAAGCTGACTGCCACTCATCTAATTCCAAAGAAGGGGAGGGGAGTGTAGGGCAGTGAGCAGAAAAGGCCTTTTGAGGCTAAGGAATCCTACTGCTCTGACTGAGATGCTTCAGATGTAGGACACATGCATCTAGCTTCATGCTTATGAAACACTTCTCTGTGCAGATTTGCACTGACTGCAATCCAGAGTAGATTGTGCCCATCTATATCCTAAGTTTCATCAATACAAAAATTTGGTGCATAATTGCTTCCTAAAAACTACATTTAGAAGAGAATTTGGCTGCCCTGAAGCTGCCTACTGACCCTGGGAAGCAATGGTCAAGAGACTTGGACCAGATCACTTCCTAAAGCATCCCATTTTACATGTTTTGTAGTCATGCCACAAGAGGTGTCCAAGCTGAACCTGGGGAAGAAGATCAGCATCCCCAGAGATGTGATGCTAGAAGAACTGTCTCTCCTCAATAACAAAGGATCCAAGATGTTCAAATTACGTCAGCTGAGGGTAGAGAAGTTCATTTATGAGAATAACCCTGATGCCTTCACCAACAATTCTATGGTAGGTCAAAGATTAAAACTAAAAAGCAGCTCCATATACCCAGGGGAAACAGGAATGGCATGTGCCCAATTCTCCTCTGTCTGTATGTGCATGGGGTGGGGGCATGGGGGATCTACTAGCAAAGAAGTGCAGAAAGAACCCCAAATTATATAAACACAAAAGTTTTATTCCCTTTTGGCAGCAGCATTAGTTTCCTTTGGCAAATACTTGGTATCACGTATGCGGAAGTATGAAAAAATTCAGTAATGAGTGACAAAGGAAGTCTGCATCTTTGGCAGGTGTCCAGAGCTGTGAAGGGCAGGACTAGTTGGTTTTGTACCCATTCCACTTCTTTGCAAGACAGAAATGATGCATCCAGATCTGACTTCAGCTTCAGTAGGTAGGGTTCTATTTTTAGCCTAGCATACATGTATGTATTTCCTGCTGGGCAGAGTCCTTTGGTCATTTCTGCAAGAAGTTTCATAAATTAAAATTCAGACATAAATCTCTAACCAGTAAACCAGTATCTTAATTTATTTTTTTTTCTGAAAGCTGTTTCTTTTCTTCTAAAATATTTTCCTATCAGATATGTTGTATAAATTCAGACTTTTTTTTTTTTTTTTTTCCTATGAGTTACTACTGTTATTTGATCTTCTCTCTACAGTTAATTGCTGGTGTAAAGTCTTCTGAAGATACTTAAACTTTTACAGATTAGACTTTCCTTTCACATGATTTTAATCTGTTCAGTAAAACAAATACAAAATATTTCAGGTCCATAAGCATTTTGATGTAGCAGCTTGTCTTCTGATGTTCTTAAAAATGTATTTGATCCCTTTATGGCATCTATTTTCCAGTCCAAGAAAACTCAAGCAAAATAAAGATGAACCTGAAGAAGATGTTCTGCCACACAAAACCACACTATTTCTTAGCCCTCTGAGGTTTTCAAAAGCAGCAATAAGTAAATATTTGTAGTTCACTTCCAAAAATAACAATTTGGGAAGCAGGATACCTGAAAAAAAAGTCATTAACATTACAACAGTAGGTCAGATTATAGAGCAGGGACGACAGACCAGAGATATAGCAAATATATCTGCTGTTGTTAGACTTCAGGATTTTCTTCATCTCTTTGTGCTTTAGGTGGTTCATCTCTTCAGTGAGCTATCTCTTATAAAGGATGTGAGAATGAATGGTGTGTTTGGACTCTTTAGATGAAAATCCTAGAGAAATGCAAGCTGTTTTTATAAATATGCAGTAATTGCAGAGGGGTCCAAACAGAGAAATACAAAGTGAATTAGATGTGATAAAATGACTCAAAACTGGACATGCAGAGGGGACAGAGTCCTTCCAAGACTGACATTACAAAGGCTGATGACAATAGCTTTTTTGTTAGCTGTTATTTCTACCTTGTTTATTCATCTGTTCCTGACTTTCACTCCTTACCCTTCCTGTAGAGAATTTCTCCCTCTATTCTGTAAGAACACCCCTGCTCCTAAGCTCTTTAAGCAAGACTGTAAGATACTGTCCTGTGGAGAAATCTATTTGGGAGTTAGACAAGACCCTAATAAGCTTAAGATTTTTTTTATGGCTTTGCTATATGAAATTAATGGCATGGCCTCCAAACAGCAGCTGGTACTCTGCTTTAAAATGCTCCATGATTCACCTTCAGGGCTACCTTTTCTCCACATTTATGGTACAGATAAATCTCCATTGGTCAGTGCAGGAAGACTTCAGTCTGCCCTACAGCCCTTGCTCCGGTTCAGCTTTGCAGGATCACAAATACAATTGTTACCATTTGCTGGCTGCCCTATGCGCTCTGTGCAAGGACTTTGCCAGGCTGCACCCACCGTCTCCATGGATAGCTATTCTCATTGCCACAGCCAGCTTGAGTTAGCATCTTTGCTGGCAGTCAGAGCAGTGAGAAGAAAAGCTGAGCAATCATAGCAACTGAGACATCCTTTCAGGGAGCTTGGGCAGGTAAGGGCAACAGATCTGTGGCCTTGCTGTTACTTTCCAAATCGTCCAGACAGTACCTGACCTTAGTACCAAATAACTTTAATAAAAAAGCTCTTTTGATTGCAATTTGATTAGTTTCTGTTCCTGTCCTTTCTTGCTCCTGGCTCTGCTTAAAAACCATGCAGAAACATGGGAAAGGAACTCCGGGAGGAAAATAATGGCAGAGTAAAAAATGCTTACTGTTACTTCCAGTTACTTCCTCCTCCCAGATAGTTTTTATGTCCTTTGCTCCCCATCCCAAAGAAGTCATTGTGGGACAGTGGTTTAAAGCTGGTCTCACGTGTTTCCTACTTTTATGTCATAGATTTCTTAACTGTCTCAGAATATTCTTAGGACATACTTAGCAAAGGAGGGCAAGAAAGCTTGGGGGAGTACAGATTGCTTATTTCCCCCAGAAAAAGTCTAGTAGCAAGATAGTGTAATAGAAAAACACACAAAGTGAAAGGTTATTAAAACTAAATCAAAACCATATCAGAGGTCCCAGAATAGCATCTGCTGTAGCCATAAACCTTCCACACAAGGAAGAAGATCACAGCAGTCATATGTCATTGATCCACCCCCTGTTTCTCTCCTCCTACTTCTCCTCCAGCCAAAGAACCACACTGGACAATCAGATCACTCTCCTTACTATTTGTGGAGAAAATACATATATTGTCTGTGTGTGAATGTCAGACAGCTCCGTGCAAAAGTAAGAACCTGCCATTCTATCACTGCTGTAGCTCCACCCATCCTTTAAAGGCAAATGGTAGCTAAACTCACAGTCAAAAGGACTGACTATTCCCAACATGAGGAAAATGAAATTTACTACTTATTTACTGTATAGCTTTTTTCAATACTGCAACCCTCACCTCTCGCAAATATACAGTACAAGAGAATATTTTTAGGGAGGCTTGAATCTGACACTTTTAGGACACTGATATCCTGCCAATCCTCCTTGTTTGATGCTGTGCTGAAGAAGCTGGGGTCTGCTGAGCCCTGTCTAGTAAGGCAGATGAAGGATTTCTTCTCCTTAGCATCCTGTCACAGGAACTGTCATGTTCTCCGTGTCTCAGAGAATATTATCAATCTTAGCATGCAGCTGCAAGATACAATTTACTGCTGACTGAAGACCCTAACAAAATCCTGACTTGCTTTGTGCTCTATTACTGTAACATCCGACCAGTTATAGCATGAAGTAAATTACTACATTTATTTTTTAATGGTGAAATTCAGCCATGGAGCAAATGAACAAATAAGCCAAAAATCATAGAGAGGGTCTCAGTCTTGTCTCTGGGTCTCCTAAATCGCATTTTACTGTTCAGCAAGTAAGTAGATCAGCAGTTCACAGACCTTTTCTCTACTTCATAATGCTAAATTTGTTTGGCCTCAAACACATCAAGATCATGTGAAATGATGTTTCTTAGCCTTACAGCCCTACTCATTATTGCCCTAAATCTTCTCAAGGTCCCACCTCCACTTTGGGAACCTCTGTGTAAGACCATTCTGCTAGCATCAAGTGGAAATAGGAAACAAAACCGTAGTTCTGCTTTTTGGGTGTTGCTGTTATGCTATTTTTCTTTCAGTGAAGATCCTTAAAAAGTCTTCTTTGCTAGTCAAAACCTGTGACCTGATTTGAGTTACATGCAGGAGACAGTTTATAAAAAGACTGTAATTGCCTCTTTTTTTCTTTTCCTCTTTTTGCTTTATCTACCAGATCTTAAATGAAAACCATTAGGAAGGTGGAATAACTACTGTCTTAGAGGACAGTTAGCAGCAACAGCACATCAGAAAACCATAGACCCACAAACAAAAAACCCACCTAGATACTTTCTCAGACTCACCCGTAAGTTAAAATAAATGTATTTCCCACATCTTGGCAATGCTTGTATGAAAACAAGGTGAATGTGTTGGCAAGTAATTTCTGCTGGACTTCAGGTTAAGAGGTCTCTTCAGATAAGCTAAGACACCAACTGTGAAACAAAACGTAAGCAAAAAAGGGGTTAAAGAACTGGTTTACTGTTCCTCTGGATAATGGCAGGAGTTACCCTGTATTCCTTTTGCTGCTGAACATGAACTCAGAGGAGTAAGCAGAGGTGGCAGAAAGAAAAGGGAAGTGGTTATGTTACAATGCCAAAAGTGGTGCTTCACAGCAGGCAGAAGTTCACAACCAACCTGCCTCAGAGATCTCACATGTTAAATAGCCACACATGATACAGTGTGTGAAGGAAAGCGTAAGAACAGAGGAACAAAGATGTTATCATGCAATTACTTGGTTTAATGCACAAGCATGCACTGATGGCTCTGTTTGCCCCTTCATGTATTTAGAAGAATACCAATCAAGATCACTGGCCGTAGGTTTAAATGGAAAATGTTAGGAAAAGCATTCTTCCTAGGAAGCTTGTTCTGCAGGCAATATTAAACCTTGTGAACAAATGTTACAGGATAACCAAACGCTAAGATATGAGAGAGTCTTTCAGGTTGTGACCTAAGCAGAGTGAATCAGCTGAGACGCAACTTTTCTAACAAAATGAGCTTGCTGTGCTGGAGTTGGTGCAGAAGACCTAGAGGTCCCAACTATACGCAAAGCTGTACAGGAGTGAACATGAAGTCTGATGCCTTCCTACTCAAGAAGTGACTAGTTTGGAAACATCAGAATTACAGAGAAAAGAGCCTTTTATTTACCACAGTGGTTTGTCGGAGCACTGGAAGAAAACCTCAGACAGAAATTCTGAAAGTGAGTTTCTTTCATTCACAAAGAAAATGCAGCAAGGATGATATAATAGACACATAATATATAAATATTTTTGGTAGTATTAGATAAAAATTATCGTTATTTAAATGAGTAAGTTCAGATATAGAGGCAAAAAATAATTTGCCTAAGATTAAACAGCAAGTCAGAAGTAGACCTGGAAATACAAAGCAGGAACTCAGCCCGCTGAACTGTGCATCTTGGTGGAGCATGTTTTAAAAAGATTAGCTTAAGATACTTCAACAGCTGAGGTTAGTTTTTACTTTCATCCTTTTTTTTTCTTAAGTGAATCATAGGTTTAAGGTGATGCAACTCCAAATTAAGGACCAAGGCACACACTTTGATAAAAACAGCAGACAGTGTATGAGACTCTTCAAGTGTCTGAATTTTAAATCTCCCATCCCAGCATTAAGGAGCATTTGAGTGGCTGCCACTGAGAGGACGCAGTCACAGTAACTTCAGAAGTGTTAGTAACCACTAAGGCATCAAACCTTTGGGAAGCTCTTTACCAGTGAGGTGGAAATAGAAACACATTTGGTGGCCTCAATCATCATTCTCTGTAGAGCACAGAAAGGAGCTGACAGGGAGCACACAGTGTCTTCTCCCAGGGACTGCCTGCAGTGACGTCAAGGCCTTAAGATACCTAGAGATCTCAGCTCTATTAGTTGGATCATCTTTCATTATCTTTTTTTTTTGAGACA
Source organism: Apus apus (assembly GCF_020740795.1). NCBI lineage: Eukaryota > Metazoa > Chordata > Aves > Apodiformes > Apodidae > Apus > Apus apus. Next base: position 21,422,739 of record NC_067285.1, on the reverse strand, counting down.
CATGCAGTAGTTCCAGAGAATACAGAATTCATCCATCTAGGCACTCACCCTGCAGGATCAGGCTCTTGCTAGCACTAAGGACTTCAAAGACATGATTCCAATTTGTTTACCCAACCCATGGGACTACACATCACATGAACTTGCCACAATAGTTCTCGTTAGAGTGGATTTAAGGACACTCAGGGACTACCTCCAACAGTGCACGGACAGGGCAGATCCTGCTGTGGAGGGACTGTGTGATCTGCCCCCAGAGCCAACAGGAGAAGGTTATTAGCCTTCTCAATTGACACTCCCTCCTGGGCTTCTCTCCTGGGACTTCCACAAACAAGGTCAATCAACCCTATCCAAGGGGTCAGTTTTGTCCTGTGAATATGCATACACATAAAAGCTCTACATCCTGTTAGCAACCGCCTAAGATATACATTCTTCTCAAGTGTAGGCTGTGTTTCACTCTGAACACACTGGCCAGAGGCATGTTCTAACTACCAGAGAGAAAGCTGCACCTACCCAGCTTTGACTACACTGAAACTCCTGATTGAGGCTGCTTTTCCTGAGCTTCACTCCCTTGAAATGAGTTCGTTTGAATCCACTGAGGTTCAAGATTTCAAAATATTAATTTGCCTTTGCCTTCTGTTATAGAAAAAGATTATTCGGTTAATTTGAGCTAATGCAATCTATTGTGATGGTCAAAATTAAAGAAAATCATAGTTTCTTCTGACAGATGAGTAGACTGAGGTAATGCATGGAAAATGGGTCTTACCTATCTGAATGGAGATGTCTGCTGAACAAAGGATGTTTTCCCAGTGGGTCCATAAAAAATAAAGAACTAATTTCATTTGCAGCTAAGTAAGATTTAGGTGTGGCTTTCCCAAGACAGACCTTGTGTTTCAGAGAAACTTCACTCCTGCTCAGTGATAATACTGCAATTTAAAATAAGGCCAGATGGTGATGATGCCCCTTCCCAGTCACATCGAATATTGCTGTGCACAAAATCAAACCAGCCCTTTTTACTGTAGCTCATGTTACACTGATGTTTTATGACCTTTCCCCCCCAAAAAAAAAAAAGTGCATGTAAATAACCAGAGGAAAACAGAAATAAGCATTTAATTCTCAGGAAGGCACAAAACTTGGGTGAAACTTGAAGGAAAACAGATGCAACTCCTGTTTTGAAATTTCTGAGCAAATCAGTAGAAGCATTAACCTTGCATGTATATAAATGTTTTGAGAATAACCTCATTCTGACCCCTAGCCCTCAAAATACCCTGTTTTCAGTTTGCTTTTTTACAGCTATATAGCTCCCACACATAATTGAACAGATTGCCCTGCTAGCTCCTGTGTACAGCTTAATGCTCACAATGCTCTCTCCTCTCACTGCTTCCAGACATTCAGGGAACATTATCTTTGCTGTTCCTAAAAAGGGAATTCCCTACAGCCAGGAGAAGGTCAGACAGTCCCTAAAGGCCCTGGGGGCACCAGCTCTGCCACTTCAGCCTGCAGCTGGCTGCCTGCCTGGGTTGCAGCCTGGTGATCTGCTGTGAAACCCTGGACACTGTTGCTGGAGACACAGGGAGCAGAGGGTTAGATAATTCCGCCTTGAGCCTTGTGGGGTTTTCACTTCTCATCTATTTTTAGCTGATAGAACAGCTGGCCTTGGAAGCCTGTTTACAGCCTGGAAAGCTTATTTTTGCTAAACTGCACTAGGTGTAAGAGCACTGAGAAAGCCTTAACCCTTTGAGAGCCACTGACTACCTGAGATGTATTTATCCAAGCAGAATTGCAGCATGAGGAACCACAGATTCAATCATTCCGCTTCAGCAATATTTATTACATCTTTGCACATCTACAGCCAATCCTCTAGTCCAACAGGAAAGACCATATGTGATACATAACCCAGGTTACTTGTATTATACAGCTGTGTGGGCTGTAACACACAAGAGATACGATTTATATCTGATAGAAGTCAAGCTTTGATCTCACGACTAATGAATACATAAAATATTTTTCTGAACTTATTATATTAGTTTCTATTCCACACGAGCATTTATTAAAATTGTGGTGTGCAAAGACAAGGACCTGGTGCTGGCACCACAGGGACTATTAATCCTACACAGACTGTTTGCTCTTTCAATACAAACCGCAGGGATTCTGCCTTCTAGCTTGGACTGTGAAGAGTAGGTGGCCTGGAAAACAAGATCAACTTGATTTTACTGATGAGTACAGCTTTCTTTCTTTCTTGTTGCTGGTTAGATTTTGTTTATTTATCTACATATTGCTACAAACAAAACTCTTCCTTTTTGTCATTTTCCTTGTGTGGTCTCCAATAAGTCTCTCATGTTTTCCCAGGCTGTTACCTCTTCAGTCTTTCTCAGTGTGTAATACTCCTCCCTATGCAGACCTTCATATATATGGAAAACAGACATATGGGCAGTCACCTTCCAGGCTTTTATGTTGTCACGGGTACCCTGTTGTTCTGGTGCCCTGTAACACGTAGGTCCCACACCGTAATCAAACTGACTTTCCTGGGCTATCTTAACCTTGACATGAGAACACTTCCTATTTCTTGTCCAGCTTGCTTTCCCACAGGTTACCCAATATATCTATCTGCACCTTCACCTGCTTTGGCAAAAGCCGTATTTCCTTTCCCTTTCTCCTGCATTTCATACTGATCACTACTGGGGACAATACACAGATCCCTCTTTTGTCACCGTGTCCATATAAAATTACTAGAAGGTGTCCATTGAAAGGCGTGCTTCCATTGCCCTTGCTGCTGTTGTACAACTGCTTCTATACTGAACGTACAGAATAACTCACAAGAAGTTCTGTCAATGGTTTTGTAACTGAGACAGAAAACTAGTCAGATCACGGGGACTTGGGAGTTCACATTCTGAACTGTTCCAGCCGTGCAAATGTGAATGGACCATGTCCTGTAACAAGGATTCCTAATCTCTTTTCTCCTGCCCTAGGATCACTTTCAGAAGTTCATCCCACCAGGAGGGCATTACGGGGAAGATGCTCATGGCTATGCCCACGGGCGGATGGTAGGAGGAGTGACAGCTGGGCAGCATGGCTCCGGTATGCAGCAGCATCCCGCTGTTCCTCATGGGCCTGGAAGCAAAAGTGGCCGTGGGGACAATGAAGGGCAGTATGTTGGGGAATCAGCTGGAACCGGTGGAGAAGGACGTGATGGTACTGAGAAAGGCAAGTGTCTCTGCAAGAACAAGGAATAGCTAAAGCTATCAAAATTCATGCCAATCTTACTCTTAAGGACAAGCAAATTCATTTAACTAAGACCTGAATTCTTCCAAACTAAGTTTGACTGCAAAGTCTAGAAAAGCTGAACTGCCTTTAGCTTAATAGTTTTGTTTGCAGGCTTCTTGTGTTGCTCAATCATAAGCAAGAGCAGAAATACCTGCCTTGGCTGGACCAAAAAAACACTGGGAAACTTGATTACTGTTCTCCTAAGGTTGATACAGCAGTATGCCACTATGGCATAACCCTCTCTTTCAAGGGTTTCAAATTGACTGCTACTGGAGACAGCAGTGTTAGCTCTTTAGCTCAGGAGTCCAACCTGATACATAAGTTTCAAGTACATCACCCCTGACCTCAAATCAAAGTTTTCACCTAGACAAACCGCATTTTTTTTATAATCTTCAGAAAGGAACAGCAATATTTCTAAAAGTTATGTCGTAATCACCATTGTACCACTGAAGCAATATCTTTATGAGTAAAAGTATTTTTTATTTAATATAATCCTTGCTTAATTTATGCTCTGTTTAGTTTGGCCAGAAAGCTCTAGAACCAAATTCCTTGCAAGAAAATCAGCAGGTTAAATCATTATTTTAACAGTCCCTATAGGATTTTACAACAAACAGCAAATTTGCTTGGGAACCTGGAACCACTGTCACAAGTGACCATATGAGTGACTTGTAAAATCCAAGGTTTTTCATTCACATTCTGAAAGAATGCAAATTTTAAATAAAAATCAGCTTTTAGATTTCTGGACATCTCTGTGAAAAAAAGAATATATGTAGACTCTTGTAAGAGATTTTTCTTCATGGTTATACTATTTTTGTGTGCAGGAAGGAGAATTAACATCATCCCATAGCTTTCACTGCAGAGATAGAACCTAACTGCTTTTCTTTTTCAACACGAGCAATCAATTTACTTCTGAACTACTTAGCTTAAGTCCTTCATACAGAAAGAGGGAAGGAGTTGTTTGGTTTTTTTTAATGCAACTGTGATTCTTGTGCATGTCTGCAATTCTCTGAAGCCAGAGAAGCCCAGGACTTGGCAAGGTTTGTAGAAAATAAGCAAGACAAAGAAAGTGTGATAAAGAAGAAAGTTTGAGACGTGTAAAAAGTTTTTATTCTTTGTCAATTACTCCATAAGGATTTATGTTTCCTACAGAAACTATGGCATCATGAAAGCACCAGAAGGTCTAACTCCATTAAACAATTATTCATATCTGCCCTAAGCAAGCTAAGTGGAGGTCACTGCTCATGAGTTTCAAGGTTTCTGAAGGCTGAGAATCTTAAAAGTGTGCTACATGTCAATACACAACCAATGCTCTTGGTAGGAGATTGTTATTACTAAAAACTTTCTGGCAATCAAGTATCTGAATTAGCAGTAAAGTCCAGCTCTGTAATTTGCAGGATTTTAACTTCATATCTTCAAACTGCTTTTAACCATCCTGAGGTGTTTAAGCCAGACTTCTCTCTAACATCCTGGCTCAGGAGGGTGAGAAAATGAATGTCTGTTCATGCAATCACAAAGAAAATGCTAACCTATAAAAATACTGAGACAAGGCAGATGTTAACTTCAGAACATTCAAGAACAGACTACTAAGGAAGACATAAGTAAAGATGGTTGTAAGTTGCCAAGGCCCTGAAATATGATGGTTAAAGGTTTTTGGTCAGTGAAGGCCAACTTCAAAATTTGAGCCTAGTTTTGGAGTTTATAGTCAGGGCTTTGTTTGTTGTCAATAATGATGCTGATGATGATATTTACATTTATGTTTGCTATGATCAGACAGAGGAGAGAGGGAGAAGTAAATTATGAAGTTAGATAGCATTTTGCCTTATATAAAGCTTTCCCTGAGTTAGTGAGAGATGATGGGATAAGAATATTGGTTCTTGAGATAAGAGGTTTCAATTTGAGCAACCAGAGAGAACACTGAAAAATTAGCTTTCCATTATATGCTCTAACACAAATTCCTGGATGAGTGGCTCTTAGACTGTGGTACATCTGCTTTTGTGGGTAGCAATGGAAGTGGCATATGAGAGGTTTTTTTACGAGAAATCTAACTATTAAATCTCATACTTGATCCAGGAGTTACAAAATCTGGAAAGAAAGCTGGTGTCTCAACTTCAATAGCAGAATATGGAAAGGCAGTGTATTTAAAGTGTAATCTAACTAGATGTTTTACCTTCCTCTGTTTACAGATGCAAAATCAGGAGGCAAAAAAATCACTATATTTAAAACTTACATCTCCCCTTGGGAACGAGCAATGGGTATCAGCCCTGAGGACAAAAGTCAGTTGACTATTGACTTATTGTCATATAGCCCCAAAGCTGATTTCCCCCATTACAAGTCTTTTAACCGGTAAGTTTTCTTGGATATTCAATTCAGTTTATTTAAAATGAGAAAACACAATAACCCTGGCCATAACCTTCCTGTCTTGTGCAATGTAAGTATGTTCAAGTTGCATGTCATGATGCTTAGCACAGTCTTCTGTGGATGAAACATTTGGAGGCCTACAAAAAGAAGAGACGCTAAGAGCTAGAAATTTTAATTTACCTTATGGACAGAAAAGCTACACAGCAGGAAAGAAGGACTTTAATCCTATTTCCTTTTCCTCCTCACCCCATTTGACCAGGGAGATTTAGCTTGCCACTGTTTATTACTGCAGGCATTTAAAGGTCAAGAGTTCCGGAAAAATACTTACGATCAGAAGCCATATACTTCACAATACTTCAGATAAGAACCAGGATCTTTCTGCTGTTTCTGATAAGAACTGGAAGTTTTACAAATATTTCTAGGGCAGCAACAATTTTCTGTTAACCTCTCTATATCATTTTGCTACCCACTTCCATAGCCTCAGGACATAAGGATCTAGCACAAACCCAGTCACTTCTGCAATAACTCAGCCTCTGCCTCCTACGTGTGCAGGGTACCAACAGGTGTATGGTTTGATGGAGATTGATGCAAAAGGGATGAAAGAAGTACACAGGAGCAGAGAGGGGCTTCTTCTGTTTTTAAATATTTTGTAGTACATAGGCAATGGACATGTCTATGTTCTTGGGAAGGATCTGTTGCCAGTCAACTGCAACAGTGGTAAAAATTACAATCTCAATAACTTTGATTATTTATTTTCTAAACTAGTTGTTTACCTGTGCTCTGTTTGCTAATTCCATGTATTCCACTATGCCAGGACTGCCATGCCTTATGGGGGTTTTGAGAAAGCAGCCAAACGGATGACCTTCAGAGTGCCTCAGTTTGATATTGGCCCTTTGCTTCCAGAATCTCTCATGATTTTTAATCAAAATTTCAGCAACAGACCCTCCTTCAACAGAACCCCAATACCTTGGATGCCTTCAGGAGATTCTGAGTACCATACTGAGCTCAATGTGCCAAGGAGTGGTGAAACAGAAGAGCTGTAAATCCCCATCTCTAAGGCCTTCCTTTCTTTCTGAGCCTTTTCTATTTGCAAGTTGATAGTAAGGAGCTGAAAAGTGCAACTCTAGTTCTGACAGCTCTTCCTTTATTTTGCCCTTAGCCCAAACAAGTTCCTAGCAGGTTCTAAACTTATCTTCACTGTAGTGTTAATCCATACCAGAAACAGAAGGAGAGTTTTATTCACCAGGGTATAAAAAGGCAAAACTAGGAAGTGTTTTTCTGTTTAGCAATGCTAAATACTGTCTGTCTGCTCTGCCATAAATCTGTTTTGTTACATATTAAAGTAATAAAACACCAACAGGAAAAAAAGTGCCTTTGTGTTTTGTCTTAAAAAATGCTGCTGAATCATCGAACCATGGAATGGTTTGGCTTGGAAGGGACTTTAAAGATAATCTAGTTCAATTTGGGGATTAGTAATTTAAAAAGTTTCAATCACACTACTAGGTTGTTCGCATGAGAAGAAATATTGGGGAGTGATTAGGATGATCCTAAGACAGGTATACATCAAGGTGGATAAGATAAAAATGGCAAAACTGATGATGAAGAGTGATGACTTCAAGAGGAAATGATACAGGTAATTCTAACAGCCATCAGAGATAAAAGAGCAAGTCAGCAAGTTAGTGTAATGTACAGATTGAAGTATTTCACAACTAAGATTCCCCAGTTCTCCAGAGTATAAAATAGGTGATAGCTTCAGTGTGGGTTTTTTTTTTCACACAGAGAGACCAAGAAGGCAGTAGATCTGGAAGGAACAGAGACACACTCAAGTGAGATGATTTGCCCATAGTCAGAGAGCAAGGAATAAAAAGCTTTAACTACAACAGAAATAATTTGCCACTCACCACAGTGCATTACTTATGTAAATACTCAGCATCAAAGGCAATTTAATGTCTTGTAACAGTTTTATCAATGCCACACATACAGGAAGAAAAGCAGGCACTGAGGAAAACCAATAAAGAACTTGATTTTTCTATATGAAGTACCTTCTGTTTCATGAACATTTGCAACCTGACACATAACATACAAGACTGCTGTTTCTCTACCATACCCCACCTCAGCCTGCATGGAGACTGGTTTTGAATTTTCTGTCCTGGTGCCTTTGAATCAACATATCCTCTAAACAGCTTATTTACTGGGACAGCTTCCACTGAAGTACCTTTCATTTAAGAGTTTTTCATCCTTGTCTAGAAATCCCTGCAACCATATATTTTATTTTAATTCTGTTTGAATAGTTAGAAGGTTGGCTTTATCATACTCTTTTAAAAGGCTACTGCCAGGGCTACACTGAGATCTCTTTAAAACTGTGCTAAAAATAACAAGCTGCAGAAGTAATGAACGAGTGCTTTCCTAACTTTGCCCCAGGCAAGCCCAGCACAGGCAAGTGCCCTCACCAACCAGCACGCAAGCCTACGACATCTGAGTGTGTCAGGCAGAGCTGGGTGCTGGGTCCATCAATCATCCCATACATAGTGAGGGGATAAATTAGGCACAGGGGTTGGACACAATCTACACTGTGGGTCCAAAGTCCATCTAGGAGACAGGCTAGCTACATCACAGGTCTCAGGTCCACCCAGAGGAGTGCAGGCCAGCACCCCTAAAATGCAACTCAGACAAGGGCCCAAGGCCCAGGACTGAGTTTAAAACGGGGTTTCTGGGCCATAAGTGGGGTAAAGGTCCCAGCTAAGGCTGGTCAGGGCAACTAAGGGCTGCTGGTGCACACAGGGCAATGTTAGGGAATGCTAGCAAGAACAATCATTTGAGTTCTACTGGAGCATGGGAAAAAAATAATAAGTAAAATAGGCCATTAAACATGCAGGGAAAGGTCAGGAACACTGTGCAGCAAGAGCACAGTGCTCTCTGGTGGTGTAGTTTCAAAGTTCCCTGTTCAACCAAGGCAGCATCATCCAGCAACTAGGTCAAAGGACTGGGTATACACCCAAAGCTCTCTGATTTATGATGTACTGTTGGACCACAGTTTTTGACTGTGAGCTCCATTATCTCAAACCCTAACTGGGGATAAAATATTGCAATGTGTTCAGAATGAGTATTGTATCACTGCAGTTTTATCACTGCAAATTATTAATAATATTGTTATAATTCATACTTTAGTACACTTTCAGTCTCAAATCCTGTCAAGCAGGACTCATGTGCTTTTGTTTCTAGTACAAAATGGGAAATATCACAATACATTTTGTAGAACAATTCAGACAACGATTGTCTTGCTGTTTATATAGCTTAAAATACATGCCCGTTTAGTCATTATTCAAAGTAATGGTAAAAGTGAGGAAAATCAGTAATCTAAATTCTGTCTCAAAAATAATTAATTTTAGTGAGTTTTGCAGCTACTGTAATCAGGGCAGAAGTTTGTCCAAAATGGTAAAATATTTAAGAGGAAGTAAGTAACTGCTCCTGCTCTTTGTTTTCCTTGGGCTATGATGTAGACTCAGGAGAATTGTCTGTGTCAGAGATTTGTTTTGGGAATAAGAGGATTTTATAAGATTTAATTACAGTGGATTTCCCCCACATACTAGAAGCTACAGAAGGGAAACTCAGTCATCTGCTTTTAAGCAGGATCATCATAGTTAGAGATAAGAGAACTAACAAATTAATGAGCCCATCCTCTTATAAAGGCAAGCTTTCAAAGGACTACTCCTTGGCACAACAAGCTGCTCTTAGTACTTCTCTGGCAACTTATGGGGCCCACTGCTACCCATCAGCAGCACACACACTAATTTCTCTTGAATGAGTACTAGAAAACTTTGCAAGCCAGCCTGCTGGCTCACAGCACATTAACACATTTATATGCAATCTCATCTGTGCCCAAATCCTCAAATTGCAGGTTACAAACTAGTTTAGACAAGCTGCCTGCTCTGTCTTGGAGATATGCCTGACCAGGACCAACAGATAGTCAAGCAGAATTTGCAGACAAACGCAGAAGCAAGACTGCACACATTTTGTGGAACTTTACAACTTTTGTGAGCTGCTGAGTATGTGGGATTTGAGACACAATTATATTAACAGCATCATATATTTACTACTAAAAGTATCTTCATCTAATGTAATTAATTTAGCTGTGCCTTTATGCTGTACCTTTAGCTCTCTATGTATTTAACACACAGCATCACTTCCCCTCTGAGGATCATCTTCTGCTTGCAGTTCAGCTCACATGATGCTTTAATGAGTGCAAGTACATGCTCAGATAAATACTGTGTTAATTAACATATGCAATAAAGAGAAATACACAAACTACTCTGAAGCAATGCTCTTAAACACAATGTAAACTCCAGAAAGATTAATAAACAAATTATCCAATATAAACTCTTCCTTTAATTTTAAACTATACTTGTTAGAACCTTTATTTATATCAAAACTTGTAATGCACATTTTTCAACTTTTCTGAAGAAAACCTGCAGGCTTTTGTTTGTTTGTTTTGACCTTCTGATTAACAATAAAAAAAAAACAAACACAAAATGTTTTGTGCAAAGGGTTTTAATTTTAAAACTCTGTTTTTCGTGTAAAGAAAACATACTTTCAGGGAGAACTGACACAAATAAATTTGCAGAGGACTACTACCCTTTAAAAACAGGGAGAAGTTATAGGTATAGCCCTAGCCAGAGTTATAATGAACTTTCAAAATTCAACAGTAAACAAATAAATGCATAAATAGGGCGAGATTAATTTATGGTTTTAAGTCTTTCTTCCAGTGCCAAACCAAAATAGTTAATTCCACTTTGCTCTACTAACAAGGCTTACTGGGAACACTTATTTTTGGGAAATTCGGACAGGGAAGGCACAATCATACAATGAAAGAATGACAAAGGACTCTTCTCGGGCTCACAAGCCAAGGGCAGCATCACTGTTTTACACCAGGTTCCTGCATTTGTAGATGGGGAGAAAAAAACATACAAGGAGGGCACAAACAGCAGTGAAATAGGCTACCCACTAAGCAGTGTTTTACTTGTGCTCTAGAACATCCCTTTACACAAAAGGGGAGATAAGGACTCTGCAGATTTCCCCTTCTTATTGGGAGAAGCTCCTGCCTGAAGCAACAATCTCATTATGCATTATACACTACAGGGAAAACGAACTGGCCCTGGAAGAAGGAACAAACAAATGAAAAACTTTCTGCTGGGCAGCCTAAGGACAACCTATGGGCTTTGTTGCACAGAACCTCCCCTGCTCACAGACGCTGTACAAATTCAATTACACTGCAGAGCACTTTAGTCCAACCACACAGTGCCTGGCTCAGATGAGTAATTACTTTCATATTCTATTATAAAAACAGCCATACTTTAATAGGCCTGAAGCTAACAAGGATTCAGGGCTTCATTATATCTACTCTCTCTAAATGATTTTCTTAATTATTTTTGGTCCCTAAGAGAGGCTTGAGGCTTTCTTCATTCGCTTTCTCTCCCAGTATTGGCTTGATTCCCAAAGCAAAAGATTGAAATGGGATAGGAAGTCACAAGTAAACAAGCATTCTTCCAAATGCACAACTTTTTGAGGATATTATTTTAGTCATGTTAGAAGTGTCAGATGAACAGCAGCAGCACAAACAGTATCGCTAACACCCGTATATATAAACAGCATGCTTTAAGTCTTTGCTCTGGGCAAAATGAAAGGTAGTCCCAGTCCTCCAGGCATACTCTATGCATCTGGTATGATGGTGTATCTGAATTATCAGAAGCTGGTAATTCTGGCATATATAGATTTTAGATACATATTATGCATCAACTCACTTCTTATATGTAAATCTGAGGCTCAGCAACTGGATAAATAGAACTTCCTTCACAACTTAAGAGAGCTGGTGGCAGTCCTCCTTGCTACGAAAGACATATCCCTCAGATGTCAGGAACACTGAAATACAAGGGCAGGAAAGAAAGTCTATTAGCCCTCATGTCTTTACATTTCAGTTTGAGTAATTAATTGCAGTGTTTATCCAGGATGCTAGCAACAAGACATCAACTGATAATGGAAATAGCAATCCTCCCAGTCACCTCCAGACTCTCTCTACATGCATAATCCTGAATTCATAGGAAAGGACCCATTTATTTCAGTGGCCTTGAAATGTGTTTCTTTGGTATCACAAAAAACACTATTAAGCCAGAGTTGTTACTGCCAGCACTCAGCACTGGTAACAGGATAATCACACACTGCAATGTACAGCTGATACACTCCAGGGAACGTGAGCTTAATATTAATTTTACATGTTGTCTATTATTCAGAAATAAAATTACAAATTTTTACAAGATCTTAATTCAATTTTTTTTCCAGATCTTGAGATGGTCTAATTGATGCCTGAAGCACTTGGGACAAATGATGTTGAACACACAGTGTTATGGCTCTAACCTGCGAGGAAATCCAGTTCTCCCATGAACTACAAGTTAACTTCTGCTAGACGTTAAGGTGTTAAGACTGTCACCTTTGGCTCCAGTCACATCCCACAGCTATCACAGCCCGTACTGTTCAGAGATGACAGACGCTCTGCAAGCACACCTAATAACTTTCTGGTAAGAAAGAGACAGGCAGCTCTGTCCAGCAAACTCTGGTCGTGGCTTAAGGCACCGAGCCTGCGTTACGCTGCTCCGGGCTCGGCCTGGGAGCAGCCAGCGTCCCGCAAGGCCAGGCCGGGCCCGACCTGCTCCGGACCCGACAACTACCGGGAAGAGTTCACCGGGACTCGGCCCGCGAACACCCTCCCCCCGAGACTGTTCCCAGCCACGCCCGGGGTTCGTGCCGGGTCTGGACACAGCTCTACGGGCTGCCTCGCCAACAGGGAGGCCGTTAGACACACCGGAGACCTCTCGCCCATTCTGGGACGGGATACCAGGCTAGGCCTGCCTTCCGAAGCGCCCCGGCCCGGGGGCAGTGGGGCCGGGCTGAGGGGATGAGGAGATCCCTGCGGAGAAACGCGCCAGGCCCCGCCCCGCCCCGCCCCGCCCTGCCTTGCCCTGCCCTCTCGCGAGAGCAGGCGCCCTCCGGCGCGGCCCGCGGCTCTCGCGGGAAGAGGGCGCCTCTCGCGAGAGGCGGCAGGCGCGGCCCCGTAGCTATAGCAGCGGGGATGGCGGCGGCTGCGGGGCGGGCGGTGCGCGGCGCCGGCAGGTAGGGACGGGCTCATCCTCGGCAGGGAGGGGCTCACGGGAGGCAGGGAGGGGCTCACCGGCGGCAGGGAGGGAGGGGCTCACCGGCGGCAGGGAGGGAGGGGCTCACCGGCGGCAGGCAGGGAGGGGCTCACCGGCGGCCGCCGCGGGGAGAGGGCGGTGCCTGCCGCCGTGCTTCCCCCTCAGCGGTCGCTCCCCTCGGCGGCTCACGGGCTGGGTGAGCGGCCGGGGCAGTCTGTGCTGCGGTGCCAGCGGCCCTGTTCCGCCGCTCTGGGGAACATGTGGGGTTTCTTTCCCCGTGTCCCGTCCCCTCAGGAAAAAGCAGCCAACAGCCAGCAGCCACCAGGCAGGGTTGTTCCCCGGAGACCCCCAGGGGCTCTCCCGGCTCTGGCTCTGCGGGCGGGGGGGCTGCGGCCGGCAGGTTCTGTGTGCGGGGTCTGCCCCGGCCCCGGGCTCTGAGCCCCGGCTCACCGGGAGGGAGTGACCCGCAGCCTCCCTGGGGAAGGGGGAAGGAGCGGCCGGTACGAGAAAAAGGATACTGGGGGACAGAAAAGTATTTCATCAGTAGGAGTCTTTGAAATTAGTATCGCTGGCGTTGCATTAAGTTGTTAATAACTTGGACATGTTCAACTGCCGCTAGAAGTTACACTTGTGTGGAAGCTGTGCGTTAGAAGAAGCTGCTCAATTATAGTACTAGATTTACTGTGTTGGTCCAAGGCAGTCAGAAGCATGTGCTTTATTTATTTTATTTTTTTTAAAGCGGAAGGTGTTTACTTTTCCAGGATCTGATTTCACTTGAAACCCTTCACTTGAAACCCTTCCTTCAGTAGGAGGATTATGAGTGAGGATTTGTTAGGATTACAGGATTCCTAAATAGGAACCAGAACAATATATACATTCTGCTTTCAAAAAGTTGCAGACACAATGACTTTCTGGTCTTTCTGCTGAGTGAAATTGTTGTGTGTATGGTAGTAGCTGATCGTGCATGTGAAAAGAATTCAAAGAGCTTTTCAGATTTCACAAAAAATAGTGTTATGGGGAAAAAAAATGCATGTTAAATGGGAGGAAACCTAGTTGTATGATTTCTCATGCAGTTTGAAAGAAGAAAGTAGGTACTAAAACAAAATCTCTCTAAGCTTGTGCTGCTCTTCAGACTTGAAAAACTAGAAGAGTTTTGTGCTGCAATGTACTTGACATTGAATAACAGTTTTGGAAACCAATAGTAACAAATACAGTCTTGTGTTTGTTGCCAGAGGGAAAAAAAAACTACTGCTGTGCTGAGAACTAAACTGCTGAGGTAATACATAACTTGAACATGACAGCTTTTAAAAGTAGTTACTAAAATGTATTATAGGCTAAAAAAAATTTGAATGAGTCTGTTGAAATCTGTTCTCACTTAGGAAATGATAGAAATAATGATAATTTCACTAGATAAGATACTCTTTAAATTCTATTCTAGCACCTAATCAAGAGTGTATCTAATCAAGCATGCTGCATATCATTCAAACTGAATTAAGTAGGAGCATTTATTTTATTTTTTTTTTCCTCCTCTCTCTCCACTCACCATGGTGATGCCAGCCAGGCAGCCTTTTGCTGCAGTGTTTTTGGGGTGGGATGAGGGGTAAGGGTGTGCTTGATTTGTCCCGTACAGACAGACTTACAGTTATCTCAGAGAATTTAGAAGTTTTGGTTTATTTGTGGTCGTGACAGCTGTAAAAGCATTTCAATTAATTTCTTTCAGTCATTGCAGGTAAAAATGATGTCAGTTCTTCTCTCTGGCCTGGGATAACAGTCTATTTTGAGTCTTTAGTCATGAGTTAATTAAAAAGGATAATGTGAATTTAAATCCTTCTTTATACAGTCCCGGTGATGGTATTAGGCATTAAGCCTCCTTACACAAATGTTCATGGAGAGTGCATAGAAGAGAAAGTGTGTTTATTTCCCGGTTTATGGAGTTTAAAAAATCTTGTTACTTGGAGATGAAAGAATAGTGGCAGAGGCCTTAGGTGTCTCATTATTGTACATGTAGTAGGTTCTATCCAGACTAAGCAGAATTTAGCCTCCATTGTGTTTGAGTGCTCTATAAACATAGCTGTATAAAGAACAGCAAAATGCAGCAGGTGATGCAAAAAGGAAACTGATGTAGGAAGACAAAAGAATAATAAATATGCCTTTATAAATTATTATTATTATATACCTTATAAATAATAAATACCATACTTTTCAGAACTAATAAAAGTGTCTTACAGTAAATGTGCCTATTGGCACCTGTAGAACTTGTTTGTCGTTTTGTTTTTCTCATGCAACCTTCTGAACTTCAAATTCCTTACACATCTTCTATTTCCTAACATATGTTCCACTCACTTTTATTCAAGTTGTTTATTTTCATTTGTTCTCTGAAATACTCCTTAAACTTTTTCAATTTCTTTCTTTTCCATCAAGAGTGGCTGTGGTCACAATTACAAAGTTATTGTGTATTTCTGTCACTGAAGGTCATTCCCTAGCACAGATATGCAATGTTTGATGGCAGAGAGGAGCAGCATAAAGTCTTATTATTGACGGTCAAGGAATTTTGACTGTCTTGCATAAATCTCTCTATTTTTCATGTTAGCTGCAAGTCAAGTCATAGGCAGTCTTTAGTCTTTAAGATTTTGCCTTCAGTTGTAGGCAGCCCACTTTCCTAGGCTTATACCCTGTGTGTGAGACAGATGGGAGGAACCACCTCCTAGCTGCAGCCTGGATGCTTTGTAAGACAAGTGACACAACACGTAGATCTCTTATTGTGTCTCTTGACTATGCAGGTTTTACATGCAGTTTATTCCTTTTCTTTCTGTTATGTCACTTGATGCATGGGGTTTCCTGTTGTGTGACCTGAGGAAGTTAAATGGTTTGAGGGGATCTCACCAGCCATTGTCTATGGGTCACATTACTAGTGTTTGGCCAAACTGGGATATCACTTGGCTATGCTACTCTCAGTTTGTAGCAGTCAGCTACATGCCAGCTCAACATATGTGCAGTTTCAGCTTGCTCAACTTATGTGCAGTCATTCAGTTGGGAAGTTAACCTGTTGTGGCTTTCCTAAAGTGACAGTAGGTGTTCTATTTCTGGAGTTGATGGAATCAGAAGGAGAAATTTGAGTATGTTATCAACATCATAGTAAAAACCAACAAACCTGCAACAAAGGCAGGAGGCTGTTAAGTTGACTGTAGTGCATGCAGAGCACTTTCTGTGATTGTTATCATACTATTAAGAGGCAAAAGAAGAGGCTAGAGTTTTGAAGCCTAAAACCATTTTTGCTGAAATTATGAAAGCATGTGGAAAGTTATATGCTGTTATGGACTAATCTGTACATTTTCTAACATATTTATGAAGAAATACTGTAAAAACATGACTTGTCTAGTATTGTTCACAGTAACTTTTAAATAAATCCCTTTCTGAATTAAACCCATCTGAAGGGAATGTAATTCTTAAGTGTTGCTGCTACAAGAGTTATTTAAATATTTTGGCTACAAATAAATTTAATATCCATTTTGTTATAATGTTATATTCCTTTTATAGAGCACGGTGACAATTTTCTTCAAAGTCTTCGGCCTTGTGAAATGCATTTTTGAACAAGATATCCAAAGAAATCTTTAAGCAACACTGTGAAATTTCAGTTTTAAAACCTGCATATTGGTGTCTCTTCTTTCTCATCTTTCTTTGGTAATAAAAAGCCTGAAAGCTTTATACTGGTAGAGAGGTAATTATAATTGGGTATCTGAGGGGCAGAAGTAACCTTTATTCACAGAATGATGTACTGTGCTGCTGGTGGTGTAATTTACACTGTTCCTCTGACACTCTCCCTAAGTCCTAGTCTGGAGATGGTGCCTTAAGGGTAAGAGATTATTTCTGACTCTGTTCAGTTTTGTTGAGCTGAAGTTGTTTTCAGGAATGCAAATTGTAATGGTGAATTTTGAGTTTGATGGGTGCAGGGCTGAGCCTGACCAATCAGTTTGCAAGGGCCAGAGTTACCAGATGATAATAGCTTGCCTTCCTTACCAATCTGTTTAGTTTTGAACCAATGACCTAAAGGTGAAAAGCTCAGTATTACGTTACCAATCCTCTGATCTGTCCATATGTCCTCTTGCTTAAAGTCACTGTAGTCCTCTTAAACAGAACATGCAGTAAATATAGAACATCGTTTGCATCTGTAAATACTAGAACAGTGTCCATTCCAATTGTCTACTGTGTGTGTGAGGACACTGAAGTTAAACACAGCAACTATTTCTTAGGCTCTCTGGCTTCTCATGAGAAGCCCTCATACAAATCCAACCATATGGCAGAACCCAGCATTACCTTAAAGCTATTAACAAAGAACCGATTGCTACCATTAAGGGGAAAATGAAGTCCACAGCTCTAAGTAACATACTGGGAGTTATTAATAACCTGAGACTGCTGCTAAGAAAATTAACTTAAATGAAATATCATTAGGCACTGAGTCATCCCACCAACACTTCAGCATGTTGTATCCAGGTTTAGCTAAGGAGGCCTTTTCAGAGTATGTTATTGTTATTACATGTCTACTTCATTTATTCTTCATTGAGTATCTTCATTGTGTTCAATGTTGTAGAAAACGTAACAGAAATTATTATTTCCATGTATTTAATAAAATAGATTCAACAAAACATTTCAAATGCACAGACAGGAGTACATAATCCGTTTTCCCATTCATTCTGAGGCAAGATGTTTCTAGGCAACCTCTTTAAGAGGAGGAGGTCAAGAAATGTAAATACTTGTCCAACTTACTCTCAGTTTGTAGGGCTATTAAATGAAGTTACTGTCTGCAGATCATAGTTTCTGTGAGCTGCATAATTAATAAAATCTACTTTTGTATGTATTTGGATTGTCTTTTAATCTCCTTATCCCTTCTCCTCCCTCCAATCCTGAATCCCATTCTCCTCTGTAACAAGGGACAGTGCTGGGAATAGTCTGTACTGATGAACCTGCTGCTAAATCAAATATATTCGAGGTGAATTTAGCTACTTGTCCCTCAGTAAAAGTACAAATTGTGTCTTTTTCCTCTACCTGGCCATCAATTTTCACGTAGTCTATAGGAACATAATTGAATGACGGAAATTGGCCAACTGATTCAAAAGATGTTGGATGAAAACTGATTTTGGTCAGATGCTTCTGCAGGCAATAAAAATAGTTTGCTGCTTAGTTAGTAATGAAATGAGGTTTGTGATCCTGCTGTCTGATATATCCTTAGTGCTATTTGTTTTCTCTCCCTTTTTAAGTTAAAGCAATCCCACTTAGAGCAGTGTCTTCCTTTTTTTTTTTCTGGTATACAGGATGTGAGCAATACCTGTTTTGTCTTTTTTTCTCCCACTCTGTTGATTGCACTGCACTCATTTCCCAGGCATTCTGTTAATAAAAGCAAAATGTCTGGATCCTTGGAGTTTTTTTGAGAATTAGATAAATCAGGTTATTAAAACTTGTAGGTATAAATTGTGAATGTTTCCTTTTTTTGAACATCTCTCCAAGCCTGAAACAATGACGTTTTGTCTTGCAGATAAGACTTCACTGAATGGTGGTTGGCTGTAGAAGTGTGACAGGACATGAACCCTGGTGATCTTTGGCTTGATTATTTTGCAATTGGCCCTGGCTTTTTATATTCTGACATAATTGATTTGATGTGTGGATTTGGTCAAGCTTGCAGTCCTTGAATTTAAAGGCTAGAAGCTTGGGTTTTAGAATGACTTGCCCCTGTCGGCTTTTACAGCTCTGAAAATTCAGACAGTTAAAGCTCAGCTTTTTCCCATCCTGTTGAAATTGGAACAGTGAATGTGGATTTATTGTAGATATCTATTTTTAAAATGTAGTCAAGCTTTCAAAATGGTATAACCACTAACTGGCACAAAGATATGTCTTCATGAGTATATACATTACAAAGAAGCAGTAATTGCTGGTTCAGAGGTTAATAATGCTAAAGGCAGAAGCAGGTACTTCTACTGTAATAAATAAGGATTACTTATTAGTGTCTTGTTTAGAATTCTTTTTTATGGTACCATTTGGCTCAGCAGAATCTGTACAGAAGTACACACTTGATGCTGTGCTGAGGTGGTACAGTTTGCATATGAAAAGCCTGTAGAGAATCAAGGGGAAACTAGTTTTGTTTTGTTTTTTTCTTTCTTTCCTTCCCCCCCCATCTGCATGAAACTTGTTTTGGCATTTTACACTTTAGAGTGAAGACCAGCTATCTTGTTCATTTCTAATACTTGGTAAAAGGTAAATCAATATTTGTAGTAGACAGTGATGGGTGTATGTAATTCTTACATTTTTTTTTTTATAAAAAGGTATGTGATTTATTAAGTTTCGCTTTTGAAAATAATGAATGGACTAAAAACATGTCAAGAGCGATTCAGATGTGGGAGACTGAAGAGGAGAAATCTTCTTTAAGTATTTTCACAAAATGTTAAAATAAATGTATTCTGGGAAATAGTTAATTAGTGAAGTGTGTCACAAAGCAGAGGATAGGAAAAGACTTTCTGATCCTCCAGCTAGTATTCCCAGCAGAATGAACTTATAAATGAATCAATAAACAGCAACTAATGGATCTCAGCACATCAGTACATGAGCTGTACTGTGACATGGAAACAGATTAATGTCCTCACTAGACCTGCATGTTATTCAAGAAAATAGGTCATGGTGAGGAAAAGGCATGGAAAATGAAAAAAAGTATTTTAAAAAATTAGGTACTCTGCCTGTTCCCTAAAACTTTTCCATTATACTGTACCTGAGGCATGCTAATAAATAGACAGTAAAGCTTCATAAAACTTGTGATTAGTAAACTGCAGCATTCTCTGTGATATCTGCTATGAACATTGTTAGGCACAATAAATCTATGCAGTACTTGTGTTGTAATAGATGATATCTGGGGAGTTTACGTAAATACTTCTGAAAGTATACTTTTAAGAAAGCATTGCCAACAAAAACTTTAGAATCATTTGATTATGCATGTGTGATAGCTTTTGAATAGAAATTTATTTATTTTTCTCAAGAGAGAACTGGAAAAGAGTGCCGCAATGTGAGCTTGGCTGTGCTACAGGATGAGCAACAGTTTTTATTGAAAGTGGTTGTTTTAAGGTGCTCCTGATCGGTTTAAATTTTTGAAGCTAGACAACTTGCACAATTTTTTCAGGGAAGCTTTATAAAACATCAGTTTAGACATTTCTCTTAAAATGCATTGTTTCAGGAGAGGGTGGGTAAGAAGAGGCTACAACTTTCCTGTTAACAAACAGGTATTTCTATTTTTTCCTTATAGGTAGCTGGGTTTAAGTCTATCCATTTGAGATTAGAATCACCATCTTTTGATAGGAAATACCTTCTGTTGTGCATAGGTTTTTTCTCAAATGGCTCTTCCTTTTTGGGAGAAATAGAAAGTTAGTTTAATTTTCTAATGTATTTTTTCAGTCAGTCCACTTACTGTTGTTAATAATTTTAGCAGTCATATTCAGCAGTATAATTATCACATGTATCTATTTATTACTTCTCCATTGTGTTTTTCCTCTTTTCACTTTTTGCTTGTGATGGGTTCTCCTCTGCCTGTTTTTCTGATACTGCAGCTGCAGCCTGGAAATGTACTTTGGCAATTCCAATGTATTAGATTCTTGCTCTGGTGGGAACCAGCAGGGTTCACAGGCAGAAGATGGTAGAGTCTTGTCAACTCTACCAGAACAGAATGTTCTCAGGATTAAGGATAAAGAGTGACGTTTTCAAGTTGAAGTTGCTTTTTCTGACTGTGAGGCTTTGGGAATTTACCTAGGCAGAAGCAGCAGCACTAGCAAGATCTTATTTTTCAGTCATGCATTTCAATGAAAGACTATACAGTCTCCATCCTTAGAGGATTTTAAGACTCAAGTGGATAAAGCCTTGAGCAACCTGATCTGACCTCTTGGTCATGCTTTGAGCATGAGGTTAGACTAGAGACCTCATCTGGGGGCCTTTCTAGCCCAATTATTCTGTGATTCTGATTTACTTGTTCACATTCATCTTCAGCATTCTTTGTTCTTAACTGCATGATTTGATCATTTGGAGGGCTCAATAAATTCCTTCAGTAAGAATGGCATCATGTGAGACTGAAGAATTAGAGGCACCAAGCTCGGGGAGAAAAGGAGTGCAGAGGAAGTGCTGTCTAACTGTCCTGAGAAGTGACTGAGGCAATGGACAGATTGACTCCTGCTTTGAAGAATATTTCTGTGGAGATTGAGTATAGATCAAGCAAGCCATTTCCAAAGAGGACTATGGAACTATGGAATTCTGTGTTCTAAATTTTAAGAAATTATAGGGGAGCTTGACTAAGCAAAGAAATAGAATCCTGGAGGATTCTGACACATATTACAAATTCCAGATGTTGGTAGAATATAGCCTAATTTAGATTATAGTGCACATGAGAAGAATTAGAGCAAGGGAGCCAGCACACACACTTTCTCCTAATAAAACTGAGACGGAACTTCAGACCTTCAGAGTTTAGCATGGCTTTTAAGCAGGAATTCACCAAGGCAGTGTTTAACTTGTTGCTGAGCTTATTCCTTCAAGTACATTTGTTTTACGTTTTTTTTGGTTTGTGTGGGGTTTTTTTCCTTTTTTTTTTTTTTTTTCTTGGGTTTTTGGGGTATTTTTGCTACTGATAAAGACAAAGAGGGCAAAAATACATTTTGTCTAAGGGCAATCAGCTGTTAGACAGACTGAACTGCATGAATGTTTTTAAAAGAATAGCATTGTCAGTTACTTTCTAGTCTTTTAGAAGAAAGAAAATATGCATTTAGATTAAAAAAAATCTCTTTGGGTTAATATTTTTGAGATTGCATTAAAAAACCCCTTTTGTCTTCAGAGTCAGAGATATGTCATGAGAAGGGAAAAGTTATAGAAACTATCATAAGTTATGCCTCTCTAGTTTAACTAATATAGTTTTATGAAAAGGTTAATACCTGCTTAAAGTTACAGTGGGAGGAAGAAATCCTATTTCTTTATCTAGTAGTAATACTTTCTTGATGAACCTGGTCCTAGACTTAACTGAGGACAATTTTGTTTTAAATACCCATTTTACATTTTAGTGTTAGCCTTTTGCTGTTGGAAGGAAGATCAGTTTCCTTTACACATTTTTAAGGAGAGATCCAGGTTCAGAGCCAGACAGCCTCAGCAGAGCTGCTGATGCTGCATAGTGTTGTTCTGTATGGCAGCTCCAGTTTGCCAAATTACTTTGATATGAGCTGGCTGCTGGGAGTGCTTTCTGGTGTGAATGCTGAAGTGAGGTCCAGCTGCTTGTTTTGGATGACACACGGTTGTTAACAACTCAAAAGCAGTTCAAGACGTAGCTTACCCTTCACTTTTCACTGCAGTATTCTTGTATCTGTCCTCCCCCACGATGACTGTAAGCAGTAAGTATAATTTTAGCACATAAAATAATGTTTGAATTTTCCTTCTTCTGCCCATTCCTGTTATTTAGTTGTGTAGACATGCAGTTTCAATTCTGCTAACATTATTTGTCCTCAAAAAAACCCGAAACACAAAAAAACCCCAAACAACAATAACTGAACACAGAGGAAAATGGTTTTGAGTGAAGGGTCTTTCATTCCCCCCTTTTTAATGAGTTTTTACCTGTTTAGTCTATGTGGGTTTTAAAATTTGTTTGTTTTTTTCTTTATCAGAGTGGAGAGAAGTTGCCTTAGCTGCTTGTCAAAGGAGTTTTCTTTGACTAATAATATCACATTAATAAGAAGCGATGATTGGAGTCTGTTAAGAACTGGTGAAGGCTAACTCTGAGCTGCTGTAAAGAGGTTGTAGAAAAACTCTTGATCTTCAGGAGGGTGATAAACCCCCAGTCAATTTATGTTTTGATCAGAAATAGAACTCTGCCTAGTAGAAAAGATGATCATGTGGAATTGCTAGGCAAAGTATTAGAATAATTTTAAATTTGCAAGATGTACTAATAAAAAGCAACAATATCTTTGTAAGTAATTGGGAAATAAATGATGTGTCTTGCATATTTATACCTTATGCAAGATCTGTCTCTTTTATAAAGTCCAGTGACATTGCTCACTTACTCAGCTCTTTCAGACCCTTTGTAGTGAGGAGAAAAAAAATAGTCTGGTGTTTTGGCTTGAAACTTTTGTGAGCCTTAATACTGAGTTTGCTCATTACATTTGGTTTTCCTGGCCAGCTCAGTGAAAAAACTTGACAGCTACCATGCTGAGTTAGGCGAAGAATCTGCTTAGGCCAGTTTCTTATTCAAGTTGTAATCAGTAAGGGGATGCTCTGTTTGGCATTCCCCTCCAGCTCACGTATTTTACATTTCTGAATCTTTTGTCACCCCATTTTTATAATTGATTGCTCCTCAGAATGACTTGGTTTTTCAGCTTTATGGGGTTCTCTCTTCCTCCTTGCCCTCAGTTTTATGTCAGCATTGTAGGTGACCATTATTTTAGTTCAGCCTTATACCTGTTGCTATCAGGGTTCATATATTTGGACTTAATATACCTCATTTATTGTCTTTTTAGTTGGTAATAAGGATAATGGTTAAAAGAGGAAGAAGCTTTGCTTAATGCACCTCTCTGATTGCCTCATTTAACATTTGTTCCTTGAGTTGATTTTTTTCTTATTCTTTGCCTTTAGCAATCAGTTAGTAATTAGTTTTCTTCATTTTTATGGCTTTTTATTTGTTCCATGTAGTTTGTTGTTTGGTAGCTGGTTTTTTTTGTTGTGTTTTTTTTTGGTTGTGTTTTTTTTTTCTGGTTATGTGGTCTTTTTGTTTGGTATGGGGTTTGTAGTTAATTTTTAATTTTTATTATAGGCTCATAGAATGGTTTGGGTTAGAAGGAACCTTTAAGATCATCTAGTTCCAACCCTCCTGGTATGGGCAGGGACACCTCCCACTACACCAGGTTGCTCAGAGCCCCATCCAGCCTGGCCTTGAACCACTTGCAGGAATGGGGCATCCACAGCTTCTCTGGGCAACCTGTTCCAGTGTCTCACCACCATTACAGTGAAGGATTTCTTCGTAATGTCTAACCTACATTTAGCCTCTTCTAGTTAAAAACCATTACCCCTTGTCCTATTGCTATATGTCCTTGTAAAAAAGCCTTCTCCAGCTTCCTTTAGGCCCCCTTCAGGTACTGGAAGGCTGCTATAAGGAGGTTTTGATTTTTAGGAAGGGCTTTTGGCTGGAGTTACATTGTTTGTAATGGTCAAGCAGTGTCAACTGTGGCCTAGAAGTGCATAGATTATGAAGTCTGAAATATGTCTTTTTTTTTTTTTTCTTTCTGACTATCAGCAGTTCAGAGGTATCCTGCACTGGATCTAGATAATAATATGTAATTGCCTCTGAAAAACTTGTCCTCTATTGGTAAGTTTAGTCTTTTTGAACCAGATGGTATTTTGATGTAGGCAACATACTGTGGTAGGAAACTAAAAAAATTTTTAATGTGTAGTAAGTTTGTATCTCTAGATTGATTTTTAAACCTCTAACCTCATAATTTCTTTCTTTTTCATATTACGGGATTGTGAA
The DNA here is from genome assembly GCF_020740795.1 of Apus apus. NCBI lineage: Eukaryota > Metazoa > Chordata > Aves > Apodiformes > Apodidae > Apus > Apus apus. The sequence goes on along the minus strand of NC_067285.1, from coordinate 21,398,418 downwards.
ACGATGCATAATGACTTGTGGTATAAAGACTTCTAGTGAAGTTCCCTTATTCCCTTCCTAACTATCTTTCTTCTTGTCTTCTTTTGCTGCATCATTTGTGTTTCTACCTTAATATTTCAGGGATATGGTGGCAGGAATTATACAAGAGTCAAGCTTTAGAAGCACAATGGACTTATGCATATAATACTTGGTAATTTTATGTGCCCCAGGTAGTCTGTGTACAGGACCATGTGGTCTTCAGTCCTTGATACACACAGATTTTTAGCACTTTTATCCAAAGTGTTTGACTGCAGCTTTGCTCTTTGTGAGCGAGGTTAGGTGTTGCTGGGAGTCTAATGGTCCCATGGTGTTCTGTGCAATTTCACAGCTTTCTAGGTTGTTTGTGGAAGGTGTTTTTAGTGAAACAATATGTTGTCTATTCCTTCTGTCTTTGCCCTGGCTCTAGATTAATTCTTGCTGTGCCCAATTAAGCATGGATAACAAACATCTGTGCCTGCAAAAGTAATAACATTGACAAAAGTTGTGTGTACTCAATAAGCACATTTTTCAACAGAGCTATAGACATGATCTAATTTTTTAAAATGTAATCAGTTTAAACTTTGCAGTTTCAAAGTAGCCAGTTTTTAAGTTGCAAAACTGTTGATCCATCAAAGAGGAAGTAAATACAAAGGAGAGCAGGCTAGAGGGCTCAGTTTATTGGTAAATACTAAAGAAAGGAACATGTACAACATTTTGCTCCAATAATGTCTTTAGGTTCAGTTTATCCATTCAAATAGTAAACGGTTGGTTGGTTGGTACTAGGGAAAAGGTGACATCATTTAAAATTCTAGAGGAATAAACTCTGCCACTACAGCATTAGTTTCCAGTGGCTATTTATTACATCACCTTCCATTCCAGCCTTCCCTGTTAAATTGCATGTAGCTGTTATCCAGGTTTAATTGTGTTAGAATCAGCTGCTTTATAGGGCACTGCTCCCTTGCTTGTTGTGATGGATGTCCAGAAACAGGGCTTCCTCTGACAAGCAAGGGGATGAGGGTTTATTTCATGTCTTTTCTTCATAATCAGGCAATATTCCTTTTACTGTTTGAAAATTCAAGTTAATCTAGGTGAGCTGAGTTCTCAGCATGTTTTTCCCATTTTTTTTTTTTTTTTTTAACTAGAATTCTGTTTTGAGCATTTCAGTCCAGAGATTTCAACAAATGTACTTTGGCATTGTATCGTAAATAGCCAGAGCAGATGGACACAGAGGCTTGGCTTATTGGAGGATGTTAGCGTAGAACTGGGAGTAGAATTTGGGTATTCTGGCTGTTGCAGTGCTGTCACATTCCCAGTTCAGTGAGAAGAGGAAACAGATCTTGCACTGTCTGTGTTCTTATAGAAATAGTTCTAAAATCTGTTGACTTGAGTCTTGGGGACGGGAGTTCTTGGAGGCTATGCAAAGTAGCCTAATGAAACAACATTACAATGAATTCTTATGAGTTAGTGGATGATTTTGCTAATGTATTGTGTGCATATCTGTATATGAGAGAGAAATTAGATTTAATTCAGAAGCTCACTGATTAATCAGCAGTAATTATTTCTTGTTACTGGTCACAGAATCACAGAATTGTTCTCATTGGAAAGGACCTTAAAGATCATCCAGTCCAAGCACAACCTAACTCTACCAAGTCCAATGCTTAAACCATGTTCCTAAGCACAAGATCTATATGTCTTTTAAACACCTCCAGGGATGGTGATCAACCACCTCCCTGAGCAGCCCATTTCAGTGTTTCGTTACTCTTTTCGGTGAAGAAGTTTCTTCTAATATCTAATGTAAACCTTCCCATACCCTTGTAGATGGGATGCAACTGAGCTTGCAGCTAAGACTAAGAATAAACAAGCATTGTGAATACAGGCTGTACTAACCATTCAAATTCTGTTAGAGAATTGTTAAACTAAGTATTAAACTAAGTATTTGGACTGAATTCCAGTGAGGTTGTGAATAGAGCATAGAAGCTAATCATGTAGCAGATAGTGAACTAGATATGAGTGCTCTTCTTTTCAAGTTCAAAGGTAATACTAGAAGTCTGCATCTATGTTATTTTTTTTGTATCAATGGAAATAGCTATGACACAGCAGTGCAAATCATATCTGCAAGGTCTGCCTCTTGCTATCTTGATTTTTCTAAACATATGAAGTTCTTGAGCTCTGAGTTGAAATTATTATGTTGTGGGAGCTGTAGTAATTAATCTACTTCATGTAAAAGAAAATAAACTACAGTTGTTTAATGTCTCTTTCAAAATGTAACTGACTGCCAGCACACTTCAAATTGGCCAGTAAAATGCTATCTAATAGTGATTAATATTAGTGTTAAATATTGCTAAGACGGTCAATAAAAATAACAGTAACATTTACTTTCTTACTAGTTTCCAAAACTTTTTTTTTAAATATTTCCTGTAGATAAAAGCAAACAAACAAACTCCCCCAAACCCCACCAGTTAAAGCCTGAATCCTTGTAAATTGCTTTGCATCATCAGGAAAAATGTGGTAAGCTGTAAATAATTGATTGAGCAGTCATAATATAAGTGTTCTTTTTTTAGTATATTGTCTGAGATTTCCCTTGAGTATATATAGGCAATTCACTAGTGGTTTATGCTAACGTGTTGCTTCTCAGAGTAATTGGACTAGAAATATATTAGTCAATTAATGCAGTTCAGCTGGTGGTCAATATCTTGTTAAGTCAGGATAAATCAGTATTTTAGCCTCTTTCTGTGGTGGGCAAAGCATGGTATGTCTGAAATGGTAGGTTTTTCTTTTATTCAAAAGCTAGTATTTGTACTATTAAGTGGATAAAGTCAGATACTCCCCAAAAGCTAAATACTAACTTAGCATCTTAACCTACATACATAATATTTTCATTCTTTTTTCTTCTAATGTTAAACTTTTAGGTTTTGCTTTGCTATTTGTGAAGTTTTGTGAAAATTATACAATGTGTCAGAGGAATTTTGGATAATCTTAGGGCAACTAATTAATTTTAAGGATACTTTTGCACCCTAACTATCCTTTTGATGTTAATTTACAATTGTATTACTGTATCCTACTTGTTTTGTTCTCTGGTATTTGTGGCAAGATGTAATTTTTCGATAAAGGGAAGCACCTGGAAGGCTATGAGTATGTTTAATGTATGCAGAAGAGAACAGGCAGATTTCAGTTTTCTGTAATCATTGTATAATTTTTGTGAAAAGGAAAGAAACAATTTGGTTGTGTGGTGAATACACTACACTTAAGAAAAGGTATGTATTAGTTACCTGGCTACATTAGAGCTGCTGATATATCTTTAACCTTTTTTTCTTTCCTGTCCATTGTTGCTATTTTAAAATAAGGAAAGAAAATATTTACATCTTAAACTGCCATATATATACATATGTACCATAATAAGAGTCTATTATTATGGAGTTTAGTTCTGGGCAATGACGGCAAGTAACCAACATTTCTAAATGAAGTGGTGTAGGAATGTACAGAAGGGTCGCTGGTTTTGTGCGCTGTGCTATCAGAGCAAACACACTGTGAGTGGCAGTGTCTGCAGCATCATCAGTCAGGCTTAATCTCTTATCTCAAATCCCTTATTTAGTATATATGCATGAGTATGTGAACAAAATACGAAGCCCCCTATTCAGCCCAGCCCTGTCTGCCTTTCGTAATTGACACAGAACCGATGATAATATGCTGCAAACGATCTGCTAATTGGTCTTCCCTACCTGATGTTTTTGCAAGTCTGGATTGCAGAGCTCAGGTTTTGTTTGGTTTCTGTCTTATTGCAGATCTGTGTGCTACCATTGCACTAGAAATGACCACCCCGTTTAGAAATACCAAAGAAATACAAAGGACAGAGGACAAAGAAAATGGATGAAAAATCTGAACCAAGCCTTTTGCATACTTAGTACTTGGATAGGTTATTTATTAGGCTGGACCTAATGAAATTAAAGAAAAAAAATAACATTACCAAAGCTATCTCAGTAGCGCTAGCTGCTGTTTGAGATGCTGGAAGACTTGAAAAGGAAAAGGAGAGGTGGGGGAAAGGAGCCAGGAAATTATAGACCATTCCTGTCATCTTCCACATTTTGAACAAATTCTTGCACAAAGTATAAGCCTCTGGAAGACAACACGAACATGAGTCACAACCAGCATGAATTTAGGAAGACTAGATAGTCTTGTCAGTTTAATTTTTTTCTGTAACATGACAATAAGGCCTTTTAACTGACAAAAAAAAGTGTGAATGTTAATATTTTTATGATAGTGAGTTCTTTGGCACTGTTTCATGCAATAATATTACAAAGAAGTGAAGAAACATGGCCTGAAAAGCTATAGTAGAGTAGGAGCAAGACTTGTTGGATGACTGTGCTTAGTGGGTGGTTAATGATTCTCTCTAAAAATGAAAGAGTTATATTGAATGTGAATCTGCCACAGTCTGTTGGTTCCATACTCATTCTGCTTCACTTCAATCTTTTTGTTAATTACCTCGATGATAGAATAGAGAGTGTGCTTACAAAATTGATTCACTAAAAATGCCCTCAAAACTTGGAAGGAGTGTATATACATAGGGCATAAGTTTAAGAGCACAAAATTATTTTGAGAAAATCTTAGGAGATAAATAGGCACAGATTAAAGTTCGACAGTTAACTGAAATCATTAAATACACAAATACAGGGTAGGGAACAAGTAATTAGGTAGCAATTCTCCAGAACTGACATTGAAAAAGGGCAAACTTAGATCAGGAGGGATAAAAATATGACTATAAGCTGTGAAACACACAGAACAGTCTTTTTTATCTACAGGTAAGTCCTCAGTTGAAGTGTTGCATCTGGTTAGGGCAAATGCTCCAAGAAAAGACAGCTCAGCTGAACAGATGCTGGGAGAAGAGTAATAATTTAATAGAATGGGGTCTAATAGGAAAGACTGAAATAATTTGAACTGGGGAAGAGGGGGAACTTGCAAGACCCAAAAATTAAACTGGAAGGCATAATTGTGTCTGTGTATGTAGTAGGCTATTTCAAGAAGGTAGGAAGTTCTCAAGAGTAAGGCCCATCCAAGAGAGGTAGGGCAAGACAAGTAAGTGATCTTAAACTGTTGCAAAAAATGCAGATTAGGTCTTGGACAGGGAGCAAAGGACCAGTGTCTGAGATAATTGATTGTTGTTTCTCATAAGGCATTTTCTTTGTTTAGCTGTATTTTGCATAGCAACAGTATTTTAAGACTGGTGAACAGTATATATAGACTTTTTGGAAAGTTACTGATTAAAAAAATTATTTATTATGCTGGACCTGATGTACATGGAGTTTGTAAGTGGAGACTATTTACCCTGAGACAGCATTCACTAGACAAAATGATGATGCAGGCAGATTCCATGTTGCCTGTCCTTCCCCTTCTAATGTCCTCTAACTCAGTAGCTTTCCTCTTGTTTTTGTTGCTGACTACATAATTACTAGGTCTACTGTGCAAGCTTTTCAGCTCACTTTTCTGCTTTATGCCCTTGACAAACCTGTTAATAGTGAACTTTTATTTCTTTTTTTCATAATGACTTCAGTTGTCAGTCCAGCACTTTGGGGTTCCAACATATTATTATCATAAGACAACAAGGAGTGTACTGTAGGTAATTGTTTTGTTTATAAAAATTTCCTAATTTCCATTGTGTGTTTCTCCACTGAGAAATGAGTGCATGTGCTATTAGCATAGTTTGAGTCTCTTTTTGCATTGTTATACTCCAGAACACACGTCTTTCATTATTGCAGTTGGAAATTACCTTGCTTAGCCATTTTGGTTTGTTTTCTCAAAGAGGAGTAAGTGATTGCATGAGTCAAAGCCAACAGCTTGTGTATATAGTGCAGCCAGCCAAACCTGAATTCTGTGCCTGAGAGTGGAATTTGTCACAGCTTGAAGCACTTTTTAATGGGACTTTTTGTTTAAGTAAATGTGAAGGAAATTCCTTCTTTCTAATAATTTCTTGTAAGCTGGTTCACATTTACATTTTTGCCTTCTTTTTTTCCCCCCTATTTTATTATTTTTTTGTTTACTTCTTTGCCTTTTTAAGATGTTTGTGAAGAAACCTGGAAGTTCTGACAGCTGGATCAGAGGTGATGAGTAGCCTCTAATCTCAGGGCAGATGTGTGATGTGAAAACTTCAGGGGTCCGAAGACCTTCAGGGAATCGTTCTGGAGCTTTTAAGAGATGCAGGTTTTTTGCATATCATAGAAAGGATCAGGGTGATCCTGATCCTTCAACAAACAGATATGTTTGTTGTTGGTTTGAGTATGAGGGGATGATTTGAACTCCTCAGTCTTCTGCTAGGGTAGCTCTTATCCTACTATTTTGCTTCTCCATCCCACAGTGAGTTTGGGCCAAATTCTGTAATTTTAAATTTTTTTCCTTCATCACATAGCTTGCTTTCCTAGCTGGGTGGTCATGTTCATATTATCTACAAGCAGAGGTTTTGCTAACATTGATTATTTAAATGTTCATGGTTAGCTTTCAAATTTCTGGACAGATACATGTTGGGAGAACTCACAGGGCTGTGCTTTTCAGGCTCAGGTATTCTTTTTGAACTGTCAGAGCAAGAAATTCTTGCTTTTAAATTGAAAACTTAGAGCTCACTGTGTGAATCTAGCAGGTGATGTAGATATTTGGAATAAATAGGAGGACCCTTACTGTAGTGGAATGCAAAGTAACACAGTTTATTGCTGATGAATACTCAGTGATAAAATAATCATCATTGAAAAATATGCCCAAAATGCTAAGTCTCTGAGAGAATGCCAGTAGCATGTGCCACTGGAATTGGAAGGATGAGACTATTCTGTAGGAGGAATGTATAATGAAGACATACCATAGTCTAGAAGTTGCAAGATGTTGCAACCTCATCAACCAGCTCTAGGCAGTATTGATGCTTCTGGATATACGAGGCAAAACCAGCATTTGGTGCAATACAAAATGAGAATGCCTGGGGTTTGGGAGTACTGTGGTGCTGCCGAGTGATCACTGCTGAGCTCTTGCCAGTCCTCCAGGTTAGGGTGATAGAGCTGCTTTTCCCCTGCATAGCAGGGTAGCAATGAAATCTTCAGCAGCAGAGGGTTGTTGGTCAATGAGTAATTTCATGTAGGATCTTACCTATTGTTTTTGAAAGCCATAGGTAGGTCAGAAAACTCATGGCTTTATTTTTTCTTAAGGAGATGGAATATGAATACCTTAAATTTAGTTTTTCCTGGAACTGGACTTCTACCCTTCTTAGCTACACTTGGAATCTACTGAAGAAGCACTGACCACCTGTCTCATTGTTTACAGTGTATCATGTTGCACTTTCTGTGCTTGACTTAATGAAGATAATAACTAACTTACCCTTGACCAACAAAAGTTACTTTTGTCTTGCTTTATTCTGTAAAGATGCCTCCTACCAGGGTATCCTGGATTAGGCTGTTTGGATGTTGTTACCACATTAAGATACATAACAGAAGCTTTATTTATAAGTGTAATTTAAAGTGTGGTGCTGTAAAGACTAGTAGCAGAATTACAATCCAAACTTGCAATTTAGTGATGTGTCAAAAAGTCTTAAGTAGTAGGTTTCAGTTCTGAAGGAAGTGGAGGAAGGTTAATTCTTAAAGCAGCACTGAATTTATTTAGGCTACTAAAATTTTTTGGGAAAAATGGTCTTTAGATGAAATACAATTTAGAAGTTGTCTTTATTGTGCTTTCAGTGTGCAAAACAGATTTGAGCTGTAATTTTAATCAAGTCTAGAATATTCAGCATTGCTAGTGGATAGATATGTTGGATGGTAATATGTGTAAGTATGTAGGTTTAATTTAATAGTTGGTTCTAGGGGAAGGCAACAGGAAGGCAACACAATAGTGTGGATAAGCAATAGCCCTGCAAACATGCTACAGACAATAGCTGATCTATCAGCTGCGAAGAGCCGACTTCCAGGCTCCAGCTGAAGTTGCTTAGCTGCCTCTGTAAGTGTGGGAGCCCTGTGATCAAAAGGGCACCAAACAGGATGGGTAACAATCAACCGAGGGACTTTATTTTTTTTTTTTAGTACTACATTTAAAAATTATTAGAATTGTTTTTACTGAGAGAAAAGTGTATTTGAGTGTATTTAAATTTGACATTTAATGCTATCAAATAAGATAATCTGTTCTAAATATACTTTAAAATAAAAACCCACTGCTTGTTTGCCACTAAAATTTTAGCAAATGAGATGTCAAATTGAAACTAGCACTAGTGCACTGACAACCTAGTTTTTGACAGTAAGTGGCTTTTAAAATTATAGCATAGATGTAACTGTTTTGATTGTTCCACACTATTTCTCATCTTAGAATGAAAGACGAAAAAGCCTAGAGAGCTGAAAGGATGAGATCCCCTAGTTCTAAAAGTATTTAGCATTGGTGCTTGCCATTGATACCAATTTAATTCAGATTAGTCTTAAAACCTTTTTTTAAAAGTACTTAAAATAATGTCATATAACTTATGTCCACATGCAGTTTGAGATTGGAATGAAAGTGAAATTCTGTTTTAGAGAACATGCCATATCACATTCACTATTTTCTGAAAGATAGTATTGATTATTCAGTAAAGTAGAAGAACAGAGCTTACAAATACTCAGAGAATGAGGAAAAAAGAAATAAAGGTCTAAACATGAAGAAAATGTTTTTAGACATGTATGGCTAAAAATATCAGGGCAAAAAAAGAAATAATCTCTATAGGGCGAAAAGAGAGTTGAATACAATTCAGGTATTTTAATAAATGCATCTTTTATGGTATCTTCCTTATTACCAAAGCAGGAAGCAAAATTTTATCTGAGGCTATAATATTTTGTGCTAAAGCATAATTCAGCCTGTTCCTGTGTGCAAACCAGAATGCTGTGTCTCATCTTCTGGTCTGAATGCTGCTCTTCCAAAGGCCAATACTGTTTCTGATGAGTGCTGGTGGAACCCATGCATAGAAACAAATGAAAAGAGGCACTTTGCAGAAGGAAGTAATTGTTTAAAATTATCCGTCAGATGTTAAGTAAAACCTTGATGATATTAGTTGGAGAATGAGCGACACTTTCCTCCATTATTATTTTATCTTTGATATCTAAAAGTAAGGACTATTAGTGAAAGAATAGATGAGAATTGGGAAAGTAAGTATCATTTGATGTGTTACAGATAAGGAGCTGGATCAGACAGATTAATTGATTTGCATGCAGTTGCCCTGAAAGTTGGAGGATGTGGCAGTTAAGACTGGTTGGTGATTTTATGCTAAAACTAGTGGAAGAAAAAGTGCCTGCATGGCTGCAGCTTGAGAATTTCCAGCAACCTTTTTGAGGTTGAAGTGATGCTGTTGTGTTTTCATGGCTAGATTTATGGCACGACAATGTTTTCTGTATGGGTTAGACAAAATAGGAAGGACAGTGTAGGAACTACTGCGTTTCTGATCAAATTTGCTTCCTGCATAGGAAATTTTAGTGTTTGTAGCTTCCATTTAATTCTTCTCTCTGCTGCATTTAGTATTATTGCCTAGCAGAGTGGAAGTGCAGCAGGTACCGATTTAAGGTCCCCAGCACATTTTCTTAGTAGAAAGGACGACTGAGCGGGGTAAGAGGACACTTGATTTCGATTAGAGGACAGTGGCAAGTTAGATTTATGCCAGTTACACCTTGAGTGGGTCTGCATTTGCCAGGCGACAATGGTACAAACCCAACAGTGATCACTTTTGTGCCATGCTACATTGGCAGCGCCGCCGCCCCTTTAAGGCTCGACCTGCTCGGGGATCAGGTGCGCGGCCCCGGCGGTGACGTCACGGTGCGGGGGGCGGGGCCTGGCTCGCGCTGCCGCTCCCGCGCTGGGCGCGCGGCGGGGCGGGCTGCGGTGAGTGCGGGGGGCGCGCGCGGGGGGCGCGGTGCCGCCGGGCGCGGGGGGCGCGGCTGCCCGGGAGGCTGCTCGGGGCCGGGGCGTTGCGGCAGGTGTCGGCTCGGTCGGTGTGCGTTGTGCCGTGCGAGTGAGCGTGGGGTCGTCCCTTCCGCGGGCTAGGCTGGGAAGATGTGCTGTGCGCAGGGTGCTTCATTGCCCGCAAACAGCTTTCTTAGCTGTTTTTGTATAGGCATGCGTAGTGTTCTGCGCTTAACTTGTATTTACTTGTTTCAGCTGTTGCTGGGAGAGTAAATTAACCCCGACTCCTGCCTTAGTTGTGTTTCTGTTTCTCGTGGTGATGAATTGCACCGTGTGCCTGCTGCCCTTGGTAGAAGGTGCTGTGTTAAATTTAACTCTCAATTCTTGGGTAATTCAAGGCAGTTCAAAAGACCGGAGTCTGGAGCTCAGGAGCTTGCTCTGGAGCGCAAGGTGTCTTACGGCTGCGCTTCCTCCCCTGCCAATGGGGAGATGGTGCCCATCTGTATGGAGAAGGGAAATGGCCGTGCCCTTTGCCAATTAAGTGGGAATGTGCAAGCCCGTGTGGAATTTACACCACTTGAATCTTCATATTTACAGGAATCGCATTTGATAGTTCTGGTGAAGAAAGGCAAAGTTTTGGTTATGGCTTTGGTTGTACCTTTTGGGTTTCTGTTTGTGTTTTGTTTGTTTGTTGTATGATTTTTTTAAATGTTTTTTTCTTTTTGATAAGGGTAGAGAGACACTGAAACCTTTATTTGAACATTCACTTACTATCCAGATAAATAGACTTTTTATTGGCAGTTCTAATGTCTTGTCTAATGTTCACTTTTCACCAGATAAGTTAAAATTGACAGAAATAAAAATGGTAAAAGTTTCCATGCTCAAGTGAATTATCACATTAGGATAATGTAGACAGGAGGGCCTCTCATTTTCTGGGTAGCAGAAAGAGGTGAGGATGTAAAACAAGACTTTATCAGGCTTTACTCTTGACTTAGAGGAAGGTGAGGTCTCTCTGGAATTCTTATGCTAAAAATGTAGGCTAAGACTTCCCTTTGAAGTCTTGAATTGGAAAGGCCATCTCTATCACATCTAATTTCTGCATTAGATCCAAAGCAGATTTAGTCTTTAAATCTGCAGAGCAGGTTTCTGCAGTAGCTCCTCATTGCAATAAAAAAAGTTACTTTTATGTATGGCTGTATGTATGATATGTACTATTTTTAGTTTTGAATGCACACCTTTGAATCCATCTTTCTGCAGGTTTCTTTCATCTATTGCCTTGATAGCGTATTCTCTAAATTTAGCTGCTGATGTTCATACTGTACTTGGTATTCTACACTGCACTTTGTAGTGGGTACCCTGCATGGATAGATGGGCAGCAATGACCTTTCTCCTGGAATCTGCCTTATCCTAGTTGACTTATATTAGTAGTGCTTTTTTTAAGGCATGACATATGTTAATACAGCACGGTTTAAGACCAATGGAGTCTTTATATTTAGGTATATTAATCTATACTTGTGCTTTGCATGCACCACACACCCAGTGGAGAGGAACCTCTGAGTGAACGTCATATTGCAATAGTGTTTAATGAGTAGTATTTTTTTTGCATACTTAGGCAGAGAGTACTGGTGTTCTGTCTGAAGCAGATTTGTAGTATAAAAGGGTGATGCAGCTTAGGATGCCAGGCTAAGGTGAACAACTAAGTAATCCACAACATAGTAGGATTAGGCTACAGGGTGAAATCCGGTCAATTACTTCTCTACCTGAAAATCTCTTTACCTGCTAAGTATATTTTTTCATTATGGCACCTATTACTGTGATGGGTGTGACTATCCATAGATTTTTGACAAGTGGTTCATTGTTTCCTCTGGAAGTCATCAGCTGTTTTGTGTCCTCCTTGTTGATACTTTAGCATGTTAAGCCAATTTAATTTCATTGGCTGTGAAAAAAAACAATAACCCTCATTTGTGATGATATATAGTGTTGAAAAAGTAACTGGATTTTAAGCATCTGCAACAGGTTTTGTAGGTGTATGCAGTTTTAAGAAATATTTGGTATTCTAATTAAATTATTAGAGAACATTTCAAGGTGAAAGGATAAGAAGTGCTGTTACTTCCCCCGTACTTTCTAATGGCAGGTTTTCGTAGAGGATTTACTTATTTTATTTTGCAATTCATAATTGTTTAAAATATTGATATACCCCTCCCTCCATGACTGGGGTGATTCCTGGAATCACCTGTGCCATTCACTGTTGTTTTCAGCTTTTCCAATATTGTTGTATGGATGTAAATGCTCTCGGGAGTTCTGTGCTATACAAACAGACTACATGTCACTCTGCCAAGGTTCAGTCATAGGACAAATATTAAAAATAAGAGAGAATGAAAAATAATTAGTGGAGGAAGTTTAAAATACTGTAAGATATAAAGTGTTATATGAGTCTTGTTACCTTCTTGATAACTGTGGCTTTGGGATCTTGTTATTTCTGTTGCTAAATTAAGTGATACAAAAGTAAACTCATGAAGCCAAGGAACTAGAATATCAAAGGGTACAAACAAATATAGGAAAGGAGGACTTTTTTATGAGCTTACTTCCATTTTGGTTTCACACTAGTGTAAGTTAGTTTCCAAAGTTAATCTTCCACCTCCAACCTGTTGTCATCTTTTTGGTTTTAATGTCATTACTTTTATTTGATGCAGACAAATGAAGCAGTCAAGGGCAACAGCATTGCTAAAATCAGATGTATCGAGGTTTACAGTTTGGGTGCCATAATTTAGGGTCACAAAATAGTGTAAGTTCTTGATGACACTGGGAAAAGTGGATAGATATGGATTTGTCACTCCAGTTATACTGGTCCAATGCCATGTGTGTACTTCAGACAGAAATAGTTATTTTCTGATTCCCAACTTAGTCAAACTGTAGATTAATTCCTGAATGTCTTAGGGTCATATTTAAACCACAGGATTTTTTTTTTCTTACAGGGAAACAAAATTTGTGCCATGCCTTTTAGGGCATAAAACACTTTGTCTGTTTGTCTCACCTGCACGGGTCATGGGAGACTTCTCTGTTGATTTGGCCATGACATGGCATCACACTCATTCAGAGAACTTGCTCATGCTTTAACCAAGAAGTTTAATTTAGTGCTTTGTTTGATTAACAAGCATCTGTGAACTGGTGTGTTACTTGTAGTCAAGAACTTGCACCGTCTGTTTTTGTTAGGATATTTATAAAAAACGCTTTTGGTGCTGGTCCGCATACTGAGGTGAAAGCCACAGAAAGCAGGATGGATTAAATACAGTACACAGTGTTTTGCAGTCACTAGGAATAAGTAAGCAGTAGAATTGCTTTCCTTGATTTTGTTTTGGTTTTAGGAGTGTAATAGCAACAAGAAATGCAGTTATCTGTGGTATTTGTGGGGGTACGTCTTTGGTAAAGAGTGGTATTTTGGTTCCTGTTTGTTTTTGGTGACCTTTAAACTCTGTCTACAGGACTCTCAGACCTCCCTGTGCTGCAGGTAAAACTAGTTTGAAGCACTAGGTTAGGGTTCCTTGAATTCCTCAATGTAAAAAGCCAAACTACTAGCAGGATATGTTGATAATGATGTGCTCAGTTTACTAATGCTTTGTTTTTCTCCTAGTATTTCTTTTCTTGTTTTGAGTCATCTGCCAGAAGGAAGACTGGTTTCATTCAATGAGGAGCACTCTGTCTTGCAGTACATACACATAAGAAAAAATACACATCTTTTTTCATTTAAGTGGAAAATATTGTGTATACAGACTGTATATACACAGTTTTTACTCTTAAAGTTGTGAGTGGGCCAGATTAATTTGTCAAACCACGAGGTTTGATAGCTGAAGACTGTACTTTATATACAAAGGAAGCCTTTGCACTTTACTGCTCCTAAGCTTATTTTTAAAGCTAGTTTAGATTTTGCTTTAGACTACAGGCCATAGCTTCTCAAGTAATTTAGCTGGTGCTACTGCACTGAGCCACCCTAAACAACAAATACTTGTGGGACCGTGTAGGGAATGTTGAGGAAGAGATCTCACTTCAAACTACCCTGGCCTGTCTTTCCACCCAGTTGCTGTTTACCCTAATGAGGTTGCCTCTGTCACCACACGAATGGTTGTGTTGCCATATTGGAAAGGGTTGCGCAAGGATGAGAATGAGCAATTGGGAGGCTGAAGGAAGGTGAAGGGCATTAAAGCTCTGCCCTCACGTTAGCCAGTCTCTGAATAGTCCTGAAAAGTATTTCTGATTCTTGCTTGATAACTACCAAAACAACAGGATGTTTTGTTATTCTTTAGCCATATTGAGAAGTAGAAAAAAAAGCTTTTTGCTCATCTTGTAATTTACAAATTACTTTAATATCTCTAGGTAACCTGATTTTAATAAAATAATTTAATAGCTCAGATGGTAATGGAGAAAGCAGTATTGATTTTCATTAGTTTTGACTATATGGGTCCATTTGGTTTAAGGCTGTGTCCACCCTACCAAAACAAGCTGTGTTGACAAAGTAAAATGAAGACTTTGCTGTGCTTTTCCCCCCCCGACTTCAAACAGTATTTAAACAATTGTCTTGCCATGTGGGGAAGGTCAGCTGAGTACAGTGTGTGGGTTTGCCTAATATATTTGAACACATTGTGCTGAAGTTTGTCAGACTGTTGTTAGATTTTTGTTGGCTTTTTTCCCTCCACTTGAAAAATACACTGCTGATGTGGGAACATGAGCTTCTCTTCCTCGAACCACCCTCCCCACCCTTCAAAAAATGATGATGGTCACTGCTTTGTATCCACTTCACAAAATTAACTTTTTTGACTGCAAAGGTTTTTTGATGAAGGGGGCAAACATCTGTTTTCAGGCTTCTTAAAAGTCTAGAGGATTCGTACTGTAAATTAAAACCCACTGTCCTAGAAGAATGCACTTACTTAAAAAGGCTAGAGAAGATTAACCAGGGGTTGTAATTTGCAGCAGTTGTTTTGAACTGATCTTTCTTGGAGTGCAGTCTGGTGTTAACCTCATGCAGTTTCACTGTGCCTGCTTCAGGAAAGGGCTGGGCACGTTGTTGGGTCTCTGCTGGTAGCTTCTGCTCCCTCCTTGCTCAGCTGTGTGACGTGGCTGCTCTCAGTTGAAGTGGCTCATGCAACTGGCTTGCAACTCAATGCCATACTCGGAAGCAGTGGGAGCATGAGGATAGGGAAAGTAAACAGACTGACACAGCCTGGTGTTTCACACAGTTAAACAAAACCACACCTTTAGTTTGTGTTACTGATTGCCACACATGCATCTGACTGCAGCTTTGCTATCTGGGTAAGAGAATCTTCAGGCCAAGAGGCATTGCTCATCAAGCCTGCTTCTCTGAATCCTGAGTGAACTAGCTGATGAAGAAAACCCTGTAATTTTTATTTCCATTGGTAGAATTGCTTTTTGCTGATTTATTCCCCTGTAGTAGTTCATTTAGCGGACTGCCCAGCATCAGCATAAGGGGAGCAGAGGGTGCACGTGACGGTGAATGGATCCACGCTGATAGCAGCTGTCTGGTTAGTGTAGCTTTATCATAGAATGCACTGTTACCTGTACAAGGAATTAATGCATCTGTACCATGTCTTGGCTTTGGTGGCAAAGCTCATGAAAGAAGCTACCTTAACTACTATTTCTCTTGCTGTACCCCTAGTAGTTTCCTGGTCAGTGTTGTGCTGATTAAAACTGCTTACTGCAGGACTGCCCTTTATTCTGAATAACTGAAAATATAAAAATAGCTACCTGCATGTTTTTTTTTTTTCTGGTTATGTTTAACCCAGATTGTTTTCATGATGCACTTTATAATGTGGTCCTACACAGGCTGCCATCTGCAGAACAGAGCATCAGATGAGAGCAGGAATTGAGTGACCTGTGAAAGGTGGGCAGGAACTTCTGCAACCAGCTTCTTTGTTTAAGGCAATCAAGGTGCTTTTTCACCACAAATGACTTATTCCTGATAAACTTCTCCATGTAGACAAACTTAAGATATTTAAACTTTACTAAATGTGCTGACACTTACAGCTCTGAGTAGGTGTGCTGTGGTGGAAAATTATTCCAAGGTGAAGGGAAGGGCTAGCATAGCCTTTGCTGGATGAGAAGCTACATGATCTCCAATGGCAGAAGGAAGCCAAAATCATATGACTGCAGACACTGGGAAAAGAACTGTTTTCAGTGTTGCTGTCAGAATGATTATTGCAGCTCTCTGTCATCTATACTTTGTTTCTTCAGTTTTTTTTTAACTTCTGCTTTTGTAATCTGCTTAGCTGTACACATACATGCTTTTAATAGATTAGGTTGTTTGCAGATACATTTGCTTCTCATATTGCTGATATCTGAACCAAAGCAGAAAATCGAGAAGGGAGAGAGATTCCAGAGTTGTTTCTGTTGCTATATCTTGTCTTGTTTTCCTGCCTCATTTCAGTCTGAGGCCACTATGTGGGTGGCTGTATAACAGGTAGCACTGCTGTCAGGTCCTGGTAGCCCTAGGGCTGTAGTACTTGACCAGAGCTATTTGAGGGTTGCTGTGCTGGCCTAATTTAGGTGAAATGTTAGAAGAGTGGAAGTGTTCTTTTTCTTCTTTTCTTTCTTCCTGTTCTGTGCTGAAATGTGGTAATTGCTCTGAATTCTTAGTTTGGTGGCAGTGAGTCAGATGCTTAGCTGACGTGTTTGGCAAATCACAGCAGTGCTGTTACGTTTTCACTAGGGATGTGTCCCCTTGCTTCTGTTTGGGGCATGGAGCCCTGCTTGCTTTCTGAACTGTTTGACTATCAGCAGCAGGGAGTGAAATCTTAATTTCTGTCTGATGCAGGGGGCTTTGTTTTAGTCATAAAACCCTTAGCTGTTCATATGATTTTTAAAAGTTTTAATTTTAGGTGTGATGAAGAACTGAACTCGCTTTAAAGAGAGCTGCTAGAAATAATTTTCATGCTTCTTCACAAAATGAAATATTGAAAGAATGAGGTATTTTTCAGACTGGTAACTGTTCATCTCAGTTCTCCACATGCTGAGGAACTGCGTAAAATGGTGTCAGATCAGGTACTGGAAAATGTCCAAAATTTGATCCATACTTCTAGGAGTTACTCAGGTATATGTGGTCACCTGAAGCATTTTAGCAAAAAACAGAGTTCTGAAATTATGGAAACTAAGCCTGAAGCAAATAGGAATTTGTAAACATCATACTGCAAAACTCTTGGTATTTCTGATGTAGGTGCTTCTGTCATTTTGTGAGTGTTGGCCCACACCACCTCAGCAAGGAAATCAGTTGAGTCATAGGAATGTGTCTGAGAAGGAAAGGTGAATGCTTCTTCCTTTGGAGTGAGGAGGAAGAAGGAAGAAGTAACTAGTGTTTTCTCTGCAAGGGTGCTTGCCAACCTCAGGTCATAGAGTCCTGGACATAATGCTACTTGAGCAAATGGACCTGCTAACTCTTGGTAAGACTTGTATGGACATTTGAAAGGAAGCCTTCAGATCCAAGTAATGGTGCAGGACACCTGGAAGGCTTGATCAGTCTTTCTGTATGGCAAAAACGAGGGTTGGCATATTGGTTTTGCCTGGAAAAGGCCTGTGTTAGTATTGCAAATCATGCTTTTAAGTGTTTTGGCATGCCTGAAA
Source organism: Apus apus (assembly GCF_020740795.1). Lineage (NCBI taxonomy): Eukaryota > Metazoa > Chordata > Aves > Apodiformes > Apodidae > Apus > Apus apus. The sequence goes on along the minus strand of NC_067285.1, from coordinate 21,380,898 downwards.
CAAGCTGTTTGACAAAAGTGTGCAACAAAATTAACATGACATTATAACCACAGGCAGCTGTGGAGCATGTTTTCAGCCCAGTATGGCTACTGAACATTGTACTGCTTTTTGTTCATAATTATGCCACTATTAGTAAAGTTTAGAACATTAGATTTATGTGTGCATATTTCAAATAAACTAAACCTTTAAAAAAAGCATGTAGAAGCATGATGAAGTAAAACACCGCTTTAAGTATTGTGCCTTAGTGGTATTTTTTCTCTTCTTTCTTCTTCTAACATTTTTGTCTCACCAAAACTCTCCTTATGGAAAGGCGTAGTTAAAACTTGGCTCAGCCCCCTCTGTCCTGCAAGACTGGATTGTTCTTAAGGCAAACCAATTTAATTGTATTCCAACTGCTTCCTTTTTGCATTGTTTGTTTCTACTAGGTAAATGGTCCCATTGGGAATAGTATCTTCAGTACCTTGTATGGTCCAAAGCATTATTATATTTCGATCTGATTCTGTTTGTTAGCATTATATTGTGCTAGAACAGAAACGCCAAGTGCTCATTGTTTTTTGTAACATAATCAAAGTTTTCTTTAAAGTTATTTTGGTCTTGGGTATACAGTAATTCTCCCTGTCTGTGCTATGAATGTGACCATGTTAGAAGTACAAATTGATGCTGAATGCAGATGGCACCAGTGTCCTGGAGCTGTATGTACTGTAAGAGAGTCTGTGAATAATCATGTAGTGATGCTGCTTTTGAGTTTAAATAACTGAGCTTATGGGAGGTCTTGGGGGTAGGAAGCTGGTTCTCTGAACAAACCGCTTTTTATCCTTGATCAGTATCACTGTCTTTGCACCACAGGGGATGGTTCCAGGAATTGTCCTGCAATCATTGTTCTTTAAAAAATGCTTTAAATTTCCATTGCAACCGCAGGGCTCTAAACCAGGGGATCAAAAGTGAAGCTGTGTTTTGATTCCTTTGCATTTTTTTGGTGAAATGGCTACACCGTCACTCCTGATTCTCAACCTCTCCAATGAGAAAACATCTGTCATGTTTAACGACACAGTTTGCAGGAACCTCACCAGTTCACTTGTTGCATTGAGGGGAGTTATATCTTTGCACAGGTTGCTGCTGTAAAATGAAGTAATACCTTATAGCCCTGTCTCTCCCTCCTCTGCCCCCAATCTGAATTTTTTTATACAAGAGTTTGGGAAACGTTCATCCCTCTTGCTTGACCCTGTTTTGGAAGGGAATTGTTGGTGCTCTTGTCGGAGCTGCCTGCCTGCCTGCTGGGTGGCAGCGGGGGCAACGCTTTTCAAACGAGACCTTCCTGTGCTGAAGCAGGCCTTTGTTTTTTTGTTTTAACAGCTTCCTATTGTTTGAAACAGCAGGTTGTCCGCTCCCACGCTATTCTAGCTCTTTCTTCCTCCCTTAAGTAATTTTTCTTTGCAAGTATTACTCAGAACAGTTACCCTAGCAGTGAGTCCTTTTGAGAGTTTTATCAGTGTGCTGTGATCTCCAGCTTTTGTTGCAGTATCAGTATGGAGTTCATGCAATAGAAAGTGACTTCTGAAGGTAGGTCTTGCTGATTTTAATTCAGTGTCACCATTGCTGGGACATGACTTTTTTTGATTGAATCAAAGTTGTCGCAGGGGTTCTCTCCTATATGAGGTACTGAAAGGTAGAAAATACTGCAACTCAATATGAATTGTCTTTGTTTCTAAGATGCAAAGAAAAAGTATTGCTTCAGTTTGTTAGTAGTTTGCTTTTCTGAAGTCTAGTCCTGCTGAGTAATGCTGTTTGTATGTGTACATTTTATGTTCTGCTACCTGTGTGAAAGGCACTTTATAAGACATAAGCTGCCTGTGGGTCCACCATATCATAGCTTTGTCTGACTAATAGCTTCCGTTATAAATTTGAAAATTAAGTCAGTGAGAATCTCTTCTCACCTTAATGTTTGTCACAGCAGGAAGGGATATTGGTAGTTCATTTTGATTCTTACTTTACACTATAACTATTACCTAGTCAGAAGCTCTGCTGCCTACTTTTTTGACAATTTTGATGTGGTTTTGCTTCCCTGTACTTGTTTAATTCTGTGTTAGAAAGTTGGTAATGAAATAAGGTATTAAATATATGTATATATGTAGAGCTTTTTGATTATTTTAATGTGTTCATTTGTGAAAGTCAGCTTGCTTGGGTAGTTTCCTGATCCCCTGCCTTCTGTAAAGTGTCTTGTTTCCAAAATAGTAATTATTCTGTGAATAAGTACCACTACTATTCCATACTTCTCACTGCCTCAGCTTAGCATGAAGTATATCTTTGGTTAAATTTGTAGATTTGTATAAAACCACAAACTATTTTCATGCATTTGGTGACACTAAGCAGAGGTTTTAATCCTACAAAATTGTAAATCCAGTTCTAGAGTTGGTCACCAGAGGGAAAGGGGAAATGAAATAATCTATGAATAATTTTCACTACTCATCAGTATAATAAACACATTCTGTCTATTCAAATGCATCCAATTTATATTTTTTAAAGGAATAACTTGTTTGTATTCCTGGAGTGCGTTAGGCTACCTGAGATACTGATCATTGTCTGCTGAGGCAAGGCTCAGCTGATTTGCATCTAGAAGGGGAAGTCTCACTCTAACTTCTATCCTGCTGCTCTAGTTGGCCTTGGTGAGGCTGCACCTTGAGCACTGTGCGCAGTTTTGGGCACCACAGTATAGAAAGGACGTCGAGATGCTGGAGAGGGTGCAAAGAAGGGCAACTAGGCTGATTAGGAGTCTGGAGAACATGTCTCATGAGGAGAGGCTGAGAGAGCTGGGGCTGTTAAGTCTGGAAAAGAGGAGGCTGAGGGGAGACTTCATTGCTCTTTACAGCTCCCTGAAAGGAAATTGTAGTGAGGTGGGTGTTGGCCTCTTCTCCCTAGTGACTAATGATAGGACAAGAGGGAGTGGGTCAACTTGTGCCAGGGGAGGTTCACATTGGATATTAGGCAAAAATTTATTCACAGAGACTGGTGAGGCATTGAAACTGGTGAGGCTGCCCAGGGAGGTGGTGGAGGCACCATTCCTGGAGGTGTTCAAAAAACAGGTGGACGTGTTGTTTAGTGGTTAGGGGTTTTAGGTCAGATGGTTGGACTTCATGGTTTTGGAGATCTTTTTGAACTTTGATTCTATAATTTTTTGTTTGATTCAGCTCACTAAACCAGTGGGAGATAAAGCAAGTTCCTCTCCTCCTTTTAAACTGGCAGTTCAAGAAACCTCTTGCTTTTCTTCGAGAAATTGAGAAGTGTGGTGGTGGACATAGAGGGCTTTATGTTAATTTATAATGTAGTTACTCCTGTAGATTACAGTCAGTAATCTCAGAGTTTTATCTGTTTTAAGAACACAGGCTGATTCTGGACAAGAGAGTTCCTTGTCTAAGGCCAAGGAAACATGACAAACAGCCAGAGGAGCAAAGGAAGCAGACTGGTGGCTGTCATGATGAACAATGGTTTTGGCACACCTGCTGCCTTGCTGCTGAGCTTCTCTGTGCTTGGCAGGATAGGAGTGATTTGGAGGATAACCAGATAGTTTTGTTTATTATTATTTTTTTTGTTTCCATCTTCTTTGAGGGAGAGAAAACAGGAGTACTTGCTTTATAATGTAGCTGGTGAAGGCTGTCGCCAACAGCATTTGGGGCAGGACTTAATAATGCACTTAAAAATGGGAAGGTCAGTATTATGCTAGACTTGAGGGCCCTTAGAAGCAAATGCAGGGAAGCTGACATACCATGGAAAGGGGAAATAGTGAAATTTAGTCAGTGAAAGCCATGTGTTATAGAAAATTATGCTCATACTACCCGTTTGGATATATAAAAACATATTAATATACTTTTATTCGAGGAAAGATTTTTTCTAGTAATCAAGAAACAAAAAGACTTGAGCTGGATCAAATGCATTGATAAGAAGGTTTTGCAGTACAACACAGTTTTCAACTCCATCAAGAGCCAAGTGATGTTAATCAGTTGCTGTGTCTCCTAGGAGTTGTCACGGATGTCAGCTGCAAGACAAGATTAGTATTTGCAAAGAACAGTGTGCCACAGCCATGTGATTTCATCCATTTTCCAGTTGCATCTTTTCAGGTTCTGATATTTTGGATCATAACAATAATATTTTTAACTGGTGTATTAATATGTATGAAATTCCCAAGTTTTCTGTAAGACTCTAATGTACTTGATTTCTCAAGAGGATGTGTTACTATTGCTGTCCTAATTGGTGAGTATCTGGGTCACCAGAGTGTATTGGAATTGAAGAACCTGGAGTGACTACAAAAAAATAAGAATGCACATTTTGGCTCAAGCTCAGAGCAGTTTAGTTTCAAATGGAGTGACTTCAGTCCTGATTGGTCAGAAATGTAAGTTTTTTTCCACATTAGCCACTTGGTTGCACATGTGCACACACACATATGATTTATTTTCTTAATGACAGAGGAAGGATGCGTAAACCCTTAATCCGGACAGAATATCCTTATTTTTTCCTGTCTCCCTTACAGGTGTGAGGAAGTGCTGTATGTTGTAATACTGGTTAAGCAATGGATGATGATGATAATGTCTGAATGCTTTCTTCAATTATTGAAGGAAAATTTTGTAATTGATTTATCAATAAAGCATTTACTGTGGTGTAACAAGGTACTGAAAATATCACTCTGGTGTGGCAACCCTTGATAAGGACAGCTCTCGCAGGTAGATGTTGCTTACTCAGATGTCAGGTGATTGTTCCTTGAAGGCTGGTTATTCTGAGTGAGAGGACTTTTAAACAGGGCAATGTTTGGTTTTGTCCTTTTATTGCCTTGCTGGTGTTCTGGGTCTGCATCTGCTTCTGTACCAAGTTGCTAATCTTCTTCAGACCCTCTTCAGTCAAAGTCTTACTAGGAGTTGTGTCCCTTCAGCAGCTTTTTGTCTGCAGCTCATTATCTAGGGAATTATGTGGAAAGCAAGTCACATTGTACAGCATTGCAATGCTGGGCAATGCAAGACTGAAACAGTGTCAACAGGTTTTGACAGCTAGAGGTGTGGCCTGCCTATGGCATATAACTCTACTGTGGAACTGGAAGCTGAAGGCTCTGTCCTGTGATCAGGTGCAGGTAGTGCTGGTGTAGGGTCAGCTGTGTAATCTGGACTGGGGACTGTGGGAAGAAGCAAGGCTCAGAGACCATCCTGGGTTGTCATAGCAGGATATGGAGTCCTCCACATGTTTGAGGTGGATGTGTCTAACCCTTTTCCTGTGGCGAGTTCCCAAAACTCAAAGGATTTTAACACTAAAACAAGCCAAATTTTATTTAAATAAGTACTAGAAATTTTACTTTTCTAAAAGAAAAAAGAATCACAGAGAACTAGGGAAGACAAAACAGAAAAAAATTTATGCTCAACTTTCCTCTTGCTGCTTCCCAGCTTGTCATTCACTGAGTGGCCCCAAATGTCCATCAGAAATTTTGTGCCATGTCCTAAGGCCCTGCAGTCCCTTAGACCCTCTCCTTTGAACACCCTTAGTACATCTCCAAGGGGGACAAGGCAGGGTGGGGCTGTACCCCTGCCTCCAAGGTTGCTGTATGGCACAGCTACACTCTTGAAGGATCACAGACATAATTAGAAGCAAGAAAGCAAACATGTAAATGATACCATCCTGAGACCCAGTTACATCCCCATCCCCTCCTAGATGTGATGGAGCTGAAGAGTATCTAGAGCCACTGACATCTGCCTGAGACCTTTTCCCAAAGGTTCTCTGTGCTCCACCCACAGTCTCATTCCTTGAGATGCTCTGCTTGAAGGGATCAGGACACACTAATTTAGGCTGGGCACTTCTCTTTACAGGGGGAAAAACAAGGATAAACCAAGTACACAGGATATAACACCAGTTTAGGATGCTGTGCTTTCTAAATTTTGTTCTGAGCTAGACTGAGCCAGAAGCTGTGTAATCCTTTGTGCTTAATTTTGCAGCGCTCTTGGGAGTCACTGTTGGAAGGATATGTGGTTTCTGCCAGACACCTTTTGTCTTTAGTTTCCCAAGTGGTTTTGGTCATCAGTACAGGATCAGATTTAGGAGAGTAACAGAAGTAGCTGGTTGTTTTTCAGCAGAGCTCACACCCACAGGAGCATTGAAACAGTTGAACCACTGCTGAAATAAATTAAATCTCTGAAGTAAGCATCCTTTTATTTACAGACCAGGCTGAAATCCTATTGTCCAAAGGTGAGCAAGGCTACTGTTTACCTATGCTTTCAGCGGCTTTAACATTTGTTGTTGGTTGGATACTTTGCAGTGCTGTCAGGCCAGGCCTCATTTTTGAATTTGAAGGCACGTGTACATGCCCTCAAACTTGCTCTTTTTTATTCTGTTTTGAAAAAACAACAAGAACAAGTTCTAGAAGGGTGTTTTCCTCTCCACATGTACCAATTGGTTAAATCTGTTGTAACTTCCCTTGGCATCCACAGATTCTCTTTTAATTTAATATTTAACAGGTGTCTTCCAGTTGCAAAGAGAGGAACTTTTGTGAACTTATCTCCTCATGCTCTTTTTCTACCAATGGGCAGCCCGCAGGTAATTTAGAAAGGCTCCTTTCATGGTATATACCTTGTCTGGAGCACTTGCTATTTTTTTCTTGTAGATAGCTTCTGGTGCCACTCACAGTGTCATTTCATTGTCAGGCAGAGAAAAAACAATATATTAAAGCTGTTGACATAATTCTTTTTTCTTACCCCAACACCCAACTGGTCTGTTTAGCTCGTATTATACTGCATTTTGCACAGCTTTTGCTTCTGTGACCCATTAAGACAGAGCCTGCTTGTACTTAACAAGAGTCTCTTTCATATTTTTGTGGATCTCTCCAGGCCACAGCAGGACACAAAATAATCCCTTTTGCATTTGGTAGTTTCACAGTACTTTTCTGGTAAAGATAAAATAACCTTTCTGAATGAAAACAATAACATTTCCATAAAACTGGTTTTGATAAAAGGTAATTGTATCATGGTCTTTGCTTTTCACTGAATGAAAAACAGCTGTTTTTCCAGTAAATCCCAAGATTTCAAGCTATTAAAATCCGTAAGGCAAGAATTTAATAGGTTTTTTAAATCAGTATGGAGGTAGTTCTTTGTGGTAGCATCTGGTAAGACTTACATAAACAGTCTCTTCAAATCATAACTTAGAAATTTTAGTTCAGACTTTTAATTGAAAGAGGTTGGAGTTTCGTGAAAGTTCATATACAAGTCTTATGTCTTCATCTTAGTTTTCATTCTTACATCAAATGAAATATCTATATTTCAGAAAACTTGTTTATATGATACAATCTGCTTTGCACATGTGAAACTTCCATCTGTATATACTGTGTGTGTTCTGTAATGTTTTAATTTCTGAAATGTATTTTTTACAAATATACTGCATATGAAAATCAAGGTACCTTTTGCCTGTTTTGGCCACTATTCCAAATTTCACACAGTAAAATAGATTGGACTGGATTAAAAGGCTTTTTCTAACAACTGCTTGATAAGGTATCAGGGGTTTTTGTTCTCCAAAATATCTAACAGCATCAAAAGAAGCTTGGCCAGCAAGTCGAGGGAGGTGATCCTGTCGCTCTACTCTGCACTTGTGAGACCCCACCTGGAGCACTGTGTCCAGTTCTGTAGCCCTGAACACAGGACATAGAGCTCTTGGAGAAAGTCCAGAGAAGGGCCGTGAAGATGACATGAAGACTGGAATACCTCTCCTGTGAAGACAGGCTGAGAGAGTTAGGGCTGTTCAGCCTGGAGAAGAGAAGGCTTTGGAGAGGCCTTCCAGCATCTAAAAGGGACCTAAAGAAAAGCTGGGGACGGATGTTTTACCAGGGTGTGTAGTGATAAGACAAGGGGTAATGGTTTTAAACTGGAGGAGGGGAGATTTAGGTTAGACATCAGGAAGTAGTTCTTTACTCTTAGGGTGGTGAGGTGTTGAAATGGGTTGCCCAGGGAGGTTGTGGATCCTCTTCCCTGGAGGTGTTCAAGGCCAGACTCGACAGGGTTTTGTGCAACCTGCTCTAGTGGAAGGGGTCTCTGCCCTTGCGGGGGGATTGGAACTAGATGATCTTTACAGTCCTTTCCGACCCAAGCCATTCTATGATTCTGTGGTCTTTCAGAATGTCTTATACCAGAAGAATTAAAGCAGAATAAATTGTCTGTTTGTAAGGGGCTTCTCAATGAAATTAAAATTTTAGGTAATGGAGGTAGCTGCATATCCTTTTATACAAGGACTCCTTTCCTGTGTTTGCAGGAATCTTTATGTGATTTTGTCTGTATTTAATGTTTAGCTCTGAGTTCAGGATCCCTTTACATTCAGTTATTATTATCCTCTTCTTTAAAACACAGAGCCATGCAAAAGAGCCACTTACCTTTTGCGATTGTATGATGGATTGGGGCTGCAGCTGAGGAGAGGCACAATGTGTCCACAGCTGTTGGCTCAGCCACCAGTGGCCCAGTCAGCCAGGTTTGGTTTTGGGGTGCAGGAGGCACGGGGGCACCATGACAGCATATTACAAATGCTCTGTTTGCTAGTGGGAGACAAGAGCAATACGTGCAATTTGGGATGTAAAGTTTTGAGGTTTGGTCATGTCTATTTGCTTCCTGTTTAAAAAGGAGAAAAAACCAAACCTCATCAGCTTGCACTGTAGTTTCCTTAATGCATGGATGAGATGTCATCTTCTGCTGATCTCCTAGTTGTATAGAAAACAAAAAATCAGGCTTTTAGTTCTACTCCCTGTTTGTGTCTCCCAGGTTGTTGGTGAGGTGTATGATATCATGGTATATTTCTCCCCACCTGGTTGTTTTAGTCTTCCTATATGTTATTAGCTGCTCCTAGAGAGGGGATGTTTTGATTCAGTAAGCTTTTACTTGTGGTTATGTGCAACTGTTTTTCTTCCTCAAATTCTAAAGTCTTCAGTGGTTTTTGTGGGAAAATGCTTCTGTAAACAAAGCCAAATGAAACAAAAATTAGTTTTCCTGTTCTTGTATGCTTATTGCTCTAAAACTAAATAATAATAGACTTAAACCCAAGTTGAGATTATTAAATGCTTATGCATATGTGTGCATACTCGTGATTTTGCTGAACTATTATTTATAGCTATACAGCACAGATGACTGCTTAAAAAAACCCCAAAATAATCAGCATGTTTGGTGCATGGTTTTATATTTTTATGTAGAAGTATTAATCTATATGATGTTTTGCTGCAGCAGCACTCCTGCTTCTCATTTTTAGCAAGGCAGGAAAAATGATGTAAGCATTAGTACTGGGACCTAGCAGAGGCACCTTAAACTGCTGCTTGCTCTTTCTTTACTCTGCCTATACTTTGTTAGCGTGAGTTCCTCTATATTGCTTTAGTTTTATACCTTGGTATGTTACTGGTCTGGCAAGCATGTGTTTTATAAGCCATCTTGTTATGTGGTAACAGTGGTATAGATAAAACACAATACAGTGAATTAGCAGTTTGAGAATAAGCTGTAACTATTTCTTGAATACTAAACACTATTCTGAGCCAAGAGAAAAGACGGAGGGAGTAAATACTTTTATGGTACTATTGAATATATTGTCTGTCCCCAGCCATTGATTGTGAGGGAGGTGGGAATTGTGTCTGCCTGCCCTGTGTGGAGGTTTTCACTGGCCAGTGGTGTTGAAATATCTATTATGTGCCTGTGTTGGGAACCAATTTTCTGTCCTGGGTCTTTCCCCCGAGCACTACCTGGAGAGAATAGTGCATTGCAGTGTTTGACTTTGAGATTCTTAACGCATCACCAGGAAGGCCCGGTTTTCTACCCAAAGGCTGTCCGTCTGCTTGTTCAATGTCTGTTGCTGCTTGGAGTGTGCTACTGCCTTTGCTTTTAGGCTGTGTTGTCTTTTCTTTGAAATTGAAGTACTAGCAGTGCTAGAGTTCTTCTGATTGCTTATTTTCCTGCAAAATTCAATATCTTGCTTACCTGTGTTTTTTATTCTATCTGGATGTTTGAAACAACTGAATGTGTTCATACACAAACGTTGCTGAAGTCAACGTATAGTTTAATGAAGCAGTGATTGTGGTGCTGTAATGTGAACAGCATATGATTTGGGAGTTGATTCTGTTTTAAGGAAGGAAAGGGGTGTGAAAATTGACAGGAGAACTCATAACAAGGTAGTTACTTTAGAAGCGGAAACATTTTTATGAAAAATGGTTTGATGCTGTTCATCTGTGAAAGCCTACAAGGCCAGGAAAAGAATGACCACAGGATTTTAGGATTTAAATATTGTCAGTCATTAAGCCTTACATTGTTGAATACTACTGACTACTTTTGGAAGCTTCTAGGAAGTCTTTAGTCATTGTTGGTCTGGAATTTGCAAACAAAAGTAGAAAACTTGTTTTCTTGGATCAGTGGTATTACTGGAAGAGAGTTGAGATTATTTTCTTGTTAATAAGGTGCCACAAGAAAAAGAGCCTTGAAATCTTGTTGAAATAGCTGATTGCTGTAAAATGCAGAATTTTGCAATGAAAAAATTTTGCTTATATCTGAAGATTGAATCAAATACTGAATTAATCTTCAAGCTCCCCTTTGGATAGCCAAGGTGAAGATTTGGAAAGGGAATAACTAGAATCAAACCAGAACCTTCCACTTAACCATATGGCTGACAGCTGCCCTGTTCCTTTTTGTCATGATTTCTGTGTTACAGGATTGATTGGCAATGTTTAACTGCTTTTGAGTATTTATGTGACATTTGAAGCTGCTGTGTTTTCCCTGTTTATCTGAACTCCATGAGTTCCATATGAACTGGGATGAAAAGCTGATTTCACCCCACCCTTCCTTCTCCTGAAATGGCCAGCACCAAGCCTTGGCATAGATACGGTGTTTTTTAAATACGGGCTTGGGAGAATAAACTTAGTTTTCATGTAGAAAGTAATACAAAACTTCAGGGTAAGCGTTTCGAAGTCCAAGTGTGTTAAAATGCAGGCTTTCGTTATGATACAGAGGAGTCTTAAAGACCTAGGCAACTGTGGAGATCTGAAGGGAGTGCAGAATGTTTTGAAATTGTTTGAATTTACTTCAGGCTGCGCAGACCTTCTTAATTTTATATATATTCCTCCCCTTTTCAACAATCAGAGTAAAGTTGTTGAGACAATAGATCCTTTGAGGTGTCTAACAGAAAGGGGGGCAGCTGATTCTGATATTTTGGAAGTAGGACACAAAGCTGGGGGCTTGTCCATCTTCATTCCTGTAACCCCCACAGCAAACACATGTGCTGAAAGTATTGTGATGCATGAGATCAGTGGTTATTAATGCCATGTTTTTGATATGAGTAAAAGTTTTATCTAGGGAGTGAAGTGTGTTTTGGCAATAAGCCCTACACAAAGTAAAGAACACGGCCTTTGCTTCCCTAGTTCTGACCTCATCTCTCTCTTTGTCTTCAGACAGAAGCCCTTATTATTCGATTATTCCACATTGTGCTGGCTCTTATAAATTGCAGTCTCCAACAAGAGATGCTTTCCTCCAGAAACTTCTAGATAATCTTGCAGGTTAAGTGTTTTTTTTGTTTGCTTGGTTGTTTTTTTATTAGAATCATAGAATGGTTTGTGTTGTAAAAGACCTTAAAGGTCATCTAGTTCCAACCCTCTGTGTGGGTGGACTCATCTTACTAGGCTAGGTTGCTCAAAGCCACATCCAACCTGGCCTTCAACACTGGCACGGAGGGGGCATCCGTAACTTCGCTGGGCAACCTGTTCCAGAAAAGGCTGTAATGCTGGCTTTAGATATTCAGAGCTGTGTGTTTGGTGGTTTTATTGTAATTTACATTTGAATGGTTGTCGTGTTGTATTAGAGCCCTTTGCTGGCTAAGTTTTAGCTTTTCTGATTGAGAGGCAGCTGGATACTTCGAATCCTCTTAACTGCTTTATGAAAGTCTAGACATGGCTACCCTACTCTCATCTTTTGGTATTTCTATAAGATAAATTACTTTTTCCACTATTTTAAACAAAAGTCTATGTGGTCATAGGTTTGCGCAGAAAACAGTTGTGTAAACTGGTGTCCTTCTTTCAGGGAGGGTTGCATAAATAACTGCTACTACTCTGTGACCCCAGAGAAGCATCTGCAGGCAGTTGGGAAGAGGCAGAGAAGTTCCTGTCTAGCTGGAGTCAGTAGAAATTTCCAGCCTTTCACCATCACTGAACCTTCTGCAGTTTAAAGCTAATGGCTTTCTGCTGTGTTTTTACTGTGAGAGATGCTCTTTAAATAGATTGGCTGACTGTCAGGCTTAAAATCAAGTGATTTGGATTAGGTAAGTGTTTGCAAGATTTTATTACACTGTTTTAAGATACAGTCCACTTTAGTTTTACAAAACCCAAAAGCGTTTTGGAGGAAGAAGCTGGAGAACTGCTTGCTGTATCTTCATGCAGTATAGAGCTATACTTGACCCCAGCAGCTCGCAGAGTCTCACTTTGAGGTATTTTTGCAGAACGTGGTCTCTCCATGCCCCTTGTTGGTCTAAGCAGTTAACAGGAACATAGAGTGGGTTTGTTTTTGTTTTTCATGGGTGTTTTGTTCGTTTGAAGAGTTGGTATAAGAACATAATCTTTCTTCATAAAAAAGCTTATTCTGTTTTCTTCCTCCAATCACTGTAGGAGCAGTGAGCTGTCTACTAGTTCAGAAATGCCAATGTTGCCACTTCGGGAGTGGTATTTCTGGAGGGAATTTGGCCTATCGGTATCCTGACTGCAGTTTCTTTTAGTGGCTGGTAGGCTGTACAAATACAGTGGTAGTGACCAAAATTGCTGCGGTTTTAGTCAATGAGGTGTTCTAATTTGCTCACTGTTCTATCTAGTACCTTCGGTTTTGGTGTCCATTATCTTGAAGTGTTTTCTCAGAAATGGCCTTCATCATGTCTTCTGGGAAACCTGTAGTGTTTTTCACAGGCTTGCTGTACCCTTACTCACTAAAGAAGTACATCTCTGAATTTGGGGAAGCTTGTTTTTGACTTTCACTCCAAAGCTATTTAATGGTCTTTAACTTGTAACTTTTAGCCTAACATTTGGATAATTGCTTTTGTGTCAGGTAAGTGGAAACATTCCCCTAGTGTCTGGGAAAGCATGTATCATTTTATGCACTTAAAGCACTTCACAGACTAAGAATTGTGCAATAGAGAATGAGAAGACCAATATGAGTCTGTCTTGGGCATCAGTGATGCTATCAGGTACTGTCAGTTCCTGGTTCTATCCGGTAGGCACAAGTAGCACAGAGCTGGGTAATTAAGTTGTTCCTCTAAGAGGCAGACTGACAAATGGGTGTAAGTTTGACAGCAAAAGCGTCACAGGCTTTTTCTACTCCTCTTTCTTCCAGCATAGTAATCAAGATTGAAAAAATGTGTGCATAAAGCAAGAAGTTTTTTCTCTATTGTTTCACTTGTAATATCAAAAAATTATTGGTGATAGAGATTAATGGAAATAATTGTACCTTTTTATAGTTACTCTATCATCTGGGTGCCTGAAAAAAAATCTGTCCAATATTTCCAGCTAGCTGTTCGCTAAAAGGTGTCATCCCCTCTTTGGTTGTGCAGCACTTGATTCTGTTAGGGATATTTGCCTTTAAGATTACTGCCCTGTTCGCTCTTTTCTTCATCCAGGCTCATGGTTATTCAGTATGGGGAACATTTTCTGTCCCTCTATTTTACCACCTTCAAGATTTAATTTAAACTGATAGGTGAAGCTGGCTACCCTTTGGAATGTCTAACCTGTAAAATAAGGTCTTAGTGTTGATAGCTCTGCAGTTAAATATAATTTAATCCATGCAGAAATTAGCAAATACTTTAAAACTATATTAATAAGTACATTCTCAAGCCTCTAGTTGTTAAAACTCTTTCCCTTTGGCTGAGAATGGCCATGAGATCAGTCAAGAGGATTGTTCCTCCGCTTCCTCATCAAATGAGCAAATGGGCCCAGAGCTTTTTGTCCTTTTTCCTGTCCTTTTTCCTGTCCTTTTTCCTGTCCTTTTTCCTGTCCTTTTTCCTGTCCTTTTTCCTGTCCTTTTTCCTGTCCTTTTTCCTGTCCTTTTTCCTGTCCTTTTTCCTGTCCTTTTTCCTGTCCTTTTTCCTGTCCTTTTTCCTGTCCTTTTTCCTGTCCTTTTTCCTGTCCTTTTTCCTGTCCTTTTTCCTGTCCTTTTTCCTGTCCTTTTTCCTGTCCTTTTTCCTGTCCTTTTTCCTGTCCTTTTTCCTGTCCTTTTTCCTGTCCTTTTTCCTGTCCTTTTTCCTGTCCTTTTTCCTGTCCTTTTTCCTGTCCTTTTTCCTGTCCTTTTTCCTGTCCTTTTTCCTGTCCTTTTTCCTGTCCTTTTTCCTGTCCTTTTTCCTGTCCTTTTTCCTGTCCTTTTTCCTGTCCTTTTTCCTGTCCTTTTTCCTGTCCTTTTTCCTGTCCTTTTTCCTGTCCTTTTTCCTGTCCTTTTTCCTGTCCTTTTTCCTGTCCTTTTTCCTGTCCTTTTTCCTGTCCTTTTTCCTGTCCTTTTTCCTGTCCTTTTTCCTGTCCTTTTTCCTGTCCTTTTTCCTGTCCTTTTTCCTGTCCTTTTTCCTGTCCTTTTTCCTGTCCTTTTTCCTGTCCTTTTTCCTGTCCTTTTTCCTGTCCTTTTTCCTGTCCTTTTTCCTGTCCTTTTTCCTGTCCTTTTTCCTGTCCTTTTTCCTGTCCTTTTTCCTGTCCTTTTTCCTGTCCTTTTTCCTGCCCTTTTTCCTGCCCTTTTTCCTGCCCTTTTTCCTGCCCTTTTTCCTGCCCTTTTTCCTGCCCTTTTTCCTGCCCTTTTTCCTGCCCTTTTTCCTGCCCTTTTTCCTGCCCTTTTTCCTGCCCTTTTTCCTGCCCTTTTTCCTGCCCTTTTTCCTGCCCTTTTTCCTGCCCTTTTTCCTGCCCTTTTTCCATTATGAAAAAAGAGATTTCAAAGCAATTTCTCATCTGTTTACACTTTAAGAGATGTTGTGGCATGTGAAAGGATAATTTGCCCTCAACACCATTTAATCTATTCCCTACTTCTAGAAAAGGTGGAAGGATCTTCAGGGTGGGTGGCAGGGCCTCTTTTTTCTGAAAACATTCACACTGTGCTTTGAAAGTTTCTTCAGAATAGAATGAAAAATAAATTCTGGATCTCTGCTCTTCTTTCACAGTGTGATAAATACTTAATTGGTGGTTTCAGGCTTACCTAGTGCTAAAAGGAAGCATCATCTTTTCTAAATTGGTTGTTTTAATTCAGATGTATGCCTGGAATAGTGATAAGCGATAGCCTAAAATGTTCAGAGACATGAGACTGCAGTAAAAGAGGAGCGTTACAATTTTTCTCCCCTTAAAACGAGCAGTGGTAGTAGTGTTATTTTCCAACATTAGGACCTCACCAGAGAATGAAGGATGTAAGTTTAGATGCTTTGTTTCTGTGTGATTGATTTAGCAAGTGAACATGACAATGAACAGGGACTGGGAACTCTACTGTGGTGCGTGTCTTGTTGAGTGCTGTGCTCTGCTGTCCCAAGGACTATTGTACTATTAAAAAGCGGTTGGCTTGCATGTGTTCCAAATAGGGCAGCAGTCTTTCTCAAAAATGTCTTTAATCAGATACAATAAATAAACTGTTTTCTTCTCACTTAACTATGTAATTCTCGGAAGCTTGTGGCGTATTATCAGTGTGTTACCATTATTACCTTTCAAAGTAAATTTTGATTTTCCTTTAGTTCTGCAGTTGGAACTGCTGACAAGCTAATGCAGTATCTGGAAGAAGCAGAGTGTTTAGAAAACAACTACATCTGCTGACTGCTGTTTTCTTAGCAATTGTATGCTGGGTGTTTATGGGAGGGTTAACTTTTTTACATTGATGGTTTGTGAGTGGTAGTGGAAGCAAAACAATATTTTAGTAATGAAGGTTGGGTTTTACACAATTGCTTTTTTCCTGGTTGCTTTTTGCAACCCTTTTTATGGTAGAGCAGAAGCTAAGCCAGTCTGTAAATAATCTATATAAATAATGCCTTACATATATTTGAGATTAATTAGGATTCCATTTCCTAGCTATTATATAACACTGGTAAGTTTTCAGAGATTGACAAAGTGAGAAGCTGCCATTTATCTCCAGAGATCTGGTTTTGTCATAACTGGGTGGTTATCAGCTTAAGTGTTTTCTGCTTGTTCTTAGCTCTACAAAGGCCACATAGCCAAATGTGCAAACTGAACTTGCTCCTGTGAGCAATCATAGTGAATATGTGCTAAGAAGTCAGTTCTGCTAAGCCTGTGCAAATGCAGTGCAGATAGCAAGCGTGCACAATTACTGCAAGAGTCCTGGCCAGCTTGCAAGTCTTGCTGCAATGACAGGTGAACAACAAAGCCTCTAATCTGATTATGCTTCCAAGACCAAAAAAAACCCCAAAACATTAGAAAAAATTTATTCACCCTGTCATAACTGAGACATTGGCTAAAAAAACTGCTTAAAGTTTTAGAGCCTATTTTGAGATTTTGTTTTGAACTTGAGGCCCACTGAATAGATACTGCTTGCACCTGTGCATCTTGGGCATGTTTTAGATTGCATTTTCCATCTTTTTGTAAGTACCGTGGAAAGGAGAAGACAGAATACTTGACTCGGGTTTTTCTGAGTTAGCACAAAGTCTGCCTGCCTTAGCTCTTTCCATGCAGCACTCTGCTCCATCTCTGCAGCACAGGCTTAGCCACTGCACCTATTGCAAGAGGTGTTGATTTGCAGCGATCCTTAAATTGTTGCTTGAAACTGAGTTACCTCACACAGTATGATTGGCTCATGGTTCACTAAGGGATTGAGCAAAGAAAGGGGGCTGGGACTGAAATCGCTTTGAAATGAATCCTGCCATATGTATTCAGCATTCGGGAATGTTGTATGACAAGCATGGTAATGGTTGGTCTGCAGGCTTGCAAGCACATCTGAAAATTTTACGTGGCTTGCTGGCAACCAAGAATATTTCTCTGTGTATAGATATTTGCCTGCTTTTCTTACAGCAATGCTGAGCCTTCATTGATATTTCTAGAACTAGTTTAATAGAAATACAAAAAAAGTATTACTAGAAGGGAATAGATTAGGCTGCTGTAACACATTTGCAGATGTTGAGGGAGTTATTTCTGTGTTTTGACAGGAGATGAAGAATTTATAATTGTGTGGAAGGTGAAAAAAGTGCTTTCACAGATACCCAGGATATTTTTGTAAGAAATTATTCTCTTAGTTAACTTTTGCTGATGCAATTACTTCATGCTGCAATTACTACTTCAGAACATATGGAATAGAGTATTTTGACTTATACCAGCTGTAATAGGTATATTCAGTTGTTTTTACATGTATAAAAAATGGGATAATCTTAAATGCCATTGGGACTGTGTCTGGAAAATATTATGCAGTTGTCTGTGAAGTAAATATAGGTGGACTACACTTGCGAGAACTTGAAAAAGTGTTTTGCCAGCAATCTTGTAGTTCCTGTTTCTAGGAATTTCTTACATCAAATTCTTTTTTACATTTCCTGTGAGATGAGAGTGAAAGTGAACTTGAGGTAGGAAGAGCACTTTCTACTGAATTCTGGCTTCTTTAGAAGCATCAATGTCTTTTGGAAGACATTGTATAGCCCGTGTACCTAAATGAAGTAACTTTTTGTAGATCTACACACAGTTTCTGATTAAGAAAATTTGGAGACGGTTTTGTTCTGGAGAGAGCTGTGGGCTGCTGGGTCAGGGTAGGGCCTTATGCCTTTCCCTTTTCAGCCTTCCAAGTTCCGTGCGAAATCCCTGTTCCCGGGTGCACAACATACTAGCATGTATTCACAAAATCACAAATCCTCTTACTACTGTTGGAATGACTAAGATACCTCAAAGAAATTTAACACTTCAAGATTCTAAAGGTTGAGTGTGAAAACTGCTGTGGAGTTCACATGAGTGTTGTGGTTTATTTTTTTAATCTAAAGCTTCCTTCTTTAGTGCTTCCAGCATATTTCAGCCCTCTTGCTTTTACTTAGTTTTCTTGGAATTCTCTGTTCTTTTCCATGTTATTTTATTTTCTGGGTGGAGGATGGTTTGTATTTTTTGCTTTGTCTCAGAAGATTCAGTGTATTGTGGGAGGTGAGGCAACACTGCTCTTGGCAGAACACCACAAAACCAAGAGAGTAATTAAATGACGCAAGCCTTTGATTATTTTTCTCTCTCAAGCTTTCTGGCACGGCTGGGCATTCCGATTGCAAAAGGAGGATCAGGAGAAGAAACTTCTACAGATCGCTCGCAGAATTAGAAGAACTTTATTGGAGACCTTTTACTGTGTTAAAGCTCTTCACTCTCAAGTCCTGGAATTGCTTCTTTTCCCCTGTGAGGATAATGTCACTTTCATCACCCAAGATAGATGTAACCAAAAGGGAGCTGTCAAGGTTTTGTTTTGGTTTTGTTTTTTCTGCTCCCTTACTAATTGGATTTTTCCCATCTTCTGCAGAAGGATTATAAGAGGATTAGAGAAGCTGGGGTTTTTGGGGTGTGGGAAGTAGATGTTACTTTTCTCCTTTCTGTTCTGGGACCTCCTTAATTTGCCATTTCTTCGCTGTTTGGAAAAGGGAGAAGCAGCATAACAGATGAGCTTTTGCATGACCATGGATTCCTTCCCTTTGCAAAATTTGAATGTGGCTGCTTGTAAAAGAGGGGGGGGGGGGTTATACATAAGCATCAAATGAAGAATAGCATCCTAGGCTGGATTTAAAAGAATTTAACTGTTCATGTGCTGTGAAAGGATAAATTCTGTTTAAACTGTAAGTTTAAGAAGAAGATTGGATGTCATTCCAGTTTTGAGTTTTAGTGGAAGAAAGGAAGGTCTGATCAAGTCAAATACTCTGCCAGCCTAAACCTGTATATTCTACAGCTGAAACTGGAAGATGTCTTGGAAAAGAAATTACTTTTCTGTGGGCCGGGGGAATGTACAGGGCATGTTTACTCCACGAAATACAACCTCAATAGCACCCAGTAAAGGTCTCAGCAATGAACCGGGACAGAACAGTTGCTTCCTGAATAGTGCACTACAGGTAAGAGCACATATTGAAAAAAGGTTTCTCTCTTTTTCCTCTGTCTATTGCAGTATTTTCTTAGGCTGGACTGGGCAGCAAATATAGCCAGGCTTGACTACATAGTTATTTGTGGTCCTAGATTGAGTAAAGCTAAATTTGGAAAAGTAAGTTAGCCGAGTTCTGAAACAGCATTTTTTTCATTTTCAGATTTTCCTGGTGAGTTGAACAGCGTTCACATATTCATCACTTACTGTACTTGAATCTTTTGTGTAAGCTTGTAATACGTGAACCAAAGATGAAAATTTCTTTGAAATAATAGAATATTTCATATCTTGCAGTATGTCTACTTCTTAAAAGTAAATTTAACTTTTTTATTGTACCAGTAAAGTTCAAGGGTTGATAATACCTATACAAGATCCTATTTATGTAGTTCAGTTTTATTTCTAACTGCAGGTTGAGTCTTTACCTTTTGCTTTAGAAGAAAAACCTTTTCCTGTGTCAAAATGTAGTAAAGGGGTATGGCTACTATGCTGATATTGTAACAATTTAGGTGTTTTGAACAGCTGATGTGTGAGATCCAGTTCTTCTGGCTGCAGGGTTTTTAAAACCTTTCCTCTGCATCAGTGTTTTTCCCTTCATGTGACTTGACTCTGTAGCACAGACTATGTCACTGTTGTTTTTTTTTCCGTGGGCACAATTGTGTTCTCAACTAACCTCAGGCTTCAAGATACCCCCAGTGATGCAAATACAAATAGAAACATCTGTGATCCTAAATAGGCTTAATATGCTGTGAAATAAGTACAAAGGGAACTTACTATAAGAAAACTTGGGTTTGCAGTGATACACTGTATTAATTGCTTCTGCTAAGTTGTAAGGTTTAATCACTGTCTGCCTCCTAATACTGAGTTACTGAACCTGGGTCAGAAATAAGTAGAGCCTAACATCAGCTTCATGCCATACATGAAGTTGAAAGTCTGCGACCTGGCTTTTAGTCGTCTTCTACATGAATAATTTTCTTCTAAATCTCAAGAGAGATAGGATACCAAAGTTATTTACAGTCAAAGCTGGATTTAACAAACAAACAAACAACAAAACAAGATGTTAATAATTTCATAAAATGTATACTTCTTGGTTTTTTAATTTTAATTTTTTAACATTTGGTGTTAGTCTGAGAGGTTCTTTAATGTTTGGTGCTCCTTACTATTAAGTATTTCTACAAACATTCAAGATAAATTCCAAAGTCAACTACATTGAAAAAATTGTCTAATTTCTAAATGTATTAATTTTTAGTCCTTTTGTGAAGTCTTCAGTAGTTCTTCAGGAATGTTGTGTGTAATCAGATCATTCTAAGATGTATGCTGCCTTCCAGGCCCTTAAGTGTAGGGAGAGTTTGGGTATAAATATAGCCATGACAATTCTGAAGTTTTGGGAAACTTTACAGATTACATATTGAATAAATGTGATTTTAAATATAAATTTAGGTGACATTTTTGTGCTCTGGTTTAGTTAACAAAATGCTTTGGACAGATTAATCAGAAATAAGAAGTTTGGTCCTTCTTTGTATGCTGACAAAGCATTTAGCCAGTCAGATGCCAGCCTGGACCTTTCCATTCTGTCTGGAACCTGGCAGGACACAATTTAGGTCAGGGCTTCTTTCAGTGCAAGCTTCTACCTCCTGAAAGGCTGGTGGCTCTGAAGCTCACAAGTCCAGTTACTGTTTGTTGAAGCCAACACTGACCACATTTTATATATAAAATGCTAACTGTGAAACACTTCAGAGATCAGTATTGTCGTTCTTTGACATATATGAATTTAGGTAATTGCCCAAGATTTCACAGATTTAGTAGTAAAACTTAAGAATAAAACTGTTACAGCAAATGTTGCCTCTTGCTGTTGCTACCAGAACATACAAAGTTGTGCTTGCTATTATACAGTGTGACCGTATCTGGTCACATACCTGGTATTACCACCATACTTGTCCTGACAGAAAAGCAGAACTGCCTGCACAGGTTAGGGTTAGAAGTCTGCCAGTACTCATGGCATGCAAATACATTTGCTAGCAATAATATTGAACATAATGGCTTTTAGTCACGAAATGTAGGAACTTGTTAATGTATGTGCAGTTGGTGCTCCATTTTTCCAGCATCTGGGCTTTCTCCTCAGAACAAGGAGGCTGCCTAGGAGGTGGAAGGGCAGATGACTTTCAGCCCCAGCAGCAGGTGGAATGTTTTGCCCAGCTACCCAGCCTCACCGTGGAGCTGCACAACAGCCAGCCATGGTGCCAGCACAGGGGATGGGTCAGGACAAGTGCTGTATAAACTGGCACTGCCACACGAAGCAATTTTTAAAAATCTAAGCACATGGCAAGAAATCTAGAGTGATGTCCTACTGTAAACTAGTGCATGTGAATGCTACAGCTGAAGAAGAAAGATGAAAATGTCAGCATGCAGTTAGATAAAAGGCATAGTGTTTTAAAAGAGATGTTCAGTGGCATTAATGTACTTCTGGGATTATTTAGCATGTGTGGCTTTAGTCAGAGCTTTATGCAGTATTTTATTTTGTATTCATAAAATTGGCTGTGCCCTTTTTTGTGTTTTAGGTTCTCTGGCACCTGGACATTTTTCGCCGCAGTTTCCGGCAAATCACAACCCACAAATGTATGGGCGAATCTTGCATCTTCTGTGCTCTTAAGGTAGAAGTTTGAAATAAACTAAAAACAATTTTCAAAAAAAAATTGAACAGAAATGTTTCTGATATTTGATTAATATCTGTAGTCAAACTTGCAATTGGAAATTTATGAGAGCAAAGGTAAATCCAGTGATGGGCCAAGACACTCATAGTACTGTTCTTAAAATATGCTCAAGCCAATAAATTGTGAAAATAGTGTAGATAAAGTTTCAAATACAAAGACTTCTATCAATGGAGTGTGGCTCATTTTGACCCTCCATGTTGTTTGAAAGATTAGTTTAGCTAGTAAAACATGTTTTCTTTATTTTTTCTAATTTATAATTTGGTTTATAAATACCACACTGTATACAGTTAATATGCACTTCAGAAGTTACCTTTCCTTCAGAGCTACTTTAAATGTCAGCATGGAGGAGGCAATTTAGCTTTAAGACTTTCCATTAAAAATTGTTGATTCTGTACAACTAAAAGGTATTTTGTACTGTAATGATCTGTTTTAAAAAACAACAGTTCTGTTTGTAAATGCAGATACAATAACTGACTGCCATAATTGCTGATGGGTTAGTAAGATCTAGATGCTAGCTCTGATTCTGAGTCAGTTGTACTATCCTGCATCTTGATTTGTCTCTATGCATTAATTTTTAGTGCTTCTGGTTTTTTGTGCCCTCCTTTTTAAGTTTTGCTACTTCAAATCCACGACTCCCTCCAAGCTTGTTGGGAGAAATGGATGTGATGCAAAAATGATGAAAATACTGGCTTTAATCTTTCTAAGCAGTGATTTTTCTTTCTGAAATTGGTATTTAAACATTTTCTTAAATCACAAATGGGTTGTAAAATCCAACTAAACATTTAAATTCATTATGTGATAATTATTATGTCACTAATTCTGTGTACTTTAGTGAAAAGGACCGAAGCATGTCTTATAAATATGGCAAGATAGAGCAAGATTTAAATTATGATCATCTGAAATTCGCAGACAATGTTTATAATAACTGTTTTGCTATGGTTAAGTGACTTTACAGGTGCTCTGGTAGAGACAGGCTTGAAATGTGTTAGCTAGTGATTTTTTTGGCCTGTTGTTCTAGGGTTTTCCCTTGCAAAGGAGTAGCAAAGAGGAGACTGTTAAGGCATGAAAGATAAGTATTTTCCTTCTGAAGGGAAATTTGTCTCAAGACCTATCTGTTGAAATTATGAGACAGGGTGGTATTTATAGCAGTATCATCAGAGGAGGATATAGCAGTGGGTTAGGAGCAAGATAGCATATTTGAAGTGAGAAATGCTGCTATCCAGACAAAGAAAAGATGGAGTATTAAATATATACCCTTTTTTTTATAGGGAAGTGGCAGGACTTAGGTGTGATCTGGTTTGAGTTCATTAAGTTTAATGGGATAAATAACGTGAAGCTAATTCTTGGATCATGCCCTTGAGGATTGTTAGGTGATTGTTGGCATTGTTTGGTAGCTGATATGAGGACAGGAAGAAAAGGATTTAGGAAATTATCATTTAGGTAAGCTTTTGCTCTTTCTGGGGTTTAGCCTAACAGCAAGATATGGCAAAGAAGCACTAAATCAAACAGTTTCTGCCATTTGAATGAAAGTAGACTAGGCTCTGAGGCAGATTTGAGAGGTTTTAGTAAAAAGATAATAATTAAAAGTATTTTCTGAATGAGAGTACTGAAAAAGACGTCAGGGAAAAAAAGATGCTTTAGGGAAAAGGAGAGGGTGGACCTTTGTGGAACTGATATTGAATTATAAACTCTGGACAAAGATGCATCTAGGATTAGCAATACCAGTATGAGAGGGCAAAGCACTGCAGTAAGACTGGAAGAAGACAGGATATCTGGAATATATGTATTATATGTTGACAAAATCCTTGCTTTTGATGTCTTGCTGAAGCATGCAGTATGCTATTATAAACTTGGAAGTGACAACTAAAGTGGCAGAATTCACAAATTGTATGCCTGCAACCATATGCTTATTTTTTAAATTAAGCAACCTTTGGAAAAAAAAAAATAAAAAATTGCTACTCTCTTCTTGCTTCCAGATATCAGTAAAGATTTTTTGTTGGTTCCCAGTCTGAAGCTCTTAACAACGCCAGGCTTAGCCAGAAGGTGTTACGACCCTTAGTTTCCAACAGTGTTGGAAACCAGCCTTGGGCCATATCCTCTAGTACCTTTACATATTTTAAAAAACTTGAATCTGGTTGTGTGCAGAATTATAGCTCACAAAACTGAATGCGTAATGAAAAACTCTGAAGAAATGTGTAAACAAGTAAATAATTATCTGGACAAGTATTTCTGAGTATGAGCAGTAACCTGTGCTTGACAAAGTAAATAAATTAATTCCAACTGGCTTTAATCCAAACCAAAATATCAGGGTTTTTTCTATCTACATACAGTCTTTTCTTCATGGAAAATTTCAGTGTGTTCTATCCAAGCCTATTCCAGAACCTGCAGAAATTTTATAGACATACATTGTAAAATTATACAAGAGAGAAGAGGTGTGGAAATTTGTTAGAAGTTATGTAACTGTTTATTCTTGGTTCCCTTTTGAGTAAAACAACTCAATTTTGTTTTTCACTGAGTAATATTGTGACAAGTTTTCACATTTACTAACTTGTGTAAAATGTTGGTGTGTACATAAAGATTTGAAATATTTTCTTCATTTTCATGTTGTTACCAAGTCAAATAATACTATAAAGGTGAGTAATAAAGGCTGTAATTTAATTCTAAGTTGTGACTGCAAGCCTCCCCTCAGTCCCCCCCCAAAAAACAAACAGCAGAACCATAGGTTCTTTTGCTTACATGCAACTGAAAAGGTAGAGATAGCAGGTACGATAAAGGTGTGCACAAGGGATAGTCCTACACTGTGGAGATAACCACATTCATCTTCATGAACTCTTTTGGCAGGCAGTTAAAGAGAAAAGGTGTTTACTTATTCTCTGCTGCCCTCTGTATCAGTGATCACAAACTGCTCTTTTTTTTCCTCCTGTAAAAGTCTTGCTGGCTGGCGCATACTGTGTGTAAACTTGGCTAAGACAAATGGGATAAGGTGCTTAAAACGCACCTGGTACTGCAAGCATCACCAAGAGCATGTTTTGTGTCCCAGTGAAGCAGGATCATCCCTTGCCTTCCATTCTCATCTCTTCCCCTGCCTCAGCCCTCACAACGACTGCTTTGGAAGCCTTTAACTGTTGTCCTGCCAGGGTAATGCCAGCTTAGCCTCCAGGTCTTTGACATCGTCTTTCTCTTGAATCTTGCCTTAGGCTTTGCTAATATGAGGGAGAAGATATGACTGGATCCAGTGGGAACACAAGAATTTGGAGCTCTGTACCATGCGAAAATCTCCCATTAGGGTCTGGGAGAGGTAATTAGCCTTGCATGCTGTCAGGTGGATCTGCCCAAAATACCTGTCCAGACCAAGCAAGGTGGAGGCAGGACATGTTTACTGTTCTCTGAAGCATGCTGGCATGTTCACATTCCAGCCTCGTCTGGAAAAGGGGCAATACTTTGAGGGGAAGAGTCTACCTCAGTGTCTCTGACTCCATTCCAGGTTCCCTTCACAGGATAGCTGATACCTTCAGCAGAGAGGATTTATGCTATTCCACTACTTTGAACTGTTGCTCTAAAGATGACATTCTCTTCCTATTGGCTTTAGAGGAAGATAGTCTTCACTAAGCTAAATTTAGCCTTTGAATTCCAACACCAAATTTGTTTCTTCCAGTTTCTTGGCATGCTGCAAGTGTTTCTAGGGATTCTGATGCCATGTACAGTATTTACTGTAAATGCAGAACTAGCTCTATAAATAGTATTTGTAGTTTTAGATTACTTTTTATAAAACGAGGGATCACAGGACAGTGGTGTACCACATTGAAGACATCCATTGCACAAATACTTGAAGTGATTTTTAAAACTTGATTTGCCAGCTGACTGTGTGGCTACAAAATAAACCTTGAAATCATTCCAGACATACCTTCATTACTTATTTTCAATGAACCTTGCATCATTGACTAGAAAAACACGA
Source organism: Apus apus (assembly GCF_020740795.1). Classification (NCBI taxonomy): domain Eukaryota; kingdom Metazoa; phylum Chordata; class Aves; order Apodiformes; family Apodidae; genus Apus; species Apus apus. The sequence goes on along the minus strand of NC_067285.1, from coordinate 21,355,180 downwards.
GGGAGAGCTGCAAACTCTGTGTTGGAATCCCAAACACTGTTGCTTAAGGTGTGGCATTTTAAATTACTATTTTTTTTTTTCAGTACACAAGCTGTGTGTACTTACTGATTACTCCTTACTTATATGTGGTTTCCCTGCCCTAACACTGGAATAGCTTTTTGATTCATTATTCATGTTGAAGTCTACTGTGTTCCGTTTTATTTTCCTTTTTCTAGAGCATGACTTTACTTTGGTGTTTGTTTATCACAGCTGGAAGAAGGCAGGAAGAGGGAAATCCGTCCACTGTACTGAGCATGCCACAGAGAGTTTGTTCTTCCAGGGATTGTACTGGGTGCTCCATAGTGTCAGGATATAGGACAGAGTGTTTTTTGTAGATTGCAAAGAAGAATGTTCTATTGATAAATTCCAGTAGGTCTGGTCTTTTCTGTGATTTAGTCATGTGCAACAAAAGCAGGAAGAGTGCTAGTTTTCTGTTTAGAAATGATGTAGTTTTCTAGGGTGAAAATTGAGAACAATAAGATGTTTAGAATGGTTTAACAAAATGGAATGATTATAGTTTGTGGCTCTAATTAGCCACTTGATTGAAATGGACAGATTTGTTATGAAAAGTTCATACATTGTATGGTTGAGACAGTAGTATGTTGGTTGCAAATATTTCATCCTCTTGTTTTGTGCTTTTATCCAAATCAGGATAGTATTTCCAGGTAAAACACTAGTGAAAATACATAAAATAAATACTATTGTTTAAACTTTTTTTTTTCTTCAGTTAGCACTTGCTCTTAACTGCCTGACAAAGTAGCATCAAGTACAGTCCTCATGAGTTGTCAGACTGGTAATTGAAGCTTCCAGATAATGACTGCCTCTTTAATCTTGATCAAGCAGTTAATGATTTGTCACCTAGTTGATGTGGACACTTGTTGATTTGGGTTTCGTTTCCTGACACCCTCCTAAATAAAATTTGCAAAAAGTATATTTTTGTTTTATTTTGGTAGTGCCTGACTTTGCAGTCTGTATTGGACTTACTTTAATGTTTAGGGCACAGTACAAGTAAAAATTGAAAACAGACTGTTAATGAAAGGAATAATGGAAATCTAGGTTGATTGTTATCAGACTTTGAGGTTTGGGAAGAGATCCAAATACAAAATCCAAATAGAGATAAAATTATTTGCACACTTGAAGGTGAATATTAAACGAGGAAATGTGGGGAAGAATAGTGAGCTAGTGGAAATACGGTGGGTGGAAGCTGGTGTGGTTGGATGGGAGAAGAGTGGTTTTAGCAGCCAAAAATGTAACTGAAACAGGTTGATTCACTGAGCAAGAGGCTGCTTCAGGAGAAGTGTGATGTTCTGGGTGAGAGATTAGGTACTGTAGATGAGGGCGGAAAAAGCCTGGTGAATGGAACGGAGTAAGAAGGGCATGCTATTGAAATGGAGAGAAATTTTTTAAAAAAATAAATACTGTCACAGTTGGAGTCATAGCAGGGGTATGTTGAGCAATGAGAGAAGTATGAAGATTGGCCATATTAATATTTGTAGCTTTTACTAAAAGGTAGAATGTTAATGTGGAAAGGTGTCTGGGGGGAATGTGTTTTGTTCTTTGAAAGAAATCATACACTTCTAGAGCTAGAGCTGTAGTGATAATCCAGATCCAGAATGAACTTCTGCACTATGGTAGAAGATAGTAATTAGTTCTCAGAAAGGATAGAACTCACATTTACAAGAAAAAAAAGAGTAATATGTTCATGTCTATCAAGTCTGGGGTTTGTTTCATCAGTATAGTTGGATATATTTTGCAGATGTCAGTTAACCCCAAATAAATCAAATATTTCTTTCCTGGGAGAAAATGGATTCTAAACACTTAGAAGTAACTTGGAGCATATCTCATAATTTGCAGATATTTCAGCTTTCAAATCTTTAACATTGAAAACAACTCCAAAATACCAATCCCATTAATTACCTCAAAGAATAAGTCTTATCTTTATTCTCTAAACAAATGAAGAACAGCTTGTGTTATGATCATGCATGTGAATTTTAGCAGTCTGAAATAGAAAGGTTTTAACTTTTATAGTTTGTGTTATAAATGTTCCTTGTCTCAAACCTTAGCTTGTTTTCCTTTGAAGCTTGAGGTTTTTTCAATCCCAGTTCCCAAATTGGAAGAGATTATTTTGGGAGACCACTGGCTCTGCAAGCCCTTGTTTTGATGCATGTCAGAAGCCCAGACCTGTAGTAGAAAAGACACAAAGCTTCCAGTTAAAAAATGAGTAAAAATTCTTCTGAATGGCAATAAGCCAAGTGAGGCCCTGCAATAAATTGTCTGGGATGGTTAAGGAATTTCCAGGCTTGGATGCCTCTGAGAGCAAGCTGGTGAAAAGGTCACCTGTGTAATTGTATTCCATCTTGATTTAGTACTTGGGGAAGAACTAGATGCAAGAAGGTGCACTTTGGCAATATATTCCTCTTAAAGAACGCTTGTGCTTCCTAATTCTGCTGTATCTGCTACTTTTTCCAGACCTTCAAAGGTCTGTAGCAGAGGGGATATGGAGGGAGATGGGCTTCTTTTGTATATAGACCTCAGGAATGCAGTGTAACCAGAAGGCGTACTTCCGATCTGAAAAATCCCTTGCTCATGCTGTTCTGTTTTGGCTTGTGGGATTACATCATGCCAAGAATAGATCATCAGTGTAGAAATCCAAGTACTGCTGCTAAATCAATATTAGTAATTGCTCAGATTTTATGTTAATATATGGGCTTATCTTTTTCATTATGCAGCTTTGATTTTAATTACTGAACACTGGTAAAATAGGAGAAGCTTACCTTGTTCATGGAGTTTTTAGCAGTGTTTTTTAGTATTGTTGTTGCTGTTAGGGGTATGCTCATTTGTGTTGGAAAGTATCCAATGAGAGAGATCATCAGTGTGGTGAATACGGTAATGAGGTTTTCACTAACTTCAAATTCAGGTGAAGAAGTTAGGAAAAGAGAACAAAGTTTGAATGTTTCATATATAAAGTTCTTATTAAGTTCCAAAAGTACTTTGAGAAAAGGTGTCATGGAAACTCCTGGGGCATAATCAGCAGGGCTTTCCTGGTCTGCAGCCAGCTGGCTTTCAGACCTGTATATGGAACAAAAATGTTAGTGATTAACAGTATCACTCAAGGGCAAGACCTGAAATTAAGGAGAGGTCTGACTTAGATAACTTAAAGTGATGAAACTGCAGGAAATGCCACGCCTGTCCACCAAAAGGCTGAGAGACAAGTAAGACCTGTTCTGAAAGGTGAGCAAAGAAGCTATCTTGAAAAATAAGGGAAAGGGGAAACAACCCCACCTCCCCCCAAGAAACCCCCAAACTCCCACCCTAAAAACTCCAACCAAAACCCCACAAAAACCAGCTCTGTCTGTGTTCAAAGTGCTTTTGACTCCATTTAAGGTGCTTTTGGGGCTTCTTACAAGCTCTGTGTTCCAATGTGCTCTAAACTGTACCCTGCAATGACAAGATTTTATCTGTTAGATAAAAATGCACAATTACTCACTGGTTTTGAGATATTTTGTTTGTTCTAATCTAGGTAAGACTATATGTATGCTAAGTCATTACAAATTTAAGGAAACATTTTTCTTTGTAGTATTGGGATTTCTTAATCCTTGATTGTATGTATCAGAATTCTTCACAGAATTACATTACTGAATTATTTCTGTTCTGTGGACGTGGTAACAAATTTCAGTTTTCTGATGTTGGAATTTAATTAAAGGGTTTTTTGCTTAAATTGTGAAAACTAATTTTTTGATAACTTTTTGATATTTTGATCCTGTCCATTCCTGGCAATGGGGTTGTGTGCCAGCTGTGAAAAAAGAACCTCAGTTTCTAGATCTGTGAAGTGAGATTGGTGACAACCAGCATAAACACATTTCTAAAGCACAGTCACGAAGTATTCTCAAGTGCTTTTAAATTATTTAATGTAAAGTGCTGAAGCAGGATGGAGTTATATTTCACTGCTGTTTCTAAATTTTTTTATGTCCACTGAAATGAGGAAATATATTAATAAAACATGAAACTTGCTGTTATCAAAGTGACAGATATGGGAATCGAGGTTAAGTATAGAGGCTTTGTCAGTCTTTTGGTTTTTATATATGTATATATAAAGGTAACTGAGAAGAGGTATTGTTTGTAATTAATGAAGTGTGAGACTTACTACTTTATATCCTTCTCCTCGCTGCTACTTTCCTCATCGTTATTTCATACCCTAATAAAGGCAATATTAGAAGATCTATGATCTTCAGTGTAGGGGGCCCTTACCCATGAAGGAGCATCATAGCAACTATCAAAATGAAATAGCAGTAAAGAGAGACTGGGTAATTTACATTTGTATTAGATAATATGTCAACATTAAATGGTACCATTTGTACAGCCAGAAAGGGCAGGGGCACGGAGATTGGTTTGCTGCCTGTGCAGTGACAGCTGTGTTCTGCACTCTTGCAGCTTCTGCAAAGTGGCTGAGATTGCAGTTTGGCAGACCTGCTAGTTTACTTGCTCCTTTCCTGTTAAGAAACAAGTAGGAACAGTTAAGGAGAGAAAGATTCAGATTAATTTATTTCAAATTAATACATATCATAGGTATACTGGGGAGAAGCTTTTTGTAATTAAGGGAGAAAGTGATACATGAATCGCTACAAATTTTCAGTATGGATTTGAAAGAAAACCAGACAGGCAAACCAGTTTGAGGCCATCTTTCTCCTTGCTAGTGTGAGTATAGAAGTCAGAAAACCCAAGTGGTGCTCAACTGAAAAAGTTCCTTTTTTTCCTCTTGCAGTAACAATGGAGTTTTCTGCAATCTTTAGGGAAATTGTGAGGAAAGTTGTATAGGAAAGGACAAGCAGAATTCTGAGATTGACATTTCACACACGTGTATGTGTTTATGTATGCACACCAAATAGAATTGGGTTTTATTGGAAATATATTAAACTTCCAGGCATAAAACAAACACTTTAAATGATAACATGTCTTTTTAGAAGTACTCATTCTTGCAAGTGATTACCCAGGTGACCTATGAGTTACAGTTACCAAAACGCAGGTTTGTGACAACAAGTGGATAGTGAGTTGCTGTTCATGTTGTGCCTTTTTCTCTTCTGCATGCTGACCTAAAAAATAATCTAATACCCACTTCTTGGACTTACTGGAAGGTAAAATCATTAAAGAATACTAGCAGCAGGTTGTGGCTGTTTAAGGGCTATGGCATTTGTAAAGAGTTGTTTGAAATAGGAAAGAAGGTGGCATGTGTAAGAAGAAAGCTACTGAGGTGGGAGTGAAAAAGTGAACTGGAGAGGGAGAAATAGGAATAAAGAGTGAAGAGGCTTTGGTGTCCACTGCATTTGCTTCAAGGAACAAATTTGAGGAAGATGGAAGGAGGATTGGTGGTGAGGGAAATTTACCCTTAAGCTCCCCACCCTCCCTGGAATATGTGAAAAGAAAGAAAGGAATACAGAAAGGTGGATATGATTTCAGAGGAGGAATTTTTAGGATTTTCATGTGTAGTCCTTGTACAATACAAATATCTATGTGTTGCTTGATCAAAGAGTGTTAAAGTTCTGTTGTTTGTTTTCAGATAAGTTGAATAACGTTTTGTAAATGCAGTAACTTTAATTCTCTTTTTATTTTCTTACTAGAGTATCTTCAACCAGTTTCAATGTAGCAGTGAGAAGGTGCTGCCTTCTGATGCCCTGCGCACTGCTCTAGCAAAGACATTTCAGGATGAGCAACGCTTCCAGCTGGGCATCATGGATGATGCAGCTGAATGTTTTGTAAGTATAACTGAAAGATGGTTTGACGGGTGTAGATGTGACCTTCTACTACACAATTGGTTTTTATCCCCCCCCCCATTTTTCTGCTCCCCAAATTCCAACAAACCTTGCATGTTTGGCCTCTAAAAGTCCACAGAGAGATCCTCAAGCTTGAAGTTATCCGGTGGGAAACCAGTATTTGATTTGAGTAATTGCTAATGATTTTGAATTTGAAACATCAAACCCATTTTAGGGTTACTTTTGCTGTCTCAAGTGTGTAATGAATGTAAATAATTTTTAAAAATTGCACTGCAAGAACAACCCAGGATTCACCTCAAAATGGTGAAGGGAAATTTTGTTTGCCAGTTATTCTGAAATCATGCTTTTACAAATTCCAGCTAAGGGAAAGTGAAAATAAATAAACCAAAGACGACTCAACACAGTTGTTTATGTTTGTAAGTTGAGGTAAGCAACAGTAAAGCGGATAATTTTCAAATATTTCTGTTGCTGGATTTGTAATCCATCTGGCAGATTTACTTTTTTTTAGGATGGTTCTCTCACCAGTGTGTTTGGGAGACTACTTCTGCACAAATCCTGCATCCCTAGGTTTACTCACCTGCTTTCTTTTTTGTATTCAAAAATGTCTCAGTATCCATTATGTCAAGTTTTATTCTTACCCACAATTCCTCCTTTTCCTTATTTAGTCTGCCAAATTTCTTTAAAATAATGGAAGAGGTATTTTTTTCTTGCTGACCTATTGGTTAACTCCCCTTTTAAAAAATGATAGTGTCCGTAGGATGGCCCAACTGTGTTGGTGTTCTCCTTGGTTGTTAACAGAGATGTTCATTCTTAATGAAAGTACAAACATGTTGGATTTACTACTGCAATGTCAAACTTCTCTCAGGCAAAGCACCTATCAGAGGGGGTTCCTTTGTATATACTAAATCTTTCATTTCCTCTGCTTACCTAATTTGACTCTTGCAGTATGAGACATCACAAAAATGGGATAAATGCATTTGGCTGTTGTTGTTTTTCTCTTAAACTCAGTGGACTGATAATGGCTTATAACTCAAAGCATCCTGTGTTTGTAGAATACTAATATATTAAAATAGTGTAGTTTAATGAGCTCTCTTAAAATGGAAGTAGATCATACCAATAAAGCCTCAAAGTGAAATAAATTACATTTATTTCCTATACAGGACCCCCTGTGAGCACAGTCTGTGCAGCCCAGCACTTGAACAGAGTTCTGTATATAGCAGAACATGGGATCTTTAGGTGTTTAGTTCCTTCCTTGAGAAACCTAATCTAAATAGCCCATCTTGTGCTGTGAGGAGTCCCCACAAGCGGGTTTGTTAAGTTAACCATATTGGCACAAGGACAGTTAAAATTTCCCTTTTGAGGTTAAGCTTTAAAGCAGAGATAGTTCTATAGTTTTTCACTTAGTTAATCTTTTCAGCCCTAAAGGCAGAAGTTTAATATAATTGGCAGAAGAGCTTATATTCTAAAGTTCAAGGAAAATTGTACAAGGAGGTCAAAGCTATTTTGACTAATAATTAATCTCGACCTGCTTATTGCAGGCCTATAAACCATCCGGGCAGCTTGTAGTGATAGTGAAAAGTGCGCTGCTGGAAGAGGTGTCAGTAGATTTATGACACCCCCAGATTAATGTTGGCAAGAGTTGGAGGAAAAGAGGTCTTAGAACCAGAACTCCTGGGATCTTGAAAAGAGATGGAGTTGTGTGAAATATCTAGAAAATGAACAATTCAGTCTGCCTCTTCATTTACTAGTTTTCCCTCTTTTTTTGTAGAATGTAGCTTATTTGCCGTATTTCAGAATCCTTGTGAAATACAAAAATAGATTCAGGTTACTTTGCGTTAATGAGACGTTAGTGGCAACCCAGCGATTTTAAAACTACAGAGCTACTCTGCCTGTTACATTTGGTCAAATCCACTGATGCTTGAGAATTGGACAGAATAATCAGTGACAGAACCTTTAGCTGTTCTAGTAAATAAAATGAATTTTTATCTGTCAGAGTTTCAGGTCAGAAGTGGTAGCCATTTTCTTTCATATCAAAGAAGTGCCAGCTTCTTTGTTTTCTAAGTGTCTTTCTTATGTGGGGAAGAAGAGCAACAACCATTTCCCACGTCAAGCAACTTCAAAAAATGTACAGAAGCCCTCTGTCTTGGTAAATAACACTACAATATTATTGCATCTGACATAGTTTTGTGATTTATATTTTAACTTTTGTTTACATCTGAAGTGGTGAAATGCTTTTTTTTTTTTGCTTCTCTCTTTGGCTAGGAGAACCTGTTAATGAGAATTCACTTCCACATTGCAGATGAGACAAAGGAAGATATTTGCACTGCACCACATTGTGTTTCCCATCAGAAGTTTGCAATGACCTTGTTTGAACAGGTGAGGTAATAATACATGCTTTAATACAGATCACCAGTTCTCAAGTTTCATATTTTCATTCCTAAGACATTCATTGCCATGGTAAAGAAGATACAAGCAGAAGTGTTGCTGTGGAAATACTTGTTTAATCTTGTCAATGTATTACATTTTCTTTCTTTTTAGTGTGTTTGTACCAGCTGTGGTGCCACCTCTGACCCATTACCTTTCATCCAGATGGTACATTATATTTCCACAACCTCACTATGGTGAGTTGAGAAGACAACTTCTCTTTTTTAAATACTGGTATTGCAGTTAGGTCTTTACCTTCACAAAATTAAATGTCCAGAACATCGTTTAGTGAAAGCTGGTGGAGTTTTGATAACTATGATAAGGAACATGAGGATTTAATGGACCAAAGGATAACAGTTTAGGCATGGATCAGTGTATCTACTTGTTTATTATTCTGAGTCTGACAACTGTAGTAGGAAGGACTTATGTACATTTCAAAAGACCTAAGTATGGGAAGCAGGTGAGTTAAGAAGCAAGATAAGAAAACAAAAATTATGCTGGAATGGACCTCTGGACTTTCACTCTGTCCCCCTGTTGGAAGCGGGACTAACTTCAAAGCTGGATCAGACTGCTTGGGGTTTGTGCAGCTGAGTTTTGAAAACATTCAAGGGCAGAAATTCCATTACTTTTCTGGGCTGCCTTTTTCCAGTGCTTAACTACCTGGTGTGAAGGTTTTTTTTCCTTATATCCAGTCAGAATTTCCTTTTCTGCATCTTTTGCCTCTTGTCATTTCTTTATTCACCTCAGCAGAGAGTCTGGCTTTTTTTCACCTTCTCTACCAGCTTGCTGCAGTGTTGCTTCCCAGCCATTCAGTGTCTGGGCAGTACTGCTGCACTGGGTGTTCTCTGTCCAAGGTGCAAGGTTTTATATTTTCCTGTCATGAAGCTCCTGTCAGCTTGTTCCTCCAACCTGTCAAGATCCTTCTGGCTGGCAGCAGTCCAGTTTATTGTCATCTGTAAGCTTAAAGTGGGTGTATTCTCATTCATCATCCAGAGTGCTAATGAAAATGTTAGATAGCATCAGCCCCAGTATTAACCTCCGAGGAACATAACACTTAAATGACTGCTGTTTGTTTTGATCCTCTAAGCCTGAAGGTCCAGCTAGGTCTTTGTCCACATCATATTCTACCCATGCAGTCCACACCTCCCAGTTTGGTCACAAGAATGCTGTAGAAGGAAACCTTGCTAGAGATTAAATGGTACTCACTGCTGTCACCTCCTCAACACAACCTGTAATTTTATGGTAGGAGATAATCGAGTAGGTCAGGCATAGTTTGCTGTTGGTAAATCTTTGCTGGCTGCTCTGACTCGCCTTCATATGCCTGGAGATAACTTCAGAGGGGGTTTGGTCTGTCATCGTCTTAGGTACTGGAGCAAGACTGACCAGCCTGTAGTTCCTCAAATCTTTCTTGGATGGATATAGCTCTTGCTTTTTCTAGTTATTGGGGAACTCCCTTGCTCACCATGACCTTTCATTAAAGGAGATGGTGCACACAGCAGTAGCTCTACCTCTGTAGTAGTATGTTCAAATGAATGCTAGAGAAAGTTGTCTTTTAGTAGGTGGCTACTCAGTTGAATCTGCTTAAATCTGATCAAGGCAGGAGTCTGTTACTCTCTTCTGTCTCAAAACTTTGATTGGAATGAAAACTTCTCTTTGTTTCTTGTCCCATATGAGACATGTAGTTATATAGCCTGAAAAAATTGTCTTGAAAACTGCTGGTTGCTCTTCTCATGCAGATCTCTGTAAAAAGCTACCACTTTACAGGTGCATCACTGGTTTTCTTAATGCAGTATTATCATGGAATGTATAGTAATTCACTCTTAATAGTTATGTGGTTTTTCCATACAACAATAGTAAATATAAAAAGTGTTATGCATTTTAAGGTTGCTTTCATAAAATTCAAGTGAAACATATGCTTAATGCAGATTTGTGTTTTTATTTTATTATTCAATGTTTGTTTTCCATACGTTCTCTGTACTGAAGCAATCAAGCTATTTGTATGCTGGAGAGACGAGAGAAGCCCACTCCAGATATGTTTGGAGAGCTGCTGCAGAATGCCAGCACTATGGGAGACCTGCGAAACTGTCCAGTTGGTATCCTTAGCTTTCCTTTTGGGGCAGGGTGGGCAGGACAGAGGAGTTTTACTAGAGTATACTTTTAACTTACGAGCATGTTCAAAGTTTAGCTCATCATGATGATGAAAAGGATAGGTAAGACAGTTTTCTTTGCATTTGAATTCAGCACATATTGGTTATTCAATGAAGGAAGGGAAAACTATTGAGGTTGAGTGCTTCTTTGACTAGATTCAAGTAGCGACACCAGGAATAGACATAGTGTTTGGATGGAAATCAAAATGAATGTTTCAGAGAGTTATAACCACAAAAAAAAAGGTAATGAGGGGGAAAAAATTGGAAATACTTAAATTGCTCCCAGGGGGTGGCCACACAATCCATTCCTAGAATCATAGAATCATTAAGGTTAGAAGGGACCTTAAAAATCATCAAGCTGTTCCTGTTCAAGCCTGTGTTGCTTCTTGAAGTTCCTTTCATATATTTGCTCTTCAGCTTCAACTGAGAGTTCGTGAGGCCTCCAGCACTAGAATTACATGAAATTATAAACATGCTGCTTTAATCCTATGTTGGAATTTCTGGAATCTTACAGAAAAACAAAACAAAACAGAAATAACAAAGAATTTAGAGGCTTTATCTTTTTATAGGAGATTTCTGTATGTTGACAGTGTTTTGATTAGCTAGACTTTCTAAAAAGTTCTGACGGTTCATCTCAGTTTCTCTGGTGATTATTTCTATAGAGGGTAGTGTACTTCATCTGTAATAATAGCATGAGAAAATAAATTGTTGTTTATCATAAAATTTTTTCAGCAGTACCATGCAATGGTGGATAGCAGAACTTTTGTACTAGTTGTTTTGCCTAGATAAGCTTCCATTCAGCTTCACTACTACCTTTCAGTTGGAATAAATTGAACTGTTGACCAAACTGCTGTACCTGCATCATACAGCCAGAATGTTGGTCAGAGGGAAGAGAAAAGGACTGCTGCTTCTCACATCTAGAGAATATTCTGACAGTGAAGGGCTTATAGGCTACACAGTGTATCTACAAGAGCTATGCCAAAACTAGGAATCATCACAGGAAATTTGGGGGAGTTTTTGTTTTTCTGAGAGAGGTTTGCTGTTCAGAGTGTGGGAGATATTAGCCAGAAAGTGTAGGCTATGGTTGTTATGAGTGGTGACTGGAGTTAAACCACTTTAAAATTACTACTTAGGTCCAGTTGATAGTCACAGGCTACTATTATTAAAAATGTTCTGTTGTGCTGTGCTGTAAAAATGTGACAAAATTCAGCTGAACTAAGTGCATGTATCAGTTGGGTTAAAAAAAAATTAGAGTTTGCTATTTTGTTCTACCTTTTAATTGTATTATGTTGAGATCCAGGGCTTTTGAAAAGTATGCAAGAAGAGTTATCGAAGTTTTTTACATATTAATTAATAGGTAGGGCAGGAAACAGCAGCATAGTTACTTCTTCATGTAATGCTACTGTTAGACACCTCACAGTACTCAGTGAAGCAATACAGGCTGTAACAGGAATGTCTTGTGTGCCTGTTCCCTGGGGCCAGTGTAAGTATTTATGTCTTACTCTCTTCACTTTCTGTAACTAATAACTCTGAAACATTCTATTTTGGTCTCCATTGAACTTTATCTTCTTTTTTTGGAATATCAGCAATTACTGGCTTGCTTATTTGAGTAAAAAAAGAGAGATTTGTTTTTTAGAAGATTCATGAGTCCAACTATTTAATAACCAAAGCATGGCAAATTTAATAGAAAGACATTATTTTTCAGGGTGAACTGCTGTTTAATTGTGACATAATCAGTTGGATAAATTGCTTGCCAGTACTTTCTCCCCCTTCCTTTTTCTATTTGTGAATTTTTTGCCATTGAAACTTAGCTAAGGGTGTCCTAAAAGACATGCAAGGGTAGCTTTTTGTCAGGATGCCATATTCCTCCTGTCTTGCAGAAAATGCTGATAATAACTGGTAGTTATTTAAGAAATAAAAAATGGGAGGGGAAAGGGAAACAGGAAATGAGAAATGAAGAGCTGCTGTGGGGTAGTTAAGTACCTCTTATGCTCCTGATTGTCCAGCTGCTGCTCTCATATTTCTGTGAACACTGACTATCCTGTCTTAAGGTGAAACACTTGAGGTGCCTTGTAGAACAACCACCCAATTTTAACAGCAAAGCATCACCTTGGACGTTTTTCTGACACTGTCATGTAAAGCATCAGTCTCTATAAATACAATTTTTAATCTGACATTCTGATTAAAAAAAAGTGAGCTTTTTCTCCAGTTCCTAAAAAAGTTTTTGGAATATTTTCTTTATCCTTGCTTATCTTTTTAAAATAAGCCTACTTTTGCACTATTCCTTTTAATCATTTTCAGTAAAGCTTGTGAATACCAGTCTTGATAACACTCCTCATCTGTGACATAAAAAGCACATCTTTTGACACTGAGCATATTATACCTGCTGTGTATATACCACCTCTTTGGAAGCTGTACTTTTTGAATTTATACTTGTTAGTACCTCACTCTGATTTATAGTAAGAAAAGGATTATATTCAATGCTTTGTTTTATTTAAATCCTCAGAGTAACTGTGGGGAAAAGATCCGTATTCGTCGTGTGCTGATGAACTCTCCACAGATCATCACCATTGGCTTGGTTTGGGACTCAGATCACTCTGATCTGGCTGAGGATGTGATTCACAGTCTGGGCACTTGCCTTAAGCTGGGAGATGTGAGTTTTTTTGTATTTTGACACTGCCTACAAACAGTCTTTCTCATGGTAGTCTATAGTAGCAGACTGAGGAAAATAAAAGTCACAGCCTTTACCTTTTCAGTGTCCATAGAGGAAATAGAGGGCAGATCCAAGGATCTGACCTGTTTCTGAATGCTTCGTGTGACTTGTGAAAGTACTAGTTTAATTGCATATCCTCAAATTTCTAAAATGACTGAAAATTAAAAATTACTCCAGAAAGCACAGCTTGTCTGAATAAATCATATTTTCAAGTGCAAGGAAGTTCTGGGTTGGGGGTTGTGCTGGTTCTATGACAATACATACGTACTCTTTCATTTTGAAGAAAAAAATTATTTATATTACTTTTGAAGGCAAAATGTAGTTAGGGGTGGTTTGTTTCTTTAACTTCTTAAAATCCTCTTCCAATTGAAGTGTGTAGTCATAACACTTAAGAGTTATTTATAATTGAACATTCTCTGAGAGATGGTGTCTTGCACTGTATGATTGATTGATAGATTAAGTAGTGTTTTTGTTCTAGAAGTTTGTCCCCTAGAGGATTCGCTTATTCTACATTAGCTGATGCTTTAGAGCTGAATTATTGGTATACCAAATTGTAGCTTTGAGGTATTACATTAAAATTATATATAGATATAAAAACACATACACATATAAAAAATATGCCTCGGCCATTGCACAGGGTATCAAAATTAGTGCAACTTACTGGAAATGCGGTCATGAAACAGTGTGGCCCTTGCATAGTAAAGCAGTAATGCACTAAAAAATTAATCCTGTGCAGTTTTAAATAAAACATGGCCAATTATTCAGAAAACAGTTTTTTTCTGTGTGCTGAATTCTTTTGACCTACTAATGTCTTAAGTTCATCTTTTATGTGGTGGTGTAATAAATTTGTCTTAAGTCAGAAGAAATGCCAGCTGATTACTGTCAGAACTGCTTTGATTCTACAAAACAAAGGGGAATTAATGTTTTAAACAGTATCTGATATAATCAACAAACATGACTCAGAGAATGCAAATTTTCAAACTGTAACCACACTTCAAATTCTGAGGTGTTATATCATTGTTGTAAATGTCTTCCTTAAAGTACAGCCACAGTCTCCAAGACTTGCTAGGAGTCTCTTCCTGATTTGTGTCACTGGATTTACTTAAACATTGGTTAATTACCTAAATATTTATTCTATATTTTTCTCTACCTTTTCAAGTAATAACCTGACACTTCTCTTTACTACTTGGAGGGCTTCAAACATAAAGCAGTATGTAAAATTCTGGGCATTTTATTAATTTCTCCTTTATTTTTTCTTATCTCTCTTATTGAAGCTCTTCTTCAGAGTAACTGATGACAGAGCAAAACACTCAGAGCTGTATTTGGTAGGAATGATCTGTTACTATGGAAAACACTATTCTACCTTCTTCTTCCAAACTAAAATCCGCAAGTGGATGTACTTTGATGATGCTCATGTTAAAGAGGTGAGAAAATAATGTTTAGAAAAATAATGTTAGACATGTGTTAGCTTTTTGTGTGTAGATCCATACTGTTTTTTACAACTTTTGAGAAATTTTGGCTGGTTTTCCTCTCAAGATCCATAACTTTGCTCCTTTTTCTGCAGGCTCAGAAACTCTATTCTTAGTTACGTTCTGTTGGACATCAGACTTGCTTTTGTACTGTTGTTTGAAAACCTGCAGTTTACTTGTGCACAGAGCTAACATACATCTCTTTCCCTTGCTGACTAATGGAATATCTACTTAGTGCCTGGTTTTTGGGTTCTTTGTCAAAGTATCTAGATGTCACTCTTCCGTAGTGGTTGCTGCCATCAAATTTTCTGCTTTTTCTGTTAGGGCTTTTTTTTTCCCCACCCCTTTTTGCCAAACACAAAGTCCTTGACATTAGAGACAGCAGTGCTGGAATCTTGGCACAGTGTTATACTTCCCATTAGTTTGTTTGGCATTGTTTCATACCACTGTCCTTTTATTCCTTCTAGTCATGGAAGAGACTAGATGAGAAAGGAAAACTTTCTCCTGTAGTCATGCCAAGCACAGCCTCAAAGGGAAAACTCTAATCCTTACATTTGTTCACAGTCACATTTCTCTGCAGCAAAATTAGGAACTGCAGTCCTTTAGTAGTCAACTCGAATATGGACCAAATTTGTTGAAATAAATTTTCAGTGTATTACGTGAAACCTTGTATTAGTACATAGGGAACATTTATGAGATGAATAAAACTGTATGAATTGTTGCTTGGTCTATCAAAATGCTTGTAAGGGTTCTGTATTCACAGACCAGAGCTGTTAGCTTTGACTTGAATTTGCTGTCCAGCTGTTGATGTCTTTTAGTGTTCATTTTATGTATGCTGATTGATGGACTAAGAAATTCTGTAACAAATGTTTTTTTGACTGGTGCAAAGTTAGAACATTTCAGAGGATGAAGAGCTTTTTATGGAAGCATTATTTTTTTAGTAATTTTTTTTTTCAGGAATTGTAATTTGTTTAGCAATTTGATGGTGAATACCTTGGTTTTACCTGCGTTTGTTCCAGAGTTTTCCTGGTAAGTCCACTTCAATGCTAGATGTAGAAGCCGTTAAAGAACGTCAGTGGCAAACCAAACTCTGAAAGAAGTATGAGAAAAAAAAGAGACCTTATTACAGGAAATGATGACAGAAAACCTTTCTTGTGCGTTTTTTTTAACTGTTGTTGATTCAGATTGGTCCAAAATGGAAAGATGTTGTGACAAAGTGCATTAAGGGTCACTATCAGCCTTTGCTGCTGCTGTATGCAGATCCAAGAGGAACTCCAGTGTCAACACAAGACTTGCCCCCCCAAGTGGATTTACAGCAATATAGCAGGACTTGCTATGATAGTGAAGACTCTGGTAAGCAGCTGGACTTATGTGCCTTATACCTTTACCTGTGATGATGCATGTGAAAAGTTTTTCTTCTGTTTTGCATATGGTTTTGTTAGCAGGGGACCTTCTTGCTTGTCAAAGCTGATGGGGCATTCTGCAGAGGACTTCCAGTGTTTCACCTTTGAACTTCTCTCTCAGTCTAAGACTCTGTTAATTGTTTGGGTAGTAACCTTTTCCAAAAAAGGTTTGGAGAAAGAATGTGGGTGAAAAAACCCTAATTACTTGAATGACTAAGTTAATAAATCCATCAGCAGTTATAGATGGAAGGGAATGAGGGCAGAGATGCACAAACACACAAAAATTAAGGGAAGCTGCAGTATTAAACTCAGGAAGTTAGGGAAAAGAAATACTAAGGGAACATCTTATATGAGGCACAAAATTACAGAATGGTTTGGGTTGGAAGGCACCTTAAAGATCATTTAATTCCAACCACCTGCCATAGGCAGGGACACTTTTTTCCCTAGACCAGGTTGCTCAAAGCCCCATCCAACCTGGCCTTAAATAATGCACCAATTCTGTAGAAAAGGTGTCTAAGGAGATGTACTGGAGGAAGGTGACAGGGCCCTCTCCCTCCTCTTCAGTCCCTTGCTAGGATGGTGGAGGGATATGGGAGGAAGGGAAAGAAATAACTGATTGTCTTTTTTTTTTTCCCATTTTTAATAAATCAGTGCAGCTTATCTTCAGCCTTTGCCTTGTCTCCTACTCAGATAAAACAGCACAAGAGACACAAACTGATTTGTGGGAGACCTAAGAGGAAGGTATTGGCAAAGGCTTATGCCCGTAGATCATATTTAACTTACTCATTTTTCTTGGGTCTGTTTTGCATTGGAAAAGATCTACAACTAGATATGTAGCACTTAGCATCTCAGAGGCCTTCAAGACATTGCCACTTCCTGAATTCTTTGTATTAATGGTTGTCTGTTGAATTAGAAAGGTATATCCAAATGAGGTGCTTCAGAGGTAGTGGTCTGAACAGGCTGTTGGTTCACTGAACCTCTGGGTAATCTTGAACATTACAGGCACACCATTGAGGATTGAGGCCTTATTTAAAGAGGAATAGATAAACTCTGAGTAAGATATTCATTTGCAATCCAGATAGGGTGAAAATAAAAACTGGATCTAAATTTATATTACAATGGCTTTGAAAAAGAAGACTGTTTCTATTTTTGGATGTTTGCAGAGAATATCCTGAATAAAATGGGTTTATAAGTTGCCAAGAACAGCAAGGCGAGACTAAAACCAGAAAGACAAGCTTTCTTCCAGGAATTTAACCTATTTATACAACTGTGATTCCAAGAATATTTTATGGTTTTCCTGGCCAATAGCTAACTTCATGCTTCCTGGTCAGTGAATCTGTAGAGAACATTTGCTGCCTCCTTATTTATGTGTCGACAGTCTACCAGTAATTAAACAAATCTCCAACTCTTAAAAATAAATGCAAATAAAAACACGGGTAAGACAACTTTCAATTCTCACTTGACAAGATAAGATGCCTTGCAATTTATAAACTTCCTGTTCTGAAAAAAATTGGATGTCTAGAGGAGGGAGAGGAGGGCTTTCAGTGCTATGTATCAGTTCTGAGCACTTTTACAAGCTTCAGGTCAGTACACACAAAATTTGCCTTTGTGTTCTGCTGGTTGATCTCCAGAGTACATAGATAACCCTTCTGGGCTGATTGTCTCTGCAGTATCTAATGTTATTTTGTTCTAAAAAGACTTCAGGAAGCTGAATGCTAAAATATATTTATAAAAAGGTGGATCCTGTCTGATAAAATTCGGAAGGCTATAGTGACTAATAGCTCTTTCATTTCAAAAACACTTGAGTCCTCAAGGCCTACTCCTGTGGCCTGGAGTGTTCAACATAGATACGAAGCTCTTGAAAAAAATTGAGAAACTGTAGGCTGAAGTGCCAGGAGAAATAATACCCTCCACATTTTCCTGTCAAATAGAAGTGAATAATTTTCTAGCCTTGTTGGTATCCTGAGTTTTCTACTCTTAATATACCTTTTTCAGAATGGCCTTTTGGCTCTCATTAAGTGTAACTACAGCTTCTTCTGGATTCCTCAGCGTTACCAGGTATCCCCAGTCCGTAATTCAGAAATGAACTGAGCTTTCTCATTCATAAGTTGCTAATCACAATATTGTACCTGAACTTCTGTCAAGGGAATCTGATAAATGCATCTAGTCACATCAAGATTTGATACTACAAATTATGGAGAAAAGAATGTCAAAGATGCTGGTACAAAATGTTGTGAAACTTAAGTGCAAACAACCCCTCTTAATGTTTTTTATTTTCCATTGTACAAAGCTTTCAGTTTACAAATTGTTTTCTAGCACTCAGTTCCAGAGCACTGATTCCTGTTGCCTACGTTCACCTTTCTTTCTGTGACTGTCTGCACTTTTACTGAGTTCAGGAATTACTGTACTGAAGTTGGATCATGATGCTTCATCCTCTCCAGTATCCCACTTGTACAGGGGATCAGTGCTATCTTCTTGAAAAGGAGCAGGTTTCTTTGCTTTAGATACTACAATTTCAGTATAAAGTTTTACTAGATAAGCCTTTGATTCATAATAAATGAAATGTGTTACGTATTATAAGTTGTTACCCTTATTAATATTTTGTACTTGACTAATTTTTTTAACTTTGACTTCCCCTGAAGCCGCGTACTTCTTTTTTAATTACACTTGATATTGTTGAAAATTAATGTACTTTCAGTCCAATGGACATAATGTAATTTTGCTTAATAAAAGAATTTGATAAATTTAGAGAAAGGAATAAAGGTTTACAGAAGAAATTGCACTTTATCCTTTCCAAAGGAGAAGACCTTTCCCGTAAGCTCTGGCATCCTTTAATCTGAGTTTGTATGTTTGGTACTCTGTTTTTCTGTTAGCCTCTGTGTAGTTTCCTCAGTTTTCTTTTTTTAGCCTCTCCTGACTTTTATAATAGCCCAAAGAGATAGTAATTTGACATTGCTTCCTTCCCTAGGGAGAGAACCTTCCATCTCGAGTGATACTAGGACAGATTCCTCTACAGACAGCTGTCCTTATAAACAGGCTCACCATGAGTCTGTGGTCAGTCACTTCTCCTCTGACTCGCAGGGGACGGTGATCTACAATGTGGAAAATGATGCAGCTTCACAAAGCAGCAGGGACACAGGTAGCAAATACCATTATATCTGTGTGATTGTTGTCATTAAATATGGTGACTGCAGTGAATTACAGTGAAAAATGTCTATAGATACAATCTGTAACAGAACTGTGGTTAGTATCCTAAATGTTTGTAATGAACCATTGGCATCCACAAAAATAAGCATAATTTTAGATGTCTTGTTGGCTTCTGTAGACTTGTATCTAGCCAAACAAATATTTACAGACATGTTTTCTGTTATCCACAATCATACTTGCTCTCTTTATATAGTTCTGTAAGCTGGACTTTGAACAGTGCTGTTGTATGGTTTGGTAAGTGTTTTGTGTGCTACTTACTAATCTATGGGCAGTTATGTCATATCAGGAGTTTCAGCTGTCTGGGAAAGGCCCATCACTAGAATCTCTCATACTTTGGCAGTAAGGACTGTCTATGCAAGTGGGTGTTAGTAATATTTACTGCACCAGGGAGGAGCGTAAGATAGATGTCCTTCCTATGCCATGGAAGGAAGTTAAGTGAGAATCTCTGCAATAAGAAGACAATCTGTATATGTGTTCCTTCAGGCAGCTGAACAGTCTGCCTGAACGCTCTTCAGTTGAAAAGAGGTTAACTAGAAGTCTTAATGCTTAGAACTCCTCTATTATTCATGCCCAGTAACCTAGACAGCCTGTGTTTGCATACAGTAACTTCTAACATCGCTTCAGAAAAAGCAGTGCGAGAGTTAAGGCCAGACTTCTTGTACATCAAATATATGATCTGCTAAAGAGAAATTACTTTATTGTGCCTTTAAACAGACTTTTTAGGAAGATGTAAGATTTGAATCAGCAACTGTTTATGGCACTGGAGTGTCAACAGCTGTCATACTACTTTGTCCTTTTAGTTGCAAAACAGTGACTGTCTTGTATTGTGATGATATATATGTATTTGTTCATTTGAAACAATCTATGGTACAAATATTTTTCACATAAAAATCTGGAAAAAATATTTCAAGTTGGTTTTCTGTGGTACTGTCTGACTCTTCATCACAGGTCCAATTAACTGTAATACATGGTTTTAGGTAACCCAACAGTACTTTTAATGTTCTAGCAAATGCTTAATGCTGTAGGTTCCAGTCATGGTCCTACATAGAGTGTGAGAAACAAGGAGAAGTTGAAGCAGAATTTTAGTGATGAGGAAACAAAATTTATGTTGATCTTCAGAGTAGAAGACAAAATTGAAAATGCTAGTGGAATATTGTTTACATAATCTGCAAAAGTGGCAGAGTTTATTGAATTAGGTTCTTCCTAATGTTCTTTGCTGTGCAGAACTGACCAGAAAAGGGAGGGTAAGGGGGATGGTTGCAAACATGTAAGCATGAAGTTCAGCATGTAACCTTTTGTTCTGTCATTTTTAGTGACTTTGTCCTTTTCTTTTTCTTTCTTCTCCTGCTGATTCTATCCTATGTTATTCCCTTCAGCTTAGCCTGTCTCACCGCCTAATTTCAGTTGCCCTCATCTTTCCTGATTCAGCCTTAGCTATAGTCAGTCTGTCCCCTTAGCCACCTGTCTGGGCTTCTCCCCCTTTTTTTTACCTACCCAAAATCTTTCCAAAAAATATCAGTCTACCAACTCATACAAGTGCTCAATCATCAAATGCTGATCCGTGGGGCTATAAAGAAGCCATCCACATTGACCTGTCAACTGAATCGTTCTGGGCAAGAGCAGGATTCTTCATTTAATGGCCATTTACCCACTACTCCAGCCCAGAAAATTATGGACCCTATCTCACATCATCCTCCAGGGAAGGACCACCATTGGGTCGTATAACCTCAGGCACCCGGGTACTTCAGAATGGGGGCATGAAGAGTGGCTGCACAAGCCCTCTCTTGCTTCTGCCAAGCTGTGCTGCTGAGAAAAATGTGCGTATTCTGGCTGCCCTATTTGTGCAACTGAGATTTCATTGGGAGGGAGTAGGGGGCATTCTGTCTTAACCTGTTTGATTTCATTCTCTTCTCTAACATGTTCTTGGACACACTAAAACCCTACAAAAACAAGCTTTTCCTTTGAATGTCACTGTTTGCTTATGAAGCCATCCCACTTCTGAAGGATGAAGTGTTTGATACCTTCAGCAAGGGACACCTTTTAAGCCTGATTGGGCACTGAGACAGAAATCCTGGGTTGTTATTTTAGTGAATTAAAAAAAAATAGTATAAAGCGATAGCTAATATTCTTGAGATTGTAATTCCTGTGTTCATGCGTTATGTTAGATTTAGTCTGTGTTCCAGAGGGTACAAATAATGACAGCAAAGCCTGTGTCCTGCAGACTTTTGGTTCTTGTAATCTCCTCCATGTCTATTAAATGTCCAGTGACAGTAGGACAAAATTTGCAATTTATAAACAGAGGAGAAAATATTTATGCAAACCTAGCAGCCTTCATTCTACAAGGCTACGTTAGGCTCCAATTAGTCTGTGTATGTAGACCCTAAGCCTGCTCCAATAGCACTAAAGTATCTTAAATAGTCTCTGTATTTGAATAGTTTCTTACAGTATTTGAAGGATACTAACCAAGCAGTCCTTACCAGAGTGAAAGAACTTTGGGGGGGAAAAAATGTGTAACTAGAGAAGCTGTACACTCTGAAGTGAGACATAAGCACCTCATACCTTGTAGTGGCTCCCCTCAAGATAGAAGATAATACTGTTCCTTCAGTCCCTAAAAGATGTGTGACAGCTTTTGCTGTGAAGGAAGAAAAAATCCCAGAGTACTGACTCATGCTCAGTCACTTAAATGCTGAGTAACATCTGTTTTAACTGTCAACATTGCTCTTTTACTGCTTGTTTCTCAAGAATTTGTCTACAAAATCACTCCATTTTGCAAATGAATAGAAATGGATTCTTGTTTAGTTTCCTTTTTGTTTTTTGGACTTTTTCCCACTCATTTATTTTAGTATCTTTGTTAGCAATCGTGCCTGAAGTTAACTACTTTGTCCGAAGTTGAAGGCACAATTTTGAGTAAAATCTGCTTTAAATGTTGTTGATTTTAATGTTAATTTCTAGAGAAGTGGGAAGGCTATGTAGCCTGGTGGATCACCTCTTGGGTAGTAGGGATTTTTCCTTTTCTATTGTCCTATGCAAGGAGAAAGCTTGTGATATAAAGGCTAGAGAAAAATCTTTGTAGCTTATTTATAAATTCCATACTTATCCTGCATCTCTGCTTGGGACTACTCACATGAGTAAAGCCATGTGTGTGTTTATGCTTGCAGGTTTAGGACTGTGAATGTGCGAGAACCATAAAATAAAGGAGAGGCAATACAGAAAACTTGTGATGTCGAGTACTCTTAATTTGATGTGAGGAAATGGGGAATAAATGGTGTGCAGAAGAGAATATTAGCACTCAAGACACATGAGCTGTAGTAAGGAAACATTGTCATGTGTCAGCTGGTCTGTGTTGATGGTTTGTGTTTATGCCCGTAGCCTGTGGCAGATGTGAATTAGCTGGCTTAGGCCTTGTGAGACAACTGAGGCTCCTTCACTGTAGACTAAGCTAACTCAGATTACTTGGTATTTGCTACAGGCGAAGGGAGCACAGATGGACAGTTAGTGCAGAGTAGCTGATGATGTGCGTTAATTTCCTTTTACATGGTAACTTATTAATGTGTTTGAGTCTTCATTCAACAGAGTGATGTCAAGCTAACTGTCCTCAAGTTTTGAGTTTAGGGCTGTTAAAACTGAAAAAGTATTCAGACAGCAAGAAAGTTGTGTCCTTATTAGAAAACAAGGCAGAATCAACTTTTTTCTCTCCCTGTGGATCAGCTCTCATTAACCAGAGACCTTGGAGGGAGTGTATTGCTCTTTTATGGCCTTAAAAATGGAACACCCTCCATTCCTCAAGACAAAACCAAAAACTTTTGCATACACAAACTTATCCAAACCTGCCAGTTAGCATTGGAGCATCTGCAGCTCCTAAGGAGCAGAAGAGCCCTGCTGCTCTTGGTGCACAGAACACTCTGTCCAAAGACTCTTGTAATCTCTACTGTGTTCTTCTGTCCTTCCAGGGCACCTGACTGACAGTGAGTGCAATCAGAGGCATGTTTCCAAAAAGAGCTCGCTGGCAGACCGCAAGAGGAGTTCTAGCCGGTCTCGGCGAAAAGGAGATGAGGCTCAGTCATCAGGATACCATAGTGAAGGTTTTACTTTATTTCAGATATCAATACCTCTTTCTGCATGTTTTTAAGATCTTCAGTGTGTACACATAGTTCTCTTCATGCTTCCTACATCTTTGTGTTTTGTCCTGTTTTTGCTGTTTGTTTGTTTGTTTGTTGAGGGGGTGTTGGTTGGGGCTTTTTTTAGTTTTGTCTTTTACTTTTCAAAGTCTTCATGAAGATGCTGTGCAAGTAAGGCTGCTAGTTTAATCTGAAGTTATTTTTGTGGATTTTGTTGTCTTTCTAAACTACAGGAGAAACATTGAAGGAGAAACAAGCCCCCAGAACTGCCTCCAAACCATCCAGCAGCACCAGCAGGCTGAGGGAATTTAAAGAGACAGTGAGCAATATGATCCACAGTAGACCACAGCAGATTTCTCAGACCATCCAGAATTCCCCTCAAGGAGGGAGCAGTGTGGATCAGGCAGAAACACGACCCTCCAAAAGCCTGTCTGCACACTCTCGAGACTGGGAAGTGGAGAGTACCAGTAGCGAGTCTAAATCCAGTTCATCTAGCAGGTACCGGCCAACCTGGAGACCCAAAAGAGAGTCTCTGAATATAGACAGCATCTTCAGTAAAGACAAGAGGAAACATTGTGGATACACTCAGCTTAGCCCTTTCTCTGAAGAAGCAGGTAAGTGTTTAAGAAGAAAGATTTATTTTAGAATATATGGAATTTGTAATACTTCACTATCCAGTTTTGGTTAAGGAAAATAGAATGAAATTTTGAACATGGCATTTAGGTCAGTGGTGAGTTGTAGCCTTGAAAGCTGGCTTCTGTGTGGGTATTCATGTTGCATGTACGAGACTTCTCTTTGCTTTCTGTGTACTAACTTTCGCATACAAGGAAATAATAAGGGAAACATTACCATCTGTGCTGCTTAAATGGACACAGAGCTAGACTGCTAAGTACCTGGAAGTTCATCCCTTGGGAGGGCTGTTTGTATTGGTACTTTTTTTTTTTTTCTCTGGCTCATCCTGGTATTTTTGCATGATGGGCTCAGACTATGGTGCAGCAAGTGCCTAATGTAAAAGTGCTGAGTTCCTGTGAGGATGAGAGCCTGGCAGGCAGTGATGATTTATCCGGGACCATTTTATACCACAGCAGCTATGCACCTTCTACAGAGGGACACTGTTCTCAGCTTTTCTGGTTTTGAAGGTAATAAAATCTGTTGTGAAACAACTATGGGTATTTTGTTGCCCCTGCCACAGCCCCCAGTTCCTCTTCCTCAGTCTGCAAATGAATAAAACAGTTACTTTGCTCTCTATCAATAGGAGGGTATTCCTGAAACTGTAGATGGTGTTGAGAACAGATGTTTACAAGTTACTGCTATTTATTCTGTTATGCTGTAGCTGCTGCACTTCCATCTCAAGAGTGCTTGAAGGACAGTGTGTGGATGAGGAGGAGGAGATTTGTGTGACTGGTAGTGTAGTTGTGATTAGTGACAGTGCTGTTGCAGAAACTTGGGGGCCTGGAGAGAGGGATGGACAGATGATACTAGAAGGAGCTAAAGGTTGTAAAGAACTGGGAAGCACAAAGAAATATGTATGGGGAAGGTGAAGGGAGAAGAAAACACAGCTCCAGGGAAGGAAGCAAAGGAGAAAGCAAAGCAAGTGGGAAGACGCAGTGAAATCGATTAAGAATAATTTTTAAAAAGTATAAAGTTTTCCTGTCCTCTGTGAACTAATGTTATATAAGTCTCAGCAAATGATAAATGGCAAAATAAACAACGTAAAATGTGCAGGGCCTAAAATAGATATGAGAGAGCACAACAACAAATGTAAGCTGGAAATACAGTTGGGTATAATGTAAAATGATTTAGTACAAACACAAATTTTTATGGGGAGGAAGGGAATTTCTTTCCAGACTTGATTGTGACCTGGAGAGGAGTATGATAAGTTATACTAAAGGGGAGAGGTTAAAAAATAAATGTGTTGAATAAGTTATTGGTTAAAATTACTAGGAATGCTGTAGAAGTATTGGGGTGGGGTTTTTTCTGCTTGATATTGCTAGTTTTATACTAAATTAAAGGCAGCGCTTGTGTTTTAAGCATGGTTGAGAAGCTAACAGATGATTTGCTGCTATTGAAGCTTGGATCTTCTACCAAGCTACGTTCTTTTCACTTGACAGGTAAAGAGCTAATTCAGAATGAGGTGAAAGAACATGCTGTTCAAGAAACAAGATCAAGCCAGTCAAATGTCAGGTACAAGCGTGGTGTGCTAGGCCGGGGCAGCCAGCATCAAATGGTGGATCAACATCCTCATCTGATCCAGCGGATGGAGTCTGGCTACGAGAGCAGTGAACGCAACAGCAACAGCCCAGTTAGTCTGGACATGCCTTTGTCTGAAAGCTCAAGCACCCACAGGTGGATTTCAACAGACTTATTCTTGAAGTGATTGAAGTCTTTCTTTCTTTCTTTTTTAGTTACATAGTGGTGTAGATAATTGTTTAAAAAATGCAAAATGGCTCTCCTAATTTGTAGTACAGATTTATTGGGGCAGGGGAGAAATAGGAAGGAAAGAGCTATCTGGGTGAGTTTGATTCCTTTTCTTGTCAGTACATTGATAGCTCACTGCTAGTGAGAAGAAAAACAAATGGGCTTCAGTTGAGTAAGAAGTGTTGACTAAAATGATGCATCTAAAATAGTTATATCCTTTGCCTATGATTTAAAAATTCACCCAAAATACTAACTTTGTGCTTGTCCTTCAAACAGCTCATTGACTTTTTTGTTTCATTTGAACAACTGCTTGACAAGAGCCTTCTACAAAATGAGAAGACAATAGTCTTGTACAGAAATCTTTGACATTTTCAGTTTGAGAGATTCATTGAAGTCTTTCAAGACACTTGCAATATTTATAGGCAAAAATAAATAGGCAGCACAATGTGTTTCTCTTCTTGGCTTTATCCTGGCTCAAACCAGGACACTTAGGAAGCTTCAGGCAATCACAAACTGAGAGCATTTATGGCCAGAATAATAGATTTTTCAGCTGTAAGAATCTGTTCAGAACAGCTGTCAGACATGGTTTTAATATGAATTGCATACTCTTGAGGAGAATAGAATTATTGTCCTCCTCCTTGTTAACTTTCTCTTTGCCTATCTCTACCAATATTCTCTTATGGTAGATTTTTTTTTTTAAATACAAGTAAATATTTATGTGATGATTAAAAAAAAAATAGAAATGTATCTTGGAGAGATTAGTAAAATTATAAAATAAATTACTCTCTTCTTGAAGGGATGTTCATATGAAGCGAGCAGGTGGATTAATTCCTGCCTGGCGTAACATTCCAAAGTCTCACAGTAGCAGCATCTTGGAAGTAGAGTCTACTTCATCAACTGGGAGTTGGGCCAAGAGCCCACACACCATTGGAAATGGTAAGATTCACATCCTTGGTAGCTATGGTTTTGCAAGGTATATTTTATTGGAGTTTTTCTTTACTTTCTGGATGTTTATATTCACAGTGAATTTACGAGGAGAAGAAACACTGAGAACCATAACATGGTTTTAGAGTATATAACTAAAAAAATTTCTGGTGGGGGTTGCAAAAAACTTTGTTGGAATATTCATTTAATCATGTTGCTCTGGTATCTTTTTTGAGTATTGACTTAACTGATAAAGTAAAGCTATTTTTCCTGGTTTTTTTCCGTAACTCAGTATTCTGCATTTGGTGGAAAATACCTTCCCAAGCATAATTCATAATAACTTAGTAAGATTTACCAGTCCTGAAAACAGGCTCACAATGCTATACAGAACTCAAAATTGTCAGAAATTAGGATATTTAAAAGTTGTTTGGGCTAAGGCTGAACTTTCCTGCACATCTGCATTCTGATTATGTATTGCTCTGAGCAAATACCTTATTCCCAAGAATGTCTGGGGAAGTGAGGAGGGGAGGCACTTTTTGAATACAAGTGACTACAGTTGAAGTAAAAATGACAACGGATTGATTTCTGCTGTGTTGATGAGGATATTGATATGCTTTATTTTCCTCTCACTTTCATCTGCTTATGCAGTTAGATGAAAAGCGTCTCATTTGGAATCCATTTTCCTTACAAAACCTAGTGATCTAGCTAATTTGACATAGCATTATTTACAAATTACAGGCACAGTAAGAAGCCTGAAGACTTCAGCATCAGCTTAGGGTTATTTCTTCCAATGATTCTGTGTGTTTCCTCTTTCTTGGGTCAGTGAATGCAGGGATGGGCTGTGCTGCAGGGGAGCTTGAAGCAATACTGCAGCATTTCTGCCAGTCACTGACACAGCAAAGGCAACTGGAAACCAAATTACTTGGGCAGGGTTTTAAAAGTAATATTTAGGAAAACAAAATTTGTGGTCTGAAATTCTGTGGTCTTTGTTTGGTCACTGTTATTTTCTAATATTATTTGTATTCTCCATTAATATTTCTTTGTCCTTCAAGAGATTTCAAAATCTCTTAAAAAAAGAGATTTTAGGAGATATAAAAAAAGTTTCTGGGTTTTTTGTTTGTTTGTCTTTTTGGTTGTGGTTTTTGGTGTTTTGTTTGTTTTTTTTGCAAGGTGGGGAGATGTTTGCCCCCTTAAAGAGTGAGCTGGATGAGTTGCAAGAAGAAGTGGCAAGAAGAGCCCATGAACAAGAACTACGCAGAAAAAGAGAAAAGGAAATGGAGGCAGCAATGGGCTTTAATCCCCGTCCCAGCAGGTTCATGGATCTCGATGAACTGCAGAATCAGGGTAACTTTGAGTGTAGTGTATTTTGCACAGTTGTAGTGCTGAAGTTTTTTGAACCTTTGAACTTAATTTCCTATTGTCAATCTCTCTCTCTCTCTGTCATCCTTCATTACAATTTTGTACCTTCAGTTACTGTAAGACCATCAATTTCAAACCTGTAGGATGCAAAAAGAAAGTGTTTGGTATTTTAACCAAATTCTTTCTAAAATGAGACAAAAAGGTAATTCAGGGGTGTTTTTAATATATTTGCACCTTTCCATTTTTATGGTGATATGCACCATTACTAGTATTGATCTCTTCAGTTAAAAGGCTTCAACTAACATCTTGGAACGTGCAGGTCTGTTTGTACCTGTCAGACACGTCTGGACCATCCACAGCATAGGGTGTTCATTTAGGCCGTTGTTTTGTTTCTGATTGTTTCTGGTAGCATCACTTTCCTAAGCAATTCTGCTTGTTCCTGCACTTGTACTTTCTACTTTTTCTCCTTGCCCAGTTGAGCGGCCACACCACAGGCATGGCAGCAAGTACTGTGGCAGATTTGAGCTGGATCTTAACTGAAAAGCTGAGCTGAGTATAGTTTACTTTTTTTTTTTTAAAGGGAAAATAATTGAAAAAAAGAAAATGAAAAAAAACAAATGCTAAGTTTGTCTTTTCCATGACTCCTCGTGTTTCTGGCAGGGGATGGCAGCGAAAGGTTTAATTGGATGGAGCTGCAGCAGGGGGAACTTGATGACAGGATTCGCATGTAGTGCCTTCCTTTTAGCCCTAAATCTCCATCAGCCAATAAGGGGAGTCAGAAAGAAGGTGGGATGAAGTATATTGACCCAGTTGAGAGTGAAGCCTGAAGCCAGGTGTAGATCATTTAACTGGGGGGTTGTTGGTGGGTCAGCAGAAGAGCCAAGGAAGCTGTAGTGAATGCCTGGGCTCTGCTCCCATGAATTCATGCATGATTGGGGCAAACCCACTGTGGCCTTCTTTGTTGCCAAGCCTCCTGGCACCCCTATGCTGCTTGCTCAAACCTGTTGCAGCTAAGAGTTGAGGTGCTGCCTTACTGCTACAGGACAGAGAGGGAGAGGGGCACCCCACAGCGATGCCAGCTCTGGGCACGGTACAGCCAGTGCTCTGCAGCCTACAGCTATGCCAGCTGCTCAGCAGCCAGAATGTCACTGTGCCAATGACAGCTGAAAAATATAATCTCTGAGAATGTTTGACTGCACAATTTTTTTTTATTATTTTTCTGACCATCAGCGAGCTGCTTAGTTATCCTTTACAGTCTTGCTGTGACCTGCCAGTAACCAGGTGAAAAATTCTGATGTACCAGAGTAGGTGGATATGTTTTTTTTATTAGTATTTACTTTTGTAACATAAATGCCAGTGATGTAAAAATTGAAAAGTAAACCTCTATTGTTGATCTCAATGATATTGTATTCTCTGCTTCTCCTGCCTGAAAGAAAATAGCGTATTTTCTAAAACATTATTCCTCTTTGATCTCTTGTTATATTAACTGGCCTAAGCAGAAATTGCTTAGATTTTCCTTGTTAAAGTAAACTAGAATAATACTTAGTAAAAAAAGACTTCTGTAGCATGTTTGAGGAGTTTACAGGCATTGACTTGAGATCTGGGAAAGTTTCTGTTTTTCCTTTTAAGTCTTTCCCCACTCCAGTCAGAGATGTAATAGCTTAACATTAACAGACTGCCTGACTGCCTGGAAGGCTTGCTTGTACGCAGAACTCCCGAACACTTGTGATTCATTTTCCCCTCAAGTAAACTGCTACATGCATGCAAAGAAAACTAACTTTAGTATACTGGCCTTGATTACAAGCCTCAGTAGCCTCTATTTTGAAACTGAATGTGCTGCTTGATTAGCTCACTGCTG
The DNA here is from genome assembly GCF_020740795.1 of Apus apus. NCBI lineage: Eukaryota > Metazoa > Chordata > Aves > Apodiformes > Apodidae > Apus > Apus apus. The sequence goes on along the minus strand of NC_067285.1, from coordinate 21,325,333 downwards.
TAACAACTCTCACTTCTCTCTGCAGTACTTGCTTTTCGTATGAGTTCTTTTGGGTTTATGGTGTAAGAGAATTTGTTTTGCATTTGTACACAAGGGTGTTGGGGAGCATGTCACACTGTAGCATATAGGAGATGTTACACAAGTTGGGAAAACATAATCTATTGTTGGCTCATAAAGATACTCGTGTTCTTTACCAGAGAGAGACATTCCATTAAACACCTCCCACACTCCCCCTAAACAAACCCAAAAGTCAAGTTTTATTTCCTGTTTTCCCCTGCCTCATTTCAATGTGTACATTTTAATGCATCACTTACAAAGCACCTAATAGGTGATGCCAGATTGTTTGGACATTTCCTCCTCCCATAATTGGATGTTCTGATTCCAGGACACCATGTTTCATCCTTCTCTTTCTTGTCCAAGGATGATTTATCCTTTTTTTTTTTTCTCCAACACTGTTACCTAAATTGTTGCAAAAAGAATTGGTGATAATTTCCCCTTTCTTGTCATCTTCTTACACCTGTGTTTTTCCTCCTAAAGCTGCAAGGCCATTGGGTTTTCATATTCCATGTGTCTCTTTCAGCGGTTTAATGTATGCATTGAACATGTTTGAAGATGTATTTCATAAAGGCTTTTACACTCACACTAAAGTCTCAGTTTTGTTCCCCAGACATCTGTTATTTCAGGTTTTTTCTATTTTGTGTGGAAGTAATTGGATATCTGAAGATGAGACATTATTTTTGGCAGGGGACTTAATGTACAAGGGAAGCCCTGACCTGCTATATTTCTTGGATATATTTTGGTTTAAATTTAATTCTATACTTAAATTAATTCCTGCTTGACAGAAGTAATTTGAACTGACTCTGTGGTATGTCTGTGCCATCTTTTGTACTGATTTAGACTGCTGAAAATAAAATAATAAGTCAGCATAACTCTCTCAAGAAAACTAAATTTGAGGGGGAAAAATCTGGTTCACTTTATTTTACTGTATGGATATCAAGCATATTGGGGTGCTCAAGTTATACTTCTGCTTAGGCGAGGTTAGGTAGTGTGGTCGGGGGTATGTGCAGCCTCCACCAGTCTGTATGTGGAAGAATTTGGCAATCATGAATGGAATGAGGGTGAGGGTTCTGCAATGAATGAAAACAAAATGAAGGCTGCTGCCCATTGCAGGGAGGAGTGATGGCTTTGAGAAGTCGATGCAAGAGGCAGACTCAATCTTTGAAGAGTCACTGAATCAGGAGCAGAAGGGGGATTGTGCTGCAGCTTTGTCACTCTGTAACGAAGCGATATGTAAGTAACTCTAACCGCCTGAGCTATTGCGCTTTTGACAGTTTGCTAATACAGTAGAACAGTCTGAACACCAAAGCACGGTGAATGGTCAGGTAGTCATATGAGGAGCCAGCTGGTCTGTAGGGAAATGCAGGGACAGTGTCTTTCGTTTTTACAAGCATTCCCTTTTGGGGGGTTTAGTTCTATTCCTCATCATCTCTCTTTGTTCATGTTTGCATCTATTTTTGTTGTTCTCTCCAGTGCTATGGCAGCAACAGTATTGGGGTGCTGATGTGCCCTTTTTGGTGCTAAATGGTGTGTTTCAGCAAGCACCTAGTTGGTAACTTCCCCTGCCACTCGTCCTCAATTAACAGCTCTTCCCCATCCTCATGCCGAATTACAAAGGGCATGAAGCTTCCCTGTTTCTCATGGAGGGTGTAGCATAGGAGGAAAAATTGTAGCCTACACGTGAGTCCTCTGAATTAACAGAAATGAGCTATGCTGTACTTGACTTTCATGAAGAAAAGCACCTTAGGACATTGAAGTGCTTAAATGCATTGTGACTTTTGAGAATGTGTGCTGTGTAATTTCATTTCATTTTCAGTCTTTTTCCATTATGGCTGGCTGTTGCACCTGTGTTTCCCTCTGTCTGTGTAGAATGGCTGCAGACAGAGAGGTTAGCTCTTGTGTATTTTTGCATTTAGAAATTGGCTCTTCTGGACTGCAGAATAAGGGGCACAGCATACAGCTGTTGTGGTAGCTCTGTTAGCTTCCATTCCAGCAAGGAATCTCAGATCCCCGCTGGGTATTCCTTCACACAAAGGGAGTCCCAGGTGTGGAGGATACAGGAGAAGGGTAGATGATGGAATGAAGCATCAATGTGGTAGGGTTAGAAAGAAAGAGCCTGTGTGAAAGGGATGAGAAGTTGGGCTAAAACATGGATAACTTTTTTTTACTTTATTTTTGGTTTAGTTTCAGTTAACATGTTTGGACACCTTGCTAAGCTGAATGTGCATTATTGGAAACAGTAGCATCCTTGTGAACTCCTTTGTGGCAGTATTTGCATGGTCCATGTTTTATGTTCTTGCTGCATCTTTTTTCTTTTTTTCCTTTTCAATTTTATTCTTTTTTTCTGTTTGTTTTCTGCTATGTTTTCTTTTGCATTTTAGCTAAACTAAGACTTGCCATGCATGATGCCAGCGCTAGCACTCACAGCAGAGCCATAGTCGATAAGAAGCTGCAAATCAGTATCCGAAAAGCCCGGAGCCTCCAGGATCGCATGCAGCACCAACAGCCATCGCAGCCGCTGCCGCCGCCAACCTGCCACCCACCACAGGGCGGCACCATGGCCCAGTCTACAAGGTAGTCCAAGTATATCACCTAGACCCAGATCTGAGCTGCATCTGTTAGCAGTGCAGTCTGGAAGGAAATAGCCAACTATATATATTCCCCTAGATAGTCCAAACCCTACAGTGTTACTCCCTATTCCTTTCTTCTTTAGGTTAAAACCTGTAAGATGGTCAACTACACCTTTTACCCCTCCTAGTCTTTGTAGAATAGTGCAATGTGTATGTGTTTGAATTGTGATCTGTGACAGAGAATCGTAGCAGTCAGTGCCTGGCAGCATTAATCTTTTATGCATCAAGGGAAAGAATACAATAGACAATGACCTGGTAGAAAGGGGGTGTGCAGCTGTTTATAATCAGAAGCAGTTTCAGGACTAAGTCAGTGAAGGAATGTATTACAGAAAAAATCTTGCTGTAATTGCTTTTGTGTTGGGAACAGCAACCAGTGTGTTTTAGTGCTGTGTAGTTTGACACGTGTGTCAAATACACTGATCTTTCTAGTCCACTTCTCTAGTGGTGCACTGGTACAACTCTTGGATCCTGATCCTGTCACTTTGAACAGTCCCTATTATCATTCTTCATTTACTTTCTGTGCTCCCCAGCATCCTGTAGCCTGGCTTAGCAGCCACTTCAGTGTCTCTTCATGATTCTTTCTTTCATACTGACTTTAACTATAGCATAATTAACTCTCTGCTGTAACTGATCCTTTCTTCCTACCCACTTTAGCATGCAGCTTAATCCGTCTTTCTTCCCATGCCATTTCCTCCTAGCACTAGATCATCCATGTCCAATTTCCAGGCTGTTTCTTGAACTGTTACTTTTCTTCCCTCTCCTCTTTCTTACTTGTTGTATTATTAGAAGCTTAGATGAAATCCCAGATGAGAATCCTTTTTCTTTTCCTTTTTCTGAAGTGCCACATACAGCTATATACTAAAACTCAGTTAATTTGCACACCTGTCAGGCTATAGTTCATAATGTTCTTTTCTTTTCCTGGAGTAGCTGAATTATACGTAACGAGGGCTGATCTTTTTGTCAATCAGTGGTCCATTATACTCTCTTTTACAGGAGAAGTGCAGAGTCACAATTAAGCATTTTGGCAGATTCTGAGAAAATGAAAAAAAGGAACTTTTAAAACTAGTTTTATTAACACTGAATCTTCTCACTGTTGCTCTGTGAAAATGACATTACTTCTGCAAAAAAGTTATATCCAACCAAATATTCATATTGCAGCCAATGAAAAGAATCTCTTCATAGCCAGAGTTCTGTACTCTTGCTTTGATATAAGTAATGTTGTAGACAGCACAAAGTTTGCCATTACTCACAGACAAGATCATTCTGCTACACACATTATCTAGCTCTTCATCATAGCTTTCACTCTAGGTACCTCAGGGAGAAAACAAAGCAATGATGTTACCGTTTCCTTAAGTTCTCTGTTGGAGCTGTTTGTAGCCTGTCATGTTCTTGCAGGCACGTGGACTTGGTACTGTTTTTTCTGTCTGCATATTAAAATGGTAACTAAATGCAGAAAAATGCCAAGGACATGTATAACCCAAAGATACAATTGTCTTGCATCAGTACATAAAAGGATACAAAGTATTTTTTAGACATATGCTTAGAATACAAATTATTACAAAATAATAGTTAAATATTTAGCTTGAACTTTATTTAATGTGTTGAAAAAATATCTCAAAGATCAGAATACAAAGATGAGAGAAATTTCAACCCATTCCTCCCATCTGTCAAGTCATTCTTCATTAAGTGGCCTGGAGAGAGGAGACCTTACGGAAATATTGTCAGGTCGAGTTCAGATCATGAATCTATCCAAAGTATTTTCAAAAATATCTAAAATGTTAATGTCTAAAATGTTAAAACAGTTGTTTTAATTTATAAAAATGCTGGTGTTACTATTTTTACAGTTATCCTTACCCACATGCTCAGTCTGCTGGTTAATGTGCTTAGGGTGCTATAGAAGAATACTTTATATAGAGCCTAACTGTAGCAAAATACCCTTAAAAATATGAAACAGATCCACTAGATCAGTTTTAGTATGAAAATAGGGTTAGAAGCAAAAGACTAACATGTATGTATCTACTGAATTAATGCAAAAACATCAGAATACAGTTAGCAAAGAAAAGCGTGTTGAGGTCTATGTCACCTAGTGCAAGTTCTGTATCCTAGGAATAAGCTTAAGCAATGACTGCTGCTAATCATTTACCCTTCTGTGTGTTTTAGTGAACAGACTGGCCCGCTCCAAGTACTGCTGAGCCAGGAGGTACCACTGGAACCCAACAAAGAAGTGGAATTTGGGTCCAGTTCTTTCTTCCACCCACCTGCTTCCTGCCATGAATTGCACTCATCATTATATCCAGAGTCTTCCTCCTTGCCCCCTTCTGAAAGCAATCCACCCAACAGGATCTCTCCAAACTTCCGGTCTGCTTCTGCTGATTTCCATGACCAAGTTCCCTCTTTTTCCTATAGGCAAGGGTTGGCAGACAGGTCTGCAAGAACTGACAGTGATGCCCACCATAGTGTGGAATTTGCTGACACTGCAGCCACAGGGCCAAAAGACTATAGGGAATGTTGCAGTAGCAGCAAGTTAGAAGAGGTTCATAACGTAACTCCTATTCTCACACCTCAGTATAAATCCAAGACTAACACAGTAAACTCTGGGTCTTTGCCTACACTGTTTCCCTGTCCACATCCACCACAACCAGCATCTTCTGAAAAGGACAGCCAGCACAGTCCTTGTTCCAAACTTGCAAGCTCTCCGGTGCAACCCAGCATTGATCATTTAGGGACCTATCATGCAGTGACCCCTGCAACTTCATCCCCTACACAGCAGTGCTCCTTGGATCCTTTGCAGAAAACAAATAAGTACTCCAGAGAAAACAGCCAGGAGATTTTACTAGCCTCACAGGATGAATATGGCACAGCAGAAGGTTGCAAATCTGAGGCTTTTAGTACAAAGGGACATGTTCGCTCCTTGGCAGAGCAGTTTCAGAAAATGCATGCAGTCTCCCAGAGAAAAGGTACTCATGAAAAAGGCTGGATTGCTGCAGTGTGTCAGGATGAGAAGTCTCCAAAATTAACACAAAAATCTTTCAACTCTTCATCCTCTGGTTACAGACAGGTAATCCATCAAAACCAAGAGAACAAAAACCAGTCTTCTGAAACGTTGCACTCAACTGTGAATATTAGGGATGGGGTAGTTTCTTTGGAGGGTTTTAGTGCTCAACATGTTGCTTCTAAGAGTGTTTGTTCTCATGGTGAAGAGCTGTGTAGAAGAGGTGGACAGAATATAGCTGATCCTGCACCCTACCTGGAAAGGCACTGTCGTGATGGCGGAATGAAACAGGTGGATGATGGAGCTACTAGTAGCATGGTTGCCTCTATGCCTGTGGACTGTTGGGTGGATAATGTTACTAGGTATTACAGTTCTCAGAAGGCTAAAAAGAATACTGAATGGCTTCCTGTGCCTGGGAGGAGTCCACCCCTTTCTGATCAGAGAGCAGTTGGAGATGACTTGAGCAGGATCCCAGTACATCTGCATCCACAGTGGAATCAAGACACAGAACAGGAGCTCTCAGAACTGGAATCCCTCTATCAGACTAGTCTGCAGGCATCTCAGGCCACTAGGCCTTTCTTGGGAAGACAAGACAGTGCTAGGTATCCATTTGACCAATCAGGTAAGAATGATGCAGCTGTTTTTCTTGGTTGACCTGCCTATGGGCTCCAATATAGGTGAAGGTATGTTTTTCAGTTGATTTAGTTAAATGAGAATGAATTTGTGCAGAGATGCAGAAGGATTCAGGTTATGGATTCTGAAAACTTTCTAACTATATATGTAGAGAAGCAGTGTGATAGCACTGCCTGGGCAGGCTGCAGAGTAGCTGTTGATCGTGGCAAAAAGAGCATTAAGAGTGACATGGAATTACTGATCCTGTTTTTAAATAGGGAGCTAGCTTTTTGGGTCAGGCTGCTGAAATTTGCTCTTTTAAAGTCCTGCATCACCTCTGGATTTGATTAAACTGTTTCTGTGCCTGAAGTTTATGTTCTCCACATTTGTGAATTTTAACTGATTGTATTGTCTTTGAGAATTTGGTCTGTACCTGGTTGAGGAGGATAACTTCTAAAAGTGTTTCCACATCTATGAGAGTTGAACTTGTGTTTTGCTATAAGTTGTGGAAAATTACTTGTTAAAACAGCACTAGGGGTACACAATCTGCATTAAGATCCTTGAGACGTTGTGGATTAGCTGGAGCCAACAGATCCTGTTGCTGGAGACACTCGATTAGAGTCTGATGATAGTAGTCTGGTTTCACTTAAGCTGATCTCATCTCCTGCCTGAGATAGGTCAACCTTGATTCTTACTTAGTACAAGTAAAGCAAATTTATTTATAATCCATATCAGAGCATTAGAGCTACCAGTTTTCTGGTTAAATACAACACAGCCTAAAACTTGATAAGAACCAAAGTGAGATAGATGAATAGATATTGCAATAAATACACAAGACAGGTTTTCCGATGCCCTGCACCCATGGAGGTGGAGCCTTCATCATTACTGACAAATCAAGCCTGTCTTTGAACAGGTTTTCTATGAAACTTTCTTGTCTTGCAGTCTACTGGCAGACCAGGTGACACATCTGAAGGTGGCTATTTTCCATGTGTTGTCCTTTTGGTTTTCTTTCAGAGTTAGGCAAGATCTGATCTCTCAACCTTGCAGATGCTCTCTTGCATGGGCTTATTTAATCAGATCTTACGTGCTTCTGCTTAGCTTACTGATTTTGGAAGCTCTTTCTGGAAATCTAACAGGATAAATCTGTAGTATTAGCTGGAACTTTGGAGTTCAGCCATAAAATGTCCTGTTTCTTATGCTAACACCCATTGCCTATTTTATATGAGACATGGATATTCTTCTAAAGTGATGTTTGTGTTTGAGATCACAGAATCATAGAATGGCTTGAGTTGGAAGGGACCTTAAAGATCATCTAGTTCCAAACCTCCTGCATGGGTAGGGACACCTCTCAGTAGATCAGGTTGCTCACATCTTTACTTCTGGTTTGCTGTGACTTTCAGATGTTTCTTCTGAAGTTCTACAAATTCGGTATAAAAACAAATAGTTGGAACCAGTGCATCTACTGTGATGAACTGGATGAAAATCACCTGAGTAGGTCTAGGACAGCTCTTTCTCACTTCTAGCACCTATTAATTCAATTAAAGCTGATGAATCTGGTTTATCTCATGTAACTTTAGGTAAGTTGCTTTTGATAGCTGATTTTTCTGTCCCTTTAGCCCCCCTAAAATATCCCATATCTGTTGCAAATGAGTGTTGGTGTGCAGCTAAGTCTTAAATAATTCAATTAACTGCTCCCCAGAAGCCTGGAAAAAGGGCAAGTGAAGCAGGCATGTGAGTGTCCTGACAGACTGTCTCCCCATGAAAAGTTGGGAGCTAGCTTATGTATTCATGTTCAAAGGATCTTTGACTTCTTGTTCTGTGTATATAGTCTGTCTCTCTGTCTTTGCTGGAGTCAGACCTAAGATAGTAAAAAATGTGCCATAACATGCAGTCAAGCTTTGAATTTAACTGTAGCATTTTCCTTCTCAGTCTCTGTGATTCTGGATGTGAGGAAACCACATGCTACAGCTGGCATGGGCCTCTCGAAAACCCCAACAGCAGAGATCGAGCGCAGTCTGTGTGGATCCACTGTCTCTTCTGTCTCCAAGGTGACATCTTGTTACTTAGGATGTGCTAGAGGGGGAAGGGCTTGGCCTGTGCAAATAAAATAATTTACAATGGGAGAAGTGGAATATGTTATGGAAAAGTTACTGAGGTCATGAATACTTATGTTAGAGAGAATTTTAAGTGCAGTCTAGCTCAGGATGAATTAGCTAAAAAATGAGTAACTGATACTACATGCAGTTTTTATGCAATCAAATTATCTCAATTCTGACTTTGAGGAACATATCCCTGAAAACTTAAGATCTAGTCTTTTTGAACATATTGACGTGAGCTGCCTGAAATCACAACTTATGGTAACTGCTTCTTGATGTTGCCACTTGCAGAGGCACAGACTTTTTTTCCTTTATGTCACTACATATTTTAAAGGGGGGGATAATTCAGTATCTGCTACAGTTGGTAGTTGGTCACCTCAGAGTGGGAGAAGATGCTTTTTCTTTTTTTGCTGGGGAGAAACTGTTTGAATAACTGGCAGTTACATATCAGTGCCTGTACATGAAAATATATAGATATTTTCAAGGGGAAACAACATTTCCTATAGTAACTCCATACTCATTAAAGGGAGCTTAAATATTCTTGTTTATTTAGAAAAGAGGAGAAGAGAGAAGGAACAAACATTTTGCTTGCTAGCATAAGATTAACAAGCTTCCAGCACTCCTCAAATAATCCTACGGGCTTTTTGGTTATGAGAAGACTGTAGTACTTTATCATAGGATGGTTCTGAGCTGCAGCCATGTTTATTTCTACAGGGCAGTGATGCCTGTAGCAGCAGTCAGTCCTCTAGGTAGATTTGTCCCAGCAAGGACTTTGTCCTGGGTCTAGATATTTGTAAAAGAATGAATCTCCCTTAGACAAATAAATCAGTGTATATTTACTAAAGAAATCAAGCTTATAAGGAATAATATTTTCAATCACCAGATCCAAACAGACCCATTTAAGTTCTCAAGGTAGTATCTGAATGAAGGATTTCAAAAAAGAAAAGGTCATGGGAGTTTCATTGAAGTACAGTGTGTTAGATTTACATTGATCTCTTCCTGATAGCTATTAAACGAAATTGATACTATGGTGAGCCTTTTCTGAAATGTGTGATACTATCTGCAGGTCACATATACCAGAGAACATAGCAGGGAACCAGAAGAGGAGGAAATGTACAGTGCAGAGAATTTCCGTCGTATTGCTCGCAGTCTCAGTGGGACAGTCATCTCAAATAGAGAAGAGACCTTGGTCTCTTCTCACAGTTTTGTAAGTAGAATGATGTGCAGCTTTCCAAAGAGCCATCATTGTGTGTAAGGATGCTGTTTTCTCTGTCTGCATTTAGTAGTTAACAAGCAAGAATAATAAGCCATGATGAAAGCTTGTCATTTTGAATTTTCTCTTTTTGGAAGAAGAATGAGCTTTAATTAATAAAGCCACCTTCAGGAATCATTGCAGAGTAGTACCTGCTGGAGCTGGTAAGCACGTGAGCTAATGTCAGTATTCAAAGACATCCAGTATAAACATTTTTTTCAGTTGACTTAGATTATTTTCAAGAAAGCTTTTAATACACCTGGAATTTTAAAAAGATCCCACTAATCATGTGAAAGTTACTGCTTTTTTGTGGGTATATTCAGCAAGTAGCATTTTTAGAGAGTAAAAGTAAGCATAAAGAGGAGGCAATTCAAGACTTGGTGCATAGCATGCAGCCAGTCACATACAGAAAGCAACTAAAAAGAGGGAGATTGATTTTTCCCATGTTATATCTCTTAAGTAAATTTAGGTGCATATTAAAACTCCCAGTCAGGAAACTTACATGAAAGTTCAGCTTGAATTGAATTTATTGTGAACTGTGATTAAGTTTTGATTTGAAACCAACTGCTTAATAGGAGTAGAAGAGTCTCAGTTGCAAAATCAGTTGTTTAGACCGGTTGGTCGGATTCTGTTTTTCTGCTGTGGACAATAAACTAAGAATACATCAACTTCTGAATGTTTGCTTCTCAGCCTGCTTTAGTTGAGGGCTTTAATGCATACTTTGAAGTGCTGGCAGAAGCAATTAAAAACCTCTGGCTGTCCAAGACCCTTCTCTCTGCTGAAGGCTTATATCCCCACAGCAGAAGCAGCTGATAGTATGGCTGTCACCACTCAAGTTATCCACTGGGCTGAAGTCTGTGATGGTTTGTTATTGTGCTATTCAGCCATCCCTGCTTTGGGGTAGGTACTTCCTAATAGAGGGAAGAGGTACAGCACTGGCAAGTACTCCAGCTGCAATGGAAAAATATGGTCATAGTCTGGAATCAGAGGTTTCAGTAAAGCCTGCTAGAAAATAAGAAGGATCAGGAATACCCTTTTAATTTCATGGCTTGTGTAGCATGGCAGTTCCACTGCTGACTGGCCTGTCATTGCTCTGTGGATTCAGTTTGTGAACCAAACCTCCCATGTGTGGTTGTGTTTGTTTTGGCTTTTTCTCCTTGGTATATTTCCACTCACATGATCCTACTAAGTAACCCACCAGTGCTGTAAGAGTCTTACTGCATTGATGCAGTTTTTATTTGTGTTTCTTTTTCACATATAGATGCATTCTTTTGTTCTGGTGACTAATCCCTTTCCTTGGTCAACACCATCTTTGCTTGATTCAACCCAACTCTTTGTTTACTCATCATTTTATGTTCTTTTCTTCTGCCTTCTCATTTTATAAAAGGAAGCACCAAATATGAGGAAAATGCCAGTGGACACCAACCACCGTTCTTCCAGCTCCACTTCCCTTCCTTCCCCCCATGATCCTCCTGTGTTTTCCTTTGATCCCCAGCACAATCCAAACCAGGTGCAGCACCTACCCCATGATGTACTGATGCCCATCATGATGGGCAAGGCACGTAACCCATCAGGTAATCACAGGACTTTTCATCCTCCTTTGTGATCAGAAATATTGCTGAAATACAGCTCTTCAGATCTTGTTTTTCATAATGATTTTTCACCATCTGTCTGCATTCCTCCAGAGACCTGGAAGGATGAATCACCTTCTCTGCCCTTTAGAGTTGTTCTGTGATTCTGTGCTAAGTGAACATAAGAAAAAGAGAATAATCTTTATGGAAACCTTATGATGACTTTATATAAATTAATATATTTTTATGAGTAGTGTATTCTGTATTCTGTAGTGTAAAAGTAGCAGGGAGCCCCACCACATGTCATGCATTAGAGTACTATCCACAGGCTGCTCATTCCAGTAAATCAGACATGTAAATGTGCCAGTAGAAATAACCAGTTCCTGCATTAGAGTTATTTTCCCTGTAACAGCCATCAAAACCAGTTTGATCTACCAGTCTTGAATTACTTTGTTAGGCTCCTCCTATTTGGTAACAAAAGGGCTATTAAAGAAATCTGAAGTCTGTGAAAGCAGCTGTGGTAGGATAAGGAAGAAATGCAGTGAGGAAAGTGAATGCTAGAAAGGGTACAGCTAGCTTTAATTTAGTTGAACATCAACCAGTAACTGGATGTTGTTTAATTTTTCTTCTGTCACCTTTTGGCCACAGCTGAAAGTTCTGAGAGGATTAAATAAAAAATATAACTAAGGAAACACATTTGTTTATTTATTTATTTATTTATTTATTTATTATTCCCAGGAGACCAGAAGAACACCATCCAGAAACTTCTGGTTGTGCCTGACAGGGGTGAAGCTTTGCAAGGTGAAGACTTCCCAGGTGTGGCACTGAGCTATGGGAGTCTCCCTTGTGCACCCAAAGGCACCCTCTCCCAGGGGCAAAAGCCTCTTGATAATCCACGTTTAGGAGGTGGAGCATCAAGTGTTTCTGGCCGTTGGCTGAACATGAGCTACGCTGCCAGGCAAACAGCCACGTTACCAGATAAACGAACAATGCTCTGGGGGAAACGTGCTGGCCAGCCAGGCAAGAGTTTGCAGGAAGGCTTCCTCCAGCAGTCTTTGCAACATCAAATGCATGAATCTTATGGCATAGGTTGCAGGCTACCAGCCAGCACAGACTACAGCACTTTAAGAATACCACATGAGCCTTCTTGGGATCCCGGTGCCTCTCAAGGTTGTCCTGTGCCCCCTTCTTGCGTTAAGGCCCCGGGTCCAAGGAGAGTTGATATGCCCCCAGAAGACGACTGGCGACAGAACAGCTACACCCCTCAGCCTGGCAGAAGGCGAATGCTGCCAATTCACGCGATGGATGGGACTTTTTCTTCTGCTTCCGAGGCACACAGGAATATGCTGGCTCGAGCAGCAGCTGCTGGCACCATGCGAAATAATGGCTGGTGAGATCCCATCCACTCCACGTGCCCTCATAAACCGCCCTGTGAACAGACTATAGCTGTTGCCAGAGCATGGATTACATGGAGACAGCAAACTCTTTCAGGCAGTCTCTGTGCCAGTCTTGTTTTAAAATGTAGCTATACAGTATGTGGAAACTAATTGCACTGTATTTCATTTCTGACACTACTGAACTGCTGTCTGGAGGGGTAATCTTGGCTATTCTAGTCCTGGCCTCTCCCAGCAAAAAAGTGGTATAGGAATGGTGTGCTCCAGGGGCATTGGTTTACGGGTAAGTTCAGAAGTATGTGCGTGTTTTGAAGGAAGATGGCCACAAGGATGTTTTTAAGGACTGTTTTTCATGAAATGTAGCTTTGATTAATTCTTCACATTAAAAAGCAATCCTTTTGTTTTCCTCTCCTTCCTCTCTCCTGTTCCTTCCTAGGGGAAAAAAACTGATCCACCTTCCAGGTTCCAGTAAATATGCACTTGGTAGGCCGGCAGTTAGTAACGCAAAACCCAGTTTTCATTGTGCTGAGATCTCTGCCTGAGATCACAGCTTTAGCTGCTGCTGAGGAAGTGGCAGGGAGACAACTGTTCATTTGTAAACAAGAATTTTCTCCACTTCCTTAAGGCAAACTAACAATGCTTCAAACAGAAAAGACTGTTAATGCTGCACGCTTAATTACACCAATGTAAACTCAGAATAAGTTTAACTATTTTAGTGTCAAACATACTTGCTTTTGTAAGTATTTTTCAAATAAATATATGAAAATAGTTCCATTTACTTGTCTGTGTATGAACTTTCTTTGCTAATTTGGCTTTACTCAGCAGTTGGCCTGAAACTGCTGATTAATGTTCTTAGGCACTAACAGTAATGGCCAGTAATGTCCTTTGAAAAGCATTTTGAGACTTCCATGTTGGAGGCAAAACTACAGAATGTGTGCAGGTTGGTAGTATATGCAAATAGGATGCTTATCCAAAAAACTAATTAGAAATTACTGGTGTAGTCAGACGTGTCATTTTAATGAGTTGCACTCCTGCTCTTGCATATGCTTTCAGGTGTGGTGGTTATGAGTAGTTTAAAAACGTGGAGGGTTATTCCATGCTGACATTGAGTGGGGTTGCAGCTGTGGTGGTTCTACAGCCAGTGAAATGTGTAGGCTGCCCTCTAGTGCATGGCACTGCTTGGTAACCTGCTCTCGCTGTAGCTGAGGGTCTTTTAATTTCATGTTTTGCACCTCAGTGCTTGGTGGATTTTCATCTGTTCTTGCTGTTTAGGTTGAGATTGAGTCTCATTCATTTTAGTAAGTGTAATTTCTTGTTTTCTCGTTTCTAAATAATTGCTATTTTGTCTGTTATTGTTAGAGTCTCATCTAACTACATCACGCTAAATGGTGTTTTACATTTGGGATTATGTTGCACACTTTGTAGTTAACTGCCCCCACTAGCTCTCGTGACCAGAGCAAAGCACACTCTTCTTCCACCTCTCCATTCAAAAAAAAACCTACCAACTTTTGACTTTTTCACATAATGGATTTGCCAGTTCAATAATGTGAAACGTTCAACAGTACTCATTTTACTGGTGTTCTACATGTAAAACAATGGAGTGTTATTTAAGGTTTCCCAACAGATAAGAAGTTGTTCCTCTCTCTGGCTGCACGTGAACATGCCATAGCCAACTGCTAATTTTCTAGCCATAGAAATTACAATTTGGGGAAATTACTGCAGTGCAGAAGTGGATATTTGGACAGAAACATTCCTGTTGCAGTTCTTTCTCCCTCTCATTGGTAGAAAGATGCTACTGGAGTAAAGAGAATCTGGGCAGAATCAGCCTGTTTGTTTTCAGCTTTTTGTTACCTGCAGCAGCTGGAGAAAGTTACAATAGCTACAGAATGCAAATGAGGACATTGATAAGTATTTGATGCTTTTCTTGACTACAGCTCTAAGAAATTCAGATTTCAGAGTGAGGCTTAAGTAGTCTTGAACTCCATTATATAAAAAAATAATCTGCCAGAATAAAGTACAATGTCATCTCTTCAAGAATATGAAACATTTTTGAATAAAGAAAATGTGCATGCTTAGATTAATTTTTTATTGTTTTATTTTAATCCTAGCTACCAGGAAGGAGGAAGTACACTTACATAAAGCTCTGGAAAATAACTGTGAATTGATACAACTCGATCTAATAATTGGTGGCATTCAGTTTTTCTTTAAAAAGGAAGCTGTTGTTTTTATTCATCATCATAGTTCTATCTCTCAGGTTTCAAAACAGATTTACAAATGTCCTCTGTATATCAGTTACTTACTATTAAATTAATTCAACCAGAGGCCTGAAAAGGAAAAGTTGGGACATGACCTCTGAAATATCTCCATACCAAGCAGTATGTTAGTATCTAAGAATAGAAGCTAACTGAAGTAGTTTCAGCAATAAATTAAACATTGGAGAAAATTTGAAGCTGGCAAAATACCTTTACTTCATCTGTAGCTTGTTTCTGCAAGTCTTAATGAGGTTTGTAAATTAATATGTACCTTGTAATTCATTTCACTAACTGCTTAGTTGCAAGGCTCTTTGATGCTTATTGGCTATTTACACCCTAGAAAGGTACCATCTCTCATTGTGTTTGTAATATGTTTAGACCTGGCTGTGTAGGGGGCAAAAAGAGCAATAGTAAAAGGAAAAGTAACTTGGTGTTCTAGCAGTAGCAATTTTGTGTAAATGTAATAATTCTGTATATGGAAAAGGAACTACCTAGTGCAGTTCTGTTTCTTGAAGGCAATGGAGTTTGTGCACACTGTTTATGGAAATCATACTCAGACCTGCTGAGGAGCAAATTTCTTCAAATGGAGTGTGTGCTGGAGTGTACATCACTAATGAGTCAACCAGAATGCACTCTGCTTTAGAGAAGTGAGCTAGAAAAGTGCAAGGTAAGTGCCTAGTCCTTCCTAGACAAAGGCTGCTGCATCCACATTAAAATGCTGGTGATTTGGGAAAAGTGAAGGAGCTATCTTACTGATATTTTCTGTGATTGCTAAGATTGCTGAAATTGGCTTACCAGTGATGGTTGAACTGGGTAGGATGTGTACAGTGTAGGCAGGATCCCAGATAACTGGCAGTCACACTTGTTTTGCATTTAATGTCATGTGGGGAGAGGGCCAGGGTAGGTGTGTGGGGAGAAGAGAAGGAAAAGATGAGCAAAAGAGTGGATTGGAATAGGAAGGAACAGGCAGATAGATGAAAAAGACACAATGAAAGAAAATTTGTGCATTACATCTCACTTAAATGTGTCTGTCTTTCCAAAGAACATGCAAGATTGAATTTTCTTTCCTTCTTTCAAAGGATAGATTCCTGGACCAAGGGGGTCCTCAGCACCAGTCTGCCACTGAAGCTTTTGAAGAGGAAAGACTGGCTGATGTAAAGAGCAAGCAGTGTTCTTTGTAGGAATCTTTAATAATGTTCATGCCATGGTAAGCAAAACTGAGCAGAAACACTTACATACCACTGCTGTATGTATAAACAGATGTTGGGCAAACAGTCTAGGTTAAGTTAGTGTCTACGCCAGCTGGGGCAAAGATAAAAATGTGCTTGGGCTTGACAAATACCTTGCTTAAGTTAGATGTTCTGGAGTCACTACTGTGCTGTGTCCTTTTCTTCACTATGGGTGGCAAAAAGCAAAAGTATGACACTTTCATTCATCTGTGCTTGCTGCCTCCAGTATGATGTCACTGCGTAGCCTCTAACCTTCTCATGCCTAGTTAGATACCTGTAATGCTCCTTTTATGCTAGTTCTTCTACAACTTCTATCAGTTTTACCTTTAAAGTTGCCTTTAAAGTTTCAGAAACTGCTTTAGAAAAAGCACGCTAGATAATTTTATTATCCTGTCATGCTACTCCTGAAATAATTTTCTATCTGCCTCACTCTTCTCATTCATTGAAATATTTTTTTTAAATCTTTTTAAACCAAAAAAGTATAACTTGGAAATGTTTTTCCTTTGGCTAATGGAAAAATAACAACTAAGACCAGCTATACAACACTTCAGAACACTGAGTATGTTTTGCTAGGATATTGGGGGAAGTAGATGAAAATGGATTAGTTCAACTGACAAAACCTTGTTTATTGGCATCAATAGAATTGCTTTAGCATTCATTCTTGAGTGCGTAAGCACTGAATATACTCAAGAATAATAAGTTCAAGTGTAATTTGTAAACTAACTTACATTAAGTTTATTGAAGGAGGGTTATCTTGAGTTTGGGATGGCCCAGTCCCAGGTGATTAACCAGTGAATCATAGGCTTGAGAAGCTTTAAGTGTGTATATATCAGTAAACAAAAAATTTTAAACATTAATACATGAGGAAAATGAGTACAGCCAAGCTGCACTTTAGTAATAAATCTAAGAATCATTCCATATTGTTAAATTTTAGTCTTTTTTACTACTCAGGCAAAGTGATCTTGATGGCAGTCTAGGGCTGTCTGTCATTGCAGATTTTTTTTCAAAATTTATACCAGTTAATTGTTATGTGACTGTCACTTGAGGAAGTTCCAAGCATAGAACTCTTGTTAATAAAAAAAAAAAATATTAAAAAATCCAACTATTTTAAGATTGTCTGAGGTAGCTTAAAGCATATTAAAGCATGAGCATGTTAACATGCAATACCTATGTGAAGAGTAAATGGTAGGTGAGCAACTGGTGGAGCTAGCTACATGTTTAATGCTTGAAAATAATGTGCTTTCAAATTCCTGCAGTTCCAATGCAGCATTCTAAACTTCAGCTTTTTTTTAGAAGTTCAGACTGACTTTTTAAATAAATATAAAATATGTCAATAAAAGTCAAGTCAACAAAAAGTCAGCTGCAAAATTTTAGAAATCAGGTATGTATTTTTAAGTACATTAAAGAAGAAATAACATACTATTAATGACTATTAACTGTTCATCACTTGCTTTAGTAATTCAGTTAGTTTCTCCAGGCTCAGTTGATGTTAACCATTTTAGCGCTATAGACTGATGTTGCTTCACTGCACTTAAAGGCTTAATCAAGCTCTTTAATATAGCAGATATTACAGTCAGGTGTTTGTGACACCTGATGTTTATCCAAAGAGTGAGTGCAGGGAATATGTGTGGGAGTCTCAACTGATTTTTCACAATAAACTACTGATTTGAACAAAAGGATGTAATTAATAGGAAAAGCTGAGATGGTACAGACCAGAAAATAAAACCTCTCATAGTTTATGGGGGGGGGGAGGAAGCCCACTGCTCTCCAGTGGTTTTATAATTTTCTTATTGCATATAATTTGCTGGGTCAACATACATAGTAAAAAAGCCTTGAAATTCTTATGTGGGGTTATTTTGGGATATTCTTTTCTGCACTCATTTAACTATTAGTTACAACCCCAGGTTTGCCCCATTATGAGAGTCAACCCAGTTCCAATGGAACAGTTAATTCTTACTAATACTTAATGGTGTTTGATCTCAGTAGCTTGGTAAAAGAGGATTAAACTGGAGGTACAGTTGCACTTCTACTATCTGGTAATAATGCCCAGATATGTTTGTGATAAAGACTACATGCACTCTTCAGCAACTGACTCATGATAACTGCCTTTATGCGTTTGTTTCCACTTCTCCCCTGCACTCTAGTTTTCTGTAAAATTACCTAATGGATTCCTCTCATCTGTAGGACATCATGTTCATGGACCAGCATGCATCATCAAAGTTTAAAAAAAAAAAAGTTTTGCCTTGTCAAAGTTTAAAAAAAATAAGTTTTACATCATAGTTCCTCTTACAGAGCAAGAAGATTGCTGGTTTTCAATAAGGCCCTATATGTAGACCTGCTTACCTTGAATACTTTTGTCAGTTAGGTCTCTTGCATGTGGAGGCTCTGAGAAAACTAGAGAGAACACAAAGGAGGGCAACAAAAAGCTGAGTGAACTCAATTTTTAGAGTGAGTAGAGGTGACTGGATCATAGTCTATTAATATCATCAAGGTAGTAAGATAAATTAAGAGAGGGAATTGCTTGGTCTCAGATGGTAAGAGAGAGAAAGCAATCACTTAAGCCTAAGGAAGGAAAAGTGTGAACTAGATAATAAAGGCAGGGAAGGAATGCTTTAAGCAGAGCAAGTGACCAGTGTTTTGAGGAACCTAAAGAAGAGTTTGAGGTACCATCACTCCAGAGGTGTGAGATTTAAATTAGAGATGTGGCTGGTAGATTTTTTTTGTATGAAAAAAATGCCTAAAATTCTAGAGTCAGGCTAAATAGCACACAGGCCAAGTTGCCTTAGCCTAATTTTTACAGTTGTGGCATGATGCAAGGGGTGACCGTGGCCTTGACTAGCCTTTTAAGTGTAGTCTGTACTTCCACAGTCTGTTCATAAATGTTACTGGGGAAAGAAGGAGGTGTGTGCAGTAAGGGATTATAAAAGTATAGAACTGTAATAGTTAATTAACTTATAATTTATACCGAGAACTATCTAATAATTTTCTCCTGTTTTCTTTTTAAGTCAGTGCAGCTTCTCAGTACAGGTGACGTTAGCAGCTAGGATATTGCAGTGATACTGATTTCATGATGCTGGAGAAAATGGCTTAAGACTAAGCTTTCAACTTTTCTGAATGATGCCCTTGTGTTATGGATAATAAGGTTTGCTATTATAAAAAACTGGCTTGGGACAGTAGGGAAATCTTGTGTCCTCTTAAAAAAAAAAATTAAAGTATTCATATTGAAACTTAGAACAGAAATATGTAAAAATGTATTTAAAATAAAATATGGCTTGTTCTGAGGCAGTTTCACAGTTTATAGCAACCACAATACCATTTCTGGCAATTCAGAAAGGACAGTTTTAAGCAGTCACTAGTGGCAGTCAATGAAATGGAACAACTTCTTAAAAGTTTTGTTTTCCTCATCTTATTCTCCTGCTTATAGCATGTCTTCCCTTTCAGACCTGGTTTAACTCTGCAAGATTTGCTCTATGCATCTTTCTCTTGGGATCTGGAATATATCTCTCCCTCCGGTGATTCAATTTCCTTCTTAGAGTTATCAAAAAGTCCTTGTTGGGTAATGAGATGATTCTGGGACATTGCATTGTGCCAGTTTTAAAGATATGTCACTGTTAGCGTCAGAAGGGACTGTTCTGATCATCTGACCTCCTGCATAAGATGGTTACAGAATTTCACATAGTCGTTTTTATGTTTAACTTCTGTCTGAACTTCAATAAACAGCACTTGTTGTCAGGTAACAGCTTGCTTAAATATAATTGCTACTACACCTTGCAGTACTAGGTATGGGGAGGTGTCAGTAAGGTCCAGGTTTTAGCACAGCACCTTTTTGTTTAAGTATCTTTTGCAGGCAGCTTCAGTGTGTACTGCTTCGAGGTGGAGCAGGAGGAAGATACGGATCATCTGCACTCCAAATAGCTCCGTACCCCATGATCAGAATAAGATGGATTGGCTTGATTATTCCATGTGCTTCTCTTGCTGAGTTGTTTCTCCATTATGAAAGCAGTTGTTCAGAAAGCAGACCAGTGCTAGCTGCTAGCTAATGGTTTGGAATATCCAGACAGAATAGGAATTGGGTTTTTTTTAATTTATTTTTTTAATTAGGTATTAAAATGTGTGGAATGAAATGGCCACCTGGTGGCAAAGCTGAACATGAAGTAGAATGTGACTCCTTTTCAGAAATACTTCTATTTGTCTGGCATTTGTGGGGAAACTGTCAGGATTACAAAGGCACACTGACTTCTCCCTGTAGGGCCACATTTCTGTTGTCTGCCTATGTTCCTATCATACTAATGCTAATTGTGTCACTAGCAGAAATAGTTTGATTCCTCAAACATGAGACCACTGAATCAATCAGCTTTGCTTTCACCATGAGGTAAGTTGGGGGAATGTGCATGCCCCTTCCAGAGTTTCTAGCAGATTTAGAGACCATACAACATGAAAAACCTTCAATGCCAAGCTACAGGGCTTAAGTAGCGTTCTGTGGGCTTTGGTATTGTCCTAATGACCAAGGCACATGCTCTTCATTTTAATGAGGCAAGATGGAATATGGTGGAAAAATTGCAACAATAGCACCCCAGGGTAACTGTGCTAGCTAACTTCTCATTCTAGCTTCTGTTATTAAAAAAGTAATTCAAACTATTGTTTTTAATGTTTTCAAGAGGTGTGGTTTGTAGGGAGACATAACACCATTTATCACATCATCCTGATGCATTTATGGGCGAGAGAAACCAGCTTGATTTTCATCTGTATGAATCTTTTCTTCAGGTGATATGACTGCAAGTATTTCAGCATGCAGGGCACTAGATATGCTGCCTAGAAGCTGATGGTGTCTTCTCCTTGCACAGCATCGTAACAATTATGCTCTTCCTCAACCAGAGTTCTGACTGCATCAGCCCTTGTTACTTCACACCCCAGAAGAGACACGTTGCCTGCTGTCTCATGAGAGAAGTGAGCCATTGAAAGAATTAAGAGGCATTTCTCTTGCAACTGCATTTCAGGTGAGGTGAAAGGGTGAATCCTGACTACACTCAGGCTCCTGTCATGTTTGGAAAAATAGGAAGAAAGAAATTTGTTTGAGAATCTCTCTGCTGTTTCATGCTGTCAGACATTCAAACCGCATTTATCACCGAGTTTCTCTCCATTGTAAATAGGAAACTGAAGTAATCTCCCCTGCTCCTTGTTCCAGCAGATGTACTTTTTGCTAAGTCAACAGGAGCAGTGTTTACTCACTGCCCTTCCTATCCTGTGCTCTCACTGCATATACCTGCCATGCAATAAAAACGCAAGGTCAAACTGAGCTCTTGTGTAACCCATCAATTTTAATGTATTTTTCCTTGAGCCAAACTGCTTTTCATGCTTAAGACGGCAGGGTTATCCTTTTTGTTTGGCCCTCAATGAGGCAAGAAGCAAGACCTTGTTGGAAACTGACCTCTGAATGGCTTTTATTTTTTAAATTCATTATTTATTCGGTGAAATAGTTAGCACAGTGCAGTCCAGCTAACGTGTAAAAGCTGTGTTACTGCAAAGCAGCAACTCTCCAGATACATTACTTTTGTTTAAATATGGTTATATGGATATGTTTAGATGTTTGATAGATCTGACAGGGTTTGTTGGCAGCTGTGATGCCAAATCCTGAGATTTTTTTGTTTGGTTTTTTTGGGGGACTTTTTTTTGTTTGAACTTGTTGTTTTAAACCAAGTGCATTTCTGTGATCTTAACTACAGTGCAGTCCTAAAGCCAACCTGCACTGGTGTACCAGGATACATTGGAGGAGAAAGGATGAAGTTAACATCTGGTAAAAAGGACAGCAGGAACGACTCAGCTTCTTTCATCAGCACAGTTCATTTAATACAGAATAGTCAGAACGAATGACCAGATCAGTCATTTAGTACAGTTGTACCAACCCTTCTGCTAAGGCAAATCGCACACGTGGCAGGACCTGTTGCCCTACACACGGTTTGCAGGGTTTGTGTCTCACAGCAGGGCTGTGGCAGCTTTCAGGGGGGTCAGGGACGGGGCGGGGGCAGCTGGTGCTGCCACTTCCAAGGCTTCTGCCTCCCTCCTTTGCCCTCTGTTGTTCAGCTCCAAGCGTCGAGCAGAGCTTGGCTGAATTACCTGGTGCTGGGCAGCTGCAGTAAGCTGTGTCCAGGTTTCTCCTGGGGGGACAACTCCTTTTCCCCGCTCGGCAGGCTCGCCCGGCGCCGGGGCCGTGCGGCTCCTTCCCCCAGCGCCGCAGGCAGGTGCGGGAGCCAGAGGAACCCGAGGTGCGGGACGCCCGCGCCCCTCGCCGCCCCACAACGTGGCTCCCCCGCTGCCGGCGGGGCCTCGCCCTGCCCGGCCGCCGCGGGCGGGAGCGGCCGGCGCCGGGCGGAGCTCTCCATGGTGCCCCTGCCCGCGGAGGGGCTGGGGGGGCCGGCCCGCCCGCTCGCCTGGCGTTCCCCTGCCCTCCCGCCCGGCCTTCGCGGCTCGGCCCAGGGGCGGGACGTGCTGCGGGGCGCCCCCGCCTCCCCGCTCCCGCCTCCCCGCCCGGGGGCAGAGCCCGCGGGGCCGCAGCCGCCGCTCCGCGCCGCCCCGCAGGCAGCGGAGTTTCGCCACGCTCCCTAACGGCCGCGCCAGCGCCGCGGCGGAGCCGGGAGTTTCGCCACGCTCCCGTAGTCCCCTCGCGGGGTGGCGGCGCGGTGCATGCCGGGCCCGAGGCGGACTGTCCCCTGGCTGCGCGAGGAGCTGGGCGCCGCGCCTGCCGCCATGTTCCGCCGGGCCGCCGCCGCCCCGGGCCTCTAGCCGCGCCCGCCGCTGCCGGCCCCGCGCCCGCCGCTGCCGGCCCCGCGCCCCTCTCCCCGCCGGCGGAGGAGGCGGACCGAGGCGCTGCCGCGCCCAGCAGCTGCCGGCGGAGCCCGACAGCGCCCAGCGATGTCCGCCAAGGAGGGGAGCAAGGTGCTGCTGCTGTCGACCCACGGCACCAGCGAGCGCGCCGTCAAGGGTGAGCATCCCCGGGCCTGGCGGGGCGAGGGCGACATGGCTGCCTGGGGGGGCGGGAGCCGCCACTCCCGGCGGGCGGAGGCCGCCCGAGTGTCCAGGGCTGCCCGGGCGCGGAGTGGCGGCCCGTGCCTGGGGAGGGGGGCCCTCGAGATGCCCACGGACGGGGACGGAGCGGCGTGTCCGCGGAAGGGCTGCCCGGCTGCCTGCGGGGGCGGGGGGTGCTCGCCCCGGCGTGGAAATCCGCGGGATCGGCTCTGTTTGCAGAGGGGAGGCCGAGCTGAGCTGGCGTTACCTGCGGCGAGCCCCGGAGCCGCCCGTGCACGGCTGCGGGCCGAGGCGGGGCCGGAGGCCTGGGCCCCCGCACCTCCCGCACCTCCGCCCAGGTGCGCTGCTCGACCTTCTGGCACGGGTGTGCCCGTGCTCTGGGGGCCACCGGCTTCCCCGCTGGGGTCTGGCCCCTCCACGCCTCGCTCTCGGAGGGGGTTTTCCTCAGTCGGCGCAGAGGAGATCCTGGTAATTGCAGAAGCTGACAGCGCCGAGGGAGTGGGAAGATGCTGCCGCCCCTCCTATTGGCTGCTGGTCTCAGGTTCCCAGTTCTGATAGAAAAAAAACTCACCTTGATCTATTTCTTCGTGGCCTTTCTTGGTAGCAGAATCTCCTGGGAAGCTTTGAAAAGTCGAACGTTATACTTCTCAGAAGAGAAAGTAAAACGTTTTTTAGGAAGATACACCTGTGTAAAGCTAAGATAGTCTAGTGACCAAATACCGTATAGTATCAGGATCCTTGTTCCAGAGCACATCGAGTATGTCATTTTAGCGTTTGGGAGGGTAATAACCTTTCGTAACTGAAATATCCTAAAATATATTCATTAGATCTCAACTGTCAGTTAAGATGACAGCATAGGTAGCACTTCAAAACTTTTCTAGGTTATGTTTAGTCAAATTACGGATAATTTTATTTTATTCTTGAAGGTTTTGATATTGAATTGTATTTGGCTATGGCAGTGTAGTTGTTTGTGGTGGCAGACCTAGGCTCTTGAAATTCATGGCTGTACACAAAGCAGTCTGCTTTTAAAATTTATGTTCCTAGGAGCACAGCGTCTGACTGATTTCAGAGGGGTGGAGGTCTGTCAGTTTAACTTTTTATGTAATAGGGGGTCTTGAGAAATGAAAAGGATGCCGTTTGTATTCAGCAGGTCTTAATTAAAGCCTTGGAATCCCATAGTATGTTTTGGAAATCGGCATGTTTTCCAGTAAGCTGGAAAGCTTTACTCACAGTAAGTTGTTACTCATTTTGGATTGCTTAACCTGTTGATTTGTTTGAACAAATTGCAAGAGTTGAAGTAGAAAATGTTAAAACTAGTCTATTAGAAACTTGTAGAAACTTTAACATGCAGTGCTTAGACTTGTTGGATTTTTGTACCTTTACTGCAATTTGTTGTAACAAATTTAGGTCTTCAAACAATGCAGGAAAACCAATGGTAAGCAATTAGATGCTTTAGAGTTCTCTGGAAGCCTGCAGATTTCCAGTCACTTAATAATTCAGCTTATTAAAGGGGACCTACGCATCTGGTTGTTCAAAATCATAGCTAAGACTAGCTTTGTTCTAACAGGATTACAGCCTGGGGTTACTTCTTATTTCTTTGAATGTGAATGTGTAGGAGGCAGAACTATTGTAAAGGTAATTGATTCGATAGCTTCATCTGACATAATTACAACCAGTTAAATATTTGTATAGCAGCATTTTTCTGTTCCTTCTGTTGACCTGTCCTGTCCATACCTATCGTGCTGAATCATTGGCTTCTGGAGAAAACCTGGACAGCTGTGCCAAGCTGTCTGTGTTCTCAATATGAAGGACAGAGTGGTTTGCTTCTCTCCCCATTAGGTGCAGTGCAGTTAGAAATATTTTTTTTAGACAGTGACCCAAGGGTTGCAAGGTTGCAGGTTATGTCAGTGCTTAGTGGGGGCATCTGTGCAACACAAGTAATGTCTGTTGAAGGCACATTAAAATCTGACTACTATATCATATCCCTCTTCACAAACAGATCGGTGCCTCTCTCGTACCAAGAAATGTTCACTGTGCTCTTACCTATTGTACAGTGAATAGGTTACAGATATGGCAATACTCTCTTAAGGTGAGGTCACTGTTTTTGTCAAGACAACACTGCATGCCAGGAGACCTAGAAGTTTTAATTTTTCATACTGGCAGTGTATGGACCAGGCATGCTGGTGAAACTGTTAAGGCAACAGTTCAAATGTCTTACATTTTAAATTTCTGTAATGCTTATGAATCACAGTAGAAATTGCCTCTTTTTATCCTAAGTATCCACTTATACTTTGGGGCTTATTCGTGAATTTCTTTACTGGATTAAGGTTTGGGGATTCTTTTTAAGGCAGTAATTTTTCTTGTTTCTTTTTTTAGTGTGATCCACTGTAGGAGAAATAAAAGTGTAAAAGTGTTTGAAAATGTTACTTTTTTTTCTGTGCCAGCTCTGTTCCCAAGAAAAAACATCCTTGGGGCACCCAGGCTTTCTGTCTCTCCTTGCTGAGACATTTCATTTATAATGTTCTCCTTGAGAACAGCCACAGAGAAAAATGTAGCAATATTATCTGGTGTGTCTGTGTATTGGTCCATGTTTCAGCTTTCATGCTTTCCATGTTCTAGCTCTTTTGGGGAGGAAATGTGAATTCAGAACTTAATGCCTCCTGGTATTTCTATTGTTTCCTCTCTTGCTTTTATTTTTTTTTATGTTTTCCTTCCCTGTATTACGGGAAAAAGGGGAAAAATAATAGAAACCAATAAGTTTCAGAGGCTATGAGAAACTATATCCTTTACCACTAATAATGTATGTTGGCAGAAATGGGCAAGAGGTGCTTACCCAAGAGAAATTATTAAATTATTGTATCATCAGTAACTAATCTTTTCTAACAAGGTAATAATTAGGATTTGTCCCCCCTTATGCTTTCAGCTGTGTATTTAGCAATTAATGGGAAGTGCATATATCTAGAAAAATATCTGGAAAGTTATTGGGTGTAGTATTCATTAAACATATATTTAATAAACCTAAGAATGACTTTAAATATGTAGTCTATATTTTCTAGCTGTGTGAGTCTGTATGCCTTTCCAAGCATGAATTGCATCATCAAAGATCATTGTTGGCATTTAGCATGTATAAAAAGCACAAATTTCCTCTTTTTGTGGCTTAGTTAAATTGCCTAAGTAATTTGTAATTACAGAGTTTCCTGTAAATGAATGGTTAGCTATGGAATTGAAATGTCTGAAGTCAGTTTTTGGCATTTGGTTCCCAAAAGGTGTCTTGTGGCAAGGCTGTTACTGCTTTTTTTAATACAGGTGAGAAAATGTTTGTGTCATCATGATTCACTGTTTTCTTAGACACCCTCTTCATCTTTGAAGGATGATTCTTAGTGTTTTACTGTCTCATGGAAGATAACATTTTCCTCTATTATGTTCTGTCAAAATCATGGGAGGGAGGGGGAAGGGGATACCTTTTTCTTCTAAACTGCTGCTGATATTTAACTGCTGTATTTGGGTCGTTTGGGTTTGCCTTTCTGGATTATTGACTTTTCAGTGGGAGTGAATCTGTGAATCCCAAAATGACTAACTCATAGCATTGAGCAGGGTCCTAAATTATGACACAAAGAGCTACTTTTTAATTATTTCCTTGTAGGAGAAAAAGAAATCATTGCAGTATTTAAATTCAAAGTTCAGTCTGGTAAAAAAAAAAAAAAAGGTAAAAGGATAAATGCTTACAGGCAGCATGAAGGCTGTTTTAAAAATAAATATTATAATATAGATAATTATCTTCGTAGTTATATATAATGATAACATTGTAAGGCACTTAGAATGTTTTTATGCTGCTGGTCAAAAATTATTCTAAAATGAGCCAGAAAAGCATCAGAGTAAACAGAGTATTGAAAGGTTATACTTTAAAAAAAAATAAAAAATCACAGTTTTGTTTTGAGAGAAACTGTGGAATGGAACTGAATTCTGATAAGTCAGTGTTTGACTGGCCTGTATGCTTCTGTTTATTTGTTTGTTTAGGAAGATGGTTAGAGTGAATGAATGTTAAAAATAACAACTACAAAACTCCCCAAAACGCACCCAAAAACGGAAGCCTGCTTTAATTTCAGTAAGGTCAATTGGCAGTTGAGGCTTGAGTAGGTAAGGCCAGAGCAGAAAAATCTGGCAACTTCTTACATGTGTGTTTACTGCATAAAAACTAAGGACTCTTTCACATGAGTCAATTCTTATTGCTGAATGGAACCAAATAATTTTCTTGTTGAAATGTAAGTGGTTTCAGAACTTATCAACAAAACAAATGTTAAAAATGTCCCAGAACCAAAATACATTTGTCTAGTGGATCTAAAAGAATTCTTTGGGGTTTTTGGGTGAAAAATTGCAGATTTATTTTCCATAGCCTGTGGCATAACTCATCTTCTGAGTATGAGAAATGGAGCACAGCAGCATTTTTTTAAAAGCTCTAGATTGAACTGGAGAGCTGTAGATCAGTAGGTTTAATTTAAGCAGACTCATAGCACTTGTAAGAAAGAGTGGACTAACTGTCCCTAGGGAAATATAGTATTAAAGATGAGATGATACAATTTTCATAGCTGGAAATCAAGAGAAATTGTTAGAATGTTTTGAAGGAGTCTGTGAACTGGTTGATCCAGGCAAAACTATTCATCAGGTGCCTTCATCAGAGCCTTTAAAACAAGCAAAAGAGGAAATATCTTCTTTTGGATCAAAATTAGTTAGGTAAGAAAGGATATTAGTAGATAATAAATTTCCATGGTTGCAGAAGGTTAACATCTGTCATCTGTGCTCTTTAAATATATTGATAAGTTATTTAGAAAACAGAGTGAATGGCAAATAACGCTTACTCAGGTAGTAAACTTCCAAAGATGTTCCAGGAAGCTCTTGTTAAATGAGCACCTGGGCAAGGATTTGCAGGAGATGCTGTTCCAATAAAGGCAGAGTAGAGACTACAGGGAAAGAAAAATTCTTGCTTAAACATAGAGGACAGTGAACTCAGGAAAGAAATACTAGGGTCTATATAGGTAATATTCCAAAGATGTTCATGCAGTGCCAGTCTAACAGACTGGTAGGAATTTAGGGATGAGTATAGAAAAAAGTAGACTGCACCATCATGACATTATATGCATCTTGTGTTCTATGAGCATCTTTAACAGCAGTATGTAATTTTGGTTCCCCTTCCTGATTTTCTTTATTTAAATATGTGTTCAGAGGCACAGAGTGGCTTTTATGCGAGGTGGAGCAACAAAGGTGAGAAGTCTGTGACTTGGAAAAGGGTTAGCTGAGTAGGGGATGCAGTTAGATACTGCTTACCTCATGAATGGTATTTAGTAGAAAAGTTGAATAGGAAATAATATAATTCTTATCTCCCTGTGAAAAGGAGAAATGTATTACTAAGCAAATTTTTCCAGAAATTAATATAAGAAAAGGTGAAATACTTTTTCGTGTAATGTTTAATTGAAATTATGGAATTCTTAGATATGAGGTGCAGTGGAGGCAAAAAATATAAAAATGTCTGCTCATGGTCTGGACAAAATAGTGAAAAATAGTTCTATCAGTGATTGTAAAAATAATGGTCTAAATGAAACTCTGGAGGAAACCCATAAACAGCCCTGCTTAGAAAAGAGAGTAAGGAGAAGGAAAGATCTATGAATGTGCAAGAAGCACATTTAAGGACTAAATAATCTTTGGCATAACACGCTATGGCCATTTTAATAGGAGGAGCATCTTTAAATACTTTTCATACAAATAATTGTATTTTTCCTGAGAGAAACTTCCAAAAGCATCAACTAAGGTAACTGCAAAATTAGCCAGTATAAAGGATTAATGTACCATGTACTTGGTATATCAATGGTTTAAGTTGAGATTTAAAATTCTGTAAAACTTTTAAGACTGCAAGTAAATGGTTAGTAAGAAAAAATAAAAGTGCGTGCATTGCTTTTGTAGGGCTTTAAGGTTTATGGGGTCATTTTTCTTTTCATTTAGAATACTTGTTAATGTAGCAGGCAACATGCATTCAGAGAAACCCAAGTAAAGGCATAGTTTTTGTGGAATTTAGGAAAAATATCATAATTTACAAGAAACTAACTTTGCTGAATCTGTGCTTTCTTATTTGGGATGAATGGGGTAACTCATATCTTTTGACAACTATTGATTTTAGCTTTCTGCTTCAAGTAGGTGCTGCTATGTGTTGGTGCTTAACTAATGTTTTCAAGGTTGCTGGTCCATAGACCATCTGTGACATCTTTATGCTATTTCTTTTAAAATCTGTTCTACCAAATGCAGAAGGATAGTTGGATGTATTCTGTCTTCGTAGCAGTCATGGGTGCTGCATCTCTTTCTTCTGCGTAAGTGTTGGCAGAGATGTGAAAACTTCAAGGACAGACTGAAAGATGAAATCTGGGGAGAGAATTTTTACAAGGGCTTGTAGTGATATGACAAGAGGTGATGGGTCAAAACTGGAAGAGGGGGAATTTAAGTTAGACAATAGGAGGAAATTCTTTAGTGTGAGGATGGTGAGATATTGGAGCAGGTTGCCCAGGGAAGTTGTGGAAGCCACATCCTTGGAAGTGGACGGGGCCCTGATCAACCTGATCTAGTGGGAGATGTCCCTGCCCGTGCAGGGGTGTTTGCACTAGATAGTTTTTAAGGTTCCTTGCAATTCAAACCATTCTATGATTCTATGATTGTTAGGCTTTGTAATTCTTCTGAGTGGCAGTACATAGATAGCAATTCGTTTATAAAACCAACAGTCTAGAAAACCTAACCAAACAACAGAAAAACCACAGATGACTACGATACCATGATAATAAACCTGCTGACAAAATGAAGGATACTGGCCTATATTTTCACAGAACACCATGGTCGTATTGATACATATCACATGACTTAGTGGAGTAAATGATTATACACTGTTTCATGTATACCTTCCACCAAAGTAAAATATTCTTTACAATGTCTGTGTTTAGTAACCTTAATAATGTGAGCTGAGCCTTTATCTGTGAAATAAAACCATTCTTAAAACAGAAAATTAAATCTGGGATGTTGAGCATGCTTTTACAGCCAAAGCTGAGTTCATGGAACATGTCATGGGCTCCTGATTATAGAGGAGAAACTGCTAAATTGCTTTCACTGTCAGAGAAAAGAATTATGTAAGTTTTACGGTCTTAAGAGAAAATACTTTGCATGTGGAAGTACAGATCCTTATACATTTGATCCCTGATACTTTTCCTACCATTAGTCTAGTGGCTTTGATCTCATCTTGTTTCATGAGCCTGTTCCAGCAGGGTATCTCTGATACAAGGCAGATTTAACCAAGGTTATGAAAATGGGCATATATATCAGTGTGTTTTTATTTTAGAGGATCTACATATAAGATTTTATTAGCAGCTACTGTTGTACTCGGTTACTAGGCAATGTGAAATCTGCTTTGGTTCTGAAAGTAGCATGTTTGTGTTAGTTGCCATACTGCATCTCTCGGTGGGGTTTATTATATTGGGTAAAGTAGAAAGTCAGTGTAGAACTAGGTTTACACAGAATCACAGGATTACCTTGGTTGGAGTAGACCTTCAGGATCATCAAGTCAAGCCATTAACTTAACACTGACAAGTCCTTAACTAAACCATATCCTGAAGTACTAAGTCTGCATGACTCTTAAATACCTCAGGGAGGGTGACTCCACCACTGCACTGGGAAGCCTGTTCCAGTGCCTGGTAACTCTTTTATTGAGGAAATTCTTCTTCACATCCAATCTAAACCTCCCCTGACACAGCTTTAGGCCATTACCTCTTGTCCTTTCACTTGTAACTTCATTGAACAGACCAATCCCCACCTCTTTACACCCTCCTGTAAGGTAATTGTAGAGACCAATAAGGTCTCCTCTCAACCTCCTTTTCTTTAGACTAAACAACTCCAGCTCCCTCAGCTGCTCCTCATAAGACTTGTGCTCCAAACCCTTCATTATCTTTGTAGCACTTCTTTGGACACCCTTTAGTAGCTCAATGTCCTTTCTGTAGTGAGGTGCCCGAAACTGAACGCAGTACTCAAGGCGCAAC
Source organism: Apus apus (assembly GCF_020740795.1). Classification (NCBI taxonomy): domain Eukaryota; kingdom Metazoa; phylum Chordata; class Aves; order Apodiformes; family Apodidae; genus Apus; species Apus apus. The sequence continues at coordinate 21,294,162 of NC_067285.1, read as the reverse complement.
TTCACCAGTGCCGGGTAGGATCACCTCCCCGGTCGTGCTGGCCGCACTGTTCCTCATTGAAACTCATACAATTGGCCTTAGCCCATTGATCAAGCCTGTCCAGATCCCTCTGGCCTTCCTGTCGTCAGCCAGATCAACAGTTTCACCTAACTCGGTGTCATCCTCAAATTTACTAAGGATACACTCTATGCCCTCGTCTCGATTATTGATAGAGATGTTAAAGAGAGTTTAGAGGTTTTGCTTTTGATAACTGTTTCAACTGTTACTGCAGTATAAAGGAAAGGTGATTTTTTTTCCCTCTTTGTAAATGCATATGCAAATAGTAATAAAACTCATACAAATATTTTTGTTAACAAATTTCAAAAGCTACTCACTGTTTTTTCCCTAGCATTGCTGTTCAAAATTTTGAATCAATATAGTTAAAATTTTATAATCAATACATATTTTAAAAGTTAAATTGGTTACTTTTACTAGTAAGCAATGGTTTGTTTTGGAAAATATGTTGTTGTAAATCATGGTGGGTTATCTTAGTTACTAATATCTGTACTTCTAATAATAAGATACAATCTGTTATTTTGTACTGCAGTGTGTATTGCTTTACAGATTAATCTCTGAGTGTTTTTCTATTGCTTAGCTTTGCTGGGAATGGAAGCAGGGAATCCTTTAATGACCAACACCATGTTATTTCCTTAGGGTAATTCCTCTTAATTACCATTCTGTTACAGTCCCGAGAGTGCAGGTTATGCACAAAGACTTTGAAACATGGTTTATATTTCTGTCTTGGAACACATCATGCTGCAATTCTTTTTCCTTAGGCTATAACATTCTATTGCTGCTTCATCAAAGGTTTAATTAAATCCATTAGTTTGCAGAAATTCTTCAAATTGAAGCAGCAATACTTCAAAAGTTATAATTCTTAATCTAATAAAAGACGTTATTTGTAAAATTTTTTAAAGGTATGAGCTCTAATGTAGTGTTCACTATTAATGAGACAGAAATTAAAGTGTGCAATGGAGAGAAACAGTTTTTATGCTAAGTGCTACTGTTTTATTCATCTGGGTGATGCAGATAAAATCTTTATCCATGTTTTTTTTGCCGCCTTTGAAGATTTTTCTAAAAAAATTCCTTCTTGAGCAATAGAGAAATACATTTATTGTGTGCAAAACATTTTGTTAAACTCTGAGGAACTTTTTGTATTACTTTGTTTTTTCATGAGGCAAATATAACTTTACAGACACATAACCGTTTCAGATGCTAACACTCAGATTTTTTCACATTACGGATAACCCCTGGATTAATCGAGTTTTGTAAGTGTACTAGTTCAAATAATTTGAGATCTCTCTTTCCAGACACTGGACAGAAACATGTTTTTATAGCTTCCCAGAGAATGTAGCTTGCTAGACAAACTCAAAGCTGGTGTTTATTAAAATAGACATAATTAATTTTTGTACAAATCCGATCTGAAATATATTATGTGGACATAAGAACTTTGTTAAGAAAATTTCATCCAAATTCTGCAGCCATTAGTAGTCATTATAAGTCAGTAATGATTTGCACATAAGAGAATGAAGAACTGCTAGTCACTTCAGCAGGCCATACTCTACAACACTGTTCACCCAAAAAACCCCTCCATAAATAAAGGGGTCATCTTTCACTTAAGTAGGTTGTTATCTAGAAATAATACTACAAATAAGAAAGCACAATTCCTACAAAACAGTATCTTGGAGGTGATGAACCTTGTTTCTCAGTGGGTAGGCTTTTGCAAGAAATTCTACTTTGTGAATTTTCTGGTCTCATATAAGAATGAGCTCAGCTTTGCGTTGCTGAAGGCAGTTGTGGGCCCACAATGAATGTTAAAAACAGTGAGTGAAAAAATGGCCTAAAACTTAATTTATGTGCAGATTTATATAAACCTCCAAATAATGCAAAAATAACATAAAGAGGATGTGAAGGTCGTAAAGTTTAAAAAAAGCAAACAGTGAATGCTAGAATTGATGCTTGCATGGTCATAATGAAGTGCTTCTAAAAATTAGTTAAATCTATCTTGTTGGAACAATGGATTTCTGAGGAACAGATTTATGTTTTTAAACAGTTGTGCGTGCAACAGAAGTGATTGGGTTATATTTCTTAAGTATGTTAAATTTATTAACATTTGGACCACATCGAATTTTAACACTTCCAAATGAAACTTGAATCATTCCTAGAGGAGAATGGAAGGCCATTTATTTTCTGTTAATGAAATATTTTATGTCCAAAAATCAAGTGTCAAATTTGTTCTACGCTGTAAAGTCAAGGCACATTTTCCAGCTTCTTCCTACTTACAAACTTTTATAAGAAGAAGACTAGACAATTCTCCAGTTTGTTTTCTAGTATAATTTCATTTCAGTGAATATGTGTGATTTATGCATGTTGTTTTATTGCTATATTTTTATTATTGCATTAAACAGAAGGGTGGCAATGTGTTACTATGAGTCTTGAAGTTAATTTAAGCCAAGTCAGTGAATGTTTTGGTAGTTAAGCATCAATTTTTGGAATGTAAAGTTTAACTTTGGAAAGTAAGAAATAAAGTATGAGTAATGTATCTGCAAGTTTACTAATACTGCTAGTTGTTCTTATCTTTAATTAGATTAATTTCTCCACTTTTTCTTTGTAAACATGCTTGAAATAATATTTAAATGGAGAGTGATGGAATGGCTTTGCTCCTTTTCTCTCTTCATTCTTACGATACAATTTTTTTTTTTTGCTTTTGCTGTTCTTTATTTTTCAGATTAGTTTTATTCCCTAGAATCCTGCATGAATACAATGATATTCTGAAGTACTGTTTAATGACAGTTTTGGTGTGTCCTCTTCTCCCATGTCCAACAGCCATATTTCATTGGTGCAGGAGCTCAACTGCCATTGTTTGAATTTATGAAATCTGCCGACATTCAGATGTGCTGTCTGGGCAGTTGCTGAGTCTGGCTTGGTCCTCAGTCTCAGACCTCTCTACTCCACTTCTTTGAGACATGGATCACATATGGCTGCTTTTGACCGTTGAGCCAGAATCCAAGGAATTCTGATACTTCAGTACTTTTTAAGGTTGTCTCTAGTATATGGACAGCCTCCTCTGTTAGGTTAATCTTTTTAGAGATGGCACAACAGGAAAATAAGCTCAAAGAAGAAATTTCAGTCTATGATGGCGATCTTGTAGGCTCCCCAAATTACAGTTTTTTCTGGTATTATGGAATTGTTCTGCTGCTTAGGGAGTGGTTTGGCAGAACTTCAAACTGACAGAGTACACCCTGCCCTCTTCTGCCATTCAGGGGCTGAGGGCATGTGAGTGCTGCCCTCCCTTCACCCTCTCTATTAATGATGTCATAGACCACTTATTTTTCATGGTTTTATGCTGAAGTATCCTAGTCTTAGTTACTCCTGTAGCAGAAGTAATTCTAACTTTTTTTTTTCCATTATTGTTCCTTGAATCCTTTTAAAATTACTCTTTCTTGTTTTTTTAAGGTGGGGAAACCAGGGTTACATGCTAGATTTACCAGTGACATAATTGCATCTTCTTTTGTTTTCTATTTGCTCATAGTTCTTAGCATTCATTTTTCTGGGTTTCTTTGACTTGTCATTATCAAGTATTTTCCTAGAATGATAGGAAAGACCTTGCTTCTGAGTAGTAATCTTATAACCTGTGATTTTTATATGTAAACTTAAAATGTATTTCCTTCATTAATTTGCATTTATTAATATTTGATGTGTCATATTTTGCTGAGCCACTCAGTAGCATAGATGACTTCTGTAGCTCTTCATAGCCTGCCCTATTCTTTGTCTGGAACACTGTCACCTGAAGACTGCATCACTCCATGAGTGCACATTCTTTTCAGTGTAATTTACAAATTTATTGAATAGCACAGATTATAGTGAGGCTCCTCTGGTGACCTTCTTCCTCTCCAGGTGCTGGCTATTTCCTCCTTTTAATTCAAGTCCTTTAAACAGCATTGTATCATTTTCTTGCTAGCTTAGGATTTTTTTTGTGTTGGGTTTTTTTGTTTGTTTGATTTGGGTTCTGTTGTTTGGTTTGGTTGGGTTTTATGGGGTTTTTGAGGCTTTGATGATGGGCTTATTTTAAAATGCCTTTTGCATGTCTTCAGCAGATATTAAACTAATCTCCTGCATCCTCAATACTTGTTGAGTCTGTCAGAGAAAGGCAGTATATTGGAGAAAGATGATGTCCCTTTGCAAAGGCTGTTTTCACTCTTCCAAATGTTGTACATATAATGGTGCCCTCAAACTCTGTTTTATAGTTTCTACAAACTTGCACATTATTTATCTTCATTTTTTTTAAATACACAGATAACACTATTCCATCCAGATTTTAATGGTGTCATCAAGTTGGTTGATTGAAAGACAAATTTGCTGCTTTGGATAGCAGCTGTTCTATGATAGATCTAGTCCTAGATGGACTATATTTTTTAAATAGCATTGTTGCAACTACTGTTTCTTCTTTTTAAATGCTAGCCGTCCCGTTTCCACCAACGCATCGCTTGACCTCTGAAGAAGTGTTTGACACAGATGGAAGACCAAGGGTTGACATTTTGAAGAACCACTTGATAAAAGAAGGTCGAGTGGATGAAGAAATTGCACTTAGAATCATTAATGAGGGTGCTGCAATATTACGGAGGGAAAAAACTATGATAGAAGTTGAAGCTCCAATTACAGGTAATAGATAATTTCATTTGTTCAGCAAAAAAATGCTAACATAAAATTTCTGTATGATCTTCCTGAGTTATTCCTCACAACTGCATTTGCTTAACAGGACTGAAATGGTCAGAAAAAATAGGCTGCATGTTATTTTGCAAAATGAAGATGTTATACCTATTGAAAAAAATTAGTATCATTAGTGTAAAAAGACAAACTCACAAGTATTCAAATAGTGATGAATTACTGATTTCCAGTGTTGTAAGTAGGAATAAACATGTACCTGAAATAAAATAAAAAAACCTCAGAATTATCCTGAAATCTAAATATGTGAAGAGAAGCTAACTGGTGTGGTTTGAAGCAAGTATTGTGAACTGGAATTGTGAGTGAAAAATATATCTTTATAGTTCCTCTGTAGGTAAGACTGATGATTACTTGCAGAATCATGTTCTTGTCAGGGTGGTAGTACTGGAAAGTGTTGAAAGATTCTTTTAGTATCTTTAATGCCCTAGGACCACATCCACTGTGATAAAGAACTGACTCCTGGGTTTTTTTGGAGTATTTTCATGGTTTGACTAGTTCGATTTCTGTTTGACCTGGTGAAAGGTGGAATTGATGTCTTTTAGTACTTTTATTTACAAACAATCCAGACTCATATAAAATAGTTTACACTGCATATCTATTATTTATGATAATGAAAGTAGATTTTATTATTGTGTTCAAATCACATTTAGTCAAAATGTGTTTTCTTCTAAATTGGTCTATTTAAAGTTAGTGTCTGAAAAGCTTATTTCAGGTCTTCATCTTGCTTTAATTTGTTAATATTGGGTAACTGAAAACATTTAAACAGTACATCATTATTATTGACATTTTTAAAAATATGAATGATTCAAGTGGTGGAAACCACTAAGTGACAGTCTGAACTCAGAGTCTCTTGAAGCTCCAGATAAAGCTCGAAACTACAGAGTAGTCTGTATGTTTAGAATTATTTATTTCCATTTATTTGGGTAGTTACCCGAAGCTACTGGTATACTGGTGGCTGAAAAAAAGGAAAGTTCTTGCAGTGTTTGTGTAGAGATCTTAAGAAAAATTAAAAGAGGTTACATTTTATTTAGTCTAATACTGTGTAGGTTGTGAGGACAAATGGTCTGCTACAAGGGAATAACAGCCTTTGAAGTGTAGTGTGCCGTATCTGATACTTCTTTCAAAAGCAAAACAACTTTTTTTCCCCAAGAAAAATGTCCTAAAAGATGCTGTTAGTTGATTAGTGACATTTGGCATCAATGGAGGACATAGTCTCTCAAATTCCTGTTAATTGTTATTAGGAAGAATAACAATAATAACTGTTTCCCACAACCTCATATAGAAGTAAGAAGGCAGCTCCTGATTTCCATTGAGCTGGTGGAAGCTCCTGTGGGAATGAGGAGTTAAGAACAGTTGTCTCTTCCGTGCATTTTTTTTCAATTATTTTTTAATTGTGACATGACCTGGCTTTGCTGTACGCTCTTGAAAGTCTTCCCATTTGCTGTCTTTGGCATTTCTGCCTTAGGTTGCTGACCACTGGTTTTGTCCTGTCTCGAATTCTAAAAACACAAGAATAATCCACTGTTTAAATAGTGAAGGTAGTTCACTGAAAGTGACTGAGCAAAGAGAAGATAGTATGATAATAAAAGCTGTGTTAGCCTGACTAAGAAAGAAAAGCATACCTTGCTTTTTTCAATCCCATGTGAACACAGCAGATTGTTGCAAAGCAGCAGGCATTTTCAAATATGCATACCAAGGAGAATTTGCTGAGATACCTGAGGGGCTGGGGAGGACAGTAAAGAACTGTTGAGAACTTTCAGTACCTCAGTGGTCAGTGCATTGACTGTTTGGAAGATACTACACAATCTGCTAGACTCAAATAGGGCTGTCATTAGTATTGTTACAGGTAGTGAGGACAGCATCTTAATGAAAAGCAAAGGGGGAAGCTTAAAAAATTTTTGTTATTCCTGCTTTATACCTTTCTCTCTTCATAATTAGAAGTTCTTTGTGGCTGTTTGCTTAACTATAACTTATTTTCTGTTAAATTTTCTTTCATTAAATTGAACAAAATTTTTGCTTGCAGTGTGTGGTGATATTCATGGCCAGTTCTTTGATCTTATGAAGCTGTTTGAAGTGGGAGGATCACCTGCTAACACAAGATACCTCTTCCTCGGTGACTATGTAGACAGAGGTTATTTTAGTATAGAGGTAACTGAATATATTAATGTTTTGTCCTAAATTTTTCTGTAAGCAGAATTTCATGGAAGTTTTCAAATGAGGTTTTAGGTCTGCTTTGAACATGTGAATGTTTTCTTCCTTGCTATGCTTTCTCCTATGACAAAAGCCTATTTACCAAAGGATATTGACCAACAGTTTGGACTATCCCATTGAAATCACCAGGCTTAATAATTTTTCCTCTTCTTTCTTTAGTTAATTTTTTAAAAGTTGAATTTTATAGTATTATTATGCATAATCCTGCATCTCTAATAATATGCAGGAAGGTGTGCTTATATGTTTTTGGAGAACAGGTGAGTCATGACTGCAAGGTCTTTCAATGTGTTATAGCTGTTTATCTGTATAAAGTAGATTCGTATGTACATAATAGATTCATTTATGTACATAATACATTTTTTTAAAAATAATTACTAGTACTTTAATAAAATTCTGAGGGTAATTCCCTAAGGATGACCTGTGTTTCTGCTGTTAAATTTTCAGGTATTTTGAATTAAAATAATTTTGATTTTCAGCATGTTTATTAAATACACCACATTCCAGAAGTATTCACTTACTTATATAAATCAGTTTCAGAGCTGTGATTTTTAAGTTAACTATTCTTCTGGAGCTAGCTTTGGAAGTACCTCAGCTTGGGATCTCTTCATAGATAAATATCTAGTAGAGTGGCATACCATTTGAAGTAGTAGTTTGCACATCATGGTGTATGATACTTGACTTCTGTATTAAAGTTACGCTGTTCTAATAACATATGTAGGTACAGACTGTGAAGAACATGCAAAGTGCTGTTTGGGGTTGTTAGGGATGGCAGACCATCAGGAGATGCAACAGGAGTGATTGCCTTGAAGTAATTTATGAGGAAAAATTTCAACATTTGAATCTTGGCCTGTTCTTGATTATGTCAAATAATCTATCTTTGAAAATGACTTTTACATAGCGACACTGTATGTTACTATATGAAAACTTGCAATGAAATATTTTTCAACCATTACACTTAGAAAAAAGAATTAACGATGGATGTTGTTGAATGTAGCAATAAGAACTGACTGATTTTTTTTCCTCATATAGTTCTGATTTAATTTTTAATATAATATTTTGTATGCTAGATTTACTTGCAGAATATGTCATGATATTATAAATACACTCTTGAAAACCACTCCAGGTTTCTTAAAAAGCTTGTTTGTCTTCATTGAGATAATCTGCTGTCTTTTCCTCTGGGTGTTGGAACATCAGTGAAGTACATGGCAGATTATCTGAATGAAGTGGAATTGCTGCAAGTGCATGAAGGTGGGACTATGTTTTGTGGTCCTGTTGAGAAAGAGGAATGTAGTACGTAAAAATCAGTCATTTGTTCTCCATTTTAACCTTCTGAATTTTTTTTCCTACTGAAGTTTTTGCCTTAATATTGAAGAGGTTTTAGTTGACCTCCTGGAGTTTTCATATATGATTACTTTAAAATCTTTCTTTGTGATTGAAAGCATAATCTACTTTTGGTAAAATACTGGACTTTTCATGGAAAAGCAAGGCTGAAATTTTCTAAAAACCTGTGAACAGTAACATTTGATTTTTCACTAAGAAATTCTTAATCAGTCTTTTAAATCAGTCTTTTAATCATCTTTTAAAATGTTATGAGTTCTAATAGGAAAGATGATTACATGCTCTGTGCTTGTATGTAACAAACTGTGGGGATCAAAATGGAGTCCTTCACATAAGTGTGTGCAAGTTCTTTTCTCTAGTGGAAGTAACAGAACATAGAAAATTCAGTCATGAGTCTGTCTGAATTTGGTGATAAAAAGCAAATATGCCAGTACAGGAAAGATTAACAAATAATTTTATTTTGTACTTAGCAGGTAGCATGCATCAGAATGTGTAAATCTCAGCAATTTAATAAAATGTAGCATCCATTCACTGGAAGGAAGGCACTATTTTGCCACTTTCGTATTAAGTGTTTTCAAGGTTGCAAGCTTTTATAATTTTTTCATACAAACTGACTTAACTATAACAGTTCAGTCGTAGAATTTGCCAAATTAATTCATGTATTCATTTGATGAATAGCAGTCATTTTGGAAGAAACTGATTATGCTCTCTGCTGGGAAACAGTTTTAAAGAGTCTGGGGATTTTGCCCTGTATGGAGATCTTGGAATGCCAGGTTGGAAGGGACCTGAAGGATCATCTGGTCCAACCTTTCTAGATAATCAATAGTTTATATGAGATGGCTCAGCACCCTGTCAAACTGAGACTTAAAAAATAACAAAAATAATTATAGAGTTGTAGAGATATTGTAAAAGAAGCTTTATCACTGGAAAAACTAATATTTTTCATATTTTTACTAAGAAAATAAGAAACATTTAGAAATAGGTTTAGCTATACTTCACAATAGAAGGATGATATATTTTTCCATGTTTGCTGAGTGTTTTAAAGTGTTCCTTTGTTTTCTTTTTTCATTTGTACACTTATTATTCTAGGCAAAGTAACTTTGAAGAATGATATCTTCAGTGTATTTGTACTGATTCAGAACAAGAATACTAACCACTTGCAGGTTACTTCAACATTCCCCACGACTTCTGGGGTCTTGAGATTTCTGTGCTCAGTTAAAAATGCAAGAATCAGATTTGAAATTTAAGAAATACATTTTGGGCATTCAAGACTGCTGAGTGCTAATAGACTCTTAACTGAAAAAATCATTCAAGTTCTGTAGTTCTGTCCTCAACTCTGTTCACTACTGATGTTGCAGTAATCAAGCCTACTAAGATGGAAGCCTACTATAATTCTTTGAATTTGCTGCTTGAACACTGAATAAACAACCAGCTTTCGTAGTTTTGGAAGGAAAAAAAAGGTTTCCTCTGTCCATTCTTAGTTTTAAAATTGTGTCCAAAAGATATAGCTGACTTAAATGTAAATAGTCTTGTGGAGTTGTTTTCTTCAGTCACTACTAATACACGTCTGCTTTCCTTCTTGTGCCAGTATTTAGAATCATATTATAAAATCAGATTTTAGGCATAAACACACATTATTTGTCTAGATGAAAGGTTTCTGCAGTATTATTCTGCTGAGTTTATGTATTATTGAGTGTCCAGTAAATATAAAAATTATATTCAGTATTTTGTACAGCTGTTCTTAAGAAAAGTAATAAGCAATTTACATTATCTCATGTCTGGAACTGGACTCAGGGAATTAGTGCTGGTTTTTAAAATGGCACATTAAGCAGTACTTGGGTTTGAAGCTGTTAATATTCTTAATCAATGTTTCTTAGTAATAGTTTTAAAAGTTCTTATAAAATAGTGTATTTTACTGGATATCTTTGTTTTTCAACAGTGTGTGTTGTACTTATGGGTCCTGAAAATTCTCTACCCAAGCACATTATTTCTTTTGAGAGGCAACCATGAATGCAGACACCTAACAGAGTATTTTACCTTTAAGCAAGAATGTAAGTATTGCCTAAGAATGTAAAATTAGCTAAGAGCCAACCTGCTGATCTATGGTCCCTCATTTTGCTTGAGATGTTTGTTAGTTTAATGAAGTTCTTATAAACATCTGGGAGGGGCCCACTGAGATGTGTAGAATTGCTTGCAGGTAAGTGTGACATTGGAGTGCAAGTTATGTAGAAGACTGCTGTCTGTAAAGGTACATTACCGAATAAATTTTGATCTGTCAATCCTGATTTTAAAATCCTGGAGAGATTAAGGGTTTTTTTCTGTCTTGGCTATAATCAAGAGTGCAGAGTAACTTGCTGAGCAGCATTGTGAAGCTAGCAAGAAAACCTTGCTGCTGAGTAGGTTTTCCATTTGGGGAACTGATTTCAACTATACAAGTAAGATAACTCTTTTCGTGACGTAAGCTGCTCCTCCATTTGAAGGTTTGTGTAGGTATTGATCCGGTGATAAATGGATCATTTGCCCTGGTAAAATGATGTCATCTATAAGCAGTTCTTAGCTTTTCACTGTAAATGAAAAATCACAAACTTCTCAGTAGTATTTTCCACTGAAGTCTGCTGTGTAATTGTATAATGCAAAATAATTGTTATTTTTTAAAAAAGAAAAATCGTTTCTCCACACGAGATAACAGAAGAAGAAATGAAAAATTGTTATAGTTCTGGAAGAGAACATTTAGCATAAGTGTGCTACTTGTTGTGGTGTTTGGAAATGCTAATTTAAACCCAAAAATATTAATTGCTTTGGTGGTTTTTTTTAAGCATTAATTTTGAGATTTGGTCTTATGATCCACTAAATTACTTCTCCCATCTAATATGTTTTTCTTAATGTTTTATATTTTCTTTCCTGCAGGTAAAATTAAGTACTCAGAAAGAGTCTATGATGCTTGTATGGAAGCTTTTGATTGTCTCCCTCTTGCTGCTCTTCTAAATCAACAGTTCCTTTGTGTTCATGGTGGACTTTCACCTGAAATTAATACACTAGATGACATTAGGAGAGTGAGTATTTTGTGTATTTGAAAATTAATGGAAATGCAGATATTCATACGCTGCTATGCAAAGTCATGTTTGTAAAATTGTGTATATTGTTTTCTGTTCTTGTTTCTTTTGGAAGTGTAAATCAGAAACTGAAATGTAGGCTAAGCAGTATCATAATGAAAAACTCTAGGATTATCTAGTGTATTTCCCATTAGTGGATCTCATTAGGACAGATGGGACTGTTACAAAACACACATTAAAAAAAAACACCTCAAAAACTCCACGTGGTTTCCCATGACAGGTAGTGTATGTACAATGCTACATAGCCAGTTGACATAGTGCTTTGTATATCTTTCTTGATAAGAGGTAGTGTTTTCAGGACAAAATTTAAGGAAGTTTTGTAGTTTTACAATTTTTGGTATATCAAACATGGTATTTCAGTTATTCTTACATTTATTTGAAAACTGGCATCTTGGTTTTTTCACTCTATTGACCATGTGGATTTTGGTTTTGAAAGAGTGTGAAATTGCAGCATTTAGTGGAAATTCAGATTGCTATTTAACATGGCAGATATGGTAGGCATTTGAGTAGCAGCTGTGTAGTGCTTCTCTCTGTGGTTAAGTGTGTTGAGTATATGAGTAAGAAGAGTGAAAACAAGTTTTAAAGTTAAGCAATGGAAACAGTAACTAGTAGTGTGCAATTCAAAGGGAAGAAGATACATAAGGTATCTATCTGTTCCTAATACCTTGATTTCAGCTTGTATGGACTGTTTATGTCAGGTGAAGATTGTAACAGATGGGAATTTTCAGACTTAAGTGCTTTCCTTTTTGCATACTCTTTTTGACTTAGTTAACTTAGCAAACATCCTGGCTGCTGCATTTGGAAATCAAAACCATTCCTCTTGTGATTAGTAACAACTAAAGTGTAGTTGATTTCAGCTTAAAAGATAAATGGGTGCTTCTAAGAATGCTTTGGTAAGGATGGAAGAAAAAAGTTGTTTATCCATATATGGAGGAAGGTATGCAGGGGCCTATTAAAATTTTCTAAATATCAAAGAGAAGGAGAAAGAATGTCCCTAATCAGGTTTTAGTATGTAAATATTGATGGCCCATTTTGCCTTGTATCTTCATTTATTGTATTTCTCATTTTCTTAGCATTTTCTCTTTTACTTGTGCTCCTTTTTCTTTTTTTTTTACCTCTCCCTCTCCTCAGATTTATAGGCTGCTGTCCAGTTGCATTTCATTTCTGAATTCAACAGATTTTTTTTGTACTGACTGGACCATTTCAGAGGCTGGAATGTCAGATTATTTCACTTACAGATAATTACACTGCCAAGCAGAATGATGTGAGAGGAGAAGAAAATGGTAGAAACAGAGAGGAAGAATATTTACAAGCTCATTGGTGTAAGTGGGAAAATGTACTGAGGCATTTTGCATTTTTGGAGCAAATACTAAGTTGTACAGAGGTCTATATGCATTGTGCAGAGAGAAGTAAGACAGCAAAGCAAGTAAATGGTGCCATTCTGATGAGACCTTAATACTTCTCAAGTTACAGATTAAAAGAATCATGGTCAGAGTTTTCTAGAACATAGTGTAAAGGAAACATAGTCTGGAAAACCACTTTGGAAAAATACTGTCACAGTAGGATTGTGATTAATTTTTCTTTTAGTCTCAATCTTGCAGCTGATCAGGTGTCAAAATGTCAAGTAAATTTAATGAAAAGGTAGTTCTGTCATCTTGGCCTGTACTTTCATACGTGCTTCTGTAACGCTCAGGACTACATTGGGATGAAATACAAGCTTGTATGTTTATATATATATGTATGAAAATCTGCGTTGTTTATTGCTTCTGATGAAAACTACATTTATAAATGCAAGGCAGTGTTATTAGAACTGTTCTTTGGACCTTTTTTGTTTTTTAAAGAATCATCTGGTAGCTTGTAAGAGGCACTGTTAATCAGTTGGCAGCAGCTTCAATAGCTGCATGAGAGTGTGGCATGCACTATAATTGTAGATGTGTTTAAATCGGTGATGTGAAATGATATTTTTATATCTAGGACAATATCATATACTTGTGGTACAAATGTATATGAAGTGACTTCTGTAAACAGTTGAGATGATTGTATAATATTACGAGCCTTCTGGTTTATTAGCTGATATTCTTATTAAGGAGAAGTCTTCTGTGTAACGTGTAGGTATAATCATCCAGTACAAGGGAAGAGAAGGGAAATCACAGCTCTTAAGCAGTGTTACTAAGAAAACCTAAGAAAAAAGAAGATTTCTCTGCAGATGCAATTTCTTCTGGATTAAGTGTTTTGTCAGTATTATTCACACTCAGGAAAGTGTTTAAACTACAAAAAGGAAAATATTATTTTTACTGACATAACAATAGAGGACAGCTATCATAGTAGCTATGACAGTAAAGCCTAACAAGAAAGATTGCTGCAAGTGCTTCTTATTTCTGGGAAAATTGAAGTTTGTGAAACTTGCACTAATCTGATTTCTATTCTCTGAACTTCATTTACACAAATGTCCTGATTGTGTTGGTAAAGAGTATCCCTTTCAGACACATGTCCATCAACTCAGAGATGCTGTTCAGTTGATTTCTATTGCACTGCCAAGACTTCAGCTGAAACAAAATTCCAGGATTTTAAGACTAGTGATTTATAAGGAGGGAAGTATTGAGAAAAGATTATGAGGACTCTAAATTCAAAGAAGAGTGACAGATAATTTTCTTCCTCATTTGCAACAGATGGTCATTCATTTCTTTAGATCTTGGTCATGCTGAGCCTTGATCAGCAGCGTGCCTTGAAATACACAGGGGTGCTACTGGGAATATGTCTCGATAATACCTTGCTTCCTTTCTGTGATCTGCTGAAATTTCCTTTTCTTTAGTATTATACAAGATGACTGCCACTCTTTACTGGCCTTCACATTGTTTTTAGGGCTTTACTGTGTGATAGTTCGCAGGAACTATTTTCTATTTTAACACCAGGTGTAGTGATTCTTATTCTTGAATAAAATTTACTTTCTCTGTTACCTTAATCATATTTAGAAAAATGTTAAGCTGATTTGTATTGAGATCTTGTTTTGACATAGTTGCAACATACTCAGAAATAGTTAAAAAGTAGCAAGTGTTTTGAATTAATTCATGTCCTTTGTTAACTTTCTTGCTGTCCTGATGTAGAGAAACCCTTAAGTTGATTATTCTGATTTGATATACGCAATCTGAGTTGAGTAGCTAACAGTGACATTTCCTTAAATGTTGAGATGTCTTGAGAACCATGCCACTTGTTAGACTATCTAGTGAAGGATAAACTGATTTGGTGTGTAAGTATATACTTTTTTTTACAAACTGACCTCCTTACTTCAAGAAGTTGCTACATTGTTGTTCCAATGCTAAGAGACAGTAACTTGTGAGAAAAGTGTGTTGCTTGTAGGAGCCAAAATCTTTAGCCAAATGGATAGAGACATTAAAAGTAAAAGTAACAAGGAAAATCAATGAATAATAACTCCAGAAAATGCTTAGAAATGCTTTCTAGACTTTCAGCCTTCTGTATTGCAGGAGACATCAGTCGCCAAACAGTTTAATCTTCTTGTGTGAGTGCTTCTGTTAGCTTCTGGACCCAAATTTATTGCTGGAGGTTTAGAAACTTGATGGTTTAATCTACAGAAATTCAGGTACTTGCAGAAGTTGATGGACTGACTTCTTCAATCTGGAAGAAATATTCCATACCGGGTTTATCATCCAGTGTGGGAAATGTTAAACCACTAGAATTTTTAATATTGAATAAATTCCAACAAGAACTTCAGTTAATACCTGCCTTGCCGTTATCTGGCAGGAATTTGTAAAGATCTGGACCTCTCCACTTATGTTACAGGTGGCAGCCTCAGGAGCTCTGATTTTCCAGGGCATGAGAGAGCTTGGCACTACTGCTGGTTCCATATTTGAATGGATTCCTATGGACCGTTAGACTCAAATTCACCAGGTGCTCACCAAACCTCCCTTCGAACCTGTCATGAAGAGTTAAGTGTTCTCTAGTACCATCAAAGTCATCTTCTTTGGTATGGGAGGTAAAGTGAGATAAATGCAGGGTCCATCAAAGAACTGTCCCTACATTTCTTGGATAAAATCATCTTGTGAACAAACTCCAGCTACATAAAGATCAAACAAACTTTATATTGAATCTAGGATATCTAATTTCATTTCTGGGACATCAGAGATTGATTGACTCTTACTTAAGCAGGGTATTTTATTTTTAAGTTGACAAATGTGCTGTTCTCCTTACTTCTTCCCCCTTTCACTGTGGTTTCTAGGAAAGCTGCAGGCTGCTAAAGCAGGTGTTTCCAGGCGGAAATTTGTTAAAGCAGCAGCTAGAAAAAAGTGAACAAAGACATTTCCCGAAATGCTTATGGCCCATTACACCAGGGCCATAGCTGAGAAATAAAGCCTGTATGAAAGAAGTCTAAGATGGCTAAGCTGGTCACCTCTTCATTACATTTTAAATGATCCATTATGCAGATGGGTGTCTCGGGGGGGGGGGTTTGGTTGGGTTTTTTTTGGATAATCTATTTAGTCTCTTCTAGTCAGTGCTAATAATTCATGCTTTTCTTTTATAATTCCTGTTTTCTGTACTGTGTCTCTGCTAATTCCTGGTGGTGTCTCGAGATTGGTAGATGTGGCATGTGCATGAAAGAGGACCATTTTGTTCCTTGTCTGTAACTTAACCTTGTATTACGCATATCCATCAGTCTGGAATTTATCTCCCTTCTTTTTACAACTAATGAATCTTATTGCTCTTAACAGGTTTGGTTCTTTTGGCATGCCTTTGCCTTATTTTATGAGGAGGAGAGGAAAAAATATACAGAAACTACTTCTCTATGATATAGTTGGGATTTGTTCTAAAAACGCTTGGTATTGATGGATATGTAGTTTAGCACATTTATGAAACATAAAGATTTAATATTCAAAGAGTCTTTGTGCTGTTGCCTTTTCTCAAACAGTTAGATAGATTCAAAGAGCCTCCAGCATTTGGACCAATGTGTGACTTGTTGTGGTCAGACCCTTCAGAAGATTTTGGAAATGAAAATTCACAAGAACATTTCAGTCACAATACAGTCAGAGGATGCTCATACTTTTATAGGTGAGAGTATGCTGTGATCTGTATGATGTTTTAATGCTGACCCTTGCTGCATACTTAAAGATAATTTCTTTTACTCATAGTTATTTTCATTTCACAGCTATCCGGCAGTTTGTGAATTTTTGCAAAATAATAATTTGTTGTCAATCATTAGAGCACATGAAGCACAAGATGCAGGGTAAGTAATTTGTGTCCTTCAAGAAATTACTTGCAGTGTAAAATAAAAATTAATTGCTTATTGCTATAAGTTGTAAAATAATCTGTTTGGTTTTGCAGTTATAGAATGTACAGGAAAAGTCAAACTACAGGGTTCCCATCATTAATAACAATTTTTTCAGCACCTAATTACCTGGATGTCTACAATAATAAAGGTAAGAACATGCTATTAATAACTATGTAATAATAAAATAAAAATGGCTCACTAGATAAGTCATCTAATATCAACAATTTTTTTGGTAGGTAAGGAATTAAAGGACAAAAAAATCCATTAATAAAAGTTATGTTATGAAGAAGAACATGTGACATAAATGACGATCTCCTGTAAGAGTACCTTGAAGTACAAGTGTGGGCAAATGTTTCCTTTGTAAAAATTGGTGCTATTTGGTACTTACGGATGTATCAGATGGTGTTTTCCGGTGAGGCAAGGCTTTCCTGTGCTGTGAGTTTTCACTCCTCAGGTGATCTTGTGAACTAAGTAAGGAAAGGAGGAGTCAGTTGTGATGGTGCAGGGCCATAATGCCTGCATAGGGGAAATGAAGAGGAAGCAAGTACTGATCTAAATACTGATCACCATTGGAAGTATTATTAGCGAGGTGTAATTAGTTTTTGTCCATCCTCTGCTTAAGATGAAGTTATACAGGAAAACCATGTTTAATAGCGTGGAGAAAGATTTACTAGTCAGAATTACAGAGAAGAGCTTAGCTGTGAGTTAATATTCTACATAGATGAGGACAAAGTTCAACAACAGAAATAATTAGAAATAAAGCCTGCTGAAAATCAAGTATAACATTAAAGTGTGACATTTCAAGTATGTAATGCATGAATGATCTCCCAGTGTTCAAATAGTGTTCCTTTGACACAAATATCTCTTTTCTGTGAGATATATTGCTTTTTCTCCCACCCACCTCCAAAGAACCACCGTCCAACCCATACCACTTAGGGAGGGTGATTAATTGTACAGAAGAAAAGATGAGCTGTTGTTACTTGCAATGATTGTAAAGTAAAGGAGAAATAAATATAGCTTCAACTGCCTTTTAACATTTTTTCACCGTATCTGTGGATGTTGCATTGTAAGAATCCTTTTTCACACTAGCTCTTCCCAGTGTAATACAAGCAGAAGTATGGCAAAATGCAAACACCACTTATTTAGCTTTAGAATGCTTCTGGTTTTGTTTTGCTTCTCCATGCTTCCCCTTGTCCCTGATCTTCTAGATTTTTGGGGTTTTACTCCAGGCTTAGAATGTGGGAAGACACATAAGAGAAAGAAAACCTGAATCTGGATATACTGCTGTTCTGAGTTAGGATTTTGTTAAGGTAGCTGAACTTGCAGCTTTTCTGGACCTTTTAAAATCTCTGTTCATTATAGACTCTACAATAGGATAGTACAGCACCATACTGACATGATACAGTACCTTAAACTGCAACATGTTAAATAAAAATGAAATTTCTCAATTAGAAGCCTGTCCTGTAAATACTGTGAAAGAAAGTGAATGGAGTATCTCTAGGATTTTTTTGACTATGGTATAAAATAGAGCTAAAAATCCCCTGTGACTTTACATTTGTGGTACTTCCAAGTTTTAAACATTCTTTTTAGAAGATCTGTATTTTATTTTAGCTGCTGTATTAAAATATGAAAACAACGTGATGAATATTCGTCAGTTCAATTGCTCTCCTCATCCTTACTGGCTACCAAATTTTATGGATGTTTTCACATGGTCTTTGCCATTTGTTGGAGAAAAAGGTAGGCAAAAGTTACATTTCAGTTAATAACTTTCCTGTTTCTCCCAGGTGAATGTTGGGAAGTTGTTTTTTTTATTATTATTAAATATATTTACCAGTGTGAGATTAATTGCATAATTTTTGTGAAAACTAGTATCTGTATTTATCAGGTAGAAGATTTAGTGAAGTTGTTAAAGTTATTTGGAAGGGGGTATTTTTGCATGTGAAAATGTAATTTCTGAGAAAAGATAGACTGAAATACAACCATTTCTACAGGTTTGGGTTGTCTTGTCCACCTCAGTAAAGACAGTTAAAACTGCATCTAAAAAAGCAGAGTTATTAAGAGGACTTGTAATTTCCATCGAGGGAGTATATCTGCATTGCTACATAGTATCATTGGACTGCATTTGAAGTCAATACAAAAATTTTTCATGCTTACAAAATGCTAGGTTATATACATTATTAATCTTGTATAGACTGTTGAGGTGTTCATGTAAAATTTTAACTTTTCTATATCGTTATAACAGTTTGACCTTCTTTAAAGATAATTGTTTTCAGTTGTGGGTGGTTGGGGTTTTTTTTGGCCCTGTAGAGTTGATAACTCTGAATCTAGGACACTGGGGCTCTGGGTAGTCTTCAGTTAAAAAGCAATGAGGTTAGAGGCTATTTGGGTCTGTTTAAAATCCTTCCATGACAGGAACTGCTCTTTTATAAGAGAGATCTGGAAAGCTCTTTAAACTTCTGTGAAAAATATTCTTGAGATGATACAGTTACAGTCATATAAACCTAGGGTTCTAGATTTGTTTGTATTGTCTTTAGTGAGCAGTTAAACACAGATGATTTCAACACTTTTTAGTGTGGTTAACCCACTCAACAATTTTGTTACTTTTTAGCTGAGAGACCTGACATTTAAAAGGAGATTTTGTTCATAGCTCTCTTAACCAGCAATGCAGTAGGTAACATTTTCAGGGGCCTTTGTTGTGATGGTGTCATGAGAGACCCAGGTACTTTTAAGTAAGTTGCTCAGTGACTCACTGTATGCTTAAGACTGCTGGAATCACGACCCCTGTATTTTGTCTTGCCTTTGAACAAATACATGCTTCCGCTTTTGATGAAGGATATATTGTCAAAATTTTCTGGTCTGTGTTGAACAGATGAAAATCAGAGTAACTTGTTAATTTTTTGTTTGTTGGGTTTTTTAATTAGAGAGTAACTCTTTCTGAAGACTGGAGAAGAGTATCATAGCAGATAACACAGGGATTGTATAAATTAGTCATGCATAAATGTCAACAGCAATTTACAGGGTTTTTAATCATCTGACTGAACTTCTGGAGTCGGTTTCTGAACACTGGGGGGACAAGAAGTTGACTTTTAAGAAAGAATCTGATACATGTGGGAAAGATTTGAGTGGCAGAATAGGGAGATTCCTGGAGAAAGGAAATGTAAGCTTTTTTGAGACAAGTTTGTGTTGTGACTATGTTAATATTTTTAAAGGGGGTTTGAAAAGATGGGTAGTTTGCAGCATATTTATAGAATAGTATTTTTTTGCTTCAGTGCCT
Organism: Apus apus; assembly: GCF_020740795.1. Classification (NCBI taxonomy): domain Eukaryota; kingdom Metazoa; phylum Chordata; class Aves; order Apodiformes; family Apodidae; genus Apus; species Apus apus. The sequence goes on along the minus strand of NC_067285.1, from coordinate 21,274,181 downwards.
CTGCTGCATGCTTGCAGGTGCCAGAAATAGAATAGTTTTATCATGTTAAACCAAAATTTGAGCTGTCAGAAGGTTTTCATATTGAAGTAAATTTTTGCATAAAATACAGTTCATATACTTATCCTAATATAAAAATACTAATACACAAGAAGAGAATTCTTAAATGCATGAGATAGGAGAGAAAGCTCTGCTGTGGTCTTTGATGGGTATTAAAATTTTTACATGCTAATTCTTCTGAGCTTTTTAAGTTCTGTGACAGCTCACATCAAGAACATCTTGGTTTTTTTGAAAACAGTTTACTGAGCAATGGCTCTGATGTTGGAAGTCCATTCACTATAGTTGTTGGTGACTAGTTATATCTTGTGTGCATGAAAATACTAGAAATCCTACAGGGAATGAATTAAGATTTATTTTTTCCTATACAGTAACAGAAATGTTGGTGAATGTTTTGAGCATTTGTTCTGATGATGAACTGATGACAGAGGGAGAAGATCAATTTGACGGTAGGGGTTACTTTAAGATATATAAATCTTTTTAATGGTAATTACTTGACCTGGAATTTTTCTTTAGATAATGACACTTAGGGAAAAGAAGGGAATTGTGTTCTTGTGTTTGTGATCAAGAAGTAGTAATGGTATCTTTTGCAAATACCCATATCTGATTTCTATTTAAAACTGAAACGTTTTGTGGAAAATCCCAATTTCTTGGTACTTTAAATTTGGAACATACAAACTTACTTTGGTAATATTTAGAATAATTAGAAGATCTTAAATTTCTTAATGATTGTTCTTCAGCAAAGAGTTGATACAGGTGAAATTCAGCTATAATATTTCTTATGAAAATGTGCTAAACATAAAGTATGAAAAACAAGTTTAAGTCCTGGTGTTTGAGTCTAAAGCATGAAAGTCAGAAGGAGAACTGTATAATATGTATATTGTATACATTGTATGATATGTATTCACATAATGAATTACAACATCTTTCTATCTTCTAAACTATGATACAGTAGATTGTTAAGGAGATGTTTTTAGCCTGATGTTTATGAAGCATCATTAACATGAAGACTTGTTTTGTTGGGGTTTTTTGGTAGTGTTTATTGTCACACCTAGAAGTTTCTCAGACTTGCTTCAATTTATCCAGTAACAACTGATTTGGTGGATTTTTTGTTTATGGGGGAGGAGGAAGGTTTTAGCTGCCTTTGAGGAACACTGAAGGATCATTTATAAGAATATTAGAGACATGACCCCATTCTTACTGTTGGATAACTATTGTGTTAAAATTCATTAGCTGAATAGTGTTCAGATGCAGCTGTATGTTTAAGATTGGGTTGCATTGGTTATGAACCATTTGAACTTGCTGCCATTTAGGTTGTTGCCAGACATGAAAACTTAGAAATAGTCTCAAATGTGATCCTGCAAACAAAGTAATTTATGTTTTCCAGTCAAGTAATACTACTAACTTGAGCATAAAGCAATTACACCAAGCATTTGCAGGATAGTGTTTGGTGGTATTCTAAGACATTAGGATTTAGGCTGTCCAGCGTAGGTGGTCGGTCAGTTGCATATGCTCTGTCTTTAGTACAGTAGTTGCAGTTTCCTCGTTTCAATTATTTTATTATTCTGTCTCGTTTAACAATTTCTTTGCCTGATGCATCTCTTAATGTCACCTAGGTACTGTCTGTGCTTTATCTTTCTATGTCAATGGATATTTTTTTAACTGTTGGCTTTCAAGCTTTTACTTCTTTCTTGTCAAACTTTAAAATACGTGCAACAATGCCACTACTTGTTCGATGAATGCATTTTTAAGTGTTGCAATTTTCCATTTTATTTTTTCACATTTCTTCTCCATTCCTTCTTTATTACCACTGCCAAGTTAAATATCTTTATTTGTCTCACTCACCTTTTTCTCCATCGTTCACTTCCTTTTTTTCTGGACTCTCCATCTGAAGAGCGACTCATATATGGCAATAAAAAAGGTACAGACCAGACAGAGTAGGAATGTTTTGAAATATGACTTCATAGAATCTGGCAATACAAGTATTAATGCATAAAATACCTTTCTGATGGGAGACATATGTAGCATTTTTTATTATTACAGTTTGATTAGATGTTTTTAAAGGCTTTTGTGTTTTGTGATCAGAAGTCATATTCCAAGACATCTGTCTTTCTGTGCATGAAATTTTTTTCCTCCTTTCTTCCATTCCTTCTCTTTTAAAAAACATTTTCTTGTAGAATTTCATTCTTTTACCTATTTCTAAAATTTTATCTTTGGTCCTGCATGTGTAGGGAACGTTCAGTTGTCTGTCTTGCTCTTTAATAATGTTATTGTGAGCTGTTTTGAGATTGTGCATGGAATGTGTTTATACAACAATGTTCCAAAACTTGGTTTGTATAGTACTTTTTGTTTCCTTCAATTGAGATGTCAAAAAAGTATTTTTTGATTGTATGTGCAATTTGAAGACAGTTGGATACAAAATATAAAAAGAAGCTTATTAACCTAAGTTCATGGTATATCATCTGTTTTATGGAAATTCCAGGTATAGATAATTCTGCGCAGAAAAATTCTTCAGACCATTACTTGGCTAACAATCAATTTTGCTCTCTAGAAATTCATCTGTTCCAGAGATTATTTCCAATACTTGAGAGTGCATTGGATCAAACAGATGTTTCCAAAGATTATGTGAGTTCTTTGGAACACAATCATGGAATGAAATCACTTAGGTTGGAAAATACCTTTTAAGATCAGGGAGTCCAACCATTAGCCCTACTCTACCAAGTCCAGCACTAAGCCGTATTCCGAAGTGCCACATCTAGACGACTTTTAATCACATCCAGGGATGGTGAGTCAGCCGCCTCCCTGGGCAGCAGGTTCCAATGTCTGACAACCTTTTCAGTGAAAAAGCTCTTCCTAACATCTAGTCTAAACCTCCCCTGGCACAGCTTGAGGCCATTTCCTCTTGTTCTATCACCAGTTACTTGTGAAAAGAGACCAGCACCTACTTTACAACATCCTTTCAGGTAGTTGTAGAAGGCAATGAGGTCTCCCCTCAGCCTCCTTTTCTTCAGACTAAATAGCGCCACTTCTCTCAGCCAATCCTCATAAGACTTCTTCTCAAGGCCCTTCACCAGCTTTGTTGCCCTTCTTTGGACATGCTCCAGCACCTCGATGTCCTTCTTGTATTGAGGTGCCCAAAAGTGGACACAGTATTCAAGGTGTGGCCTCACCAAGGCCAAGTACAAAGGGACGATCACCTCCCTGGTCCTGCTTGCCACACTATTCCTAACGTAGGTCAAGATGCCATTGGCCTTCTTGGCCACCTGGGCACACTGCTGGCTCATGTTCAGCCACCTATCAATCAGAACCCCCAGGTCCCTTTCTGCTGGACATTTTTCCAGCCACTCTTCCCCAAGCCTGTAGCATTGCATGAGGTTGTTGTGGCCCAAGTGCAGGACCCAGCATTTGGCTTTGTTGAACTTCATGCAGTTGACCTCGGCCCATCAATCTAGTCTGTCCAAGTCCTTCTGTAGAGCCTCCTTACCCTTGGGCAGAACAACACTCCCTCCGAGCTTGGTGTTATCTTGCAAACTCACTGAGGGTGCGATGCATTCTGTCTCCTTATCGAGATCATTGATAAAGTTGTTAAAAGGAAGTGGTCCCAACACGGAGCCCTGAGGAACCCCACTTGTGACCAGCCACCAGCTGGATTTAACTCCACTCACCACCACTCTCTGGGCCTGGCTGTCCAGCAATAGTATGGGCAACGCAGAATTTGTTTCTTGTGCAGACATTGGGAATGGAGACTGGGAGAGTTCTTTGTCAGACCTCCTCTAATTGAAGGTGCAATCAAAACATTCTTCTGCAAGCAGATGCCACCTTACCGTCTCATCTCAGAACTAACTGTGATTCAGTGGCCTCATTAGTGCAGTCCTGCAGCATGGAGTATTATGTTTGGCCTTTTGGTCTGGCTGTGGCAATGAAAGATGATGTTTAAAAAAACAAAACTACCTAAACCCAGCATTTCTCCTTTTAAGGGCCAGGGACCTTCCAGAGTTGAGACACAGGTATTAGCACTGCCTGAAATCTTTTCAGCGTGCATGTTACAGCTCTACAGCAGTGTAGCCCTCAAATAGGTGGTGTATGTGGGAGGAAAGTTGAGGACTTGTAGGGAAAAATGGATCATTCCTCATTTAGCCCGAGCCTTTTCAAAATCTCTGAAAAGAGTCCCCTTCTCATTCTAGATCCTCAAGCTGGTACTTAATAGTGTTCAAAGAGAGAAAGTAAAAACTTCCAGAACTTTAAAAGTTAAAATGTGAAATAAATTATTTTCAGTAAAAATTGAATGTTTCAGCCTATCCTATTCAAAGTTTTTCCTGAGCCTTCTGGATTGTTTTTTAATTTAGTGTCTGCAATTCATTAAAGTTGTTCCTTTGTCTAAAAAAGCTTTACTCAGTAGTTCCTGGCTTTTTCATTTTGTTTAAGTGGTTTGGCAGATATGTCATACCCTGAGATGCTTTCATTATGTTCTTACAAAGGTCGTCTCTTGCTCCCTTCTTTCTTCATGCAGTTATGTGTTTTCCTTCTTGTGTGACTTTGTTGTTGTTTGCCCTTATATGCTCTATCTTTTGCATTTTTTTTCCAATTTGATGTTCAGGGTGGGAAGTCTCCCTGCTCTTGTGCAGCAGAACGCCTTGTGTACTTGTAGCTGTGGTCTGAGAAGGGTGACTTCTGTGATAAGAGTGTATGTACTCTCATGTGGAAGCTAAATACCAGTGAGCAGGGATGAAGAAGGGCTTTTCCCACAGCTGTCTTTTTTGAATGCAGGTAGACAAAATCTGTGGATGTGCAGCTTTCCTCTGCCCACTTCTGTGATCCTCTCTTCTACATTCTTGCAAATTAGTTTGGCAACTTTTTAATGAGTACATTTCTCCCAAGGTTGAAGAGCAATTATATTTGGAAGAACTTGAATACCTAACAGCTTTCTTGAGTTTGTGCATTTTTGGTCCCCTGTGGTGGAATTCAAAGTACGACTGAGTTACTCTTATCTTGGGGTGATTAATACTATTTTTCTGCAATGGCTGAGGAGAAGTAAGCCTTTATTGTTTTAGTGGAATTAAGGAATCAGCAAAAGGAAAAGAGGATGAGGGGAAGAATGACTTTTATACATTGGAATAAACCAGCTACACCTAGTGTTGGAGAAAGGAGCTTCTCTTTTGATCATGACCAGGCAGGCAAGGGTGGCTCTCCTTCCCAGTCGCAAGCCTTGTTTCAGAGTTTTGTCTTCACTTCTGTCTGTGACAAGTGGTATCTCTGCTCTGTGGAGTATGCAGCATTCACTCCTGATCTTTGGTGTTTGTAATTCTGCAAATGATGCAAACCTAAGAATGCAGAACCTAGTGAGGTGGTAAGGGAGGTAGCACTGCATTTCTTTGGTGTTTTCTTTTGTGGGGTTTTTGTGGGGGTGTGTTTTGGGGACTTGATGTAAAAAAAAAAAAAAGTAAACTACTGATTTCTCTCAGACAGCTGTGTAAGAATAAGCAGCAAATCTTTTCCTATTTTGTGGCTTCAGTATCATTTTGCATTCTGTATTGGGCTTTAACATCTCTTTGAATTCTTTATTGGGCTGCACACCTACACCTTGATGTACACAGATGTCAGTGAAGAATTTCGAGTGTGAAGTTTATGCAGAGTTAGGATAGTTACTACACTGTAGTGGTGGTAATTTATATTCTTGCTAGCTTTAGGAAATCACTGAACATCCTAAACTTTTTTGTGTGTGTTTTGTGGACACAGAGTTGAAGGTGGTTTTGATGGCATTATGAAGCCATAATTTTATAACTTTGTGCTCTTAATTGTTTGGGTAGTGGCTTCCTGGGAAGAGTATTTAAACAGTTGTGTTGAATTTGATGCACTTTAAAATGGTGACGCAGTAACTCATGAGCTTGAGACTCTCTCTTATTCCATTGAAAGTAGGTACAGCTGCTGCACGGAAGGAAATAATCAGAAACAAAATTCGTGCAATTGGCAAGATGGCAAGAGTCTTCTCTGTTCTCAGGTACTTCCCTGACTTCTGCATTCCTAAAACCCTTTTTATTATGTATATTAGGAAAACATCTCTGTTCCAGGATAATGGATGCCAAACATTCCACAGGGAGATCATTACACATCAGAATCTTGTTTGGCATATTGATGCACCCCAATGATGTTGGTATGTTTGGTTAAAGAATATTTTAAAGTTCTTTTTCAGACATGTCAAGAAATTAGAGAATGTGATCTTTAGTTTACAAGTTATTTGTCCAGATGTTAACAATGAGGGTTGGAAAGACAATAACAAAATAGAGAGATTGAAGTCAAGGGTCTAATGGAGGTGGTCAGGATGGGCTCAAAAAATTTCTAGTATTCTAGAAACTTGAGGACTAAAGGGTCTTTGTTTCTGTTTTGAGCTTTTAAAAAATACTATTTTTTGGTACCTGTCTAGATTGAGAGATTTCATTATCACATTTACCCAAAATGTATGGTTTTTCATAGACCATAACTGTTCAAATATGGATAATTTTTTTTAAGTTAATATTTCCTGAAACATAGACACTTTGAACAAAATTGTAGATTTTTTTATGGCACTGAGATACATACAGTACCTCATGAGGCATTCAGTGCTAACTTCAAAGGTAATGAGGCTGCATGCAAATAATTGCTCAGAATTTGTTTTAGAAGTAATGAGTTTTAATAACTCAGAGTAATAGAGAGAGGAAACACTGGTATGGAATAGAAATATTTCCCCCAATTGTTTGGATTTGAATTTACGTTCAATCTTGACATGCATAAAACACAGCATAAAGTCCCTCTCCCCATCCCTTATTTTACTTTAATACAAGTTTTGATGAGCAGATATTTAAGGTTTTGTTACTGTTTTTTCTCACACCAGGGAGGAGAGTGAAAGTGTGCTGACACTCAAGGGTTTGACTCCCACTGGCATGTTACCTAGTGGAGTGTTGGCTGGAGGACGACAGACCCTGCAAAGTGGTAATGATGTTATGCAACTTGCTGTGCCTCAGATGGACTGGGGCACATCTCACTCTTTTTCTAACACTACACATAATGCATGCAGGGAATTTCTTATGCTTTTCAGTTCTTGTCTTAGCGGCTGATACAAGCATAGTGTTATGTGTTAATCAGGCAATGTGAAATGGATACTTAACCAGGGTATAAAACTAAAAGCAAATGAGTTCAGCTGTGTCAGGCCACATTTTTCAGACTTTGAGCTTCCTTAGTTTACAATTTTTCAGACTTTGAGCATCCTTACTTTACAATTTTTCAGGTGGCACAGATGCCTGAAGTGAGGTGACCCTTATAGATTTGATATTGAAGCATTTGATCATTACAGATACAAAAATAGCATTGTAATTTTGCATCATTACTTGTCTGCTTTCCATTAAAATTATTATAGATGTGTTAGTATTTTCATTGACAATGTCAAATACTTGTTGATATTAATGTGAACAAACAGCTACAGGCTGCAGAGTTCCATATTACACTCCACTGATAGATGGAAATCTGCTGTGTTTTGTACCCTGGTAATTAATGCCAAAGTTTGTTCTCTATGTTGTTTGTCAAATGTTCTATGTATAATTGACCTCCCTGAATTGTCCTTGTAACATGCTGTTTCCTTCCTCTGCAGATGTAGCTGCTTTCTTAGATCTGTCTGTCTCTCTCTAGGTATAGATGTATGTCTGTATAAGTGTTAAAATTAAACCACTATCCCAGACACTTGTCTGTCTCTTGATGTAGAAGCAATGTTGTAGCACCCTGTTTTTGAGGTTTGCTGCATTTGCTGCTGCACATTGTCTGTGCATTTTGAACAATAATGTACTTGAAAAATATTCAGTAATTGTTATAAAATCAGTTGAGAATAAAGGGATTGAATTTAAAACTTGTAAATAAATCAAAATAAAAGGGTGTTATTAAGTGTGCATATATTTTTTGCATGAAAATAAAAAGAACTCTATGCAAAATATATCTGTAATCTGGCTCATTCAATATTTTGTAAAAGGTTTTTCTTCTTTTTTTAGTTTGTTGAATCATTGGATCATTTTTATTCACAAGACCTATAAATGATTAATTAGGCTTAGGGAGAATGTTATGATATTATACCAAATGAAGAAAAGAATGAAGTCCAGGTTTCTGTTCATAATGGTGGGTAACTAAAATATACCAGTCTGAAACTGGGCTTCATAACAGCAGCACTCTTAACATAAATTATTCAAAGACTTTTTATTGGCCATCTTCAGGCTTTAATAGGAATTATAAAACTGTTCTATGGGACCACTGAATTTTATGACTATTGAAAGTTTGTGATCTATGAGTACCCCTTTTTTTGCATTATATTTTCCAAGAGTAGCTGCTTTTCTTATTTTGTGGTTTAGGCTGTTCTTTGAATTTTTTAAATTTTCTATGTAGTTTTTTTTAAGCCTTTCACTGCATTTTCTATTAAATTATCAAAGCTGGTTTTTAATAGCTTTGAAACATTAATGTCACATTTTTAGTAATTTTTCAGTGGACATATAATGTCTACAAGTAAGTTTATATGTCCAGTGTATGTATGTGGTTGTTTTGTGAATGTCTATAACAAGAAATGGTGTATGTTTCCTAATCCATCCAACTATTCCAGAAGCATATGTTCTAGTTTTAAGTGTCATTGTTTAATGAAGTACAGATACTTTATTATGCTTAAAAAAATTAAGTCTGCCTTCCTCTCACTCATTTAACAGATTTTTATCCATGTTGCATTACAAATACCAGAGAGGATCAAACTGACTAGAAAATTTTTTTAACATAAAACATTACTTTCTACCATTACTGAAAATGTGGGGCATTTGGAAAGTATGCAAAATGCGTGTTGGATTTTTGTGGGTGTGTTTTTTTCTTGTCTAGAACTTTTGATGGCAATATTCCTTGATGAACTACATTGCTATACCTCATTTGTTTTAGTCATGTTGATTGTTCAGAATAACTCATGCCAACTGTTATTTCTCTTAAATTACAGTAACCTTTTACCAGTAAGAATTTTATTCAGTTTTTTAAAAGTAGTTGTTTTCCAATTAATACGCTCAATTTCCTGCCTTGAAGTAAACAAAAAATAAAATAAAACTTCACTAATTTACACTTTTCTAAACCATCATAATATCAGTGAATTCTTGGCAAAAATATGGTCACTGGTAGTAGAGTTGGATTTCTTACTACAAATATTCAAGTACTTTTTGAAGTATATTGTACTATGGTAATCAATATAATACCAATAATTTAAAGTAGTCTAGATTTGAGAAAATAAAAAGACATTATATTAATTGTAGGGGGGGGTTTATTCTATTGTTTGCTTGAAAATTCACAAAATTGACCAATATATCATGGGTTTTCCAGGTTATAGTCCTACGAGTGCTTTTTTTTTCAATGGCACATCAAGCAAAGCTCTGGTTGTGCTTGTTGCTGTTAAATCTGTGAGAACCTTTGAAAGGTGTAAGGAACAGGAATGTGCATCTGAATTGCTCTTAAAAGCTGAGCTTTTTTATCAGGACAAATATATATAGACGTATATATGTGTTTAAGTCACTGTTAAGGCAGTGTGTATGCAATTTTTGCATATATGCCTATTGGAACTCTTCATGTCAGTACACATTCTGTACTAGATCTTGGCAAATGCCACCACTGGATCAGGAGTTTGTTCAGCCACACCTGTCACATTTGGTGAGATGCCAACCAATCCAACATAATGCAGAGTGGGGCACCAACCACCTTGTCTGTCTAGTGCAGCTGCTTCATGGGCACTGCTTGACCAGATGCTTACTGCAAAACAGCAGACTGAGGGGGAAATGCAAAATCTAGCTGAACTGAAAGGGTTAAACAAAGACAAGTCAGTTTAAAAAGATAATTTTGGAAAAAAGTGCAAAACTGCATACTAAGGAAGAAGTCAATATATTTTTTCCCAGAAGTATATAGATTTATTTTTTAAAAACAAATCATAGGTCACTTTCAGGTAACATGAATGTAGTAGGATAAAAATAGGCTTTGGGAAATGGTGGCCTTTGTATGTTTCTAAATTATTTTAATGTAGATTTATGGGGTTTATTATTTATTTTGCTTGCATTATAGTAACTGAAATATTAAAACCATATTAAGTACTGCTCTTTAAAGTAGTATTTCCTAGCTGCTTACTCTATGAACTGAATATTCTGTGAACTGAATCCAACAAAATTATTTTCCAAATTGAATGTACTGTTAAAAAAAATAATAAATCCCGAACACCTAAAGTCTTTCTCAGCAACATACTAAACACAAGCCTAAATTAAAAATTTTAAGTGCTTCTGTGGAAATCAGTTGAACTAGCCAAATACTTCTTATTTTCTGTTGCTGCCCTTGCTTTTAGCCAGAGGGGCAATAAGAGAGTTTTTTGGCTTTATGTTGAAAGTTGGCAAGGATCTTGTATCAAATCTGTCCCCTGAATAAAGCTGGGGGGAGAGCTGAAACTGAGGATGGAAATGCCATTGCACCCCGGTGCTTAAAATTTGCTCTCAAGTCATGAATTTTCTAAGCAAAGACTTCACAAGATTACCTGTTAAATTAATATGATACAGTGTTTATTTGAGGCTTATCAGGGTTTACAAAGAATATAGTTTTAATTTAGATGTACCTGCAAAAAAGAATCCAACAAAATTATTTCCCAAATTGAGTCTTTATAGTGTCTTTTTAAAGTGCTTGTATTTTCCAGTCAGTTTGTTCTTTTATGTCGAGTTGAAAATTATCTTCTTCTTGACTGTGATGTATATTCCAAGATCTTTTTGAAATAATAGTAGTGCAAGTAGAAGGACTAGGAGTAAATTTTGAAATTTGTATTTATGACCAAGCTACATCATTTGCAGAGATAAATCAGTATTCGTGATCTTTTCAGGAAAAGATTGAAAACAAAGACTTCACAGGTAACAGGAAATGGTGGAAAGAGGTGGTGTGTTGTTTTTTCACATAGTTTCCTATTTGAATGACAAATTGATGATAGTATGAAAGTATGTATTTGATGACTTAAAATCATTCTTAAACTCAGTTAGTTTTACAATTTGAGAAAGTTTCTTTCCCTTAATGTAAGCATAAACAACCATGCATTCAAGTGGCTTTTTTATTTAATTCTGAGATTGCCCTTGGCTCTACGTTTAAATCTAGGAATGTATTTTTTTTATATACTGTGGAATGTGCAGTATATAAAAGGTAAAGTGCTGCATTACCCTTAGATATTCCACATTATTTTAGTAGCAATTAATACAAGTCTCTAATGTATTTTTTTAGATTCTCTTAGTGGAAATTAGAATTTTATGCATGAGTGAGCTTAAGGCATAGTGTAGGCAGTTGATAATATTCAGGAGGCAATTGAAATGTCTAGTTTTTGTTGGATAGGAAATGAAAAGTAATAAACTTAATTTGTTATAAAGAATTCTATTGTAATCTAATGCCATATTCTCGTATATAGTATTTCTTTAGCAAGTCTGCCCTAATAGAAGGTTATTTTGGTATCCTAAGGACCTTGTGTTAAAGCTTTGACTTCTAGAGGTAAAACAATTGGGAAAGATCTTGCATCTAAGAAACTACAGCAGATGTTATGGTCATTTAGTTTAAAAAAGCCTACTAGTAAACTCTTTTTTTCATATTCAAATCAATTCACCCACCAAGACTATGTTCAATTGAGACCTCTTCCTGTTCTAGGTTTTGTTGTTAATTAAACTAAACAGTTTATAAGACTTTGTAAATATGACTTGCTAGATTTGTCCTTTATGATTTAAATTTCATGGTTCAGTTCTCAGAGATACCAGAGCTGAACATAAAGAGAAAAATAATTTCTTATTATTAGAACACTGCTAATGTTATTTTTATAGCATCCTTCCTGGTAATTTAATGAAGCTCATTAATCCATTTTAATCTTCAGAAATAGTAGTCTTAAATAGATTTTTAGTATTTTTTTTAAACCATAGTGCAATTTTAACATCAGTTGAAATTTTCTGTTGCTGTCTTAAAAAGAAAAAAAGTTAATAACATTGGTTAATTAGTTGCTTTGATATACTTTTAGTTGATAAAATGTGTTAGTTAAGGAGAAGTTTCACTTAAAAACAACCCCCAGAACCTTAATTATAATTTTAAAGAACTGTAGTCTGACCCGGCATTGCATACTATATTAAATTGATCATTGCCTTTTCTGCTGTGCGATATTACACTCTTCATCTTTCTCATTCATTTTGCATGCATCTGCTCACTTCTGTACAGCCACTGTAGAGGCAATTGAGGCTGAAAAAGGTATGATCAGAGTCTTTGCCATTGGCAGAGATCTGTGGTGTCTGGGAGGGAATTCAAAACTACTCTGTGTGGGTGTGTTTTACTTTCAACTTACACAAGCAGAGATGAATCAACTGCATTGATTCATCCCTTTTACATGTAACATTCATTCCTGGCTTTAGGATGATGATTATCTTTAATATTTTAGGGAAATTCTTTGGGGTTTTTTGTCTTTTTTCTTTGTTTTTACAAAATAGTTTTTTTGTATAATAGCATGTTGTGATACGTGGTGTTGTCTTGAAGTCCTTAAAAATGGTAGTGTTTAGTGTTTTTTTCTGCATTGAACGGCAAGGTTTTGTTTGGTTGCGGGGGGTTCTATGTGGAGGGGGTTTTGCATGCCTTTTCTCATAAAATCTATTTTATTGACTTTGAACATACTTCTAAAAAACTTTATGTAACATCTGGTAGCGCAAGACATACGAGTGTCATGTTTTTTCTGTAGATTTTGATCATAATTTGCTGACCAAATTTATTTCTAGTATGTATGCCAGCCTGCCAGTATGAGGCATATTAAATTCCATGGACTATCAGTGCTTTTGCACTAAAGTTGTATCTATGTCCTTTGCTAGTGGTACTGAGCAAAATGCCATCAAATGAATGGGTGTTCAGGGTATTCAATGTCAGATCGTTGACTTTTCAGAGATAGTTTAATTGCCTCTTCCTCAATATTCAATGAAGTGAATGACAAACAGCAGAGCAGTTGGGAGAGCTGCCTTCAGGGTTTTTCGGATTTGGTCACAAAGCATCATTTAATGACTGTATTCTTTGTTTTCTAATTAAGGAAGTCAGATCTCCAAAATATAAATAAGTGCCATCTTCTGTTCTCACACACACGTGCAAGAGGTCTGTTGTGAGCGGAAAGCTGTTCTTAAATCTCCAAATAATTCTTTAATCCCAAAGATTTCAGTCTTACTATGTGGTCAACCATTTTTCAGGTCTAAATTCAACTACCAGACCTCATTCATTAAAATAAACAGTAGCAAAATTATACCTATTTTCTATACTTACTTTAAATACATTTGTATTTAAATGATAGTTGTGTAACCACGGTGCTAATTCAGTGATTGTGGTTGTGTCCATTTCCATCATCCACATGATTAGCACAAAATGTGAACCACATCCTGCCGTTTTGCCTGCCTGAAAACTGCAGGATCGGGCCATCAATGTGTGTGCAGGATGTAAATGACTTCTGCAACCCTTTGCTGCTTTGCCTCCACTGCACTTGCTGTGCTGCTTAAATCTTACTGCCATCCCACTGAAGAAAAGGGGGATGTTAAGCCTGATGCACTGAACAGCAGAAACAGTTGGTGCTGATAGCTGGCCGGGCCAGGGACATGCAGAGGCAATCAAGGGGGCCTAAACCCCTTGATTCCTACTCACAGAATATTTGCCATACTTTGTTCTTTTTGTTATGAACTGAAATCATGATTGCTGGTGAACATTTCAGGAGAGCAGGTTAGAGAAGCTTTTACTAATAGAGATGCAGAGCCATAAGTTTGTTTGGCTGGTTTCTTACCTATTTTTAAATATAATTTGTTAGAAAAATTATATGCATTCAACTTATTTTTCCATTACTGACATATCAAATTTGCATTTTGTTAAGCAATACGAGGATTCTCTCCGCAACATAAAATCTGCAGTTTTGAAGAAGCAAAAGGTTTGGATAGGATCAATGAGAGAATGCCACCACGAAAAGATGCTCTTCAGCAAGATGGTATTAATGCTATAAACACAGCAAATGCCAATGGAAACAATGGAACTGGCAACAACAATGCACAGTGACCACATCAGCTTTTGGTTTATTCACTCATGTCTTGCCTGAGAATTCCTAGATAACTGCTTTTTGATGTGACAAGAGATGACATAGCCAGGGGGATTGCTTGAAGTGACTACTTAACAGGAGATGGAAAACTATCTGATGTGATCCCACTGAAGAAAGACCATCATGCTTTGGAGACAACAGCCCCTCTCCTTACGTGGTGACCCATCTCCTGGGAGCGTGCCTCACCCCTGACACAACCATCACTGGCTGCTGAAGCTTCAGAAGAGATCTGGGGAAAGAACGGGGCTGTTACCACTGAAGCACACCTAGACTAGCCTCTTACGCTTTTCATTGTCAACACCTTTAAGTTTACAAATGGGATCTTTTCTTTCAGTAGAGGTAGTTCTGTTTGTTTGGGTTTTTTTTTTAAAATCAGACTTTGACATACAACCCTAAGAGCTAACTATTTATTAATGGACATTGGTTTCATGAAATGTCTTTAAAATGATAGATTACAATGGTCTTAAAATATCTGAGGCTGCAGAAACTGTATTTTAAAGAGACAGAAAAAATGCCAAAAAAAATCTCAGTTGGTCATTCTGTAAAATGCTGACCTCAGGTTTACTCCTTAGATGTTGCTAATTCTATATTGTATTCACTGTATTTTTTAGTTACGGCTTATCAGAAGATTTCTATGTAGGAACGTTTATTACTTGAACACAGATTTTAAAAAAATATTTAATTTAGAAACTTTTTTGCCCAGCTTTTTCAAGACTCTTCCCCACCTTGAATTTAAAAAAATAAAAATAAAAAATTGTTATATATACTAATTTTAAAAGTAAGAAAAATATGGAAGTGTTAATTTTAAGGTACTTTTAATTGAGCTTTGTACATTGTTTAAGTAAATTTTGATTCATATCAAGTCTGTAAAGCTTGGCATTGTATTTTGTGTATGCATGTTTTCATTTTGCAAATATTTAATATATAGACCTATGATGTACGTCTATAGGTTACCTAGATGTTACTGCTACTTTTAGTTTATTGTGAGTATTATGGTTGCATAAATAGCGAATAATCACTGGGCTGAATAGTTGCAAGCTTTTTATTATTTTTAAATCTGTAAAGGAAGCTGAAACTGTATCGGACATAGTTTCTGTTTAGGCAAAGCAGCGTGTAAGCAATTGCTCTGTTCAACTGCTAAGGCATTAGTGAAAGTGTAAACGCGAGACTGCATGTATTTTGGTATCTACAGGATTGCTTGGTTAAAATAAAAATTGAAGCCCTGTGCTAATTTGTTCACAAATAATGGACTGTACTGATTGCCACTGTACTTTATTATATATTTTGACATTTGCTACATGTCCTTTTCATCCCCTGGAGCACAACTTGAAACTTTGGTCACTAGAGTTCATCTCCTTTTTTTTTTTTTTTCCTTTTTTTTTTTTTCCCCCCATAAATTACAATCTGTACATACCCCTAGGTTGGAAGTTTTATGCATGTTCTGAACTATTCCAAGTATTTTATAAACAGTAGCACACAATAAATTTTGTGCATGGGCTGCGGCTCCTATCCTTGCGTATTGTTTTTTTTTGGCATACATAGGTCTAATCTGACCTTGAAAATTGTTTAGAAATAGTCTTCAAAATTTAAACTTTTGAAAAAATTGCCTAAAAGGTCAGATTTAGCTCGCAGAGAACTATGTAAATGTAAATGCTGTTTAATTTAGATGTTATTCATGCTTCTTTTTTTGGCTTTTGAGTTCTCTCTGATAAATAAAATACCTAAACTGGACATCCATTGTTGGTTTGTACAAGCTTTTAAGAGCAAGACTACTTGATTCTAGAAAAGCTGTTAAGTACAGCTGCATTTTGTGTGTTGGTTTGAGCCAAACATCCAAGACTGGTCGAGTGTGTTGGGGCTGCTTTTTGGGCAGAGAGGACTAGCTGTTTTGACAGTCAATACAGATACAACATTTAGTCTTTTTTGGTATATTGTTTTTAAAGTAAGGACAAGCTGCTGATCAGGCTGAAAACTAAAAGATCATAAGTGACATGCTATTGCTAATTGAGTTTTAATGTTATGTTTTACTTTATTGCAGATGCATTCTAATTGGAAACTGTTTGCAAAGTTTGAGTGCAGAAGACTAAGTTAAAAAATGGTAAGTTATTTGGGTTTTTTTACAAGTCACCCTTGTACTTGTGAGCTGCACAGCCTGCATATGATGTCATATTAGAGCAGAACAAACACATTACTAAGTATGACTGAAATTTTACATGTTGAACATTATGATGGTACATTCCACTTTGGAAGCACTAGTGGAAAATACCTCAGCCTCACAGGAGAGTATTTCTTGTGTTATACTCGGATCTTTGCTATGATTAGTATTCTGACTAGCTGGAGTTGTGTATGTGGAGAAAATACAGATTCAGTCTTTGTCTGGAAAGACCTCATTGTAATTGGAGAGAGCTGGTTCTGGTACTTGTGTGGCAGTGAGTGCCCAGCTCTGATGATGTGTGCTCCTTTGATTTCCTTGCAGTATCCATTGTCTTGTAGTAGTTTTTGCCAGATATTAAGGCAGTTGTGCAGTAAAATTTATTGGGCAGTGGCTGAACCTGATTTCTCCTTTGCTGCTGTGTGTATCCTGTCACCCTTCAAGCCAGTTCTTAGGTAACAGGATTATGTCGGTGGGTTTTCTTTGTTTGGAAAGTAGGTAACTCATTTTTCGCTACTCTGTTTCTGAAAGGTGGTGTCTGGAGCTGTCTCTAATGCTTGCATTACTGGGGAGAAGAAATTATATCCTCCCTCTCAGAAAACTGTAAGTAGTTTGCATTGCTCATTTTCTGCTTTCAGTGTACTTGGGTGGGGAAGGCAGGTGGCTTGGAAACTTGGAAATACCTCAGTCAGGCAAAGGCCACAGGTAACAAAAGCTGTGAGATGTATTGTCGTTCCCTGGTTTGAGCTGCTCCCGTGTCCTGGGCTCAGTGGACACTGGGGGGGTCCCAGGGAATAGGGCACGTCTTCCCAGAACTGCCAGTGAAACCATCATGCATATTGCCTCCTACCTGCGGGGCAGGGGGAGGCATCTTCAGAGGTGGGCTGGGGGCTGGGCTGAAACTGGGCAGCAGAAGGACAGAGAGTGCTTGAGCAAAATCAACTTCCATCTATTGTTTGTATTTGAAATAATTTTAATCTGCCCCATGAATTTTAAATTGAACTGTATTTCTAAGTGTAATGTCAGAGAAAGTTTAGTCTAAAGTAACAGACTGAAGTCAGATTTAGGTTACAGAACACTGACGTAAGTGAAATACTTAAGCTTCTTTGATACGGTAAACTTGGTATTTGTTACTGTTTTGCAAAAACCTTTATGTACATGCTGCGTAAGAGTGAAAAGTTTGCCACGTTATAATCAACTCTACCAGCCCTAGCTATATTTGTTTGAGGAATATCAGCAGTAGGGTTTTGTTGTTTGTGTGAGGGTGTATCCTGTAATACAATCATCATTTGTTATAAGTGTTGCTTAGAAATGTTGGGAAACATATTGCTAGCTGCGGGACTTGAAGCTTCTGTTACTTTTATGTCTGGGGACAGATTCACTGTGGCTTTCTAAAAAACAAAATGTTCTATTTAAAACTGTTCTTTCTAAAGCCATTGAAAACACCCACGTAGTCATTTATATTGTTTAGGTCTCAACTGCTTTCAGTTTGGATTTAAATGGGTTCTGTAATGTTAGCATTTTTTTTCATTGCTCAGTCATTTGCTGTATAACCCACTCTTTTACAATGAGATACATCAAAATTAGATCTGAGATTATTTCTCCATTCTGTAATAGTAACTAACCAGTAATGGTGACTAATTTAAGAAATTAAATAGGGGAATACAGTCAGAATCCACCAAGGACTTAAACTCTCAGTGTATTGTGAGTTAAACTCAGTACTCACATGGTTTTCAACATTAGGATGAAAAGACATTAAAGGGGGATAGTGAGTGTAAAATGCTTCACATCACTGCTTCAGTCTTGTTTTGTCAACCACAGTTATCTCAGCAGTTAAGTTTAGGTATTTCAAGAAACTTGTTGGGTGCTGGAGATTTGGCTGAGACAAATAGTTAATCATGCAGGAGTCTGGCAGAGGGGGAGGTGGTTGTGTCAGATTTAAACAGACTAAGGATTAGGGGCTAATAGACAAGATACATATTTTATTATCCAAGGACTACTATGTGCTGTAAATTAAGGCAATGGTAAGTGCAACAAGCTTATTTAATCATCAGGAAGGCATGTTTGATTACATCAAGTTTAAAATTACTCTGACACACGAGGATAGTCAGTATCTGCATAAAGCATGTCATGTCCTTTAGTTTGTTTTAAAAAAGAAAACAAAAAAAACCCAGATAATCCTCTTCTATTGACCAACAATTGCCAACAGCAAACGCCTGTAATCGCCACTTGTATCACTTGCTATCATTGTAGCCAAAGTCTTCTGATACATTTGTGTGAACATCTGTTTAACTTGCACAAGGTCAATCTATGCAAAGGGAAAAAAAGCACAGAATTTAAACACAGTGCAACTCCTAGACAGTCTCCCCACACCTCCTCCCTCACAGACTACAGAACACGTGCCAGGGGTGAAACATGCAATTGGTTAACTCTGCACATCTTACAAGCCAGCTGATGCCTCTGAGGACAGAGGAGCAGCTCCCAAAGCAGGGTCTAGTAGTTGTTCCTTGCTTTGTTAGGACCATGGTATCCTAACTTAGCTGAACCTTTGAACTTGAGGGTGCTAATCTGCTACACAGACAGGCAGCCACAGGTTAAGAAGAAAGACAAGCAGTATTACTATCTAGCTAGAGATAATTAAATTACTATATAAAAGCTGGCTTTAAAACAAATTAACACATTCATCTAAATCAGAACCCCGTAAAAGGTTCATTGTAATTCATTATTTCTACAGCTGTGAAAGAAGGAGTAAGTGAAAAGCTGGCTGGGGTAGACAGCTTTCTGCTCCACACGTAGAGAGGAGAAAGTTTCTTACCTCACTGCGAGTGACTATAATTCTGATGAGGGTAGAATCATCTGTGCCAGCTCCTTTCATTGAGTGATAAAGTCTTTCTGCAAAAAAGGCTGGGCGATTTAAAGCACATTGCACTGCAATAAAGTATATTTTTTGGATCAGTTCCAGTATTGTATAGGGATACCTGGCAGGATCAATTCAGGATTTTTGCTGCAGACAGCTAGAGGGTAAGTACTGATGAAGATCCAGTTCCTATGGATTACAGGAACTGTAGAGCAAAGCTTATTTTCAAGCTGACCAAATGAGTAATTCCTTCACAAAAAAACTGAGGGTTATTAGCAGTTAACTTCTCTGGAAGTCCTTTTGAAAACTGGCTGAAACTTCAATCCTCAAATAGGTTCTCTAAAAACAGTTCTACTCCTTGGATAGCTGCTGCTGAGATACAAGGTATTTTACTCATGTTCCATTGGTAGAATCTCACTAAGAAAAATAAAACTATACCAATAGCTCACTCAATGGTATTGTTTCAGTTAAGATTGTTCACTCTCAGACAAATGCCTTTATTCTTTTATGAGCTTCTTAGAGCTGAATTTTTCCCATAAAACTCTTGAGCAGAATATAATCTTGCAAGTTTTTGCTTATCCGGTATGGCTACAGAAACACTGTCATTTTGGTAGCATTGATAGGAGTGGTGTCTGCAGAGTCACTAGCAAATCATACTGATTCTTACTAGCAGCAAATTGTGCTAAATTTGAACTGCTTTACTATAACAAGTCACCAGGAAAAAGTTAATTTGAAACAGAGTTTCTATTCTGTGAAGCTTTCCTTAGGAAACGCAGAACTTTTTAGGGGTAGGTGCTGGGGCCAGGAGGGGCAGGGGGAAAGATGGCTGGAAAGGGAACTGTGCCTAAAGGAGGTTCATGTTGGTTCTGAGATCATGTGTGAGGGTAGCTCAGTTGTGTCTGCCACACACCCAGAGTCATGGCTCTGTTACACTGCAAGCACTAAGCTGTCTTCCCAGAGAAATTACAGGTAATTTCTATGGAGATTTTTCTTGTTTCAAACTGACTTCTTCGTGGTGGATGCTTATGTTCTCCAATTAAGTGTAAAGTGAATAATTTGAATAATTGAAATTACATTTGTGCCAGCACGGTCTTAGATTGTGTGCACATTTGCCACGTGGTCAGTGTTGAACTGGACTCTTCTTCAAATACGTTTAGAAGGTTTCACTCATAAGGGATAAGGACAGGGAAGAACATATAACTTACAAATTGTCTTCAAACCACGTTCCACATTTCCTGAAAATTCTCGGTCGATGCTGCTTAATAAATCACGATTAGCAATCTACAAATGAGATAAAAATGTGGATAATGAAATGCAGTAACAAGCAGAACCTTAATTTAAAATACACTGACCAAGCTCATTTGAAATCAGTGAAGGACCCCTACCCTGGAGTATGCCTCGACTGTTGCTTTCAGCTGGGGGAAACTTCTGGTTGCCAGAACCATATTAAAGCAAGATTCATCAGTTCCAAGTTTTCCTTCACCTGCTTGGTACAGACGCTGAGCATCTTCTTGAGCTTTTTGATAATCCACAGTTTGGTTCTCATCCCGATTACCCTAAAAGCAAAGACAACAGATATGAGGTGAAATGATGCAGAGAAGGCCATGCTTTAACTGCTTGCAGTGTAGACCCCAAGTATGTTGAAGCAGACAGAGTAATACCAGTTGAAATACATTATTTTAAAACTACTCTTCAGTTTAATATATCTCACCGGTAACAAATAGAAAAGTGGTGCAGAATCTACGTAGGGCATGCTTTAAACTGTTGATCTACTGACTCAGATAATCTCACCTTTACATACCATCTCATGGTTCTAAGCAAGTACTGTATTTAATTCTGTATTTTATTTATAATATAAGCTTTCTCTTTATTTCTTTGTTTCTAGGCATCAAGTTGCAAAGAATCTTCCCAAATGAACTCATTAATTATCTTACTGAATATGCACACCTGAAATATCTCAGGTCTTCTATTTTATTTAGAATTTGCTAATTTCAAGTAACAGTATCTCTAGAAAGTACTTACTTTAGTTTTAAATTGGGCTTACATGTCAGTAGGGCTTATATGACATTTTATGTGCTTTGTTTGGGTGTTTTTGGCTGCCCAGTGCATGGATGGATACTACTAAATATACTGGCTGAGTAGGCTGGACAAATGCTCTCAAATACTATTGTATCTATAGTGGTTAATAAATATTTAAATGATGTGGTTGTCAGTTATTGTAAAGGACTGGATTTATCAAAATAAAAATTAGCAGCATGAGTGTCCCAAGGTTTGCTTTCTTGTGGATTTTGTCTTTTTAATCCAAATACCTAGTGCATAGCTGAAGTCTCACAAAGGAAGAGGCAAATTACATAGATAAGTGTCATAGAAATTCTAACAGCAGATAGGGAGATTGGTCAAAGAAATGGAAATCGCATTAGTTCATATTTCTTCCTAAATGTGGATAACTGTAAGTTATTATTCTTTAATGGAAAAAGATCCCTATTAAATGAGATGCAATAAGCAAGCCGAGTTCAATAGTAGCACCTCCCTGATTCTGGTGATGTGAAGGAAGCCTGGTGTAAATTGAGAGGCAAGTTTTGCCCTGTGGTGCCTCTTAACTTGTTCGTAGGGATTCTCACAAGTACTCTGCACACCATAAAGGTTATCCCATCATATTCACCCAAGTTATTTTGTTAATATATGTAAGAAATAAAAAGCATCTTGCTTTAATAGCAGTGTGGAACACTGCTTTATAGGACCACTTGATCATATCTGCACAGTATTTACACATAAATTCTCTGACATGAATATAGGGTGCTAAATTAGGCCACACAATTCATCATAGATTTATAGATAGGAAGTTATCTCTTCTTTGAGAAGGGACTGAAGTGCCGTAGTTTCTCATGAGGGAATAAATTAATGGCCCAGGGCTAATTTCTTAAAAACATGGCCCTTGCTAAGCATACTCAGACAATTTATTTATGGAGCCATTATGATGACATGCATCAAAGCCAGACCGTAAGCCATTATCTTACCAAAAACAAAACAAAAAAATAAAGCTTACTTGGCACATAGATATAAGTAATCGTTCAAAGTGTCCTGAAGTGTCTGCTCTGATGTCTTGTTCAATGTCCCTTCCAAATTCTGATTTATAGCAGTTCACTATTTCTCGTATTTCCTGGTTTGTCCTCGTGCAAAGGATCTCAATCAGCACTCTCTCCTGAGTGCCTGCTCCCTGTAGGCAGAGGGAAAGAGGACATAACTATAAAGTATTACCTATTCAGTTTTCTTCAACTGTGAAATGAAGCAGTCATCTGTTATTTTAAAACTTAATACAATCTGCATTGTCAGAACAGTATCCTTGCAGTGTGAAAGCACCAAGTCTCCTGTTTGCTTAAAATGGAATGAAGATTCAAAACAGTTCAAAAGCATCAGTTAAAGAAAAAAACAACCAAAACTATACAAAAGTGACATTAGCCAAAGTTAACTGGAAAATGACTTAGGAAGGATATTCTTTGGCAACAATAATCTGGAAACATACTGGAGGAAGGCAGAGTCTTATGATAAACAGGGACATCTCACACTAGACCAGATTGTTCACAGCCCCATCAAGCCTGGCCTCTAATGTCTAATGTACTTTCACTTCCAGCAGTGATTACAGTTTTAATAGCACCTTGTCCCTTTCTAGGTCCTAGCAAAACTTATGACCAAGTTCTGTCCTGCAGCGTTTCATCCTCTGCTGGATGGGCAGCTGCTCTGAACTGGCCAATCCTGCAAAAATTGTCTGGAACTGGGGGTCACAGAAAATAATTTTAAGCCCCACAGTCCCAAAATTTGTCACTTCAGGCTTTTTCAACAATGCAGGAATCAGGTACTCTTAGGTGAGTATTTTAAGACTATCTTAAACTATTTTGTTCACAGGAAAACCATACCTTCATTGCATGACGTAAACTCCAGGCATCGTAATAGGTGCTAGGCATGAAGAGTGCTAGAATCAGTTCTTCTATATTTCCACTTAATTCAGACTTCAGATCTTTAATTAAATCCTGTCCAATTATAAACAAAAAAGGGGCTTTGGAAAGTGTTAGCCATGTGGATTATATACTGAAAAAAGATTAAACTAGAACTTACTTTTGTGACTGATTTCTACCTTTGTGCTGTTTTATTTCTTACAAAGAACTTCCCTACATCCAAAACTTCGACAGCTCAGCTCTTCTCCTTTATCTCCTCACCAATTAGGACCTAGTCAGGTCCTGAAAAATGCTACCACTATAAAATTTCACCTTAAGTTGCACAAATGACAGAGGGAAGCAATTAAATTATCTCAGCCTTTTACTGACTCATCAATCCTCAACCAGTTTCTCAGTTTGCTTCTTATGAAAAAACATACTTCATTGCTGGTTTGTGTGTATTAAAAAACTTAAATGCCCAAACCACCCCCAAGACTAAAATGCGATCAGGCAGTAAAAGCAGCAGCTGAACGTTTGGATTTGTTTACTGATTCAATGAACTAGTGAACATACCTTGCCATACATAGTCTTGAAAGCTGCCTTGATTTTTTGCCTTTGATCATTAGAGCGGTTAGCAACAACATTGATGATAGCCTGCTCGTCAGTTCCTTGGAAACAGAAGGGCGGTGTCAGGTAAGAACTCACCATAATCCCTCTAAGACTGTATGTTATACTCTTGTGTTTGGGTATAGTTACATAAGAAATGACTACCACTTAAGTCTACCAACTTTTCTGTATAACTTCATCTACTAAATAGTCCGAATTGTTTTGGAAGTGTGACTTCTGAAAATCTTGGGGAGAAAAAATGTATTGTTAAATAAAAATAGAAGAAAAGGGCAAAATGTCCTTAAGGAAGTTACACAATAGAAATTTAACCTTCTGTTGCTTACTTACCAAACCCCTTCATAGCTTTGCGTAGAATTTCTGCGTCCCTTTCAGCATCAAAGTTTGGAGCAGCTTGAATTGTGCCCTGGGTGCACTGAACCATTGCTGCAGGCTGAAAGGGAGAGTCAGATATAACCAGCTATCCTGCACAGTATAAACTAAAATCACAACTTTGGAATCAGTACTTCAGAAGGACTTGTCCATTAGTTCCCCATTTTTTCTCTTAACACAGAATCAGGGCAGCATTTAGTCCTGTTCAACAGCTTTTGGGATGCTTTTACCCATGGACAAAGAGCTACTTGATGAGTGAGTATAAACAGAAACAGAGTTATGATTTTGTTCAGGTCATACTCTGAGTGTAGCTGGGAACTAGTAACACAGAATACGCTGTAAATTTTTTTAAACCAGCTGTAAAATTGCATAAGATTGATTAAAGAGGATACAGCACATACCGGACCAGGCACTGGTGATGGTGCTTGTCCACCAGGAAAACCTACTGAAAATAAAAAGATTAAAGGAATTAATTAGCTCTCCTCTTATTATGTAAATGCTATTTAATCTGAAAGTAAAGCCATGTACAGACCTACCACTGCACAAAAACTGTTTCCTAAGTAATGATACCCGTCATTATTAGTAATTGAACTTTTTTTGCCCTTGGAAATTATGGGAAGAAGCAATCACAGGCACATTCTGGTACATACACTAGCAAGGTAATTCTGAAAATACTAAATGTACTGGTGCTGTGGGAACTGGAAGCCTAGTGCTATCTTTGACGAAAGACAATATGGGTCATGTGAATGAAGAATGCCTGTCCCATGCTCTCTTACAAAGTCATATTATACACTTTAAAATGTCTAGCATATAAACAATAACTATTAAGATTTCACTGGTGCCAAAGGAATTGAAGGAATCTCGTGATCAAAAGTACTGTGAGTTTTTTGTACTGGAATTTTATTTTTATCCATAATACATATGTACAATTGTTATCATCTTAACAGCAGTTTATTTATTGTTAAGAGTCAACAAAGCAATAATTTAAAAAAAGGTTTTGCTGTTCTGAATTTCTTCCAAATGCAACTGACATAGGACAAAAATCATCTTGAAGGTAAGTGACCACTGAAAGCATTAAAAACACTGCACTGCTATGAAGCAATTGTGTGCATTCTACTTTCCACTTCCCCTACTATCCTAGGGATCACCATGAACAGAGGTCTGAAAAATGCAGTAATTTCTTTGATATTGACAGAACAGCCAGACACTTACTGAATGTGGACACTGGATTTTACGGTTCATTGGACACGCACAGCTTGAAGAAGTATGAGCACCTAAACCACTACATCATAACCATTAATCAGTGACAGCCATCCCTTTTGGATGTAGCACCTATAGAGATGGTTCTCATCAGCCCCTCGGTGGTCTTGTCAAGAAGAGTGGCAAGAGGTGTACAGCATAGAAACCTTGATAGCTGAAAGTAACAATGTTAAGTGCTTGATTTGTTAATACCTATCCTGTGATCTGTTGGGTTAACTTTGGATGCTTAAAAGTTTCTTATATAAGACATACCTGGAATTTGTGCTGGTCCACCTCCAGCATAGCTTTGGGCAGATGGCTGCATATAGCCACCAAATCCAGGGCCAGCAGGAGGCATACCAAACCCAGGGCCTGTGGGAACTATGAGAAGAAAGTCTTTAGCATACTTTAATGTTTTGTGCTGGAATTCTGACTCATGTACCAGGTTATTGAGCAGACCTGAGCAATTGACTAATCTCTCTGTGTCTGTGCAATGGTCCAAAACCATGAGGCCCTGCCACTAGCAGGCAGGTATGTACTGCTAGGTAGCAATCTGGCTGGCTGCCTGCAGGCTGCTGCCTAAAGCCATCACTGAACAAAGCTGCAGTTTCTTTACTGCTTCTACCAAGCACAGGGAATGGTTACACCAGAAACCACTCCCAAGGGGCACGCCAACAAAGGACCTTACCTCCAGGGTAAGGTGGCATTCCTCCAGCCTGGGAAACTCCAGGGTAACCCCCTGAGGCAGGGTAGCCCCCTGGGGCAGGATATCCTGCTGCGCCTGGATAGCCAGCATTCGGTGGTGCTGCGGGATAGGTCCCTCCTCCTGCTGGAGGAACAGCAGGATAGGAGTACTGACCGGCTGGTGGATAGACAGACTCTTGTCCTGTCGGCTGAAACACAAAAATGGGATGTCTGTATGCCTGCTAACAGGACATAAGAGTAAAAACTCTCAAGCTACCACAATGTCCATGTATATAATAATGTGAATTATATCATTAGATTCAGCCCTTAAAGCAACAGCAGCAGAATTCCTAAAGCCTGGATGGGAGCCTCCTGGTTGGGTTTTCTGATGCTTCTTCCATGTTGACACAATCAGAGAGTGCTGCTGGGTGGAAGACACCTCTAGAAGGCCTCTGATCCCATCCACCTTCAAAGCAGGGCCTGCTTCAGAGTTAAGTGAGGTCACACAAGGCCTTGTCAAGTTTTCAGTATCTTCAGCAGCAACTTCACAGCTTCTCTGGGACTCTGTTCCAGAGTTTGACTACTCTCATGGTGAAAAATGTTTTCCTCAAATCAAATTACAATTACAACCTGTGGTTGTTGCCAGCTGCCCTTTCACCATGTACCTCTGAGAAGAGGCTGGCTCCAATGTCTCCATCACTCCTTAGGTAGCAGAAAACTGAACAGATCTCCACTTAGCCTTCTCTTCTCCAGGCAAGCAGCCCTCCCTGTTCCTCCATGTTGTACTGGGAGGTTACAAGTAGACTTGGTATTCCAGATGTGGCCTCCTAGGCACTGAGCACACAGGAATAACAATTACCCTTGACCTGCTGGCTTTGCTCTTGCTAGACCCTGGTATGTCATTAACCTTCCTTCCCAGGGACATGCACTGCTGAGCCACATGCAATTTGTCAACCACGAAGTCCTCTCGTCCTTCACTGGAAAGCTGCTACTTCTATCCCACATATGTAAGAGCTGAGCTCAGCTAGGTTTGATCTCTATGAATCATTAGGAGCTCAACTCCTGTTCTGTTGGGACTTTAAAGAGCTTAGTATCTTTGGTCTCTCTTGCAAAACCAGTATTTTCAAATGGATCATCGTAAGAACTTAAAAGATGTGTTTTGTTTCCATTTTCTTTAGAATCCAGGCATGGATATTCAATGACTAAATCTGGACCACTGAGTCAGACTGAGTGCCTATTTCATGTTTTAAATAAAAAGAACAAGTCAAACATATGCCTTTGTTTTGCTGTGTATATGAGTTACCAGTCATATCACAAAGGTTCTTATTAGCATTAACATACATTAGAAATATTTAGTTGAATGACCAGGAAGGGAGAACCCTGTAAGTTAAAATTATATACTTGATCTTAAAAATCAGGTATCTAATGTATAGACTCATTACTCACTTGCTGAGAATCATCTTTACCTACTACCCTTAGAAATACGAGTCACACATGACATGCACTACACACTCATTCCTGAGCCCAGAAAACAGAAATAAACTGCAAAGTGGTAAAGTGCTGCTCAGACGTTCTCAGGTTTGTTTGCCCCAAGGTTTCTACCCCCAGATTACTGTGTCCAGGCTATATAATATTCTCTTCCCCAGTGGTACAGTCTAACCTTTCTCTGACAGACTCAACAAAAATATTTTAATGGAATTTAGATTCACAAATCCAAAATTAGGATCCTCAAAAGCCTTGCTCAGATAGCTATCACTATTGCAGAAGAAAATAATTTAACTTCTTTTTTTGCACTGGTTATCACTTTGGGCATCATCAATGAGACTAGAAAATAAATAAATTATTATCAAATCTAAAGGGACTTCTAAATTCATCCACTGAAGTTGGCTATAT